>NC_016131.3:25235000-26485000 GCF_000005505.3 Brachypodium distachyon | reverse complement strand
TTTCATCAACTGTGCATCCATGCTTCTCTTTGCAGCTACGAAATTTTATATAATTTAATTCAGCTAATGTTACATCAATACACATTCCATTGTGTTGCACTACTCACAGGCTACAGTTCAACCCTAGATAGAGGGTTCATTGAGACTAATGTTCTACAACAGGAGTCAGCCGAGTAAACATCAACTTCACTATTTAAGATCAAAACTGAAAGAATGCCAATTGTATTCTAGAGAACATACAGACAGCTTAGGAGCCTAGCGAGAGAGCACCAGCAGCAAATAAGAGATTCCTCCGAGAGAACTGCAATGGGAAGAAAGCGGTCAGTTCTCTATTCTCATAGCACAACAAACTAGTCCAAGAGAAACATGTATGGTGCATAAAAGGAAAATAGATTTCTCACCCGCAAGTTGTAAACAGGAGAAGATTTTGTAGGGAGAGCTTTCAGCAACCTCAGTCGGTTCGTTGAACCACCTTTGCTGTTTCAGAAAAGGAAAAAGTCCATCGTTCAGCCTTGTCTTGCTTGAGTCACATTTCAACATTAAACTTTAGAACCATTCAATTTTCAATTTTTCAACCCAGGGTGGTATTCCATCCACGTGTCCATTGGTATGACAGGAGGTGTTTTCACCGACATGTTATAACTTATAAGCGGAAGTGATACAGTAACCAATTGGTGCCCATGTCATCTCAATAAGGTGGTCAAACACAGTCAAAGGGTCAAAACTCCTGCCACGTCAACGTAAATCGACATGAAAACCACCAACAGTTGAAAATTGAACATCCCTCGATGTTGGAAATTGCAAAACAATCGGAGTTCAAGGTTGAAAAAACAGAGGAATTTCAAAGTACACCCAGGAATATGTGCTCCTCTGGGTGAAAATAATAATTTTTGAAATGTTAAAATAAATTACAACATGTTCCTGTGTTTTTTGTGTGTGTACATTTCTGTGAGAAAAATTGAAGTTTTTTGCCTTGTGTAAAAAAGACTTTAGTGCTTGCAATTGTGCTTTAAAGAGTACTGTCTTACTTTGGCCTGGGAACAGATTTTCATGAAAATTTAAAGAGGCACACAAAAGACACGAACATATACATGTGTAAAAACATCATATTTCAGATTTATTTTTCCAAATTACTGTTCATCCTGGAGCATGTACTCTCAGGAGACATTTCTCCTTCAGAAAAGTACAGGAAATTTTACAACTAGACTAGAGTAGGCAAGGAGAGTAGCGTTTTTACAAGTAGGCCAACCAACTTACGTGTCATCCAACTTCAGGGCCTTTGTGCTGGATGCAACATCCCAGAGTTTAACAGTGCAATCTGCTGATCCAGATGCAAGCAATGCTCCTTCGCAGCTAAACCAATGGTAGAATGGTTATGATCCACTGTTGTAGAGTATGAGTATACAATTAAGTAATCACACTTTTCCAATTACTAGAACTGTATTACAGAACACACTCTCATGATTAGTCACTATAAGAAATAATTTACATCTCAAAGCAGAACCACTTTATATTAAAAAAAAAGATGTGGAAAACATCATGGATGCAGAGAAGGCCTTATATTTCAGCTTAAATCTACTAAAAAGCAGTGCATAAAATACAAGTCATTTTTACAGGATTATTTTAAACAATATATCCATAAGAAAATCAATGCAACAAACCAATAAGTGTGATGGTATTGTTCCCCCTAAAAAAGGTGCATTGCTGCCAAGTGCACAAGCCTAGACCATCAATGCATAATCAAGATAATCAAGATAACTTAACCACATGAGTATGTGTTCATGCTGAAGAAGTTCCATGGCGCAGTCATTTCAACTACAATGACAGAATTATGCAACCATCCAATTACATATACTCCCAACAAGGATAGCAAAAATGGTTAGCAAGCCCATCTTTCGTGTATAGACAAGTGTCCCGTTCTGAATTGAAGCAGCTGCTTAGGCCTGAGAAAACTGATTATAGGCAGAGCTGGAAATGCCAGTTTGCCAAGGAATGCTTATAATTACAGTAAACTCTACTCTTTGCACATATTCAGTATTATCAGGTACTGTTTGACTACCATCAGCAAGGATACATGGGATACTGATGATTACCTGAAAGCAAGTGACCATACACAAGAGTTGTGACCTGCTAGTGGCGAAACGCAGCGACCAGTAGAGAGATCCCACATCATGATGGTTCCATCTTCATCTCCAGAGGCCATGTACCGTCCATCAGGAGACATTGCCAACGACAAAACCATACTCCTATGACCAATAAACATCCGTATACATTCACCAGTTTGAACATCCCATAGTCTTACAGTTTTATCACTAGAGCCGGTGGCAATGTAGTTACAGTTTACATGCCATTGTACACACTGTCATGCCAGTATTGCAGAAGAAAATATCAGTACAAACATACAGGCATCAGTACATGGCATTAAAAGAATAAGCATGTAGGCCGAGCATTCTCATAGGCAGACTTATCAATTTGCAAATCATTACAAGTTCTGACAGAAGCACACTTACATCAACATCAGAAAGATGGCCAGCCATTATTCGCAAAGGTTGGATTTTATCCATTGACCAGATACGAGCGGTCCTGTCATGCGACGCACTGGCAAAGTAATGGCCGACTGGACTAAACTGCCAAAAAAACATTTTAAGAATGTCAGCAAATTTTAAAATACACGACCATGTCACGGCGTTCAGAAGAACAGAATCAGAAAGCTAAGCAACAACACAATTATATATCGACTATAAGCGGTTGAAAAGAATATCAAGCCCACTGGACCTATTCCAAATCCCATGAACAAAAGTACACGAAATGAAGAACTACCTAAGAATATGACGAGTATTTTCATCCTCACACAAAATTCAAGAGTAAATTGCCAATACTCAGAGGCCGAAGTTTACGCTACAATATGATCAACCATATTTGAGTCTTAAGACTGTCATAAACAGATTGACTCAATAGTAAGCTGCAAGAAGAAATGCATAAACTAGTCATGAAAGTAGAAAATGCCTGACGTTCAGTAGTCAGTACACTATCTTACACAGATCAATGTAATTGTGTGTAACAGTGTGAGCACCAGAAAAATAAAAACCACTTTCCATTGAAAAAACCACTGAACAAACAACTAGCTAGTCAAACGTTTTGACATAAATGAGGCAGTCAAGACAGCTCATGAAAGAAAGAGCATCTCAAAATGCTGTTTTCACAACAATGATATAGAAGAGTTTGTCCACATACTTGGACATCCCAAACTGGGTAGTTGTGTCCTTTGTAACAAACGAGATTGGCGTTCAACTTGGTACTCCATAGTCTAACTGTAACAAAATTTAGATGAAATGTTAATTCAGTATACGTGAACAAGCAAATGAATGGTACAACATAAGCAGAACGTAAGGATATTTTTACTTGTTGAGTCTGAAGATGATGACAAGAGAAAATCCCCAAATGGACTAAAGGCAGCGGAATAAACTGGCCCAGAATGGCCTTGGAATAACGTATATGGTCTTTTCCCCTCAGTTGTGCCTGATAAATGCTCACCCTGTGAAGATCCATTCTCTCCTTGTGAACTGCCTGAAAGTTGAGATTTGCCCAGCAAAATACATCATTATATAACTGAAAACGTTATTATTATGTAGGAGAATTAATGTTCTAAGATTATTCAGAGGTTCTAGACAGGTTCCAGTCAAATACTGCAACACCAGTAAAATATTCCGGCATGTTCAGCAAGTAGGTACAGAAGATATGTTTGCATTGCCCAACACATGCACCAATGCTGCAAGACCGCCTTATCCTTGTAGGTTACAACTTAAACTGACTAAAATAAACTAGGATTCTTGTAACAAAAGGTTACCTACCATGACCAAAATCAGATGCATAATTACATAAACAAAATATTGATAATATATAGTGTAGAGTGACTAACATGTTTTGGTTGGCTGACCAATCTTTGACATATCCCAGACCTAGTGAACAAGGAAGTATTCCAAGTTAATATAGAGATCCCATGAAAAACAAAATATGACATAAAGGAAGTAAGGAACTAACCTTTACTGATGAGTCTGAGAACCCACCAACAACCAATGATCCATCGTTTGAAATCGACGTGCAATTTAATCTGCATTCCACATGTTAATGATCAAACCAAAGTGCACACATTGAAATTGCCAAAAGTAAGTTACGGATAAGATTACCCATTATGTGTATTAAGGAATGTGTAGAAGCTAACAGATGGTAATGCCAAGTTATTCAACTGTGCACGATTTCGCAAGTCCTCGAGAACTGATTGTTCAACTTCAACAGGCCTGAAACAAAAACAAAAAAGTAAACATGTATGTTTCATGAACAGGGGGAAGTACAATATTTGGTCCTCATGGACCTTTTGGGATAATTATTCCGAATGACCCCAATAAATCCCTCAGTTTTTATTTCAGGTTCCAAGAAGCACCCCCACACCCCCACACCCCAACCCCAACAGAGAAAATTACAAAGAGGTTAAAATTGTACGTCGCTGGAAGGGTTAGCTCTGGTTTCACACGAGGTGCCGCAGAAACCATGCTCGTTTCAGATTTGTTGTTTTTCCCTGTTGCACCAACAAGCTTATCCTTTTTGAGCTTTTTAAGAGAACCACCCTGCTTTCCACCTTCTGAAGATTTTTTCTGCAGCAAAAAACAAAAAGAAAAAAAAGAAAGAAAGATCAATCGTGACTACAAACACAGGGACATGCATAGTTGAACCAAGCAATGAACAATGGCATTCCTGTTCTCAAGATGGCAACAGAAAAAGAGAAAAACAAAAAAATGCTGCTGGTAGCCAGACACACTAAAAGAAAAGGAAGCTTAATGTTTCAATGACAGAGAGGATAGCAAACATAATGTAACAAGGTTCTCATATACTATGACCGAGTTTCGTGCCTTGTTATCTTCTGTGTCTGCATCCTTGCTTTCCGCTTCAGTTTTATCAGAATCTGAGAGTGCCTTCTCCATACGTTCCTCGACTGAATCTTCAAGCAACTGCATACCAAAATTTTCATTTCAAGAACACATGCCTGAGGATGGCGAGGAAAAATAGAGAAAAATTGCTCAGGAGGTGTGTTTGAGAAGTGGCAAAAACAATGCCACTAGAGCAATTTTTTCATCTGTTTTATCTGAATTGTGTAACTGGTTTGATACTAATAGAAAATAGGAAATAAACAGACTGGTAGCTGTTGTGCTGGGTAACATACCCCCCAATGCACTTCCTTCTGATTTATCTGTTTTGCCAAGTCCTTACTGGTTCCGACCAGAGCAACTACATCCGCATCATCAGAGATCAATGAAGGTTGCCCAGCAGATACTGCCAATATTGCATAAAGAAAAGTGGTAGAGAAGATTTGAGAACTGAGAGCAAGTAAAATGCATGATAATTTGATAGATATTGGGGGTAATGATCTAAATAGACTGGAGAATTGTACCTTCAAAAATTATCCTTTCATTGATTATTCCAAGCATCACAAGAGCTTGTGTTTTCTGGAGATACTGAAGAAGCAATTCATATGAATACTGCAACGGAAAACAAGGTAGAGGCTTTAAATGGGGCAGTTGGACTTATTTTTCTATCAAAAACAACATTGCAGAAAAGTGAGATTACAATAGCTACCATGATGTATCATTTAATTTTATTTGTAGCAACCTTAGGATAAGAACTACCTAAAGATGATATCATGGCGTACCATCTACTCTTATTTGCAACCTGTTGCCCACAATTCAGGAAGAAAAAAGTAACAGACCTAAAGGGAGAACCGGGCTGTAGCACATTGGTAGCGCTGTTGTGGTTCGTCCCTGCCAACCAGGGTTCAACTCTTGTCAGGAGTGAATTCTAGTACCACGGGGTCGTTGCTACCTTAATTGAATTCCACGGGGCTCCTCCCGTGTTGGACTTTTTTTTCCATAAGAACAAACCTATAGGTGATTGTTTCCCTTGGTCTTAACAAGAAGTAGAAAAAAAAAGCAACTATAGAGGATCTGAACTTCTAAAGCTATGTCACGAGAACAAACATTTATTTCAGTGCAAAGTTTTATCTTTGAGCATTGTTTTAAATGATAAAAGGTGACCTAATCATAATAGTTCAAACTTGAAAGAAAGAGAGAGAATGCAAAGACAAAAGAACTTGACGCAGTACTACCTCACATAATTTAATTCTGAATTTATTTTGCCTTAAAGATCGAGCCAGATCCATTTCCTGAAAATGAAGGCATGCAGATAAAATAAGTACATGTTTTGTGAATCTTGGAATCAATCCATCAAATCAAATGAGCAAATGCAGATCTTCACACTTGAATAGATGTAAGAGAGCTAAATGATGGACCTCCAGATGCGAAGGAGAAAGAATGCCTTCCAGTTTCTGGAGATCCCTTGAATGCATCAGTTCATGATCTTCCCGAAATGCTTGGAAAAATGAACGAGCTGCAGGATTCATATGTTAGGGAGTTAAGTCCATATACCTCACCCCACCCCCTGAAGTTTGAGAAGCCGCTCACTTAACCCCCTGAGCTTTAAAACAACCCCTGAGGTTTGCAAAACCGTCTAAATCAAAAAAGGGTGTCTTACATTGTTTTGCAAACCTCAGAGGGCCAGATACATGGCTTTAAAGCTCGGGGGGTTAAGTGGTCGTTTTAAGAGTAAAATACATCACTAGTCCATAAACTCGGAGAGAAAGAACACTTTAGTCCACAAATTAAGAAAACACACACACGTAAGTCCATAAACTCAAGTTAGTGATACAGATTAGTCCAAAAACGGTTTAGAAAGACTAAAAATGGACACGTGGCATGATCCTGGATTCGTGTCACGTGCCCACTTTTATCCTTGCCAAACTGTTTTTGGACTAATCTGTATCACTAACACGAGTTCATGGACTAATGTGTGCGTTTTCTGAATTCACAGACTGAAGGGTTCATTTCTTTCGAGTTAATGGATAGCGGTATATTTTACTCCGTCTTTAAACCTTAGGGGAGTATATGAACTTAACTAATGGTTAGGATATCCAAGAAAAAAATACTCCAAATAAACTGAGAGGAAACATAAAATGCAAATAAAGTTTATCCAATTATGTATACCAACTACCAATACCCTCCTTGCCCGTAAAAAAAAATACCTTCATGTGCATGTCCCTCTGCCACTAGATCCATGAAGCAATGTATAAACACTGGATAAAGGACACGGAGTAATTCATGCTACAACCAAAAAATCATAACTCAGAGGTACGAAGTATATAGCTGACTGCAAGAACAGAAAAGCCCATATCATGATACATCAAACTATAGTAAGTATACCATCCACTGCAAGCAAAATGTCCTTTCTGCCTTTCTGGTGACAACAAGCGTGCAACAGGTACACAATCATGCTTACATGGACAGTTTTTGCTTTCTACAAGGAGTTCACGCAAGGCATAGAACAGAAAGAAGATTGTTTTGTTAATGCTGCATCTGAAGTTAGTAGGCAAGCAGTCAGGCATAATGCTGGAAACTTGGTGCACCAAGTAGGAATGATCATTTCTAGTAAGAGAACATGAAGATAACTAATAATTCATGGTCAAGCAACATTCATCATACGTACAGGAAAAACTAGCACACTAAATTAAAGAACAGTATAGAATAACAGCTCCATGCCACAAAATAGCCGTGAGTGCTTCAATGCGAAGTACAGTCAAATGTACTAGAGCTGTGAACGTGAAGTACAATCCATGTAAATTTAACACACCTTGTATTGATCCAGAGAACTATATGCCCATGTTCTTAGCCTACTGTAACCATCATAGTATCTTGATGGATCGTTATCCGACCTGTCAATGGGGAAAATATGCAATCACGTGACAGTAGAGGGTAAAGACCATAGAGAAAATATAGTGATTTCGGAATCAGTGTGAACTTAAAAAAATTCAGGTTCCACAAAATGAAGAACTTCAATAATAACAGACTAGATACGACTATATGAGCACCATTGAGCCATCAAGATAGGCTGCTTCAACCATGAATAAGCATAAGCAGTCATAGCATGGAGCTCTCCACATAACAAAAGCTTCTACCCTTTATCCACTCAAACTGATGACAATTAGGGGCTGCTTGGATAGTGGCCAAATTGTGCCCTACCAATTTTTTGGTCATGACCAAATAGTTGGTCTTTGTTTGCATGGTAGCCAACTATTTGGCATGCCAATGCCTCCTTTGGCACTCTAGTTCATTTTTCTTGCCAATGTTGGCCAATTCTTGGGCAAGCAATTCCATGACCAAAGAATTGGCTAGCCAAATTTTGGTAGGGAAAGCCTAGGCTAAATCGAACACACCATTAAAGTCATGAGGAGAAAATACCCTACCATAACAAATTAAGGCACTCTGGTCAACAAAAAATAAAAAATGTAAATCCCACCAACACCATAAGCAACTTCTATACTCCTCCTGCACAATGTACCTATGGATCGATACAAACCAACCACCCAAGTAACCACCTAGAAAAAACTACGAATTGCAGCTCTACCACTAAGGCTCCATCTGGCGTTGCGGTGGATTATAATTACCCCGTAGGTTTAGCTCCTTAATGTAAACGGTTGCTTTGCTATTGGTGCCATTTCTTAATCAAATCGCAAACAGTTATAATTCTGCATTTCCGAACATACAGGATGACATTTGAGACTAAAGCCTTGGATAACAGAATTTTATCTATACAAAATTTGATTTACCCAGCACAACAAGCTTTAGAAATAAGCACAGCACAGCAACCAGAAGCTGATTTTTTTAAGTAACCATAAGCTGAATTTGAACCACACGCCAAGCAAAATCGCTCCCGTCTTGTGCTCCAGCTCCCCAAGAGAAGCGTCAATTTCTCACACTCGACCAATTAAGCTAATTCTGAACTCGGAGAACTTAAACATGCAGCAGCACGTCAGCACGAGCAGGTAAGCTAAATCCTAGCCGTGGATGAGCCCACACACAGGAGCATCACCACTCAGGAACCACCAATTGGACACCACCCCACTCAGGAATCACCACTCAGGAACCACCAATTCGCTCCGCCGCCGACGCAGACACGAGGACACGAGGACGAGAGGCCGGGAATGGGGTCGAGGGATTCGGGGGGCGCGTACCTGGAGAGCGAGACGTCGGAGAGGGAGGTGGTAGAGAGGCGATTGCGCTCCTCCTGCAGCGCGAGCTCCGTGAGGCGGAAGCCCTTGCGGTGCAGGTACTGCTGCACCTTCTTCTCCATCTCCTCGTCCTCCATAGCTGGCGCGCGCCGGGGAGGAAGCACCTCTAGGGTTTTTGAAGCACCTCTACCAGGAGGTCGCATGGCAGGCTCCAGCAGTGACACTTTCAGTTAGGAAAAATGCAAGCACAAACACTCGCTGCAAAAAAGTGATGTCAGATTATGTACAGAAGTTACAGCATAGATCACTTGGATCCATGCTTGATTTTCTCAATATAGGTGGGAAGTGCCTAATGCATAAAAAATTGTAGAAACTGAGTGCAGTCAGTTCAATTAGTTGGGATAGGACACCTCCTCTGCCTTCCCCTTCGCCGGCTCCGCTGTGTTCCCCGCCGCCTGCCTCGCCCCTCGCCCGTCCGCCGCCGGCCTCGCCCTGGATCTGGCAGAGATGGGGTTCACGCGGTGGGGAAACGCGCGGATCTGGAGGTGGACGCCATGTCTTCGTGGGAGGGAGTTTCGGGAGAGGAGGTGAGGGGAGAGGGGAGACGAGAAGAAGAGTCACGGGAGACGAGGAACGGATTGATACCTCATTTTTTGAGTCACCGCGTACAAGGGATATTTTCCTTTGGTGGACCCAGTTGCTTCCGTCCCATTCTTATTGGTTATTTCGACCAAACGCGAGAACAGACTTCAAAAGTAGCACGGTTTCATTACATTTCATCAGGTTCCTACAACCAAACTGATCCTTATAGACTTGTTCACGTGCGGGTCCCAAGCAACATGAAATTCCTTCACGTGCATGTGCATATACAGCCCAGCAATATCCAATCCGTTGGTAGTCTGCCCCATAGGCCATGGCCGGGTGGCGCAACGGCCTCCTACTCGTGCAACTTGTCTCAGGCAGCGATATTCCGTTTGCGATCCACACGAAAGCGAGACTGTTCGTCTTGCCGTCTTTGTGACTTGCTCTCCGGCACCTGCGACGTGCTCCCCACGCTGGATTTCTTGTGGCCTTCGAATTTCCATTACAGCGCCTTCACCATCCTAACCGGCGCAGACTGCTTCTTGAATGGCGATCCTAGACGACAACCTTCGCCGCCGCCGCAAGGATACTCGGCATTCTTCAAAGTGCTAATCATCAGCAGCACCGACGTTTGCCGGTACCCGAACAATTAACCTACACGAGTTCACTTCTGGCGAGCCGAGAGGTGGCTCACGCCGTGGATGCTGAGACTTGCTGCCGCGTTTCCCTCACGAAGATCTCAATTCCGACAGCAGACATGTGCTCTCTAGTTCATGTCAGACCCCGGCTTAGCGTTGCTGCTAACGGGACGCTCACACTGCTCAGCCCACAAAGGTCGGGCTTCGGATTGGATATCTGGACGCGGCAAGATGACTGAGGAGAGAGTGTGGATGCTGGTGTTGCGGAGTGGCTCCGCCCTTCGGTCATCAAGCTAAAACTACCCAAACAGGTACGGATTGAAGGACACATGTTATTGATCTTTTTGGTAGAGAAATGTGATACCTTGATCGTGAAGGACAACCATAGACATGTCTATGCAGCAGATCTGCGATGGAGGAATTGATAGATTGTGGTGAGATCAGCCATCTCTTTGAGATCCAGCCCTTTGAGATGGATTGGCCTACATTGTTCGCTTCTCGCCTTTTGGTAGCCAGCAGATCGACGCACGACCACACATTTGATTTGGAGGAACCATTATAGCTCGGATTTGTTCGTTTTTTCTTAATTTTCTTTTGAGAAATACTGTGTGCAACAAATTATCATGCATCACCGTGGATTAATCATCTGATTAGTACAGGATGGCAAAGCACATTTCTCAAGCAACTCGATGATCGTTCGTCTTGATTAGTAGTATGTCGAAGCATTCTTCTCAAGCAACGGCAACTCGAACATCGTCCGTCTTGATCATGTACACCAGCTGCGTGTTAACTCAGAGCTGCAGGTTCGATAGCATAACCTAGGTGAGTGAACATGGCTTGTCTCGGACCGATTGACCTTACAAAATCGACGAGAGGCTCACACAAAATAAAAGGAAATGATCCAAAGGAAAACATGTTGTCTGGATTTCTAAATGCTAAGCCCTAAACAACAGCCCTTATAGACAGCAAGGAGACTCGTTGTCGTGAACTGATTGGATAGCCCTTTTTATAGGAAAGAAGCCTTTTCTACTTCGATCTGTAATACAACTAGGACTTGTAACTTGACGAAGATATACCAAACCGGCCGGACCAGGGCTTGGCATCGCAGCTAATTCGAATCCACGGCACGCCTAATTAAGGATATTTAACACATAACCCAACGTGGACTCGAGAGTCGAGACACCTTCAATCGCCGGCCGCTAACGTGATCGATCGCCATCATTATACGGAAACAGATCAAAGATGGGAGAGACGCTGACCAAGAAAAAGAAGATTCACGCCTTTGGGGAGGTCATATGAGAGCCAAGCGGTTTTTTTTTTCTGTTTTGGATCGTTCTCGGCTTTTAAGTGAGATTCTGTGAGGATTCTTGGTTCGGTGGTCGTCCCCTTCGAGACCAATACCCTTTCTTATTCTTCACTGTCCATAACAAACATGATACCTTGGCACAGGTTCTCACATCCTTCCCACCAAATGTGTCCTTCAGGCGAAGCCTTGTCGGACCTAAATTGGTAGAGTGGACCGATCTCCTGACTCGTCTCTCTACTGTGAACCTATCTCCTGGCCACGATGAGTTTCATTGGAATCTTCACCCCAGCGGTTTATTTTCGGTCAAATCAATGCACCAGGCCTTGGTTCATACTGATACGCCGATATCTACCAAACAGTTATGGAGATTAAAAGTTCCTCTAAAAATTAAAATTTTCCTTTGGTTCTTGCGGCGGGGGGTCACTCTTACTAAAGACAACATGTTAAAGCGGAACTGGAAGGGTAGTCCGAAGTGTAGTTTTTGTGCTGAGGATGAGACCATTGTACAACTTTTTTTCCGGTGTCATGTCTCTCGATCTGTGTGGTCAATGGTCCAAATAGCTTCTAATCTTTATCCTCCCCGTGATGTTGCTCATATGTTTGGGTCCTGGTTACGGGGTGTTAACAAAAGATTGAGCGCGCTTCTTTTGTTCAGGGCAACAGATTTATGTTGGGCAATTTGACTATACAGAAATGATAATGTTTTTAATAGAAAGAATTTAACTTCTCGAATGCAGGTTTTGTATTCTTGCACGCAATGGCTCCGTATTTGGTCTATACTCCTCAAGCCGGCGGACCGTCAACTGGCTTTGATGGCGTGCAACAAGCTGGAACAAGTTGTCAGGGATATTTTTACCCACCATGGGTGGCGGTCTAGTCTCCGCCTTGAGGCTGCTTGAGTCGTTATATTTCTTTCATTGTAATAAGTTTGTTCAGTATTTTTTGGCTGTGTGTGTTTCGGCGCAGAGGCCGGGGGTGTGATACTCTGTGATTGTATCGCTCGATTTAACATTGAGATCAATAAAAGCTTCCATTTTCGAAAAGAAAAGAAAAGGAAGATGGCAGAGACGGCGGCGGCGGCCCCCGTGTGCCGGCCGCCTCCGTTGCCAGAGGACGTCATCTGTGAGATTCTCGTACGCATCAAGTACGTCCCCACCCTCTTCCGTTGCGCCCATAGTTTTAAATAGCGGGTTATGGCGGCATTTTTCAGCCGTTAAGAAAGCTATAGCGAAGCTATAGCAGTGCTAAGCCATTTAGCGTTTTTCTTGTAAATAAGGAAATTTTCATGAAAATTAGGCATCATATATATATATGACCAGAAATTCAACCACACCAACTTTTATTGAACAACCATGATGATTGTAGCAATAAATGGATTGCATAAGTGCATCTTACATAACTAGTTGCAACTTTCAAATTCAAATCAGAAAATTTTGGGGCTTAGCAGGAGAAATAGCGCTATTTCAGGCCCAATTTAGCGTTTAGCGCATTTTAGCGAGCTATTAGCGACAATTGCTATTTAGCGCTAAAAGTGCATAGCTTTAGCGGGAGTCCGAGATAGCGTGCTATTTAAAACCATGGTTGCACCACAGCCTGCAAGCAGTGGGCCCGCCTCGTGTCCGATGCCTCTTTCCTCCGCCGCCGCTGGCCGCCGGAGACCGCCGCCCACACAGCGTCGTTCCTCGCCGGGTTCTTCCCATGGGGGCGACTCGGTGTATTTAACCCTGCAGCTAGTTATGCGAAATCCTTCTTCCCGGGGCTGCCTCGACTATCGGTGTTCGGGCCTGTTCGCCGAGCCCTTAAGTCATTTTTCTCCGCAAACGATGAGGTTGTTGGAGGAGGCCTCCTCGACAGTGCCGTGCCGCTCCTGGAGCGCCACGGCCTTCTCCTCGTGCAACTGGCCTCGGCTCCTCGCCTTGTCGGTTATCCTCCCGACGGCATCGTTCGCCTTGCTGTTTGCAACCTGCTCACCGATGCCTGCGACGTCCTCCCCCCGCTGAAGTGCGGTTGGGCTTGGAGTTCCAACTACAGCGGCCATGCCATCCTAACCGGCGCAGACTGCTTCTCGGTTCGCGATAAGCGGCAGCCTTTGCCGCCGCCGCCGCCGGAAGGATACTCGTTCTTCTTCAAAGTGCTAATCCTCGGCGCCGACACTTCGCACAACCTGAAGTGCCTTAACGAGTTCTCCTTCGGCGAGCCAAGGTGGCGCACGACGTGCAAATCCTTTTCCGACACCGGCATGCCGGGGAGCGGCGTCTGCTTGGCGCTCATGCAGTCTCGCAGTGTTGTGCGCCGCGGCACGGTGCATTGGCTCATTAATTGGCGCTCATTGATGTATGGCCTTGAGTTGCATACTCTCGATGTGGATGCTGAGACCTGCTGCCACGTTTCCGTGACGAAGATCCAGGTTCCGACGGCTTACGTGCACTCTCTAGGTTATGACGATCGACCGCAGCTTAGTGTCGATGTTAACGGGGCGCTCTCGCTGCTCTGCTTGCAAAGGTCAGGCCACCGACTGGACATCTTGACTCGGCAAGACGATGCAACGACAGTGGGGATGGCGTTGTTGCGGAGTGGCTCCGCACTTCGGTCATCGAGCTAAAACTATCCAAGCAGGTATGGATTGAAGGACGACACGTGTTATTGATCCTTTTGGGAGAGAAATGTGGTACCTTGATTGTAAAGGACAATCATAGACACGTCTATGCAGCCGATCTTGAGACCGGGACGATGGAGGAATTGATAGATTACGGTGAGATCAGCTATCTCTCCAAGCTCGAGCCCTTTGGGATGGATTGGCCGACATCGTTCACGTCTCGCCTAGCTTTTGGTTGCCAGCAGATGGGATGGGTGCACCGAGTCATTTGATTTGAAGGAACCATATATTATAGCTCAGAATTGTTCGTTTCTTTCTTAATTTTGTTTTGAGAAAACTTGTGCGCAATAAATTACTATGCTTCAACCGTCGATTCATCATCTGATTTTAGCAATATATGTCAAAGCATTTTTCGATCTCAAGCTACTCGATCACTGTCGTCCGTCTTGATCATGCACGCCAGTTGGGTTTACAGGTTTGATAGTATACGTATGCTCTGGATGCTTGAAACTTGGCTCACAAAAAAGGAGGTTACCAGTTCGTTGTAGATTTTTTCCCACTACAATTTTACATCAATTAAAACTTAGGAAATGATAAAGGCAAACAAACAAAGAAATGAGCAAGAAGACAAAGCGGGGATTGTAGCGGTGCCGGCATGTACCGGCACCCTACGAACCGTCCATCGGCGCTATGAGATCCACGCGCGCCCAAATCGGTATTTCAATTCCCGCAACTTATACACACGCAAATACTGTAGTTGCAAGTTGTATACCACTTGTTGCTATACTGGGCCCACTCAAGTCTGGTCCTTATCACCTAGGAGATATTTTGGCTGGAATCGTGCGAACTGGTCGCCTGTATCCCTCCGCCGTCGTTCTGGTCCGCTCCTCTCCGGGGAACTAGTTAGAAGCTTAGGGATCCGGCGAGGCCGCTGGAGTGCGACGCCACCACGTTCTTCCCCAGATCCGGCGATCCGCGGCTGCCGTCTCCGGGTCGCTCGTTGTGCCCCCGACCACTTCTCTCTCTCGCGACGGCCTCCACCGCCTCGGACCATGCCGCCGCCCCTAGATGCTGCGGCCGCCACCTCCCGCCACCGCCGCTGCACCTGCGGCCCGGATCCGGTCCGTGGCCGCCCGGATCCGCCGGGAAGGATAGCTGCGGGACTCCAAGTTTCCAACCGGCTCCCTCCGCCCGGGCAGGCCCGCGAGCGCTTGCAGGGCTGGGGCGCGTCGGCGCTGCTCTCGCTCCGGCGGCCGCCGCCTGCCGACCGGCCCGCCATTGGACCCGCCTCAGCAATCCAGACGAGGCCTACCTCTTGCAGGATTTGGATTTGATTGCAATCTTGGATCACAAGCAGGATTTGATTGCAATTTTGGATTGCAATTTTTCTGTAAGATTGCAATCGGTGATATATCAATTTTGGTTTGCAAATTTGGATTGTAAGATTTATGTACCATTGATTTGGTGTGGTGTACCATTGATTGCATTTTTGGATTGCAGGATTTTGATTGCAGCCAATGAAATAGCAGAAATTTGATGTATGTGCCATTGATATCTCACTCAAATTTGATAGATACACCATTGAAACTCATGGTTTTATTTCACACCAATCAGATTTCAAACAAATCTCATCAATATCTCATTGAAAATTCACAGATACCGCATTGATATCTCATTGGTATCATTTATTTTATTTTATACCGTTCGAAATACAAAGAAATGAATTTACTATCTTATCGAAAATTCATATATGCACCGGTGAAATTTTAATCAATATATCAATGACATATACCAAATGTTTAGCGTATACGAATGAAATATACCATTCCTATATCATATACCAATATACCGTGACTGGATTTTAGAGTATATGAACGGTATATTTCATTACTATATGGTATAGGAACGGTATATTTCATTAGTATATGCTATACAAATATTATATTTCAAATCGGTCTATGGTATAGGAATGTTGTATTTCATTGATCTATGTTATATGAACGTTATATTTCATTGGTATCCAAAAACACGTGGGTTGGTTGGGCACCACATGGCATCGGCCCAGGCCTAATCCTAAATCAACTCACTGGGATATTTCATGGTACATTGTGTATGAATGGTATATTTCATTGGTATATGGTATATGAAAGGTATGTTTCATTGGTATATGGTATATGAAAGGCATGTTTCATTGGTATATGAACGGTATATTTCATTATATGAAACAACACTCTCCATATGAATGATGTATTTCCTTAGTATGCAGTATATGAATGATATGTGTCATTGGTATATAATATATGTATGGTATATTCCGGTGGTATATGATATTCGTATGGTATATTCTATTGGTATATGGATACAAAAACACGTTGACCGGTTGGCCAACATAAGGCGGCGTGTGGCTAGCGGCATGCCACGGGTAGGTGACGGAGCCCGTGGAGAACTGTAGTGTAATGACCCAAAAATTAATATAGTACTATATATTTTAAGACTAAGCATGCATCATGTCATCATCTCATGCATTAATAATTGTCGCATCGATTTAAAACTCAACTGGACATTGTAAACCCCTTTTCAAACCTTTGTGAAATAACCCACTTTTCAACTTCGTCCTTTTGACATGAAACTTTTTATACAAGCTCACATATATGTAAGATGAGCACATGCAAAATTTCGTGTCAAATCTGAATTACTTTACTATCCGTTTTAATTTAACCATATTTAAATCTCAGGGTTTCAAAGTTGCTTCAAAATATTTGAAACTTTTACTAAAGGTGGATTTTCCCATCGGAAGTCAACCCAAGTTTAATCAAAATCTGAGTTGGTTTGAACCCTTAAATATTTTGTACAAACCTCAAAATGTGTTAGTAGTATAGATTAGAAAAGGTATAGGTTGTTACCATCCCCAATCCACGCCTAGATCCTCCCGACGGCCTTCCTTTCTCTCCCTTGCTGTTCCTTCGCACTGCGGCCCCGCTGTCCCGTGTCGTTGCCGCCTGGACCCGCCCCTTTCCTGGCCCCGCACGTCAGCCAAACGCTCACTACTACAAAACGGTTTATATGTCACGGCACATCAGTAATGGGTCCGACGCGACCGTTTGTGATGAACAGAGTGGGGTCTGCCCGTCCCCGCCCAGCCATACATCAGTGACGGTCGCGAGAGGCGACCGCCACTGATGTACCATCATACCTCGCGAGAGACATCAGTGGCGGTCGAGTAAGAGACGGCTGTTACTGATGCACCACACATCAGTAACAATCGCCCTAACGTGCCCGCCACTGATGTGTGGTACATATCAGTAACGGGCGGCCTCGGCCCGACCGTTACTGATGTGTGATACATCAGTAAGGGGGCGAACTAAAGTGACCGTTACTGATGTATCCCCTATTATCAGTAACGGTCGCCCAAATCACGACCGGCACTGATGATTGTCGGGGTTTAATTGCGCGGGGCAGAGCCCCAGCTGGTCGCGCTGCGCGTCGTAACGGACCAGCTGCGGCCCTTCTTCCCCAACGACGGTGAAGTGCTGCCGAAATCGGTCGCCAGGCCACCGGCGACCCCAGGTAGACCCTTCTCCTCCCTCTCCCTTCCTCCTCTCTCCCCCGGCGGCCGGCGGCGCCCATCTCCATGGCCGGCGGCGAGCTCCATTTTTGGAGCTCCGATGGCCAGGGAGCTCCAATCTTCGAGCCCAAAGCTTCCATCTCCCTTGCGAGCTCTCTCTCCCTCCTGATCTATCTCGCCGGCCTCCAATTTCTCTCTGAAGTTCCCCAATTTCAAATTTTTGAGCTCCGGCCGCCGGCCAAAATACGGCCTCCTCGTCGTTGCCCGGAGCTTCCCTCTCCCTTGCGAGCTCTCTCTCCCTCCCGATCTTTCTCGCAGGCCTCCAATTTCTCTCCGATTGTCTCTAATTTCAAATTTTTAGTTAGCCCCAGTTAATTAACACCTTAATCCCCTTGTTAATGATTAGGCCTGCTAACTATTTTGCTTTGTATTTTTTTGTGTATTGTGTTGTAGATCGAAGGACCGTTCTTGGATGTACGCCAAGGAAAGAATCAATGCTCGATGGATAACCGAATGGACGGTCTTTTTTGGAGTCGCGAAAGGTGATATGGAACGAAAAGGACTTGTGATGATGCGTTGTCCATGTCGCAAATGTGGAAACACATGCATGATGAAGCCTGAAGATGTTTAGATGCACGTGCTGGCATCGGGCTTTGTGAAAGGTTATTCTCGCTGGACTTGTCACGGGGAGGATGCGGTTGATGTCGGTAGCGGTAGCGAAGATGATGATGTCCTGCGGTATGATCTGGCGAATGATTCCGAGGAAGAAATAAGGGTCGATGAGGAGGCTAATGTGGAAAGTGAAGGAGCTCCACGTGGCAGGATTGCTGAAATGCTAGATGACACATACCTACGGGACCAGCTGGAGGACCCCGAAGATGAGGCAGAGTCTGCTCAGTTCAAAAAATTGTTGGAGGACGCAAACACACCCTTGTATGATGGAGCTGGCGAAGAAAACAATGTGCTCGAAGTGACGCTCAAACTTTTGAGGCTGAAGGCAGCATCATGCTGGTCAGACAAGGGCTTCACGGACTTGTTGAGTTACCTTGCTTCGGTTTTTCCACAGCCAAACAAGTTGCCCAAGAGCACATACGAGCGAAGAATATTACATGTCCGCTTGGATTAGATTATGTGAAACATCATTCATGTCCAAATGATTGCATGGTATACATTGGAGAGTACGAGAACCATGAGAGCTGCCACATATGCGGTGCATCGAGATACAAGAAGAAAAACGCCAGAGCTGGCGAAGACGATGGGGAAGAAGTGATGAAGGGCAGGCCGGCAAAGACTGTCTGGTATCTTACGGCAGGTGGCCGAGTTGAGCGTTGGATGCAGAACGTTAAGGACGCGAGGTATCTCGTCTATCACGATCCGGCGCAGGCCGCATTCGATCCTGACGGGCTACTAACGTGTGGAGGAAGCTGGGGTCCTAAGACACTCTGCCGATGGGACTCAGTGGAGGAACTTCGACACGGCATTTTCAGATTTCGGGGCAGAGCCCAGAAACTCGAGGCTCGGTCTCAGCACTGACAGGATAAATCATTTCAGAAACATGAACGACAAGCACAACACATGGCCAGTGATCTTATTTGTCTACAACCTTCCTCCATGGTTAATCATGAAGAGAAAGTACATCCATATGTGCATGCTCATACAGGGTCCAAAGCAGTCGGGAGCTGACCTAAATGTGTATCTGCAGCTAGTGAAGGATGAGCTGAACCAGCTTTGGAACCCTGACAGAGTGGTTTGGGACACAAACATGAGGGAGTACTTCACGATGAGAGCAGCGCTTCTGACCTGCGTTCATGACTAACCCGCGAATGGAAATACTTCATGCCAGGTGACACATAGCTACAAAGCCTATACAAAGTGCGGGGAAAACACGACATCGGAGAAGTTGCCCGCTTCATCCAAAATTGTTTACATAGGCCATCGAAAGTGGTTGGATGCTAAAAACCCTTGGAGGGATGACAAGGAAAGGTTCAATGGGAAGACGGAGCACGGGACAACGCCGAAGGAGAAGTCTGGTATGCAAATCCTCGAAATTGTGAACGATCTTGAAGTTGTCCCCGGAAAGATTGCTGCGAAGAAATATAAGGAACCTGAAGGTGTCGTGTGGAAAAGGAGGTCTGTATTCTGGGACCTGGAGTACTGGGCACATTTAAAATGCCGCCATAGCATAGATGTCATGCACGTGGAGAAAAATGTATGCGACAGCATGCTGGAGTTGCTGATGAACATTCCAGAGAAGACGAAAGATGGACCCAATGAACGGAAGGACCTGAAACTCATGTCTATCAGAAAAGAGTTGTGGGGCAAAGATCAAGTGTCGGCAGCCGACACGAATGGTTTCGTGGCGGTGACCACGCGGTGTCGTCTTGCATGTTACAACCTGTAAAAAGACGAGTTGCATAGGATGTGCTAGTGCCTGCAGGGCATTAAAGTCCCATCAAACTACTCGTCGAGCATCAAGCATCTAGTTGACATGAAGAGTCACAAGCTATCTGGCATGAAGTCTCACGACAACCATGTCATACTCACTCAGTTACTTCCAGTCGCAATCAGAGGTATCATGGAGCCGCACGTAAGGGAGACAATCATGAAGTTTTCTGACTTCTTTGACAGCATCTCGCAAAAGTCAATCACCGTTAGACGATGCCAGATACTGCAGGATAGTATGATACAGATTTTGTGCGAACTCGAGATGTTCTTCCCTCCATCATTCTTCGATATCATGGTCGATCTAATGATCCACATATGCGATGAGATCTTGTCCCTAGGGTCCTCGTTCCTGCATATCATGTATGGCCCTGAACGATACAACGGAGTTCTGAAGCACTACGTTCGTAACAGATCGCGTCCAGAAGGTAGCATCGTGGAAGGCTTTAGGGCAGAAGAGTGCATCGAGTTCTGCACGGATTGGTTGGTTGATCAGAAATCAATAGGTGTTCCCGAATCACGGCACAAGGGCAAGCTCGATGGCGAAGGTGGCCTTGGACATACATTCCTTAATGTCTATGGAAGAGGAAGGGAAGCTGACTTTGAAAGAGCACATTTGGTTGTGTTGCAAACTGTCGATTGCTGCAGGCTTTATCAGGAAATGCACATGGAACAACTGCGAAATGAAAACCCTAAAAGAGGAGAAGTCTGGATCTGCTAGGAGCACAATAAAACATTCGTAGCGTGGCTGAAGAATTATTGGTACGGCAGGGAGACGACCAATGAATCTGAAGAGACGGTTGCATGTTTGTCACGGGAGCCTGCTTACCATGTCTCTACTTGGCAATCATATGCGATCAACGGCTATAACTTCTACACTGCGTCTCAGGAACGTAAAAGCACATATCAAAATAGTGGTGTAGTCATGACTTCTGAGACCGCGACCGACGACGACAGCAAAACCAAAGCGTTCTTCAGCGTTATCGAGGAGATCTGGGAATTGGAGTACTCGATCATAAAGATCCCAATGTTCCGTGTAAGATGGACCAAAGGTGGCAAAGAAGAAAGTCATAGTTCACGACGATGGTGCTACCTCCTGAGATCCCTCGTGAACAAGTTGACATGAGAAAAATCCCGGCAAGAGAGGAATCATGGGTCTTTGCTAAACAATGCAAGCAGGTATTCTACATAGACGACCCGGCAAATAAGGGCCACGTCGTAGTAAGAAGAGGGAAAAGAAGCATTGTTGGAGTGGACGGAGTTACTTTACAAGAAGACTACGAAGGTTTTCATGATCCGACGACCGCCGAAGATGACGAAGAAGCGGAACGCACGATATTAACGAGGAAAAGGAGAGGGAAAAGAAGAAGTGATGGGAGCGAGCGCGAGAAAATATAACAAAAACCATACCTCAGAAGCACTACTGCGAGGAGTCAAGTTATGACTTACTGAAGCAAGGAGAAGCACTAGTAGTCACATTGTAATGTACTCGTAGTGAATTTCAATGCAAACTTTGTACTAAGTGAAATTATGTGTGATCGATGTACTTTTGTGTATGCATGTTAGTACATGGCTTTGTCACTCCCAAAAATTCAATCCAAATTTAGCAAAAAAACTAGACAAATTTAGTACATGGCTGCCGGATTTTCGCGCCGCCGCCGCCGTCGACCCCGCGCTGCCCCGAGCCCACCGCCGACCTCGTCCTCGTCCTCGCCACCGCGCCTCGTCGTCCTCGCCCCGAGCGCCGCCACCCCGCATCCTCGTCCCCGAGCCCGACGCCATCGTCTCCCTCCTCCCCGACCCCGTGTCCTCGTCCCCGAGCCCGCACCCCCGTCTCCCTCCTCCCAAAGCCCGCGCTGCCGTCTCCCTCCCCCCCAAGCCGCCGCCCCGAGCCCGACGCCGCCGTCAACCCCGTGCCGTCATCATCCTCCACGCCGCTGGCGCCCTTCGACCCCGTCCCCAGGTATGTGCCCGCGCTCTCTGCCTCCACTGTTAGGGTTAGGGTTATCGCAAGCAGAACCGGTGGTTGGTCTTCATCTATGTGTTCGAGTTGCTGCAGTGTCCAACTAGTGGAGATTTGAGCCTAATTTGCTTCATTTTTGCATCCCTATGTAGTTAAATTTGTTAGCTTTGTACTTTGTAGTTGTAGTGGAGGTTGGGAATTCTGATGGGTAATGGTTGATTGGTTTGCTTAGGTCAAATCAATGCAATATCCCGATTTAGGTTATGAAAATTGAGAGTGCAGCATCTATAGGTTATGAAAATCTATAGGATAACTGTTGAAAATTGAGAGTGGAGCATCTATAGGTTATGAAAATCTAATTACTTCAGATAAGTAAAGTTGATCTTGCTCAGAAAATGATATATACATGTTGTTAATATGATATATACATGCTGCTGTTTTCCTTGGCTTCTTAGGTGTTTTATATGATATATACATGCTGTTAATATGGTATACATGCTATATATGATTTTAGGTTCTTTACATGCTATATATATATGATGTTTTATAGCCTATATACATGCTGCTTATATGCTATTTTAGGTGTTTTAAATGCTACACATGCTGTTTATATGCTATTTTAGCTGTTTTATATGCTGTTGATCGGGTACTCGTGAGAATTGAGTAATGAATTGTGGGCCTGACCATCGTATCGGGTCATTGGAGAAGGGGCCGGCCATCATGCCGAGGGGGTACATATGCGGGTGGGTTTTTTATGCAGGTTTTGAGCTCCTAGTAGACAAAATTTGCTAGTTTTTTAGCATAGGTCATGCGAAATTTTCGGCCGATATATATTTGATGGTTTTGATGCCATAGGTACGAAATGGGCAAGAGTAGCCAGAAATCAGTTCTTGAGGACGTAGCTCCCGTGGAGGTAGATCGTGTCGATGAAGAGTCTGCATCGGGAGAGCAAATTGCCAGCTCTGGCAGCGAACCTAGGTCTAGCGAAGGTAGCTCTCGTTCAGAAAAATGCGACAACGAGCGATGAGTGGAAGAGAGTAACCCGCAGCCAACTGCTTCTATGGCTAAGAAGGCAAGGAAGAAGACACCGAGGAGGAGCCACAACTTGAAGGAGTTTTGCTACATGGTCACTCGGCACTCTGACAGAGGCCGCCAGGAGTCGCCTGAGAGGGCACAGAAGGCATTCGCAACCACCTGTGGAGCCGTTGCACGTAAATATTGCAAGATCACCAACGAGTGGGGTGACATCTCTGAAGTCGTTAGAAACACGTGCATCGCGGACGTTGCAAGGAGGTTCCAAGTCACTGACGAGTGGCGCGAGGGATTCCTAGCGTCCATCAACATAGCAGTGCGGAATGCTCTTGCTAATTGGAAATGTACCGCTAGAAAGTGGATGGACAAACCAAATTCAAGAAGGAATCGTCTGACCCTGCCTTCATTGCGAAGAGTGAACGTATGAGGGCGTTGCACGCGAGGAAGCCCTTGAACCACCGGCTAGGGAGTGCAGGGAAAGAGGGGAAGAAGAAGGTCTGGTGCAAGCAGGACCGAATTCTCGAGGCGGCAGGCAGGGTGCCTCCAGTGCATAACATGCTGGAGGACCAATGTGCTAGAGAATATGCACGTCAGCACATGACACCAGAGGAGTGGGCGGGCATTGAGCCAATGCAGCCGCCTGTTAAAATTTTTATGGTAAGGGTTCACGTGCATTAATTTGTTTTCGGCGTTAATTATGACACTCATGATCCGTATAGACTCACGTCCTGTCTTATATGATAATAGGAAAATGCCCACAAATGGGAGGAGAGAAAGAGGTCAGAAACATCCGCCGACTCCGTGCAGAGCAAGAGGTGGGAGTCGGCTGTGACCGCCGGCTTGCAAAAGGCGGACCACACGGGCCGTGTTCTAGGGGAAGGCGAAGGGGACTGCTGGGATGATTATTTCCCGCCTGCTCCGAAGCGAAGAAGGGTCCAGAAAAAGCTCCTCGCTTCTGCTGAAATAATAGAACAAGTTAAGGCGGAGGCGCGAGAGCAGGCATCTATGTTGTGTCAAGAGGTGTCAAGAGAATATGCAGTGCAAGCTGTCCATCATTTGGTGTCGGCATTGGCCAAAGACCACCCCGCCCTTGACGCCATACTCGGGGAAGGAGTGGAAGGTTTGAGGAACCTCCTTCCTCCTCTTCCTCCTCTTCCCCCGCGAAAGAGCACCCCGCTGAAGAGCAGCGCCGCCTCCGACACACGTATGGAAGACGATGACACATACACCCTAGGTTACAGCCTGGCTCCTAGCATGGACAACCCCCCCGCTAGCCAACCGGATCCAAGCGAGGGCATCCGGGATAACGATCCGGGTCCGAGCGACAACATCCTTGTAAGCATACTTTTCAAACTCTTTTTCACTCCTTACCTTCATGAATAAAGATCTTACACACATATGCCTTCTTCTTGTTACGCGCAGGCACCGGTGAAATGTCGTATCCATGTAGACAAGCCTGGGAGCCGGTAGGCGCCATTGGCCGCCTAAGGCCCAGACAATCACTGCCACTGGTGCACGGCATTCTTATGAACGAAGCATAAGTGAGTGTGATGGTGGACTCCATCGTCGAGGTGCATCGTGATTATTCTATCCCGCTACCTCCAGAGGAAGGCGTGGATATCCTAGGCGGTTGTCCAAACTACCGCATTATGTGGCCTAGGAGCTTGGTATCTCTCTACAACCAGCGCCGGCCCTCTATGAGTCCATCTCTCTTCGCCCACAAAGGTACTTCTCAATCGCCGCTCGGCCTTTCTCCTAGGATACTTCCTCCTATCGATGCCGGCGGAGATGAAGAGCTGGATCGATCGAGCTAGAGTATATGTACGTGGAGTCGAGTCCAGAGCACATTGAGCCGCTACATATACCGAGTCCAACTTGCACAAAAATTTATTGTTCCCGAGGCTCTTACAAATTACATACAAATCAAAAATTTGAGACTATCGAGATACGCCTTATAAACAATAGTCTCTCTGATCCTAAATTCTTGACTCAAATTTGTCCAAATATGGATGCATCTATTCTTAAAAAGTGTCTACATACATGTAATATTTCGATAACAATTTAGGATCGGAGGGAGTAGTAACGAACTGAAGTTGAGCCATTCCCGGAAAAGTAGATTGGTGCAACAAACTGGAGTTGAGCCATTCCCGGAAAGGTAGATTGCTTTGGCATAAAGTACAGTATGCAATGCTGGAAGAGTTAATTGCACCTGTAGCCCAATTAACGACTTGACAGTGGGAACAATTTAGTTCTAGAAGTTGAAAAGTGAGCAAAACTAGTCCTAAAACTTGATTAATTGTGCACAGTAACCCGGATTAATCCGAATCGGACACGTGTCATTCTGTCAGGCGGTATAGCTGTGCGCTTTGTAAAATTGTCAAAAAGCCCCTTGTTTTTTATTATTTCCAGGTCAGATCTGAGACATATGGTACATGTTAATTTGTCAAAGTGGCCTCGGAAACCCGTGGCTCTTCATTTCCCCCCTCACGAACCGTTCTGTCTCCCTCGTTCCTCTCTCTGAGGTGATTTGGCATGCCTTGACCACGAAGAAGCAGCGGCCGATCATCTCGTCGGCGGTGACCTTGGCCCAACCGCCGCCGCCCGCTCTGCTCCAGCTACCGTTGGCCTCGCAGACCAGGCCGCTGCCCATTGGTCCGCTGCCAAGTCGATTCGTGCCCCGCATCCCCTGCTGCCGACCTCCTGCTTGCGCTCCCTCGCTCACCTGCTCGTCTCTCGCCGTCGTTCGAACGCCGGCGATTTTCTAGCGCAAAATTAAGGGGGATTTTTTTTACCATGAGGTGTTCCGAAGTATATATGTAAGAGATGGCTGGACGAATAGTATACAATCTTCTCAGGGAGGTTTTAGCAAAAAGAAACAATCGGCAAAACAGGCCATGTGTCGATGTATGATTGGTCGGGACGTCTAAGCAATCCGTATTACACGTTTTAGGACTAGTTTTGCTCACTTTGCAACTTGTTGGAATAAACTGCTCGCACCTCTCAAGTTGTTCGGCCACCGGTGCAATTACCTCGAGTAATAAGATCTCCATCCAAATTCATTCTGAGATGCAAATTCCATGGTGCAAATAAACAAAAGGATATCCAATAGAGGATCAACAATCGCATATGTCACCTAAATATCTTGAACTAAAAGGGTTCCTACTTTTATTTTATTTTTCCAATTCTAGAGTACTCACTATTAGATATCTTGCTTCTTATATCAAAGCTTGCTCATTTGCAGACAAAAAGTTGAATTGACTAAAGAGAGATGTGGTTAACTGAAAAATAATAATAAAGAAAACATTAAAATAATGTGTAAATTCTGATAATTTGGTATTCCATTTTTCAAACAAAAACATTATGGTAGCGAGAATGGGATTTCTACAACGATCGCAAACCCCTCAGATAAAATTTGAGAAAATACTTAGAATAAAATATATTTTTAATCCAACAATCAATCTTTGTTACGATGATTAACCGAGTTAATCCAAAAATTATGTTGATTCATTCGAATAATTAAATGTTTCGCAAGTAGTGAACTAACTTTTTTGTTCTTGCAATTAATAATTTTCACGATTTCGAGACACTAATATTTCAAAGAATGCTGTAATATTTTTGAATACTATGGAATTACGGAAGAGACGCAAGAAAGACGCGGGTGCCCGGCACAGAAGCGATTCCGCCGCACGAGGTAGGCGCAGGAGTCGCAGGTGCAAAGCCGACGGACGAAGGAGCCGTAGTAAGATACTTCAAATTTAGTGGAGATCAATATTACCCGGGGGAGAAATGCTATTCCGGTCTGACTGTGGTATTATAATCTAGCTTGGTCTAAGACCTATAATCTTGTTCGCAAATTCATGAGTTGGGCTCGAATATCAGTTTCTGTTATCTGAACTTTTGTCTTTGTTTGTTCAGATTTGATGGGGTCGTATCAACTTTTCTAAACTCAAAAGGGGCTGTGATTTTAATCCCGTGTATTTGTTATAGATGTGGTCATGTGGGCTACAATATTTTGCCCAGCCCATTGATCTGTGTCTCACACCCATCGGGGCGTCCCGGCCTGACAAGTTCCCCAAACCTGGGCTGCCTCGCATGGAGTATCTGGGCCAGTGCGAACGACGGACCCGTTCGCGGCACGTGCGCACCGTGGGAAAAATTCCCGTGAAAGAGATTGAAAAATGACCGTAAGTAGTCTATGGCAGACCTCCGGACGGACCGTGACAACATACCAACGATCCATGGATTATTGACGACCGCAAAGTTTTTAAAATCGATGGTAAATGATGACATGATGCATGCTTAGTCTTAAGATAATCTTTTACTCCCTCTGTCCAACAAAAGATTTCTCAAGTTTGTCAAAATTTGGATGTATCTAGACATGACTTAGTTTATAGATGCATTTAAATTTAGTCAAAATTGAGACATCCTTTGTTGGACGGAGGAATATTAATTTTTGGGTCCTTACAACACTCTTTGGTACATTGTGGCTAATCAAGTAATCATGGCCCAACCCGCTGATTTGTGTCTCGCACCCATCGGGCCGTCCTGGCCCGACAGGCTCCCCAAACCTGGGCCGACTCGCAGGGAATATCTGGGCCGGCGCGAGGGACGGACCCTTTCGCCGCACGTGTGCCCTGGGAAAAATTCCCCTGGAAGAGAATGGAAGAAGACCGTAAGTAGTCTACGGCAGACCTCCAGACGGATCGTGACAACATACCAACGACCCGCGAGGCGAAGAACCAATTCAGCTTGTAACATCCCAAATTTTCAAAACTCTCCATGGGCATTGCAGTTCATATGCATGTCACTCTTGCATTTAATCACATTTAAAACCCCAAACTTAACCCAGAAAACCCTTTTGCGAAAATGCCTTTTTTTTAATTTGGGCTTTATTTTTGCTTTTGAATAATTGCATTTTAACCCATGAGGGTATTGGCATAAAAAGGGATTTGATGCATATATAAAGCAATCCCATATTGTGGCTTTTGAAATTGTTTTGAAAATACGATTTATTTTTTATAGTTAAAAGGCCTAAAAGCCATTTTATAGGGAAAAATACTTTTAAATATTTTATTTTGAAGAAATTCTTGTCCTAAAAGTTAGATCATATGAAAACATGATTTTACAAATTTTCTTGCAATTTATTCGGAGTGATTTGGAGCTTTGAATCAATTTTGGGGTTCAAAAACAGAAAATAGAAAAGGAAAAAGGAAAAGAAGAACAAAAAGAGAAAAACCAAGGCCGGCCCGGCCTAATGGGCCGAACCGGACCGAACCGGGCCGAGCCGACCCGGTCCCGCCGCGCACCCGAGCCGCCCGGTTACTGACCGGTGGGACCCGCGCCCCTTTCTTCCCAAACTGCTTGTCCGGATTCTCCGGCCACGCCCGCGAGTCCACGTCGTGCACGACTTCGCGATTTCTCCGCGCTCGAGTCCCCATCCTCAAATCCCTGCGCGTCACCCCGAAGCCCTTTTCTTTCTCCTCCCCTTCCCCCAAACCCCACGCTCGATTACGCGCCGGTTGCTCCCCAATTTCTCGCCGGAATTGCCCTCTGCCGCCGCCGTTTCTGCGCCTTCGTCACCGCTCCGGTGAGCTTCTCGCACCGCCGACCTCCTCTCCTCATTCCTCTCTTTCGTGCGCACCTCGTGACACGATTTTTTTTTATTTTGGTTGCCGCAGCGAAACCGCGCTGCCGCGGCCCCGAACCCGTCAACGACGGCCGCCGCCTTCTGTCGCAGCACGGGGCTTTGACACCGGGGATGCACGGGCACCCCCTTTTTAGGTTTGGCATAGGGCGACGGGGATCGCTCCGGCGATCGCCGGCAGGGCCAATGCGAGGCGCTACAGCATGCAATGAGCACGAACACGCGTTTTACCCAGGTTCAGGCCACCCGGAGGTGTAAAACCCTACGTCCTGCTTGTCTGAGCTCGTATTATCGAAAGATTGAGTGTTTACAAGTTGCTGGGGAGGGTCTCCGGGTACTCTCTTTTTGGCTAAGTGCCCCTTGCTACTTCGGGGTTACTGCTTCTGAAGCGCTATCACTTGGTCAACGAATCAACTAGTCAACCATGCAACTATCCAACCTTCGAACCCCAACCAACCCATAAAAACACTTGACTGCTGGCGGGGGTCCTCCTTTTATAGCCAATATAATACCACAGGTGCCACGGTGCATGGACTACAAGTGGCGAGCAGGGAGCTTTGGCAGCTCCTCCTCGGTGCGCTGGCAGACATGCAAGAGCGCCAGCCCCGCGACTAGGGGTCTGGGGTCTAGTGCCCTATAAACTAGATCTGGGCAGCCACTGTTTGCCTGACTAGATGGATAACCCCCTATACTCCTTGTCCTGGCGACCCTGCACACTGGGTGCCTGCCGCGCGCCCACGTGGCACTGCTGCTCTGTTTGCTCGGCCCCGCCTTCACAGCAGGAACCTGCGCCCGGGAATGCCTCCTCCCGGCAAGTTACCTCCCGGGAAGCGCCCAGGCGAGATTATTCCCCGAAGCCCCGCTAGCCTTGCCGGGCTGGTAGCTTGCCGAGCAGCTTGCACGTTGCCGCCCGGGGTGTGATCCTCCCAGGGACCAAGCGATGCGACCCACGCGTCGTGCAGCGGTGGCACCCTGGGTGCCACTGGTGCGACAGTAGCCCCCTGGCGTGGGCCGGCAACACCTATTCCCGGGCGAACCCTTCCCTGGCCGGTTGCCGAGCTACGCCCCAACCGACGCGTGGGTCCCGACTCGTCTCGGGCCCGTGTCTCTTCGTCTTCCAGTGACCTCGCCGTTACGGGCGAAGAGGTGGGTGCGAGATTTCCGCCGTAACCTCCCCCTTAAACAGGGAAGTTAAGGCCACTTACCGCATTATCCCCACGATCTGTAGTTATCCCAGTGCACCCGCTGGGTGCGGAAATGGCCGTTACCGAAAGAGCTGAAGAAGCAAGAGATGCGGGCCACGCTTGCCTTCTTCCGGCCCGGCTACAACGGCGAGGCGTTGGGCAAGCTCCAGTACGCCGTCGCCTCGGACTTCAACGAGCACAGGAGGACCCTGATCTTCCCCGCCGGTGCCGACGTCCAGTCCACCGACTTCTGAGTGTTCGCGCGCTTCATACTCACCGGGTTGGTGCCGCCATTCTCCCTATTCCTCCATGCGCTCATGGAGTCGTATCAGCTACGGGTGGCGCAGCTCCACCCCATGTCCCTCTACCTGCTTGCCATCTTCTCCTTCCTCTGCGAGGGATTCGTCGGAGTGATGCCGTCGGTGGCATTGTTCCGGCACTACTTCTACCCCCGCATCGAGAACAAGAAAGCGATGTCGTCGGGGGTGGTGTTCCATGCCCGCGACCGGATGAAGTCAGAGTTCATCGTCCGGTCGGAGAAGAAGATCGAGAAGGAGTGGCGCGCGGACTGGTGTTGGGTCCGTGTGGATAGCCCGAGGAGTTCATCTTCCCGCCCACCGAGTTGCCGGTGGAGGCCCTCGGCTGGCGGGACCGGTACCACCGCGACGCCGACCTCCTCCCCATCGTGAAGAAGATCAAGGCCCTTCGGTTAGCCGGGCTCTCCGATCTTGACGTGGCGCGCCGCTTCAGCGGCGTTCCCTCCCCGGGTGGGCGTACACGGGGGCCGGAGACAGGACACGCCTCCGCCAGGAGGGCATGGACAAGGAGTCGCTCCAGGTTTGGCTGAGGGGGATCTCCGGCGAGGATGCTCCCTTCACGAAGTTGCCGCCGGGGGTCTTCGCCCTCCACGTCGGCGTCCCCGGCTTGAGCAGCATCAGTTGCTCCTTCCCACCCTGCAACGAGTGGGGGCTGATAGACGATTCCCCCACTCTGTCCCTGCGCTCCCCTCCGCCCGCACCCCGCGGGAAGCAGGCGCAGGAGGAGAGCGGGAGCGAGTCGGAGGCCGGCCAGCCCCACGACTCGTCCTCCTCCGTCGAGGATGACGACGACGCGCCCCTGATCGTGTGAAGATCAAGGGCGCACGCAGCGGCCGCGGTTACCTCCAGGGCGGCTGCGGCGGCAACCGCCCCCGCGGCGGCTCCCGGCTCCACGACAGCGACCGCCTCAGCGGCATCCGCCGGCACCCCAGCGGCGACCACCCCCGCCACGGTCGCCGGGGCCATGGCGGCGACTACCCCGGCAGCGACCGCCAGCGACCCGACGGCGACTACCCCAACAGCAGTCGCCGGCGCCGCGGCGGAAGCCACACCCGCAGTGGCCGTCGACGCCGTGGTGGTTCCTTCGATGGTTCCCGCGACGCCCCGAGCCGCGGCAGCCGCGGCGGCAGCGTCGACCACCGACGAGACAGCGGCCGCAGATGCCGCTGGCACGGATTCTTCTGTTACCCAGCAAGAGGCGGTCCCTGCCGGGGGCTCAGAAACCCCACCAGCCTCGCAGTCCCCAGGCGCGGGTGAGGCGGAGGTTGCAGAGGAGGAGCAGTAGGATGCTCCGCCGCAAGCGGACGCCCCCCGCCCAGCCATACGGTGGTGGCAGGGGCTTCGTCGTCGTCGGCTGCCACCTTCAGCACCGACCTCGGCACCCTTGCCGGGGTGGCTTGGAATCCCATCACTTGGGAACCGAGCGTCTTCGACCGGGGGCACCGGTTCCTTGACGCAGGACCAGCAGCTGGCCTTCGTCACCTCCTTCAACCAGGTGAGGGAGCACCACGAGATCGCCAAGGGCCAGCTCGGCGAGGTGCGGCTGGCCGTGGAGAAGGAGCAGCAGGAACTCTCCCGGCTGCGGGAGGAGGCGCGCCTTGCCCGGGAAGCCTTGGAGGCCAAGCCGGTCGTCCCCGAAGAGGAGCTCTACCGGCGACTGGAGGCTCAGCGCGCCGAGCTCCAGGAAACCCTGGATTCGCTGGTGGCAGCTCAGGCAGAAGCCAAGAAGATGCACGCGGAGGTGCTCGCCGTGGCCCAGGTACGGATCGAGGAGAAGAGCGACCTGATCAGCAACTACCTTGGCGAGATCCAAGGCTTGCGCGTCAAGCTGGAGGTGCAGACCAAGGCCACCGAAAGTGCGGTGACCGCGGCAGCCCGGCACGAGATCCAGCTCAACGCCGCCAAGGACAAGGTGGCCCGGCTCGAGACCGAGCGGGCCGCTGTCCGGGAGGAGCTCGCCAAGGTCGGGGAGGACACTGCGGCCAAGGCCGTGGAGCTTGCGTCGTAGGCGAGCCGCCTCCGCAATGCCAAGAAGGCCACGCTCGACGCCCGGCTCCACCACGGCACGCTGATCGGGCAGCGGTAGCTGGAGACTGAGAAGCTGCTCAAGATCACTCAAGCGCTGCGCGACCTGCTGCCTCGGCTCGAGCTGCAGGCCGCAGAGGTGGACGGCACGGAAATCTCTACGCTGATCTCGTTCTTCTCCGACTTGGTGGGGAAGTTCACGGCGCTCGACGTCTGGATCTCCAAGTTCGGCGCCGATGAGGTTGCCAACTGCGCCCGGGAGGTTGCAGGGACGATCCTTCCGAGGGTGCACCTCCGACACCTGGAGTTCTCCTTCGAGACGCTGCTGGACGCCTGGTCGGACAGTGAGGATGAACCCACCCACACTCAGGCGGTGAGTGGGTTTGTCGATGAAGTGATCAAGCGGATGCAGCGGAAACCGGACCCTGAGCCGTCCCTGGAGCCCCCGGCGGAGGACGCTGGCAACTAGCTGCCGCAGCCCCCTGCCGGCCCTTGCCGTTTCTTTGTGCTATCTTCTTTTGTTTTCATTCCCTGCAAGTGTGGCGCTTGGCGCCGTTTGAACAATTACTGTCTTATTAGTCCATGCAATCGTTTGCTGCTTTTGTTAATCCAGTTCTTTAGTTCTGCTTGATCCTTGTTCCTGGGGTTGCCTCGCGGGGTGGATCCCTTCGACCTTGTGTGTTGTGCTTTGTGTTGCCGGGGACTCACGCGCCACACACTTAACCGGACCAGGGACCCGGGACGGACCCGCGGTGCCGACCTGGGGCCAAGCAGCAGCAGCGAGCCACTCCGCTTGCGGGATAACTACTCCCAGGCATGCCCTACCGGGACGGACCCAGAAGCCGCACGGGGAGCGCACTCCCCCCGCAAGCGTCCTTCTAACACCCCGGCCACACGCAGGTTTTGGGACCACACTTAGCAAGGCATTGTTCAGTTATGTTTAGTTTTCAGAGAGTCTATCATTCAGGTTCAAGCACTTAGCTTTTCGTTCGGTCCCATGCTCGGTGTGCTTGCTGGAGGGGTGCGCCTGGAACACCGCCCTTGAGAGAGCCTGTTTGAGCGATGCGGCAAGAACGCTGTGGTAGGATCACCGCCGGTGACAAGCGCCGATGACGATGCTACCGCCGCATCTCCGCAGCAACTCTCGCTTTCGGAAGAGCCCTTGCCTTCGGAGGAACCTGTTCCGAAGGGTGCGGTAGGGACGCCGTGATGTCTTCGCCACCCGCGTCCGCAGCAGCCCTCGCTGCTTGGGGAGATACCATCTAGAGGGGTGTGGTAGGGACACTACGGCAGTGCACCCGTCGGCGTTGAGCGCTGATTGCATGCACCACCATAGTGTCTCCGCGGCAACCCTCGCTCCTTGCGGAGATACTCTCTGGAGGGATGCGGCTGGGGCACTGTGGCAGTGCACCCGTCGGCGCTGAGCGTTGATGGCATTCACCACCACAGTGTCTCTGCGGCAACCCTCGCCCCGGAGCCGCTCGCTAGAGGAGGTGTGGCACGGACACGGCGGCAGTGCACCCGTCGGCGCCGAGCGCTGGTGGGATGCACCACCACCGTGCCTCTGCGGCACCCCTCAGCGTGGGCTTGGTGGTGGGATGCGACAAGGGCGTGATGGCAGTGCACCCGTCGGCGCTGAGCGCGGATGGTATGCACCACCATCGCGCCTCTGCGGCACCGCTCGTCTTCGCAGCCTCTTCCTTGGCTTCACTCTGACCCATTCCATGGCCGGGGCGCCCGTTTTATAGGCGCGGGGGAGGGGCTTGCCACCACGCGCGCCAGGTCACCGCAGCACACGTGGCGCCCCGCCCCTTGAAGTGCGGTACGGTCTTCGCCGTTCTGCATGCCAAGTTGTTGTGGCACACGTGGCGGCTTCCTCCTGAATCAGGAGCCGCGAAGTGCGGCGAGTCCCTCGTGATGCGGTCACTCCACACCACAAGGCGCCGCTACATGCCACAGCCCGTGTGCGGTCCACGAGCATTACAGTGCGTAAAATTCCACCTTTACCCTGCACATTAGACTCTTACCAAGCCCGAGATGCTGCAACTTTTTTTCGAAATTCACGAAAACACAGAGCAATATGGATAACTCTCCTGCCTCCCAGCCCCCGGGCACAGAAAAGTCAATACCAAACTTGGACGTGAGCACTTTTATTTCCTAGACGCAGCGACTGCGTGATGCACGTGGCGGGAAGCCCGGCAACTGCATGCCGTGATGCACGTCGCGGGAAACCCGGCAACTGCATGCCCCATGCCAGAGTGATCCGGCAACGGGTTAACGTTTTCGAGGCTCCGGCAGCCCTCTGCTCACAACCAAGTATGGAAAGAGACTTATGTGCACCTAGAGCAGGAGACAGAAGGGGGAGGAACATGCAAATAAACGAGGCAACTAGAAATTCAAGGAAAATCACTTATCTTTATTCACAGTAACTAGTGGTTTACAGATGGGGGTTGCTCGGCTACACTAGTTCGAGAGGTATGCATCGGCGGCATCACCTGAGGGTCGGGCTCCGCCACTTCACGGGTAGAACTTGCGCAGATACTCAATATTCCAGCTATTTTGCACCGACAAGCCTTCTTCGGTTTCCAGCCGGACAGCCCCCGGCCTGGTCACCTGCACTACCCGGATGGGGCCCTCCCATTTTGGAGTCAACTTGTTCCCGGCCTTCGTTCCTTCTATCCGGCGCAGGACAAGTTCTCCGTTCTCGAGCCCCCGGAAACGGACTCGCTTGTCGTGATAACGACGGAGTCCCTGCTGGTAGCGCGCGGTTCGCATAGCAGCCCGGCATCGAAGCTCTTCGATGAAGTTTAGATCGTCAACCCTTTGCTCGTGTTGGCTGGAGTTGCCGTACGCGCGTACCCGGGGAGATCCGTGCTTGAGCTCGAGAGGTAGCACCGCTTCTGCCCCGTAGACAAGGGCGAAAGGAGTTTCGCCCGTTGCCCGGCTAGGTGTTGTCCTGATTGGCCACAGCACGGGCTGGAGTTCTTCGACCCAGTGGTTCCCGTGGCCTTTGAGCTTGTCAAAGGTTCGTGTCTTGAGCCCCCGCAGCACTTCCGCGTTGGCTCGCTCCGCCTGCCCGTTACTCCTTGGGTGAGCAACAGACGCGAAGTGTATCTTGGTGCCCATGCCCTCGCAGTAGGCCTGGAACACCGCGCTCGTGAATTGTGTGCCGTTGTCGGTGATGATGCCGTTAGGCACACTAAACCGGCACACAATGCCCTTGAAAAACTTGATGGCCACCTGGGCAGTCACCTTTCGAACTGGCTCCACTTCCACCCACTTAGAGAACTTGTCGATGGCCATGAGCAAATACTCGTAGCCGTCAACTGCTCTCGGTAGCTTGCCGACGATATCCAGCCCCTAGACCGCGAATGGCCACGAGGACGGGATGACCTGCAGGGCCTGCGCCGGCTGGTTGCTCTTCTTCGTGTGGAACTGGCACGCCTCACACGTCTTCACCAGCTGCTCCGTGTCGGCCAGGGCCGTGGGCCAGTAGAAACCGTGCCGAAACGACTTGCCGCCCAGCGCCTGGGAGGTTACATGGTGGGAGCATGTGCCTCGATGTATCTCGTCCAACAATGCGTGCCCTTCGTCTTGGGGCACGCAGAGCAGCTTGACTCCATTCACACGCCTGCGGTAGAGGTTCCCGTCTACCACGGTGTACATTTTGGCTTGCCGGGCCACTCGTTCCGTGGCGACGTCGTCTTCCGGGAGGGCCTCTCCCTTCAGGTAACGGGCGATTTCTTCTGCGCAGAGAGGGGTCTCCCTGCCAACGCATGCCGCTACGTCAGCGGCATGGACCTCTGCTGTTGCGGGCTTTCCTTCGGTTGTCGGAGGGGCTTCCCCAGCGACCGGCTTGGGGGCGACTGGAGGCGCCGTCTTCCTGTGGCAGAACACCCCCGCCGGAGGCTTCCGGCGTTCAACTGCTCGTCACTCGCGAAGTTGTCCTTCCGCTTGACATGTTCAAATCGCAAACCCTTGAACTTGCATTCTAGCTTGCGGACTTCCTCCACTTACGGTGCCATCTGCGGGCTGTCGTAGTCCTTGTTGACCTGGTTGATCACGAGCTGGGAGTCCCTGTGAACGTCCAGGCGCTTGATGTCCAGGGCGATGGCTGCCTGCAACCCGGTGAGCAAACCCTCGTACTCAGCCGTGGTTTTAGTGGAGTTTGGGAAATCGAGTTGGATAGCAAGCCTCAACTGATCCCCCGTCGGTGACTCGATGACGACCCTAGTGCCGGCTCCCTGAAGGCTGAACGCGCCGTCAAAGTACATGATCCAGTGGCCTTCGTCCAGCTTGCCTGGCAGGCTAGTCTCCAGCTCCTCCTCTTCTACACCCGTCGATGTCCACTCCACGAAGAAGTCCGCCAGGGCCGCACTCTGGATGCTCTTGGAGTTGGTGAAGTGCAGATCGAACTCCGACAGCTCCATCCTCCACTCGGCCACCCTCCCGGTGGCTTCACGGTTGGTGAGGGCTCGCTCAAGGCAGAACCCCGACACCATCGTGACGCGGTGCACCTGAAAGTAGTGGCGCAGCTTGCGGGACGTGAGCAAAATCACTAGCAGGAGCTTCTGCACCTGCGGGTACCTCGTACGGGCGTTGGGCAGCACCGTGCTGACGAAGTACACCGGGTGCTGCACGAGCCGCTTGCGCGGTGCCGACGCTGCCGGCTCGGGGGTGGTCCTTGGGTCCAAGGCGGTTGCTGGAGGCCGTTCAGCCTCCTGCCCCGCAGCCTCAGTCCCCGGAACGTCTTCCTCTCGGCAACCAGCACCAAGCTGACCAACTGGTCAGTCGCCGCTAAGTAGAGTAACAGCGGCTCGCCCGGCTTGGGGGCAACGAGGACGGGCGGCGACTTCAGGTATTGCTTGAGATCCTGGAACGCCGGCTCGGCCTCGGGGGTCCAATCAATCGGACCCTTCCTCTTCATCACCTTGAAGAAAGGTAGGGCGCGTTCGCCCAACCTTGAGATGAAGCGGCCCAGCGTGGCAACGCAGCCGTTGAGGCACTGGACATCACTCACCTTGCGGGGAGCCCCCATTTTCTCGATAGCTTCTATCTTCTGTGGGTTGGCTTGTATCCCCCTGTGTGAAACCAAGAAACCCAGAAGCTGGCCCGAGTCTACACCGAAGGTGCACTTCTCAGGGTTCAGCTTGAGTTTGATTCTGCCGAGGTTGTCAAAAGTCTCCCGCAAATGATCAATCACCGAGTCCCCGCGCCATGACTTGATGACGATATCGTCCATGTAGGCCTCCACGTTGCAGCCTAGCTGGGGTCCCAAACACTCACGCAGCGCGCGCTGGACTGTTGAGCCCGCGTTCTTCAACCCGAAAGGCATGCATGTATAACAGTAGCAGCCAACCGGTGTGATGAACGCCGTTTTCTCCTCGTCTTCGACTGCCATCTTAATTTGATGGTAGCCAGAAAAAGCATCCAAAAAGCTTAGCAAGTCGCAACCAGCAGTGGAATCTACTATTTGGTCAATGCGAGGTATAGGGCAGGGATCTTTTGGACATGCACGGTTGAGATCAGTAAAATCTACACACATGCGAAGCTTATTTCCCGCCTGGCGTTCTACTACAGGGTTAGCTAACCAGGTGGGGTACAGAACTTCCCTGATAGACCCCGCAGCCTTGAGCTTGTCCACCTCTTGCTTGATGAAGTCTTTGCGTTCCTATGCTTGCCGGCGAATCTTCTGCTTAACGGGGCGGGTGTTCGGGTGCACCGCGAGTCGATGCTCAATCACCTCCCTAGGGACTCCGGGAAGGTCCGACGGCTCCCAAGCGAACACGTCGGCATTCTCCCGGAGGAAAGTGATGAGGGCGCTTTCCTATTCAGTAGTAAGGTTCGCACCGATGGTAACGGTGCGCTCCTTGTTGCCGGCTTGGAGGGGTAGCCTCTTCACCTTCGCGGCCTCCTCCTTGAGCTTCTGGCCCTTGCCGGGGCACGAGCTCGAGCCGGCGCTTCCCCCGGCAAGCTCTTGCGGGGCAGCGCGGGCCTTCTTAGTTGCCGGGCCATCGCCCGGCGAGCCTTCGTCTCCGGCAACGTCCTCATTACCGGCGTCGGCTACGGCGGCTCTTACGACCTCGCCAACACACCAGGCCGCGTCCTTGAGGTCGCACCTGATGGAGAGAACTCCGTACACGGATGGCATCTTCATCACGCCGTAGGCGCAATGGGTCGCTGCCATGAACTTGATTAGCGCCGGCCGACCAAGGATCCCGTTATAGGGCAACGGGGTGTGCGCGACGTCGAACACTATGTGCTCGGTCCTGAACGCTTCCCGGGACCCGAAGGTCACCGGCAGCATGATGCGCCCCAAGGAGCGCACCATCCCGGGGTTATTCCCTAGAACGGGTCATTGGGCTTCAGTTTCTCCACCAACCTTGCAGACAGGAGGTATAGCACCGCTCCGTTGTCCACCAGCACCTTGGTCACCGTCATGTTGTTGATGATCGGTGAAACCACGAAGGGTATGAGCCCTGAACCCAGCTGCCGTGCTGGGTGATCGTCGGAGCTGAAGGTGATCGGGACATGCGACCACTTCAGCGGCTGCTGCGGCTCCGCATCCGGCAACAGCGCACACACCTCCCGGGTGAGGCGCTTTACCACAGCGTGGGACGAGAGAGCGTAAGCTCCCCCGTGGATGCAGGCGACACCGCGGGGCTCCTGGAAGCCCGGCTAGTTGCCCTCGGTGCAGTCGGACTCGTGCTGCTCCTCTGCGCGAGCCCTATCTCGCCCCCGGGGAGGGCGCTCCCTGCCAGCGCGGGCCTGGCCGCGTTGCCCCTAGGCTTCCTCCCTGCCCGCGCTACCGCCGGCAGGCTTCGGCCCCGCTCTGGGGTTGTTCGGGCAATCTCGGGAGAGATGCCCGATGTCGCCGCAGTTGAAGTAGGCGCCGGCCGCTCGGCGCACCTCGTGGCGCTGCTCGGGCCGCTGCTTGATACCCTTCATGATGCGGCAGTCCTGCGTGTCGTGGGTAGAGTTGGCGTGGATGGGGCAGCGGGACGCGTCGCCCTGCTTGCCGCCAGACCCGCCACCGGGGGAGGCCTTCTTTGTGGGCCTCACGGTAGCCCCCGACTCCGCAGCGAGGACTTGCTTCCTGCTGTGCTTGCGGGAACTCTTCTTCTGCGAACCCTCTCCTGGGCTCGTGGCAGGTTTAGCTGCAAGTTCGGGAGCTAAGCGCCCTTCCTCGGCCATGGCACACTTGTGCGCCAGGGCGTACAGATCCTGCGTCGTCCGGATCCGATGCGTGCTCAGCTTCTCGCGCATCTTGGGGTCGTGGACATTGATGGCGAAGGTGTTGATGATGGCGGCAGCCTCCGCCTCCGGGATGGAGTAGGAGAGGTTTGAGAAGCGGTTGACGAAGCTCCGCAACATCTTCCCCGGCTTCTGCACCACGGTGTGTGGCTCCGCCATGGTCCGCGGAGGCTTATAGCCGCCCTGGAACGCGCTCAGAAACTACTCTCGCAGGTCTGCCCAAGTGGCGATGGACCCAGCAGGCAGGTTGAGCAGCCAGGTTCTCGCTGATCCCTACAGGACCATCGGGAACCAGTTGCCTCTGACCTTGTTGTCCGCACTGATGGCATGCATCCCCAACGTGTAGGTCAGGACGAAAACCTTGGGATTCACGGTCTCATCATACGTAGCGAGCGCAAGCGCTCGGAACTTGCGGGGCCATGTCACCCGCCGCAGCTCGCGCGTGAATGCAGTGCAGCCGTCCTCGGGACCCATAGGAGCATCCTCCTGCTCCTGTGGGCGTTGGCGCTCTACCTCGCGCCGGCGCCGGTGCTCCAGGCGCCAACGCAAATCCTCCTGCCGGCGGGCATTCAAGATGCCGCGCGCGTCACCTCGTGTGACAGTGGGTGACGAGTCCGAGGACCCCTCTGGGTCCCCGCCTCCCGGGCCTCCCTGCGAGGGAGAGTTTTCCCCTTGTCGCGAGGCACGGGGCGCGTCTCCGTGCCCCGGGTTCTGCCCGTGGCCTGAGCCTGCCGGGCCATCCTCGCCCTGTGGCTGTTGGGCGGCGAGCGCGAGGAGCGCATCTAGCTCCGTGCTCCATGCCTCATGTGCCGGCGTGCCCTGCTGCGGGTCGTACCGCACCATGACCCGCGCGGCGATGATGGCTTCTGCCAGGGTTTGGGCGGGAGGCAGCCGGTTTCCTGAGCGGCTGCCCTCCGCTCTATCCCCGGACGCACCCGGGTGCGTGGGGCGCGACCCTGTCGGCGTCGCTCGTGACGCGGTGTGCTCGTGGCGCAGCCGATGCGGCGCGTCTTCGGCCCGCGATTCGACTCGTTGGCCGGCGCGGGCGGCATCGTGGCCGCCCGTGCAACTGGCTCCGGCACTGGGAGCCGCCGGCCCCCTCAGCCGGTTATCCATCGACGGCCGAGGAGGCGGGGGTGGCAGCTGCGATTGCTGCGCTCGTGAGGGTTCAAGATTTTCCTGAACCAGCGACGCGGGCTGCGCGTCGTGTGACTGCGTGTGTGCGCTGGGGCTTCACGCGGATCGATCCGGGGGTCACCAGCCCGCTTGGGAGGCATGGTGGTTGGCTCTGTCTGAAGGGGCGCGTAGAGATAAACAAAAAACTTTTCCTACGCGAACTCCCAAGATCTAGCCGAGGTAGAAGGCCACGAGGATTACCACTAGACGCGCAGTTGCGGATTATTGATGCGGCGCCTTGATGCAGTGCAGTCCCTCGATCCGATCCAGCCGATCCAATCCCGCGATCGTCGAAGTGCTGAACGTACAGCACCTCTGCCGGTATCCACACGGAGGAGCTCCGGCGGCGGACTGCTAGGTCCGGTGCGACGGTTGAACTGAATCGGGCTAGGGTTCTCAACGCATGAGAGTGGAAAAACCGTGCCCCTTAGGCATCCCACGCCCCTGCTTATATATCGAGTGGAAGTGGGCTCCAAGCCTTGTGGCCCATCCACCCTGCGAGTCCAACTCGCATTGTCAGCCCAATTCCAGTTCGGGTCCAACCCGACCAAATAGTTGCTCCCGCTCTTAAGTGTGTGACCCCGCAGGCTCATGGCGACTTGGACACGATTGGAGTCCGACTCACAATCGATCAATCGGTAGCGGCTCCTAGCAGAACGTGCCGACTCCCAAGTACCATCGAGTCATGACGACGTACCTTCCAATGTGACATACGTCTTAGTCCCTTTTGCCTCACGATATACCTTGTCGAACTATAGGCGATTAATCGTCATCCCTTTAATAGTTCAACTCTCTTCTCGATCTGTGATATACGATTCATTCGACTAACTCTTAGTCGATCGACCCGGTTAACAGTTAACCAAGTCGCGCATGGCCATGCTTCCTAAATCATATCACTCGAGAGGGCCCAGAGAATATCTCTCCAGTCGGAGGGGCAAAATCCCATCTTGGTTATCCACATCACACAGCTTGATTCTCAGTCAACCCGAACTCTGCCTTTATAACTGCCCTGTTACGGAACAACGTTTGACAGAACCTAAGTTGGTGATCCACAACTCGGATTGTGCGATAACCTCAGGTCTAAGGATTACATTGATTGAGACATGCAAATGACGACCTACTCGTTGCATCTCAATATGGGTCAGTCCGACTCGCTAAACTCTTTAGCCGAGTCCGTGTAAGCTGGAATGACATCACCATGCCCATGACAAGTGGAACCGAGTCATCAGCCAACTTTCACATTAGTCTAGGTTATGTGTCCAGCACAACCTCAATGACTAAGGACAATTTAGTATGAACAACATGAATACATAGTTCCACAATGAAATCACATATTCAAAGATACATATCAGATGTTCAAACAAGGACAACTTAATAATATTTATGAATACATTGGGAATTACATCATACATGATTGCCTCTAGGGCATATTCCCAACACTGTCGTCGAGGAAGACGAGGCCGATGTTGGTGTAGACGTCGCCGCCGGCGGTCACCGGCGAGCTCTCCTCACGCGCCCCCTACCTGGCGCGCCAGATGTCGCAGCACGGGGCTTTGTCACCGGGGATGCGTGGGCACCCCCTTTTTAGGTTCGGCAGAGGGCGACGGGGATTGCTCCGGCGATCGTCGGCGGGGCCAATGCGAGGCGCTACAGCATGCAATGACTACGGACATGCGTTTTACCCAGGTTCGGGCCACCCGGAGGTGTAAAACCCTACGTCCTGCTTGTCTGAGCTCGTATTATCGAAAGAATCGAGCCCAAGGACGCCGTGCTGCCTCGCCCAGCCGCCGCCGCCGCCTTCCCCTCCAGCTCCGGCGACCCGCGCCGCCGGTAAGCTCCCCTTCAACCTACACCGTAGATCTCTAATCTAACGGCCCAGATTAGAACCCTGGATGAACCGGTACCGGGCAGTGAGATGCTGCCACGTCTCCCATTAATTTTTGACCCTATTCTCGGCCGAATTAAAATTGTAAATTTTGCAGAAAAGCCCCAGATTATTCAAACCATCATAACTTTTAAACCGTTTGTCCAAAAATTATGATCCGCCCCTTTCTGAAATCCTCACAACCTGAAGAATCTTTTGGCATGGTCCAATTTCAATTTTGAACAACTTTGTCAGAAGCAAATTACAGAATGCTTGAATATGGTTTAAATATCAAATGAATTATTTCAAAATAGTTTTGAGCATGTTAGCTTGCTGTAAAATTATTTAAGTATGCTCTCTGTCCATTAGGAGCAGAGAAGAAATTATTTTGTAAATGAGGTGGCCACACAAATTTAATCTTGCTCTATGCTTTACAAAAACTATATAAGCTTTTAATTAAAGCCTACCCTTGTTTCATGCATAGTAATTACCTCCTTATTATTGTATTAATCTGTCCAAATCTTTTGAGAAGCCTTTCAAAACAGAAACTAAACAAGTTACTTTTAGAAGCAACCTAAGTGTGCATCATCATGGCATATGCATCATAGTATGTTTATGTATTGAATGGCATGTTTATTGTGTGTGTGCTTCTTTTATTTTAGATTGTGTGGATTGTGAACCTTGTTAGTTGCGAAGAGCGAGAACTACCACATCCTTGGACAAGGCAAGTTCATTTTGATCATCTCCTAAATATTTTACTATGCACTAGTTGTTTTATTAGATGCATTAGGAATATTACTCGTACCTCTATGCTAGCTATAAATCCCAGGTAGTATAGTTTACCCTTGCCATTATCTTGCTACCAAATTGCCATCGATTGTAGTTGAATGCTAGGCTATGGTAGTATCGTGGGGGAAATTACTACATTATGATATTGTTATGCCTTCGGTGATATGAAATGTTTTGATAGTTTAAGGCAAAAAAATTATTTCAATGAACCGTCCTGAGTGGGCTGCTTTGAGAATTTTGAGGATTAGCGGCGTCAGGTCCATTTCTATGGGTCCCTCTGAGTCGACTTCCCGTGGACTCGGGAAGGGATCGTCCATGGACGTCTCTCCCGTGGATTCGGAGAGTGCCTACGTTGCAACTGTGGAATGCCACCTGGGGTAACCGAGACTGGACTAGTTTCCTATTTAGCAGCTTCCAGTACAACCAGTAAGGTGTACGTTCTGATTGCTTGGGTTACGGGCCTATATTCCAACACGCTCTCACCGTGGTGTTGATGTAGCCCTTGTATCTTTCGCTTTCCGTTGCTAAACAGTTGTTTTATTTCCAGCTAACCCGTGGGGTTATGCGAGTTGTAAGTACTTTTTAAATTTCTGGATGATACGCTGTAATATTGAGACCTTTGTTCTATGATATTACATCTTGAAACTGTGTGTGCTAGTGAGTCAATCCGGTGACTAGCACTAAAGGACAGAGATCGAACCCGTGTACAGGGGCGGTCGCTTCATAGCTCCATGCATCATGGGTAGATCGATCCTTGGAAGAAATAGCGCAGATCAGAGAAGAGATTAATCCTCCTCCTCCCTCGTGGGTTTGAATTCTGATCAAGATCAACCCAAATATTACACTCTCTTCGTCCGGAAATAAATAATTTAGATTTGTATAGGTTCTTATATAAATTCAAGAGTGGAAGCCGTCGCCAAGGTCGGTGGCTGTGGCCTCAACTTTATTAGTCCATTGTTCTTTGCTTGCAACGAGTCGCTGCGTGCTATAGTGCACTCAGTAAGAAAAATTGAGAGAAAAGACGGTCGATATCCGTCATTCGATTAAGGATCAGTACACTCATTAGTTCCTTTTCTTCGAGTATGCATGGAGGTGCAACATGGTGATCCTCAGGGTACCCATTGACCTTTCTTAGTTCAAACAAATGAACAAGTTTTTCAAAAAATTGTTTCATTTTAAGACTTTAGTTCATTTGATTGAACTAAGGAGAGTCAAAAGATATCCTCAGGGTCACTAAGTATGCACTATCTCAGCTAGCTGGTCTGGTCGATCTCTGACGAGAAAGTAATCAATTATTAATATCCAGATCTACCACGAGGTTGGCAGGTGAGCAAAATGACCTGCAATAACGGATTGGCATATATACCCTGTTTGATTCATTCGATCCTTGGTCTAAAGTCTGGACACTAGTCAAATTCAGGACTGATGAAGTACGTCATGCATGTGGCGTCCATCAGCGTAAATATTAGTGCCGGCTTAAATGCTTAATTGTCCCTGTCGACCGGACCTTCCAAGCTCGCTCGCACGGAGATCGGAGGAGACCAATTTTAGTCCAGCTAGGCGGTTAGCTAGCTATAGCTCGCCAAGGGTGATGCGAGGGCGACCGTTTGACCGGGTCGTTATAAATTAATTCTACTCCAGTCAAACGGTCAAGTGGCATGCATGAGATTCATCAAAAACAAAAAATCATAGCAGTCTTTGCAAAAAATAAAAAATTGCATCGTGTTCCAGTTTCATCCACCAGTACTCAACTACGTACTCTCTCTCTCCGTTTCTAAATATTTGTAACTGTTTTAGTGCAAGCTGAGTATTTTACGTGTAACACATGTTTGTCCGTTGGATTGCGACAGTACTTGTCACGACCAGCCACCAGCTCAGAACAGAAGCTTCTGGCCGGCTTGCTACTTTGCTAGCTAGTACCTAGCTGGCGGCTGAATTAGCACTGACAAAGACACATTCCGCGTGGGCCCGCCAGTGGACCGGCCGGGAGAAAATCTACTTATAATGTAATGGTATGTAAGGTTAATTAGTCAACCAATTCAGGCTGAAATACTGCTTATTTTGTGCACACAAAGCCGATCGAACCGTGCGGTACGCATATATATATATATATACACACACATCATGGCTGACTTACGCGTCGTCTCTTTCGTATCGGTGCATGCATTGGGCGTGGCGGCCGGTAATTGAATATCTTTACAGCAAGAAGAGATCGACCAATCTCCCCGGTGCCCCTAGCCTGGGTTGACTTTGACATACGAGAGGTCAAAACAATAAACAAATTCAGCAGGCAGCGTGCTGCGTGCATGCATCTTTAGGACTGATCTCAGGGATCATGTACACTGAGGACTCAAGCCAGATCTAGTTCTAGCTGAAAATCGACAAATTTGACTTCAAGTACAAAGAAATTTTAAAACCAAACTCGACGCAAAACTAATTCACAAATCTAACCCTTTCGCTTATCATCTGCGGCTCGGGCGCTATGCTCTAAACTCAGCGCCACGTCCTTACGCGCTACGCCCCTGCCATAGGGCCGTGCGGATGGGCGCTATGCCCCTGCCGATTGACTTTCAATCCAATGTTATACTTAGCCGTGTTGTTTTTTCTACAATTTATTTCAAAGGCCAACCGAAGTCCGAACTGGATGAAAATTTTAAGGTAAGTTTAAAATGGTGTCATCCACCTACAATAAAAATTTCAATTAATTCGGAGCAAGTTCAAAAATCTTGATTTTACGTGAATTCCAAAATGGTTTAATTCAAAAAGGTACTAAATAAAATCCGATTTACTTGAAGTTTTTTCTAGGCCCATCTTACATATATGTGAGCTTGCACAAAAAGTTTTAGGAAAACGGGACAAGGTTTAAAAGAATTTTGTTTCACAGAGGTGTTGCAACAAGGTTTACGACGATTGCGAAAGTTTTAAATCGATGCAACAATCAATATATATCAACAAAAGGATCCCTCCAAAGATTAAGTTCTTTGCTTGGATTGCTTCTCAAGGGAGATGTCTCACAGCTGATCTGCTGGCCATCAAAGGTATCCCTCATGATCCGCTCTGTCCTTTCTGCCGTGTTGTCAATGAGACGGCGCCGCATATCCTTCTTGACTGCCCCTTCGCGCGGGGTTTCTTTGCAACCCTCGCCGCCAAGCTGCACTTCCAGTTCGTCGCCCCTTCGCAGCCTGACGCTGCTAGTTTTTCTTGGTGGCCGAGGGCCTCGGCCTTGCTGCCCTCCGCTGCTGCTAGGGAGCACCTCAACTCCTTCGTCATGCTAGCGTGGTGGTTCCTTTGGCTCGAGAGGAACGCAAGAGATTTTCATAATCGCAGCAAAAGCCTGGCCCAATTGAGTGATGCCACCGTCGACGAGCTCTTGGCCTGGAAGAGGACCGGTCGTATGGGTGTTGCGGATCTAGGATGATCGATCGTCGTTGGTTTCAGACCGTTAGGCCTCCTGAGTAGTTTCTCTCATTTTCTGTTACTCAATGTTGTTGTACATATTTCTTTCTCTCTTGTAAGCTAACTGGCCTCTTGGCTTATTCTTTCGTCCTTAATCAATGGAAAGCAGCACTGCTGCCACTACGCCAGAATAGGTTACTGGCGCACGAGCTCCAGTGGTGGTACAGCTGGTCCAAAAAATTCACCGCCACTGGACGTCATTGGAGGAATCCAAAACGAATACCAGTGGCGGTGAGCAACTACTGCCACTACTAGTAGAGCACCGGTGGCGGTGAAAGCACTCGCACGACCAGCACCGCCACCGGTGCTCTAGCACCCGTGGCGGTGGTCATTCACCGCCACTGGAGCTCTTTAGTGGTCACCGGCGCACGATATACAGTGGCGGTTAAAGTGGTCAAAAAAACAAACCGCCACTGGTAAGTCGTTGGAAGAATCTGAAACGAGTACCAGTGACGGTTAGCTTCCACCGCCGCTAATAGTGTAGCACTAGTGGCGGTGCCAGCACTCATGCGCCTTTCACCGCCACTAGTGCTCCTAGTACCAGTGGCCGCATCAGTTAACTGCCACTAGTGCTCCTCAGAGATTCCCATCACGGTTACCAGTGGCGGGCAGATTCTTTTAACCGCCACTGGTAAGTTATCTATAAAGCAAAGTCACTGTGGCCTTGTCTTTCTCAGCTCGTGCGTCTCTGGACCAGCTGCGGCTCCTCAACACAGGCGACGGCGAAGCTCTGCCAAAATTCCATGGCGCCGGCGGCCGGAAGGTTGCTCCCTTTCCCTCTCCTTCTTCCTCCTCTCCCTCTCCTTTCCTCTAGCTCCTTCCTCTCTTCTCTTCTTCCTCGATGTGGCTTAAATGGCGCCGGCAGCCGGGAGAGCTTGATTTCTCTCCAGGAGCTGTCCCGGCCGGCCCCCTTGCTTGGGAGGTCCCCCACTCTTCCCCTAGCTCCATTTCTCCCTCTCTTTTTGGTGCTGGTTGCTGCGCGCGCGCCCCCTCCCCTTTGTCTCTCTGGTCCCCTCTTTCACTCTGCTCCCCTCTCTCTCTGTGATTAATTAAGCTCTCTCTCAATAAAATATGTGTTGAATGTGCATGTTCCACGGCCATCGTGCCGTGTGTGTTCACATGTGGGTGTGGGTGGGTGTTTATTTGGCATTTTTTTGTAAAATTTATTAATTTTATAGCAAAGGTCATGCTGAAATTTTGTGTGATACTATATGTAACTTGATTTATAATGGTTTATCATGTTTTAGCTCGATGAGCCATGCTTGGATGTACGAGGAGACAAGAAATTGCGAAGATTGGATAAGAAAACTGAAGGACTTCACTAAAGTCGCCACGGAACATATGCTGAGAAAAGGGGACGACATGACATGGTGGCCATGTAGCAATTGTCGTAATACAATGATGCTTTTGCCAAGCGATGGGGAGTTGCACTTTGACGGAGTTTGACCCGTCGCCCGACTCGGCGTGGTCCGCAGTGACCACAGCATGGAATGGAGTTCTTCAACCCAGTGTTTCCCGTGGCCTTTGAGGTTGTCAAAGGTTCTCGTCTTGAGCCCTCGCAACACCTCTGCGTTGGCTCGCTCAACTTGCCCATTGCTCCTCAGATGAGCAATAGAGGCAAAGTGAATCTTAGTTCCCATGTCCTCGCAGTAAGCTCGAAACACCGCACTAGTGAATTGCATGCCGTTGTTGGTGATGATGCCGTTAGGCACACCAAACTGGCACACAATGCCCTTGAAGAACTTGATGGCTATCTACGTCGTGACAGGTCGGACAGGCTCCACCTCGACCCACTTCGAGAACTTGTCAATGGCCACAAGTAGGTATTCGTAGCCGCCAACTGCTTTCAGTAGTTTGCCGACGACGTCCAACCCCCAGACCGCGAACGGCCACGAGGACGGGATGACTTGCAGGGCTTGCGCTGGTTGGTTGCTCTTCTTGGCGTGAAATTGTCATGCTTCATAGGTCTTGACTAATTGTTCGGCATCGGCTAGTGTTGTCGGCCAGGAGAAGCCGTGCCGTTCTCGAGCGCTTTCCCAACTAGTGCCCTGGTAGCCACATGGTGTGAGCATGTGCCTCGATGTATATCTTCCAGCAACGCGCGCCCTTCCTCCTAGGGCACGCAGAGGAGCATGACTCCGTTAGGACGCCTCCGGTAGAGTTCTCCGTCCACCAGGGCGTACATTTTAGCTTGCCAGCCTACTCGCTCCGCGGCAATGTCTTCCTCCGGGAGAGTCCCCTCCTTGAGGTAGCGAATAATATCCGTCCCCCAGAGTGGTGGTTCCCGGCTAGTATATGCCACCAATTTGGCGGCATAGTCTCCTGCAGCTGCAGGGTCACCTTGAGTTGCCGGAGGGGCTTCCTCAGCAACTGCCTTGGGGTCGACAGAGGGCTTCGACTGCCTCTGCACGAACACCCCAAGAGGCACCTTGCTGCGTTACGCTGCCCACTTGAACAGTTCATTCGCAAGAAAGTTGTCCTTGCACTTTACGTGCTCAAATCGAAGTCCTTTGAACTTGGACTCCAATTTTCGCACTTCCTCCACGTATGCTGCCATCTGGGGGTAGTCGTAGTCCTTGTTTACTTGGCTGATCACGAGTTGGGAGTCTCCGCGAACAACCAAGCGCTTGATGTCGAGGGCAATTGCCGCGCGCAGCCCGGCAAGCAATCCCTCATACTCTGCCGTGTTGTTGGTGGGGTTGGCGAAGTCGAGCTGTATCATGAACTTGAGCTGGTCTCCGGTGGGCGACTCGATCACCACTCCGGCACCGGCGCCCTGCAAGCAGAAGGCGCCGTCGAAGTACATGACCCAGTACCCTTCGTCCAATCCGCCGGGAAGGCTCGCTTCCGGCTCTTCTTCCTCTATGCCTGTCGACGTCCACTCCGCGACGAAGTTAGCGAGAGCGGTGCTCTTAATGCTCTTGGTGTTTGCAAAATGCAGCCCGAACTTCGCCAGCTCCATTCTCCACTCGGCCACCCTTCCGGTGGCTTCACGGTTGGTGAGGGTCCTCTCCAAGAAGAACCCCGATACCACCGTGAGGCTGTGCGCCTGAAAGTAATGGCACAACTTCTTTGAAGCGAGCAGGATCCCAAGCAGAAGCTTCTGGACCTGCGAGTATAGTACCCGGGCATCGCGCATCACCGTGCTAACGAAGTACACGGGATGCTGTACTAGCCGCTTGTGGGGGGGCAGCCTGCATGGGCTGTCCCTCGGATCCAGGGGCAGAGGAGGTAGCCGGGGGTTCTTTCGGCTCGCCGGGAGCCCCCGGCCCTTTCGTCTCAGCCCCCGGGACTTGCTCCTCCCTCTCGGCGACGAGCACGAGCTCACCACCTGGTCCGTTGCTGCTAGGTATTGCAGCAATGGCTCGCCCGGCTCGGGGGCGACGAGGACCGGCGGCGAATTCAGGTACCTCTTCAAGTCCTGGAACGCCGCTTCCGCCTCGGCAGTCCAATTGATTGGACCCTTCTTCTTCATCACCTTGAAGAAAGGCAGGTCTCGCTCGCCCAGCCTTGAGATGAAATGCCCTAGCGCCGCCACGCATTCGTTGAGGCGATGGACGTCTCTAATCTGGCGGGGTGCCTCCATCTTCTTGATCGCTTCAATCTTCTGTGGGTTGGCTTCGATTCCCCTGTGAGAGACCAAGAAGCCCAGCAAGTGTCCCGAGCCCACACCGAATGTGCACTTCTTGGGGTTAAGCTTGAGCTTGATCCTGCGGAGGTTGTCAAATGTCTCATGCAGGTTGCCGACGAGCGAGTCCCTACGCCGTGACTTGACGATGATATCGTCCATGTAGGCCTCGATGTTCTGGCCTAGCTGGGGTCCCAGACACTCGCTCAGGGTGCGCTGATATGTCGAGCCCGCGTTCTTCAACCCGAAAGGCATGCACATGTAACAGTAGCAGCCAACCGAGGTGATAAACGTTGTTTTCTCCTCATCTTCAACTGCCATCTTGATCTGATGGTAGCCGGAGAAGGCGTCTAGGAAGCACAAAGGCTCGCAACCCGCTGTTGAATCTACTATTTGATCGATATGGGGTACAGGGAAGGAGTCCTTAGGACATGCACGATTAAGATCAGTAAAATCTACACACATGCGCAATTTATTTCCAGCTTTAGGGACTACAACAGGGTTTGCTAACCAAGTGGGGTACAACACTTCCCTGATCGCCCCGGCGTTCTTGAGCTTGTGCACTTCCTGCTGGATGAAGTCCTTGCATTCTTGTGCTTGCCAGCGAACCTTCTGCTTGACGGACCACGCGTCCGCCCGCACCGCCAGCCGATGCTCGATCACCTCCCTAGGGACTCTGGGAAGATCTGACGGCTCCCAAGCAAACACATATGAGTCCTCCCGGAGGAAGGCGACGAGGGCGCTTTCCAATTTGTCGCCGAGGCTCGCACCGATGGAGACGGTGCGTGCCTCATTGCCGACATGCAAGGGCACCTTCTTAACCTTGGTGCACTCCTCCTTCAGCTTCATGCCCTTGCTTACGCGTGGGCTAGAGCTGGAACTGCCCCCGGCATCCTGCCCGGGAGCGGCTCACGCCTTCTTCTGTGCGAGTTATTCACCCGCAAGTGGATCCTTGCTCCTGGCCACTGCGGAGGTCTTCATGACCTCGCACACGCACCAAGCAGCGTCCTTCAGGTCGCACTTGATGGAGAGAACACCGTATGTTGACGGCATCTTCATCACACCGTAGGCGCAATGCGTTGCCGCCATGAACTTGATCAGCTCTGGCCGACCAATGATCCCGTTGTATGGCAACGTGTTGTGAGCCACATCGAAAATGATGTGCTCAGTCCGGAATGCTTCCCGGGAACCGAAGGTCACCGGGAACATGATTCGCTCCATGGGCTGCACCACTCCGGGGTTGATCCCTCGGACGATGGGCTTCACCTCCTCCAGGGGGAGCTGAAGCTTTTCCACCAGCTTGGTAGACAGCAGGTTGAGGCTTGCCTCGCTGTCCGCCAGTACCTTGGTCACACTACTCCAGAAAACCCGTCCAGTGGCGGTCAAAAAATGGGGTTGGTGGTGGTGATCACGCCCGCCACCAACTCCGCGTCATTGGAGATTTTGGCACCGGTGGCGGGTGAAATACCAGCCACTGCTGCTCCGAGATCACCAATGGCGGGTAAAATACCCGCCACCGAAGACCCACAAACCGCCACTGTAAATCCCTCCGACACCACCCGAAAAGTGCGTGGAGTACATCAGTGGCGGGCGAAGAACCCGCCACTGGACATTTTCCAGTGGCGGTCAATGGCCACCGCCACTAGAACCTTTTCCAGTGGCGGTCGTGTCTAACCGCCACTGCTATTTGTTCAGTGGCGGTGGTTTTTAACCGCCACTGGTACTATTTTTTTCCAAAAAAATAAATGAATTATTTATAAAAATAAATATTCCTGTAGCACAGAAATAGCAGGAATACAACACAGCACAGATAATAGCAGGAATACAGCAGCACAATATACAACACCAAAGAAACAGAAATAGCAGCAAATATATTACAAAGTTCCACACGAGTTAAACATTCAAGCCACATGCATGTGTATACAAAGTGTTTGAAAGAATGAGCCACAAATAAAAGTATTCCACACAATTTAGCCACTTTTGGCGACAATCCCGCCGCCGCAGTAATCCCCGCTCGATTTGAGGACCTCCTTGTTGAGGATTTCGCTGATGTCCTTCTGGATCTCGTACATGAGAATTTCAGAGTTGTGCCCTAACTCAGCGTTGGCCAGAAACCAATTCCTCACTTCTTCGAAGGTCTTCTTCCCCTTCGGCTTGAAGTCGTTGATCATCTGCTAAATAGTGTGCGCGTAGTAGTAACCGCAGTAGACGGATCCTTCAGGCTGTTGCTCGTAGGGGAAGTTGAAAATGTGCCTGAGGGGAGCGTCAGGATTGCGGCTAAAGCCAATCATCCCGTATCATTTGACCGCGTCACGATAGGCTGAGTCGATGACATATTTGATCGGCTCAAAGTCGGCTCAAAGTTGCCTTGTGGTTCATTCCCCTTGCGTCGCAGTGGATCAAAATATGTGACCCCTCCCATATCGAGGCGGATGGCGATTGTCACCCAATGGCCGCTGTTTCACAAAAGGACGCACATTGTATTAGCCAAATAATATAACAAGCAAGTCTTCCGACGGAAAAAGATTTATGTATTCACGTGAATTGAAAACAACTTACTGTAAATGGTACAATATCATTACGAAACGGCGGTCTCTGCGCTTCAAGATGAATTGAGTGAGGTATTCAATCGCCAACCTTCTACTTTCGGCCAACAATGGGTCTGGACCAAGCAAAGTGGTGTTGAAGAGAAGGGGGTCGGCGACGGCCATCCCATATTGCTTCACCCTATAGGCCTCCCTCGTTAGAATTGAAATTACATTGTCGAGGCACTTGCGGTTGAAGAGGTGAAACAAGTCGAGGAAGTAAATGCCGAAGCTAACGCCATTTTCCTTCTGGATTTCCCCGTATTGGAGTCGAAGAAGCCATAATGCTTTGGCACTCGAACCCCGATTTCCAGATTCTAGAGGTCTGCGCCTGATGATGCCACATTCATGTATTTTTCATGGAGCTCTTGCATCTCCCGTGGCAAGCGATACAAGTCATCCTGAGTCACCATCGGTTGTCCGGGGTGGAAAAACAAAAAATGGGAGAATCGCCTGTCCACGAAATAAGACCCATCAGGCAATCTATCTCCAACACGGGGGTGGGTGGGCATCTTCAGAATGTCTGGCCGCTCTTCCCAAATCCCTTCTATCTGCGGCGCAGTCTTTGGTTGTCTTCCCGTAGAAGACGACTGTTTCCCCTCCTTGGAGGAGCCCTTGCTTGCCTTGCCGCATGTCCCCCTTTTGTTTTTCCTGCGTCTCAGGAAATCGGAACTGTCCGGTTTCTGGGGGACCTGCATCCCAACAGAGCACTTGGACGGCTCTCCAACGGGGCCGATTGTGCTGCGGCTCTCCGAGGGACGGGTCTTGGTGCGGATGGCTTTGGGGCTTCGGTTTTGGGCGGCGACGGAGGATTGTCGCCTGCATTGTCATCGCTGCACTCCGCTGCAGGTGAGAAGTCTCGTTCCTTGGGCTCATAGTCGAAAGGACCGGGTGAGGCGCCAAGCGGCGATGGAGATGTCACGCGCCGGGCGGGTGGAGACGGACCGAGGCGGGGGGACGGAGATGGAGACGGCTCCGTAGCGAGGACCACCAACCTCCTAGGCCAGATGAGGTAGGATTTGATGCAATCCCTCAGAGTCGTCACCTCTTCGTGCGGAGGATAAGGGACCGGTTCATCCTCGAAGCCCCTGAGCACGGAGTCCACCTGCACCCTGACCATGTGAAAACCCCGTCACTGGTAATTGGAACAGGAGTGAGGGTTAACCACATCCCTGTTCCACGCACCAGTGGCGGTGGTATTGCATATACCCGCCACTGGTTATTATTTTGGCTCTAGTATTATATTCTTATTATATTTTGTGTCTCTCTAAAAATTATGGCACCTGTACTTTCAAGTGTATAATAATTATTTTTTGTCTCACTAAAGCTTTCAATGCAAAATACATTGCTGAAATTGAAATATTTATGATTTTGTAGTGTTTACTGTGGTTAAAAATTGTTATAAATTACAAAATTGCTCAGAATGGTCTGATATGTGGCATGGAGACTGCTCACACAACAATATGCTTGTATATGAAGTTTGGTGTCAAAATTCCAAATGAAGCCCATAAGAATAACATATTGGGATCGTCTAGGTAGATATCTCTGATACCTCCTAAGCCAACATCCAAATTGTAACATTATAACAACTCTGGCCTTGATTTTTTCCATGTGGCTTCATTAGACTGAGGGGTGTTCCCATGCCAAGTTTCAGCTCATTTTGATGAAAATTGAATTTTATGGAATTAAATTAGCACCAAAGCCACACATAATCACAGAAATTTGTATGACATACTAGGAATTAATGTTTAAAACTTGTATTGGGAACAAACAATATTACTATACACCTAGAAGTACAACTTCTATATTTTGGGAACGCAGAGAATATAATAGGATTATAATAGTGCATTCTGAAATCATTACCAGTGGCGGGTTTCAGGAAAATAACCGCCACTGGTGATTTGGAGAAGATTTGGGAAATCCCAAGTCCTGTAGCACTCACCAGTGGCGGGTTTCAGCGAAATGACCGCCACTGGTGGCTGCTTCCGGTGGCGGGTTTACCTGTAATCACCGCCACTGGTACCCCATATGCAGGCTGCCGCGCGAGGCGAGGTGGGAGTTTAATCCCACCTTGCTAGTTTAGAAGCGGTTCGACCAGCATATACGGCTTTCCTCCCTTCTCCCATCAGCTTCCGATTAATCCTCTCGCCTGTCTCCTGTGCTCCTCGCCTAGCCCGTGGGCCCGGTGCCTGTACAGTTCTTTGGGGCTCGGATAACAGCCCCGTGGGTCCGGGTTCGCTCTGGCCTAGTAGGTAGTAGGCTGCTCCCGGGTTCGCTTGACTGGGCCCGAACCCGAACAGCCTAGTTGACCCGGGCGGGCTACAAACTTTTTTTTTCTCCTTTATAATGATGAAAACAAGCAAATAAAAATTTGCATTCACAGTAGAAAAATATTGCAAACAAATTTACGGCATTTGTTTTCAAATTTGAACAAGTTAACATTCTAACCTCGTTAGAATTGAAATTACATTGAAAATCATCAACGAGCATAGCGAACACATTTACGGCATTTGTTTTCAAATTTGAATAAGTTAAGATTCGAACCTCGTTAGAATTCAAATTACATTGAAAATCATCAATGAGCATAATTGATCAAAATTACACAAATAGTGAACTACTGGACAATCTTGTCTTTCTTCTTTGTTGTCTTCTCTTTCCTCTTATACGTTTGGAGTTCATCATGGCTGCCTTTTTTACCTCTTTTCTTGTCTAGATTGTCCGTCTTGCCACCTCTTCTTGTTGCCTCGTCGTGGGATCGGGGAAACCTTCATAGTCTTGTTGTGAAGTTACTCCGTCGACCCCAAGAATGCTCCTTTTACCTCTCCTCACGACTACGCGGTTTTTCGCTATCGGGTCTTCTATAAAGAAGACTTGTTTGCATTTGGAAGCAAACTGCCATGGTTCATGCAGTGCCGAGATTCTTTTGACGTTCACCTGATGACGGGGAATCTCTTTTGGCAAAATCATTGTTGTGAACCTATGATCTTCATGCCTTACATCGCGTGCCCATCTTATGCGAAACATGGCGATGGTGGTGAAGGTGTAGTCAAGCTCCCAGATCTCTTCGACCACGCCATTGTACGCTTCAGTCTGGCCTTCGCTGTCGGTCCCCGTCTCAGCTACGAGCACTATACCGCTGTTTTGGTACGTACTCTTACGGTCTTGAGCCTTGGTGTAGTAAGTATACCCATTCATTGTGTACGACTGGTATGTCACGACGTTGCGGTCGGGAAGCCGTGACAACTTCTGGACAATCTTCTCATCTTCATTCGCCGTAGCCCTCGGATACCAAAGATCCTTGAGCCACATGGCGAATGTAGAATTGTGTTTTCGCTGGATCCAATCATCATTCCTGTTAGGGTTGAGGTTTAGAAGTTCTTCGATGTGCATGTCGATGAACGGCTCGACCTGTGGCGTGAGTTGCAACACCATTGTGTGTGCTCTTATAAAGTTGTCCATTCTTTGGCAGGCATGCACATCAAGCTCCTTTCGGCCAAACCCACCTTCACCTTCTAGCTTCCCCTTATGTCGTGATTCAGGGACCCTTATGGGTTTGCAGTCCGCCAACCAATCAGTGCAGAACTCAACGCACTCTTCTGCATGATAGCCTTCCATGATGCTTCCTTCGGGACGCCCTCTATTACGAACATATCGCTTCAGCACCCTGTTGTATCGTTCGGGCCCAAACATGTTGTGTAGGAACGATGGCCCTAACAACAAGATCTCATCGGCGACGTGGACCATCAGATGGACCATAATGTCAAAGAACGTTGGGGGAAAGAACATCTCACATTCGCACAATATCTGTATCATTGCGTCCCTCAGTTGCAGGCAACGGTCCACCGTGATGGACTTCTGGCCGAACGTGTCAAAGAAGTCACGGAGCTTCATGACCGTCTCTCTCACCCATGGCTCCATGCAGCCTCTTATTGCAACCGGAAGTAGCTGCGTGAGAATCACGTGGCAGTCATGAGACTCATGCCAACCAACTTGTGGCTCTTCATCTCAACGAGTTTCTTGATGTTGGATGAGTAGTTCGATTGAACTTTGATGCCATGAAGACACTCGCACATTCTATGCAGCTCGGCTTTGCTCAGACTGTAACACGCAGGTTTGCATCGCGTATATATCGTGCGTTCACCATCCTTGTTTTCCTGCGGCGCCTCTTCCTCTATCGGCCACAGCTTCTCCCTTATCCCCATCCACTTCAGGTCCTTCCGTGCCTTTGGTCCATCTTTTGACTTGTCTGCGTGGTGCATCATCAAGCCCAACAGGCTGTCGCACACGTTCTTCTCGACATGCATGACGTCTATGGTGTGACGGCTCTGTAAGAACCTCCAGTAAGGCAGGTCCCAGAACATGGACCTCCTCTTGTACGTAAGTCCGCCACCATCTGGACTTGCAGCCGCTTGTGCTTTCCCAGCCACGACTTCGAGGTCCCTGACAATTTCGTATACTTCATATCCAGTCAGTTCCCTCGGTTTGTGCCGCCTCTCTGCTCTCCTGTTGAAGTTTTTCTTATCATCCCTCCACAGGTCCTTCATCTCCAGCCACTTACGGTGTCCCATGTACACAATCTTTTTTGATTCTGGCAGGAACAACCCGTCTGTCTCGTCCCCGCTTGCTGTTCCGACATCTCACACAGGGACAACACATCTCATCACCCCCTTTCCTATGCATATCTTCCACGCTGGCATCGACAAAAGTCTTCAGCCGCTCTATCCACTCAACACCTAACATGTTCTCGTACATCCAAGCACGGCCCATCGAGCTACAACACAATTATTTTTAAAAATAAACAAATCAGCTTGATCGACAAAAATGGAAAATTTCGGCATGACCTTTGCTAAAAAAGTAACATTTTGCACTACGAAATTCGATGCCTGCATCAAAAACAAATTACCCCCACCCACATCGGCACGACGGACGGTATCACATCACATAAGAAATACACGGCACGAAGGCCGGTGTCAACACACATTTAATATGTTTGAACATGCACATACACCGGTCCCGAGGTTAAGCTTAACCCTAGGGCTAACCCCCAGGGGCTAAGCCCCCCCATAAGCAGCTATATAGAGAGAGAGCTAGAGAGAGAGAGCTAGAGAGAGCTGCAGAGAGAGAGAGCTAGAGAGAGAGGGAGCTCAACGGAGCAAAATTAAAGCGAGAGAGAGAGGGAGGATCATCACTAGGGTGAGGGGAAGCTCCAGAGACAGCGGGGGCAGCCCGGGAGAGCTGCCGGAGAGAGATCGGAGCCTAATTTCCCGCCGGCGGCCAAGGCACCATTAATGGCCATTTTGCAAAATTGGAGAAGAATAGGAGGAGGAAGAAGGGAGAGGAAGAGGAAGGAGAAGGGGGGAGAGCTACCTTCCGGCCGCCGCCATCAAATTTTGGTAGGGCTTCGCCGACGCCAGTGAGGAGAGAGCCGCAGCTGGTCCAGACAGACGCGCGAGCTCGACCAGCTGCGGCTCGCGCATGGGTTATATATAGACAGGTAACCAGTGGCGGGTTTACAAATAAACCGCCACTGGTGACCTCCAGTGGCGGGCGGAAAAATAAACCACCACTGGAGGCCTCACCAGTGGTGGGTAATATTAGACCCGCCACTGGTGCTCTCCCACTAGTTTCCCTACTTTAGTCTCACCTCGCTAGTTTACAGGAGTTCCGACCAGCATAAAAGGGGTTCCGCCGCCCCACCTACCGGTGGTTACTACTCAGTGCTCAGTGCGTTCCCCGTTCCGGTTGAGGTCTAAACGAGTGATCGGGCGGTGCTTAAGGGGTTCAAGAAAGGGCACTGAGATTGAGTAGTACCACCATTTATCGGGTGGTCTACTAGTGGCGGTTATTCTATTTGCCCGACACTGGTGCTCTTGCGGTATGCAAATTTGAGGTTTAGTCCCACCTCGGTCCTTTACGTACGGCCTTCCTAGCATAAAAAGGCTTCAGCTGCGCCTCTTATCAATCATTGATACTCAGTCGTCAGTGTCTTCCCGTTCCGTTGACGGAATATACTGACGGCTGGGTATTGTGATCACCTATGGTGATCACTATCTGTGGCGGTTCTTTTGGACGCCCGCCATTGGTAGCTTTTAGGCTTTCCTGGGTGGTTATCACCGCCACTGCTGATGGACCACCAGTGGCGGTGACTTTTTTCGGGACACTATTCACCACCACTAGTGGTGAGGCACCAGTGGCGGTGATAATCACCGCCACTGGTGGCCCTCGTGGATGCCTCGAGAGGCCTCTAGTGGCGGTGTGTTTTTTGGTCCGTTTCAACCGCCACTGGAGAGGGATCACGGATGGGGTTTTCTATAGTAGTGTCACTGTCACGTTGTTTATGATCGGCGACACTACGAGGGGGAGCACCCTTGAACCCAAGGGACGGATCGGATGATCGTCCGAGTTGAAGGTGATCGGCACATGCGACCACCTTAATGGCTGCTGCGCCTCCACGCTGGGGAGGAGGGCGCAGACCTCACGCTGGAGCCGCTTCACGGCAGCGTGAGACGTGAGAGCATATGCTCCCCCGTGGATGCAGGCGATGTCACGAGGCTCCTGGAAGCCGGGCTCGTCGGCGTCGGCGTCGCTGTAGACATCCCTGTGCTGCTCAGCGCGAGGCTTATCGCGTCCCCGGGGAGGCCGGTCCTTGCCGCCGCGGGCCTGACCACGACCCCCCGCGGGTTCTCCTTTGTCGCCGCCGGCTGTGCCCCGGTCTGCTCTGCCGCGGGGGTTGTTCGGGCAGTCCCGGGAGAGGTGCCCGATGTCCCCGCAGTTGAAGCAAGCCCCGGCAGCGCGGCGCTCCTCGTGGCGCTGCTCGCGCTTCTCCTTGATGGTCTGGAGAGTGCGGCAGTCCTGTGCGTCGTGGGTGGCGTCGGTGTGGATGGGGCAGCGCGCGGCCGCTGCCGGCTTGCTGCCCGCTGCTCCTGCCGACGCCGCCTTCTTGGCGGGCCTCTGGGGAGCCCCCGGCTCCGCGGCAAGCACTTGCTTCCCGCGCGTTTCCGGGAGCTCTTCTTCCCGGAGCCCTCCGATGGGTTTGCCGCTGCTTTGGCGGCAAGCTCGGGCGCCAAGCGCCCTTTCTCGGCCATCGCGCACTTGTGCACGAGAGCGTAGAGATCCCTTGTGGTCCGGATCCGGTGCGTGTTGAGATTCTCACGCGTCTTCGGGTTGCGGACCTTGATGGCGTACGTGTTGATGATGGCGGCCGCTTCCGCCTCAGGGATGGAGTAGGAGAGGTTGGAGAACATATTGGTGAAGTACTGCAACATCTCCCCCGGCTTCTGCACGACCGTGTGCAGTTCCCCCATGGTTCCCGGGCGCTTGTAGCCGCCCTGGAACGCGTTCACGAACTGCTCGTGCAGGTCAGCCCAGGAGGCTATGGACCCGGTGGGCAGGTTGAGCAACGAAGTCCTTGCTGATCCTTTGAGGACAATCAGGAACCAGCTGGCCCTGACCTTGTCGTCAGTGCCAATGGCGTGCATGCCCAACGTGTAGGTCAGGAGAAAATCCTTGGGGTTCACGGTCCCGTCGTACGACCCGAGCGTCGGCGCTCAGAACATGCGGGGCCACGTCACCCGACGCAGCTCGCGAGTAAACGCGGCGCAGCCGTCCTCGGCACCCATGGGAGCATCTTCCTGCTCCTCTGGGCGCTCGCATTCTGCCTCATGCCAGCGCCGGCGCTCCAGGAGGTCTTCCTGCTGGCGGGCGTTCAGGACGCCTCGCGCGTCACCCCGTGTAACGGTTGGTGACGAATCCGAGGACCCCATGGGATCCTCGCTTCCTTACCCTCCCAGCGGGGGAGGGTCTTCTCCGTGCTCCGAGACACGGGGCGCGTCTCCACGTCTCGGGTTCTGCCCCCGGCCTGAACCAGCCGGGGCGGCCTCGCCTTGCGGCTGCTAGGCGGCGAGTGCAAGGAGTGCGTCTTGCTCCGCACTCCATGCTTCGTGCGCCGGCTTGCCTTGCGGTGGCTCGTAGCGCACCATGACACACGCGGCTATGATGGCTTCCGCCAGGGTCTGGGCGGGAGGCTGTCGATTCTCCGACCGGCTGCCCTCCGCCCTGTCACCCGGTGCCCTCGGGTGAGTGGGGCGAGACTCCGTTGGCGTCTCACGTGACGCGCTGTGCTCATGGCGCAGCTGCCGCTGTGCGTCTTCGGCCTCCGAGTGGACTCACAGGCCGGCGTGTGCGGCATTGTGGCCGCTCGCGCGGCTGGCTTCGGCGCTGGGAGCCGCAGGCCCCCTCGGCCGGTTATCTACCAATGGCCGAGGAGGTGGAGGTGGCAGCTGCGACTGCTGCGGCTGCCGTGGAGGGGACCCCTGATCCCCTTGTGCTTGTGCCGCGTGCGCAGTGTCATGGGACCGAGTGCGCATGGCGAGAGTGTCGCGCAAGTCGACCCGGGGCTCGTCTGCATTCTTGGGCAGCATGGCGAGCTAGTCATTGAAGATGTCGCAGACCAAGAAGCCGATGTTGACGATGATGATGCCGGCGGTCACCTGAAGCTCTCTGCACGCCCCACTACCTGGCATGCCAGATGTCGGAGCACGGTCTCCGGCACCAGGGATGCCAAGCACCCCCTTTTTGGTTCGGTGGAGGGCGAGGTGATCGCTCTGGCGATCGCTGCTGTGGCGATAGACACGAAGTGTAGACACAAGAGTTTTACCCAGGTTCAGGCCACCCGGAGGTGTAATACCCTACGTCCTGCTTTGAGTTGTATTCACAAGTTTGAGTGCATACAGATCACCCGGGGAGTTCCCGGGTTGGCTACTTAGGTAAACGCTGTGCTATGTTCTACTCACTCAGGTTTCATCTGAGTTGAACCCTTTGACCGGTGGCATTGGTCCTGCTTTTATAGACAAGGGGATACCACAGGTGCCAATGCATGCATGGTGACACGTTCCCTAGACGCGTGTCACGGCCGCATGGAATACAATTTTACTCATCCGTGCTGGAGGCCGTGCAGCGCCCAGTCCACTATACACGGTAGAAAAATGGTTCGTAGGGTAGTCTCCCTAGCCTTGCTCAGCAAGACTAGGCCTGCCGATAAGACTCCTGTCGGTGCATTAAATGCACTGCGCCCGCCGTCTTGTCCTGTCTTCACTGTTCTGCGGGCCCCGCCCGCATGCCCGAGCGCCGGTTGCTGGGGTGCACCTTCCCGGCTAGCGCACCTACTGGTTGCCGGGAGGCGTTCCTTCGGCTTCCCGGGACCGGGGTTCCTAGGAGCATCTTGTACTCGGCCCTTAGCTTTAGCATCACTAGGGGTCGTCTCCTCGAGGCAGGCTTCCCGGGCTCGTCACTTCCCGGGAGTCCTTCCTGATAGGGCTTCGTAACTGGCGACCCACGCGTCCCGTATCAGTGGGACCCCGTGGGCCACATGTACGACACACTTGCTCCTACACGGTTTTGTGTTGGGTTATTCACGTTAGACTTGTCACGGCGAGGATGCCATTGAAGTTGAAAGGGACCCAGAAATGGAGAACATGGAGCATGATGATCCACCCCATGAACCATGCCGTGGCGAAGATCAACAAGTTCCGCAAGACAAGTTGGCCGAAATGCTAGATGATGTGCACCTGCGGAAAAAGTTAGATGACGCAGACGATGAGATAGTGTCCCGTAAATTCCAGAAGCTGAGGGAGGACGCAAAGACATCGTTGTATGAAAATGCAGGGCTGGACAAAAGTGTGCTGGATGTAACGCTCGGACTTCTCCGAATGAAGGCAAAATATAACATCGTGGATTCGGGATTCACGGATATTTTGAGTTACCTTTCTACAGTTCTTCCTGCGGGCAACATGTTGCCTAAGAGCATGTACGAAGCGAAGAAGGTTGCATGTCCCCTCGGATTAGAGGTTGTCAGATACCATGCTTGTCCGTTGGACTGCATCATATACAAGGGTGACTACAAAGACATGCACAACTGTCCAGTATGCAAAACAACCCGATACAGGAAGAAAGACGCCAATCCTGAGGGCCTCCCAGAGGAAGAAGCTACTCGTGGTCCAGCCGCGAAGACGGTATGGTACCTCTCGTGTGGTAGCCGGCTGGAGTGTTGGTTTCAAAATGAGATGGAGCCCAGGTGGTTCATCTTCCACAACCTGGCTCAGAAGGATATCGATCCTGATGGGGTGTACCGTAACGACGATGGTGTACTTAGACACCCTGCCGATGCGGATCAATGGAGGACCCTAGATGAGGAGTTTCCAGACTTCGGTGCAGAGCCCAGGAACATCAGGTTCGGGATGAGTACGGACGGAATCAATCCGTTCGGAAACATGAGCAGCAAACACAGCACATGGCCGGTGATCCTGTTCATATACAACCTTCCTCCGTGGCTTATCATGAAGAGGAAGTACATCCACCTATCCATGCTCATACAAGGCCCTAAGCAACCGGGAGCTGATCTGAAAGTTTATCTGGAGCTACTGAAAGATGAACTTGCGGAATTTTGGACTACGGGACGAAAGGTTTGGGACGCTCACAAGAAGGAGGAGTTCACCCTGGCAGCTCTGCTGACATGTGTGCATGACTACCCTGCGAATGAACAATGCAGATAAGACAAAAGATGGGCCAAAGGCACGGAAGGACCTGGAGTTCTTGGGCATAAGGAAGAAGCTATGGGCGGTAGAGGAAGAGTCACCGGAAGATCACAATGGTGAAGTCACGATAACGACACGATGTAAACCTGCATGTTACACCTTGAGCAAAGCCGAGTTACACAGAATGTGCCAGTGTCTCCACAGCATAAAAGTTCCATCCAACTACTCGTCCAGCATCAAGAGACTCATTGACATGAAGAGTCACAAGCTTGTTGCTATGAAGTCTCATGACTGCCACGTGATTATCATGCAGTTACTTCCAGTTGCAATAGGAGGTGCCATGGAGCCATGGGTCAGAGAGACGGTCATGAAGCTTTGTGACTTCTTTGACACAATCGGGCAAAATCCATCACCGTGGAATGCTGCCTCCAGCTGAAGGATTCAATGATACAAATTTTGTGTGAATGTGAGATGTTCTTCCCTCCAACATTCTTCGATATCATGGTACATTTGATGGTCCATATCACCGACGAGATAATCCTACTAGGGCCCTCCTTTCTGCACAACATGTATGGGCCCGAACGATACAACGGGGTGCTGAAACGGTATGTTCATAATAGAGGGCATCCGGAAGGTAGCATCATGCAAGGCTACCATGCCGAAGAGTGTGTGGAGTACGCCACTGATTGGTTGGCGGATCGCAAACCCATAAGAGTACCCGAATCACGACATAAGGGCAAACTAGAAGGTGAAGGTGGGCTTGGCCGGAAGGTTTTGGATGCGTATTCATCAGGGAGAGAGGACGAATATATGAGAGCACATACAATGCTTCTACAACATATGTACGAGGTCCAGCCTTTCATCGACATGTATATGGAAGAACTTGAGAACCGGTACCCTAACAGGAGTGCTGATTGGATACACAAGACCCACAATGCAACATTCGCCATGTGGCTCAAGAGTTTTTGGTATGCCAGGGTGGCGGCAAATGAAGAAGAAAGGACCGCTCAAAAGTTCTCGCGGCTACCCGACGGCTGCGTAGTGACTTACCAGTCGTACGCAATGAACGGGTATACGTACTACACCAAGGATCAAGATCGTAAGAGCCGTTACCAAAATAGCGATTTAGTGCTGGTTGCTGAGACTAGTTCTGATAACCAAGGCACTACAGAAGCGTACTATGGCGTGATCGAAGATATCTGGGAGCTTGACTACACCTTCACCACCATCCCCATGTTCCGTGTCAGATGGGCACATGATGTCAGACAAGAAGATCATAGATTCACAACAATGACCCTTTCTCGTGAGGTTCCTCGTCATAAAGTGGACGTGAAGAAAATCCTGGAAAGATGGGAACCATGACAGTTTGCTACAAAATGCAAACAAGTTTTCTTCATCGACGACCCGACAAGCAAGAACCGTGTTGTCGTAAGGAGAGGAAAAAGAAGCATAGTTGGCGTCGATGAAGTTACTTCACAACAAGACTATGAAGGTTTTCCTGATCCAACGTCAAAGCAAGAAAAAGAAGAAGAAGCATCACGGACAATCCAGACAAGGAAGAAGTCAAGACCTGAGGCAAAAGAGGAGGCATACGCTAGAAGCGGCCACAGCGAGACCCTAACATATAAGAGGAAGGAGAAGACCACAAAGAAGAAGAAGGACAAGATTGTGGAATAGTTGAATATTTGTGTATCTTTTCGTAGTTGATGTTTAACGATGCTTTTGAATGGAAAATTGTAACTTGTATCATGTAAAATTTGAAATCAAAAGCCTTAAATATGTTCTGAATTTGAAATAACTTGTTCAAATTTGAAATCAAAAATATGTTCTGAATTTGAAATAACTTGTTCAAATTTGATAGCAAAATGTCTTAAATAACTTGTTCAAATTTGAAATCAAATGTATTAAATAACTACTTGTTCAAATTTGAAATCAAATGTATTAAATAACTACTTGTTCAAATTTGAAATCAAATGTATTAAATAACTACTTGTTCAAATTTGAAATCAAAATGTCTTAAATAACTTGTTCAAATTTCAAATCAAATGTCTTAAATATGTTCTGAATTTGAAGTAACTTGATCAAATTTGAAATCAGTTGTCTTAAATAACTTGTTCAAATTTCAAATCAAATGTCTTAAATATGTTCTGAATTTCAAAATAACTTTATCAAATTCCATGGAAAAAAAATTAGCCCACCTAGTCAACACAGCTTTTCGAGTTCGGGCCCAGCCCAGCGAACCAGGGGGCAGCCTACTACCTACCCGTGCAGGTTTGACCGGCCCCACAGGACTTTGACCAAGCCCACCAAGTATTCGGAACGACAACCGGGCCCGCCGGCCAGGAAGAGAGGTACGGGAATTGATTCGAAAGTGAAAGAGCAGGCGAAGAAGCCTATTTATGCTGGTCAGATCCACTGTAAACTAGCGAGGTGGGACTAAACTCCCTACCCACTTCGCGAAAGCTCGCTCCGAGGAGCACTAGTGGCGGTGAAAACGCACGAACCACCACTAGCATGAAGCACTAGTGGCGGTGAAGCGCAGCAAACCGCCAGTAGTATAAAGCACTAGTGGCGGTGCCGAAAAGAAATCAGTGGCCGGTTTTGCAAATAGACTGCCACCAGTGCTTGCTCCAGTGCTATCAGCACTGAGGAGCACTGGTGGCGGTTGGTGGCACAAAGCGGCCACTCGTGCTAGATCCAGGAGCACTGGTGCAGCACCTGTGGCCGGTTTTGCAAATAGACCGCCACCCGTGCTCGCTCCAGTGCTATAGGCACTGAGAAGCACTGGTGGCGGTTGTTTTTCTTGGTGAACCGCCACTAGTGCTGGCGCAAAAATCCCCTTGGCCAGCACTGGTGTCCGTTCTTTCTCTCGGACGCCACTAGTGCTGCCGTGGTATAAATAGATAGCGACGGGACTTGGCGAAATTTCGAACACTCGCCCGCGCGTCTCACATACCAGCAGCGGCATAGCTAACCCTAACGCGGGCGAAGCCCTGCCCCGCCGCTGCCGCCGTTCCCCTCCCCCACCCGCTTCGCGGCCGTTCCCCTCCTCCTCCCCACCCAGCGTTCTCCTCCGGCCCCTCCTCTTCCCCTTCTCCTCCCCGACCCGTCGCCACCGCCATGGTCCGCACTCGCGGAACCGGCCACCGTCGTGGCTTCTCCACGGCGTCGGCCCCGACGGACCTTCCGCCCTGCGACGAGCCGACGGAGGAGGCGGTGCCGCCCCGGCGCACGGCGGATTCAGGCCCGCCGGATTTCGTGGACGAGGTCCGAAATCCGGCGGCCAAGCCCCGCCGCGACGACACACTGCCGGGGTCCCCGACCGCCGGCGACGAGGTAAGTTCTAGGGTTATGATTTTTTTTTAGTTTACTGTTTACTGTTCTAGGGTTTGCTATTTGAGACAAGAATTCTAGGGTTTGCTGTTCTAGGGTTAGGAAAAAATTTTGTGTGTGAATGTGAGATTGTTAGACAAATTTGAGACAAGAATTAAGATCGGATATGAATATATGCATGATGTGTGCCCGAACAAGAATTAGGGTTAGGAATTGTTAGGATTCGGTTGAATATATGTCATATAATGGATATGAATATGCATGATGGTAGGGTTAAGGATTAGGTCGATTAGTGTATTTTTTTGATACAACTGAATATGCAAGCTCAGGGTCGCGATGGAGAAAACCCTGAGGACTCACCTCAGGGTTCTTCGTCGTCGGGCACACCAATAGACCATAGCCAAGACGACGAGCCTGAACACGGCGGCAGTGATCCTTCGGGCTTCAACGCAGGCTCTGAGGCTACCACGTCGCAGGCTACTTCTAAGAAGAAGAAGAAGAAGGCACCGCGTGGGTCTAACAAGACAACGAAGGAGAAATTCATCGTCACCAGGACTGACGACGTGGGGAAACCCAAATCACCAAAGAGGGCCACGTCGTGTTTCGCCAACACTTGCAATGCAATCGTTCCCGAGTTCACGAACATCAATCAAAGATGGACCGAGGTGCGGGAGAGCGTAAAGCAAGATTGTTATGCCAAGGCATGCATGGGAGAGGTTCGAGGTGCCTGATCCCGTGCTCCGTGAAGAAGTATTCGGAGCGATGAAGACCACAATGCGTAGGGGTCAGAGCAATTGGGGTACCAAGGCCAGAGCTTTTTTGAACGAAGATTGGGAGACGGTGATTCATAAGAAATGGCCGAGGATCACAGAGGAGGAATGGGAGGAGTTCAAGGAGAAGGAAAAGGATCCAAATTTCAAAGCAACCCAAGGGTGGTACGCGACGCTACGTGCCAAGAGGAAATTTAACCACCGCCTTGGCAGTCGTGGTATCGAGGAAAAGAAGCCGGTGTGGGAGAAGGAGGACGCCGAGCTTGCGGCAAGAGGATAGTCCCTCCTGTCCTAACAATGCTCCGTCATGACCGGTCCAACACCTTTGTGCGGAGTACCATGACAAAAGAACAGTGGGCGGGCCTGAAGCCTATCCGCGATGACCAGAAAGTTTTAATCGTAAGGCCTCAACCGCCACTTCTTTTTCAGTTTAGCATCTAACACACTCACTTATAAATTGGCACCGACATTGTCTTATTTCAAGACAAGGTCGCCGAGTTCGAGTTGGAAGGCTCCCACGACGAGCTCCGTGCACAGTGGGATTCACCACTAAACTATGCTCTAGGAAGAAATGAGCACGGGGGCCATATTCGAGCCTAAGGAACTGGGGCCCTTCGCCGCAAAGTCTTTCCTCAAGAGAAAGAAGCCCGGAGCCGTAAAAGAAAGGCCGAGAAGCACGAAGAAATAATAGAGGTGGCGAAAAGGGCGGCGAGGTAGGAGTTTTTCGCTTGCTTGAAAAAAGCAAGGGACTCCAGCCAGACTATGGAGGAGTTTGTTGCTACATATGATGGCAACCGGGGCGCGACACCGAGGCCTATGACTCCGCATGTTCATCAGTCGACTCCGAATCCTTCGCCGCCACCGTATAAGAGCAGTGCTGGCTCCGGCACCGAACTCCCGGATGACCCTGATGGCCCATCTGTTGACATCCCGGTAAGCTCCTTACTAGTACCATAGTATATATATACTCAATTACGTCATTCTTCACACCATAACACTAACGTACGTATGTTAATATATTTGTCACGTGCAGAAGAGTATTAAGTGCCGGATATTGATGCCATCCACCGGGAATCCGTTAGGCATGCGTGGTCTGCTGATGCCAAGAATGCCGGTCGTGCACAACATGCCCATGGCCCCGGATCATGTTAGGGTGCAGGTGGACTACGTGCTCCCGGAATTTGACAAGACGCCGTTCCCTTATCCTCCGGAGGAGGAAATCAGTGACTCTAGGGCAATGCCAGGGCACGTACATCCAGTGGCCCAGGAGGTTGGTTGCCCTCGCTACCCAACCTTCTCCCTCTCCGTCGTGTCCCGGAGCGTCTCCACCGGCTTCCGCTCGACGACTTCCCTCTCCATCGCCCCTTGGCCCATCCCCCAATAAGCCGGCACGTCTGGATTCACCAACGTCGGGGCAAGGAGGCTTCGATTTCGAACTAGCGCAAGACTGCAGTGATGATGACGCTGCACCAGCTCATGTGCCGCCGCCTAATCCGTCGCCGCCCCACCGTAAAAACAGCCAACCCTCACAACCACCACAACCTGCACCCGTGCCACAGAAATCTGTGGCGGGCGCGCTGGAGTACGCTTCTGGCAAACAAGTCTCCCAGACCTTCAAGGATCAAGAGGAGGCCGAGTTTTTGAAACGCCGGCGCACCAATAAGAGGGGTCCAAAATCAGCAAGAGATGCAGTGACTCGAAGAGTGAAGAGTTGGACTCAACGGGCAAGCAACCCAGCAATCCGCCAATAATCGAAGGGAATTGGGAAAACCGGCCAGATATTTTGAATATGAAGCCCCCCCTGTAGCTGGTGATTTAGTCGGCGGAGCCTACTTCGTGGCCAGGGAATTCGATAAAGTGTTTATGTTCTACGCTGGACAACCGATGGTCAGCCTTAAGGACCTAAGGAGCCTGCCGTGAGAGATGCAAGAGCTACATGGCTAATACATGGCATCATCAGCTAATTCTGCACAACATGGTCAACAGATGAATGTGAAGGTGCCAGAACTTCCTTGACTTGTTTCACGTCTTCAACCAGAAGTGCTTAGACAACAACATGTTAAGACTCTGGTGTGTATACTTCACAAGGGAGTCCTTCCGCCTGAAAGAACCACACATTGCCATCGCCGATCCTCTCCTGTTCAGCAAAGCAACCATCGGTCTAGAAGAATGGAAACGGGGTTCGAGAGAGAAGGCAATTTCATACCTAGCTAAGTTCTTCGCAATGCACAAGCAACGCCGTTATCTTCTTACAATCTACCATTTAGAGTAAGTTGTTCTCACGACCATTGCTTTTTTTCTCGTTCCACTAAGTTGTTCTCTTTTCGGTTATAAATGTGTGTTCTTTTTGTAAACAACGAACATTGGGTGGTGGTGGCCTTCTCTTTCGAAGAAGGGTCGGTGACGTATCTTGATCCACTCCGACGGAAGAAAGCCTATGAGCCATGCGACTTCAAAGCCGTCGGAACATTCTTCGAAGAGGCATGGAAAAAGGCGGTGACTGATTATGAGTTGCCAAGCTACGGCAGGAAGAAAATAATCTATCACAGAAACTTCGCATGCATACAACAGCCGCAAGGTACGGTCTTCTGTGGATACTACTACGCGTACATCATCCGCAATGGGGTCACCAATTTCAAGCCCAAGACGAAGACGACCTACCAGCAGATGGTGGATTACTTCAAGACGGAATCAGAATATGGACACAACCCAGTTGTTCTTGTGTTCGATATTCAGAGGGAGATAGCCACCATTCTCAACAAAGAGGTCCTCAAGGAAAACGGTGATTTTTATGAAGGCGGGGTTGTGCCGATATATTGAAACTTTGATGTACAATGTTAAATATTGAATATCTGTGTTTTTGTAATAATGTGAACGGATGCTGTTATCTATCATGGATGTGTGATTTTCTCATATATATTGTTGTTATCTATTGCTGTGCTGTGATATATTGTTGTTACAGGAATGTTCTAATATAAAAAAAATTAAAAACCGGAAAACAACAGTGGCAGTTCCTGTTCACCGCCACTGGTAGAGTACAGTGGCGGTTGCGTCCCACCGCCAGTGGTGCAGTACCAGTGGCGGTGACAGAGAACCGCCACTGGTGCTACGAAAGCATACCAGTGGCGGTGAGGCATCATGGCACTACCAGTGGTGGTGCTTACCCACCGCCACTGGTATGTAACAGTGGCTGTCCTTCCCACGACCACCGATGCACTTTCTGAAACTCCCTACGGATTACCAGCGGCGGTTGTGCAAACCGCCACTGGTGCTGGCTAGCTCCGGTGGCGGGTATCATTACCGCCACCGGTGCTCGTTAGCACCAGTGGCGCAGGCTTAGTGGCGGTCCGGGTTACCGCCACCGGTGTGTAATTCGGACCGCCGCTGCTAACCTTTTCCGAAGCAGTGTGTGTTTCGTCAAAAAAAAAAACTTTCACGATCGTAGTAAACCTTGTTGCAACACCTGATCTGTGAAACAAAATCCTTTTCAACATTGTCCCGTTGGCCTGAAACTTTTTGTGTGAGCTCACATATATGTAAGATAATCCTAGACAAAATTTCATGTGAATCGGATTTAAGGAAAATGTTTAAATCCCAATTTAATCGACGTATCATGGTCGTTCAATTAATATATGGATACCATTTTACTCTCGGATTTTCATCCATCTTCATGCTTAAACCTTGTCCAATGGCTGAGAAATCGACTTCTCCCTAACTAAAAATCAGCGGTCGTCTTGAATATAGCAAAACCGTACTCTTTTTACAACCGGCGAAGAATCGGACCAAGTAACTAATCAGCTGCTACTGAACTGCATGGTCTGGTCTCTGACGAGAAATTAATCCAGGTCACGCACGAGGTTGGCAGGTGAGCAATATATATACCTGGACCGGATCGGCAGCTCGATCGCCGCAGTCAGGCCTGTTTGATTCCCTAGCTAGCTAGTTTAAGCCGAGGTTGAGTACGTATACTGGTCAAGTGTCCATGCATCAGCAGCATAAATATTAGTGGTAGTATAGTCTTGGCTGACTAGTGGCGAAGTCCTTTTCGACCGGACCTTCCAAGCTAGCTCGCTCGCACGGAGCGATCGGATGAGACCAATTTTGGTCCAGCTAGGCGGTTAATTAGCTTAGCTGGGTGAGCGTGACAGTTTGACGTCCCTGCTCACGTGCTCCGGCCCGTTATTTTCAGTCAAATAGAGCAGGGGATCGAACAACAAAACTACTGGCTAGTGATCAGTTTCATCGACCAGTCCACCCCGGCCCGTACGTTAAAGAAAACAGGGACCTAATCCCCGGCCCCATCTATTAAGATGAAACCCCGCCAAGCAGGTTCATACAAACATACACCCCGTACGTACTTGTATACACATATATATACGTACGTTTTTTCGTTGGTTCGCGACAGCGCTTGTCACGACCACGAGTTCTCAGAAGCTTCTGGCGCGCGGCGTACGTACGTACGTGCTCTGACAAAGACACACTTAATTCGCGCGGTCCCCTCGATAGGGAAATAATTAGCCTATACAATATAATGGATGTAATAACTTTTTTTTAGAGTAAAAGGAGCCAGGTTCCGGATTCATTAATGAAACCAGTTGAGTCCAAAATGAAACCAGTAGAGTAAAAATTACAGTATATCCTTGACTTATTTTGTGTTAAAAAATACGTCGTCCATCAGCCCATCGGAAGGAAATTTCTTTTTTCTTTTTTTTTTGGTGGAGTCCAAAATGAACAGCTTAGCTAGAATGATGCTTCAGATATGAGTTGACTGGGCTAGCGGCACTAAACCATGCATCAGCTGGTCCATCAGTAATATTACTTGACTACTCCGTCAGGCTAAGTGGTACGAGAAAATGGAACGGCCTTTTTTGTGTGTGTGGAGAAAATCCAACTTTTAGCCAAGGGGAGAAGGTCTCTGGCTTAAGCAGTAAATTAAGCGCTGTCACTGCCAGCGTGGACGAGACGACGCACGATTGACCGGACCGCCGCCGGCACGCGCTTGACTAGTCTTCCTGGGCCCCACCGTCCACCGATGCTGCTTAGCTTCCCGCGCTTCCGCCCGGTTTCCTTCCGAGCACGTGAGCCATGCGTTGCAATTCAAAAACTGTAATGCCCATGCTAGGCACGGTCTTGTTTTGGATCTCATGGCTCGAAACACCGTAGACTCGTGTTACAAATCCAGATGAAATCTGTGGAGCAGTGTGATTACGGATTGATTAATATGCACGTAGTTGATGCTCAAAATCTTTAGCCACTATCATATGCCAGAATACATGAATTAGACATCAAAGAATAATATGGAGGTTCATCTAAAAAAAAGAATAATACGGAGTATTTTTTTTGTAAAATACTTGTGTGTCGTATCATATGTTCTTTTGCTAATTCCATAAACTCCGAGTCAAAATCATTGGCAAATTTGCGCATTTGATATTGAAAAAAAATAGTCAAATGTGCTTTATGTTTTGGAGCCAGGCAGTAATTGATTTAACTAATGTTGCTTCGAAAGTAATATTGAGGCGCGTGATTCTACACACATTTGTAGATTATTTCACATTTTAGTAAAATTCAAGTTGGTTTTATATGTCCAACCCTTATTGTAGCTGATTAGTCGGCGATTTGGAAGTTCTAATTTGCAAGAAGTTTGTCTCCGAGCTATATTGGGTTCAATGAATATAGGGCGGACACGGCTGATTTGACTACATTAGCATATAGCTTTTGTAGGTTTAGTTTTAATTGTACTGATTTTTTTTCTTGACCATGGAAGGCCTCCATACGCAATTGTGAAATAGCTATCTCTAAGTCGATACTACAACCATCCAATCCGATAATCGAGTTTTCTTTGAGTACAGAGAAACAAAAGAATCTTGAATAGCTACGAGAAACAAGTATTTTAAGTCAACCTGCAACTTTGTTACTTAATTGTTTCTCCTAAGACACTAAAAAACCCCTTTATCGAAAAATTGTTTCTCCTAAGAAAACAAAACCAAAACATTACATCCAGGGCGGAGGCAGGATCCGTGCTATGAGGATCTATTAAGTATTTTGTTTATAAGTATGGAAAATCCACAAGTTTAGCACCATTAGTCCTATTTTAGCACCATTCTTTTACAGTTTCCGGCTCCGCCACTGATTACATTGCTCTCCAAGAATATATAGCAACAATTTTCTGTTCGAATAACCGGGTTCTCTCCTAATAAATGGATCAATTGATTGCCGAGATTACAGGAATAATGAAAAATGTAATATCAATCCCTCCTCAGGAATGTGTAATCTTTAACCTACTGCTACTAAAAATGTCGCACAATTCTATGCAGCATGCAGAGCTAATCGAGTAATTATATACAGTTAATCTCTCCTGATCCCTCAACGGCCGGATCTCTCTCTATCAGTTGTTTGCCGGTGAGAGCTCGAGGATCCGGCCGGAGAGCGCGGAGACGAGCGCCGCCTTGAACCCCGGGTCCCTCGTCAGCGTCGCCGCCATCTGCTCCGCCAGGTTCTTCCTCTCCGCCGTTTCCCGCTCCGCCGCCATCGCCGCCGCCTCCTGCTGCTGCTTCCGCTGCTGCTCTTGCAGCCCGAGCGGCGGCGCGGGCTTGGAGGCGGAGTTCTTGGCGGCTGTGCCGGTGGCGAGCGGCTGGGCGTGGTTGTGGTCGCCCTCGTAGGTGGCGACGAGCAGCGCCTTGTCGTCGGCGCTGCGCTGCACTTTCTTCTTGACGGGGCACGCCGGCGCGAAGGAGCACCGGAAGTAGGCCCTGGGGCACGGGTTGTCCTTGGTCACCTTCTGCCCGTACTTCCGCCATTGGTACCCGTCCTTCACCACCTGCAATCAATTAAGTAATCAGCCATCGATGATCACGAGGAAGAAGAAGGTGATGGATGGATGGATGGCTGCACGCCAGGTGTTCGACGGATTGTTTGTTGTGGGGGATTTCGGTACTTACGAGGCTGAGGTCGGCGGGGTCGGCGTGGACGAAGCGCCGGGACACCTTGCTGCCGCTGTTGACCTTGACGGCGGCGGCGGCGGACGTGCACTCGGTGTGGTCGGCGACGGCGGCGACGGTGACGAATCCGGCGCCGGCGCCGCTGCCGTCGTCGCTGCGGACGCGCTTGTTCCTGGACGGGGACGCCGCGGAGCCGCCGCCCTCCTCGGACGCGGTTGTCGACGACTGCTGGTGGTTGTTGTTATTGGCTTCCGCTTGCACCGCCGCGGCCGCCGCCATGGCGGTGACCTTGGCTTGCAAGTCGGCGTACTTGTGGACGAGCGCGCGGAGCATCTCGCCCAGCCGCCGGTTCTCCTCGCCCACGCGCCGCAGCTCCGCCTCCAGCGCCTCGACCTCGTGGTTGCCCTTCTTGACGGACATGAAGTCCTCCTCGACGAGAACCCTGGTGGTGGCCGCCGGCGCAGCGGCCCGCCTCATGGGCACGGCGCCGACGGTGAGGCCCAGGCTCAGGGAAGGCTGCTGCCCGGTCGTCGCCCACTGCTCATCCATGGCCGCCGCCGCCGTTGTTAATTGGGCCTCGAGGAATCAAATCGAATCAGCAGGAGAAAGCGTTCAAGATTCTTAGCAGGGGCAAGCCGGAGAAGAAGAAGAAGAAGAAGAAGGCGGCCGGGAAGCTAGCTAGGTGGAGGAATGCGCACGAGCTTGGTGATGGAACTACTCACGGCAGTATATATAGGGGAACGAGAGAAGGTGGAGGGGACATCGGATGTTTGGTGAGAAGGCGTTGGAAGGACGAAGAAGGCATCTTCTTCTTCTTCTTCTTGCCTGGAAGCGGGCCGGGCTTTGTCGTCGTCTTTCTTCGTCGTCTTGGTCATGACCGCGACGGAATATTAATTAATTTTGGAGCTGGACGCAGTAGGACGATCGAGTGGTATTTTTCAATTTTTGTGTGTGGATTTCAGCGATGGGTTTAATTGGTCAAGAGTTCAACAAGTGGGTGGGCAGAAGCACACTCTCAGCTCGGCCTGGGGGTCCTCCATTTGGTCAAGGGGAGCCACTCGATGCTCGGCCAGCAGCTAAGCTGGGATGGTTACGATTTGGCACTCCGACCATGGATTAATCGAGACCAGGAGCGCCTTTTGAAACTCCACTTGGTATTGTTTCAATTGATCAAATCCATTAGTAGGTGTTCTCCGTCCGACCGTCCCAAACCGAGACATCAAACATCCAACTTTAGCATCGTTGTCGTCGCCCCGGCCCGTGCTCCCATCAGGTGTCAGTCGCACAACCGTTTGTAGGCCGGGTTAACAAAAACGGAGTGTCCATTTCTCCGTCCACGATCATCATAACCATCCGATTAAAAAATTTGTCATCATTTCTGCTAATACAGTATGAATCTTACACGAATCTTAGTGATTGGGATCGATTTAGACATAGTTATTTTTCCGTCGTTTCAGAAACAACAAAACCATAACAGAAATCACAGTCCTCTGAGACAAAAGAAAACCAGCAAAAGATTGATTTGGAACTTTTTCCTTGCAATAATTTTGATTGTCCCTGCAGCTGAATTACGCCTCGAGTAAGGGCGCCACGTCAACTTGACACATGGACAGAACATGAGTGAAATTTTTATCTTAAATATGGTAGTAAGTAGGATTTCAAGTCCAAGTCACTTATTTGGTGACGGAGGAGTAAGTAAATACTAGGGTTACACAATTGCACATGCTAGAGATTGTTTTTTGAATCACTCAGATAAAATATATATTAAAACGGAAGAGGAGATGACACTGTCCGCTCACGAGTAACAACATGGTGGTTTCATCTAAAAAAACATGCATGGTGGTTTTAATTGGCGCCTTGTCCTGCCTTGGATTTCCACCAGATGTCAGCACGGTTAGAACCTAACACTTGGATTTTGTCTCCAAACGACCTAGACTTTGAGTTGACGTGATCCGACAAAGAATCGGCAGTGATCGAGAATTCCAGATCAATAAATCTACTAGCAGCCGGCGCCCGGCAGGGTTTTGGACCTAGCTTAATACTCCGTACGTAGTCCTGTCAAAACCAAATCTGGCTAGCTTGATCTCTTCGTAAGCTGCCCAAGACTCATGCCAAGACTCTACCATGCATGCAGCCACCACTAGCCGAGAAAGAATGGGCAAGTAACAGCGACCAGGTCACCCTAATTTGTTGATCTTTTCCTTGAATCTTGATCATTTCTGGAATGGAGGTAGCTAGGCTAGCTGGTGATTTAATTAAGAGGAGCTAGTAGTAGAGCGTAGTCAAATAGCTGTTGTGTGTAAAATAGTCCATAGACTTCATCCACGAAAACAGGAGCAATCGACTATAACTAATTTAATCGGGTTGTTCACTTGTTTGGGACATCTCTCTTGAACGGGCATTACTTTAAAATCTCTTCGGATCAATATTTCCAAATTTCTTACGACACCTACTAGACCACATCAAAGGTGAAAGGTGGCCGGCCACCAAGTCGGTGTGCTTCACCACGCATTCATTCTCGTAAAGATAAACACATGCTAGAAAGAATCAGAAAGGTTTCATGCATGCATGTGGTGCACGTTTTATTTCCGGAAGAAAGATATACGCATCCATACGGCGCACGTGCAGATATAAACTCCTAGTATCAAGCAAACTGTGACCAGATTAGTTATAAATCGTGTAGTGAATGAAACCCCTGCAACATACATTTGGTTGTTCGCACGTGTGAATTGAACTCGGCGAGAGTTGCAGGCTTGCAGGTAGCTAGTACAGTACTTTTATTTCCGGTGTTTCTTGCGATCGATGAGCCTTTTTCTGTTGGAAAGCAATAGAGTAGCTAGCATATCCAAGTTGATGCACATGGGCATATTTATATAGCTGCCCGTATGCATCGAATCTTCAGCTACTATACCAACAGATCGAACTGCATTTTTTTCCTCCACGTGTAACACGTTTAATAGCACGCGGCACGCCTGTTTCAGATAATTATCAATCTCTGAGAACGGGAAGGGGATCGTTATGATTCTTCCTGTGGCTAGATAGATTATTAAGCTAATAGATACGTACGGGAACGATTTTGTCCTTTTGTTTAACGAAAGTGTGTACAGTTTTGTTGTTCAGACATGCACATAGTAGTACATCATGGAAGTTTTTTTAAATTTTTAGAAAAGTATAGCTTCACTTGAGCTGTACTACGACTCCAGCTCTCCAGCTCAGTGTGTGTGTGTGTCTGAGCACGTGGAACACGCGCGAGCTAGCTAGCCCCGAGCCGCCCCACCATCCCGGCCGTTGGACCTCAGAGAAAAAAAGGGAGTTGCCCGCGACCCGCCGCTTCCGGCTATCCTAGAAAAAGTCAATCACGAGCTCAAGTGAGACCGGCCAGCTGCCTAGCCGCCTGTCTGGCAAGGGGGCCCGGGATGTCAGAGACGGTGGGCGCGCTGCGGTGTTTCTGTTTGACTTGGCCCGTTACTTGGGATCGGTCTTGACTCTTCGCTGCGTCTTTGACTCGTGCAACGCAAGGTGGTACGCACCGTAGTTGACTGGTGGTCCCCACAAGCTTCGGGCCCTTCCTTTCTTCTTCTTCTTCTTTTTCCGAAGAACAATTACTAATAGACCTTCCCTTTGTTTGAGAGGACGCATGCATGCATGCACCTCGAAAAAAGAGCTGCCTTTTTTCTTTCCTGTTGATCAGAAAGCCTCGCGCGAATCTTGACGGGATACATGATAGAGATTTTGGGGACCTATCAACCTAGCACGTGCTGACCAGTAGGTACTTGTACACGTACTTGGATGCATGCATATGCATGGATGTGGTCAACTGGTTTGACCCACAGACAGACTATTAACTGGTCGTCTCGTGGAGATATATGCATGTATGAGACGGACGAACAAAAATAGATCCCGTCGAATCCAACAAATTCGATCACGCTTAATAAGAAGAAGTTAGTAACGGCAAATCTGGTTTAATTAGAAAGAAGGAGAAGAACAAGAATAAATGGAACCTAAACAGCTGAAGACGTCGTCCGGCGGTCTTGCGGCGGATCTGCTTGCGTATCACCCCAAAGGAGACCAATTAGATTGGTGGGCCCGCGCGGGCATGCGTTCACACGAACTCTGGTCGATCGATTTTACACACGCGCGCACGTGCTGATCATGGAGTATAATTTTCTCCATCAGTGTACATGGCGGGGCGCCTATATAGTATTAGTATATCGCTTTTAGTATCAGTGGCGGAGCTGGATGAACTCACTGAAAGTCACCAAATTCAATAGAAATTGGATCCAAATCTACATATGAACTCCACGATTATAGTGTAATAAACCTAATGGTTCTTTTTTCTGACTCCGTGAACTTCCTCCGTTTCTAAATACTCGTCGTTGTTTTATTGCAAACTTATTACCTATACAATATTCATATAATTTTCCAGCTTAATAGTATAGGTTCTACGTGAGCGTCGATGTGGATTCGCTGGTTGTTGACGCCGGCCGTTTTGATTGATCATCGTCGAGGGAATTAATAGCAAATTAGAGAATAAAGGACGCTCGCTCACTCGCTCTGACCGGCGGCCGACCAGCTGAAGTGGGGTTAATCTCGACGACCGACAGCTTTATCGGCTGACGGCGACCTGCGGATGTTTGTTTTTTACAGTACTGTCTTAAGTTATTAACGGGCAACCGGCACGGACCAGTGCCTTAATTAGCTCTGAATGTGTACTTGTATAGTACGTATCTGTGTACGTGCGTCCTTATTGGACCGGATTACTAAATCGAAATCGATATAGCACACGATTACGTATGCACGTGTGCCCGATTGTAATCAAAGTGTTCGACCGATCGATCTCCTACCAGCAAACCGGCCGGCCGAAAGAATCTCCTGGCTCGATCGATCGATAGACAATACGGCTCTGCTGTAACAACTTCCACTAGCTAGCTAGCTATGACGCACGCAATGCACGTGTTAATTAATTTCTTCGTGCCGGGCCTGCATGCAACTTTCGATCGATCCCGGCCGGATCGAGCTCGCTGTATTTTCCGTCCGGACTCCGGAGCACGTGTAACCTGTGCTTCCCATGGAGGCATGGATGCATGTTAGGACTAATCTTGTGTAGTTGAGTCAAGGTAGGATCCGTGGTGTGTTACGGTGTTGGTTTCCTGGTTTGAATTGTTGATTAGAAGTCCAGTCCGAGTAGGTCTAGCGTTTAGGCAGTGGGGTTGTGTATATACACACTCCTGATCATAGAGTTTATAACGTGGGATTTGAATGTGAGATATTTGAGAAAGAATTAAAAAGAAAAATAGAGGACACAATACGTGTCCTTAGCCAAATAATTGTGTGATCGTTTGTGCGTGTGCGTCTTCATGTGATTGATCTTTGGGCAAAGCCAACATTTGGTATCAGAGTGAGGTCAAGATTTGAAGACGCGCTTGTCTCGGGGAGGCGATGTGCTAGCGCCTCGGGGCAGGCAACGGCGACGGAGCGGCGTCCGTGGATCAAAGCGGGTGATTGGCGAGGGAGTGGTGTCCGATCGGAGCAGGCAATCGGCGGCTCCCTGACGGAGCAACGTGCGGCGGATTGGATCGAGTTGTCGTTGTGGTGGGCCGATCTTCTAGTGACGGGAGATCATAGTACTGATTGCCGGAAAGGGCAAACTGTCGTCGGCAAGCTCGTTGAGGAGTTATGTGTTTTAGCGTCAGCGTCCATGAGTCATGATTGTGTCCAAAGTGCTCGTCTGTGTGGGGCTCTGTTGCAGTGGAGGTGCGTCACGGTCGAAGGTTGTCCGATATGGTGTGTCATCGGAGCAAGAGATTGACGTGCGTGCAGACAAGGTGGCATGTGGTCATCTGCGTGTCTCGACGAGAAGATCAAGCTTGGCGTGTAGTGGGACCATGACCAGTTTAGTTGAGTTCCTGCGTGAGATTAATGGTGTGTCTAATCTGCACGTAGCACACGAGATGTGTCCGCGTGGGCTGGTAGTCCGGATCATGCATTGAGTTGAGTCGACGAGTCGTGAAGCTGAAAAGAAAGCCAAAAGCAGGAGGAGCGCGGAAGATAACAACTTCAAGATTAGGGGGAGATTGTTAGGACTAATCTTGTGTAGTTGAGTCAAGGTAGGATCCGTAGTGTGTTACGGTGTTGGTTTCATAGTTTGAGTTGTTGATTAGAGCTCCAGTCCGAGTAGGTCTAACCTTTAGGCAGCGGGGTTGTGTATATATACACACCTGGTCATAGAGTTTGTAACGTGGGATTTGAGTGTGAGATATTTGAGAAAAAAATAAACAAAAAATAGAGGACACGATACGCGCCCTTAGCCGAATAATTGTGTGATCGTTTGTGCGTGTGCGTATTCATGCGATTGATCTTTGCGCAAAGCCAACATTGCATGTCATGTCGCTGGCGCTTTAATTTTCGCGCACATGCCGGACTGTTGGTAGGTAGGAAAGCGCTACCACCTAGAGAGAGTAGCAGGTCTCGTGCGTCGTCGAAAGGATCGGGTATAACTGCAGTCCGAATATATGTTCGACGGTCATGATGCATGCCAAGTCTTCACAACACTTGCTCAAAAGCAATTGATTATTGATTATTTTTTCTGGCCGGCCCCTTAATTAATTTTCCTCCTGGGAGAGCACTAGTCGTCAGAATTAACTGTACCGTTGAAACGATCCCGGGCGCCCGAGACCACGAGACGAGATCTAAACGGAGAATATTGAATGAAGCTTTCTTAGATCGATCGATGATCATGATCCCCTTAATTACCTAGCTAGGCAGGTGCCGTGAGATGATCGATGCCTGAACCGTTGACTTTCCGGGGCTGACTTTCTCGATAGATCAACGCTTATGTATGTACATTTCCAGAGTTAATTAATTCATTCACAGTGACTCAGTGAGTCAATTTCAATCTGTGTTTCAACGGTGAGCATGGTAGGCTGCTAGAATTCCAGATTCCTGACCACTGATGAGGATCATCTACGTACGTACGACTATGCAACTGTAGCCTGTTCAACAGTTGTGACAGGTCAACGTAGGCCAGCCAGGCAAGCATGCCCGGTAGAGATTCGATCCCGTCGATTGGAGACTTCTGGTGGGGTTTGGCAACTTGCATGCAATTTGCACATACCAGTACTACTACTACATGACGGCACCGACGACCGTCTGACCCATGCATGCAAGCCTGCTGACTTTCTTTTTATTGCTTTGACCTCTTGTCAAAGTCAACCCAGGACATGCATGCAAGCACGCAACGCCGTGCTAGTACGTGCATGCACCATTCGACCGAAACGAAAGACGATAGGTTTGATGCGCGCGCGTGTCGGTGCCGATCACATCGAACGTTGACCGGCTGGCCGGCCGACGGTTAACCCGAAGCCTCTTGGATATGTAGGTACGTCATCCATGACGTACTATGTACTTTCTGTATGGACGGCGGCGCTCATTATTATATATGCATGCACAGACACTCTGCCGGTTGAATGGACCCGATCGAGACGAGAGATGCGTGCCGGCCGGCCGCCGGCAAATAATTAGTGGAGGAGCGCAACGAGTGCATGCACACATGCCGTCGAGGATTTTGCGCTGACTAGCATCATGAGTGACAATTTCAGCTCTCCAATTAAGTAGTACTCCGTACTAATTAATAACATTCTAGCTAGCCTTTTTCTTTTTGCAAGCAAACATTTTACGAACATTCTAAGTCGGGCATGTGTCCCAACTGGTCTTACCGGACGGCTCTTCAGGAATCAGGATCGAGAGCCCCACCTCCCTTTCCCCGATCCCCCACTCGCCAAAATCAGGAGGCAGGCGCGCGGCGGCAGGGCTACACGGAGGGGGCGGCGTGCGGCATCGGGGCGCGCGGTGGCAGGGCGACACGCGGCGGCGGGGCACGGAGGAGGCTGCGTGTGGTGGCGGGGAGGGGAGGAGACGGCCCGATGGCTCTCTCCCTGTTTGTCACTTCGCCGTCTCCACCTCTCCTCCCAATTGCAGCAGGGCGCTTGGGGCGGAGCGACGACGGAGCAGCGAGCGGCCGTGGCGGCGGTGCGACCGCCTTGTAGGACGCTTCCTCCTCTGTTCCTCCTAGACGATGGGCACCACGGCGACGCTGGCGGGCTGTGTGTGCGGTACACGATTCAGGGGGATACGGTCTGATTGCAATCCGGTTTTTTTGCTATACTGACGCGTCCTGAATCATCAGTTAAGGGGTAGTGATGATAGATTGTACGTTGGATGTGTTTTACGGTCGTTTAAACAGGGGGAGGCGAGGAGCAGTGTGAGGAAGAAGGGTGGCGAGGATCAGCGCCGGGAAGGGAGGAGGGAGGCGAGGTGCTGCGTGCTGGGAGGGTAGGAGGCGGTGAGGGAGGGGATTTCATTCCAGTGCATGCTTTCGTGTTTTTAGGGTCATCAGCTTCATGCTTTCATCCCAGTGTGCTGTTCATGAAGCAGTGTGCGTGCCTCGTGTGATTGTGCATTGAGGCGAGTAGGAGTTAGCAACTTGGCATCCATGTTTCATCAAGCTTATAGGCTGACGAAAACAATTGTAGCTTGATTTAGTTTTGGTGTTACTACCATGCTATTTGGTCTTAATTGTCATATTTTTTATATTATTTCTGCAATGTCGAATGTCGTGTATGACTAACTTTTATGTTGCATACTGCCTACTCCTTCCGTCACATAATTCTTGTCTTAAATTTGTCAAAATATGAATGTATTTATTCCTAAAAAATGTCTAGATATATGTAATACTTCGATAAGAATTATGAGACGGAGGAAGTATTTATCATGTACTTTGGTCATAGTTGCCACGTTGTTTGGTCGTAGTTGTCATGTTGTTTGGTACTGTGGTTGGCATGCCCTTGCACTAGTAGCTCCATGTTATGTACTACCTAGTTGCCATTTCGTTTGGCCCTAGTTGCCATGACGATGTCGTTTTGGCCCTAATTGCCATGTCGTTCAATACTAATTGCCATGTCGTGTACTAGTAGTTGACATGTCGATCTACTTAACATGTTGTTTAACTTGGTAAGTAAGAGCAGGCAACCTGGCTAATAGGTACAGCTACCTTGGCAAGTATGCAGGGCTAAACTGGCAAGTAAGCATGATTAATCTGGCAAGCATGCAGGGCTAACCTGGCAAGTAGGCATCGATAACCTGGCAAGTATGTTTGGCTAACATGGAAATAGGCACAGGTAACCTAGTAAGTATGCATGGCAAACCTGACAACTATGCACATGTGACATTGCAAATATGCAGGGCTAAACTGGCAAGCACACATGATTAATCTGGCAAGTAGGCATCAGTAACCAGTAACCTGACAACTAGAAACAGGTAACCTTGCAGCTAGCTAGGTATGGGTAACCTGGCAAGTATATATGCAGGACTAATCTGGCAAGTATGTGTCGGTAACCTGGCAAATATGTATGGATAACATGGCAACTAGACATTGGTAACCTGGCAAATATGCACAGATGACCTCGCAAGTATGCAGGGCTAAACTGGCAAGTAGACATGATTAATCTGGCAAGTAGGCATTAGTAACCTGGCAACTGGGAATGGGTAAGCTGGCAGCTAGCTAGGTATGGGTAACTTGGCAAGTATGCATGACTAACCTAGCAAGTAGGTGTCGATAACCCGGCAAATATGTATGGATAACATGGCAACTAGGCACTGTTAATCTGGCAAGTATGCACGGCAAACCTGGCAAGTATGCATAGATGACCTCGCAAGTATGCAGGGCTAAATTGGCAAGTAGGCATGGTTAATCTGGCAAGTAGGCAGGGCTAACTTGGCAAGTAGGAATCAGTAATCTGGCAACTAGGCACGGGCAACCTGTCAAGTATGCAGGACTAAACCTGACAACTAGGCACGGATAACCCAAAAAGTATGCATGACTAACCTGGCAAGTATGTATGGCTGACATGGCAACTAGACACGGATAACCTGACAAGTATGCACTACATGCTCCCTCCGTTCCGACATACTTGCGCTCGTCTTGGTTACGATGAATTAGAAGAACGGTTCGGTATACCGGAAGGTTTTCAGACAAATAGGCGTGGATAAACCAATAAGTAGACATCGATAAAATGACAAGTGTCGATAAGTCGACGAGTAGTACTTGTCAACCGGCAAGTCAACCGACGTACATGCAATGCACTTCTGTCTTCATTTTCTGCTTTGTTGTTACCATCGTCCCATGAGTAGTTGTACTCCTTTCTTCCAGCAACTCCAGCAAGCTCTGAAAATGAATATCACTTGCTAGCTCTTCGAATAGCTTTACCCCACAGCTTCAGCTCAGCACCACTTTTCCCCCCAGCTTCTTCTGCATCATCAACCGAATAATATTAAGTCATTGACCATGTATGATCAGAAACAAGGTCAGATACCAAACAAGCTTCATTTCACAAGCATTTCTCTTTTTTTGATGCAAATATGTTCTAAACAGTACGTGCATGAACATCGCCAGGTATATTTATACAAATGTTGATCTGACTGCAACTCCGTATATGGAGTCTAAATAGATCAGAATTTCCAGCTCAATCTGTAAATGTGCACGACTTCAAGCGCAACAAGGATAAAAAAACTATAGGCTGGTCTTATATATCGCGCTAGATATAATTAATATCACAGGCAGATGCACAATACATAATTGAGTTGTACTATTGGTGACATTGGTCTGTCAACTTAATTTCAAATATGCAAATGCAAATACTTGCTTCTATGAGTCTAGCATTATAATGCAGTCAATACAAGTTGGAATACAAAGCCAGACAGAGGCATCTAAAGATAAATAAATGATCCAGAAAAAAAATTAGGTCATACAAAATTGGAAGGTTTGCAATGCAAAAGTCATATATCATCCAATAGCGTAACAAAATTTCTTGTTAGGTCAATAAATTGAGTGGGAAAAAAATCAGGTTGTCTTGGTAGTGACCTCATGTCGTCCATCAACTATATAATGAATCGTTGTATTTGAGGTGCACCTTGGAAGACTCATGATCGAGGCAGGTGAAAAGTTCTAACCGTCTCAAAAAAGAAAAGATGAACAAATTAATCTGGGTGCCCTGCCTGCAATTACTTTTACGAGGTTGACTTCAAACCAAACAGGTTGTAAGTAGCAGGCTTATAGATACGGGATTGTATCAGTTAGGAAGATTTGTTTCAAAACAAAATCGCGAGATGAAATCATAGGTGTGAAGATGAGCAAAAGAGAACTTTTGTACCCCCATACAGTACTGCCCCCATATATCTATGGATCAAACAAAACAAAAAAGTCCACATGCACACATGGCTATTCAGTTTAGAGTGCAACTATCATTCTAATTTAACATTGCAGCACATAAACTCATGTTTTTTTCCCCAAAAGAAAGGTATGCATTTTTCAGAGGTGAGTGAAACACTCCAAAGGTATAAACTGGATCTGTAACATATAAAAAACTATTCCTCATAAATAATTGGTGAGGTCGAGTACTTTTGTGATTTGACGAGGCCTAATTAAGTTAATAGTGGATGGCAATTGGAACAGCAAGACAGCAAATGACAATTATGACGGGTACCGAGGGAAGGCTCCACGCTGATCCACACAAATGAATTATTTAGACCGTGAGATCTTATATGTGATGGTCAAGATTTAATGAGGTGAGTATATCTGATGGGTTAGGGACAAAACATCAAAGTGGTTTGAGGCCCATGTCGGCCCAATATGCTAACTAAGCCAAATATTTGTTTTATGGTGTTAAACGCAATATACTACGTTAGTACGTTAAATATGCTACGACATGACATTAAAAAAAATTCATGGATCACAAGAATATGAAGTACTAAGCTCACTCAATTCGTCGAAAACCTTTATTTTGCAAACGAGATCTATTAACGGCCATTAAAAGAATTATAATTCTAAATACCAACACATGATCGTAAATTTATCTATGGCTACTAATTAACATCGTGTAGGTGCAACTGGGTAGAGAGAAACTGAAAAGCACTTAGTACTAATCAAATATTGCCACAAAGTCAAAAACTAAACGACTTCCTCATGATCTAAACTTGAATACAAGTATCGATAGCATAGTCATAAAACTTTAACATCCCATGATGATTTTCAACATAAATTTCCTACTGACATAGCTTGGCGTACACATGACTTATCGGTGCAATATATCAAGTGATTGGCCAATTCAGCTTGCAAACTTTATTTTTATGAACATACATGATTTATATACCACACATGAACAGTCACCTCAGGTAAGGACCATCGTCTCACACGTGATCTAAACTTTATTTCCGGATGCACAACTAATATCTGCTCAAACAATTGATTAATTCAGTGCAAATATTGATGAACCTTCGTGTTGTGAAACATAAATTATGGACTACGATGTAAAGCCCCATAATAATAATATTGTGTCATATTCAAGACACAGATACTTTCTGCTTCTGGGTGCAGTGTGATTAGTTGATTCTACTTTCCAAGATATATGTTTTTTTACTCTGACTATATAGCGACAAATTATCCGAACCTTTTTCGAGTGTATATGTGTAGTGCCTTCCTAATTTTGTGTTTTTAATAACCAATCATGCTCATGATCTGGGACGCTAGTTTCATTTTCATACTAGTCTAATAGGACAACAAATGACACACACAGACACACCTATCATTTGTTTGGTGCTTTTGAAATAATACAACAATACATATATCTATGCAGAGTCAAAATATTAACGATGCATACCGATATTTTCCGAGTGATTTGGGCTAGACACCATGCTAGTTGGATCGACAAGACACAAATGACAATAATGTTCCTCTTCTTTATTAGCTTTCCATAAGGACAAGACAAATAACCACTATATGTAAACAACAATTTCTACTTGTAATAATGAACTATCAAGCATATGTAGCTGAGCAATCTGATAACTAGCATATGCTATAAAAAGTTTAGTTTACGTACCACTTCATAATGTCGGCGAAGACAACAACGTCGGTGGAAAGTTTGTATAGATGAGCTTTCTAACATTGGAGTTGGGATGAAGACCATCAACCTTGTCAAGGTTAAACGTCTTGACGTCCAGTGAATAATATCCCGTCTCAGCTGGCGGCGGCGCGTCCCGTGGCCAGGCTATGCCCCTTTCAATGAGCAGAAACCTCTCCGTGGCAGCTTCCATGGATTGGAGTTTCCCAAAACCTAGCGGGATAGTCTTCTCAAGATGCCACAATCCAGACCTCTCATCTATTTCCCGCCTGACGAAATACCGGAGTTCCGACACACCGCCGCTTTCATCATCGGTCATAGGCATGGCAAACAACCCAAGCTTGCCGTCCCCGGCCTCCACGATGGCGATGTCCTGCATCTCTCCCGCAGTCAACCTCGCCAGCACGAGGTCACGGATGTCGAAGTCCATCACCGCCCGCGTGTCCAGCACGATTAGCACCATCCTGCAATCCGTGAACATCATGTTCCAGTAGACAAGGCCGTAGGCGTAATGGCGCCTGAGATACGGGCCTTCCTCAATCAGCTCCTCGGTGAACGTTCGTCGAGCCCGAATTCTTCCCATCTCTTGGAGACGCATTTTTGCCAATTTCCGGTCCTCGAGGAGAAGACGAAACCAAAGAGGGTTTCGTCATTGTGTGCAAGCCACATCACTCTGAACGCCGTCGGCCCGCCTTCCGCGAAGGCGGCGGCCTCTTCCTCCTGGGTGGGGGGCAGGAGGAAAGGGGCCATCCATTCTGAAATTACCCCTTGTGAAATGCTGTCAGGAAGTGCGGGAATCTGGACGTAGAGGCGGTACATGGGATCGGCGACCAGGAGCTCCGTGGAAACCGGGGGCGGCAACTCCTGCCGCTGCTGCTGCTGGTGATGATGCTGATAAACTTGATGATACGGATTGCGTGCGCGGATGTCGGATGCGTGGAGAGTCGGGTCGAGCTCGGAGGTGGGGGCGAGGAGAACCCGGCCGTCGCGGGAGTCGAGCGCGGTCAAACGGCGGTGGGAGTGGAGGAAGGATAAGGTGAAGTCTGCGCCGGGGAAGGCGAGCGCGGCGGCCGCGGCGGGGGAGGAGGAGGAGGCAGGGTGGAGGCCGGCGTCGTCGAGGACGCCGAGGAGCGGCGGGGCGTGGCGGCGGCGGAAGCGGGCGAGGAAGCCGCCGTCGGTGAGGTAGCGGGTGAAGGCTTTGCAGGCGGCTGTGGCGCGGGCGAGGTCTTCTGGGGTTTGGAGGCGGAGGAAGATCTCCTCCAGCAGCTGGTCCGGGAGCGCCGTCAGACGGGATTGCGACGGCGCCATGGGGGAGCTAGGCGGCGGCGGGGGATGGGAGGAGGAGTTGGTGGGTGGGGGCTAGGGTTAGGGTTTGGGGGAAACGTAACGTACGGGAGAGCTCTCTCGCCGCCGGGGAAGGGAACGATCGAGCCGCCGGCTGCGAGTGTTTTGAATGGGATTGGGATTTGGGAAGGGGTTCTCCAGCGCGAGTTTACGTTTCGAGTTCCTTTCCGTTTTTGGCTGCTGCCGAAATGGACCTTGGCTGGAAGTAATCTGTAACGGGCTGGGCCGTCCGTCCAGCCCAGTTTCTGGCCTGTACGTGGTACTGAACTACTGATGTTGAACGCTACCTAAGCGCGGGTTTAATTTGCGGCCTGTAATAATGATGTTTAGACAGAGCTCCTAGCGTGAAACTGAAAATCTGAAACTCTTCATGTTTCGGTATATACTGCTACTACTACTACTACTCCCCGGCTTAAACTGGGGAAATCAAACAGGGATATATATACAGAGAGATCAGAGACGTATTGCATTACTGGCCTGCCAACCTCGTGCTACCTAGATCTGAGACCAGCGCATTAGACGTTTAGACCAGACAAGAAAGAGAAACAAACAGAGAGAGCGCAGTTTTCATGAAGACGTACGTGGGCGGCGCGAATTGATGCACCACCACGGCCACGTTGGTTGTAGCTAACCACCATTGCCGCGTCCTCCTCTGGTCGATGAGTGGAAGTTGTTGTTGACGCCTTGGAGCATCTCCATCCTAGCGTCGAAGCTTCACCATCTACGAATAGATCAGGTCACTCACAGAAACCTTGTCATTACGGCTAAGAGCAGACGTGACATAGGTAACAAGTGGGTTGTACACAATGTCGAGTCCTGTGAACAGGTACGACATCATGTCATCATCATCGAGAGTTTTGCCAGCGGATGCTAGCTCATCTCCGTACGCCTTCGTCTTGCTGAAGTACTCGGCCGCAGTCATGCTGCCTTTCTTCAAGTTTGCCATCGTCATACTGATGTTGACGACGGGCGCCTTGGACTACGAGGAGAAAATCCCTCGAGAGCTTTCCAGACTTCACGCGAGGTGGTCTTGGAAGCCACCTGAGGCAGCACCTCCTTCGAGATTGAATTCAGGAGGTACCCCAGAACATGCTGGTCCTGCGCCATCCATAATGCATATGAGGAGTTTGGAACTTTCTCAATTAATTAGGCCTCCTTTCTAGATCTCGGTCTCCTTCAGCGGCATGACTAAGATGTCGTCGAGGTAGCCGAACATCATTGCCCCACGGACCGGGGGCAGAACCTGTGCCTTCCATAGCACGTAATTCTCACGAGTTAACTTCTCCGAGATTTCTTGGTGGAGACCCATGGAGGAAGAGGACGTTGACGCCATCTAATCTGTGGAAGGGACGTGAAAGAGGTTGGCTCTGATATCATGTAAAATTGGGAAGCGTGGAACCTTTTTTCTCGGGCCGCTGTATATTTATATGAACTGCCGAACATGGCGATTACAGAAGTTGGTTACATCATGATGAACAGGTCAGCCGTGACCTTTATCTATTCAGGTCCGGTGGGATTACAAGTTTGTTAAACAAAACAACTCTAACTAACTAATGTTGTTATCTGAGATATCTTCAGTTTGACATGGCGCATTATTTTTATTGCTTTTAATAGACCAGACCAGAAAGAGAAACAAACAGAGAGAGCGCAGTTTGCATGAAGTAAGACGTACGCGCGCGGCGTGAATGGATGCAATGCATACACAGGGAGAGTAAAAGTGGGCTGTGGGCAGCCTGTGCTCCTGTGAAGATTATTGATACAGTACAAGAAATGGTAGGAGCTTGCCATGCAAGAGTGATTCTTAGCCCTATGAGCAAGCTAGCCGATGAGGAACTGTACGTAGCTCCCTTGAGACGTGATTGGTCGAGTTGGGTCTGCCTGAGTAAGTGACAAAATTCAATCTGATCAAGAATTGGCCTGATAGACCAATGCGCTGGGAAGTCCTTGAAGATCGCCTGCTTGGCTTGCTTTGGGCAAGGACATGCATGCTAATTTAGCAGTTTAGCCTTCCGGGGAGTCAGTACGCTTCATGCATGCAAGATTCAAGTATGATAATAATCTGCACCGATCTTGCACTTTAGCCTTTCATCCGTAGCTAGATCAACTTCTACTGTACTTTTTTTTTCCGAAGAAACTACAGTACTCCCTCCGACCGGTACTTGTCTCAAATTTTGTCCAAATACGGATGTATCTATGTGTAAAAAGCGTCTAGATACATGTAATATTTCGACAAGTAATTCTGGTCGGAGGGAGTACTATGCTTTGGGACATATCTCTTTTCCCATGCATCATATATATGTGTATTCAAAATTTCTCGCGTGAATAATGAACCATAAATGTATGGGCGTTCAATCAGCCTGTTATATACTACCACACCACATGTAACATAACTTGATAAACCCAACGTTATAGCATTTATATTATAGAACTTGAGAATCTGGATTCTTAATTAGGAGAGAACATTACGAAAACATCCAATAATAAATAACCACAACCGGTGTCATAAATTCAAACATTCAAACTTGCTGTTCGAGTAACATGAATCATTCATCCATCCACCCAATATGAAGGTTCAGCATATAATAGGAAAACAATATATCAAACAATTCCCAGCAAGGTGTGTCTTATTCGAGTAGACTAATAGGGCATACATGCAATGCACTCAAGCTAGTCTTCATTTTCTGCCTTGCCATTAGCTTCATCCCATCAGTTGTTGCTACTCGTTGCCTCCAAAAACTCCAAACTCTGAAAACAAATACCTCTTCGAAGAGCTTTACTACAGAACTTCAGCTAAGCGACTCTTTTTTCAACAGCTTCCGTCTGCATCGTCAACCAAATAATATTAAGTCATTGACCATGTATGCTCTGAAACGGGTCAGATGCCAGGTTGTTCTGAAAACAAGGTTCATTGCACAATTCTCCAGAAGATACCAACAAGTTCTGCAGTAGCCAAGCATTTTTCTCGTTTTTTGAACTAATGCAATTATGTTCTGTGTTCTAATGAGTGCATGAACATCGTCAGTTATATTTATACAAGAGGTGAATGCACCGTCGGTCTATTAATTTGGCGCGTATGTGCAAATTAGTCACCGTACTTGCAAAATGCTAAATTCAAGTGTTATAACTTGGCACGTATGAGCACGTGAGGTCAAAAATACGAATTCGTATGTTTCTACGCTGACGTGGACTAAAACAATTCGACTTATTTAAACAATTGGACGTATTTACAAAAAACACCTTGAATTAATATGCGAGGGGTTAATTGCAAAATCACGACGAATGAAAAAAAGAGATTTCATTTTCTCCCTCCTCCAAATCCCTAGCCAGAGGCCGTCCCAGGCCCGAGGCGGCTGACCACCTGCAGGCTGCAGCGCGCGACCATCGTCTTCACCACCCCCGGCGGCGCCTCTGTTCCTCCCGCGCCTCCTGAAGCTCCTCCGCCGCATCACGTCGACCTGCATCTCCCATCGCAAGTACTGCAAGGATGGGCAGATCCCATGGAGCTGTGCGTGCCGGGGAGAGGCAGCTGAGCCTGACGAACAAGCTCCTCTCCGGCGCGATACTTGCCCGCACCGGGCTCCTACCGGAGCTCTACTACCTCGACCTGTCCCGGGGATGCTCTTCTGCAACTGCTCTACCTTGCAGTACATGGACCTCGCCAACAACTCCTTCGTCAGCGACATCCCCTACGCCGACAACTGCCACCTCCTTAGTCTCCGGTATCTCCTCCTTTGGTCGAACTACCTCTCCGGCCTGATCTCACCTGCGATTCCCAACTTTGCGGCACTTGACTAGGTCGACCTCGAGTTCAACTAACTCCGCAGCATCATGTAAGCCTACATCTCCCGACGCAAGTAATGCAAACTCAACGAACATTTTGGCTCAAGACAATTCGACTCAGCATCATGATTCCCAACATTTTGCCTCCGGTATCTCCTCCTTTGTGTACATGTTGGGACTAGAAGAGGAGGGGCTATTTGCAAACATTACATGGCGGCATGTCCACGTGGTTGTCCACGTCAGCGTCGAAACCTACAGATTCGTATTTTTGACCTCGCGTGCTCATACGTGCCAAGTTATAACACTCGAATTTAGCATTTTGCAAGTACGGTGACTAATCTGCACATTCGCGCCAAGTTAATAGACTGATGGTGCATTTACCTCTTTATACAAATGTTGATCTGATTCCAACTCCATACATGGAGTCTAATCATACAAAGTAAAAGTTCAGCAAATAGATAAGAATTTCCAGCTCAATCTGTAAATGTACAGGAGCTAGTTCACGCACAACAAGGATAAAAAACTATAGTCCGGTCTTATATATCGCGCTAGCTAGATATAACATCACAGGCAGATGCACAATACATAATGTGTAGTATTGGTGCCATTGGTCTGAACTTAGTTTCAAATATGCAACTGCAAAATACTTTTCTATGAATCTAGCATTATAATGCAATCAATACAAGCTGGAACATATACAAAGCCAGACGGAGGCATGTGTAAAGTAAACATAAATAAATGAATCCTGAAAAAATTAGGTCATACAAAATGAGAACTTCTACCGTACCCATTACTCCCACCAGCCTCAACGGAGTATTGAGGAAGGGTATTTATGACATTTCACATTTTCACATTAATAAAATAATTAAGTAATAGATCATCTTCATTAGCTTTTCCGTCAGACAGAGCGCAGAGCCGGCACGGCGGCGCCCTCCTCCCTCTTCACAGCGCGCCGTCGTCCTTCTCCCCCCTCACTGCGAGCCAACGTCGCTGCCATCTTCCTCCCTCTTAACAGCAAGCCCGCCATCCTCTCTGCAGGCATAGAACACTGATGCATCGCCCACCAACCACCTCAGTTGTCTGCTTGCACTACAAGGACAGGTTGTAAACACGAAGAAGACAGAGCATAATCCACTCATCAAGCAATATTGGTCTATCCAAATGCAAACCAAATCAAGCAATATGGGTCCGTATTTAAGATCTTACTTACTACTCCTGATACACTATTCACAACAACGCGCCTGCTGTGCGATTTGTCGGGAGTAGCCGAGGGAAAATACCTTGACGGGGCACGAGTAGCGCAGCCGCCTAGCAGGTCGACTGTTGTGCGTTCTGCCAGTCGCAGCACGAGCGGCTGACGTCGATGGTAGTCAAAGCAGATATTACCTGGTGGACGAACTCTGGCGGAAGGCTGGGCGGAGAAGTCAAGGAGACGCGGCCTCGAACGGGCGCACGAGGGAAGGCCGCAGCACCAGACGCGGCGGTGGAGGGAGGCGGTTAGCGGCGACGGAGGGCGCTTGGGAGGCAGTCTGCTGTGGGGGCGGCGGGCGGCGGATGGAGCACGGAGGAGGTGTACGGCGTCGGCAGAGAAGTGATCGACGGGCAGAGAATGGGGAACAGGGAAGAGGAGTGACGGGAAAGAGGATCGAACCTGACGATCTTTGTTTACAAGTTTACCCCTGTGCGCGAATACTCCATCGTAATACTCCTTACCTCCAAATTAGAGTATCAAGGAGTAGCAAATGATCAGAGCCCTTAGATCTAAACAAATGGACGGTTCTAATTAATTTTGGGGTACAGTAGAAGAGCTCTACAAAATAGGAAGGTGTAAAACGCAGAAGTCATATATTTTCCAGTAGCGCTTAACATATTTCTCATTAGGTCAACCAATTGAGTGGGATAAAAATTAATCAGGTTGTCTTGGTATAGTGACCTCATGTCGTCCATCAAATAATGAATCGTTGTACTCACTCTATTCCAAAATACACCTCATATAGTTTTGTGCAATTGGATCAAGCCAGCTCTCGTTTCTAGTGTCTGACCACTCATATTGGTTAATAATAAATGGATGTGAGTAGTTATTGACTGGGTGCGGATACCAAGAAAAAATGAGGTGTATTGTGAAACAAATGAGAAAAATCTACACACGTTGTATTGTGAAACAGAGAGAGTATTTGAGGTGCACCTTGGAAGACTCAGATCGAGGCAGGTGAAAAGTTCTAACCATCTCAAAAAGAAAAGATAAACAAATCTGGGTGCCCCACCTCTTATTATTTTTACGAGGTTGACTTAAAACCAAACAGCTTGTGAGTAGCAGGCTTATAGATATGGGCTTGTACCAGTTAGGAAGATTCGTTGCAAAACAAAATCGCGAGGTGAAATCATCATGTGAAGATGAGCAAAAGAGAACTTGTGTGCCCCCGTATATCTATGGATCAAAAACAAAAAAAAAAATGTCCACATCCACTCATGGCTATTCAGTTTCGAGTGCAACTACCATTCTAATTTAACTCTGCAGCATGCACATACACTCATGGTTTTTCCCAAAAGAAAGGTATGCATTTTTCAGAGGTGAGTGAAACTCTCCAAAGGTATAAACTGGATCTCTAACATATAAAAACTATTCCTCACAAATAATTGTTGATATCAAGTGCATTTGTGATTTAGAGAGGCCTAAATTAATAGTGGATGGCAATTGGAACAACAAGACAACAAATGAAAATTATGTTTCTCATGTATAATTCTCTTAAGACAACAATCTATTATATACTAAAGCAATATGAGGGGTACCGAGGGGATGCTCCACGCTGATCCACACAAATGAATTACTTAGACTGTTAGATCTTATATCTGATGGTCAAGACTTAGTGAGCCGAGTATATCTGATGGGCTAGGGACAAAGCATCAAAGCGGTTTGAGGCCCACATCAGCCAATATGCTAACTAAGCCAAATATATATTTCTCTGGTGTCAAACGCAATATACTACGTTATACGATAAATATGCTATGACATGACAGCCTTTTCAAAAAAAGAATCATGGATCACTCAATTCACTAAACCTTTATTTGCAAACAAGATTTATTAACGGGCATTAAAAGAATTATAATTTGACATACCAACATATGATCCTAAATTTTTCTACGGCTACTAATTAACATCGTATATGAGCAACTGGCTAAAGAGCAAATGAAAATCACTTAGTACTAATCAAATATCGCCACAAAGTTAAAAACTAAACGACTGCATCATAATCTTAACTTGAATACAAGTATCAATAGCATATATAGTCATAAAAATTTAATCTCACATGATGATTTTCAACAAAAATTACCTACTTATTTAGCTTGGCATACACATGACTTATCAGTGCAATCAAGTGATTGGCCAATTCAGCTTGCAAACTATATATTTTTGTGGGATGTGTGATTTATGTACCACACATGAACAGTCACCTTAGGTAAGGACCATCATCGTGCACGTGATCTAAACTTTAATTCCGGATGCACAACCACTATCACCTCAAAGAATTGGTTAATTCAATGCAAATATTGATCCACCTTCATGTTGTGAACTAAAAATTATGGACTATGATGTAAAACCAAATAAAAATAATATCATTGTGTACATTCCTAATTCTAGGTGTAGTGTGATCAGTTAATTCTAATTTCCAAGATATATTTCGTTTTTTAGCTCTGACTATATAGCGACAAATTATCCGAACTTTATCCGAGTGTATATGTGTAGGAGTGTTGTTTCCTAATTTTGTGTTTTTAACACCAATCATGCTCATGATCTGGGACACAAGTTTTATTTCCATACTGTTCTAATAGCACAACAAAATGACACACACCTATCATTTAAAATAATACAGCAATACATATATCTACGCGAGTGAAAATATTAAAGATGAATAAAGATATTTCCCGCGTGATCTGTGCTAGACACGATGCTAGTTGGATCGACAAGACACAAATGACAATAATGTTCCTCATCTTTATTAGCTTTCCATAAGGACAAGACAAATAATCACTATATATAAACAACAATTGCTACTTGTAATAATGAAACTATCAAACATAGCTAAGCAGTGTGAGAACGAGCCTAAATTTACATAAACAGCAATGTTTATTAACGAGCATTAAAAGAATTACAATTCTACATAACAACACATGAGCCTAAATTTATCTATGGTTGCTAATTAACATCGTATACAATCGATTTGCTAGACAGGATATAAAAAGTCAATATCGCTACAAAGTCAAAAACCAAACGACTAGCTCACGACCTAAACTTTAATACAAGTGTCGGTAGCATAATCATGTAAAACTTTAGTCTCACATGATGATTTTCAACAAAAAGCTTTACCTACTAATATAGTTTGGCATACACATGACCTATCGATGCAATCAAGTGGTTGCCCAATTTAGCTTGCAAACTTTATTTTTTAGAACATATGTGATTTATATACCAGACATGATCAATCGGCTTAGAAAAGATCATTTTCTCGCACGTGATCTGGACTTTTAATCCAGATACACAACTAATATAACCTCAAACTATCAATTAGTTTGATGCAAACATTGATCAACTAACATGGTGTGAACTTAAAATTATGGAATACGAGCTAAGACACCAAAAAAATAAAATATTGTGCCATGTTCAAAACATGATATACTTCTGTACTTCTATGTGTAGTGTGATTAGTTGATTCTACTTTTCTAGATATACAATTTTTTAGCTCTGGCTATATAGCGACGAATTGTTTGAATTTAATTTGAGTGTATATGTGCAGTGCGGTTTACAAACTCTGCGTTTCTAACAACCAATCTTGCTCATGATCTGGGAAACAAATTCTATTTTCATATTGGTCTAAAACACATACAAATGGCACACACACGCACCTGTCATTTATTTGTTGCTTTTGAATTTATACATATATATCTATGTTAGGCAAAATATTATAAAGATGTATGAATATATTTCCTGCGCGATTGCGCAGGACACCATGCTAGTTCTCCAAAATGTAAAACTACATCTATAGCGTCAAAAACTATTTATCAGAAATAATTGATGTAATAAAGTAAACAAGTATTTCCACTTGCAATAATGAACTATCAAGCATAGCCGAGCAGTGTGATAATTAACTAGGATGCGAGAGAAATTTTACCACTTCATAATGTCGGTGGAGACAGGAATGTTGGTGGGAAGTTTGTGTAGATGAGGGCTCTTCCGCCGATGTTGCGATTTAAACCACAAAACCTCTCCAGCTTCAGTGTCTTGACGTCAACTGAAAAGTATCCCGTATCAGCCGGCTTCTCATGCGGCCATCCTAAGCCCCTCTCGAGGATCAAAAACCTCTCCGTTGCAGCTTTGATAGACTGGTGGCATTCAAAGCCTAGCGGGATAGTCTTCACCAGATGCCACTCGCCAGACCTACTCTCATCTACGTTCCGCCTGACGAAATAACGGAGTTCCGACATTTCACCTACGTTCCGATCATGGTTAATGTGCACAGCAAAAAGCCCAAGCCTGCCTTCCCCGGCCTCCACGATGGCGAGATCCCGCCTCTCGTCCATGAACAATCCCTCCTCCAGCACGATGTCACGGACGGACAGATCCATGCTCTCGGTGTTGAGCACGATCTGCACCATCCTCTGAATCTGATCCGAGAAAAAGTGCCAGTAGAAGACCCCGTACGCATAATGGCGCGTGAGGATCGGACCCTGTTGGATCAGCTCCCGTGTGGCCAAGCCGAGCCCGAGATCGTCCCATTCCACGGAAACTACCTCTTGCCATTGCCCTGTCCTCGAGGAGAAGACCAAGCCACAGAGAGTTTCTTGCTTCTGCACCATCCACATCACGCTGAATTCCGCGGCGGAATCCTCCTCCTGCTGGGTTGGGTGGAGGAAGAAGGGGGTGCTCCATTCGAACAACACCCCGTGGGACATGCTGTCAGGGACCGGGGGATCATGACGTAGCTTTGGCGTAAAGGCTGATGGTGGTGATGATAGTAGTGGAGGATGTCGATGAGGTAGCGGATGTCCGGGGTCGGAGCGAGGAGGAAGCGGCCGTCGCGGGCTGCGTCCATGGCGGACCAGCGGCTGTGGGTGGGGAGGAACGAGAAGCCGAAGTCGGCGGCGGGGGAGGCGAGGGAGCGGGCGGCGGGGGCGGAAGGGTGGGACGGGAGGGCCGGGTTGAAGGAGCCGTCACGGTCGAGGAAGCCCAGGAGCGCCGGGCCGTGGCGGCAGCGGTAGCGGGCGAGGAAGCCGCGGTCCTTGAGGTACCGGCTGAAGGCCCTGCTGGCGGCGGTTGCGCGGGCGAGGTCCTCCGGGGCCGGGAGGCGCTGGAGGATCTCCTCCACCAGCTGGTCCGGGAGCGCCGTCAGACGGGATTCCGAGTCGGACACCATAGGGGAGAGAAGCCGGCGGCGGCGGCGGGGGAGGAAGGGAGGGGGTGGGTGCTAGGGTTTTGGTTTGGGGGAATCGTAAACGGGAGAGCTCTCGCTGGCCGCCGGGGAAAGGAATGATCGAGCCGCCGGTTACTTCTGCAGCGCGAGTCTTTACTTCGTATTCCTTTCCGCTTTTACCTGCCGGAATGGGGCTAGCTTGGCTGTACGAAATCTTTGACGGGCCGAGCTTCCCGTCAAAAAGCCCAGTTTCAGGCCTTCTAATGCTGATTTTGAACGCTGGCTAATAAGTTTCATTTGCGGCCTGTAATAAACAATAATGATCTTTTAGACAGGGCTGCATGTTTCCGTCAGGTGAAACTGAATGTCTGAAACTCATTTTGTTTTTAGCGTGAAACGGAAGTCATCTTCTTTTCAGCCTCCAAGAGGTTAGCTATCCGTACGTCCAGTTCAGAGTCAGATCAGGGCACGGAATGACTACGGAGTACTTCTTTTATTCTGAAAGGGAGTACGGAATAGTTGAGGCCGTGCGATGGTAATTCCCGTCCACATGCATCATGCCTCCGTAAATCAAACTCACGGCCGGGATTCATTTCTGATGCGCTGGGTGCTTCTTCCACCATCTACCATGCAGATTTCAGATGTAGCAGTTGCTCTAGTTCTTCGCTGGTCGTTCCTTGGCGTGTCAATATGTCATCCTCTCATGGTCCGGTGATCTTCTGTGGATTACTTGTTCTTTTTTTCCGAGGATGCGGCGATCGAACGGGTCTTGGGCCTTTTCGCGGGCCCAAATACGCGTGGTGACAAGTTGTGGTCAGGCCTAAAACGAGAGAGAGACGACGAAGAAAACCCTAGCAGCCATTGTTGTTGAAGATGCCCTAGCAGCCATTGTTGTTGAAGATGCCCGTTCCCTCACCACCTGCCGCCGTCTTGGCGCTGCGAGGTGAGGGAATCTCGATTCCTACTAAGGGTGTGTTTGGTTCCTCGGCGAACAAAACTGGATAGGGATAGCCATGGATGACATGGATGGGGATATCCCTGCCTCGTGTTTGATTGCTTAAGTTGGATGAGACCGACTTCTGTTTGGCTTAGATGAATGGGGAATGAATGGCATGGTATAAGTCCCACCTGTCAGTGGGTCAATCTTGTTTTTACTGTTCTTCTTCCCATTCCTCTTCCTCCGCAAACCAGACCCCAAGCCGCTGCCAGCCAACCCGACGCCGCGCCGCAGTACGTGGCCGACTGCTAGCGCCTCCGCTCGCCTGCGCGCACGGCCTGCCTACTGCCCTGCCCTGCCCGTGCGGCCCGTAGCCGGCCTCGATTTCAGTGGGATTCAGGTCGGGGATGGTCTGGGTTGACGCCGGAGTCGAGGAGAAGCGAATTAAGGCGGCGTTCGACAAGTGTTTGCTTATATCATGGTTTTGATCAGCAACGCGATGGCGGAGGTTGCGATGTCTTCACGAATGAAGGTACTCTGATTTTTCCTCTGCTGTGGGGGTGCCTTAGCGGGTGCTGCCACGGAGCCAGAGAGTTTTAGTCACCATAGCTTCAGTGTACCCGATATTACAAATTTTGGGTTCGTGTACTCGCAGATCCGTTTATATGTATCTGTTGAGTTTTTGTCAGTGTGTTGTACTGATTTTGCTGGTTTTATCTTTTGTAGTTTTGGAATTCTTGTCTGACGTTCTGCTGAAAATCTTGTGGTTCGACGACCTGTACTTTTAGTGGATCATTCCCGGCCAAGTACTTTCAACGCTCACGACTTCTCATCTTTTTGGATGAGCGACTCAAGGGGCTTCCTGAAACCGTTAAAGTAGTCAAGTTCGTGCAGGGATACGAGTGACTGTGTTGCCGCTCCAGCCTGATTGCAGTCTCCATGTTGAAGCCTTGACATTATTTCATTTTGCGAAGAATGATACCATGGAAAAAATGACTTTAAGAGATTTCATTGTAATTCTTAGTTATAGGAATTATCTTGTAATCTTTAGGGTTTATGATTCAATACGTTGTAACTCTAATGGTTCTCGAGTTTAAATAAAATCACAGATCATTCTTAAAGAAGAAGGGAAAAAAAACTTCTGGTCAGGCCTTGAGGGTTCCATCGATGCAAAAGGAATCGAGGGATCGAGGCCGCAAATTTTAGCCCATGTAAGCAGGGTGTTGGAATTGGTGGAAGTGGTTCTCCAGCACGAGTCTGTACTTCGTATTCCTTTCCGGTTTTAGCTGCCAAAATGGGCCTTGGCTGGAAGTAATTTGTAACGGGCCGCGCCGTCCGTCGAGCGCGGTTTCTGGCCTGTACGTAGTTCTGATGCTGAACGCTGGCTAAGCGCGGGTTTAATTTGCGGCCTCCAGTAGCAGTGATCTTTAGACAGCACTGCATGTTCCTGAATCTATACCAATATATTAAATTAGAATTGGTGATGATGGTACGGACGTCGGTACGTCACTTTACCGAAATTACGGACGTTACGGTACGTCACCTCACCAAAATTACACGCAATATGCCACCTAATACCCTAGGTTCTGAAGCCGTCCGTCTTCGTCCATCCTCAGCGCAAGCCCCCTTCTCTCGATCTCCCGCACGACACGAAGTCCCCACACGAAATGGATCTCCCGCACGAGAAAACTTATTCCGTAGCAAGTCTGAAACTTTTCTGTTTTCTTTTCGGTATATACTGCAACCACTAGCTACTTCCCCGGCTTAATTAAACTGTGGAAATCCTCGTGCTAAATCTTGGTGAAGGAGCCCGACGTACGTGGTCGTCATGTCACGGCCCGGCTCGAATCCGCACGTTCGTGGCACTACTACGTACTAGCAGCTAGAGTACGACTTAGCTACTTGGTCGCTCGATCTCTCCTTTCCATGCACCTTAATTCGCTCACTACATGCATAATCCTGGGAATTAAAGCAAGCATTTGCATGTGATATTCACGGGACGATGGCGATCGAGTAGTACTCTACCACGCTAGCATCGCACGAGGAGATTAAAAGTGGGCAGCTTGTGCTGCCTGTCCTGTGAAATTTATTGATACAAGAAATAGTAGGAGCTTGGCATGCAAGAGTGATACTTAGCCCTATATATGAGCTACCCGATGAGCAACAGTATTTAACTCCCTTGAATTAAACGTGGTTGATCGAGTTGGGTCTGTCTGAGTAAGTGGCAAAAATCTGATCAAGTGGCCTGATAGACCAATTCGTTCAAGATCGCATGCTTGGCTTGCTTTGAGCAAGGACATGATTAACAGCTTAGCCCTTCTGGGTAGTCGTCGGTACGCTTCATGCAAGATTCAAATATGATAATTTGCATTGTCTTGTACTTTAGCAATTCATCCTAGCTAGCTAGATCAACTTCTACTATATATACATGGGACATACGGAGTATTTCTTTTCCCATCGTATAGTTTTTTTCTTTTTCTCCAGAAAGAGGATGAAATCCCCGGCCTCTATACTAAAGTCCAATCATATCTGTACTCAAAATTTCTCGCGTGAATGAACCGAAAATGTATGGGTGTTCAATCAGTCTATTATATATATCACCACACGTAAAATAAGTTGACAAACCCAACGTTACAATATTGCATTAATTTTATAGAACCGGAGTACTGGATCCTTAATTAGGAGAAAACAGTACCAAAACATCCAATGATGAATAACCACAACCAGTGTCGTCAAAACAAACATTCAAACTTGTTCTTCCAGCTGTAATATGAAGGTTCAGCATAAAATAGAAAAACAATATATCAAACAATTCCCAGCAGGGTGTGTCTTCTTCGAGTAAACGAATGGACATACATGCAACGCACTTAAGTCTTCATTATCTTCATTGTCATTAGCTTCATCCCATCAGTTGTTGCTACTCGTTGCCTCCAACAACTCCAAACTCATGAAAATAAGTATCACGCGCTACCTTCGAAGAGCTTTACCCCAGAACTTCAGCCAAGCGCCTCTTTTTTCTCCAGCTTCCGTCTGCATCAATAATATTAAGTCATTGACCATGTATGTTCAGAAACGGGTCAGATGCCAGCTTGTTCTGAAAACAAGCTTCATTGCACAATTGTCCAGAAGATACCAACAAGTTCTGCAGTAACCAAGCATTTTTCACAAGCGTCATTGCACTAGCGTTTTTTTTTTTACGAAAATGCAGCACGGCTGCTTTTCATTTCTTAAGAAAGGAGAACAAAGTTATTTACAAAGCCATAAAAATATTGCACAAGCATTTTTTTGAACGAATGAAGTTATGTTCTAATGAGTGCATGAACATCGTCAGGTATATTTGTACAAATGTTGATCTGATTCCAACTCCATATATGGAGTACCTAAGCATACAAAATAAAAGTTCAGCAAATAGATAAGAATTTCCAGCTCAATCTGTAAATGTACATGAGCTAGTTCACGCACAACAAGGATAAAAAACTATAGGCCGGTCTTATATATCGCGCTAGATATAACATCACAGGCATATGCACAATACATAATGTGTAGTATTGGTGGCATTGGTCTGAACTTACTTTCAAATATGCAACAGCAAAATACTTGGTTCTATGAGTCTAGCATTATAATGCAATCAATACAAGTTAATTGGAATATATACAAAGCCAGACAGAGGATAAATAAATGAATTCTGAAAAAATTATATCACACAAAATAGGAAGGTTTAAATTGCAGAAGTCATATATTTTCCAGTAGCGCGTAACATATTTCTCGTTAGGTCAACTAATTGAGTGGGATAAAAATCAGGTTATCTTGGTATAGTGACCTCATGTCTTCCATCAGATAATGAATCGTTGTACGTATTTGAGGTGCACTCTGGAAGACTCAGATGGAGACAGGTGAAAAGTTATAACCATCTCAAAAAAAAAAGATAAACAAATCTGGGTGTGCCCCGCCTCTAATTATTTTTACGATGTTTACTTCAAACCAAACAACTTGTGAGTAGCAGGCTTATAGATATGGGATTGTACCAGTTAGGAAGATTTGTTTCAAAACAAAATCGCGAGATGAGATCATAGTGCGAAGATTAGCAAAAGAGAACTTTTGTGCCCTCACATATCTATGGATAAAAAAAAGTCCACATCCACTCATGGCTATTCAGTTTCGAGTGCAACTATCATTCCAATTTAACATTGCAGCACATACACTCATGGTTTTTCCCAAAAGAAAGGTAAGCATTTTCAGAGGTGACCGAAACTCTCCAGAGGTATATATAAACTGGATATGTAACATATAAAAAACGTTTTCTCAGAAATAATTGTACCGGTTAGGAAGATTTGTTTCATCCTTGATGTTCTCTCCAAATTTCAGATTTTCTGGAGTTCAGGAACGATATTTCGTGCATACACAAATCGATGTGGAACCGATATAACAAAGTCATGGTTTTGCCTTGGCATTCCAAAAAACTTGGAATGCACTCACTGCTCCGGAAAAGGTTAGCAGCGGCGGTCCGAATTACACACCGGTGGCGGTAACCCGAATCGCCAGTAAGCCCGCGCCACGGGTGCTAACGAGCACTAGTGGCGGTGATGATACCCGCCACCGGTGCTAGCCAACACCAGTGGTGGTTTGCACAACCGCCGCTGGTAATCCGTAGGGAGCTTCAGAAAATGCACCGGTGGCCGTGAGAAGGATAGCCACTGTTACATACCGGTGGCCACTGGTAGTGTACCAGTGGCGGTGAGTACGTGCCGCCACTGGTACATTACAGTGGCGGTGCTTACCCACCGCCACTGGTGGTATACCAGTGGCCGTGATGCCTCACCGCCACTAGTATGCTTTCGTAGCACCAGTGGCGGTTCTCTGTCACCGCCACTGGTACTGCACCAGTGGCGGTGGGACGCAACCGCCACTCTACTCTACTAGTGGCGGTGAACAGGAACCGCCACTGCTCTTTTCCGGTTTTTAATTTTTTTTTTATATTAGAACATTCCTGTAACAGCAATATATCACATCACAACAATAGATAACAGCATGATAGATAACAACAATATATATGAGAAAATCACACATCCATGATAGATAACAGCATCTGTTCACAAAACTTATTACAAAAACACATATATTCAATATTTAACATACATCAAAGTTTCAATACTTCGGCACAACCCCGCCTTCATAAAAATCACCGTTTTCCTTCAGGACATCTTTGTTGAGAATGGTGGCTATTTCCCTTTGAATATCGAACACAAGAACAGCTGAGTTGTGTCCATATTCTGATTCCGTCTTGAAGTAATCCACCATCTGCTGGTAGGTCGTCTTCGTCTTGGGCTTGAAATTTGTGACTCAAATGCGGATGATGTACGCGCAGTAGTATCCACAGAAGATCGTACCTTGCGGCTGTTGTATGCATGCGAAGTTTCTGTGATAGGTTATTTTCTTCCTGCCGTAGCTTGGCAACTCATAGTCAGTCACTGCCTTTTTCCAAGCCTCTTCGAAGACTGTTCCGACGGGTTTGAAGTCGCGCGGCTCATAGCCTTTCTTCCGTCGGAGTGGCTCAAGATACGTCACTGACGCTTCTTCGAAAGAGAAGGCCACCACCACCCAATGTTCGTTGTTTACAAAAAGAACACACATTTATAACCGAAAAGAGAACAACTTAGTGGAACGAGAAAGAAAGCAATGGTCGTGAGAACAACTTACTCTAAATGGTAGAGTGTAAGAACATAACAGCGTTGCTTGTGCCAAGGAAGTCACAAAGCTTCATGAGACTTTCTGCTCGTGATAGATTTTTGCCCGATTGTGTCAAAGAAGTCACAAAGCTTTTTCACCGTCTCTCTGACCCATGGCTCCATGGCACCTCTTATTGCAACTGGAAGTAATTGCGTTATAATCACGTACGTGGCAGTCATGAGACTTCATACCAACAAGCTTGTGACTCTTCATGTCAACGAGTCTCTTGATGCTGGACCAGTAGTTGGATGGAACTTTTATGCTGTGGAGACACTGGCACATTCTGTGTAACTCGGCTTTACTCAAGGTGTAACATGCAGGTTTACATCGTGTCGTTATCGTGACTTCACCATTGTGGTCTTCCGGTGACTCTTCCTCTACCGCCCACAGCTTCTTCCTTATGCCCAAGAACTCCAGGTCCTTCCGTGCCTTTGGCCCATCTTTTGTCTTATCTGCATTGTTCATTAGCAAGCCCAACAAGCTGTCGCACACGTTCTTCTCGACGTGCATGACATCTATGGTGTGACGGCTTTGTAAGAATTTCCAGTAAGGCAGGTCTCAAAACACCGACCTCCTTTTCCACACAGGTCCATCTCCATCCTTCTCTTTCACTTGCAGACTTGTTTCCCGGCAACAACTTCCAAGTTCCTAACAATTTCATAGATTTCGTGCCCAGTCTTTACCCCGGGCTTCGGGCGAGGCTCTGACCTCCCATTGATGTTTTTCTTGTCCTTCCTCCATGGGTCATTAGGTTGCAACCACTTTCGGTGTCCCATGTACACAATCTTCTGTGAAACTGGCAGCCTCTGTGAGTTCGTTTCATCCCCGCACTTTGTACATGCTTTGTATGCATGTGTGTGTTGGCAAGATGAGTTCCCGTTCACAGGGTAGTCATGCACACATGTCAGCAGAGCTGCCCGAAGGGTGAACTCCTCCTTCCTGTGAACGTCCCAAACCTTTCGGCCTGTACTCCAAAGTTCCGCAAGTTCATCTTTCAGTAGCTCCAGATACACATTCAGATCAGCTCCCGGTTGCTTAGGGCCTTGTATGAGCATGGATAGGTGGATGTACTTCCTCTTCATGATAAGCCTCGGAGGAAGGTTGTATATGAACAGGATCACCGGCCATGTGCTGTGTTTGCTGCTCATGTTTCTAAACGGATTGATTCTGTCCGTACTCATCCCGAACCTGATGTTCTTGGGCTCTGCGCTGAAGTCTGGAAACTCCTCGTCCAGGGTCCTCCATTGAGCCGCATCGGCGGGGTGTCTAAGTACACCATCGTCATTACGGTACACCCCATCAGGATCGATATCCTTCTGAGTCGGGTCGTGTAAGATGAACCACCTGGCCTCCTTCTCGTTTGAAACCAACGCTCCAGCCGGCTACCACACGGGAGGTACCATACCGTCTTCGCCGCTGGACCACGAGTAGCTTCTTCCTCCAGGAGGCCCTCGGGATTGGGGTCTTTTTTCCTGTATCGGGTTGTTTTGCATAGTGGACAGCTGTGCATGTCTTTGTAGTCACCCTTGTATATGATGCAGTCCAACGGACAAGCATGGTATTTGACAACCTCTAACCCGAGGGGACATGCAACCATCTTTGCTTCGTACGTGCTCTTAGGCAACATGTTGCCCACAGGAAGAACTGTAGAAAGGTAAATCAAAATATCCGTGAATCCCGAGTCCACGATGTTATATTTTGCCTTCATTCAGAGAAGTTCGAGCGTTACATCCAACACACTTTTGTCCAGCCCTGCATTTTCATACAACGGCGTCTCTGCGTCCTCCCTCAGCTTCTGGAATTTACGGGACACTATCTCATCGTCAGTGTCATCTAACTGTTTCCGCAGGTGCACATCATCTAGCATTTCGGCCACCCTGCCTTGCGGAACTTCTTGATCTTTGCCACGGCATGGTTCATCGGGTGGATCATCATGCTCCATGTTCTCCATTTCTGGGTCACTTTCAACTTCAATGGCATCCTCACCGTGACAAGTCCAACGTGAATAACCCAACACAAAACCGTGTAGGAGCAAGTGCAACTCCACATCGCTTGGCAGAAGCATCATTGTGTTACAACAATTGCTACATGGACAACATGTCATGTCGTCCCCTTTTCTTACCACATGTTCCGTGGCGACATCAGTGATGTCCTTTAGTTTTCTTATCCAATCTTTGCAATTTCTTGTCTCCTCGTACTTCCAAGCATGGCTCATCGAGCTAAAACACGATAAACAAACATAAATCAAATTACATATAGTATCACACAAAATTTCAGCATGACCTTTGCTATAAAATTTACAAATTTTACAAAAAATTGCCAAATAAACACCCACCCACACCCACATGTGAACACACACGGCACGATGGCCCGTATACATGTACAAACAAAAATATTTACAAACACGGCACGATGGCACCGCCACTAGTGCTCCACTAACAGTGGCAGTGGAAGCTAACCACCACTGGTACTCGTTTCAGATTCTTCCAATTACTTACCAGTGGCGGTTTGTTTTTTCAACCACTTTAATCGCCACTGTAGATCATGCGCCGGTGATCACTAAAGAGCTCCAGTGGTGGTGAAGGACAACCGCCACGGGTGCTAGAGCACCGGTGGCGGTGCTGGTCGTGCGAGTGCTTTCACTGCCACCGGTGCTCTACTAGCAGTGGCGGTGGTTGCTCACCGCCACTGGTATTCGTTTCGGATTCCTCCAACGACGTCTAGTGGCACATTCTTTGGACCAGTTGTACCGCCACTGGAGCTCGTGCACCAGTAACCCATTCTGGTGTAGTGACCGGGTCCAAACGCATTTGAATCCTTTTTGCACCGAAACTACTTGTTTTGCCTATTCTCCCAATTGGAAAAAAAACTTAGATCAAAATCAATTTGTGACCTCCCGGCCGCACTCGTTGGCGAAATCTTCTACCACGGATGCCACCTTCGCGGCAGCCATGTGCCGCCGGTTGGCTTCCCGCACACACTGCGGGAGGGTGTGCAGGAGCTCGGCGTGGCACCAATTGATCTCGCACTCGGCCTCCTCGTCATCGTCGTCGTTGAGGGGGAGTCAGCCGCAGGCCGAGCACGAGAAGTCCACTTCGATGCGGGCACGCTTTGGCGGCGGCGAGCGGCTGCGACGAGCGGCGGCGTCCATGCTCAATACATGGGATAATGCCGCCGGCGCATGTCGGCGGGTGCCAGACGGCGGAGTTGTGGCCAGCTCACGCCCATGGCCACCGCCGGCCAAGCTCTCGGTACTGTCTACTAGCTCCTTGTCCTTGGCCATGGTGGAGAGAAGCGGTAGAGCTCGAGATAGAGCGAGAGGAAGAATGTAGATGAGATCAGAGGAGACGAGAGAATCGGTTTAATGGGCACGCACATAAGTAGTAGTGGGGAGAGGAAACCGACGGGACTGAGAGAGTAGTGGGGAGAGGAAACCGACGGGACGATCTCACAGTTATTGAGAGTGAGTGGGAAACGTGCTGGGATCGCTCTCACTGGGCCGCGCCGTCGCGCAAGCCTGCTATTGACGCTAGTTCGCTCCAACTTCCCACGTACGCTAGTTTCCCATGCATTTCAAACTGCGCTGGCGACCGCATTAAGATGTCGTCGCTCGGTGCTCCGACACCGGGGGCGTGCGGCCACGTCCCCCTTTTAGGTTCGGCAGGGGCGTCTGGGGCGGAGACCCGGTGATCGCCGGCATGGGCGATGAGGCCCTACAGGGCCGGCGAGACGAAGAGCTAGGGGTACACGCTAGCCTAAGAACAGATGCACGCACGTTTTTTACCCAGGTTCGGGCCACCCGGAGGCGTAAAACCCTACGTCCTACCTGTCTGAACTGATATTGATTACGGATAAAAGGTTTACAGGTTGCCGGGCAAGCTCCCGGGCTTTCTCTCAGTGGCTAGGCGCTCCTCACCGCTCACCGTTGGCTGCCTACTGGAGCCAGTAAGCATCTATCGAGCGAGCTTCGTCCAAACCAACTAACTGACCAACTGACTAACCTCCCAACTGTCTGACCCATCAAACCCTCTAACCCTAGACCGTTGGCATGGGTCCTCTTTTTATACACAAGGGGAAGCCACATGTGCCATGGTGCATGTACTACAAGTGTCCAACGGGGAGGCACGCAACTCTCCCTGGTGAGCTGGTGGCATGCATGGGTGCCACCTCCGCTGCTAGGGGCCTAGGACCCTAGGGTAGGATTGGACAACCACTGTTCCTTGGATCGGACGGGTAACTACCCGTCGGTCGGCTCGTTTACTAAGCCGCGCGCCTTACTCCTTGCCTCGGTGGGACAGCGCGTTCCGCGCCCGTCACGCGCCCGCGCGGCGCTGTCCAGTGGGCCCCACGACCCGAGGCGGGGGCACGCGTCCGAGAACCCCCATTCTCGGCAAGTCGGCCCGGGAAGCACCCGGGCCCAGCGCACCCGGGAACCTCCTCCCGGGAAGCAGCTTCCCGGGTGGTGCCTAAGCGGGAATATTCCTGGAAGCCCCGCTAGCCCCTTTCGGGCTGGTAGCTTGCCGGGAAGCTCGTCGGCGCTCCCCGGGATGAGACCTTCCCGGGAACCCGGGGGAGGGGGCCACGCGTCGCGCAGCGGTGGTACCCCGGGTACCACCGTTGCGACATAAAAGCCCACCGATCACCGGAAAACCTCTCCCCTTCCCCTGTCACCATTGCTATTTAACCCGGCGCCATGGCTCTGCTTCTTCTACACAGCTCTCCATTCTTCTCCTTCTTCTACACAGCTCTCCACTCCACTTCTTCAATCCGCCGCCCAACGCCCCCACTAACGACAAGCAATGGGATTCGAAGGCCTCACCTTCAACCCGCCACCCCTCACTGACGAGGCATTGTTCCCACCTGGCGTGCGTGTGGAGCGGACGCTCCAGGTGTGGGCAATGTCGCGCAGCCGGAGCTCGATGGCGCTGGCCAGGAACTTCCTCAACACCGGCTTCAGTCACCTGGAGGCTGGTGGCCCTCCAATGTACCGCTTGGAGAGGCTCCGCGAGCACGGCGTCAAAACCGCCCTCTTGGTGCACCTCACCAACAGCCATGACGCCGATTACCTCCTTGGCCGCGTTTACTGGTGTGGATGCGAGTTCATCGCATTCACGCTGTACAATGTGTACACCAACACTACGACCACGTTCCCCCACGCCGGCGAGATGCACGGCCTCCCGTACATGGAGGAGGCGGAGGCGCCTGTGGAGGTGGCTGTCGAGGGGCCTGCGCCGCCTGTGGAGGAATCTGAAGACGAAGCCGAGGAGTGAGCGATCGATCGGCGTTTTTTTTTCAAAATTAATGTCGTTAATGTAAGCCCTTATTGGAATATATGAGCGTATTAGGTTCTTTCTTCCATGGCTTTGTTGTGCTGTGTCTGCGGCGTGAGCGCGCGACTGTGGCACATCCTAGCATCCGTCGCCCTGACCGAGAGCATCCTAGCGGCGCGTCATAGCGGCGCATCCTTGCGTCCATGTTCCCATCCCGGTCCTTGTCCTCGTGCTCGTGCCAATCCCCACGCCGCAGCAGCCGTCGTCGCGGTGCCCAGAGTCAAGCTCGCCGAAGCCCGGCCCGGCGCACAGTCAGTAGCGCGCATTGGTCCCACCCATCAGGCTTATACCCGGTCCCACCAATCAGCAGCTAACGGCTTGACCAAGTTGACCGTGAGGAGGTGCTCCGTGATGGGAAAAGCGAGCATTTGCGCAAAGGAGAAGGGTAGAAGCGAGCAGTGTATTAAGGCCTGGGCAAAACTGACTACAACTAAGGAACCGAGGGCACAGAAGTAAAAAACCCAATTACAAACGGCTGTTGCTGCTGATGGTGGAGGAGGTCGATGAGGGAGCGGAGGTCGGGGATCGGGGCGAGCAGGAAGCGGCCGTCGCGGGCGGCGTCCATGGCGGACCAGCGGCTGTGGGTGGGGAGGAACGAGAAGCCGAAGTCGGCGGAGGGGGAGGCGAGGGAGCGGGCGGCGGGGGCGGAAGGGTGAAGCGACCGCCCCCGTACACGGGTTCGATCTCTGTGCTTTAGTGCTAGTCCCTGGATCGACTCACTAGCACACACAATTTCAAGATGTAATATCATAGAACGAAGGTCTCACTATTACAACAAATCATCCAGAATTTAAAAGGTACTTACAACTTGCATAACCTCACGGGTTAGCTGGAAATAAAACAACTGTTTAGCAGCGGAAAGCAAAAGATACAAGGGCACATCAACACCACGGTGAGAGCGTGTTGGAATGTAGGCCTGTAACCCAAACATGCAGAACGTACATCATACTCGTCGTCGGAGCTTCCTGCATCATTAAACGATGCAGCCACTAGGGTCAATACATTGAATGTATTGGCAAGATTCACTAGGAGTTATATCAGAACCTACCAAGTATATACATAATGGCTATTTGCATAAAAGCTTAGTTATTGAATACTATCTTTTAGTCAAATAGAATTTTAACTATTGGACACGGGGTAGACACACCCATGCTCCTATTATCCTAGAGCACATTGAAGTGGATTCATCAAGTGCTCCTACCCTGTTCAACCATTCATTTTATTTAAGAAATTGGAATGAGTGAGACTTTCCTTACAGCTCCACATCTAGTTGCTCAAATTGTCCGTTGCCGGGGACACGGCTAAGTACTTAGTTTTGACGCTCTCGAGAGTTTGTACACATTCCCCACAAGAAACCGACGTGTTAATCTCTTGTTGTCCTCAGGGTAGAGTAGCAACGGCATCGATTACGAGATTTTCAAAGGTAATTCCCTAAACCACGAGAGAATCACGCTCTCCCTACACGGCTACCTCAGTACAATTCCTCGGGTCTAGGTTCATACAACTTACTCTTGTCTTGCCAGAGCCCATATAGCATTGTGGTTGTATTGGAAGCTTCTAAATAGGAAACTAGTCCAGTATCGGTTACCTCAGGTGGCATTCCACATTTGCAACGTAGGCGCTCCCCAAATCGACGGGAGAGACGTCCATGGACGATCCATTCCTGAATCCACAGGAACTCGACTTAGAGGGACCCATAGAAATGGACCTGACGCCGCTGATCCTCAAAATCTTCAAAGCAGCCCACCCAGGATGGTTCGTTGAATTATTTGTTTTGCCTTACTTTTAACAAAACATTTCATATCGCCAAAGGCATAACAATATCATAATGTAGTTATTTCCTCACGATACTACCATAGCCTAGCATTCAACTACAATCGATGGCAATTTTGGTAGCAAGGTAATGGCGAGGGTAAACTAGACTACCTGGGATTTATAGCTAGCATAGAAGTACGAGTAATATTCCTGATGCATCTAATAAAACATCTAGTGCATAGTAAAAATATTTAGGAGAATGATCAAAGTGAACTTGCCTTGTCCAAGGTTGTGGTAGTTCTCGCACTCTTCGCAATAACAAGGATTACACTCCACACAATCTAAAATAAAAGGAATACACACAATAAACACAACATTCAATACAAAATCATGCCATGATGCATATGCTATGATGATACACACAAAGGTTACCTCCAAGGTAAAAAGTTTTGTTTCTGTTTTGAAAAGTTTTTCAAATGATTTGGACGGATTATATAACACCAAAGAGGTGAATAATATGCATGAAACATGGATAGCGTTTAAATTAAAAGATTGCGTGGTTTTTGCAACATAGAACAAGATTTAAACTTGTATGCCATTATTATTCACAAAATAATTTCTTTTCTGGTCCTAATGGATAGAAAACAAGTTTAAATAATTTTACAGCAAGATAACATGCTCAAAACTATTTTGAAACAATTCATTTGAAATTTAAACCATATTCAACCATTCTGTAAATAGCTTCTGTCTAAGTTGTTCAAAACTGAAACTAGACAATGCCAAAATATTCTACAAGTTGTGACGATTCCAGAAAAGTGCGGATCACAATTTTTGGACAAACGGTTTGAAAGATATGATGCTTTGAAGTTATAGGGGTCTTTCTGCAAAATTGCATTATCTAATTTGGCCGAAAAAGAATAAAATAAAACTCCGCCATGTGGCACGACGTGGTTGGCCCGAATCTAGGGTTTCCGGCTGGCGTGCGGGTGGCTCCCGGCGGCGGCGCGGGGAGGCGCGGGCAGGCGGCGCAGGCAGGGCGGCACGGGGGCGGGGCGCGGACGGCAATTGGAACGACAAGACAACAAATGACAATTATGTTTCTCATGTATGATTCTCTTAAAACAACAATCTACTATATACAAAAGGCAATATGAGGGGTACCGAGGGGAGGCTCCACGCTGATCCACACAAATGAATTATTTAGACCCTTAGATCTTAGATCTGATGTTCAAGATTTAATCAGGTGAGTATATCTGATGGTCTAGGCAACATCAAAGTGGTTTGAAGTCCACATCACGCCAACATGCTAACTAAGCCAAATATTTAGTTCTATGGTGTCAAATGCAATATACTACCTTTTTCGAGAAAAAAAAAATGATGTATCACGATAGAATATTAAGTACTAAGCTCACTCAATTCGCTAAAACCTTTATTTTGTAAACAAGATTTATTAATGGGCATTAAAAGAATTATAATTTTTACATACCAAAACATGATCTTAAATTTATCTTTGGCTACTAATTAACATAGCATATGAGCAACTGGCTAGAGAGCAGTTCCAAAAAAATGGCTAGAAAGCAAATGAAAAGCACTTAGTACTAATCAAATATCGCCACAAAGTCAAAAACTAAACGACTACCTCATGATCTAAACTTGAATACAAGCATCGATAGCATAGTCATGAGACTTTAATCTCACATGATGATTGGCTAGACAGAAATGAAAAGTCAATATCGCTACAAAGTCAAAAACCAAACGACTAGCTCACGACCTAAACTTTAATACAAGTGTCGACAGCATAATCACCTAAAACTTAATTTAGTCTCACAAGATGATTTTAAACAAAAAAATTTACCTACTAATATAGTTTGGCATACACATGAACTATCGTTGCAATCAAGTGGTTGCCTAATTTAGCTTGCAAACTTTATTTTTGAGAACATATGTGATTTATGTACCACACATGATCAATCGGCTTAGAAAGGATCGACCAACATGGTGTGCACTTAAAATTATGGAATACGAGCTAAGACCACATAAAAATAAAATATTGTGCCATATTCAAAACACGATATACTTCTATACTTCTATGCGTAGTGTGATTAGTTGATTCTACTCTCCAGATATACATTTTTTTAGCTCTGACTACATGGGGATGCATTTTTTTAACTTTGAGTGTATATGTCAGTGCGACTTTAATACGGGTCTAAAACACATACAAATGTGACACACACACACCTATCATTTATTTGATGCTTTTGAAATAACACGGCATATATATCTCTGTTAGCTAGGCAAAATATTAAAGATGTATAGATATATTTCCTGCGCGATTGCGTAGGACACCATGCTAGTTCTCCAAAAGGTAAAACTACATCTATTCCATAAAAAACTATTCATCAGAAATAATTGTTGTGAGCAGGTAAACAAGTATTTCCACTTGCAATAATGAACTATCAAGCATAGGAGAGCAGTGTGATAATTAACTAGGATGCGATTGAAATATTACCACTTCATAATGTCGGTGAAGACAAGAATGTCAGCGGGAAGTTTGTGTAGATGAGGGATCTTCCGCCGTTGTTGCGATTTAAACCACAAAACCTCTCCAGCTTCAGTGTCTTGCCGCCGATTGAGAAGTATCCCGTATCAGCCGGCCTCTCATGCGGCCATCCTAAGCCCCTCTCGAGGATCAAAAACCTCTCCGTCGCAGCTTTGATGGACTGGTAGCGTTGAGAGCCTAGCGGGATAGTCTTCTCCACATGCCACTCGCCAGACCCCGTCTCATCTATGTTCTGCCTGATGAAGTAACGTAGTTCCAACACACCATATTCATAGTCACGGTGCACAGCGAACAACCTGAGCCTTCCTTCCCCGGCCTCGACGATGGCGATATCCTGCATGTCCTCCATGTCCAATCCCTCCACCAGCACGACGTCCCGGACGGACAGATCCATGCTCTCGGTGTCGAGGACGATGAGCACCATCCTGTGAGTCTGAGCCGAGAAAAAGTGCCAGTAGAAGACCCCGTACGCGTAATGCCGCGTGAGGATCGGCCCCTGTTCAATCAGCTCCGGGGTGGCCACGTCGAGCCCGAGCTCCTCCCATTCCACGGAGACCGCCTCTCACCATTGCCCGGTGCTCGAGGTGTACACCAAGCCACAAAGAGTTTCGTCCTTGTCCACCATCCAGATCACGCTGAATTCCGTCGACTCCTCCTCCTCCTGGGTCTGGGGCAGGAAGAAGGGTGTGCTCCATTCGGACAACACCCCGTGAGAGATGCTGTCAGGGACCGGGGGGATCATGACGTAGCTTTGGCGTAAAGGGTCGCAGACGACGAGCTCGGTGAGAATCGGGGCCTCATCGTCGTCGTACAGATCAATTACAAACGGCTGCTGCTGCTGATGGTCGAGGAGGTCGATGAAGGAGCGGAGGTCGGGGATCGGGGCGAGCAGGAAGCGGCCGTCGCGGGCGGCGTCCATGGCGGACCAGCGGGAGTGGGTGGAGAGGAAGGCGAAGCCGAAGTCGGCGGAGGCGAGGGAGCGGGCGGCGGGAGGGCCGGGTTGAAGGAGCCGCCGCGGTCGAGGAAGTCCAGGAGCGCCGGGCCGTGGCGGCGGCGGAAGCGGGCGAGGAAGCCGCCGTCCTTGAGGTACCGGCTGAAGGCCCTGCAGGCGGCGGTTGCGCGGGCGAGGTCCTCCGGGGCCGGGAGGTGCAGGAGGATCTCCTCCACCAGCTGGTCCGGGAGCGCCGTGAGCCGCGATTCTTCCGACGCCATGGGGGGCGACGGGAGAGGCGGCGGCGGGGGAGGAAGGGGGAGGGGTGTGTTGGTGGGTGGGCGCTAGGGCTAGGGTTTGGGGGAAATGTACGGGAGAGCTCTCGCTGGCAGCCGGGCAAAGGATCGAGCCGCCGGTTGCGTGTGTGTTTGCGGGGAAAGAGGTTACTTCTGCAGCGCGAGTTTTTACTTCGTATTCGTCTCCGCTTTTACCTGCCGGAATGGGACTTGGCTGTAAGAAATCTTTAACGGGCCGAGCTTCCCGTCAAAAAACCCAGTTTCAGGCCTTCTGATGCTGATTTTGAACGCTGGCTAATACTCCCTCCGTACCATAAATGAGACACGCAGGCATTCCTAAATTTTCAATTTGATTAATTAAATATGTATGTTTCTTGACAAAAAGTACACCATTAGATCCGTTATCGAAAAAACTTTCAAATGGTATAATTACTTAATTATTTTATTTATATTTAGTTAGCTAAATTAAAAATCTAGGGATGCGTGAATGCCTCGTATTATGGGACGGAGTGAGTAAGTTTCATTTGCGGCCTGTAATAAACAATAATGATCTTTAGACAGGGCTGCATGTTTCGGTATATGCATGCTCCCCTCAGGTGAAACTGAATGTCTGAGACTCATTTTGTTTTTAGCGTGAAACTGAAGACATCTTCTTTTCTTCTTCTTCTTTTATTCTGAAAGGGAGTACGGAATAGTTGAGGGCGACAGTGAATTGACTTGGCCATGCGATGGTAATTCCCGGCCACACGCATCATGGTTTACAATGCATTGCCTCCGTAAATCAAACTCACGGCCGGGATTCAATTCGTTTCTGATGGGCTCGGCGCTTCTTCCACCATCTACCATGCAGATTTCAGATGTAGCAGTTGCTCTAGTTCTTCGCTGGTCGTTAATTCCTTGGTGTGTCAATATGTCATCGTCTCATGGTCCGGTGATCTTCTGTGGATTACTTGTTCTTTTTTTTTTCGACAGGGCGCACGTGCGGCAAACGGGTCATGGGTCTTTGCGCGGGCCCGAATACGCTTGGTTACAAGTTGTGGTCAGGCCTAAAATGAGAGAGAGACAACGAAGAAAACCCTAGCAGCCGTTGTCATTGAAGATTGTCTGTTACCCTCGACTCCGGCTGCCGTCTTGGCGATGCGAGGTGAGGGAAATCTCGATTTCTGCTAAGATTATCCACAAGTGTTTGCTTATATCATGGTTTTGATCACCAACGCGATGGCGAAGGTTGCGATGTCGTCTCGAATAAAGGTACTCTGGTTTTTCTCTGCTGCGGGGGTGCCTTAGCGGGCGTTGCCGCGGAGCCAGAGAGTTTTAGTGTCCATAGATTCAGTTTACCCGATATTACATATTTTGGGTTTGTGTACTTGCATGTCCGTTTATACGTATCCGTTGAGGTTTTGTCAGTGTGTCGTGGTGATTTTGCTGGTTTTATCTTTTGTAGTTTTGGAATCCTTCTCTGGCATTCTGGTGAGGATCTTGCGGTTCGACGACCTGTACTTTTAGAGGATCATCCCCGGCCCAATTATGTTCAACAGTCACGACTTCTTATCTTTTTGGATGAGCGACTCAAGAGGCTTTCTAAAATCTTTGAAAGTAGTCAAATTCGTGCAGGGTACGAGTGATTGTTGCCGTTCTAGTCTGATTGCAGTTTCCATGTGGAAGCCTTGGCAGTATTTCATTTTGTAAAAAATGATATCACGGAAAATATGTCTTTAAGAAATTTCATTGTAATTCTTAGTTATAGAAATTATCTTGTAATCTTTAGAGTCTACGATTCAATATGTTGTACTTGTAATGATTCTAGAGTTTGAATATAAATTACGGGTCATTCTTAAAAAAGAAAAAGAAAAAGTTGTGGTTAGGCGGCTTCCATCGATGCGAAGGAATCGAGGGATCAGGGCCGCAAGCAAGTGTTAGCCCATGTAAGCAGGGGGTTGGAATGGGAATTTGGGAAGTGGTTCTCCAGGGTATTCCTTTCAGGTTTTAGCTGCCGAAATGGGCCTTGGCCGGAAGTAATCAGTAACAGGCTGGGCCATCCGTCGAGACCAGTTTCTGGTTTGTACGTGGTACTGATGCTGGGGAAACGCTGGCTAAGCGCGGGTTTAATTTGCGGCCTCTAGTAGTAGTGATCTTTACACAGCACTGCATGTTTCGGTATAGTAGTAGTCTGAAACTTTTATGTTTTAGTGTGAAACTGAAGACATCTTCTTTTCGGTATATACTGCAACCACTAGCTACTTCCCCGGCTTAATTAAACTGTGGAAATCCTCGTGCTAATTAATCTTGGTGAAGGAGCCCGACGTACGTCGTCATCATCATCTGTGTCACGGCCCGGCTCGAATCCGCACGTTCGTGGCACTACTACTAGCAGCTGCAGTACGACTTAGCTACTTGGTCGCTCGATCTCTTTTTCCATGCACCTTAATTCGCTCACTACATGCATAATCCTGGGAATTAAAGCAAGCATTTGCATGTGATATTCACCTTAACTCCCTTGAATTAAACGTGGTTGATCGAGTCGGGTCTGTCTGAGTAAGTGGCAAAAATCTGATCAAGTGGCCTGATAGACCAATTGCTTCAAGATCGAATGCTTGGCTTGCTTTGGGCAAGGACATGATTAACAGCTTAGCCCTTCTGGGTAGTCGTCCGTACGTTTCAGTATTTCTTTTCCCATCGTATAGTTTTTTTTTTCCTTTTCTCCAGAAAGAGGATGAAATCCCCGGCCCTCTGTACTAAAATCCAATCATATGCGTATTCCAAATTTCTCGCCTGAATGAACCGTAAATGTATGGGCGTTCAATCAGTCTATTATATATACTACCACAGGTAAAATAAGTTGACAAACCCAACGTTATAATATTGCACTAATTTTATAGAACTGGAGTACTGGATTCTTAATTAGGAGAGAACAGTACAAAAACATCCAATAATGAATAAACACAACCAGTGTCGTCAAAGCAAACATTCAAACTTGTTCTTCCAGCTGTAATATGAAGGTTCAGCATATAATAGAAAAACAGTATCTCTAACAATTCCTGCAGGGTGTGTCTTCTTCGAGTAAACGAATGGACATACATGCAATACACTTATGTCTTCATTTTCTTCCTTGTCATTAGCTTCATCCCATCAGTTGTTGCTACTCGTTGCCTCCAACAACTCCAAACTCTGAAAATAAATATCACTCGCTACCTTCGAAGAGCTTTACCCCAGAACTTCAGCTAAGCGCGCCTCTTTTTTCTCCAGCTTCTGTCTGCACCATCAACCGAATAATATTAAGTCATTGACCATGTATGTTCAGAAACGGGTCAGATGCCAGCTTGTTCTCAAAACAAGCTTCATTGCACAAGTATCCAGAAGATACCAACAAGTTCTGCAGAAACCAAGCATTTTTCTCGTTTTTTGAACTAATGCAATTATGTTCTAATGAGTGCATGAACATCGTCAGGTATATTTATACAAATCTTGATCTGATTCCAACTCCGGAGTCTAAGCATACAAAATAAAAGTTCAGCAAATAGATAAGAATTTCCAGCTCAATCTGTAAATGTACATGAGCTAGTTCACGCACAACAAGGATAAAAAACTATAGGCCGGTCTTATATATCGCGCTAGATATAACATCACAGGCAGATGCACAATACATAATGTGTAGTATTGGTGGCATTGGTCTGAACTTAATTTCAAATATTGACCTGCAAAATACTTGCTTCTATGAGCCTAGCATTATAATGCAATCAATACAAGTTGGAATATATATAAATCCAGGCACAGAGGCCTGTAAAGATAAATATAAATGAATTCTGAAAACATTATGTCATACAAAATAGGAAGGTTTAAATTGCAGAAGTCGTATATTTTCCAGCAGCGCGTAACATATTTCTCGTTAGGTCAACTAATTGGGTGGGATAAAAATCAGGTTGTCTTGGTATAGTGACCTCATGTCATCAATCAAATAATGAATCGTTGTACGTACTTGAGGTGCACTTTGGAAGACTCGGATCCAGACAGGTGAAAAGTTCTAACCATCTCAAAAACAAAAGATAAACAAATCTGGGTGCCCCGCCTCTAATTATTTTTACGAGGTTTACTTCAAACCAAACAGCTTGTGAGTAGCAGGCTTATAGATATGGGATTGTACCAGTTAGGAAGATTTGTTTCAAAACAAAATCGTGAGATGAGATCATAGTGTGAAGATGAGCAAAAGAGAACTTTTGTGCCCTCACATATCTATGGATAAAAAAGAAGTCCACATCCACTCATGGCTATTCAGTTTCGAGTGCAACTATCATTCTAATTTAACATTGCAGCACATACACTCATGGTTTTTCCCAAAAGAAAGGTAAGCATTTTCAGAGGTGAGCGAAACTCTCCAAATGTATATATAAACTGGATCTGTAACATATAAAAAACGTTTCCTCATAAATAATTGATGAGATCGAGTACTTTTGTGATTTAACGAGGCATAAATTAATAGTGGATGGCAATTGGAACAACAAGACAGCAAATGATAATTATGTTTCTCATGTATGATTCTCTTAAAACAACAATCTATATATTATATACTATATACTGGGCCTATATTAAATGTATGATTCTCTTAAAACAACAATCTCATGTATGATTCTCATGTAACATATAAAAAACTATTCCTCGGAAATAATTGATCAGATCAAGTACTTTTGTGATTTAACTAGGCCTATATTAAAAGTGGCCGGATGGCAATTGGAACAACAAGACAACAGATGACAATATATTTCTCATGTATGATTCTGTTAAAACAACAATCTATATACTAAAAGCAATATGAGGGGTACCGAGGGGATGCTCCATGCTGATCCACACAAATAAATTATTTAGACACTTAGATCTTATATCTGATGGTCAAGTTTAATGTGGCGAGTTTATCTGATGGGCTAGGGAGAAAACTTCAAAGTGGTTTGAGGCCCACATCAGACCAATATGCTAACTAAGCCAAATATTTTATTTCTATGGTGTCAAACGCAATACACCGCCGTTATACGATAAATATGAGCTACGACATGACAACCTTTTTCAAACAAACATATCATGGATCACGAGAATATTAGTACTAAGCTCACTCAATTCGCTAAAACCTTTATTTTGCAAACAAGATTTATTGACGGGCATTAAAGGAATTATAATTCTACATAGCAACACATGATCCTAAATTTATCTTTGGCTACTAATTAACATCGTATATGAGCAACTGGCTAGAGAGCAAATGAAAAGTACTCAGTACAAATCAAATATCGCGACAAAGTCAAAAACTAAACGACTACCTCATGATTTAAACTTGAATACAAGTACCGATAGCATAGTCATAAAACTTTAATCTCGCATGATGATTTTGAACAAAAATTACCTACTGATATAGCTTGGGCATACACATGACTTATCGGTGCAATCAAGTGATTGGCCAATCAAGCCTGCAAACTTTTTTTTTGTTACATATGTGATTTATATACCACACATGAACAGTCACCTTAGGTAAGGACCACCGTCTCGTACGTGATCTAAACTTTAATTCCGGATGCACAACTAGTATCACCTCAAACAATTGATTAATTCAATGCAAATATTGATCAACCTTCATGTTGTGAACTAAAATTATGGACTACGGTGTAAAACCCCATAAGAAAATAACATAGTGTCATATGCGAGACACGATATACTTTCCTACTTCTAGGTGTAGTGTGATCAGTTAATTCTAATCTCCAAGATATATGTTTTTTTAGCTCTGACTATATAGCGACAAATTATCCGAAATTTATTCGAGTGTATATGTGTAGGAGTGCGATTTCCTAATTTTGTGTTTTCAACAACCAATCATGCTCATGATCTGGGACACAAGTTTTATTTTCATACTGGTCTAATAGCACAACAAATGACACACACCTATCATTTAAACATGCATAAAGATATTTCCCGCGTGATCTGCGCTAGACACCATGCTAGTTGGATCAACAAGACACAAGTGACAATACAAATAACCGCTATATATAAACAACAATTGCTACTTGTAATAATTAAATATCAAACATAGCTGAGCAGATTTTACCACTTCATAATGCCGATGGAGACAAGAATGTCGGCGGGAAGTTTGTGTAGACGAGCGCTCTGCCGCCGTTGTTGCGACTTAAACCACAAAACCTCTCCGGCTTCAGTGTATTGACATCGATTGAGAAGTATCCCCTAGCAGCCGGCACCTCATGCGGCCATCCTAAGCCCCTCTCTAGGATCAAAAACCTCTCCGTTGCAGCTTTGATAGACTGGTAACGTTCAGAGCCTAGCGGGATAGTCTTCTCCACATGCCACTCGCCAGACCCCGTCTCATCTATGTTCTGCCTGATGAAGTAACGTAGTTCCAACACACCATCTTCATAGTCACGGTGCACAGCGAACAAGCCAAGCCTTCCTTCCCCCCCCCCCCTCGACGATAGCGATATCCTGCATGTCCTCCATGTCCAATCCCTCCACCAGCACGACGTCCCGGACGGATAGATCCATGCTCTCGGTGTCGAGGACGATGAGCACCATCCTGTGAGTCTAAGCCGAGAAAAAGTGCCAGTAGAAGACCCCGTACGCGTAATGCCGCGTGAGGATCGGCCCCTGTTCGATCAGCTCCGGGGTGACCACGTCGAGCCCGAGCTCCTCCCGTTCCACGGAGACAGCCTCTCGCCATTGCGGGTGTGGGTGGGGAGGAAGGCGAAGCCGAAGTCGGCGACGGGGGAGGTGAGGGAGCGGGCGGCAGGGGCGGAGGGGTGCGGCGGGAGGGCCGGGTTGAAGGAGCTGCCGCAGTCAAGGAAGCCCAGGAACGCCGGGCCGTGGCGGCGGCGGAAGCGGGCGAGGAAGCCTCCATCCTTGAGGTACCGGCTGAAGGCCCTGCAGGCGGTGGTTGCGCGGGCGAGGTCCTCCGGGGCCGGGAGGCGCAGGACGATCTCCTCCACCAGCTGGTCCGGGAGCGTCGTGAGCCGCACTACTACAAAACAGTGTATATGTGACGAGTCATCAGTGACAGTGCCGTGCTCGCGCGTCACTGATGACCCCTCATCAGTGACGGGCGTACCACGTCCGTCACTGATGACGCCTCATCACTCACGAGCATGCATGGCCCGTCACTGATGACCACTCATCAGTAACGGGCGCGGGAAGCCCGTCACTAATGGTTTTTGTGAAAAATAACAAAATTCACAAAAAATACACATCAGTGGCGGGCTTTAAATGTAGCCCCGCCACTGATGACCCCCAGAGACATTTGTAGATTGAAAAAAATCATAACTAATTCATAAAAAATCAGAAAAATGTGATTCTTTCTGCTAAAGTCTAATTTTTTCTTTCTTAACGTAGTGGAACAATAATATCAGATGTTAAAATTTAAAAATTGACCTATGTAGTATAAACTTGTTATTTCCCATAGTTAAAGTTTATTTTTAAACCAAATGACCAAAGTTTGTCCAATTCCACGTCATAGTTCATGATAATGTATCCATTTTTTTGCCCAAATGTGCATCTTGTCATGACAAACAATATTGTGCATCTCCTCTCCCGATGCCTTCTTCTCCTACTCTCATCCCTCTGCTCTCATCTCTATCTCCCCGCGCTCTCATCTCTCTATCTCCCCTCTGCTCTCTCCTCTCCAAGTCCACAACGCCATCTCTCTCCCTCTACTCCTCTCAATCTCTCCTGCCCCACCGCCTGCAGGTCACCCTGCCGCCGCCAGCCCCTGCCACGCGAGCCCCGCCTCCGGCCTCGGACGCGCACCCTATCACCGACCCCTCTGCCCGCCACGCCGCCGGATCCGAAGAGGACGCTGCTGGATCCGGCCATCTTCCGCCGCGTTGCCGGATCCTAAGAGGCCGTCGCTGGATCCGGCCATCTTCAGCCGCGCCATCGCCGGATCCGGCCGACCCCGGCCAGCTCGTCACCGGATCCGGCGACCAAGATGCCTCTGCACACCGCCGGTACGTTCTCCCCTCTCTCTCTGCCCTCCGTTGCCCCTCTGTTCTCTCCCTCTCTCTCTCTCTCTCTCTCTCTCTCTCTCTCTCTCTCTCTCTCTCTCTCTCTCCCTCTCACAGTCACAGATGGTGGCCACCAACCGCTTGCCGCATCGACGCACTGCCAACTCTGGCGCCAACCACTTCCCCCTCGCCATGTAGAAGCAGATCTAGGAGCTGGGCGATTTTTTCATGATTTTTGTTTTGCGATTTGTTCCTCATTGCTGTGTAATCCTCGATGCTTGATCTGTGATTTGGGAAAAAAAATTCTATGATTTGGGTGATCTGATATGGTACGGTGGAAATGGCAGGCCTCTAGCCTACTTTTTTTTTTAAATCGTGAAAATAGCATCACTGTCGGTCGTGTTAGACGCCCGCCACTGATGATGGTCATCATCAGTAACGGTCAGAGCGCCCGCCACTGATGATGGTACATCAGTAGCGACCGTTACTGATGTACCATCATCAGTAACAGGAAGTTAGTAACGGCGGCCCCGTCCGTTACTGATGCTGTTTTTCGACCGATACTGATAAGCCTTGGCTGTAAGAAATCTGTAACGGGCCACACTGTCCGTCGAGCGCAGTTTCAGGCATGTAGTACAGATTTTGAACGTTGGCTAAGTACGGAGTACATCTTGGATCTCAATGTCTTCGCTAGAACTGAGGTCGCTCGATCCTCAGGAACAAAAGAGCCCGACATACTTATATTACGTCGTCGTCATGTCACGGCCCGGCTCGACTACATGCATCGTCTCTCCTTTCCACGCGCCACGGCAATTGTAACACGTGAGACGAGCTGTCGGAGGGAGCTAGCACTACCATACCACGTGAGACGAGAGCTAGCAGCGAACAAGGAGATTCAAAAGGGGGGGCAGATAGGCTATGCTCCTGTGAAGATTATCGATAGAAGAGACTGTAGGACTTGGCATGCATTCAAGAGTGATTCTTAGCCCTGTGAGCTAGCTAGCCGACACTATACCACGGACGAGTTTTGGTGGCATTTTGGTGGAGGCATTTTCTTAAATAGCCTCAATTACTCACTATGGAAGGCTATTTTATGAGATGCCTCCAAAAAAACAAGAAAATGGAGGCAATTTTAAGAGAATGCCTCGACTGTTTTTAATAATAAAGGCATTTTAGAGAAAAAGCCACAAAAACTTTGGACATCAAAGGCATAATAAAGATAAGCCTCAAATGATTTAGTTATCAAAGACATTTGGGAAGAAAGCCACGGATCCAATCTTTCGGGAGGTAATTCGTAAAATTCCCATAGTAACATATGGAGCCAATTTCGATAAAAAAAAAGCCTTCTAAAGTCTAAGTTTTGCACAAATACCCTCTAATTTTGATGTTTCTCCAAAATTACCCTTCCATCGAGTGGATTAATGCCCGTAGCATATACTCTGTACGGTCATTTCTGAGCTCCAAAATTACGTACTTCCTCGCACACAGCCCCGATGTGCTCCCACTCGCCGCCGTGTTCCCGCCCGTCCCTGAGCCATTGTCGTCGAGACATAGCCGCCATCTCTGAGCTCCCGCCCCTTGCCTGCTTGCCCCTGTCTCTGAGCTCCCGTACCTCGCCCCCGTGTATGAGCTCTGGTTCGTCGCCGCCATCGATAAGCTCCTGCCCATCGCCGAGCCACCGCCGTGCTCCCTGTGTCGCTCCGCCCGTCTCAACACCACTAGATCCTCCCTCCTCTTGCGGTCTCGCCTCTGCTCGCCTCCATGCCCAGCTTCTCACGCTCCCTCCCCTCTGGTGCATCGCAGCCTCTTCGACCCCTGCGACTTCGGCAAGTCCCTCTCAAGCTTAGACCAAAAGGAATCTTACCGTCCCAATTTCTTCTTGATTGGCTTCGTCCCCAGTCCGCGAGGTGCAAATTCTTCCTCCTCTTTGTCCCTAGTCGATCTGTGCTGATTGATTTCTTTTTGTTTTGTTCATGACATTGGCTGCACACAAGGTATTTGTGATATTGCTTGTGTGGCCACCAATGGTTATACACCTTGTCATCCAATAGTTACATTGTGTAGTAGTATTTTCTATACAGGCTGATGGGTCATGGAATTGGGCAAGTACATCATCTGGCAAACGAATGCAATGTTCGGATCGAAATTAATTAGTTTTATTAATTTAGAACAAGCTTGTTTTCCTGTACTGCATAGTATAATATGATGTACAGGGGTTCTGTACTATGTAGGAGTAGTATGTTACAAATACATGAGTTGATCAAGCTGAATCTTCCTGTTGCCTGTAGTCAGGAAGCCTTGCATATATATCAACACATCCCTTTTGCTTGTTTGTTGCATCAAGCTGTAGCTAAATGTCAACCAAGTCTCATCTCGCATATAAATTACCTAAATCATAACGAGCTGACGTTCGATATGTTGCAGTTCTGCACGACCGATTTTGATCGGTTGAGTGTCGTAGCACAGGGCTTTGACACCGGGGGCCTGCGGGGGGGCCCTTTTAGGTTCGGCAGGGGCGACGGGGATCGCTCCGGTGATCACCGGCGTGGCCGATGGCGTACGTGACCTGCGGAGTACAATACAAGCACATGCACGCACGTTTTACCCATGTTCGGGCCACCCGGAGGTGTAAAACTCTACGTCCTGCTTGTCTGAGCTTGTATTACTGAGAAAACAGCTGATTACAAGTTGCCGGGGGAAGCCCCCAGGGATGATCTCCTTTTGGCTAAGTGTTTCTTTCTACTTCTGGCCACTGCCAGTGTTGCACTACGAGTTGGCCCTGTAAACGAACCAACGAGCTAACCAGAAAGAACCCTACAACTCGCTGAACCGAACCCTTTGACCGTTGATGGGGGTCCTCCTTTTATAGCCAAAGGGATACCACAGGTGCCACGGTGCATGGTTTACAAGTGGTGAGCAAGGAGCTTGGGCAACTCCTCCTCGGTGCGCTGGCATGCTTGCATGAGCGCCAACCCCGCTGCTAGAGGTCTAGAGCCTAACGAATACGACTGGACAGCCACTGTTCGTCCGACTAGACGGATAACGCCCCTCCTGTCGGCTCATTAAATGCGCCGTGCGGCTCACTCCTTGCCTTGGCGAGACTGCACACTGGGCGCCCAGCGTGCGCCCGCGTGGCATTTTGCTCTGCTCGCTCGGCCCCGCCCTCACGGCGGGGACCTGCGCCCGGGAACCCCTCCCCCGGCAAGTGACTTCCCGGGGGGTGCCCAGGCTCCTTCGCCCGGGAACTCCTCCTCCCGGCAAGTGACTTCTCAGGAGGTGCCCAGGCGGGAATATTCCCCGAAGCCCCGCTAGCCCCTCTGGGCTGGTAGCTTGCCGGGCAGCCTGTACATTGCCGCCCGGGTGAGATCCTCCCGGGAACTCAGCGATGCGACCCACGCGTCGCGCAACGGTGGTACCCCGGGTGCCACTGGTGCGACAGTAGCCCCCGGGCGTGGGCCAGCAACACCTGTTCCCGGACGAACTTTTCCCAGGTCGGTTGCCGGGCTACGCCCCAACCGACGCGTGGGTCCCGACTCGCCTCGGGCCCGCGTCCCTTCGTCGTCCCAAGTACCCTCCCCCTTAAACAGGGAAGTTAAGGCCACTCTTCGCATTATCCCTTTGATTAGCAATTATCTCAGCGCGCCCGTAGGGTGCGGAACCGGCCGTTACCAAACGGCTGAGTGCTATAAAGTTTTTACTGCTGTTCCAAGGGGAAAACACTTTGCTTCCCAGCCTTCGTCTTCCAACTCTTTCGCATCTTGCGCCCAAGTGCTTTGCTAGCTTCTGCCTCCGCTCCCCATGGCGCCCCCCACCACCAGGAAGGGAAAGGAAGGGAAGGCCCCGAAGAGAGCAGAGGCTAGCAAAAGCGAGGCGGCCGCCAAGGCCGCCGCCGACAAGGATCAGCAGAAGCGGGCAATGAGGGCCACGCTCGCCTTTTACCGGCCCGGCTACAACGGCGAGGCACTGGCCAAGATCCAGCACACCGTTGCCTCCAGGTTCAACGAGCACGGGGAGACCCTGATCCTCCCCGCGGGCGCCGAGCACCAGGAGAAAGACTTCCGAGTGTTCGGGTGCTTCCTCCTCATCGGGCTGGTGGCGCCGTTCTCCCTGTTCCTCCACGCGCTGATGGAGTCGTACCAGCTACGAGTGGCGCAGCTTCACCCCACGTTGCTCTTCCTCCTCGCCACCTTCCAATTCCTCTGCGAAGCATTCGTCGGGGTGATGCTGTCGGTGGCATTGTTCCGGCACTACTTCTACCCCCGGATCGATAATGCGAAAGCGATGTCGTCGGGGGTGGTGTTCCGCGCTCGCGACCAAATGGAGTCCGAGTTCATCGTCCGGTCGGGGAAGAAGATCGAGAAGGAGTGACGGGGCAACTAGTGCTGGGTCCGGGTGGAAGACCCCCAGGAGTTCATACTCTCGCCCACCGAGCTGCTGTAACCCCACAGCGGCTGGCAGGACAAGTACCACCGAGATGCCGATCTCCTCCCCATTGTGGAGAAAATTAAGGCTTTGCGGCTGGCGGGGCTCACCGATGTTGACGTGGCCCACACCTTCATCACCCGGCGCGTCGCGCCGCTCCATCTACGCTCCCGGCCCGCGTGGATGTACACGGGTCCCGAGGACAGGACACGCCTCTACCACGAAGGCGTGGACCAGGAATCCCTCCAGGTGTGGGTGAAGGGGATCTCCGGCGAGGACCTTCCCGCTACGGGGTTCCTGCCAGGGGTCATCCCCCTCCACGCCGGTGTCGCGGGGCTCAACGACATCGTCGCCTCCTTCCCGCCCTGCAACGAGTGGGGATTAATGGATGACACCCCCACTCGAACCCCTCGCGCTCCCCCACCGGCACCTCGCGGGAAGCAGGTGCTTGAGGAGAGCGGGGGTGAGTCAGAGATAAGCTGGCCCTCCCTTCGGTCTTCGGATGACAAGGGGGGCCAGCCTGCCACGTCCCAGGCAGTCATCCTTGTGGACGACGATGAGGAGGACAGCAACGACGCGCCCCTGATCGTGCGAAGATCAAGGGCGCTCGCAGCGACCATGGCTCCCAGTCCCGCGGCGGCGGCCGCCCCAGGGGCGTCCGCCGGTACTTCGGTGGCGACCGCACCCATGGCGGTCACCGGAGCCACAGCGGTGACCACCCCGGCAGCGACCGCCAGCGACCCAGCGGCGGCCACCTCAGCAACGGCCGCCAGGGCCGCAGCGGCAGCCACACCGGGGATGGTCCCAGACGCTGCGGCGACCTCGTCGTCGATGCCCGCGGCAACCCCACGGGCACCCACGGCCCTGCCCACTCGAGGGGTCTACCGGGGCTTCGCGCTCCGGCGCAACCCCTCAAGGGCCGATTCGCCAGCGAGCGCTAGCAAGAGGAGGAGGGACGACTCCCCGCCTGCCGCGCCGACCAAGAAGGCGCACGCAGACGCCGGCAGCGCTGCCGACCCCGCCGTCACCGCAATCACATCTGCCGGTGGCCCAACTCCAACGGAGGTGGCGCCGACAACAGGTACGGCTCATTCCTGTCTCCTTTGTTGCATTTTCGATCGTCAGTTAATCACACAACCGTACCTTCTCTTTTCGTAGGTGGTACTTCGCCAGCGGCAAGCCTCTTGGAGGCCCCTGCCGAAACAGAGGAGGAGGAGGTGGAGGTTCCCCCCGCAAGCCCAATGGCGCTGTAAGGTAACCATCCTGAGTCCCCTTGGCCGCCTCCGGGCAACTTTTTAACTTCCCGCTTCTCACACTTCCCGCTGCTACAGGCCTGAGCGCACCCGCACCGGGAGCGGGTGCTACTGTGGTTGACCTCGACCCGGACGTCGAGGTCACAGGGATGGCGGAGGAGCCGGAAGCGGCTCCCGCACCAAGTCCTGCCGCGCCGGCCACGGCAACAGCGGTGGTCACCACCGCCACCGGGATGGCACCAGCCCTCGCTGCTTGGGGAAAATCTGCCTGAGGGACGCCGTGGGGGGCCGGAGCGAACGGCGAACGCTGGCACCGGCGCCATCACAGCGTCCTCGCGACGACCCTCGCCTCTGGAGGCGCCCTCTGGAGGGTGCGGCAGGGACACTACAGCAGCCCTCGCCCCGGAGCCGCTCGCTAGAGGAGACGTGACAAGGACACGGCGGCAGTGCACCCGTCGGTGCCGAGCGCTGGTGGGATGCACCACCACCGTGTCTCTGCGACGCCCCTCGGAGTGGGCTCGGTTGGGTAATGCGGCAAGGGCGCGACGGCAGTGCACCCGTCGGCGCTGGACGATGGTGGCATGCACTACCATCGCGCCTCTGCGGCACCACCTACCTTTGCAGCCTCTTCCTCGGCTTTGCTCTAAGCCGTTCCATAGCCAGGACGCTCCTTTTATAGGCGCGGAGGGGGGAGGGGACTCGCCACCACACACGCCGGGTCAACACAGGATACGTGGCGCCCCGACCCTTGAAGTGCGGTACAGTCTTCGCCACTCCGCACGCCAAGTTGCTGTGGCACCCGTGGTGGCTCCCTCCGAAATCAGGGGCCTCGAAGTGCGGCGAATCCCTCGTGGTGCAGTCGCTCCGCACCACAAGGCGCTGCTACAAGCCGCGCCCCGTGGGTGGTCCACGGGCATTACAGTGCGTAAGATTCCACTTTTACCATGCATGTTAGATTCTTACCAAGTCCGAGATGCTGCAAAAAAAATTCGAAATTCACGAAAAACTCAAAACAACATGGATAATCTCCTGCCTCCTAGCCCCCGGACAAGGAAGGGTCGATGCCAAACTTGGATGTGAGGACTTCATTCCCAGACGCAGCGATTGTGTGGTGCACATTGCGGGGACGCCGGCAACCGCACGTCCCTGATGAACGTTGCGGGGAGTCCGGCAACTGCATGTCCCGTGATGCACGTTGCGGGAAGCCCGGCAACGGGTTTGTGTTTTCGAGGCTCCAGCAGCCCCCTGCTCACAACCAAGTAGGGAAAGACACTTCTGTGCACCCAAAGCAGGAGACAGAAGAAGGAGGAACATGCAAATAAACGACGCAATCTTAAAACTCAGGGAAAAAGCACTTATCTTTATTCACAATAACCAGTGGGTTACACACGGGGGTTTCCCGGCTACACTAGTTCGAGAGGTATGCATCGGCGGCATCACCTGAGGGTCGGGCTCCGCCGCTTCACGGGTAGAACTTGCGCAAGTGCTCAATATTCCAGCTATTTTGCACCGGCAAGCCATCTTCGGTTTCCAGCTAGACAGCCCCCGGTCTGGTTACCTGTACTACCCGGAAGGGCCCCTCCCATTTCGGAGTCAACTTGCTCCCGGCCTTCGTTCCTTGTATCCGGCGCAGGACAAGGTCTCCGTTCTCGAGCCCCCGGGGACGGACTCGTCTGTCGTGATAACAACAGCCCGACATCGAAGCTCTTCGATGAAGTGCAGATCGTCGACCCTTTGCTCGTGATCACCTGGATGATCACGAGCTGAGAGTCCCCGCAAACGACCAGGCGCTTGATGTCGAGGGCGATTGCCGCCCGCAACCCGGCGAGCAAACCCTCGTACTCCGCCGTGTTGTTGGTGGAGTTCGGGAAATCGAGTTGGACGGCGAACCTCAGCTGGTCCCCCGTCGGTGACTCGATGACGACCCCGGCGCTAGCTCCCTGGAGACTGACCGCGCCGTCGAAGTAGAGGATCTAGTGGCCTTCGTCCAGCCTGCCGAGCAGGCTGATCTCTGGCTCCTCCTCTTCTACGCTCGTCGACGTCCACTCGGCGACGAAGTCTGCCAGGGCCGCACTCTTGATGCTCTTGGAGTTGGTGAAGTGCAGATCGAACTCTGACAGCTCCATCCTCCACTCGACCACCCTTCCGGTGGCTTCACGGTTGGTGAGGGCTCGCTCAAGGCAGAACCCCGACACCACCGTGACGCGATGCGCCTGGAAGTAGTGGCGCAGCTTGCGGGACGCAAGCAGAATCCCTAGGAGGAGTTGCTGCACCTGCGGGTACCTCGTTCGGGCGTCGCGCAGCACCGTGCTGACGAAGTACACTGGGTGCTGCACGAGCTGCTTGTGCGGTGCTGAAGTTGCGGGCTCAGGGGTGGTCCCCGGGCCCGAGGCGATTGTTGGGGGCCGCGCTGCCCCCTGCCCCGCAGCCTCAGTCCCCGGAACATCTTCCTCCCTCTCGGCAACCAACACCAAGCTGACCACCTGGTCAGTCGCTGCTAGGTAGAGTAGCAGCGGCTCGCCCGGCTTGGGGGCGACGAGGACGGGTGGCGATTTCAGGTAGTGCTTGAGATCCTGGAATGCCACCTTGGCCTCGGGGGTCCACTCAATCGGGCCCTTCTTCTTCATCACCTTGAAGAAAGGCAGGGCGCATTCGCCCAGCCTTGAGATGAAGCCGCCCAGCGCGGCAACGCAGCCGTTGAGGCGCTGGACAGCCTTCACCTTAAGGGGAGCCTCCATCTTCTCGATAGCTTCTATCTTGCGTGGGTTGGCCTGTATCCCCCTGTGTGAAACCAAGAAACCCAGAAGCTGGCCCGAGTCTACACCAAAGGTGCACTTCTCAGGGTTCAGCTTGAGTTTGATCCTGCGGAGGTTGTCAAACGTCTCCCGCAGGTCATCAATCAGCAAGTCCCCGCGCTTCGATTTGATGACGATGTCGTCCATGTAGGCCTCCACGTTCCGGCCTAGCTGGGGTCCCAGACACTCGCGCAACACGCGCTGGAATGTTGAACCCGCGTTCTTCAACCCAAAAGGCATGCACGTATAGCAATAGCAGCCAACCGGGGTGATGAACGCTGTTTTCTCCTCATCTTCGACTGCCATCTTGATTTGATGGTAGCCGGAAAAAGCATCCAAAAAGCTCAGCAGATCGCAACCAGTAGTGGAATCAACTATTTGATCAATGCGGGGTACAGGGAAAGGATCCTTGGGACATGCACGGTTTAGATCAGTAAAATCTACGCACATGCGAAGCTTATTTCCCACCTTGGGTACTACTACAAGGTTAGCTAACCAAGTGGGGTACAGAACTTCCCTGATAGCCCCAGCAGCCTTGAGCTTGTCCACTTCTTGCTTGATGAAATCCTTCTGCTCCTGCGCTTGCCGGCGGATCTTCTGCTTGACGGGGCAGGCGTCCGGGCGCACCGCGAGTCGATGCTCAATCACCTCCCTGGGGACTCTAGGAAGATCCGACGGCTCCCAAGCGAACACGTTGGCATTCTCCTAGAGGAAAGTGATGAGGGTGCTTTCCTATTCAGCGGTAAGGTTCGCACCGACAGTGACGGTGCGTTCCTTGTTACCGGCTTGGAGGGGCAGCTTCTTCACCTTGGCGGCCTCCACCCGGAGCTTCTGGCCCTTGCCAGGGCATGAGATCGAGCCTGCGCTTCCCCCAGCAAGCTCTTGCGGGGCAGCGTGGGCCTTGTTCATTGCCGGGCTATCGCCCGGCGAGCCTTCGTCTCCGGCAACATCCTCGTCACCGGCGTCAGCTGCGGTGGCGGCCCTGACGACCTCGCCGACACACCAGGCTGCGTCCTTGAGATCGCACCTGATGGAGAGGACGCCGTACACGGAAGGCATCTTCACCACGCCGTAGGCGCAATGGGTCGCTGCCATAAACTTGATCAGCGCCGGCCGACCAAGGATCCCGTTGTAGGGCAACGGGGCGTGCGCCACGTCGAACACTATGTGCTCGGTCCGAAACGCTTCCCGGGACCCGAAGGTCACCGACAACGTGATGCGCCCCGGGGGGCACACGATCCCGGGGTTTACTCCCCGGAACGGCTCGGTGGCCCTCAGTTGTTCCACCGGCAGCTGCAGTTTCTCCACCAACCTGGCGGACAGCAGGTTCAGCCCCGCTCCGTTGTCCACCAGAACCTTGGTCACCATCATGTTGCTGATGATCGGTGAGACCACGAAGGGTATGACCCCTGAACCCAGCTGCCGTGCTGGGTGGTCCTCAGCGCTGAAGGTGATCGGCACATGCGACCACCTCAGCGGCTGCTGCGGCTCCGCGTCCGGCAACAGCGCGCGCACATCGCGGGTGAGGCGCTTCACCGCGGTGTGGGATGGGAGAGCGTAAGCTCCCCCAAGGATGCAGGCGACGCCGCGAGGCTCCTGGAAGCCCGGCTCATCACCGCCGGTGCAGTCGGACTCGCGCTGCTCCTCAGCACGAGCCCTGTCTCGTCCCCGGGGAGGGGGGGGTGCTCCCTGCCGGCACGGGCTTGGCCGTGTCCCCCCTGGACTTCCTCTCTACCAGCATTGCCGCCGGCGGGCCTCGGCCCCGCTCTGGGGTTGTTCGGGCAATCTCGAGAGAGGTGCCCGATGTCGCCGCAGTTGAAGCAGGTGCCGGCCGCTCGCCGCTGCTCGCGCTGCTGCTTGATGCCTTGCAAGATGTGGCAGTCTTGCACGTCGTGGGTGGAGTTGGCGTGGATGGGGCAGCGGGGCGCGTCACCCTGCCTGCCGCCAGACCCGCCACCCGGCGAGGCCTTCTTCGCGGGCCTCGCGGCAGCCCCCGACTCCGCAGCGAGGATTTGCTTCCCGCTGCGCTTGCGGGAACCCTTCTTCTGCGAACCCTCTCCTGGGCTCGTGGCGCTGCGAGTTCGGGCGCTGGGCGCCCTTCCTCGGCCATGGCACACTTGTGCACCAAGGCGTATAGGTCCTGCGTCATCCGGATCCGATGCGTGCTCAACTTCTCACCCATCTTGGGGTCACGGACGTTGATGGCGAAGATGTTGATGATGGCGGCAGCCTCCGCCTCCGGGATGGAGTAGGAGAGACTGGAGAAGCGGTTGACGAAGCTCCGCAGCGTCTCTCCCGGCTTCTGCACTACAGTATGCAGCTCCGCCATGGTTCCCGGACGCTTGTAGCCTCCCTGGAACGCGCTCACAAACTGCTCGCGCAGGTCGGCCCAAGTGGCGATGGACCCAGCGGGCAGGTTGAGCAGCCAGGTTCTCGCTGATCCTTTTAGGACCATCGGGAACCAATTGGCTCTGACCTTGTCGTCAGCGCCGATGGCATGCATCCCCAACATGTAGGTCAGGAGGAAATCCTTGGGATTCACGGTCCCGTCGTACGTACCGAGTGCGGGTGCTTGGAACTTGCGGGGCCATGTCACCCGCCGCAACTCGCACGTGAACGCGGTGCAGCCGTCCTCGGGGCCCATAGGAGCATCCTCCTGCTCCTGTGGGCGCTGGCGCTCTACCTCGCGCCGGCGCCGGCGCGCAAGGCGCTGACGCAGATCCTCTTGCTGGCCGGCATTTAGGATGCCGCGCGTCACCTCGCGTGACGGTGGGTGACGAGTCCGAGGATCCCTCCGGGTCCCCGCCTCCCTGGCCCCCCTGCGGGGGAGGATTTTCCCCCTACAGCGAGGCACGAGGCACATCTCCGCGCCCCGGATTCTGCCCGCGGCCCGAGCCTGCCGGGCCGCATTCGCCCTGTGGCTGTTGGGCGGCGAGCGCGAGGAGCGCGTCTAACTCAGCGCTCCACACCTCGTGCGCCGGCGTGCCCTGGGTGGCTCGTAGCGCACCATGACACGCACGGCGATGATGGCCTCCGCCGGGGTTTGCGCGAGAGGCTGCCGGTTTCCCGAACGGCTGCCCTCCGCCCTATCCTCGGACATCCTCGGCTGAGCCGAACGCGAGCCGGTCGGTGTCGCCCGCGACGCCCCGTGCTCCTCGTGCGGCTGCTACCGCTGCTGCGGTTCGTCGGCCCGTGGGCCACCCCGCTGCAGGGCGCGGGCGGCGTTGCAACCGCTCGCGCGGCGGGCTCCGATGCTGGGAGCCGCCGGCCCTCTCGACCGGTTGTCAGCCGACGGTCGAGGAGGCGGCGGTGGCAGCTGTGATGGCTACACTCGGGCAGGTTCAAGGTCACCCTATTCCTGCGACGTGCGGGGCCTGTCGTGTGACCGTGTGTGCGCCGCTGAGGTCGCACGCAGGTCGATCCTTGAATCACCAGCCCACTTGGGTGGCATGGTGGATGGCTCTGCCGCCGAGAATAGGACCGGACAGCCACTGTTCGTCCGACTAGACGGATAACGCCCCTCCTGTCGGCTCATTAAATGCGTCGTGCGGCTCACTCGTTGCCCTGGCAAGACTACACATTGGACGCCCAGCGCGCACCCGCGTGGCGTCGTTTCTCTGCTCGCTCAGCCCCGCCCTCACGGCGGGGACCTGTGCCCGGGAACCCCTCCCCCGGCAAGTGACTTCCCGGGGGGTGCCCAGGCGGGAAACTTCGCCCGGGAACTCCTCCTCCCGGCAAGTGACTTCCCGGGAGGTGCCCAGGCGGGAATATTCCCCGAAGCCCCGCTAGCTCCTCTACACTGGTAGCTTGCCGGGCAGCCTGTACATTGCCGCCCGGGTGAGATCCTCCCGGGAACTCAGCGATGCGACCCACGCGTCGCACAACGGTGGTACCCCGGGTGCCACTGGTGCGACAGTTGAGCTGCAGTTGCCGTCTGCATGCAGCGTGTTAGCAGCGTCCACTATGCGTATCCTCATCAGAACGTTAGCAAATAATTTCTTTATACTAGTCCGTTTGCAAGGTTTAAAATATTTTGTATATCAAACCGTCGGTCCGATTCATAATCCGTTTTCACTGGTTGCTTTGTATTGACGAGAGCTTTAGATCTAGATCCAATTTTGGTATGTTTTGCCAAAAAAATAAATTTGGGCACTTAAGTTACTAAATGATAATACGAAAATTACCATCCTACTTTGGAAAACTTGCCATGTGGTAATAGGATGGCAACTTCATTAACTATTGATGGGTAAATTTCATTCATAAGTTACCATTCTATTTGTACGAAGTTGCCACGTGGTAACTTGGTATTAACAGAGTGTCAACTTCATATATTATCGTGTGGTAACTTTTGACATGGATTTTTTTCGTCGAAACATACCAATCTGCGTGAAGTTATCACATGGTAACTTGTTAGTAACTTGGTGGTACTTCTATATATTATTCGATGGTAATTTTAATGGAGAAACTACCAGCCTATTTTGCTTGAACTTACCGCATGATTATTTGTTACTAACACGATGGTAACTTCATGCATTATTGGCTGGTAACTTATAGGTTGGGAAAAATGTTGTCTAAACATACCAATATGGGATCTACTTTCGAAGATCTAGTCGAGACAAACCTAACCGTGAAAACGGATCATAAAACAAGTACACGATTTGAGAGATAAGACATTTTGAAATTTCAAGTCTCAAAATATCTAGATGAAGTCATCAAGTTGTCCATTAATGCATGCATGCAAATAGTCAGCATGTTTTCTCAAGTGTACGCGCGAGATGAAATTTGTGGGCACGGTCGCGCATTAGCACATTCCTATAAATTATTGGATGCATTGTGTAGTATGATGTACTAATGGATGGCTTCTTATAGAGCAATATGGTTATAAATTAAGAGATTTAGGAATTGTTAGTTTCCAGTTACGTCCATTGTCTTGTGTTTTCAGTAATATTAGCAATATGATGTACTAAGAATGTGGAGTCCTCCTGTGTTGTATCATTAAACGAGACTTCAACCAATGCTGCAAACCAGAATAAAATCATGTGCCCTTGCAAGAATTGTGTCAATACATATTGGGCTAGTTTGTGTACATTAAGTTAGTCTTAAAATCTTCTTTATGTCTTTAATTGTAGGTTATATGAAACACTTGGTTCGTACCCTGTTGCGGCCTAAGGTACCGGTACCCTGCCATGATTAATCAGAATGGACAAGAAACACTTGCTCTTAAACACAATATAGAAAATAATTGAAAAATAATCTTGTTTTCCCCCAATTGTAGGTGACTGTGAACAATAAAGAGAATGTGGATCCTAGAACCAAAACATCACACACAGAGGTTGCCCTGCAAGGTAATTCAGGAAGTATGAAGGAAAAAAGAAATGAAGAAGCGCAAGCAGAGTACTACCGCAACAACTACAGGGACTGCTGTGTGTGTGGGGGATACTCTCTCAAATTGAAAGTGCTCCTCCTGGCAAAAGTTGCCTCCTAGGCTGGGCAGGAATCTTAGGACTGGTAGCTCACAATCACCATATGCAAAGGTATACGGCAACATCGTGCTTAAAACAACTTCACGGCTTCGACGTTCAAGTAAGTCACTGATTTTCGCAATATGTGTCCACTGTCAAGATGCATCAATATGTGTGATTGGTTCTTTCCTGTGAGGAGCTGCATCTGTTTTGTGCTTTCCTATTGGAATTTCAAGATTACTGTGTGCTGCTGCTCTACTTCTAGTTGCTGCCGGCCACTGCTTCTACTCTCTTCTAAGTTACAAAGCTTGTTTAGATTAGTGACCTGATATGTCTAGTTTTGAAGGAGGTACTAGTGCTAATTAAGATGAAATGTACCATGCTGGTAAGATCGTTTCTTTTTAAGTAATTACCTTTCCATTGTCCACACTTTTAAATTTGTCTATTTTATAGTTTTCTTACTATTCATTTACTGTTACAGATGCAAATGGATCATGAACGTGGATTGTAAAGATCAAGCAATGTAAACATGGTGCTCATGCCATTTTCACGGTCTATGTTGTTCATAGATCCTTGGCATGTTGTCTTATGTACTATGAATTCTTGGCCATGTATTGTGATGCATTTCAGAAATTGTATCATAAATCTTGGAATTTTTTGTAGTAGTATTTTTAACAATGCCTGAAATAATCATATATTGAAGGTTTTTATGTCGATGCCCCCATTGACTATTGAAGGCAATTTTTCAGTTTGACTTGAAAGATTATTGGAGGCAATTTTCAGTTTGCCTTGAATGACTATTGAACGCAATTTTCGTTTGCGTTGAATGACTGTTGAAGGCATTTTACAAAAAGCCTCAAAAACTACTTTCGAAGGCAATTTTTAGAAATGCCTTCTCCAACTTTCTTGTCATTTTTATAAAGCCTCCAAACACTTTTGAAGTCATTTTGCCCCCCTTTTTGAGGCTTTTCAAAATGCCTCCGAATCATATACATGGTGTAGTGCCATGAGAAATTATACGTATATAACTCCCTTGAAACGTGGTTGATCGATCGAGTTGGGTCTGCCTGACAAGTGACAAAAATATGATCAAGAATTGGCCCAATAGCTGGCTGGGGCAAAGGACATGATTAACTCTTTGCAAGATTCAAATATTTACTCCGTCCAACGAAAGATGTCTCAACTTTGACTAAATTGAAATGCATCGATACACTAAGTCATGTCTAGATACATCTAAATTTTGACAAATCTGAGACATCTTTTGTTGGACGGAGGGAGTATGATAATTTACACTGATCTTGCACTTTAGCCTTTCATCCGTAGCTACATCAACTTTCCACTGTATTCTCTTTTTTGCGAAGGAACTTCTACGAGTACTATACTTTGGGACATATTTCTTTTCCCATGCATCATATATTCATATGTGTATTCAAAATTTCTCGCGTGAATGAACAATAAACGTATGTGCGTTCAATCAGTCTATTTTATCAGTATATACTACCACACCACAGGTAACATAAGTTGATAAACCCAACGTTATAAAAATTTATATTATAAAACTGGAGAAGTACTGGATTCTTAATTAGGAGAGAACAGTACGAAAACATCCAATAATGAATAACCACAATTAACCAGGCCAGTGTCGTAAAATCAAACATTCCAACTTTGTTCTTGAGTAACATTATTAAGACCAATGACGAGCTCATTATTCATCAATCCACCCAATATGAAGGTTCAGCATATAATAGGAAAACAATATAGCCAACCATTCCCTGCAGGCTGTGTAAGTTTTCTTCGAGTAGACCAATGGGCATACATGCAATGCACTCAAGTCTTCATTTTCCGCCTTGTCATTAGCTTCATCTCATCAGATGTTGCTACTCGTTGCCTCCAACAATTCCAAACTCTGAAAATAAATATCACTTGCTACCTCTTCGAAGAGCTTTTAACCCAGAACTTCAGCTCAGCGCCTCTTTTTGCTCCAGCTTCGTCTGCATCATCAACCGAATAATATTAAGTCATTTTTTGACCATGTATGTTCAGAAACGGGTCAGATGCCCGCTTGTTCTGAAAACAAGCTTCATTTCACAAGTGTACAGAAGGGTAACAACAAGTTCCGAAGTAACCAAGCATTTTTCTCGTTTTTTGAACCAATGCAATTATGTTCTAAAGACTGCATGAATATCTGACTGCAACTCCATGGAGTCTAAGCATACGAAACAAAAGTTCAGCAAATAGATAAGAATTTCCTATTATGTCAAAAAAGATAAGAATTTCCTGCTCGATTTGTTCTCACGAGCAACAAGGGAAAAAGCTATAGGCCGGTCTATATATCGCGATAGCTAGATACAATATCACAAGCAGATGCACAATACATACCATTTGTACTATTGATGACATTGATCTCAACTTAATGTGTAATATGCAACTGCAAATACTTGCTCCAAAGAGTCTATAACCTTACAGTGCAATCAATGTACAAGTGGGAATACACAACCAGACAAATCAAGATAAGTAGACATAAAGAAATGGATCAAAAAAAGTTAGGTAATACAAAATCAGAAGCTTTGTAAATGCAAGAGTCAATATATATTCTCTATTAGCGTAACAAATTTCTTGTTTAGGTCATTAATTTGAGAGGAAAAAAGTAATCAGGTTGTCTTGATAGTGATCTCCTGTCGTCCATCAAATTACGAATCGTTTGCACCTTGGAAGACCCATATTGAGACAGCAGGTGAAAAGTTCTAACCGTCTCAATTAAAAGAAAAGATAAACAAAACTGGATGCCCCGCCTCTAATTCTTTTTACGAGGTTGATTTCCAACCAAATGTCCTGTGAGCAGTGATTTAGGCTCTTAAACATATGCAGTTAGGAAGATTTATTTGAAAACAAAATCGTGAGGAAAGAGAACTTTTGTGCCCCCATATATGTATGCATGGATTGAAAAGAAAGAAAGTCCACATCCAATCATGGCTATTCAGTTTCCAGTACAGTTATCATTGATAATTTAACATTGCAGCACATACACTCAGGGCTTTTCCCAAAAGAACGATATATGAATTTTCTAGTGGTGGGTGAAACCAATTATGTACTAAATCAATATGATCGGGTACGATTTAATGAGGTGGGTATATCTGATGGGATAGGGACAAAACATCAAAATGGTCTGAGGCTCATGTAGCCCAATATGCTAACTAAGCCAAATATTTTTCTGTATGGAATTGAACGCAACATACCGCGTTAGACGACAAATATGCTAAAACATGACAACTTTTTTCATTGTTTTTTTATGGATCACGAGAATATTAAGTAGTAAGCTCACTCAATTCACCAAAATCTATATTTTGTAAATAAGTTTTATTGACGAGTACTAAAAGAATTATAATTCCACATAACAACACATGAGCCTAAAGTTATCTATGGCTGCTAATTAACATCAGATACGAGTGACTGGCTAGACAGGAAATGAAAAATCAATATCGCTACAAAGTGAAAAACCAAACGACTAGCTCACAACCTAAAGTTTAATTAATACAAGTATCGATAGCATAATCATGTAAAACTTTAGTCTCACATGATGATTTTCAACAAAAAAATTACTAACTAATATAGTTTGGTATACACATGACCTATCAACACAATCAAGTGGTTGGCCAATTTAGCGAACTTTATGTTTGTGAACATATGTGATTTATATACCACACATGACCAATTGTCTTAGAAAGGATCATCTTCTCACACGTGATCTGGACTTTTATTCCAGATACACAACAGACTTTTATTCCAGATACACAACTAATATCACATCAAACTATGAATTAGTTTGATGCAAACGTTGATCAACCAACGTGGTTTGAACTTAAAATTATGGATACGATCTAACACCACATAAAAATTAATAAAATATCGTGTCACATCCAAAACACAATGTACTTTCATACTTCTGTGCGTGCACTGTATGACTAGTTGATTCTACTTTTCTAGATGTACGTTTTCTAGCTTTAACTATATAGAGACACATTGTTTGAACTTAATTTGAGTGTATATGTGCAGTGTGCGGTTTACAAATTCTGCGTTCCTAACAACCAATCTTGCTCATGATCTTTCCTGAAAAAAAAAGACTTGCTCATGATCTGGACACTTATTTTCATACTGGTCTAAAACACATACAAATGAGACACACACCTATCATTTATTTGATGCTTTCGAAATAATACAACATATATATCTCTGTTAGGCAAAATATTAGTTCAAATTTGAACTAAAACAACGACAACAATTTAGAATCGGAGGGAGTATATATCAAGCATAGCTGAGCAGTGTGTGTGATAACAAGGATGCGATAACAATTTAGGAATTCTCTTTCGATCTATGTGGACATGTGGGCAGTCAGTCTTCGCCACACCTGTCTTCCAAGGAGATTTGCTACATACATGCATCAACTGTTTATCGTGACAGGATACACGTATCTGACAGTCTCTGGCACTACACCCGCTTTCATGTGTGGTACATCTGATGTTACATCATGAGTTCATGACAGGAGTCTGACAGTCTGTGCCTTCCCTACCAATAGATTACCTTGGATATTTTGGTACGCAATAACTATCCAAAACTTCACTCTCGTGTTGACTGACCTGGGGAGTCTCTGGTTCCAACTGAAGTTCAGGAATAAGTCCAGTGGTGACTGACCTGGGGAATCTCTGGTTCCAAATGAAGTAGGTTGCTGTACGTCTGTATCTTAACCCCAGAGGAGATCATCAGATCCAGAAAACAATTCTCATAATACCCTGTTTGGTTCTGAAGATACAAATTTGATTCGTAGAATCAACAGTAGAATTTATTATTTGATTCAAGCCCATTACAATTCAAAGCACTCTGTTTTCCAGTCCAACGTGCGACAAAAGAAACATCACAGATTAATGAAGGAAAAAAATCTAATGAATAATCCTCATTACAAAACCAGCTCCATGAAGAACTCATCACACCAGGCGACCAAGGGAATACCCTCATCTTTGGATTAAAATCCAATTTTATGACTTCAAGGCCCCAAAGAGGGTGTGGCCATATATAAACTTGAAGAATCCTATACCTAATAGGCACACAGCTCGGATGCTATACCAAGTTGTGGGTGTTCCAAACGCTGTCATGTTAAAGCGAAAAGTCTAACTGACGGTGATTGACCGCTTGTTTTCTTCTCCCCCACTCAGGAACTTCAGATGCTTTCATTGTCTACTACTGCAAAAATTCCTGATGATGCATTGACTCAGATTTGTCTATCAGAGAAAAGAGGTAATTAAGGTTTGCGGTCTTCCTTGTCCCGTAAACCTCAATAGTATAAAGTTGATCCAGATCGTCACAAATGTCACTGCTTAACCTAATTTACAAATCGGTGCTTCTTGTTGGGAGAAGAATGGGATAAGAGGGGATATGCTAGATGAAATAAATAATATCCATTTACGTGTTCTTCTATTTGTGTTCAAAACGTAGTCAACAGTAATAACAAAGTTAATCGCAACCTAGTTTTGTAAACTTATTTTTTTCACTGAGCAATCTCATTGAAATAGATCTCAAATATTGGATTCCAACAAAAATATCATGCCCTGAACCTCAGGGACCGTTATGCATCTTAATTTTTCCGTGCATACATACTTCCAGTTGCAGACTTCTTGAAGTAGTCAGGACAAAATCAGTCTGGTCCTTTCAAGACCAATACACTATAAAGCAGAACCATTGTCACAGTTATCTCAAGGAAACCCTTGTACACAACTATGCTATAGTTTGTTGGTTCCAAGTACCTCCAGAGTTGAAGCTTCAAAATTCTCTCAAGTTATTGAAGCTGAACATACGTGGTCTGGTTGAGATGAGCCTTCTTAGTTCACTATTTCCTCTTCTCCTTCTAGTGTTTACTGGGATTCCAAAGGTGCACGCTTCTGCCATCCTAAGAAGCCAAGAGGGAAACATGACTAATCCCTCCACTGCCACGCTCTCCGGTTGTCGGATGAGCTGTGGCAATCTGACCTTCAACTATCCCTTCGGCATCGGCTCTGGCTGCTTCCGCGACCCCGACTTCAGCCTCAATTGCAATGACACTGCACAACCGCCCAGGCTCTTCCTCAATGATGGCACCACGGAGGTTGTTGGTAACATCAATGATATTGATCATGATTCTTACTATTATGATTATTATTTCGATGTTGCCTTCTCCCAGATCATAACCATGAGACCTGGGATCGACCATCACAGTATGTCCTGGAGAGCTCCTGGGAGATCTTTTTCCCTAGGCTATGCCCATTTAAACATCACTGGTTGTGGCTTTGACATGTACTTGATCAATCAAGACATGGATACCACCAGGCCGTACTGCACCATGACTTGCCCTAACAAAGAAATCACAGACAGTGTGGCTAGGCAGAACTGCAATGGTACTGGTTGTTGCTCCGTCAACTTCGACAACAGCTTTCAGATCCGATTTGTCCGCCACACAACAGGGGGGCTCGAGCCGCACTCCAAAGGAAGCTCACTGTGGGATAGTATAAACATCACCACCGATTATGCCTATTTCACATGGAGCATCATGGATCAGCTGAGCTGTGCTGGCGCTGTGGAGAACAAGTCGAGCTATGCTTGTATCAGCAGGCTCGGATGGTGCGATGACTCCAATGTGCCAATGAATGTTGGGTACCTCTGCCGGTGCAATGCTGGCTACGGTGGTAACCCATACATTCTTGATGGTTGCTCACGGGACAAAGGTAGTAAGTTACACATCTGCTTCAAAATTCTACAACAGACATGTATTCAACTCCTTTCTTCCACTTGGACCATAAATACTACATACATGGACCAAATTAAAATAACATAAGTATAACTTTTTATTGAGAGGATTAGCTTGTATAACTTATGAAAACAACCAGAGGTCGAAGTTATATATCTTCTACAGCATAAAAGGTCTGCGCTCACTTAACAAGGGATACAAATAAATTTTACATGATTTAGAAATAAAACGGTCTAATTTTCTTGTATGCTAATCAATGATCGAATTTATAAATCTTAGAATGAAATAAAAACCTACAATCTTGCCTTTTTTGGTCGTGTGGGTACCAAGACTAGGTCTCGAACTACTTGGGTTTAGCTTTGCTTTGGTTAAAGAAGGAGTGCCATGCCAGACTTCATCAAGATATTACATTCTGTGACTATTTACTACTTGAACTGTTGTGGCTAGAGAGTTCGAGCTCATCAGTAAGATTAGATAAAAAGAAGTACGAAACAAGAGAATTTGTGTTTCCATCCACATAGGAAAGAAAACACATGCACCAAATCTATAGAAAAGTATAGCAAATTGTCCTTTCGATGGATCTTGTTGCATGTTTGTATTTATTTTTTTCTGTGAAACTGATGAACATTTATTCTGTTCGAACACAGGATACAATCCAATTCAGAGGATGAATTGTCCCAGTACGTGTGGAAATATCACTGTTCCATTTCCATTTGGTCTCGAAGAAGGTTGCTTTGGGAGAGAACAATTTCGCCTCAACTGCACAAACACGACTTCCTCTATCGTCTTAATTGGAAAATATGATGAAGTGGTATCCATTGATGTCGATGATGGGCTTATCAAATACAGCTTACCTTTTGAACGGGAAGGACCAATTTCCACTATATCCGGTCTTTTTCTTCCTTCTGAGGAATCAGTCTCTTTGCATTGGGCCATTGCAAATTTGACATGTCTTGAAGCACAGCAGAACAAAAGTGGATATGGGTGTGTTAGCAACAACAGCATGTGTGTGATGGTCAACTCAACACGTGTTTATATTGGTTACCGTTGCAAATGCTCTCCTGGTTTTACAGGAAATCCATATACCCAAAACGGCTGCTTAGGTACTTTCTATCATAAAGTTTTAGAATAATACTTTAACTGCAAAATACTTATTGTGCATTGTACTTTAACTGCTTAGGTACTTTCTATCATAAAGTTTATCTTTTATTAACAGTGGACTTTCCTTTTTGGCCAACATATTAAAGAAAGTTTGTTGACAAGATTTTAACTGAAATTTATTTTCACATTCTGAATATCTTTAAGAATTTCCAGCAAATTTGTGCAGACAACTGCTTGTACTGCAGGGTGGCAATTGTATTTTGCTTCTGAATATTTTTCTAGATTTACCAACGTGTGATTTATTTGCAGATGTTGACGAGTGCCTTCAACCTAACATATGTAATGGGACCTGTGACAATACAATAGGAAGCTTCAAGTGTACCAAATGTCCTCAGAAGACACTGTACGACCCAGTAAGAATGCACTGTACTGCAATCAAAGAACAGAATCTTCTGTTAGGTAATATTTTGTTCTTATCAATTGTAATAGTAACAAGCTAAAGAGAAAGTAAAGAACATAAGCATTGCAGGTATCATCATTGGGCTATGCAGTGGTTTTGGCATTCTACTTGTAAGCTTAATTGGAATCATTCTCATACACCGATGGAAAAGCGACATCCAGAAGCAACTACGAAAGAAGTACTTCCAGAAAAATCAAGGACTTATCTTGGAGCAGTTGATATCATCTGATGAAAATGCGAGTAACAGAACAAAGATTTTCTCCTTAGAAGAGCTAGAAAAGGCAACAAATAACTTTGATCCTACACGGATCCTTGGTCACGGAGGACATGGCATGGTGTACAAAGGCATCTTATCAGACCAACGTGTTGTGGCGATAAAAAGGTCCAAGGACATTGAGGAAAGTGAGATCAGTCAATTCGTTAATGAGGTTGCAATTCTCTCTCAAATCAATCATCGAAATGTTGTCAAGCTCTTTGGATGTTGTCTTGAAACCGAGGTCCCACTCTTAGTGTATGACTTCGTCTCCAATGGTTCGTTATTTGAAACTCTACATTGTGATGCTAGTGGTGGTTTCTCTTTGTCATGGGACAACTGTCTGCAGATTGCTGTGGAAGCTGCAGGAGCTCTGTATTATCTTCATTCAGCAGCCTCTGTATCAGTCTTCCATCGTGATGTGAAGTCTTCTAATATACTGCTAGATGCAAACTACACTGCCAAAGTTGCAGACTTTGGCTCATCGAGGTTGGTTCCTATTAATCAAACTCATGTTGTCACAAATGTACAAGGCACATTTGGGTACTTAGATCCGGAGTATTACCATACTGGGGAGCTGAACGAGAAGAGTGATGTATACAGTTTTGGTGTAGTACTTGTGGAGCTGCTCCTAAGAAAGAAACCTATTTTTACAAATGAGTCGGGCTCAAAACAGAACTTATCCAATTATTTTCTCTGGGAGCTGAAAGGGAGGCCAATCAAAGAGATAGCAGCTGCTCAAGTTTCCGAAGAAGCAACCGAGGAAGAGATCAAAAGTGTTGCCTCGCTTGCGGAGATGTGCTTGAGGCTCCGGGGTGAAGAGAGGCCTACTATGAAAGAAGTCGAGATGACTTTGCAGTTCTTGCGAACTAAGAGGTCAAACTCATGCCATGTCGTTCCAGAAAACGATGAAGAAATGCAACTACTCCTATGTACTGGATCTGAAGCTAGATGCGAGTCGCTGAACTTTGGCGACAATAGTGCAAATTTTGGGTCCCAATACAGCCAAAAATGCTATAGCTTGGAACAGGAGTTGGGATCGTCTACTGGGTTGCCACGGTAAGGGCCAGCATGTGAACATTAGTAGTACATGTATTTTGGAGGAAAAGGTGCTCTCAGAACTCCAGAAGAAAAAACACCTGCACCAACACTCCTGGTTCACAAGAGATTCTGGGGAGGGACATCACCAGGCTTGGCCGAAGGAGGAGCCTGTCAAACTCAGCTCATTCTATCAATCTATCTGTTGTATACTATAATTTTCCTTCTGCTGTAAGTAATTTGTGGCCGAGGCCTGTAACTGTATGCTCTTTTTTTTTTGCCGGTAAGAAACTGTATGCTCCTTAGCTTTTGTATGCTTTTTTTTACGAACAGAGGCCTCCCTCCGATTTCATTAAAAGAAATCATAGAGTATTACATAAATAGTATTTAAAACATGAGACGAAATTCAGACAATGCAGCTCAAGCCACATCAACTACAATTCACAATCATACAAACTCTCAGCCAGTTACAAATACTACTCAGTCAAAATTTCCATGGAGGCAACACCAACGATGCATCCCAGTACTGAACAAAGATGGCCAGCAATTGCAAATGCCAGTGGATCATGCCGTCAGCCTGAGAGTCACTGGCGCCCAGCCGTTAGATCGCCTGAAGGATTCAGCCGTGACTTGCCACAGCCTTCGAGTGCATCTGAGTAGCAGATCCCGCACGATGACTTTCTACAAACCAGCCCATTGGTCAATCAAAGTACAAATCTTAAAAACTACAGAAGTTGGGTCATGTGGAAGCAAGAAACAAAAGCAAGCATCGTTCCTAGTCTTCCAAATAATCCACAACACTGCTGCTAAACCAACCAGAGCTACATTTCTATGAGATCTAGGAAACTCAAACAACCATCTATGCAACAGATCCTGGACTGAACATGGGATGTCAACCAAATCAAAGCTGCAACAGATGACACGCCAAATGTATTTCACCAGCGAGCAATGGAAAAATAGGTGGTCCATCGTTTCTAACCTAGAACAGAAATGACACAACTCTGTTCCCTCCCAGCCTCTAGCCTTAAGAACATCTCTAGTCAGAATACAACCTTTACTTGATAGCCAAAGGAAGATTTTAATTTCCAAGGGCAACTTGATTTTCCACAAAAAATTATAGGGGAAAGGAACCTGAGTTCTTTTCAGAAACCTATAAAGTGAGTTTACAGAAAACCTCCCTCGAGCATCTAACTTCCAAAACAGTATCCTTTCGATCAGTGAGAGAAAACAGACTACAGATTTGGTTAAGATTATTCCATTGAAGCAAGGTTTCCCCAACCAGAACTCTTCTAAATCTAAGGAAGCCCCAGCCTTCGGTGAACACTTCGTACGCAGTGAGGCCCCCTTTGATTCAAAGGAATTCCAAAGGATTTTTGGAGGATTTCGAATCCTCAGGAATTTTTCATACGTGGTTCCTTTGATTCAAAGGATTACAAACCATAGGAAATTTTCCTTAGGATTCATTTCTACTAGGTTTTGTAGGAAAAATTCCATCCAATCCAACCTCATTGTAAGAATTCTATGTTTTTCCTGTGCACAATCAAACATCATCTAATTCCTGTAGTATTGAAGATGACATGCCACTTTGACCCTGTATTTTTCCTATTCCTGCGTTTTCGAAATCCTGTGAATCAAAGAGGCCCTAACATTGACACTAAAAGTAATATGATACAGCCGTGAGAATTGAAGTGCTAGAGGTTTCCCACCTAGCCAATCATCCTCCCAAAACCTAGTTCTTTTGCCATTGCCAATCATGTGTCTACAACAACTGTAGAAGACTTCCTTAATTTGTAATATCCCAATCCAAAAATGAGAATCACCACTACGCCGCTTAACTAGAGAAAGGGGTTTACCCCTGCAGTACTTTTTCCTAATGAGTTTCTGCCAAGTGCCTGATATAGACTCAAGCTTCCAAATCCATTTGCAGATCAAGCAAACATTCCATAATAACAAGATCTGAGACCCCCAAACCCCCCTGTTCCTTTGGTGTACATACTGCATGCCAGTTCACCGAATGCATTTTCCTAACACCTTCCCCTTCCTGCCACAACAAGCATTTCCGAAAAAAATCAATTCTCTTAACTACTCTTTTTGGAATTTCCAAAAAGGATGTCATATAATTGGGAATAGAACTCATGCAAGCATTGATAAGTGCCAATCTCCCATCTCTAGTTAACATCTTACCTTTCCAACTTGCAAGCCTACCTTCCACCCTTTCCTCTTCGTGCTTCCAATCACTATTAGCTAATCTTTCGAAATGTAAAGGAATCCCCAAATATCTAAAAGGGAACTTCCCCTGTTTGCACGTAAAGATTTCTTCCAGCTTACCTCCTAGTGAAGCAGCCTCTCCTAGACAATATAAATCACTCTTGTGAAAGTTAATTTTTAAACCTAGGAGCTGTTCAAACAAACAAAGAATGAATTTTAAGTTCCTAGCACACTCCTCATCACCCTCCAGAAGGAAGATAGTGTCATCTGCATATTGCAGAATGGCACATCCTCCAGGGACTAAATGGCAATGGAACCCTCCTGCTCTGAAAAAAGATGTTTTCACTTCCAGCGAGAGTGGCTATGTCCAAATTTCCAAGAAGAATTCCGAAGAATGGGATACTAGTAGGGGCGTCGGCACCGCCCGGCCACCCCGGGCAGATGCCCGGGCTCCCTTGTTAAATTCTCTTGAGAGCAAAGTAAGCATGGTTATAAAATCAACAGATTTTTAAGGCAAACTCTAACTTAGAAGATGGACATCTATTTTGCCCAGGCTCTATTGATCTGCTAGCTCCGCCACTGCATACTAGCATGCAATGAAAAGAGCAAAATAGATTTTTTTAATGACTGATATTCTATTAAAAGAAAAGAATATTTTCGGTTTCTTAACTGGAAGCAAAGTCGAGAAATGGTCACTGAACTCGAAATCGTATACATTTGGTATCTTTTTTTTCTCGAACATGCCGAGCGGTGTGTCTTTTTCGTTAAGAAGAATACATTTGGTTTCTCATTGGCAAAACCGGACACCCTCCCCGATTTGATCGGTTTTGTCTCCATGTGGCACCGGTTTTCTCATACTTTTCCACGTCGAATGCCACGGTAGCATCAGGTTTGCCAAAACCAACCATGCCATTTTTTTTTTTGCTCTTGTTGGGATAGTAGCCTATATTTTGACAAGCCCATACTCCCTAAAAGATGCTACGTTTTTCTTTACAATATCAGCCAAAACATGAGCAACTAATAATAATTTAGCCAAAATATTAGCTACACAAATTCCGAAAGGGTTGGTTTGAACTCAATGAAACACATCGAAAAGATTGGGATTTCCTAGATGCTAAGTTCTTAAAAAGACTTGAAGCATGGAAAAGTTGTAGTTTATCTATGGGAGGGAAAACTATTTTGCTCAATGCTTCCTTATCTAATCTGCCTTCCTATCATATGTCCATGTTCCTTTTCAATAAGACTTTTGTTGAGAAAATTGATAAACATAGGAGGAAATTTTTATGGCAGGGTAACAGTGATAAGAGAAAATATCATCTGATTAAATGGCAAAGAGTTTGTAGATCTAAACATAAAAGGGGGCTGGGTGTGAAAGACTTAAGAAAACAAAATATAGGCCTTCTCTGCAAATGGTGGTGGAAACTTGACACTGGTCAAGGGTTATGGCAAGATGTTGTCAGAACAAAATATCTCCATAATTGTAGTGTTGCTGATGTCAAAGCCAGAGTAATTGACTCGTCTTGCTGGAAAGCTTTGTTAAAAGTTAAGTCCAATTTTATGGAGGGGAGGAAAGTAAAGCTTAATAATGGTACTCTTGTTAGATTTTGGGAAGATTGCTGGGGGATCATGATGAGCCTTTGTGCTTGAAATCCCCTGAACTTTACACTATTTGCTCTCATTCTGGTGTTTGTGTGAAGGATTTTCAGTCTGATATTTCTGACATAACTTTTAGGAGGTTGGGTCCTGTACTGGCCCAGCAATGGGCTACCTTGTGTCATATGACTACTGCTTTGGTTCTGTCTAATGAGGATGATCAGGTCACTTGGGCCTTTGAGAAGAAAGGGAAATATTCTGTGAAATCAATGTATAAGTGGCTGGAGAAAGACCTGCATGGTAGTCATCATAAATGAATCTGGCAAGCTAAGATTCCTCTTAAAATTAAAATCTTTCTCTGGTTACTTTTTCATGATGCTGTGTTGACTAGAGATACATAGGAAGGAAGAACTTGCAGGGTCTTCCTTGTGTTCTTTTTGTGATAATCTGGAAAATGCCCAACATATGTTTTTTGGATGTAGGGTTACTAGGGTTGTCTGGAGAGTGGTGGGGTCCTTATTTCTCACCCAGTCTGTTCCTACTTCCATATGGCAATATTTTGTTTGGATGCACTCCTTTCTGCCTCAGGGGAAAAAATTCTATGTGGTTGGGCTAGCTGCCATTCTGTGGGCTATCTGGAATTGTCGTAACAAAGTTACTTTTGATAAGTATGTGCTGCGTTCTCCTTTCAAGATTGTTTTTGCCGCATGTTCCTCTTTGCTATCTTGGTCAGGTCTGCAGAAGGCGCACGATCTAGAGCAACTGCGTGCTGGCGCCAAGCAACTCATCCACAATGCTCAAGACATGATGCGCCAGCTGGGGGAAGGTGCAAGGGCTGTTGCTGGACCAACTGATGTGCTCTCGGCACTGCGAATCACTGAAGCTTGGTCTTGCACGTTGGTGGATGCTTTTGAGGCGCTCGGTGTTGGTTTTTTGGGCTAGTTGTTGGTGAATTTTACTGGTCTGTAAGACTTAATGTTGCTAAACTCTGTTGAACTGTCGGTTGCTGTTAGCGTTAGACGATAGGGAGTAGGTTTTTGTTTCGTAGTCAGTCTCTCGATTGCGAGGACTGGTCAGCGAGTTTCCTACTCTGCGTAGTTGCCTGTGTGTTCTTCTCCCCCATTCGACTATCCTCTACATTTTCATGTAATATGTGGTGTGGACGGTGTATTTCCGTTTGAATGAATGGAAAGGGGAAAAATGAAACACATCGAAAAGCCTACATGGGGTTGGGAAAAAAAAGATGAAATGGAATTAACAAAAAGAACCGTGGTCGGCAGGATTCGAACCTGCGCGGGCAAAGCCCACATGATTTCTAGTCATGCCCGATAACCACTCCGGCACGACCACCTGATTGCTAATCTTCTCAGCAAAAACATATGTAACCGCGACTCAACATCAAAAACAAACAAACAGATAACGCAAGTGGTTGAGCAAGGACAAATTCCGCGTTCTTATCCGCTCCGGGATATAATGAACACCCATTCTCTTCTCCCCTGTCGCGCTGGATTTCATTACACAGTATTGCTAATTCGTTGTCCGTCCCCTGCTTTTTGCTTGTCAACGTCGCTCCAGAAGCGTTCGCTCGGACAACCCTGCACGACGTGTTCCCGCCACGAAAAACACGGTAAAACCCATTGCACCGCCGGCGGCCAGAGCTGAGATCTGCTCCGCACGTACGGCCTCTTCTTGTTCTCCCTGTGGCAGGCAGAGACAACCGAAGCAGTGCACTAGTATCTTACCTGACCTGACCTGCCGCCTTGACGACGCGACGCTACAGCTTAACCGAAGCAATTATCCTTAAATTAATTAAGGTCGGATCAAGCTAACATTCAAGCTAGCTGCTGCGATTAGCGCCGACGCGGCCAGACCCCCTTTGTATTAATTGGCGTCGTACTACCGACCGTCGTCCGGTCGTCCGTGAGGCAACTATAAACTCGTCAGGTCAGTCCATCAGGAAGAGGGGGTCGATGACCGATGGGCGGGCGGCAGGCAGCCATCAGGAACAGGGGGGCGCGAGATATGCTGTCTCGTCGTACCCCGTGGCAGCGTTGCTAGATTCTTCGACCCCCCCGGCATTAATTCTCTCCCTGCTGCCGTCTGTTCCAAGGGAAAAGAAAAATGAGAACCGGTCGAAGAGACTGTTCGGCAGCCTGTGAAACGGCCGGCGACGGACGGACCGACGGAGCCCGGTCAACTCATTTTTGGCCGCTTTTTTTTATAAAAAAAACTCATTTTTGGCCTCCGTGGAAATTATCGATTTAATCTGTTTTATAAACTCGGGATGCATTCTCTGTCGGCCGCGCTCTTGCTTTGCGTCCAAGCCGGTCCGTGTCTCTGATTCCCCGATGATTTCTCAGTCCTGACTTTGATCTACTCCGTAGTAGTGTTCCTGAGACCCGTCCAAGACGAGCACGAGACTTGCAGACTTTGCTTTGCTTTCGCAATTAGCACCCCCCCACCAAGAAGTGCTGCTAACTGCAGGCAGGAAAGGATGGGGAACGGAACAGACGGAGACGAAGACAAGGAGACAAGGATTCAAATCAGAGCGCTAACACTAACACCTGACCTACCTGCCTGCAAACGCAAATCATGATATCATTTACGTGATCTTTAAACAAACCAAAACCCACAAACAGACAATAATGCCATCTCATCCCCTTCCTCTTCTTCTTCGTCGTCGTCTCTACACTCCATCCGTCAGAGAACAACAACAATAATAATGTTTCTCTAACACGACCGCTGAGAAAAAGATATATCCGGAGTAATTATACAGACTAGTCGCTGTCAGTGGGGCCGGGCCATGACATCCCTTGCGGGCCCCACCGCTACGCTCCTCCCCCCACGACCCGGTTTGAAAACCGCTTTGTTGCCTTCCGCTCCTCCTCGGGTCTCGTTTCCGTTCCGAGGCTTTGAAGCTTTTCTTTTCTTTTGCGGTTTGTTCGATTCGCATCTTCTCTGTTCCTCGGTCGGCCGGCCGGCGAGAGTCGCGATGGCGGCGGCGGCGGCTGGGGAGAGCACGGGGAGGAGGATCCTGGATTACCTCAACGACGGCGAGGAGCTCGGGCTCGCGGAGCCGGCGTCCACCCCGCGGGCGTCGGCGGCGGTGGCGGCGGCGAGGTCGCTGCTGCCGAGGTTCAGGTGGGCGCGGCTCTCGCGGCTCGGGAGGAACTGCGGCGGCGGGAAGGGGCGGCCGCCGGTGGTGGAGATGGAGGAGGAGGAGGAGGAGATCGCGGGGGAGAAGGGCGAGCTCAAGCCGTCCATGGGCGCCTCAGGTGCGTGATGTTCGTTCATAGTACTCTGTTCGGTAGCCGTAATCAGGAGTGGTGTTCTTAATTGTTCGAATCATTTAGGATCGCGCCTGGACTGCGTCGAATTAGTAGTTTCTAGCTAGCAATCGAGCAGTTCGATTTGGTGCTGAGCTGAGCCAATGGGCGAGCAATTGTTTCTCGTTTCGAAATCATCAGTGACATTTCCAGCTCCATGCTTGATTCTTCAATGGCTGACACGCTCCTCCTCTGTGTCAACCAATTGATTCCAGAACCCACGGCCGCGGCCGACGGCGGCGACGGCGAGGCGAGGCCGCCTAACCCCGACATCGGCGTGGGGCTGAGCCTGGTGTTCCTGCTGGCCAAGACGTCGGCCGAGTTCCGCAAGATGGCCGAGGTGCGCGCGGAGATGGAGACGCTCATGGAGGAGTTCAAATCAGGCCAGGCTTGCCTTAGCAGCGTCGACGACGGCGACGGCGAGGTGTCGGGGGCCCGCCGCGATCCCGAGTACTCCGCCGCGTCGAGCTGCCTAACCACGGACTGGACCGAGCCGCGCATCGCGAGCGCTCGCCTCGAGGATCACGCCGGGGCGGACGCGGCCATGAGCTTCGAGAAGTCGTCCGACGGTGGCTGCTGCTCCGGCTCCGGGAAGATGGAATTGCTGGAGGAGGAGCTCCACGCCGAGCTCGAGCGGCTGCACGCCAACTACGGCGCCCCGGACACGCCGCCGGGAGAACGCGGCACGGGCACGGCGGTGGAGTGGTCGGACGACGATGGCGACTGCAGGCAAGGGTCCGACGGCGGCGAATTCGAGGAAGATGACATGGAAGACGAACACGAAGGCGACGAGTATGAAGACGAAGACGACGGCGGCGGCGTGGAAGAAGAAGAACGCAACGGGGTGTCGGCGGTGGCGCTGGAGAGGAGGCTGCACGAGCTTCTCCACCAGAGGCACCAGGAGCGGATCGAGGAGCTGGAGGCCGCGCTGGGGCGCGCCGAGAGGAAGATCGCCGAGAAGGAGATGGAGGCGGCCATGTGGAAGGACACCGCCAGGATGGCGCTACGGCGACACGACGACGACGACGAATTACAGTAGGCAAAGCTCCTCTTGCAACCAAGTGTGACATCTTTCTGTGTGTTACTCTGAATTTCTGACTGTTTCTTCTTTTTTCTGTATTGCTCTGAATTTCTAACTGTTTCTGCCATGTCAATTTCCTTGTGCAGATGAGAAGATTGGGGATTTTGTACACTTCCTCGTGAACAGTCCATCGGTCAGATGTACATTATCATACATTTGGTAATTTTGGGTCATTTGCAAGAAGGGGACAAGCACAAGCAGAATGATGGTAACTTGACATGGTCGACTGTAGAACGGACCTCCTGTATAATTAGTGGCAGTTATAGTGAAGCTGTTCATACCATAGTGTAGCATAGTAGGGTGACATGAGCATGTTTTGGGTTAGGATGAAATCGGTTTGTCTGCCTGGTACTGTATGGATCCATGTGAAGTGAGTTTGGGTACTGGAGGGGCTCATGGATATCTTCGAATTAACGAGCATGTCATGGATCATTCGTGCGGCGATTTCGCAAGACTGATGACGGTTCTGTCTGTCTGTTAGAGTGCGATTTTTTCACCTTACCCATCGTTGGGGTTGGTTCGTTTCTTTAACTGAAGAGAAACGCATCGTGACCTGATCTCCTCTTGTATTTCTCCAAAAACTTTTTCTCCATAGCTCATCTCACTTCTAAGCTCCCTCGCTCCATGCAAGCACCTCTCTATCCCAACCTCGTCCTCCACCTTAGCACCACATAGTTGCCAAGAACCCGGTTTGATCTGGTCGGGGAACGGGATCGCAGGACGTGTGTCAGTACCTCTGGGACAAATTGAAGATGATCTAGCTTGGGAAATCAACCTGCTCGACGCCTCGACCCCGATCCCGATTTGGGTCGACCAACGCTGTCGGCGCCGACCAGCGATCCCGGCTACTATCTTACCGTAGAGTCTTCTCCCCAACGTCTCCTCCTCCCAAACACTAGCTATACCTTGCGGTGGAGCTCAAATTCACACCACCAAGTTATAGAAGGCATCGAGGCTGAGGTGTGTGACCGAATCGGCGAAGGCTGGTGCCTCCATTGTTGACGGCGGAAGGTTAGTCGATTCAAGCTTTTCCATGTTGTAAAAGTTGTTTTGGACATGCTGTAAGAGAACACACGAGCGATATATTGCAACCACTCTTGAGTATATTGTGTATTCCTCCGAACATAATTCTTTGACGTTGCATGTGTTCGTTTCTCATGTTGAGTATGTTGCAACCTGTTTTTAGCTTTTTGTAGCAAGGAAGTGAAAATTTGTTGCACACGTAGATTATTTATGTCATGGGTTGTTTAAAATGCTACAACAACTTTGTGTGATTTTCCGTGGCTCGCAAAAGGTAATGTTGCATGCAAGATTTTTTTGATGCAAACATCATACGCCATAGCTAGGCTCATGGCTTAGTCAGATCTGACAGTCGATTGAGCGAAATTATCACCCGATCGACGCCTAGTACACCACTCAATTATATTTCTATGGCAACTTTTAGCCAATTTTAAATCTTGCCATATTTTACTCTTTGTGGTGACTCCTTACCAATTTTACCAAATTATCTCCGTTTCAAAATATAAGATGTTATATATTTGTGCAAAGCCAAACTTCTTAGAGTTTACATTTAAAGAAAAAAGATACTGTACTTATATTTGCATTATCAAATTGGTACAATATGAATATGTCCATCATGGAAGATTTAGTTTTAGTAAAACTAATTTGAACTTGTAAATGTTGGTATTAAAACAATCAATAAAACTTTTAAGCATCTTCACAAGAGTCTGCTATGCAGCTCCCTTTTGCTAAGTTGATTGGACCCGCGTAGAAATTGTCATAAAAATATTCAAGAAAGAAACACTTTAGTAACTGTACTTTTAGATGAGGATTATTTTTTTGGAAGAAGACGAGGAAACAGAAAAATCTTAGACACATCACACAGGTGGAAGACGTTTTTTCTTTTTAATTTCCAGACCACCGCGGTAGCCCGTGTCTTGTCCCCTCTTTTCTTCCCCTGGGCCGGAGCCCATATATCTCCTCCCTTCATTCTCCTCCTCCTTTCTCTTCCTAAGCCGCACCCTTCCCCCTTCTGGCCCATCTCGCTGCCGAGCGCCCCAGCCCCCTCGCTCCGTCGCTCGTCTTCCTCCTCGCGCACTACCGGACTCCGGTAGGGCAAGCGCCGCCACCGCCGGTTTGATCTTCCCTTCGATTCTCTCGCTCCCGACCGTTTCTCCTCCCATCACCCCGCCCTACCTTGATTTTTGCCTCAGTTACGAATTGAGGAAGATTATGAAACAGGGAGCTAAAGGGCGGAATCCGTTCGTGGGGCCGCGGCCGCCCTACCTTGCCCTGCTGGGTCCTCCGGCTCCGTCCATGTGAACACTAGCTAGCTAGCTAGCTTTGCTTCGATTACTTCGACTGTGAGGCCACCGCGAATGGCGTCCGTTGGCTCCTCGGAGCATGCGAGGCGAGCGCTCTATCCGCCACCCCGTTGGTCTTCACTCGCCGGTGGCCGATGATCGCGAATATCGCATCCTCTTCCCTGTTTTAAACGGCGGCGATGATGGAGGGACACCCGATGGCGCCGGACGCACCGGATCGTCGCTTCTCGGAGCCAGTCCTCCCGCCGCTCCGCCCGCGCATCGGCTGGGAAGCCCCTCGGGGTTGCCGCCGGTGTCGATGGAGTCTGCGGCGGTGCGGGTTGGAGACCGAGCGGCGGGGGTCCGTGGCGGATTCCGGTCGAGGGTTTGGTCGGCCACCGCGGAATCTGAGCCGCCATTGATGGATCTGGTTGCATTTGAGTTTGGATTCGGTGTGTTTCCGATCTCTCTCTCTCTATCTGCGCCCGCGCAGTTCTCACCCCAAAACCCAAACCCTAAACCAAATCAGTTGCCGACCAGCCGAACCATCGGCTGCGTCAGCCCCACCGCTACGGTGCCGCCCATTGCATTGGATTCGGTTGTGGTAAGGGCTGGGAACCGTACGGTGTTGTCTGATGGGTGCTCCCAGTCGGGGGTGTGGTCGGTCGAGGCGAGATTTGAGCAGCTCCTGATCAGTCCTGATGGATGTATGCATGCATGCATGTATGGATATCATGGTCAAGTTGCTATGTGTGCATGTCAATGCCATGATGCAGCAGCCGCCGCAATCTCCTTCTCATGTTCGTCCTTGTGTGTTGCCCTGCCATGCTCTGCTGTGATAAGAAATGGAATCCTTACGAGGGGCGATGATGTTGAACTGTGGCTGAAATAAGCTTGCCTTCGAGCAATTGAGACAGGTGTGGCCTTTGGGTATCGATTTGGAGCCCACCCTCATATCTCTTGCAGCCTGTTCAATCACTCGGTAATGTTGGATGTTCTGCCTCGGACGGTCATTCAATGAGTGATAACCAGCGCAGCTCCACTTATGTTATGTTGTGTAGATTATGCAGCAAGAGATGTGAGGGTCGGGCTTGATGATGAAGCAAAAACAAAACTGAGCCCACTCAATGCAGTTTTACTATTCTTTTGTTCGCTTGTTGTGAGGGTCAAACCTGGATTGATGTCCTTTGTTGTTGACAAACCCAATCCTAGCTTGCTTGGATTGTTCTTTTGTTCTGAGCATTTTTTTTGCTGCTAGCAGTCTAGTCCAAATATTATTATTTCTGAAAAGGATGCTCTATTCCATCCAGATTGCTGCCAATTTTGGTGCCGGATCATCTTTATTTCACTATATGATGCTTCTGTTTGGTATATTTCATACCCCATTATGAGTGAGCGCCTGTGGGATCCAGTCAGATGCTTTTATTTAAAGAGTGGAATACTCATGGTGGGCAATGATGAACTTTTCTGAAAAATATGATATTGAGCAATCGTGGCACCTGTGGGTATGAAATTATACTTGATCCTGTTTTCTCTTGGAGCATATTCAGTTACTAATACTGGTGGTTCTGTGTCTAGGACGTCCCTCTGTCGAGTGATAACCGGTGCAGCTCCACTTATATTTGTGTGAGTAGATTGTGCAGCAAGAGAGTTGGGCTGGGTTTGTATAATAAAGAAAATGCGGAGATGAGCTCTCTCAAAATCTGTGCTATTTTGCTATAAAGAGTGCTCCAGTGCTGGTATATTTTATGATTTTCTTTTTGTTCGTCTTTGAAGCTATAATCAACTTCATATTAACTGCTTCTTCAGTGTTGATAATAGCCAGACTCCACTCTTGAACTTGAAGCTAATGAGTCAAACTTTCTTTTACTTTCGGTTGGTTGAACCTCAAGATCCTTTACATCTGTTTTTCTAAGTGCTCCACCTGTTCAAAACATTGTCATTTCATTATTCTTTATCTGCATACAATCCATAATTCTGCATCAAGTAACAATAACATCACACGTTTGATGTTTGATGTGTTACTTTATTTCTGCGAGTGTGTTTGGCAGATGTTTTGCACCATTTTTATGGATGGCGATGATGAATATGGCTTATTCAGAAGTACATGGAAAAACCTTGATAAGATTCCAAAGTTTGGTATAAGGTTTTGGGTTTAGGTTTTTGGTGTGTTTATCTCTATTATACTAGCAAAATGGACACATTCAAATTGGATGGTTTGCATATTGTGAGCAACCATTTGAATGCATTGTTACATAGAGGTGTCAGCGGGTTGGATACGGAATGGATATCATGGGAAAAACAACATTAGTTCTCTCACATTTTGTTTGGGCACCATAACTTTTTTTCTCGTATATTTGATGCTATTGCTGGTTCTATTTCTGGGTTAACAAGACACTGTGGTCTTGTTGGTATGTTAACTTTGCCACATGCTTCTCCAGAGGCGAAGTTATTACCTGCCATATCTGCATAAAATTTCAACTGTTTCTTTGGTTGCCAGTAGTGCGGCCATGAGTACAGTGTTTTGGTCCTCAGAACACATTATGTTCGTTTCCTTTCTTTGATGTGTTCTGTTCTGTTCTGTTATCGAATGGCTATGATGATTATTTACCCCTTGGTGTTGGAGATCTTTTCACACATGAGCTGGAGATCTTTTCACATCTCCTAAGTTGGTTCCTTCCATGCAAATTTGCCCAGTTAGACAGCTGGTCGTTAAACTAGGAGGCCTTGCCCTGTAGCAAGTTACCAGTTGCGGCTATTTCTTGCTGGTGCTGTTTGTATGGGGAGAGAGAAAGAGAGATATTTGTATTGCACCTTGTTATTACCACCATTGTCCAACTTTTGTGATTAATAGTGGGGTCAATCTGAGCTATTCAAGTAGTATTCCCAAAAGAATCCAGTGTTCTAGCAAGTTATTCCTCTTTTGGTTGTTAAATACTGCCTCTGTTTCTATACGATGTTCTAGCTTTATCCAAAGTCAAATTTGTCACTTGAGGCGAGATTTGAGCTCTTGTTGGTGATGGATGGTTGTTTTGGTTACGCAATTTTGTATGTCCACCATTATCACCACCATGAGCACTACTCGCATCGAAGGAAGATGTGTGTACTGCTTTTAAATGGGATTTGTAAGTAGGGTATACATGAAACATCTCATTGTTTATTTTTCTGAACGTTCAGGATCTGAGTCTTTAATAAAAAGAGGTACAAGTAGTAAATTTGCATGACCCCAATTATTCTAAAAACCCAGTGCTTTAAATAAATAGCCAAACTCCTATAGAGGTTTCAGAGAGTTCAGAATGATCAGCGCCGAAATCCTTTGCCGGTTTCTTTTCTGATATCCAAGTAGCAACTGGCAGTAATTAAGAAGGGTTGTCCAAAGAAATTAGTACATTTGTTTTAGCAAGGGCGGATCTCCGGCCGCCTCCCGCCTCCGACCAGGCGGATCTACCCCTGGTAATTTCCATCTCCGTAGAATGGTGTTGTACTCTTTTTGATGCAAAGCTCTTGAGCACTTTTGTTAATACAAAACCACAAGGATTTCAGTTTTTATTTCTACGGGTAGAGTCATAGAGAGGTTCTTCATTGGTGTATGCAAGAAACTGGTGCACTCTTTTACATTCAGTTGTAAATCGGTACTGAAAACTGATAGCCGTCTAAACTAATCTCCTGGATGAGAGATGTTGACATTATGTGCTGTGGTTTCTAACTTATCACAAAAGATATATGATATAATGTTGTATTGTACTCCCTTGTCCTGAAATTCTTGTCGTGACGGCTCTTTTACAAAAAAACCCTTCCTCTTTCTATGGCCTTGCTCTGCGGTCCAATCACTTACTCCACCCCCCTCTCCCTCTCAGCCTCGCCCCCGTCCCCCTTTGCTCTCCCTCTCACCTCTGATGCTGCTCTCCCTCTCCCTCTAGCCTCACCGCCGCTCTCCCTCTTGCCCTCGCAGCGCTCCGGTCGCCTCCAGCCCCCTCCCCTCCACCTTCCCCTCCTATCTTCGTGCTGCTCCCTCCACCTTCCCCTCTCTTCTCCGTCGGTGCTGGCCAAGATGGTTTCTCCGACCAAAAAGGAGGCACCTTTGGTCAGATCCGGTGGCTTCGAGGCCGGATCCGGTGTTTCCGAGGATGGATCCGGTGGCCCGCCGCCGCAGCCCGAGGAGAAGCAGCAGTAGCGGTAGAAGGGGAGGAGCAGCTGCTCCTCACGGCGGCGCGACTTGGAGCAGCAGCCGCTACTCACGGCGGCGCGACGAGGAGTACTCAGGTTAGGTTTTTTACTCCGTTTCTCTGTTCGGTTGGCTAGCTGTAGTCATATTGCGGCGACGGCGGTAGATTGATGTTTTATTCTTGGCGACGAGTAGGAGCTGCTCCTCAAGGCGGCGGAGACGACGAGCAGCTCCTCAAGGCGGCCACGACGACGAGGAGCAGCTCCTCAAGGCCCCGGCACGACGAGGATGAGTGACTCAAGGCTCAAGGTATTGTGCTCTATTCTTGTTCTTTTTTTTTTGAGATGGCTCTGTTCTTGTTTAGCTGTACTATGTTCTTGTTCTTGTTCAAGTAGGAGTACTGTACACTTAGATTAAGTACTCCTAGGTCATGTGTTGATTTTGCATGACTACAGATTTTCAGAAGCTACTCCTGTTACTCTAGATTAAGTACTCCTAGATCATGGAGTATTATTTTTTTCAGATACTCTGTCTTGTTTCTGGTTTTGCTATGCTCTCTGATCTTGTTTGATGTGAGTGGAGTAGATAAGCATGATGTTTTTCTGATTTTTACTCTGTATACCATGATGTTTAGTTTTGTCTCTACACATGTTTTGTTTCTATACATGCTTAATTAAACCTGAACTTGTCTGATTGAGGGCAATGATGTGAATGACATTTTTTTGCATACAAGATATATACACTGTTCTTGTCTCTGTATACCATGATGTCCTTGTCTAGATTAGCATGAGCAGTACTCCATGATCTTTTCTTGTCTGTTAGAGCTCCTTTGCATTCAAGACCTATATTGTACTTTATCATAATTCTCTCTCCTCTTCTCTCCTCTCAATCTCTCTTCTCTCTCCTCTTCTCTCTTAATCTCTTCTCTCATTCTCTTCTGAATCTGCCATGCACATGGATCATATGGAAATAGCAGTACATATGACAAGATCATATGGAAATAACAATACAAGTGGTGTCTCATCTCATCATTAACTGAACCATATCTACTCTTCTCATCATTAAGTCCAGCAGCTTCTCATCTCATCTCTCTTCTCATCACTGGTTCAACAGTGCTAAAGTGTTCTGGTACAGTTCAACGTCACAATCTAGAGAACCAGATAAGTTTCCTTCCCTCTGCATTCTATCCTTGTTGAGGTGCTGGATCTTTTATCCATTGCCACCACCTTCTTTCATAACCTCTAGCATGCATGATTGTAGTGTTATGAAAACTCTAGCCAACTTGTTCGCGTCATAATTATCAAATTCTTCCTCCACATTTTCTATGAGTTCCTTAATAGTTGTAGGTACTCTGCAATCTGTTAAGGATTGAATAGATCTGAAGAATCCTAAGTCTAGCACATTCATATTCGGCGAGTTTGCCGGCTGCTGCATCAGTTGAATGTCTAGGTCAGTTTCTGCTACAACTTGTAGGGAAGCTTCATCATTAGGTAGCACATGAGTTCATGCGTTGTCCTGCTGTATAAAAACTATCCTCCCAATATCTTCATCAGGCCACATGTCCTGTATAGTTGCAACAACTTTACCACACATAAACTGCCTCATGACTTCCCGGTTCACATTAATTGACTTAATTTCTAATGTCCCCCTCTCTCTATTCTGAGTACTCCTAGCTGCTGGAGTTTCCTTCACAAATGGCCACACCCCTATTTTGTCATCAAAGATTATAGCACCATTTTCGTCATACCTAGGTCTTGCCACTGCCGTTAGAAACATCACTTTCCCAATGCTGTTCTTATTATGAACAGTGCGTAAGGGGCATGTTTCTAAAGGATAGAGGTAATAGGTGGCTTTCTTCTTAGTCATATCAAACCACTTTTCATCAATATGCACTATGTTGGTCATATCTTTAAAGGTTGGCCTTGCATTTCCTAGTGTTTCTTCATCCAACATGGAAACGCAGAATTTCAATCTTGATATTCTGTTTGATGGCTTAAGTGTGGGCTTTAAGGTGCTAGTGCATCGCTTTATATCTCCCCATTGGAACCTTCTGTGCAGTGTTGTACAACTAACACTCATAGCTCTAGCTAGTGCTCTCACTGTTCTCCTTCTATTTAGCGGTATTGTAGCAATCCTAGAGAGATCTAGATCAGCTCGCTTGCGGCCTACTCTACCCTTTTTTTTGTTAGAAAGGTCAAGAGGTAGGCCTTGTGCAATCTGCTCGTGTGCTAGTTTCCATATTCTCTCCACCGTTCTAACAGTTGTATCCAAAAGATTGGCAACATGCACCTTGTCCTTCAATAGTATCTGTCCATTTATGCTTAGTGCCTTCAATGCAATATAAGCACCAAATCTGTGTTCATTTGGCAGGTCCCTTCGTCGTTGTTGTTGAGCACCTGCAAAAGACCGAAAGATAAGTTATTCTCCATATAACAACTCTATTTTCAGTACTGTACTTCATTTAAGAAAGCATGCATGTGTTAATTTGATGTCTATACATGGAGAACTTGCCGTAGTGGTTACTCATGGTACGTGTTGTTCTGAACATGTACATGTTGTGATTTACTCCTACATTTTCAGCTTTAAGAAACAAATCTATAGTACTCCATGCACAAACATGTGATGGTTAAGAAACAACAGTTTATTTGAGTTACCTGCTGCTTCAACATCTTCATCTTCTATGGGCATATCTTCATCTACTTGATGTTCTTGCTGAGTTATATCTTCATTGACTTGCTCATCCACTTGTTGTTCTTGCTGAGGTATATCTTCATTGACTTGCTCATCCACTTGTTGTTCTTGCTGAGGTATATCTTCATTGACTTGCACATCTACTTGTTGTTCTTGCTGAGCATCTGCTTGAAAATCTGCTTCATGTACAGTTTCTTCCTCCATTGCTTCATTTCTTGTTCCTCCACTTCTTTCTTTTTCTATTTGTCTCTATTGCAGATGGGGGATGGCGGTAGGCCAAGCGAAGGCAGAGGCGGAGCTCTGCCGCAGATGGGAGATTGCGGCACGCCAAGCGAAGGCAGAGGCAGAGCTCTGCCGGAGATGGGGTATGGCGGATGAGCCCGTGAAGGCAGGGGCCGAGATGCCTACAGGGGGGCGATGGAGATGCCGGGCGGCGTAGCTCGTCTGCGGGCGACGGCAGGCAAGAGGCAATGGCGGCGTACGACAGCATCGCGCGACGGGCGACGGCATCTTGCTCCTGTCGGCTGACCACTGTAAGTTTAACTTGTGGTTGTTGCTCCTGTGATTTGAGCGATTTATGAGATTAGATATTTAAATCCACACATACAACTGCTCTAGTCTGATTTATGTGAGTAATGGCTACTGAACCATAGACTCTGCACATAGACAAATCTGAACCAAATGCATGGGGTACTGAACATGATGTGTTATCAATTCTGAAACTGTGTGTGCATGCTCTATTATGAACTAAATCCATAATGCTTGATCTATTCTGAAACTGTGTGTGCATGCTCTATTCTGCACATAGACAATTCTGAACCAAATGCATGGAGTACTGAGCATGCCGTGATCTCAACATGATGTGTTCTTTATTTAATGAAAATGCAATGTTCTCAACAATTTAAGCATGTGATGGTTACAACTATATATTCTGAACAAGAACACCTATTCTGCACATTCTTTGTTCTGTATTCGGAGTATTTTGCTGAACAAGAGCACAAAAATCTGTAGGGATACTCAATCTAATTTTGGCTCTGTTCTGTTGCAGGAGTTGCAAAGGCACTGATCAGTTACCTGCTGCTCCAGCATCATCTTCAGGAGGGCTGAAGTTAAAATCTGGTGTGTGCATCTTGTTGCCTTCTGGAGTTCAAAGCTGGAGTCTGGAGAAAGGAAGGCGCAGGGCTGGAGAGAGGAAGGAGGCGAACTGGAGATGGGGAGGGGAGGGGATCTGCGCTTGGAGAGAGGAGAGGGGGAGGGGGAGGGGACCTGCGCCTGGAGAGAGGAGAGAGGAAGGAGGAGGCGGAAGCGACCTGGAGAGATGCTGGCGGAAGCGACCTGGAGAGGAGATGGTGGAGATTTGAATTTCAAATTGTTAATATTAGTGGACCTGTAATTATTGTAAATCTGAGGATGTTTTTGTAAAATGGTCTTTCTGAAGGCCTTGCGACAAGAATTTCGGTACGGAGGGAGTATAAAATACTGCTTTCAACTTCTAGGAAATTATGTGGACACGTACTTTTGCTCGGTCATCAATCGTTGGAAAACATCGTGTATGTACATTTTAGTCCAAGGAAATATTTTCAGTCATGCATTTTATCATATGCATATATGGCAGCATATTGGAGTAACAACACGTCCTAACAGTTTTCTTCATTGCATAATATAACAAGCACAAGCTACGTAAAGTTAACCAGAATGGGCTAGCATACATATTTTTCGATTGCAGATTACTCGATTCTAGACTGGGAAATGTGATTAAAACCTAGTTTCCTCCCTACCTGTTCACTACAAACTGCAGTGTAGTCTCTGTTTTAAATTTATGGGTAGAGCAAGGTTCAAGATGTTGCTCTTTATGTCCTGGAGCTGTTATACTATGTATAACCCACCTAGCATTTTGTGCATTCATTTTAACCAATCTCATCTTCTTGGGATTTAATCGGCTAGCCACTTTGTCCATCGTTATATCCACATGTGTTAATATATTTGCAATTTCAGGATCATGTTTAGCACATGGCTAGATGCAAAGTTACATTGATCGGTGTTGCTACAAGGTACTTTGTCCTTGCACCTGAGACATTTGTTCAGCTAATGCGTATGTGCTTTTGCATAGGATTGGGATCTGCTTCTAGGATATTGTTATTTGGTTATTTTAATTAGGAATTTAGGATACATGCAGATGACCACTTTTTAATAAGGAATAGTCCCGGTCCATGCCATAACCTGTTGGGTTCTCATGCAAATAGAAGAAAAGAAAAAAAAAACTCAAACACAAGATGTTTTCTGATGGTATCTAATTAAAGATGCCATGACAAAAGTGGTGCTATGAATACAACCCTTCTATCACGAAAGGAAGAAGAATTAACTTGAACAGTAAGAGAAGATATATTTTACAGAAGTTCAGTTCTTCTTTTTTGCAGGTTCCCAAGTTGGTAAATGTTGATCTTGCTGATGTGCAAACCATCATGCAAAATGCAGGATAATATTTGATCGGGACGAGAACTGCTACAGGTACAGCATTTGTAATAACTAATATGGTGTTTGATGTATTTTCAAATTTATATGACGGTTGCACATATCCAGCTCCATTATGTGCAAACTAAAATCTTAGTTCTATCACATTCAATGAGAAGACTTCAGTACGTGATGCAGTTGGGATCAAACATTGTCAGAGGAAATATTATAAAAAATGGCAATTCACAAGGTTGGCGTTCTAAAACAGTTCTACCTCTTAGAATGGCTAAGTAGTTGGTTCTTATGCAAGACATTGTTGGTGCTTGCCAATTTTATGCCATAATTCAATGTAAGATCTCCATCCATGAGTTAGTTCACATGTAACTCATCTTCCATACTATTCTTGGATTTCTTGCCAGGGAAAGCTATGACATGGCAATGCAGAAGGAAATGTTCACAGTGTAGTCTATTTTCCAATAGAAATGCTCACTTCATCTCTACAATCATTTGAAAGTTGCATATTGTGTGGACATTCAAAAGAATTTACTCTGGTGAATACCTTGATCCTTTGTTAGTCATAAAGGGCCTCAAGCCTCTTGAGAAGGAGCATGATTCATCACAGAAGCATACTACAACTGCAAGTGTACTTAAAGCTTCTTTATGCCTAAGTTGATTTTATTTTATGCTTCTATAGGGTGGCATCTTTTTAGGTGCAAGAGGTGAGAACTCTATAGAAGCTGGATTTCATTATGTATATTTGTCAAGCTGTACATATGATGCTTAAAACATGTTTCTACTGTGTTCGTAATACAGAGTGTAATTGCTAAAATATGAAGGCACACAAAACGCTTTCGGTCGTGCCATGTTGTGCTCTTATATTTATCACCTGCATTTTAATAGGATGGGTATGTACTCTCTCCGTCCCATATTAAGTGACTCAAATTTATCCAAATATGGATATATCTATGCCTAAAAAAATGTCTAATACATTTAATAAAAAGTCACTTAATATGGGACGGAGGTGCATGCCATCGGAACGGAATGACAGAGCTCTGACAACACCAAGCAAAACCTCAGAAAGAAATACAAACTCATTTACATGGAACTGTCAACGGCGCCGCGAAGCGCGCCTCTCCTCTTTCTAAGTTTATTTATTAAAGATGTGCCTATATGGATCTCGCTGTCTGATGTATGCTGTTGTTTATGACACTTTTGAGATATGCTCCGAACTGTCTGATGAACAATTTTTCGGGCTTCCTTTTGCTTGTTTTCAATACTTCAATAAAAGGTTTTGTCATTGTCGCAACAGGATCCTTTGAGTAACTGGTGATACTAGTTAGGAGCCCGTGCGTTGCTACGGAAAATAAAATATGAATAAAAAAAATAAAATCAATCTCATAAAAGCTAAGACCTAGTCTTTTTCTTTCTCTTCTCCCTTTCAATCCTATTCGGTTTGACATGTCATGTTTATCTTCCAACACTCACAATACATTTCATTTTTATCTTATAACTAATTATAACAGGCACCTAAGATATATTGTATGTTCGATCAGATCTCAGCTCTAAATGCGAAAAAATTGGTCCTACTTTTCAGTGGAGAAAAAAAAGGCTTCACCTCGCTTCAACTTGTACCAAATACCTGTGCATTCCCAACTTAATTCAACACGCAACAAAACAACTTTGTACTTCATGTTGTTAAGGAGCATAAGCTATTCTGAATGCGCAATAAACATTTATCCACAACTGATCCTCGCCTTCCTTTTATGCAACCAACACATTATGTATAGCCACTTGTTCCCTGCTGCCTCTTCCCAAGCAACGGTACAAGAAAATAAAATGATACACTCGATGGTTGATGGAGAACTAAACATTTCATGATCATCTCCGCCTGATATGCCCTGCCACTTCATTTCTCCTTTCTTTTTCCTCACACATCGGCTTCTCCACACGTCCGAATCCACGACACTCCCTCGCCACAGAATACAAATTGTCATCACAACACATTTTTTTTTCATTTTGGACTACAATCTTTTGTGTATGTTACGATGGTTGGATTCTTAAGTAATATGATGACGCGGAGGCCGAGGGATTCCTCCTTTTTCGAAAAAACACTGGATTTTGAGTGCCTGATGGTCTCATTAATGAAATGCTTACAGACTTTTGAGACAATTTGATAGCAGAAGAAATGAACTGAATACTAAATATTTGTGATAATATCTAGCTAACCTTTGAAACATCTGGATTTTGAGTGCATTTTCTGAACATCACAAATCAGTCTTTCTAATTCAAAGTTTTTCATTTGGTACATGGAACACTATTACTAAAATGTAACAACAATTATCAAAATCTCACATAATAGGATAGCTTCACAAAATAATTCATGTTATAAAACTGATAAAGCTGGACATAGCACTCTAGTGTTATTGGTCCGTATATGAAGGCTGCGGCCTACCCCATTAGTGAGTACAATAAGCCATCTTGCATATCTTACCATTGAAATGGATGGTGTGCCTAACATTGAAACTCAGGTATTCTGTATTAGACAAAGCCAAAAACCTGGGTAGCTCGTTTTCAACAGGTGCTTAATCAAAGTTGTTTCCCTGTATAATATTGACCAAAGAGCATAACCATTGGTTTTGCACCGAAGTTGCTGTTTGTCTGGAAAATGGCAGAATGAACAGAATGCCATGTAAGTAATGACACAAGAACACGAGCAGGATGAAAGAATATGTAATTGAGAACATTGTCGTACCGAAGTTAAAAGGAAAGTGCGGTGTGAATTTACCAGTAATGGGGAAGCAAAATCGGTAAACGGGTATGCACCTCTAAAGGCTTCAGTTTCTACACATATAGTCTTTTTAAGCAATCAACTGCAGAAGTGACAGAAGTCAGATGGGTTTGCATCTGCAAAGCACAAAGCAAAGGTACAGGAGTTCAGCTTCATACCCAAAAGAGCAAAACTATATGCTTGCTAATGACAAAATTGCTGAAAATGAAAAGCTCGCACATAAGTCTAGTACCTTCTATGCTGATTTTGAGCTGAACCAATTTGTTTGCAAAAGGTGATTGGACCTGAGGGATGTCTGAATACAGCAGAAATTATTAGCAACACACTAATTAACATGATTAATCAGGAGGGCCGGGGGTTTATGTATTATTACCATGAGATTTGCACGCCAGCATCCAAGAAAAGAACAAAAGATGAATTGGATGTATAGTTCAAATCCAGATCCTAGAAGAAAAGATAACAAAAGATAATAACTGACTGAAGATTTCTTCCTAGCTCCTAGAACTGTTTATTTAAGATTCTGAAAGGCAGATTAGTGATTCTCTGTTTAATTTTTTAGATTTTCATCCAATAAACTAAAATGTTAAATACTAATTGGTAATTACAATAAGCTCATTAAGGCATGTAACCTGCAAGAACAACGGCATTTTTTTACGTCATAATCATCTGCGATAAAACAGTACAGTAAGAATAACTGATTGGCGAGTTCATATTGAAAAAAACACATTCAGAGAGAAAGAAAACTGTAAAGACAAGATCATCTTTAGGCTTCAGAGAGAAAGAAAGACAAGATCATCTGCAGGTTTCTTTAGCTGTGTAATTTGTACAAAAAGAAAATTGTAAAGCGACAAGCCATATAAATGTATCAAGAGATTGACAAATTTATCTCTCATTTGATATTGGTTTGCTTTATTTTCTCTTTGGAGAAGCATAAGTGCAAGATTGTTTACACAAACCTGAATTTCTGAACTTGAGTGAATGCTCCAGCTAAAATATACACCAAGTCACAATCATTCTCTAGGAAAAAAGAGTTGAGAAATCCATGTGAAGCTAGGTGCACAGTTGCTCATGCCAATTGGAGTAGACTTAATTTTAAGGAACCTGCATTCAAGACAATAGTAGTGAGATTTAGTGAGAAGGCAGAGATGAAAAATCTCACCAGCCAACTTCACAGGAAGAATGAGCTCATGTAGGCGGATGGACTGCTTGTTGCTGCTGTGGAAAAGCTCTCATCTGATGACTGGCTGTGTGGCCTTTCAAGTCCGTCGTCGGTGGCGGTCGGATGGCAGCCTTATCCAAAGTAGCATTAAGCACCATTATATTGTACAACGATAAAATCAACAATATCATGACACAAAATACAAATAGTAACATGAGTTTTTGCCTCTCCCTCTTGCTACAGATTAGCATCCATGAATCCCAGGAGGGGGCTTGAGCGAAAGGGAACCTCTCCGGCCGCAACCTGCAGCCGCCGCTTGTTCCAGCCACCATGGATGAACTTGACGGAACTGGATGTCGCTAAGGATGGAATCGATGCTGACAGCCGCTTACCTGGCGACGTTGGAAGCAGCGCGGGGACTTGGCGTCGTAGTCCTCCTTTCATGACGACAGCTGCAGGGGCCAAGGTCCCGGCGGCGCGTGGGCGAGGGAGAGCCGGGTCGCGTCGAGCACGTGCACGGTGACGGGCGGCGGCGGCTAGATCCTGCTTCTCCGGGAGGGGGAGGGGGGGGGGGGGGAGGGGCTTCATCGTCCTGCTGCTGCTGAGGGCCTTCGGCCGCGTCAGGGGAGGGGAGGACGGCCCCGCCGGGGGAGGGGATTGATTTGAGGGATTGAGGACGAGGGCAGACAGATCGGGGCGAGGGTCTGTTTCGTGTGATTTTTCCATCGGGTGGTGGGGATCGAGCGTATGCCGTGGGACTTTTTTTTCCATCGACCGGGCCTGCGGACGGACAGACGTACGCACGCAACTGAGAATTAAGGAATAGTAGAGAGTAGAGATATGCAACTCCCTCCGATCCGACACTTGTTATGTGCGGGATGGAGTATTACTATCTTTAGTCCAAAACTTTATGTGCTGTGAGTAGCGTGGAACAGGGTAGGCTTTTGCATCTTTTGATGAATTGTTTGCAACTGCACATCCTTTACACTTCCTTGTCCTGGCTTCCAGCATTCACCTTTTCAGTTTGTTTCTTCATTCGTAGCATAACTCTTAGCTCGTTTGGCACCCATCATTTGGGACTAGAATTGTGGAATTCATTTTGAATTTTAGAGACTAACTTGTTTGGTTGGCACGGAATTGACTATATGAATTCAATTTGCAATTTCATGGAATCACAATACAACTAATCTCAATTTCTCTCTACAAGCCATCATTTCTCTGGAATTTGTCTCTAACTCTACAAATCCATATGGTAGACAAACATGATTTTTAAATCCGGAATTCAAATTTAACCAGATGAAATCCTACCAAAAAATAGATTTCATTTCATTTGGACCAAATGAAATGAAATGAGAAGTGCCAAACGAGCTGTCATGTTATGGACCTTTACTGCCAATGTTCCTCTTGTGTTCATGAACAGTAGAGTACGGAGTATTATCTAGTCTGACATGCATTAGATCGCTCACCAAAAGAACAATTGATTTTCGGTCGCTTGATAACCTGCACATGTTCCCTCAATAAAAAACCCTGCACATGTTTCCATTTCATTTCTGTAGATCTGCGTGGAAGCTGTCTGGTGGGAATATTTTTGCAGAAACAGGTACTCGCTTTTTTACTCAGAATCTGGTACTCATTCTTATATGTTATTGTTTTTTTTTTTGAGACAATTTTATTGATTGGAGGCAATAGGATCTGAATTGAGTAATTTACAAGGGCCGCACTGCCTTGCATGGTTCTGTCTTTTTACTTGTGGGCTGACCAGCAGCTGATAAGAGCATGTGGGCTGACCAGCAGCTGATAAGAGAATGTGGGCTGACCAGCATTTGGGCCGAACATGGCTCTTGTCCTCTCCTGACTTCACACAAAACCTCGTCGCGGCCGCACTCCTTCACGCACTCATCATTAGTTTAGGTGTGAGGCCGCCGCGTGTGTGGGCGGCGGAGGCTCCCACCTCCGTCCGTCCCCCTCGCCGTGGCCGATGATCGCACCGCCCGGACCGCGGCCACTCTGAATCGGCGGCGATGAGGAGGCCCGGCCCTTGGCGCAGACCCGTGCCCTCCGAGCTGCGGCCGCGTCAGAACTCCGCCTCGCGGGGCCAGCCAGCCCGCACCTCGCCACGCGTACGCCGCCGGCATTGGAGGCCCGGCTCGAGGCAGCCGTCGGCGGCGGCGGATTCGGCTGTGCTTGGGGCTCTAGGGACCGTGTTGCGGGAGGCTGGCGCGGCTTCCGTTCGTTTGGTTCCGGCGAGGCCAAGCCGTAGATCTGAGCCGCCTCGCCATGGATTTAACATCTTGCTTCCATTTGGTGTGCCTCTCTCTGTCTCTGCCTCTTGTCTCTATCTTTCGCTTCCCTTCTTAAGCTTAATTATCCTCGTGGCCTCTTTTGGCAAACGAGTGTGTGTCTGTGTGTGCATGTGTGTTTAGTTCCAGATTCCACCTCCAAGGGGGCCGCCTCAAGCGAGCAGTTGGGCGCTGGGAACCCTAGGAAGTGGGGACGGACCAGAGATGCGAGGAATCGAGTGGTTCCGTTACCACCACCTTTGCATTCGCTGTGTGCAGAGGTCGGTTCTTCCATCGTCTAAATTTTTCCAAAAAACTCTACTCCCTCCGATCCATATTAAGTGTCGCTGATTTAGTACTCCATCCGACCCATATTAATTGTCTCAAATTTGCCCAAATATGGATGTATCTCTGTTTAAAAAGCGTCTAGATACACAGTAATATTTTGACAAGTTAATTCGGACGGGAGGGAGTACAACCTGCTAGAGATGCTCTAAGTAAACCACACCCCTTTGCAAATTCTGGAGACTTGAGGGTGATGGATGGCTATTTTGGCTGTTCATTGTTGCTTTCCCGCGAATCACTGCTGTCACTATCAGTGGAGGAGCTTAAAAGAATATGACCCATCGTCCCCTTCATGGTCAAGTTGTTGTTGTTGTTGTTGCTGCTGCTGCTGTTACTGCTGCTCGATCTCTTTGATTGAGAAATGGAATCTTATGAGGGGCAATGATGATCAACCATGGCTGATATAGGCATGCCCTCGAGGCACCTGTGGGCATCAAGTTGGTTCCTACCTTCTCTCTTTGAACCTTTTCGGACATGTGCTAATTTTGGTGGCTCTGTCCTTTGGATGATCATTCCTGACGAGTGATAACCAGGGCAGATTCACTAAAGTAAGAACTGGTTATTTGGTGATAAGATGATGGGGATACTGTTCTATGAACGAGCAAAGGCGAATCTGAGCCCCACTACAATGTGCAGATTGATGGCTATTTTAGCTGCAAAATTTTTATTCGTATACCGGAAATCATTGCTGTCAACATCAGTGGCGGAGCTTGAACTGAAAAATTGATCCACTGTTACCATCATCATCAAGCTCTCTCTGTTTGCTGCTGCTGCTGATGAATCTCTTTGATTAAGGAACAGAGATGTTGATTTCAAAAGATCATGATGGAGCTTTTAGTTATATTGTGGATCTTTGTTGCTTATATTCATTTCGATTGAATCGGTCTATTGTACTCCCTCCGATCCATAATAAGTGTCGCTGATTTAGGCTTAGTTTTTGCATTGCTGAACTGTGCTGTGCTTAGGCCTGGTAACGGGGACAAACCCGCACCAGACCCAGATCGATCCATGCGGCAGCCAGCTCGCTCCCCATACCAATCCGCCCCACTAATCTGTTTGTTTAATCCAAACCATACCAAACCGCATGCAGGTAGCCCCCGAACCTCACCAGACTGCACGAAGTTTGCGGGTTGGAATCCACGTCTCAGACCATGGGGGCCAACGCTAGGAGAGGCGCTGCCAGCAGATGTTTCCACTGCCTGCCTGTGCTGCTATATTCAGATACACTGATACAGTCACATACAGTTGAAGTGATACACGTCCAAACCATTCAGGGTGGACGGGGAGAGACCTGACCAGACCAATCCAAACCGCATATTCACCTAGACCAAACCGATCCAATCCAAATTTTTTTTCTATCCATTCGGATCCGCACCAACGAAACCTGTTTGAATACCTGCACCGTTACAACCATCTTGATCCGCACCATTACCAGGCCTAGCTGCGCTGAACTTATTTTATAATCTGCTGTTCAGAAATACACATAAAAGCAGAAAAAAGTTGGTTAGCCAAACACGTAAATGCCAAACGCAGCCTTAGTACAACCATAGTACAACTTTCAGGGGCAATGATGATCAACCATGGCTGATATAGGCATGCCCTCGAGGCATCTGTGGGTATCAAGTTGGTTTCTACCTTCTCTCTTTGAACCTTTTCGGTCATGTGCTAATTTTGATGGATCTGTCCTTTGGATGGTCATTCCTGATGAGTGATAACCAGGGCAGATTCACTAAAGTAAGAACTGGTTGATTTGGTGATAAGATGATGGGGATACTGTTATATGAACGAGCAAAGGCGAATCTGAGCCCACTAAAATGCATGTGCAGATTGATGGCTATTTTGGCTGCGGAATTTTTATTCGTATACCGAAAATCTCTCTCTCTCTCTCTGTTGCTGCTGCTGATCTATCTCTTTGATTAAGGAACAGAGATATTTGATTTCGAAAGACCATGATGGAGCTTTTAGTTCTATAGCGGTTTAGTATAACTTAAGTACAAAGTTATACTAAATCAGCTATTCATCATGGATCAGAGGGAGTACTTTCTTTTATGAATCAATAAAGCCAGGTCATTGTTCTAAAAAAAAAGGAACATAATCCTATGATGGGCAATGATGTTCGATCATGGCTGATATAGGCACGCCCTTGAGCAATCAAGGCACCTTTGGGTATCAAGTTGGATCCATCGTCCTCTCTTGAGCCTTCTCGATCATGTGCTAATTTTGGTGTATCTGTCCTTGGATGGTCATTCTTGATGGGTGATAACCAGGGCAGATTCACTAAAAGTAAGAGCAGGTTGATCTGGTGACAAGATGTTGGGGGTAGGGTTATATGATTGAACAAAGGCGAATCTGAGCCCACTCGAATGCAATTATACTGGTCCCAAGCAAATTGTGCAATGTTTGCTATTAATATTTGTATTTTAGGGCCTCTTTTATTAACAGGATTTTCAAAACACATTGAAGGAATTATGCAGGATTATAATGTCATGTATTCTTGATAAGGGCGATGATGATTGACCATGACTGAAATAATCATGCCTTTGAGCAATCAAGGCACTGGTGGTAATCAAGTGATCTTCCCTTCTCAAGAGCCTTTTTGATTCCATGATACTGGTGGATCTGTCCTTGGACGGTTATTCTTGTTGAATGATAACAAGGACAACTCCACTCATGTAAGAACGTGTTGATCTGGTGATAAGAGATGATAGGGATTGAGTTATATGATAGAGCAAAGGTGAATCTGAGTCCATTCCAATGCAATTTACTGTTTGTATTTTGTCTGTGTCGACAATGTTTTCATCCCTTTGTTTCATAAATTGTTCCTTGTTCCTTTTCATATCTTGTTGCATCTTGTGCAGTACATCGAATCTTCACATTTTTTCTAATTGGTTTTTGCTGAATTACTCTTAATTATATATTCAGTCAGTTTGTTATCACCTTTCATATGTGGTGTAAATCATGTGCATGTAGCATTTTCCCTTTCAGTTAATTCGTCTATGTTGATATGGTCCACTTTCCTCTAGTGCAAGATGTTGCCTTTCTACTTATCTCTCCTGTTTGTATTACCAGTAATATGTTATTTCAACACCACTATCTTTCTTTGTTCTTTCTGCTGGTTACTGTGAGCCAGGGACCCACTATTAAATATTCTTTTGATGACTTGCAATTCTCATGAATCCCACAGGAATCAAACTACTTTGTCAAAGTTTCCTAGTGGCACAGATGCACTGCGTGCAAAAACCAAAAAGATTGTATAACCCTGCTGAGGTCTGATGTTCTATTAAGTCATATAAACATGCCCGTGAACAGGGTATGGAGATTGTAATATGAACTCGTTCTCTCTAGAAGCCTGTTTAGGGCATATATTTTTGCTGGTGGTGCTGTAGTCCGTGGTCAATCTGATAATGATTGCGCCATGCTTGTAATACACCTGTTTGGTTGCTACCAAGAGGAGTGCATATGAGCATTAGAGGCAGATGGTGAGAACATAAACTAGCACAGCGCCATTTTTTTTTTTAATGTTTGACCAGGTAGTACTAATTCATGCACAGATTGGGATTGTGTATCTATACATCGAATGTAAAGCTGAACTCAATGCAACTGATACAGTACTACCATACAAGCTATGAATAACATCATCCCCCGTTTGTTTGAGCTTTGAAGCTATTTTCCTCTGTGTATTGTGTTCTCTGTACAGCTTCTTGCTACACTCAGATGTTAAGGCCTGTTGATTTCTATGTGTTTAATTATACAAGTAGAGCTGTACCTCTGTATCAGCACTTATTTTATTACTCCTACAATATTGTTTTCAATGGTGATTCTGGAGTATTTGCTTGCAGTACATACGTTGAGTGTTGCATTAAAAGATAATGCACTGTCCAGTAAATTTTCAGCACTTGAAAAACTTTTTGCCCGAAAGGCTTCCATTTTTGTCAGATTATACGAAGGGACATAAGGAATATTTCGCTACCATTTTACTTTGTGCCTTATCATGGATGGGCTTATCTTGCTGGAGCAAGACTGGGAGGTGTTTGTAATAATGTGTGTATGTTAATAATTTTTCATTTCTGTCATTATATAATGTAATTTCATCTAGATTCTAGAAATGTATGCCTTTAGTATCCGAGAGAATCGACAGGTATTCAGTTCTTAAGTGTTCATTAGGATACCATACTATCTTTTGTTATCAGTTTATGTTATTTTGTTACTATGGTTTCTGCTTAAGATGATTTAGCCTCTCCTGATTTGGCTCCTTGGCATTCTGTTTAGTTAGTTATCATGCTTGAAGGCTTTGCTTGCAGCAAGTCACTGTTTTCAGCTATCTGTTTTAGATGCTACAATGGATGATTCATCTCAATTACTCCTGCAGAGTGACAGACTATATATTGCATGTTGCTGCCAGGACCATATCCATATTTTAACTGTTGCAGTTGAAGGGTTGTGCTAATCTGAACCACTGAAATACCATTTCTTGTTTGTTTAATTTGTTCTGAAACTCTCCTCAGATTTTATGCTTGCATTTGTATAGATCTCTTTTCTGTATAATAATAAGGCTGTTACCATTTCAATTTTGGATCATGCACCAGAGGACAGGGTAGTTGTTGCTCTTTTTTTGTGCTTACCTTTTGTTTGCGCTAATGTATTGGTCACTTGTTAGATACATTGGTACACGTCATTTTTTTATTGCTCGCTTCCTGGCAACCTTGTATCAGTTACGTAACATGTCAGTATTTGAAAACCGCATCTTCTTGAGATAGTGTTTGTTTCCTAAATCGGTCATATGTGAAAGTTACTTGTGTAGAACAACTAGCCAATGCGAGTTCCTAACCTGGCAGAGGTGCCACGTGGTAATGAAATTTTGTGCGCAATCATTATCGTGGTTGTTTTTCTTAAATTTGGTCAAATACAATTTTCCTTGTTTTAGCATTTTAATTATCTTATTGTTGGTGCAGTGCATTTTTTGTTATTCTGATTCCGTAAAACATAAACACTGAAACTTATCTCGTGCTATTTAGGAAACATGTATACACGGTTGCTAGTTCTTCTGCCTAGCATGTTTTCATTACACCATTGAACAGTACCAATCTTCCGAATATTTGGACAAACTGTACTTCTGGTGTTGGAAAGTTTGTCTTGTAGCCTTGATTGAGACCATGATCTTTGATGATCAATCCTTTGACACACATTGGATGAAATTTTACTGTGCATTTGGTTCTTGTCGGTGGACTATTGGGTATCTGAGTAAAGAAGAATAAAAACATATGTTTGTGCTGGTGGTGCTGTAGTCTGTGGTCTATCCGATAATGATTGCACCATGCATGTAATACACCTGTTTGGTTGCTACCAAGAGAAGGAGTTTATATGCGCATTAGAGGCAGATGGTGAGAACATAAAATGACACAGCCTGGAATGTCATTTTGTTAAACTAGCACTTCAATGTTTGACCAGGTAGTATGAATTGATGCACAGATTGGGCTTATGTATCTACCCATCGAATGTAAAGCTGAACTCAAGTCAACTGATACAGTACTACCATACAAGCTATGAATAATATTATCCCCCGTTTGTTTGAGCTTTGAAGCTATTTCTTGTGTTCTCTGTACAGCTACATGCTACACTCAGATGTTAAGGCCTGTTGATTTCTGTGTGTTTAGTTACACCAGTAGAGCTGTACTGTACCTCTGTCTCGGCACTTGTTTTATTATTGCTACAGTATTGTTTTCAATGGTGATTCTGGAGTATTTGCTTGCATTACATACGTTGAGTGTTGCTTAAAAGATAATGCCATGTTCAGTAAACTTTCAGCATTTGAATAACTTTTTTTGCACGAAAGGCTTTCATTTTTGTCAGATTATATGAAGGGACATAAGGAATAAGTCTCTACCATTCTACTTTGTGCCTTATCATGGATGGGCTTGTCTTGCTGGAGCAAGATGAGGTGTTTATAATGTATATGTCTGTTAGTAATTGTTCATTTCTGTCATTATATAATGTAATTTCATCTAGATTTTAGAAATGTATCCTTTAGTGTCCGAGAAAATCGGCAGGTATTCAGTTCTTTAGTGTCCATTAGGATGGCATACTATCTTCAGTTATCAGTTTATGTTATTAGGTTACTTTTGTTATTAACTGCTATGATTTTTCTGCTTAAGATGATTTAGCCTCTCCTGATTTGGCCCCTTGGCATTATGTTTAGTTAGTTATCGTGCTTGAAGGCCTTGCTTGGAGCAAGTCACAGTTTTCAGCTATCTGTTTTAGATGCTACAATGGATGATTCAGCTCGATTATTCCTGTAGAGTGACAGACTATATTGCATGTTGTTGCCAGGAACCATATCCATATTTTAACTGTTGCAGTTGAAGGGTTGTGCTAATCTGAACCACTGAAATACCAATTCTTGTTTGTTTAATTTGTTCTGAAACTCTCCTCAGTTTTTATGCTTGCATTTGTATAGATCTCTTTTCTGTATAACAACAAGGCTGTTACCATTTCAATTTTGGATCATGCACCAGAGGACAGGGTAGTTGTTGCTCTCTTTTTGTGCTTACCTTTTGTTTGCGCTAATGTATTGGTCACTTGTTAGATACATCGGTACATGTCATTTTTTATTGCCCGCTTCCTGGCAACCTTGTACAGTATCAGTTACGGAACATGTCAGTATTTGAAAACCGCGTCTTCTTGAGATAGTGTTTGCTTCCTAAATCGGTCATGTGTGAAAGTTGCTTGTGTAGAACAACTAGCCAATGCGAGTTCCTAGCCTGGCAGAGGTGCCACGTGGTAATGAAACTTTGCACTCAATCATTATCGTGTTTGGCTTTCCTTAAATTTGGTCAGATACAAATTTTCCTTGTTTTAGCATTTTGATTATCTTATTGTTGGTGCAGTGCATTTTTTGTTATATTCTGATTCTGTAAAACATCAACACTGAAACTTATCACCTGCTATTTAGGAACATTTGGAAGTACATGTATTGTATGACTGCTAGTTCTTCTGCCTACTACTCCCTTGAGCATGTTTTAATTACACCGTTGAACAGTATAAAACAGTATCGATCTTCTGTATATTTGGACAAACTGTACTTTTGGTGTTGGAAAGTTTGTATTGTAGGCCTTGAATTGAGACTATGATCTTTGATGATCATTCCTTCGACACACATTGGATGCAATTTTACTGTGCATTTGGTTCTTGTCGGTGGACTATTGGGTATCTAAGTAAGGAAGAATAAAATAGAAGTTCACCTGTTGGATTACAGGGAGAATAAACTGCTTTCCTATCTAGCATTTCACAGTTGCTGATTGACTGGCTCATATGGACGTTGCAACCCATAACTGTAAGTTAACCGTGGAAACCTAATAGAAGAGAGTTGACTATTGCATGGGGACACAACATATCTTTGCCATGTTGATGACTCTTGTTGGATAAGATGGTGCGATAAAATTCATTTGATCCACTATAACCTTGAGGCCTCCGGGGCAGTCGTTTTGCTTCCTGATCTGTGGCAATCCTGCTGATACTGCCCTTTGCATGCTGGTTGCACTGGCGCCACTACCTCGTGGTGATATCGCTGTCTCTGGACAGTGTCCATGTGGGCGCGTCCGGCGTACTCCACTGAATCCCAGTTTTCTGTAGCGTGCTAATGTCAGGCCCCATTGTTGGTTCGTCTGTCGGATGCCTGATCCTGCTGAAATTTTGTTGTTTCCGGCGGTGCCAGAAGGCACGCACTTTCATGTAGCTGCCCTGTGATCAGTGGTGCGTTGACCGTCTCAAGGTCTCTGCAGTTTTCTTGCCAAAGTCTGGTTATTTTTATACTTCTCGTATCTGTAGGTATCCATTTGGTTTCTAGCTAGACCATTTGGTCTTGCACGGAGATAAGCGTCCAGCTCAAGCGGACACCAGATGAGCAATTATCTCCCGTGGTACAGTCTATGATTCTTTTACAAAGAACCTTTTGTCCTCTCTTGTAGGTCAATGGTTGGAATCATTGACAAACCGGTGGGCCAACACAGTGGCCTGAACATGTTACACCTGCAGACACATCTACGGTGTAACTTGGTAATAGTTTGTACTTGTCGACAAGCTGTTAATTAGGAGTGGGCAGTTAGCTGGGGTGTGTTGCCGTGTGGTGCACCTGTGCGTGTGTGGCTTTTATGCCGAGCTCTCTGTCTGTAAGGGTATCCATTAGAAATTGAATTCGGTACTGAACTTTGCTACTTCTCTCTTGCCTCCGGCGGCGTGCCGTCTGGTTGGGTTTCGCGGTGGGTTACAGCCTCGCCCCGTCGAAAACTGGGTTGGGTGTAACAACTTGGTATCAAAGACGTACGGTCCTCGGCGCGCTTCACAATCTCGCCGCCGGTCAGTAACATCGACCGTCTGGTCGGGGAACACCTTCGGGTCGATCCCCCTAAATCCCGATGACATTTGACCGACGTAGAGGAGGCAGCGACGGCTCCGGTCTCCAAGCCATCGGCCCAGACCCGCTTTGTCTTGGATGCTATGGAAAAGCTGGAGGAATCCCTCAAGACCATGTTCCAGCGACTCCTAGATGACGGGATTAAGAAGGGGCTGGATCAGGTGGGCAACTAGATCCAGGCGGTAGACACATCAATCGGCGACATCCGCTCCAACCTACGCGGGTCAACGAGAAGGTGCAGCACCACTCCGACCGGTTGGATCTCTTCCAGACGAAAGTGGACATGTCCATGGACGCCATAGCCACCGTCCAGCAAGAAAAGAGGGACCTTGCCCGCGTCCTTCATGGTGGCCAAGGGCCAGGTCCTACGCCTGAGGGCCAGCAGCCCACTGGTCATGGAGAAATGACGGCCGAGACAACTACACAGCAGCAGTTCGGCCAGCCGCATCACGCACACAACATGTTCGATTGTATGCCAGAGCACGGGCAACAGGGACATCGTCGTCCTTACATGCCCAAGATGGATTTCCTGAAGTTTGATGGGTCAGATGTACGTATTTGGGTTGATCAGTGTGAACCTTCTTCAAGATGTACCAAATCACAGAGAATTTCAAAGTTTCAGCGGAAACAATGAATCTCACCCACAATGCCGCGCATTGGTACCAAGCCTTCAAGCTATCCAATCAGTGCTTGGGCTGTCCCCCATTTAAAGAGGCTATCTTAGCTGAATTTGAAGGCAATGTGTGTCGCGATCGCTTGCGCGAGCTCTGTACATTGAAACAAACAGGGTCAGTGGCAGAGTACTTGTGCCAGTTCAACATGCTCTTATATCAAGTCAAGTTGTATGACCCGACGATAGGTGGCCTCATGGTGGTTACTCGATTTATTTTGGGTCTGAAAAATGAGTTGCATGCCGCCGTCAAAGTGCAGCTGCCAGCATCTGTCGCACAAGCTGCTCAATTCGCCACTGTCCAGGAAGGTGTTCTAGAGCGCCAACGCTCTTATCCTTCCAAACGGGACACGTTCAAGGCTCCAATTATCGGTGGCAACAAATCTGAATCCACCTCCAGAGCAAATGCAAGTAACAAATTGGAGTCTGGAGATTTGTGGAAGGCAAAGCAATTAAAAGAGTTTCGGCACGCCAATGGCCTTTGTTATCGATGTGGTGAAAAATATTCTCCAGGCCATTTATGTGCTACTCCTACGGCAATTGAAGCTCAGGCTCATGCGCTGCAAAGTCAAGAGATCATTTCTGATGACATATTGGATGCCCTATGTGCTGCTGAACCATCGGATGACACTGACATGCATTTGTCCTTGAATGCCATCTCTGGCACTGATAATCCTGAGGTAATTCAGTTGCGTGTGCTTGTTGGCAATAAGACGCCGCTCATGTTGCTTGATTCGGGCTGCTCTCACAGCTATCTGAACAAGGATCTGGTGCCCTACATAAATTGCTCACCAACACCTATTTCTCCAAAGCTTGTGAAAGTTGCAAACGGAGGTACTGAAGAGTGTAATGCCGAAGTACAGGGATTTCAGTGGTGGATTCAAGGTGAAACTTTCTCTCACACGATGAAAATTCCGCGCCTAGGAGGGTATGATGCTATTTTGGGAATCGACGGGCTTAGGCAGTGGGGTGAAATGCCAAGTAATTGGGATAAAAAGTATGTAAAATTGCAGCGCAATGGCAAGTGGATAACACTCCATGGTGTCACCAGCCCAGCCTCGATGGTTCAGTCGATCTCTGCTCTGCAATTGTGCAAGAGCTATGCTGCAAATGATGTATGGGCCACTGTGTTGCTCCAACAGGTGCCCTCTGACAGTTCAGTTGTGGCGGACATTCCATCTTCCATACAAGATCTCCTACATGAGTATAAGGATGTTTTCAGTGAGCCTTCAACTCTGCCAGCGCACCGGAAATTTGATCATGGCATTACCATTCTTCCGAGCGCAGCCCCTGTTAACTGTCGGCCATATCGGTACAGTCCACAACAAAAGGACGAAATTGAAAATCAACTTGCTGCACTGCTCAAGGCCGGCACCGTGATCCCTAGCATGAGCCCGTTTGCTAGCCCTGTTCTTTTGGTAAAGAAGAAAGACGGCAGTTGGCGCTTTTGTGTTGACTATCGACGCCTCAATGAATTGAAAGTCAAAAGCAAATTTCCAATGCCAGTTATTGAAGAGCTGCTCGACGAACTCGCGGGCGCAAAATTCTTCTCTAAATTGGATCTCCGTGCCAGGTATCACCAAATTCGCATGGTCGAAGACGATGAGCACAAGACCGCGTTCAAAACTCATCACGGGCTATTCCAATTTCGGGTCATGCCCTTCGGATTGACGAATGCGCCAGCCACATTCCAGTGTGTGATGAACTCGATCTTCGCACACTTAGTTCGTAAGTCAGTCCTGGTCTTCATGGATGATATTGTCGTCTACAGTTCGTCCTTGCAGGAGCACACAGTTCATTTGCGCACGGTGTTGGACATCCTCCGAGCCAATCAGTTTTATGCCAAGCTATCCAAGTGTTCATTCGCCAAGTCTCAGTTGGACTACCTCGGGCACATTATCTCGGATCATGGTGTGGCGACAGATCCTAGCAAGACCGAAGCGATGTTGCAGTGGCCAATTCCTACATCATTTACCGAATTGAGAGGATTCCTGGGCCTTACTGGGTACTGTCGTCGCTTTGTTCAACGTTATGGTGTGATGGCGAAACCTCTGACAGTCATATTACAGCAGAAAACATTTCAGTGGACACCAGCAGCACAAGTGGCATTCGACAATCTGAAACAAGCCATGAGCTCCACTCCGGTTTTGGGTATTCCTGACTTTAATCGTCCTTTCTTCATTGAAACTGATGCATCGGACATGGGTATTGGTGCAGTGCTTTTGCAGGATAATCATCCCATTGCCTACCTCAGTAAAGCACTCGGAGTGCGCAACCAAAAGCTTTCGGCCTACGAGAAGGAATTTATGGCTCTCATGCTTGCAGTCGACAAATGGCGGTCATACTTGTCCAGGGGGCCATTCACTATCAAGACAGACCATCAAAGCCTCTGTAATCTCACAGATCAACACCTGACTTCAGATTTGCAACGCAAGGCCATGACCAAGTTAGTGGGTCTTCAATTTAACATCAAGTACAAGAAGGGCCCAGAGAATGTGGTGGCAGATGCCTTGTCCAGAATGCCTCACCCAATGTCAGTAACTTCAGTTTGTGCTATTTCTCAAGGGAAGCCGGTGTGGCTGCAGGAAGTACTAAACTCATATGCAGTAGATCCCCATGCTCAACATTTACTGCAGCAGTTAGCGGTATCCAATGCTGACTGTCCAGATTTCACTTTGGAAAATGGCTCAATTAAGCACAAGGGACGCATATGGATTGGCGCTAACGTTGGCTTGCAAACAAAGCTTATTGAAGCCATGCATGACTCAGCTGTTGAGGGTCATTCCGGTCAGTTGCCAACTTATCAACGATTGCACAAACTGTTCAGTTGGACAGGACTTAAGCAAGCTGTTGAGGAGTACGTTCGTCAGTGTGAAATCTGTCAAAAGGCCAAACATGAATCGTGCAAACCTCCGGAGCTTCTCCAACCTCTTCCACTTCCGAAAGGCCCATGGCAAGATCTAACAATGGATTTCATTACCGGCCTGCCCAAGAGCGAGGGTTATGAAGTGATTATGGTTGTTGTGGATTGGTACACCAAGTTTGCACATTTTGTGCCCCTCGAGCACCCATTTACTGCTCAACTCGTGGCCAAAGCTTTCTTGCAGAACGTTGTTTGGCTGCATGGTATGCCTCTGACGATTGCATCTGACTGGGATCCAATGTTCACAAGTCGCTTCTGGCAAGAACCGTTTCAGTCCTTTAAAACAAAATTGAATCTCAGCACTGCAAATCACCCGCAGAGTGATGGCCAAACTGAACGCGTCAACCAATGCATCGAGATGTACTTGCGTTGTGCCACCCATGATCACCCAAAGAAATGGTTCAGCTGGCTCGCACTTGCCGAATTTTGGTATAATACCACTCACCATAGTGCACTAGGCTGTTCCCCTTTCAAGGCGCTTTATGGCTACGATGCTTCATATGAGATTATGCCTGATCTAGTCTCTGTACAAGATCACCAAGTGCAAGATATGCTACAGGAAAGGCAGCAACATTCAACATTCTTGCGTGCCCATCTAGAGAAAGCTCGACTTAGGATGAAAACAATGGCAGACCGTAAACGCACAGATCGCGAGTTTCCAGTGGGTGAGCGAGTCTTGCTGAAGCTCCAGCCCTACTCCCAATCATCTGTGGTCAACAGACTCCACCCCAAGCTTGCATATAAGTACTATGGGCCTTTCGAAATTGAGGAGAAAATAGGCACCGTTGCCTACAAACTGAAACTTTCAGAGTCTAGTATGGTGCACCCAGTGTTTCACATTTCACAGCTCAAGCCTTTTGTTTCCAAGTACACGGCAGAATCTGCTACTTCTCCAACTCCTGTTACTCTGGATGCTGCTGATTTGCAACCGGAAGAGATACTTGAGCGGTGACTCATCAAGAAGGGCAACCACGCTTATCAACAAGTGCGTATCAAGTGGAGTTCTTTGCCTGCCACATCTGCGACATGGGAAGGTTATGAGGTGCTGAAGCTGAATTTTCCAAATGCACCGGCCTGGAGACCAGCCGGTTCTCAAGGAGAGGGCAATGTTACACCTGCAGATACATCTACGGTGTAACTTGGTAATAGTCTGTACTTGTCGACAAGTTGTTAATTAGGAGTGGGCTGTTAGCTGGGCCTAACGTGGGCTGTTAGCTGGGCTGTGTTGCTGTGCACCTGTGCGTGTGTGGCTTTTATGCCGAGCTCTCTGTCTGCAAGGGTATCCACTATAAATTGAATTCAGTACTGAATTCTACTACTTCTGTCTTGCCTCCCGTCCGGTTGGGTTTGGCGGTGGGTTTCGCGTTGAAAAATGGGTTGGGTGTAACAGAACAGATCACATGATGGGCTCGAATAATAGCCCCACTAGCCTGCCTCGTGGGCAGATTCCACCAGTGCTACTGTGCTAGAGGTCCTGTTCGTTTCTGTTCGAAAAGTGTTTCTTTCTTTCTTATCTCGTATCGAGGCTGATTCAGCGCTCGCTTGTGTAATCTTGTCAAGCTAGGCTGGCTGAGGTGATGCAAGTAGCGCCAGTAGCTGATGGCATGGAGGATAAACAGCTCGAGTCTTGAGTTGAAATGATTGGCTGAACTCGTGAATGAGTGACTGAGTGAGTGAGTGAGTGAGACAAGTCGAAAATGCTTAAAGTGAAGCAATACTACTTTCAGAGCGCATGATTAATTTTAAAGTGAAGGAATACTTTCGTGCTTCATTTGAACAAGTTATGTAATACCTGTGGAGTGATTAATCCATGGTTTTAAAACAAACAAACAGCCGTACCTGATGCTTTTGGTGTGACGGTGGAATATGACACACGATGTTTGGTTGGATTGAATCGTTTCTACTTGTGTTGGTGTCTTTATTCTCTTCTTTTGGTAGTAACATAATAACCCAAACAGGTGAAGAAGTAATCTCCGCATTTAGCATCGCATGCTACTAAACACCAATCTTGTGGAGCATGCATGCCCTGTATATGTATGACATTCAATCAAGCAATAGCAAGCAATACAATAAAGGATCCACCTGTGTTCCAAACAAAGCAATTCTTGATCCAAAAGATCACACGCTTTGGTGGAATACGTACGTAACATTACAACATCCCATCAACCCGTCGCGTTCACTCCTCCTGGTAGCTAGCAAAGAGCCAAAGAAGCAGTCAACAGATCGAACATAAAAGCAGCTCGTCCATTCAAAACTGAGCGATATACATACATACATATATACATACAGTACTAAATTACTAAACTAACAAGTACCCTCTCGATCTTGACACGTATCGTATTCCGATGTAAACGTGAATAAGCAAGCAGTAACATTCCAATCTAGCGTTTTGACACCCGGCCCTGACGTGCGGTTTGGACAATGCTGACAAATAAAGGCCGCCCTCTGTCTGTGAGCGGACCTCGTGTGGATGGACAGATAATCCGCACGGCCGGACGATCCCTCCAGACGCCTTTAATCTGTTACGATGGAAACTTTCTGATACGGATATACGGAGTACTGTATATGGGAATACGTTAACGCACACAACCTTAAACTTTTTCGCCTGCAACAGATTTCCAATTCTGAGATCAATCGAGACGACACACAATTAACCTTTCTTCTCCTGCACAAGAGTTTCAGTTTCAGTCAGGACGAATGAGTAGGTGCAGGCAAGACCAAAGGCCCCGAATGGATACAATTGCCGTTGCCGGAGTTAACAAAAATCCATATAAGCAAAAGTTTCAGTCAGGACTCAGCTTGAACGAGTAGGTGCAGGCAAGACTGCAAGACCAAAGGTCCCGAATGGATATAGGCGCCCACGGACAATTGCCGTTGCCGGCACTAATCGCGGGAGTTAATTAACAAAAATCCATATAAGCAAACAAAGGACACGAGAGCCTTCTTAAACTCCACCACTCGACGCGAGAGCAAAGCTTAGTAGAGCTCTCGCGGACTCGTACGGCCCGCCAACAATGGCGGCACTCGCCTTCCTCCTCCTCCTCCTCCTCCTCTTCCTCGGCGCGCTCGCGTCTTCCTCCGCGTCGGCAGCACCAGCGCGCCGCCCGCCTCCTTTCCCCGCGGGCACCCCTCCTCTGCTGCGGGCGGCGAGCTCGAGTTCCGGCGGCAGGTACGCCGCCTCCGCCGTGGCGAGCGGCGGCAAGGCGGCGCCGGAGCCGGAGAAGAAGACGAAGAACCCGTTCAGGGCGCACTACTTCCCCCAGGAGCTGGACCACTTCACCTTCACCCCTAACGCCTCCAGAATCTTCTACCAGAAGTACCTCGTCAACGACACCTTCTGGCGGAAGCCCACCGGCAAAGGCAGAGGCGCCGCCGCCGCTCCAGGGCCGGTGTTCGTGTACACGGGCAACGAGGGCGACATCGAGTGGTTCGCCACCAACTCCGGCTTCCTCTTCGACATCGCCCCAAAATTCTCCGCCCTCCTCGTCTTCATCGAGGTACTCCGTCCGCCATGAATGGCCTCTCCAAGCTTTAAACCAACCGATTAACCACTTGGCTAAATCAAGCTTGATGAACTAGCTAATCACAGTGCTTAAAGTAGTAAGCTTTTAAGTTGAATGAATGAATGGATGTGGATGAATGGCAGCATCGGTTCTACGGGGAGTCGAAGCCGTTCGGGAACGAGTCGTACGGGTCGGCGGCGACGCTGGGGTACCTGACGTCGACGCAGGCGCTCGCCGACTTCGCCGTGCTCATCACCAGCCTCAAGCACAACCTCTCCGCCCCCGTCGCCCCCGTCGTCGTCTTCGGCGGATCCTACGGCGGCAGTAAGTCGGCCGTCTAATCCATCGTCCCCTCCGTCGTCGTCTTGTTTTGTCCTATCGTTCCGTGCGACATGGGTCTGGAACTTATTTAGTAGTTTAATTTTTGCGAGTCCGGCTCAGTAATTAATTATAATGCTTATAATTAGTTAATAGCTTGTTTGTTTTCTAGTGTTGGCGTCTTGGTTCAGGCTCAAGTATCCTCATGTTGCCATGGGAGCTCTGGCGTCCTCTGCGCCCATCCTGCAGTTCGACGACATCACGCCTTGGTCCAGCTTCTACGATGCAGCCTCCCAAGATTTCAAGGTAATATATCCGTACTCAATACTCACGTGTGTAATAACAAAAAATCTAGTCAATTTTTTTGCCATGGCCCACTGTCATCCGGCCCATCGATGGACAGAATCACAGAACCTTTTGGGCTTTGGCCTTGTCAAGGGGGGGACGGTTTGTACGTCTCTTAACTGACGGTGTGTCGGCCGGTACTACTGTACTGCTAATCAATCTTGCCTGCAGAGATGTGAACACCTGTCGTTACACAGGCAATTGGTTGGAGTGTCTGTGCTGGCATTAGTTTGGGGGTTTGGACACGTATATATAAGGACCAATGAGCACTGATTGATTGCCATTTTTAATGGCTTTCAGTACTTGTCACCCACTTGTTTGCTCCGTTTTTTTCAGTAGCTGTAGGACAGTGGATCTTTCCATGAAACTTGGATGGTGTTTGATGGTCACACGGTTATGCTTTGATCTCAGTTGAATTTAGTAAGGTTTGATTCGTGATCAGAGGGCTGGCTAAAATTTCTACTTTCTGGAAAAGAAAAGGAAATTGACCGGCCAAAGTTCCCCGAAAAGAAAAGGAAAGAGAAATTGGCATTGCCTGGCGCCCTGGCCAATGATGTAGATGTCTTGGGGAGGCCTTGATGAGGAGTTCATGATGGCTGATGGTGATTTCGGCTGTTGATTAGCTAGATTAGATTGTGACGCTTAACCGCGCCCATGGACTATCGATATAGGCGGTTGCGGATCAGGCCCTCAATTTGCTTGAAAAGATATGTGGCTTGCTTGTTTTAATGGTAACACTGAAAGTGCTTTTTTCCCCAATAACGTACTACTACGTACATGATATCTTGAGTTCACTGTTAGTGACTCATATGTTAATTGATTACCTTACAAGTAAGATACTAAAAAAGAAATTAAGGCTAATGGCTCTCATGCTAGTGACATCTCTCTCTCTGATTGATGCTCTGTTGGTCCTTCCCTCAAGCTGAAATTTCTACAGAAAAATGTAGAATGTTGACTTGAGTGTTGCTTGCAACTGATTTTGCAGTCTGAGAGCAAGAACTGCTTCAGTGTCATCAAGGCGGTTTGGGATGTGCTGGATGAAAGGGGATCCAATGACAAAGGGCTCTTGCAGCTCAGCAAAACATTCAGGGCCTGCAAGTAAGCTTGTCCAACAAAATACACTAGCCTCAATCTTATCATACAGGGAGAAAAAACAAATAATGCCAATTTTCTGTTGTTCAAAGTGTAAGTAAATCAAACAAATAGCCAAATCTTCCAGGCAAGAAGCACATGAGAAAATGACTTGCAGACACAGAGATTCTAAACTATTTTTTCAAAGGATAATTTTGCCAGAGTGATGAACAACTAATTAACAATGCCGTGGCTTGAACGCAATCAACGATGACCTGAGTTCATAAAATTGTTTGATCCCTCCAATTTTCAGGACCGTGAAGTATGTTGACTCGCTGAGCAACTGGCTATGGACAGCATTCGTGTACACCGCCATGGTGGACTATCCAACCCCTGCCAATTTCCTTATGAATCTGCCTGCTTACCCAGTCAAAGAGGTTTTGTCACTTGTAACCTGTTCTCTTGTCTGCATTATTACACCTAGAGTTTTAAATAGCACGCTTTAGCTGCGCTAGCGTTTTAAGCAGAGTGGCATTAAAGGTGTCAAAAAATTACAACATCAATTTTTGGAGTGCCGCTAAATTGCTCAGCTCGCTATTGAAAACTCTGATTACACCAAACAAATGACCAGAACAACAAAAGTTTCGCAGCTATCAAACAGGACCTGCTGTTCTTTCTCTCTACTGAACATGTAATTATCATGTAATTTCTGCAGATGTGCAAGATCATCGACGCTTTCCCCCCTGGAGCAGACATTGTCGACAAAGCTTTCTCAGCGGCGAGCCTGTACTACAATTACACAGGTGACCAGAAGTGCTTCGATGTAGAGGGTGGGGATGACCCTCATGGCCTCAGTGGCTGGGGCTGGCAGGTACCTGACCGACAGAAACACTGGAAGACCGAGAAAATAAATAAATCATATGTGTGTTTTTTGACACAACTTTGTGTAGGCTTGCACAGAGATGGTCATGCCGATGACGGTGTCGAACAAGAGCATGTTCCCACCATCCAGCTTCAGTTACGAGGAAAAGTCTGAGGGCTGCCTCGCGAGCTATGGAGTTCGGCCGAGGATGCATTGGATCACTACTGAATATGGTGGTCATGTCAGTGTTAATTCAGACTTTAAATGTTATACATACGAAATGTCTATAGCAACAATGCTTCAGTTGCAAGTTCTCACCTGGTACTGTAATTCACCGCAGAAAATTGATAAAGTTCTCAAGAGGTTTGGGAGCAACATCATCTTCTCCAATGGAATGCGAGACCCGTGGAGCCGAGGAGGGTAGGACTAGAAGATTTTTCAATCTGATTATTCGTTTTGGCAGTTTCAGTCATTCAAATACCAACTTTTCACTCTAGTATAATACTCCATAATGAGTTTCATTTCCAATTCCTATCAGGGTGCTCAAGAACATATCATCCAGCATCATTGCTCTGGTCACAGAGAAAGGTAAACATGAAGTTGTAGAAAAAAGTCAGAAAGGTATTCAGAAACTTATTTATGCATGGCTACTTCTTGTGATTGTGATGTTCAGGGGCACATCATTTGGACTTCAGAACTGCAACCAAAGATGATCCAGACTGGGTCATAGAACAAAGGAGACAAGAAGTTGAGATCATACAAGGATGGATAGATCAGTATAACAAGGACATAGCACATATGTCGCAGTAAGAAGGCACAATTGCTGTCATAGAGAAAGGAAAAGAATATTATCTGGCCCAATGCAAACTGCAAGGATATTTTCTTTGTTTTACAGGGTTATAGCACAGAAGATTAAGATACCACATTTAGTGCAACTGCAAATTCAATAACTTCTGTCATATGCAAATCACAAATGTGAAGTTCTCTTTGTGCAGTTCGACTTCTGAACTGCTAAATGAACATTGAATTTACAGAAAAATAGTGTATGGATTTTCCCTAGTCTGTTTCTTTAATCTTTCCAGGGACATCTCAGAACAACACAAGAAGCATTGCACAGATAAGAAGTAAATGAAGCACAACATTTCAGATGGTCCATAAAAAGACAATTTATTTGATAATTTAAACCATACATGGAAATTAGTTCTACCTCAGATAACACAACCTTGTTTCAAAAGACAACTACCAAGTTTAAAGCTAAATCTGATGTAAAATAAAACTGCAAGACACTACTCCTATCTGGTCTGCTACAATTAGCACAAACTTTGCACATATAGTGTGCAAGAACCATGGATTGATCAGCAGCTGGCCTGCAGCACACACAGAAACATCTAGAAGCTAATGAACTGCTCAGAACCAGTCTCCATTAAGGAGATCATCAACTTCACTGAAATTGTTAAGGAGAGCGTCATCTTCAGTGGAATTCTTAAGGAGATCATCATCTCCAATGGAATTCTGAAGGAAATCATCATCTCCAATGGAATTCTTAAGGAAATCATCATCTTCGAAGAAACTCTTAAGGAGAGCATCACCTTCAGAATTCATAAGGAGACCACCATCTTCAATGGAATGATTAAGGAGAGCATCATCTTCAATGAAATTCTGCAGTGAGAAAAGAAGTTTGAATTAGATCTGAACTGCTAAAAAAATTGATATCTATCTAGAGCCTGAAAATTCTAGAGACAATGCCAAGACTAAGTCGACTATGAAGACACCTTAAGTTCAGGATATATGCACGGACCACACAATAAAGCGATAGTGTAGAAGTACTAACAACTAGCAGTACCAGAATGTTATGTAAATTCCTTTATGACATACTACCTGTTAGCTGTGCAAAAATTGTGTGATGCATGACACGATGCAAAAAAAAACACCATTAACAGGCAGAGCAAAATAAGCGGGCATATTCATGCATTGTGCAGTAAAAAGATGAGATAAGTTCTTAATTACTTGATCAAACATGTCGACGTCAATATAATCCCAGCTAAAATCATCGTTGTTATTCAGCTGACCATCAAGAACTTGCTGATCAGCTGTGCCTTCTTGTGCAGGGAGCATACCAACCGCATCTCCTCCATTAAGCATCTGAGCCAACACGACAGAACTCTCTGCTTCAATGTTAGGCAGTGCAGAACTGTTCCTTAGACCATTTACAATCTGATCTAGCGTGATATAATTGCCTGTTTGAATGTTAGACCCTGCATCTGCGTCATTAAGCATCTCAGTTGGCAGGACAAAACTGTTGGCTTCATTGTTAGGCAGTGCAGAACTACTCCTTAGACCATTTACAATCTGATCTAGCGTGATATAGTTGCCTGGTTGAATGTTAGGCACTGCATCTCCGCCATTAAGCATCTCAGTTGGCAGGACAAAACTGCTGGCTTCAATGTTAGGGAATGCAGAACTGTTGCTTAGATCATTTACCATCGGAGTCGGGGTAACACAATTGCTTGTCTGAAGGCTAGGAAAACTCATTCTTGAAGTGCCACTAGGTGCAACCTTGCCATTAAAAAACATCTCAACTGAGCTTGTATTGCTTGCTGGCGCCATCTGCTGATTGAAGCCTGCCAATGGTGTGGTGTTGCTGATGAGTGCTGCCATTGGATTAGGCACCTGCTGATTCTGCAATCCGTTTAGAACCGTCTGTATATGTCCAGATGAGGCACTTGCAAAGCTTGTGAATTGGTTGTTCAAACCACGAACCATCTCTCCATCTAGATAGGAAAAAGCCTTGCCTTGGTTTGTGTTCACTATAAGGCCACTCAAGGCTTTTGCAAAATCTTTTGATCTGTGACTTTCACCAGGCAGCGGTGACAAAACATCCTTGAGTGTACTGCTACCATGCTTCACTGTCCCTGGCTGAATCGACGGGGTTACAAAAAGATTCTTTGAACTTGAAGAGGCAAAAGTTAAGTTCTTCATGGTGCACTTTGCACCCTGCTCAGCCTCGGCAATCCCTGTTTGCACCCTCTGGTCAGCAACAATATTACCACTGCTCTTGTGATTCCTTGCCAATTCGTTCTTTCTCCTTAGAACATGCTGCCATATCATCTTGAGCTGATCGGCGCATGCTGGTTTTGCCAAATAGCAACACGCCCCAGAACTTAGCCCCTTCCTCACAGTCATCGTGTCCTCGTACGCAGATACCACTGCATATGACAAATGATCACTGAATCAGTTTTGGAGAATGCAGAAAATAAAAATCAATAAGCTGGAGTTACTGGACACCATTAACACTTCCCCCGTTGATCCAGATCAGGACCAGTATTTTCTTGTGTGACATACATTTTAGTAACGGCTATGAACAAAACAAAAGTTTAAAATGGTGTTAAATGGTCATCACATATTTAAGCTTTTATACTGTAAGTGGCATGTGTTTCCCGAGGTGCATCCACTCGATGTATCGAAGGCACAAAAACTGAAAGATCCACTTCTAATTTTGTTGGTTAATAGGAGAGAGTTGCTACGGGGCTGAGAGGTGTTGGGAGATGTAGATCTACTTGTTTTCTTTTCCTCGAACAAACATCTAAACACTTGTGATCATATTGTATTAGAAGCAGGTCTTTCAGAAAAGGGCACAAAAAATCAATGGCATCACCACCAACGACGGTTGGAAGAACATGTGACCAAACATGGAAAAGAATTAACCTACACCTAGATATTCATAGAACTAGTGCTAAGGTATCATTGATTTTCCTGGTTGAAGGTACGTACTATATATATTTCTGAGACTCAGGAATAAACGTTCTTAAAGACCACAGGGCAGTGTCACGTGTGAGGCAAACAAAAAGTACGTACTAAACGGCTAAAACAAACGTTAGTTTTATTGAGCAAATAGTTTACCCCTAGTTGATCAACCTCAAGGTCGATCATGTACTAGTATTATTGTCATTTGAACTGTTTCCCTATGTATCATGTTAGGTAACAAAACTATCAACAAAATCAGTTTGTTGTGTAAATGATGCTAAATGGTTGTCACACTATCAAAAAAAAATGGTTGTCACATATTTTAGATTTTTCTATATCATATTCATATCTACTCCATGTATCCAAGGTTCAAAAACATAAAAAGGCACACTGCTAGTCCTGTCGGTTACTAGAAGAGTGTTGCTATGCTACATATGACTGGCACGTGCGTGTTGGGAGATGTGGACCTACTAGTTTTCCTCCTTGCATAGACACGTACCTAAACACGTGGAGTATTGTAGTGGAAGGACCGCCAAGAAGACGTGAAATGGATCTCTGTTTGAAAGAAAGAATGATTGGAAAAATGGCATCGTCGTTCCCTTCCTGGAGACGTTGTTGTTGGAGGTCTATCGCTCGATTGCGTGGCGTGCAGGCGGCAACACACTCCTTGAATTTGATGGTCAGGTCCTAGGTCCACTGGCAGCGGGTTGGTATAGCTACCTTAGGCCGCATGGGAAGTGGTCCATGGAGGATCCTGTGCTGCGGCGGTCTTGGCCACGCTCGACAAGTATCGACCGACGACTTCAAATGCACGTATGTATGTCCCGATAGGCAAGGGGTGCAGCAATGTGTGGATGTGCAACGTTCGAGGACGGCCGAGTGGCGTTTGGCGGTCTCATCATTGCCTCTTCCCATCGGTGGATGTTGTGCGAGGCTAGTGATCCATTGTGGTGTCAATTAGCCGTCTTCTCCAAAGCAGGAGCGGCCAAATTCTGTCCTTCTTTGCAGAGTTAATTGGTTTCTTCTCTACCTGTCGCGAGGGTTTGAGTATGATTGGCCTCTTGTGTGCTAGTACAATTAGATTCTCGGCCAGGTTTGTCCGGCTGTGTCAACCAGTTGTAATTTCTGTCCAACGATGGTTGTTGGTCATGTTCTTGTCTTGAGTGTTCGGTTGCCTAGTCCTAAACTTGTAATTCTATTCTTGCTATCAATGCATCGAGACACAGACTTTGCATGTTTTCTTCTTGAGAATCGAGACTCGAGTGGGAAAAAAGGCCAAAAAAATGCACGGCGCCTCACGCCATTAGGGAAACTCTAGTGGGGCGACCCAATTCCGAAAGGTCGGTCCATTTCGGTTTGGATGGACCAAACTGCGGCCCAGCAGGGCGACCCATTTTCAGCGCATTGATGGGCGGACGGTCAGTTTCGGTCCCGAGACGCATTGCCAACCCAAATCTGGTCTGGCTTTGCATTGCGCGCAGATTGCGAAACAAGAGCAGGGCGTTCGGGCGCGCTATACCCTGGCACGCCCGTCTGTGAGTGGCGCCACTCCTCCTCCCGCCGCGCCGCCACTCTTCCCACCACCGGCCCCCTACCCTCCCCTGCAACCACCAGTCCAGCTCCAATTCCCGGCTCCTCCCCCACCCAGGAGAAGCTCAAGAAGCCGAAGAGGGAGATGACCCCGAAGGCAAGGGCCATGGAGTCCAAGAAGAGGGGGCAGCGGGCGGGTGCATAGCTGAGCCCATGAGGCAGAGGCCGTTGCCACCCTTGCGAAAGAAAAGGAGGTCATGGAGCGGCAGCTCGAGGAAACAGCTGCCCTTGCAAAAGAAAGGGAGGATGCCTTGCGGAACGTCCTCCTCCTAGGCAACTTGGCGGCTCAGGGCGGGCCAGTGGCGGCGGTGGCGGTGGCTGCAAGCATGGAGTCCAGCGTTGTGAACCGTCCCCCGCGTACCCGCCTGACGATGCCTGCTGTTCAGGGCGCGCCACCGGTGGGTTCCTCTTTGCAGTCCAACTCACCGGATACCGCAAATTGGGCACCGTCTGCGCCCGGCATCGACCTCAATGCGTCCCCGGCGACGATGATGCCAGTTCTGCCGAGTAGGGTGCCGCGCCCTATCCCTGCCTCCTCAATTCCGCCAGGCCGCAACCTATTTGATGAAATGCTAGCCACGGCCACAGTTGATCCAAGAAACCCGGAGTACTTCATGGATCCGGACCAGATCATGGAGGACATCATCGGCAACAACGAAGGCCAGGGAAAGGAGGACCTGTGCGAGCAGTGGGGTAAGGACACGCAGGACGACGTGAACATAGACTCCGAGCCCTTGTATGCCGATGCCCTCAAGCACGCGGCCCGGCAACAGAAGAAGGGCAAAAGCAAGAGGGCGGCAGCCTACGTCGAGTGTGAGGCCAAGCTGTTTTGCGAGGCCTGGCTTGAAATTGGACAGGATCCAATTTGCGGTGCCGAACAAAAAGGTCAAGCTTATTGGAAGCGGATCTTCGATTTCTTCCACAAGCAACGGCAATTCCCGCCCCACAGCTTCGCTAGCGACCGAGGAGAATTGTCCCTTCAAAAGAGATGGGGCCGGGCTCATCCAACAAGAATGCAACAAGCTTGCCATCGAGGAGGCCAATGCGGCGGCAAGGATCAAGGAAGCCGAGGCCGCTATGCTCGCAAGGAGACAAGGATCATGACGGCCGACTTGAGCCTCCTTGACCCAGAGAGGCGATCTTGGTTCGAGGCCCGGAGGAAGATGATACAATATCGAGATGCGTCCTCGCCATCTAGTTGATCGCCCTCATTTCGTGCCAAATCCTGGATTTTTGTTGTTCAAATGTACTATGGTTGTCTCCGGTGAGGCCTAAACATTGAAATGTTCATTTGCTTGCTAATTTGGCTAGCGGTTAGCCGCAATTGTTGCCGGCGGCCAAAGAACAGGGGATCGGCCGCAACTCGGGACGCATTTGAATTCGGACACCAAAAATGGGTCGCACGAAATGGGTCGCAGCGCTGGGGAGATGGGCGACCCAAAGCGGACTGAGGGCGGGCACGGAAGAGATTTGCGTCTAGCCGCGACCCAAACGGACCAAACCGGACGCAAAAAGCGGTCCGTTTGGGTCGGCCCACGGGAGTTGCCCTTGCGTTGGACAAAACAAGGGATGCGACAAACATAGGAAACTAGAACCAGATATTCCTAAAACTTGCTCAGAAACTACCACAGCCGTCCATGTGGACGGCGTCCATCTAACGGCCCAGAAACGCATGCAGGATATATACCTGCTTGTCCCTACTGCCTCGTCCCCACTGCACGAGCCCGTGCAAGCGGTCGACAGAGTAAATTCTCGCCCCGCAAAGGCCCTAGCTACATACTACTACTGCCAGCTGGGCTCGCCTGCGTCGTCTCTGGTTCCGGCGAACGCTCCCATTCGCACGCACGGCAGCCGCTACCTGTCCATTAATTTCTCCATTAAACGGCAGTAGATTAATTACTTGCCCTAGCAATGCTTCACACACATGACACATACATGTATGCATGCGCACGCTAGCGGCTGCCAATCTTGCTGGCGGTCTCAGCTTAATTTGGCAGCAGCCCGTCGATATAGATCGTGTGCTAGATCTCAGTAGATCTACGTGGTTTTGTGCTAGTCGTTTGTGTGTAAGTAGAGGCTGTGTCCTGTGTGTGCCTAGGGATCCAGGAACAGATGATTGGGCTAATTGAGTTAGGGCCCGATTGATCTTCTTGCCCCTAGTTGACTAGTTCCGATTCCAATCGAAGGAAGGGTGTAGTATAGAATTGCTCTAAAACTAGTGCTAAGAAGCGAATACTGCTAAGATAACAATAATGCTAGTAACTCCTTGAAGCCACTAGTAATATGTGCTTCTTCTATAAACCACCGAGGAATAATAATCGGGACCATGTCCATGGGCGTGGGGAATATATGTGTCATGCACAGCACATATGTCAGGCAAAATAAGAACAAGTACAGAAACTAGTAAAACGGGGGAGTGTAAAAATTGGATTTGAGTTTATACCGATGACGGGTATGCCCATCTCGCCGTCGATTTTCCTGATGAGTTCGCAGGCGTCCATGTCAGGCACGTACAGCTCCGTGATCACCACATCGAACGGTTCCCTGGTCTTCCCCAGCGCCCGCAGCGCAGTCTTCCCGTCCTTGGCTGGTATCACTGCTTACAACAGACAATTAACACGGTTATAGATCAAAGATCGATCAATCATAGTTAGATAAGACTTGGATCCAAATGGATTCGAGGCATATATCTGCAAGAAGGGCTGCTCACCGTGGTGGTTGCACCGGCGCAGTTTTGCTTCCAGGGTCTTGAGGCAGACGCGGTCCTCGTCGATGGCCAGCACGCGCATCCCCCTACACAAGTCCTTCTTCGCGGCCATCGCTTCCAAGATCTTCAAACAAAACCAGAAACGATCCATCAAACAATCAACAAACAAATTAACACCAAGAAATTTTAATTAATCATCCAAGAACACACACCAGCAGGAAGACCCTGGAGAAGCAGTTACCGGAAGGTTCCTCGTTTCTTACCTTCTCTCCTGACAATGGCGTCCCTCTCGGAGGGGATCGACGCGCGCTGGGCTCAGAGAAGGAAGCTAGCCAATGTTTGTCGCTCGGTGGGATTCTCTGCAGCGCCACAAGACGAAGCCAATTTATGGAGGCGCGTGGTGGACTCGTGCGCTACGGGTGTGGCTCTGGCCGTGGCAGTTTCAATTCCACTGTCAACACGGGATGGTCAAATTAACCTGTCAATGGCCCACTGGCTCCCATGGTTTTTGTTCTGTGAGAGGGGGGGAAAACCAGCTTGGCTCCCATGGTTTTCTCTTTTTCTATTTTTCCCAGCATATCTTTGAGATATGTAGATGAAATCGTCTATATAATTATATATTATTGCTGCCCGCTTTGCATTTAGGAGTGGTCCGTCCTTTCATGTTCGTATTATGGTTAGTTTCTTGTGGCATAGTAAGTCAAGCATATAAGGCCGAAAAGAAATGAGTCATCCTGTGGTAATACCTGTGGATGTTGTTGGTTGGGGTTATGGGTGCATTTAGAGAGTTTTCGTCCTCTCCTTCCATAAATATACTGTGGTTTCTTGTGGCCATATGTCCACTATAAGCCGAAAAGAAGAAGGCCATCCTTGAAATTCTTAAGGAGGTTGTTTGAGTGCATGAGACTATGGAAGTGTGTCAGCTATCTCAGATTTGTATCTTTTGAATCGTCTGAATAATTGCATTCTATGTGTAGACTAAGAGATGGTTCATCAAATCTTTTTGAAACGAAAGAAGAAACATGCCAACATTTTCGAATCATCTGAATAATTGCATTGCATTACATGATGTAGAATAAGAGATGATTTGTCAAATCTTTCTGAAACGAAAATGGAAACATACTAGGATTTTCGAATCATCTAAATAACTGTATTGTGTGATGTACGATAAGATATGATCCGTTTCATTAGTGAAAATGGAAACATTGTCACTGCTTCCAATATATTTTCCGAGGAATAAAAGATTATGCATGGGTCAGCGCATCACGCGTTTTTCCTGGATTTAAAGCGTTGAATTAGTAGGCATTGCTCCCTACAACATAAAACACAATCCCGTAAATAAAGCGTATCACACATGTAGTTATATGCACGCGTCCAGTGTTTTTAAGAAATATGGCAATGCTTTTCTTGACACAACAATGGTTAAGAAAGGAGTCAAAGATCAAGAAATGGATATTTGAGAAATATGGCTGCTTTCTTTGACCAACCTGACTGTGGCGATGTGGTTTCTGGCTTTAGGGCTTCGAAATGCTTTCGGTTAATTACTTCTATGGGTTGCACACCTGCACCGCGAGACGGCATGGGCCCATTACAGCAAGCTCCAATGTCCATCCAGCAGGCCCTTCTCACCACCCGGCCTCATGCATGCATGCTACACTGATGCCTAGGGGCTAATGGCTCATGCCAAGCTCACGAGTGAAGACAAAGTGCAAAACCTGACATGTGGGGCCGCCTCTAAATGCTGCTGTCTTAGCATAAGACTAAATCACACCACGTAGGTCCCACCTTAGACCTAACGACACTGCGTGGGGACCCACTAACTTGCCACGTCGGCTAGGTCTTATACTTAGGCGCCCGCATATACTCGTGCCCGAATCTTCGACAGGCACCGCACGCCCCACCGCTGCTCACCGCCCCGGCTCAGCAAGCTCGCCGCCGCCGTGGCAATCCCCCCAACCGGCCTTGCCCTAGCTTCCCGCCGCCGCTCACCAACGACCTAGCCGCGTCCCTTCCCAGCAGCCGTTGCCGTCGTAGCTGCACCCGCACGCCCCATTCTGTGCGGCGACGAGGATCTCCCCAGGTCTACGCAACTGACCACCGCGAATCCAACTCCGGATTTCACCAGGTTAGCCTTCACGCCTATCCCTCTTCCCTTCCCCTCCCCCTGTTCTCCTCAATATGGGATTTATGTTTCGAATTTCCCCCAAATCGACATTGCACATGAACACTAGTTCAACCTGAGAAGCCAAACTGAGCTCGATTCGGCGTGTATAAGGATGCCGCGAAGTGGATTTACGGACGACGGGGGTGCATCGATGATGTCCTAGCTCTGGGATTCGGATGGGAGCAACAGTGTGAGTTCATTATACTTGGAACCAATTTTGAATCGAAAAAGCCTTGCCTTGGTTTGTGTTCAGTATAAGGCCACCCAAGGCTTTTTGCAAAATCTTTTGATCTGTGACTTTCACCCTTGCGTGTACTGCCACCATGCTTCACTGTCTCCCTGGCTGAATCGACGGGGTTGCAAAAAGATTCTTTGAATTTGAAGAGGCAAAAGTTAAGTTCTTCCTGGTGCACTTTGCACCCTGTTCAGCCTCGGCAATCCCTGTTTGCACCCTCTGGTCAGCAACAATATTACCACTGCTCTTGTGATTCCTTGTCAATTCGTTCTTTCTCCTTAGAACATGCTGCCATATCATCTTGAGCTGATCGGCGCATGCTGGTTTTGCCAAATAGCAACACGCCCCAGAACTTAGCCCCTTCCTCACAGTCATCGTGTCCTCGTACGCAGATACCACTGCATATGACAAATGATCACTGAATCAGTTTTGGAGAATGCAGAAAATAAAAATCAATAAGCTGGAGTTACTGGACACCATTAACACTTCCCCCGTTGATCCAGGTCAGGACCAGTATTTTCTTGTGTGACATACATTTTAGTAACGGCTATGAACAAAACAAAAGTTTAAAATGGTGTTAAATGGTCATCACATATTTAAGCTTTTATACTGTAAGTGGCATGTGTTTCCCGAGGTGCATCCACTCGATGTATCGAAGGCACAAAAACTGAAAGATCCACTTCTAATTTTGTTGGTTAATAGGAGAGAGTTGCTACGGGGCTGAGAGGTGTTGGGAGATGTAGATCTACTTGTTTTCTTTTCCTCAAACAAACATCTAAACACTTGTGATCATATTGTATTAGAAGCAGGTCTTTCAGAAAAAGGGCACACAATATCTATGGCATCACCACGAACGACGGTTGGAAGAACATGTGACCAAATATTGAAAAGAATTAACCTACACCTAGATATTCATAGAACTAGTGCTAAGATATCATTGATTTTCCTAGTTGAAGGTACTATATATATTTCTGATACTCAGGAATAAACGTCCTTATAGACCACAGGGCAGTGTTACGTGTGAGGCAAACAAAAAGTACGTACTAAACGGCTAAAACAAAGGTTAGTTTGATTGAGCAAATAGTTTAACCCTAGTTGATCAACCTCAAGGTCGGTCATGTACTAGTATTATTTTCATTTGAACTGTTTCCCTATGTATCATGTTAGGTAACAAAACTATCAACAAAATCAGTGTGTTATACTGTCGGAGCATCTCCTACAGTTTTCGGTAAAAAAAAACAAAAGCAGTGTGTTGTGTAAATGAGGCTAAATGGTTGTCACACTATAAAAAAAAATGGTTGTCACATATTTTAGATTTTTATATATCATATCTACTCCATGCATCCAAGGTTTAAAAATATAAAAAGGCACACTGCTAGTCTTGTCGGTTACCAGAAGAGTGTTGCTACGCTACATTTGACTGGCACATACGTGTTGGGAGATGTGGACCTACTAGTTTTCCTCCCTGCATAGGACACGTATCTAAAGACGTGGAGTATTGTAGTGGAAGGACTGCCAAGAAGACGCGAAATGGATCTCTTTGAAAGAAAGAATACGTCCTATAATGTAGGTCAAATCTTTTGGAAATGAAAGCAGAATCATACCAAGACTTTCGAATCATCTGAATAATTGTGTTACATGATGTAGAATAGGAGATGATCTGTCAAATCTTTCTGAAACGAAAATGGAAACATACCAGGATTTTCAAATCATCTAAATAATCATACCATGTGATGTATGATAAGATATGATCCGTCAAATCTTTTAGTTAAAAAGGAAACATTGTCACTACTTTCAATATATTTTCCGGGAAATAAAAGATTATGCATGGGGTCAGCGCATAACGTGTTTTGTTGGACTTAAAGCGTTGAATTAGTAGGCATTGCTCCCTAGCTACAACTTAAAACACGATCTCGAAAAACAAAGCCTATCAAACATGTAGTTATATGCAAGCGTCTAGTTTCTTATGCTTCCCGCCCCCCCCGATCTTGACTCCCGAGTTGCTCCCCCTCGGGTGACCTAGCTAGGAGCCTTAACCATCAATGGGGTCATTTCCAGGTGCTCCCCAGCGCCCCCCGCCGCCGGCTGCGGGCTTTGTGCTTCCAACCACAATGAGGGTTTTGGCCCAACACCCTTGTGTGTGGTTGTTTGGCGCGCGAGTTGGGGCGGTGGCCCTGAAGATAGCAGCGGTGATGGGTCATGGTGGGGGCATGCTTTGGCCACACATGCAACAAGCTATTGTTGGGTAAGGTGTGCCCCCCTGTGTGGCGGTTAATGTGCCAACATGCCGAGATCAGGCGAGCGACCGAGCTATCGTTTGGTGAGGTGAGACTCCTTGTGAGGTGGTTTCCGGCTGGCGGAGCTGTTGTTAGGTGAGGCTTGGATCCCTATATATGTGGCGTGTTGTGGAAGGGGGGGGGGGTTCACGCCCACTCTGGATCGACGCAAATTATTATGACTCTAATTAATAATCCCTAATGACCAGTGCTACACCTCGGTGCACATGTCTGGCCTCGTCATGCCCCGGCGCCCAGCTTCGTACGACACCACGTCTCGCATTGTCTCATTGCACCGCTGCATACCAAACCATAGTAGTTAGTTCTCAGAGTGACATAGTTGTAATTAGATAAGAGGCAAAGACGTACTTCTTCCCATCCCTAGGATTCCTTGGAATATTCCCTAGAAATAGAAAGGAAAAGACACAATTGCTCTCAGCCAAGCATAAGGATTGAGGGCATGACCGTAAATTGCCTAGGGGCAATCTTGTAATCTTTCAACTTCCAAACTCTATAAATAGAAGGGCACTCCCTCATATTGGAGTTGGGTGGCATTTGTTTGAGGTTTTGCCTCCCCCCTTGTCATCCCAGGTCATAAGACTCCGACTCCTGAAGTCGTTGAGTGAAGAACCCTCCCGACCCACGTAGTTGTTTCGACTCTTGAAGTCGCACGTCAGACTAAAGGTCATCAGAGTAGAAGAACTCAATGGAAGGTTGGGATCTTGATCAGAGAAACTCTCTTCTTGGGAGCTCTACATCCCTTGCATCTTCTTGGTGTGCAGGAGGCGACATGAAGGCTTTGGGCGGTGGCAACGTCAAGACCACGCGAGGCGGAGGCTACATGAAGCTCGCACAAGGCGGAGGCGATGGCGGGAGCACCACAGAGGCAACGCCAAGACCGTGAGGGAGCAAAGGAACCATGGACGCGATGGGGCCCAAAATATTGGAGTGAAGCTCGTTACCCTGTATGCACACCTCGTTGAGCCAAATGTCCAAACCAGGGTGCTACAAGTTATTTACTGTTCGGGCTTAACCCGCTAACATGGCAGTTTCTGCACCGGCGTGCCCATATCTGTGGGTGTCGAGTTGCATGTAGGGGTGGCACCAGTTGTGGCCATGTGCAGAAGTGAGGATGGTCTAGGCGTAGTGGCATGGTGGGTTGGGTCCTGTATGGCCGACGTGGATGGATCTAGGGTTTTCTTTTAGGGCAAAGAACCTATACAAAATAGATGACCTGTCAAATCTTGTTGAAGTGAAAACGGAAACATGGCGATGCTTACTGTTTTATTGGAATAAATGATTATAAGTGGAGTCGGTGCATCAAATGAAGGAGAATCAATGAGTAGTTTGCATTTAAAGCATCACATTAGATGGCGGCGGTTACAATATAGGTGGCATAGGTCTCCCTATCGCTTAAACCACATCATCATAAACAAAGTCTAAATCACCTTCAGTTATTTGCAGATTTGACATCTAGTGTCATGCTCTTTTCTACAGATCATGGAGATTAACCGAGTGTGTTGAAAGTCCGTACACCGTCTCAAAACTATATCTTTAGAATAAATTTGTTATGTGCAATAGACCCCACTAGAAGATTTTTCGGATCCTTTTTAAGTGCAAATGGAGACGCGCTAATGCTTACTATTTTCTAGAAATTAAATGCATATACATGGGGTCAAAACACAAGGCGGAAAAATGCATGGATCGATATGAGGATTTTTGGATTTAAATCGTTGAATTAGCAGGTGATGGTCACACCGGAATTTGGATTTCTCTGTGACTTAAGATACATTCTCGTAAACAAATTAAAGTCTATTGCCTACAATTATTCGGAAGAATTCATATTTAGTGTCATGTTCTTTTCTGCAAATCTGCCTGGAGAGGAATGATAATTACCGAGTTCCCGAGGAGCTCTTGCATCCTTGCTTGCATGAACCGATGCTTCCATCATCAAATCCAAGATTTCAAATCAGGCATGAGAAATATCATGTTATCAGACACCAAACCTTTTCAATTTCACTAGTATGGTTTAGGAAATATGGTGATGCTTTCTTTGACACAAAAATGCTTAAGAAAGGGAGTCAAAGATCGAGAAATGGATATCTGAGAAATATGGCTTCTTTCTATGATCAACCTGACTGTGGCGATGTGGCTTCTGGCTTTAGGGCTTCGGAATGCTCTCGGTTAATTACTTCTGTGGGTTGCACACTTGCACTGCGAGACGGCATGGGCCCATGAGGCCATGACATCAAGCTCCGCGTACATCTCGATCCGTTAGCAGGCCCTTCTCACCACCCGGCCTCATGCATGCATGCTACACCGATGCCTAGAGGAAGAGGCAAGAAGCATAACAAGGACATGTCACAGTAAGAAGGCTCAATTGCGGACATATATAAGGAAAAAAAATATTTGGCCCCATGCAAAGTACAAGGAGATTTTTTTTACAGGGCGGTAGACACAAAAGATTCAGATAACACATTTAGTGCAACTGCAAATTCAATAAATTCTGCCACTCAACCTCAGAAATTGTTAGTCATACGCAAATCACGAACATGAAGTTCTCTTCGCCTAGCTACGACTTCTGAATTGCCAAATGAACATTGAATTTAGGGACACACCTGTTTTCCCTTACAGAAAAATGGCGCATGGATTTACCCTAGCTAGGCGGTTTTTTTCTTTAAAAAAAACCTTGCATGGTCATCTCAGGAAAGTAAAACGAGAAGCTAGCATTTGTACAGATAAGCACATCATTTGAGATGATTCATAAAAAACAATTATTTGATAATGTAAACCATACATATGGAAATTAGTTCCATCTCAGATAACACAACCTTGTTTCAAAAGATAACCACTAAGTTTAAAGCTAAAGCTGCTGTAAAATAAAACTCCAAGGTACTCCTTCTAACCGGCTTGCTACAATTAATTAGCACAAACTTTGCACATCAGTGTGCAAGAACCATAGATTCATCAGCAGCTGGCCTGGGCACATACAGTAAAATCTCTCACAGAGTTAAAGGCTAACGAAGTGCTCAGAACCAGTCTCCATTAAGGAGAGGATCATCTTCATTGAAATTCTCAATGAGAGCGTCATCTTCAATGAAATTATCAAAGAGATCATCATCTTCATTGAAATTCTTAAGGAGAGTGTCATCTTCAATGGACTTCTTAAGGAGATCATGGTCTCCAATAGAATTCTTAAGTAAACCATCATCTTCAAAGAAACTCTGAAGGAGACCATCATCTTCAATGGAATTCTTAAGGATATCATCATCTACAATGGAATTCTTAACGGGATCAGCATCTTCAATGAAATTCTTGAGGAGAACATCATCTTCTATGGAATTCTTAAGGAGAGGATCCTCTTCAATGACATTCTGCAGTAAGAAAATAAGTTTGAATTAGATAGATTTTAACGGCTCAGAGAATTGATATCTACAACCTTAAAATTCTAGCTAGAAACCATGTCAAGATTGTGCAGTAAAAGAACGAGAAAGTCTAACTTGATCAAGCAAGCTGAAAATATCATCCATGGAATATTCATCATTGTCATTCAGTTGACCATCAAGAGCTTGCTGGTCAGCCGTGCCTTCTTGCACATGGAGAGTGCCAACAATATCCCCTGCATTAAGCATCTGAGCCGGCACGGCAGAACTACTTGCTTCAATGTTAGGCAATGCAGCTTTGTTGCTTATACCATTTACCAACTGAGTCAGCGGGACAGAATTGCATGTCTGAAGGCTAGGCAAGCTAGTGCTTGAAGTACTGCTACCGGGTGCAAAGTGTAAGCATAAGGTCAAATTCGAATAGGTTTATTTCTGGTTCATACCTAGTTCTAGTCGGTTTAGGAGTTGTACAGGGGAATCAACGAGTTGGTCTCCTAGTCGTATTCAGTTAGGCTGTTAGATGTTGAGTCGGACTGGCCTCTGGCCGTGTATAAGTACGGGCATACGGTGCCTTGTTATCCTAATCCCAGAAAATAAGAAAAAGAGAGAGCAGGCTCGACAAGGGCCTGTAGCCATACCAAAATCAATATTCTCCTGTGTGCTGCGTGACAGAGATTTTGGGCTGATTTCCAACATTTGGTATCAGAGCCAAGGTTAATCCGGCAAAACGGTCCCTAGTACACGGGAGCTATGCCGACGGATGCGGGGACGTCGGGAGCCACGGCTGGAAGGAACTCAGCACCGGCGACGTTTCCAAGGCTCGATCGCAGCGACTACAGCATGTGGGCAATGAAGATGGAGGTGGCTATGGAATCTCAAGAGATCTGGGACGCAGTCGACCCTGGCGGCAACACGTACGCCAAAGGAGCGGCGAACTATCGCATTGATCGCCTCGCGTTGGCGGCCATTCATGCGGCTGTGCCGAACGATGTGCTACAACACCTGAAGGGAAAGAAATCTGCGAAGGATGCATGGGATACGATCAAGACCCTACATCAAGGACACGAGCGTGTCCGGGAGGCAAACCTTCAAACCTTGCTGAAGAATTATGAGAGTTTGAAGATGGGAGAAGACGAGGCGGTCGACGCATTCGCAGCGCGTGTAAGGACGCTCGTTAACGGGATCCGCGACCTAGGCGAGACACTCTCCGAGATCTCCGTGGTTAGGCGGTTCCTACGCGCGGCATCACCAAAGTATATCCAGATCGTAACCTCAATCGAGCAGTGTGTCGATCTGAAGACCCTCACGGTGGAGGACTTGGTGGGGCGCTACAAGGCGCACGATGAACGACTCCGGATGGTGTTTGGAGACGGCAAAGATGACGAGCATTTGATGATGACCCGTGCGCAGTGGTCTGCTATGGCCGCAAGGAAAACTGGCGATTCGTCATCGTCCAGTGGAAGAAGAGATCAAGCTAAAGGAGGAGGTCGAGCACAAGCAAAGAAAGCTCCTCAAGGTACCGAGGAGAAAGCTGCGGCCCCCAAGAAAAAATTTGATCGCAAGAAGGTTAGGTGCCACAACTGTGGAATATACGGGCACTTCAAGTCAGAGTGCCGAAAGCCACAGAAAGAGAAAGCATATATGGCCAGGGAAGAAGATGATGATCCGGCGTTGCTGATGGTAGAGATGTGCGAGCTGATGGAAGAAGGTCAAGAGGAAGTCATCGAAGAGAAGTCTGAGTCCGTAACCCTTGTTGAAAAGAAAGTCTACCTACATGATAAAGCAAGAGTGAAGGCGGGCAATGTGTGGTACCTTGACACGGGCGCTAGCAATCACATGACTGGCGACAAAACCCAATTCGCAGAGCTTAACCTAGCGGTGGGTGGCTCGGTGCGTTTTGGAGATGGTTCCACGGTGGCGATACAAGGGCGAGGCACAGTTCTTTTCGAGACAAGATTTGGCGATCACAAGGTACTAACTGACGTATATTATATCCCCAAGCTGAAAAGCAATATAATCAGTCTTGGTCAACTCGAGGAAAGGGGATGTAAAATCGTGTTAGAGGATGGGTACCTGTGGGGTTACGACCGACAACGCAAGCTACTGATGAAGGTCAAGAGGGCAAAGAATCGCTTGTATATTCTTGACCTAGACAGAACAGAGCCGATCTGTTTGCTAGTTGGTCTTGATGATCCAGCATGGAGGTGGCACGCTCGCTATGGGCACTTGAATTTTCACTCGCTTCGACAACTCGGCCAGAAGGACATGGTGGTTGGGATGCCGACGGTGGATCATGTTGAACAAGTGTGCGATGGATGCCTAGTAGGGAAGCAACGGCGAGCGCCGTTTCCCAGAGAAGCAAAGTACCGGGCAGAGAAGGTACTAGATTTGTTTCACGGTGATCTGTGTGGCCCAGTTTCACCGGCAACCCAAGCCGGCAATCGCTATTTTCTACTCGTGGTTGACTACAGTCGGTACATGTGGGTTGTGCTGCTTAAAACGAAAGCTCAAGCGTTTCAAGCATTCAAGAAGATCAAGATTGCTGCTGAAGTAGAAGCAGAGGCAAAGTTGAAGGCTTTCCGGACTGACTGAGGAGGAGAATTCATCTCACATGAGTTTACTGCATATTGTGAGGAACATGGCATCAAGCGTTTTCTGACAACCCCATACACACCGCAGCAAAACGGTGTTGTTGAAAGAAGGAACCAAACCGTGGTAGCAATGGCTCGAAGCATGATGAAGAGCAAAGGCTTGCCGGGGAGGTTTTGGGGAGAAGCGGTGACTACAGCGGTATACTTGCTAAACCGTGCACCGACGAAAAGTGTCATTGGAATGACACCCTATGAAGCTTGGTGTGGAAGAAAACCTTCGGTCGATCACCTTCGTACTTTTGGGTGCATGGCACATGTGAAGAATGTTTCTGGACATGTGGGAAAGCTGGAAGATCGGAGTAAGCCGATGATCTTGATGGGTTATGAAGCAGGCTTGAAGGGACACTCGAAGGCTTATCGTGTGTACGATCCACGAACAAGAAAAGTTCACGTGGCACGCGACGTCGTCTTTGAAGAAGAGAGGGCATGGGATTGGTCCTCAAACAAAGAAGAGAATCAACAAAATTCGGATGATATGTTTGTTGTATCTTACCCTGTCCCTGAGCATGCAGGTCATAACCGTGGAGAAGGCCACGATCATGACGCAGGTGGCGAAGATCCACCAGGAATGCCGCTGGGCCACGGCGCTACACCGGTGTTCAGCTTCAGTGGAGCACCGGCCTCATCCTCTGCCACGGCAGGATCCGCGGCAGGAACAGCGGCAGGAATCCCTCCCGCGGCAGGATCCGCGGCAGAAAATTCTGCCACGGCAGAAATCGCGGCAGGAAGATCTGCGTCTGCCACAACGCGAGAAACGGCAGAAAATCCCTCTGCCGCGGCAGGAGCGAGTGAAGGGGAGGATGCAGCAGCCGGCGGAGACGCTGAAACTTCTACCGCGGCAGCAACCTCTCAAAGGGCATCGACGATGGTACGATCGCCGGTGCAGACTCGGTCACGGACTCGACGACCTACGCCCGAACGACTTCGACCTCTATCGGAGTTGTACCCTTCTCCAAAGAAGATGATCCGCAAGACGAAGACGGTCAAGATGAAGCGCACAGCGAAGGAAAGGTGCTTGTTAAGTACCGAAGAACCAACCTCGTTTGAAGAAGCTAGCGAGGAAGAAAGTTGGCGCAAGGCAATGGAGGAGGAGATGGGATCAATCCAAGATAACAAGACATGGACCTTGGTTGATCTCCCTGCAGGGCATAAACCCATAGGCCTCAAGTGGGTATTCAAAGTGAAGAAAGACTCCAATGGCAATGTGGTAAAGCACAAAGCACGCTTGGTAGCAAAGGGCTATGTGCAGCAACAAGGCGTTGATTTTGAGGAAGTGTTCGCTCCAGTCGCAAGAATGGAATCGGTACGGTTGTTGATTGCTTTGGCCGCTCAAGAATCCTGGAAGCTGCATCATATGGATGTGAAATCAGCGTTCTTGAACGGTGACCTACAAGAAGAAGTATATGTACAACAACCTCCAGGTTTCGTCGAAGGGGGAGCGGAACATAAGGTGTTGCGACTGCACAAGGCATTGTATGGGCTACGGCAAGCACCGAGGGCATGGAACACCAAGCTGGATGCTACACTGGTGTCCCTCGGATTTGAGAAGAGTCCATTGGAGCATGCTATGTACAAACGAGGTGATGGGAAGGAACGGCTCCTAGTCGGAGTATATGTTGATGATCTGTTGATCACGGGTGCAGATGAGAGGGAGATTGCAAGATTTAAGAAGCAGATGCTAGATCTTTTCAAGATGAGTGACCTTGGTTTGTTGAGCTACTACCTCGGGATAGAAGTATGTCAGCGAGGAGACTCAATAACTTTGTGTCAAGAAGCTTATGCGAGGAAAATCCTTGAGAAGTGCGGCATGGAAGACTGCAATGCTACCTCAGCACCGATGGAAGCAAGGCATAAATTGAGCAAACACAGCGAAGCAGATCCTGTTGAAAGTACCGAATATAGAAGTATTGTGGGAAGTCTGAGATACTTGGTGAATACAAGGCCAGATTTGGCATACTCGGTTGGGATCGTTAGTCGATTCATGGAGAACCCCACAACGGAACACTTTGCAGCGGTGAAGATGATTTTGCGGTACATCAAAGGAACCCTGAATTATGCGTGTGTTTACTCAAAGAAGAAAGAGGAGAAGACACAACTAGTCGGGTACAGTGACAGTGATATGGCCGGCGACGTTGATGACCGTAAAAGTACTTCGGGCATGGCGTTTTTCCTAGGTGGAAATATTGTGAGCTGGATGTCACAGAAGCAGAAGGTTGTGGCTCTATCCTCGTGTGAAGCTGAATACATTGCAGCAGCTACCGCAGCATGCCAGGGAGTGTGGCTAGAGCGATTGCTTGCTGATCTACTAAACCGAGAACCAGAAAAGTTTGAGTTGAAGATCGACAACAAGTCCACTATATCTCTGTGTAAGAATCCGGTGTTTCATGATAGAAGTAAACATATCGACACCCGGTTTCATTACATACGAGGATGCGTGGAAGAAGGCAAGCTTGATGTTGATTATATCAGTACAGATGAACAACTGGCCGACATATTGACGAAGTCCCTTGGAAGACTGAAGTTTCAGGAGATGAGGAAGAAGATCGGCGTCGACGTTATCAAGTAGAAGTTCGTTTTGATCTTAGGGGGAGAATGTAAGCATAAGGTCAAATTCGAATAGGTTTATTTCTGGTTCATACCTAGTTCTAGTCGGTTTAGGAGTTGTACAGGGGAATCAACGAGTTGGTCTCCTAGTCGTATTCAGTTAGGCTGTTAGATGTTGAGTCGGACTGGCCTCTGGCCGTGTATAAGTACGGGCATACGGTGCCTTGTTATCCTAATCCCAGAAAATAAGAAAAAGAGAGAGCAGGCTCGACAAGGGCCTGTAGCCATACCAAAATCAATATTCTCCTGTGTGCTGCGTGACAGAGATTTTGGGCTGATTTCCAACACAAAGTTGCCATTGAACATCTCAACTGAGCTTGTGCTGCTTGCTATGGCCAATGGCGCTATCTGCTGATTGAAGCCTGCCACTGGTGTGGTGTTGCTGATGAATGCTGCCATTGCATTAGGCACCTGCTGATTCTGTAGTCCATTTAGAGACATCTGTATCTGGCCAGATGAGGCACTTGCAAAGCTTGCGTGTTGGTTGATCTTGGGGATATTTCCATTCGCCTTCGAGGGGCCTAGAGATGTTCCATCTTTATGAAACTTTGAGGATGCCGCAGTTTGCCAGAAGTTGTTAAAGTTCCTAACAAGGTTTGGAAACTTGGAAGCATTGCCAAATGCACCGACCAAACTTGTAGCAGGTGCATTCGTCAAAACAGAAGACTGGTTGATCAATTGTGGAAGCTGCACCGGCCGGAACGAATTTACAGGCTCCATCCGTTCATCTATTAAGTTTCCAAAGGAGTACTCAAGATGGGAAGAAGCCTTGCGTTGGTTTGTCTTCACTAGAAGGCCACGCAAGGCTTCTGCATGGTCTTTGGATTTGCAACTTTCACTCGGCAGCACTGGCAAAACACCCTTGAATGTGCTACCACCATTGATTGTCATTGGCTGAATTGACGGGGTTGCGAAACGATTGTTTGAACTTGAAGAGGCAAAAATTGAGGATGCAGGCCACATCTGATGCTCATGATGATGTCTGAAAATTTCAGGTGGGTCGTTACTAATGTTGTAGCAAGAGGTCCATTTGATAGCTGCACGAGCTTTTGGATCGGAACTCCTTTTAAGGTGTGTCCGGTACTTCTGAAAAAACAAGACAGCCAAGAACATACATGTGATGCACATTCATGGGAAAAAAATGAACTTATGTGTGAAACAAAAAAAAGCATGCATGGTTTAAAGAACTCAAGAGATCAGTGAGCCACACATTATATCAAATATTTTCATAGATAAAAAAATCAGTAGAATTTTTCTGCACATAACTACTATATGAAACGATGCATTACTAAAATGTAGAGTTATATATATATATATATACACACACACACACACACACACATATATGAAACGAATAGGAACTCGAAGTAGACATCAAATTAATTACCTGCAGATGGCTTCCAATATTCTTTGTACTCATGTAATCCACATTAATCATACTAAATATCCCACTCGGAGAAACTTCTGCATGTACATAATCAAAAGTTTTGTTACGGAAAACAACTCAAAAAATACATAAGCTTTATGTTGTGGAATAAGCCATTAAATTTCAGCTCTTACTATCTATGTTGGTGCCGAGCCGATCGATAGCTTCCACAAACTTGCCGTGCAGCTCCTTCGTCCATCTCAACCTTGGCTTCTTACCTGAGTTAGAATCATGTCCATCATTTCTCTTCGTCCTGGAGTTCATCCTGGTGCTCTTTGCACCCTGCTCAGCCTCGGCAATCCCTCTTTGTACCCTCTGATCAGCCACAGTATTATCGCAGCTCTTGTGATTCCTTGCTAATTCATTCTTTCTCCTTATAACATGCTGCCATATGTTCTTGAGCTGATCGGCGCAGACTGGCTTCGCCAAATAGCTACACGCCCCAGAACTTATTAACGCATTCCTCACAGTCTTCGTGTCCTCATACGCAGACAGAACTGCATGACATATGATCACCGGGTCAATTTTAGATTGCAGAAATTAAAAATCAATGAACTGGAGGCACCGCCACTAACAGCCGAAAAACATGTGGCTAGACAAGGGAAAAACATACACCTAGCGATTCATACAACTAGTACTAAGGTATCATTGATTTTCCTGGTTGAAGGTATTATATTTCTGATACTCACGAACAAATGTGCTTAAAGACCACAGAGGGGAGTGTCCTTTGTGTAAGGCTTTGTTCGTACTAATAACAGGCTAAAATAGAAGGGTAGTTTGATTGAGGACATAGTTTATCCCAGTTGATCAACCTCAAGGTCCATGATGTACTATTAATTATTGCCATTTGACCATTTTCCCTACATGTCATACTTACGTAACAAAACCACCATCAAAAGCAATGTTTTAAACGATGGGTAGTCACATATTTTAGCTTTGTATACATTAATTGGCATATGTTATACCCATGGGTTTCTCTTTGAAAGAAAGAAAGAAAAATCTTGAAAACTTATCATGCCGCTGTGTTCGGGAAAAACAAGGGATGAGATAATTAAAGGGAGAATGCATGCCTCGGTAACGTGCTGCTGGCCAGTCACCCACAAGTGTGGCTAGGGGTGGGCATAAAAACCGATGACCGAAAACCGAAACTGAATAGACCGAGACCAAAATCGAAAAGACCAAAACCGAAAAGATTGATTAAATATTTGGCTAGATAAATTTATAGACCAATTTTTTTTCTAATAATTCGGGTATCAGTTCACAAACTTCGTACAGACCAACCCATTCTCCCGACCCAAGCTAGGCGCCAAACCACTCCGTATGCAAAAAATCACGGCACAACAGTGGCAATCGACGGTTTTACTTTCCTAATCCTTGGTGCTCACATTGATATGAAAATTCTTTCAATAATATAAGTGAAACGTTGCCAAAATTTGTACCGAATCACGTTTTGTTTTGGAGCCACCACCCATCTTTGTAAATTTTGGTCATGAACTCATGACCGAACTAAAGACTGAAACTTCTGGTAACCGAAATTTTGGGTAGCAAAGTTTTTCAGTAAAGTTCGGATTTCATATTTTAGAGACCGAATCAAAAAAAGACCGAAATTACAAGACCGAACACTTCCGGTCATGACCAAATGCCCACCAGACCTAGTGATTCGTAAAATCTGCTCGGAAATTTCCGCAGCCATCCGATGGATGATGTCTCCATCTAACGGCTCATAAACGCATGCAAGCCAGATATATATCTGCTTGTACTGCTGCTGCATGCCTCGAGCATGCATGCGAGCAAAAGTGAGAACCAACCAATTCATTAGGGCAACAGAGTAAATTCCGGCGAACGCTGCGCTCGCAAGGAGTGGGTTCGGGCTCCCTGGATCCCTTCGTGGCGCTATTCCATTAATTTCTACAAACGGCAGGCGGGGGATAGCAACGAGACCATATCTGATAAATTACTTAGCCTGGCAATGCAGCACATAACATGCATGCGGCTCCATCGCCAATATACCTTGCCCGATCGGTCTCAGCTTAATCTTGCCCTGGATATGTGTAAGCAGATCTAGGCTGTGCACGCGCGTAGTATCTAGGGAATACATACATGATTGGGCTAATTAAGTCAGGGCCAATTAATCTTCTTGCCCTGGCCTGGCCGGCCTGTTCCAGTCCAAGGGCGGTAGTAGTAGAGTAGAATTGCTCTCTCGATCTAAAACTAGCTAGTGCAGGCAAGCCAAAGAAGCTCTCTCTATATATAATTAATGCTAGTAACTCCTTGATCGGCACTAATAATTTGCTTCTATGAACACCAACTGGAAACCTTAGCTAGGCAGGGAGAATTAATAATATATGCATGTCAGGCAAAATCAGAATTAACAAGCTACAGCTGTAGTAAAAGAACTAGTCAAAACGGGGAATTATAAGTTGGGAGGATTTGAGTTTATACCGATGACGGGTATACCCATCCCGAAGGCGATGCGCCGGATGAGGTCCAAGGCGTCCATGTCCGGCATGTGGAGCTCGGTGATCACCAGATCGAACGGTTCCCTCGCCTTCCCCAGCGTCCGCAGCACCGTCTTCCCGTCCTTGGCCGGTGTCACTGCATATATTCAGCAGAAATCAAGACGGATATGGGTCAAAGATCTAACAATCATACTTACATACAACGACTTGGATCCTGATGGATTTATGGGGATCGACACAAGTGCTAGACTAGAGGTATCTGCAAGAGTTAGCTGCTCACCGTCGTAGTTGAACCGGCGCAGCTTTGCTTCCAGGATCTTGAGGCAGACGCGGTCCTCGTCGACGGCCAGCACGCGCATCCCCTCCCACAACTCCTTCTTCTTCGCGGCCATGGCTTCCCAGTCCAGGATCTTCTTCCCAAACACGATTCATGGAACACAACAAACGAACACCAAGAAATTAATCCCCCAAGAACACACTACGACAGGAAGAAGATCGGCCTGAAGAAGAAGCACAGGAAGGTTTCCTCGTCTCTTACCTTCTCTCCTGGCAATGGCGTCCGTCTCTCGGAGGGGATCGACGCACGCTGAGCCCACAGAAGGAAGCCAATGTTTGTCGCTCGTGCAAGACGAAGCCAATTTATGAGGCGCCTGGTGTACACTCGTGCGCTACGCGTGTGGCCTGACTGGCCAGTACTGCTTAATTCCTGCGGCCGTGGCAGTTTCAAGTCCCAGTGTCGTCTATTGGGGATGATCAAATTAACCTGGCAATGGCCCACTGGTTTCTTCGTTCTGTGAGAGGAGGAAAACCACCACTGGCTCCCATGGTTTTTATTTTTTCTATTTTCCCGGCCCAGCATATCTTAGAGAGATATAGACGAAATCGTCTATAATTATATATATTATATATTGCTGCTCGTGGTGCATTTAGGGAGTGCTTCGTCCTTTCACGTTCATATTATGGTTAATTTTTTGTGCCCGTAATAAGTGTCAACATATAAGGCCGAGAAGAAATGAGTCATCGTACGTTCAAAAGAAAGAAAGGAATGAGTCATCCTGTGGTAATCCCTACGATTTTGTTGCTTGGGGCTATGGGTGCATTTAGATTCGTCCTCTCCTTTCATAAATATATTGTGGCTTCTTGTGGCCATATATCAACTATAAGCCGAAAAGAAGGAGTCCATCCTTGAAATTCTTAAGGAGGTTGTTCGGTTGCATGGAAGTATGGAAGTGTGTCAACTATCTCAGATGTGTATCTTTGGAACGTCTGAATAATTGCGTTAGATGATCCATCAAATCATTTTGAAACAAAAGCAGAAACATGGCAAGATTTTTGAATCATATGAATAATTGCGTTACGTGATGTAGAATATCTGTCAAATCTTTTCGAAACAAAAAAGGAAACATACGAGGATTTTTGAATCATCTAATGATTGTACTGTGTGATGTAAAATAGATATGATCCGTACTTCGAATATTTTAGTGAAAATGGAAACATTCTCACTGCTTTCAATATATTTTCCAGGGATTAAAAGAGTATGCATGGGGACAAGCGCATAACATGGTTTTTTTTATTTAAAGCTTTGAATTAGTATGCATTGCTCCCTAGAAGTTAAAACACAAACTCGTAAGCCTATCACTGATGTTGTTAATTATATGCAAGCATCTAGTTTCTTATCCTTTAAGAAACCCCCCCTCTTGACTACTGAGTTGCTCCCTTGGAGTGACCTAGCTAGGAGCCCTAACCGTGGACGGGTCATTTCCAGGTGACCCCCCCGCCCCTGCCGCCACCAATGGTCTTCCCTATGGACTATGGTGGCTGCCCGCTCTCTGCTTCCCAATCACAAAAAGAGTTTTGTCCCGACACCCTTGTGTGTGGTTGCTCGGCGAGTTGGGCAGCGGCCCTGAAGATAGTAGCAGCGGTGGGTCATGGTGGGGGTAGGCTTTGGCCATGCAGGCGGCAGGTGAGGTGTGGGCCCCTCTACGGCGGTTCATCTGCGACTTGCCAAGATCAGGCGGGAGGCGGATCTGTCGTTTGGTGAGGTGCAACTCCCTGTGCAGCAGTTTCTGCACCGGCGTGCTGAGATCAATGCGGGTGGCAGAGTTGTTGCTGGGTGAGGCTTGGCTCCCTATGTAGCTGTTTCTCGACTGGTGTGCCGAGATCCATGCGGGCGGCGAGTTGCATGTAGGGGTGGCAGGCACCAGACGTGGCCCTGTGCAAAAGTGACGATGGTCTAGGTGTAGCGTCATGCATGGTGGGGTGGGTCCTGCATGGCCGACGTGGACGGATCTAGGGTTTTCCTTTAGGGCGGAGAAACGAGACAAAATAGATGATCTGTCGAATCTTGTTGAAGCGAAAACATAAATGTGTTGTTGCTTACTGGTTTATAGGAATAAATGATTATATATAAATGGAGTCGAAGCGTCACATGAAGGAGTTTGGATTTAAAGCGTCGCATTAGTTTCGGCGGTTACAATATAGGCTGGAGTAGGTCCCTACCCGCTTAAACCACATTCTCGTAAACAAAGTCTAAACGGATCACCTTCGGTTACTTGCAGATTTCACGTCTAGTGTCATCTTCTTTTCTACAGATCTTGGAGATTAGTCGAGTGTGTTCAAAGTTCGTCCACCGTCTCAAAACTATATCTTTAGAATAAATTTGTTATGTGCTATAGAGACCCCACTAGAAGATTTTTCGGATCCTTTTTAAGTGAAAATGGAGACGGGATAATGCTTAAAAATTTCTAGAAAATAAGTGCATATACATGGGGTCAAAACAAAAGGAGAAAGAGCATGGATCGGTATGTGGATTTTGAATTTAAATCATTGAACTCTATTGCAACCACAATTATTTGCAAGAATTCATGTTTGGTGCCATGTTCTTTTCTGCAAATCTTGAAGAGGAATGATATTCACCGAGTTAATTCCCATGGATCTCTCATCGTTGCTTGCATGAACTGATGCTTGCATCATCAAATCCAAGATTCAAATCATGCATGAGAAATATTATGTTATGAGATATACCAAATCTTCTCAAATTTCACTACTATGGTTTAAGAAATACGGTAATGCTTTCTTTGACACAAAAATGCTTAAGAGAAGGAGCATTCAAAAATCAAGAAATGGATCTTTGAAAAATATGGCTGCTCTCTTTGACCAACCTTATTTTTTTACTGTGCGCGATGTGGTCTCTGGCTTTAGGGCCTCGGAAGGCTTTCGGTTAATTACTTCTGCGGGTTGCATTGCGAGACACCATCCTTGACCTTGACTGTTTTTTGAGGCGAAGATGGTAGCTAGCTGAGCGTGGCAATGGACCCAACCAGCACCCACTCATGGCCATTGACATGGCAAATGGCCCATTACAGCAAGCTCCAACGTCCATCTCGATCCGTTAGCAGGCCCTTGTCACCACCCGGCCTCATGCATGCATGCTACACCGATGCCTAGAGGAAGAGGAATTAAGATAGATTTAGATGCAGTAATTTACAGTGACTAAATTAGGCTTTCCTCACATGATTATAACTATAAGTACAAAATTCAAACCTTTATGAATACATATAACGTTATACGACTCCACGAGTACGTAAAAATGCTTATCACAGAAGGGCATGTTTGGATGCATGGTTGATTTTTAGTGGGAGGATTTAGATCGTTGGATCAGCAGCGATGAACTGAAATTCAGGTGGGTAAGAGTCCCCACCGCTATTTAATAGCAGCTTCAGACCTTGAAATGTTTTATCATAAAATTTCAATGGCTCGAGGAGAGAATGGATACGCATACATATGGAGGATTATGATTAGGCAAACAATAGAGGATTTTTAACCCATAAAAAATGTTATACGAAACAAACGTTTTCTACATATTTCCTTTCATTCCCCCTCAAAAACATGGCGAAGTATCCGGTGAAAACCACCTCTACGGTGCAAACTGTGAAAACTCCATCGAAAAAAGTTCAATTTTTTTTCAAAAAAATCACATATCTTAGAAAAGTGATGTTTTATATATGTGTAAAATTTCAAGTCCAAACTCAATTTCGTTTGGTGGCAGTGAAAAAGACAAATTCTGCATGAATAGCGGTTTTTCAGTGTTTGACACTATTCATTGTAAATTTCTTTTTTTAATTTCTCTCAAATGCTTTTGATGTTGAACTTGAAATTTTGCAGGTTTGTAGAACATTACAGTTCCGACATATGGTATTTTTATATAATTTTTTTGAAACTTCTAAACGTGGTTTTTATGGAGTTTGCACGGTTTGCACCGACTGAGGGTTTTCACCTGATACTTCGCCCAAAAACATATTCCCATAACTTCATGCGTATATAGCCTCCAAGCCCGACTTCTTAAACAAGATGGAGCACCCTTTTTGCTTGCATAAATTTCAACCAAGTGAGTGATTTTTTTTAAGAGGCCATCTCATTGTGGAACATCAGTAAGCCGTCCATATGAATAGTTGTTCAAGGCCTTGTGTATTAAATGAAAAGAAGAATTACAGAGGAAATACACAAAATTACAAGTTGGTGAACTGAAAGTCCGCGGCATAATCACATTGCGATGCTCAGTAGATCTCAGCCTGCTTTCTTGTTCACTTTGAGGTAGGGCAGCGCGCCCATCACGTTGCTGTAATCGCTCTTGTTAACTTGGACCTGCGAACAAAGATAGAGATTCGCCCTCAGTCTCAGAGGGTATGTAAACTGGCATCACGGCACAAAATGGCAAGTTTCAGACTTTCAGCGAAACCGTCTTATGAAGCTATACTAAAATGGAAGTTTGCAGACTAAAACAGGGTAACTCTCCCCAGTGGCTTAATTTTGCAAGCCCCAGTACTTCCAACATGAGAACAGAGATCATGGCATATTTTTGCAGGAGACAATTTCTTTCTTTTAGAGGACCAGAGGATGCATATATTACCCTATTTTGATACGTTAGCATGCAGCCGTAAGTTAGTACAAGAGAAATGAAGTCTTCTTGGAACAACTTGATACCGGAAACAATAATAGTTCATAAACTGTAGTGGTATCAACTAAACTCAGCTATGGAAAACTAGCCACATTCCGAAGTAGTGTGAGCTTCTAAATTTCACCCATTTTAAATTGGCATACAACCTAGATCAAATACACAAAACTGTGATGTACTTGAAAGTCACAACAAAACGTGATTCTTTTCCCAAGCACATCTAAGAACAAAATGTGGTTCCATTTCAATCCTGAGTTCCATTTCCAAGCACATGGACTAGGACACAGTCACTCTGACCGAGCATTCAGAGCATTCAAACAACACAACACCAACCATATCATCAGGAAGCAGTACTGAATTCACATCAACCTGCCCACATTATCATCCAATCTAACTCACCGTAACACCCGTACATACCCGCCAATTTCTCACAGCTAGACAGGCTACTATACCATTACCATCAGGGCATCAGCTGAACAAACAAAAATCTGAACGAACTGAAGAAGCATATAACGTACCATCTTGGAGAGCCTCTTCCTGCGCTTGGCGTTCTTCTTGCTAAGCAGATGCTGCTTCCCGGCGCACCGCCGCACGATCTTCCCCGTCCCGGTCACCCTGAACCGCTTAGCCGACGCCTTTGCGACACAGAAAGAGGAGAAATCAGGAAAAGCCCAAAGTAATAAACCGTTTTTTTTTCCCGTCTGTACAACAAGCTACCTTGTGGGTCTTCATCTTGTAGCCCTTCCCGGCGGCAACGACGACGGGGAGAGAGCGGGGGAGGAGCGGGGCCGCCGGGGAGAGCGCCGTGGCGGTGGCGGCGGCGGCCATGGACAGCGGCGAGCCGAAGAATGAGTTGGCGGGGAAGGCGAGTGCCGCGCGCGGCGGGTTCTTCGCGGCGTGGAGGGACTGGAGGCGGGGCGGGAGGGCGAGGCCCCGCGCGAGGGAGAGCGACATGGCCATGGCTGGAGGCTTCTTCCCCTCTCGGTTGTTCCTGGCTTTGCTGCTTTTGCTCACTGCCCGAGAGAGCGAAGGCGAAGGGGATAATAGATGGATTAGCCACGACGAACGGATAGCGCTGATTTGGGCTGGGGTTACGGCCCACTAAGGTCCCAGCCTTCTAAAGGACCAGCCCACTAAGCTCCAAGCCTTCTAATGCCCGGCCCACAGCAGTATCCGCACGGAGCTACCGCCGCCGCCGCCACGACCACGAACCGTCGACGACGACATTGGGGGCGGTGGCTACCCTGCACAGGCCGCCGGCAATGGAGGTGGTGACGGGCAGGCCTTGTTCGAAGAGGAAGAGGAAGAGGAAGAGGGAGAGGGAGAGGGAGAGAGAGAGGGAGAGGGAGTCACCGGTGGAAACCAAGGGGCGCCGCCGTGAGCGGGTGAAGACGAAGGCGGCGGCGGCGGCGGAAGAGGGAGCCACCGGTGGAAATTACCAAGGGGCGCCGTCCGAATCTGGGGAAGACGAAGGCGGCGGCGGCGGCGGAAGAGGGAGCCACCGGCAGAAATTACCAAGGGGCGCCGTCCGAATCTGGGGAAGACGAAGGCGGCGGCGGCGGCGGAAGAGGGAGCCACCGGCAGAAATTACCAAGGGGCGCCGTCCGGAGCTGGGGAAGATAAAGGGGGCGGCGGCCGCGATCGCATCAGCGACCTCCCCGACGCCTTGCTGGGCGAGATCGTCTCCCCGCTCCCCACCAAGGAGGGCGCCCGCGCCCAGGGCCTGGCGTCCCGGTGGGCGGTGGCGCCACATCTGGCGATCCGCGCCTCTCAACCTCGACTGCGGCGGCGTCCCCATTAACAACGCCGACCTCGGCGGATTCGTCTCGCGCGTCCTCTCCGCCCACCCGGGCCCCGGCCGCCGCCTCTGCGTCCTCGCGGACCACGCGTGCCCTTCCCCCACGCTGGAGGTTTTGCTCTGTTCCCCCACTCTCGTCAACCTTCAGGAGCTCGAGTTTGAGTTTTGGTACTTCCGGCCACCAGAACGCATGTGGCGGCCGCGGCCGGCGTCCACCTTCCGGTTCGCCTCCACCCTTCGCCTTGCCAGCATCGGAAAATGCCGCCTCCTAGATAGCGCCATCCAAAGGCTTCACTTCCCCCAGCTTAAGCACCTCGCACTCCACGGGGTTAGCGTATCGGAGTGCTCGCTAAACATCGACGAAAACTGTCATCGTGTACGACTCCCCTGTAGCTGCATATATGCCTGGATTGACTTTAAATTCACTCTCGTCGCACTTCAGTTTTGTAACACGACAGGAACTTAGAAAAAGGGCAAGAACAAAGACTCATGTTGAGACTATCTATTACTACTACCAGGTCAACCGAAAAATCTTATTTCTAAGGTGATGGCGATGAATGTTAGTTCTTTATCTACTGAAACATATGTTAATTGTTGCACATTTCAGAAAGAAAAAAGAAGGATTATTTTATCAAACACCAAACTAAGGTTTGCATTTTTGTTTTGTTTTCATTTTTGAGAAATCTGCCTTTTCGACACACCAAACTAAATCATTTGAGGAAAATAAGTTGTTAGCATGAAGTCCCAACCTGGGCGTCCAGTTTTGTCGATTTAAAAACAACAATTTCTTATACAACTAAGAAGGGGAGCGAAAATCATCGGGCATGCTTTGTACCATTTTTTTTTTCAAACTTGGAGGTTTCACAACCCTAAACATCCAAGAAAAGAAACGATATTCATATCCGGTGTCCAATGCACCGGGTTAGGCACGCCTTGATGCCCCTCTCCATCTTTATCTTTGTGTCGACTTATCTCTATCTTTGTACAGACGCAAACTATACGACTCTTCAAAAAAAAAAGTTTTCTTCTTCTCTCTTCCACGACAGCAACAACCACACTTTTCTGCGGTGCAGATGACCACCCGCCTGCACACAGGAATTGAAAGAGGATTTGCAACTGCAAACTAGGGACGGGAGACACGTCACCCATGTTTGTCAGCACGTGGGCCACGCAAGCACTCCCGGAGGGCCCACATTTTGTTTTTTTTGGAAGGGAAGCCGGTCAGTCGTCACACTGGGTTTGGCCGCAAACTGCATGCAGCAGCTGGCACAGCCCATAAACCCCGACCCCCCCTGGCTGGCCGCCGTAGCTCCCGTAAATTCCCATTTCCTTCGATCTACTCCTCCAATTCCGATCCCCTCTCCCACGAATCCCCGCAGGTTCTTCCCCTTCTCCCATCGATCCCAGCAGTACTGGACGTCCGATATATCTTCTCCGGAGACCAATCGCTCCATCGGCAGCGGCGGCGACGAGGATGCGAGCCACCGTGGCGGCGGCGGCGGCGGGCTTGCAGTTCTTCACAGGCACGCAACAATCCCCCGCGATGCGCGGCGGCGCCATACATATGAAGTCTTCTCATGCCTCGGCGATCGATCTTGATCTCGTCGTTTGATTTTCGCTTCGATTTGATTTCGGGAGGGTTTTGATTTTTATTTGGCGTATGGGCTGCAGATGGGAGAGGCGCCCCCGGATGCGGCGGCAGGGTTCGGCTGGGAACCAGGAGATCGTCCAGCTGGGCAGGTACGTACGTATATACATACGCGCTGTAGTAAATTCGTGTTCCGTAGACGGCCGTATACGAACATACATGGGTATATTATATATCTGAATTATTTACATAGACGTTTCTCCAGAGAGAGATATTGACAGTGTGTAATGAAGTCCCTGCTGATTAAAAATGATGGATTATGTGCACTTAATTATTTCGCACTCTGCATAAGTCACCGGATTTATTAGTTTTTCTCCAAATTGTTAGATGACTGAATATGATAAACTATTGTCTCTTCCATTCTGCAATTTACAGGTCGACGATATTCAGTGGAAGCTTTTGCAGGCCAATGCCAAAGGCAAGTGTATCTTTCATGTCCTGTTTATCTCAGCATCTTAATAGTTTCATCTGTTGCCTGTCCGTTAATTTGCTCATGAAACATACCACCTGGGGTACGTATTTGCTCATGAAACAACAGTGCTACTACCACGATGAACAAATTCAGCGCCACTTCACAAGCTACTAGCACTACAAGAAACACATGGGGGCAACGCAGAGATGATCATCCGGGACTCCAAGTTGGATGCGGGGCGATTTCTCGTGATCAGCATGGTTCCAACGCCAACCGGCTGTTTGAGGAAATTGGCGAAGAGGTTACGAAGAAATTGCGCGCTTTCTATGAGTTCTGCAGGCCGCACACCATTTTCGGCACTGTGAGCTCTAGCATATCTTTGATTGAAATAGACATATGAGATTCTGAATGCACACTGCCTGATGCATATTTTTTATGTGGACCTTGAATTGTCAGATAATAGGCATAAGTTCAGTGTCTCTCCTGCCAATGAGGAGCCTTGATGATTTTACTATGACGGTATTACGGGGATATCTCGAGGTACTCTAAATTTGTAATATTCGATTAAACCTGTGCTATAACAATATAAATGTCAATTTTCAGTGTGGCAGTTTTACACTACTAAGTCTAAAGAAAAATATGGAAAATATCCTTCTGTGTGCAGGCTTTGGCTGCTGCTTTATGTATGAACATTTATGTAGTAGGGCTGAATCAGCTATTTGACATTCAGATTGATAAGGTAGTTTTTTTTTCTCCGCAGTTTGTCGAGTTCTTAATCCGTAATAATGTGGGACTGTTGACTAATTTATACTCTTGTCCTGGAGATCAATAAGCCAGGCCTTCCATTGGCATCCGGGGAGTTTTCAGTTGCAACTGGAGTTGTAATAGTACTCTCATCCTTGATCATGGTATATTGGGTTAAACACAAAAACAAAATAACAAGTCGTCATAAACAGTTTTCATGACTAAATTCCTTGCATTTTTTTAATGTTTTCAGAGCTTTAGCATTGGGACACGCTCTGGATCAGCGCCATTGATGTGTGCTTTGCTTGTCAGCTTCCTTCTTGGAAGTGCATACTCCATTGAAGTAACCGCAGCTCTTACCATGCTGTACATTGGAAAGTAAATTCGATGATAAAATCTAGTGTCAGTTATGAACATTTTCATTTAATATTTGATCCTTTTCAGGCTCCACTACTCCGGTGGAAACGGCGTGCTCTCCTTGCTGCATCATGCATCTTGTTTGTGAGGGCTATCTTGGTTCAGTTGGCTTTCTTTGCACACATGCAGGTACTAAGCACAGCTCACATCCTGACACTGCAAATGCTTACTGATTTCTCTCCCCTTGGTTAGTGTTTGATGGTTCATTTGATAGCAACATGTTCTGAAGAGGCCCTTGGCACCAACAAAGTCACTGGTCTTTGCAACATTGTTCATGTGTTGCTTCGCTGTAGTCATAGCTCTATTCAAGGTAAGTAAGCATCCAATAAAATTTTGTTTTGCATCCTCAAAGCTCTTTTTATTTATGTTCTGAGCTTTCAGGATATTCCGGATGTTGATGGAGACAGAGATTTTGGCATCCAATCCTTGAGTGTGAGATTGGGCCCACAGAGAGTAAGAACATTTCTCCTCATCCATTAAAGAAAGGCAAATTTTCTACATTCTACTGCAAAATGTTTCAAACAGAAATATATGACTCTCAAATGGTGGGCAATTTTATCTTAAAATGTTCTGCTCTAGGTGTACCAGCTCTGCATAAACACACTCCTGACAGCCTATGGGGCTGCCATTATGATAGGAGCATCATCCACAAACCTATTTCAAAAGATCATCATTGTGAGCGATCCATTCTCATTTCTCAAAATTCCTCTAAACAAAACATCAATTTATATGTTAATAAATCGTTGATCTAATGTTACAAATTTGCAATGCGTTGATAACCCAGGTGTTCGGTCACGGCTTGCTTGCTTTGACACTCAGGCAGAGAGCACGGCAATTCGACGTTGAAAACCAGGCGCGTGTCACAGCATTTTACATGTTCATTTGGAAGGTAATTTTGTTGGTACATATGTGCCTTCAGTCACTCCAGTTAAGTAATTAGACTAGTATTTCTGACGAATTACACTTTTGCATGCAGCTATTCTATGCAGAGTATTTCCTTATACCATTTGTGCAATGAGCATTGTACAAGGACCAGCAGTTGTGAACTATAGACATGTAAAACAAATTATGTGGGGGCCTAGCTAATTCTGATTATACTCTATCTGATGTTTTGATTGTATCTTGTTAATCATCTGTAATTTGTTGGTCCGGAAAAGAGGCAAAAAATAAATTGGCAATGAGAAGAGGCAAATTTTACGTGTGTACTTCAGATGTAATCCGGCCCTTGAATAATCTGATCTGATGTATTAGTTTTAATATCAAGGAGATCTTCGCCACGGGGGGATCGATCTGATCAATCGCACCAGGTACCTGGGCACTTGCCACCGGGCTCTTCTGGGCCGCGAAAAGCACCGACATCTACTCGGCCCATTTCGGTATCCGGCCCATCGGGACCAACGACCAGGAGATCGCGCAGCTTCATACGCTGGAAGGGGCTCGACATCGACAACCAGCCATCAACCACAACTACGTACACCGTCTGATCGATCTGATTAATCTGAACTTGATCGATCGATCCAGCTTGCTTTAACTTTGCAGTATGGTCATCATGCGGCAGCGGTAGAGTAGTTCCATCGATCAATCGAGTTATGTTATGTGTTTTAGCGCGTACTTGTTCTTTTCAAATTTGCGCCCTACTCTTTTATATTTCTGTTTTGGCGGCTCCTGGCATGCAAGCCGCCGCTGATATATCACTGGCGGCCGGCACTTATAGCCGGCCACCGGAGCCCGCACCGTGGAGTGGCGGATCGGTAAACGCAGGCCGTCACCGGGCACCCTCTTTGTGGTTGATGTTCTTTTCGAAAGCCCGAAACCGCCATTGGAGGTGAACCCATCAGTGAGATTTATCGGTAGCCGCTACTGCCTGCTGGAGGCATTGGGCCCGTCGGACAACCTTTCGTGGCGATGGTTGGCCAGGGCTAACCGTCACCGGAGGTAGACGTTGTATTAGTGTCTGGATCAAATGATGATGAATAATCATGTTAGCTTAATTTGCTGAATCATGTTCACACACCGAGTTGGAGATATCGCAGGGTGTACGTACGGATATATAAATTGACGAGTGTGCGCGTGTCACTTGCTTATCGCCCTGATGGCCAGGTGTCGGTATTGCTGACATGGATTTCTTTCTCCCATGGATTGGTTCTAACTTTTCGGGTATAATATATGTTTTAATTAAATAATAATTGCATTCTTCATTTTGAAACTAATAAACGTGTCCGAGAGCCAAAATCTATGAGGTGAAGTTTTGGTTTAAAATTAGTCTCGCCGCATCGACAAAACTTGTTTTTCTTTTGTTCTAAAACATCATTTTCAGCACACCAGGAGACCAGCCAAAATTTGCTCCTAGCTGGGACAGACATAAGAAAACAAGAAAAATAATGAACACAGCTTGATCGTCTCAACATCCGGGATGCCTTATTTATTTATTTATTTTTATTTCTCTGTTTGGTTTGCACACAAAATTCTAGGGTTCTTAATTTCAGTATCCATCACTGGAGGGAGACTGATGATCTTGGCCAAGCAGTTGTCCACCGGCCGAGGGTGAGGCAGGTACCGCACCCGGCAGTTTGGATTTTCCCTTTCCAGCCTGCATTGATACACAAATTTGAACAAATGTTTTAGGGAAAAAAATGCACATAGTTCATTTGGAGTTGCATGGAGCAGCAATGGTGGAAAGCTACTTACCTGTAGCCAAGTAGGAAATGGTGGAGGAAAACAGAGATCTCCAGCTTGGCGAGATCGTTCCCGGCACAGATCCTTGAGCCAAGCCCAAATGGAAGAAACGTCCCTGCTCTCGGTGGCGGGCCCTGTTTGACAATGCAGAACTTCTTCTCTTAGTTTGAATTCAAAGATCTAGAGTTACATAAATTCAGAAATGAAAAACCCATTGTTATGAAGAAGTGATTCTTCTGACCTCCCATCTTGAAGGGTTGAACTTCTTGGGGTCAGGGTACACTTGAGGGTCCATGTGCACACTCCTGTACCACAGCTGAAGCTTCCAGCCCTTGGGTACCAGATAACCTGTTGAGTTGCAGAACTGTTAAGATTCAGTTCACAATCTGATCGATCGAAGTCCAAGCGGAAACAGGACGTGACGATGATCTTGCTCTAAGAGAAGTAGAAAAAGAGCCCACCGTTGACAAAGACGTCCCGAGTCGCCTGACGGAACGACACGAAGGAGATGTTGACGAACCGCAGCGTCTCGTCGACCACCTGGTTTTTGTTTCAGATATAATGATTCATGCCAGGACATGATCAAACAGTTAAGCTATGAATGATACTAGTTCAGTCAGTCAGTGGCAGAAACATGTCTGTTTCCTTGAGGTATAGCAAGTCAAGCAATTTCTTTGCTCTTGTTCGATCAACGATATCATGAAACATGTTCTTGTTTAATTTTAAAAAATCTGTTACCTGTGAGAGGTAGTCCATCTTCCTGAAATCTTTGAGGGTGAGCCCCTTCTGCGTCGGCGGTATGTTCCTCGTGATATCCTCCTGCTCCGCCTGAACGAAGAAGAAGTAAGAGATCGAATTGAAGACAAACATAAGAGACAGATGTACTATTCTCTCCGTCCCATGTTAAGTGTCGCAATTTTGTTTAGAACCTGAAGTACTTACTAAAACATTCCTAGATATCTACTGCTGCTACTTGTGAAGAGCTCTTATTTATGGCAGACCTTGGCCCTGGCCAGGATGTCAGGGTTGTCCTGCAGGAACATGGTGGCCCACATGGTGATGTGGGCGGAGGACTCGTGGCCGGCGTTGAGGTAAGTGACGAGCAAGTCAATGATGTCCTCGTCCTCCAGCCGCCTCCCCTGTTCGTCCTCAACCTCGATCAGCCGGTCCATCATGTCCACTCCGGCTCCGACGCCGGCGCCCTTCTTGGCCGCCCGCCGCTCGTCGAGCACGCCCTGCAGCAGGGCCACCAGCTTCCTCCTCGCCCTGAGCGCCCGCCGGTACGCGAACCCGGGGAGGTCGATGGCCATGGCGCGCACCCCGTGGTTGAGGTCCGTGTAGCTCTGCTCCAGGGCATCCATGGTGCGCTCCCCGGCGCCGCTCATGAAGATTTGTATGATGATCCGGAACGTCATCCTCCTCAGCTCCGTCAGGAACTCGATTGGCCTGCTAGCCGTCGTCTCCGACGACCAGCGGCGGAGAGTGGAGACGACGGTGCTGTCGATGAAGGTGAGGTAGGCGGAGAGCGCGTCGAAGCCGTTGATGGGCGCCGCCGTGAGCTTGCGTAGCCGCCGGTGATCGTCGTCGGGCATGTTGAGGAAGGACTTGGCGCCGATGAGCGTCACGGTGGCTTTCGGCCAGCCGTTGGTGAAGGTGACCTCGTCCATGAGCACCCGCTTGCACACCTCCGGCAAGGTCACCAGGATTGTCGGGCTGCTGAACATGAACGCCCTGTACATCCCCGTCCTCCCGAACCTGCCATTGTTGCCGGATCAAATTGAGCTCTTCGCCAATGCAACCAAATTCACCTCCTCTCAATGCTACCCATAACATCATCTTCTTTTGATCAATGGTTTGAAGAGAATCATGGCTTTTTTTCTTCAGCATGTTACAATTTGAGTAATTTTCACAAAACCATGCTATTTAGGGTTAGGGTTTTACCGGCCGAAGTTATAACTAATTGTGTCATAGAACCATAGTTTTTGGTACATGTTGTCTCACAAAATCCAAATCGGACACATTAGGTTGTTTGATGGTATTTCTGGTGGGACCCATATGTCATATAGCAAGTTGAACGGCTAGACCCGTTTCTCCACGTCAGCTTCCGGACCGGACCCGACGTGTTAGGAACGGGGTTATTTCACAGTGCCAAAAGGAGAATACCCCTGTTTCTGTTCCGACAGCCATTTTATTGCAAAGCGGCACATGTATGCGAAGTAAAGGGCAGGCAGGGAGCCTCGAGATTCGCGCGGACGGAAAAAAAGAGGAAGAAAGAGGACTACTCACCGTCGGTGGAAGGATTCGATGAAGGCGTCAGGGTCGCCGGACTTGAAGGCGCGGAGGAAGGCCCACATCCCGCCGACGAGCGGCCACCCCATGTCCCCCGGCGGCAACCTTCCTTTCTTCCCTCCCCCGATCCCCTTGGTCCACCACCACCCGTGCGCTCTCCTCGCCGCCCAGTCCACCACCACCGCCATCGCCATGGCCGCCGCCGCCCACCACCACACCCAAACCCCCTCCTGCAGACCCCCCATCGACGAACAAGCTAGCAGCTGCTAGCTCGCGATCGATGAGTAAAGCCTCTGCTTCTGCTTCTCTGCTAGTGTTTGTTCTCTGTGTGTGTGGGCTGGGAGCGACGGCTGGAGCTGGAAGACGAAGACGCATATTTATAGGGGAGGACGAAGACGATTAGTATTCCATCCAAATGGGGACGAAGACGATTAGTACATCTGCAGTAACTGTTGTGTTACTGCTTTCTTTTTGCGCACATCTGCAGTAATTAACTGTTGTGTTCAAGTATGCATCCAACAGAATTAGTACGTACTCACAGTTGACCTGCCCTGGCTTTTTCTTTAAGGATTAGTACTAATTACATTTAGCTTCTTACTTACTGCCACTGGTATCGTCATCTTCGTCTTTCTTGATCTCTGGAGCAAACCAAATGAAGGAAACGTCCGTTGGTTCTTTCCTTCTTTGTCGAAGGCATTTTTTTTTATCGTGGACTTTTATTCGGCCAAAGCTTGGTAATACAGAGATCGATGCTCAGACCCATACTTTGATGACTACACGTCTATTTAGATTACAAAGGATGCATACGCATGTCCTGCTGAAAAATATTACAAAGGATGCATACGCATGTCCTGCTGAAAAATACACACGCTAATTAGATTTACGATTTATCCTACAAACCACGGGACACATGTTTTAGCACTGACGTCACATCACATATGTATGAAGTAGCACACACCGACGCCCACTCCAATTATAATTGAACCCGGATGATGCGAGCAAGTTGCGCCAAAGGCTCTCCGTGCTATACTAAGCGACTTAAAGCACGGCATGTGCACGTGCATGCAAAGCACCGTTTCTGTCGCCTACTTATGTATTGCCCTCCGTGTGATTTAAATTTGTTCAAATATGAATGTATCTATGCCTAAAAAATATATACATAAATGTAATAGAAAGTCACTTAATATGAGACGGAGTATAGTAGTAATTATTAGTTCGCGCGTTGCACATGTATACTGATTTGAGAGGGATGTCATTTGCCGGCTGATCTTCTGCTACTCCGAAAGAATATTTTGATCAGGCCGGCTGATATATGCATGCATGACTGACATACGGTAATTAAGGTTTAGGGCTTAGAGTTTACATGTAAAAAACATGGCTCAATACCCTAAAAATGTGTCAGTCTGTCAGATAATGCTCTTTGTTAAAATTTTCCGGTTTGTCACATACTCCAGTACTTATCATGTGGGATCAGAAAAACGTATAAAATGATAAACATGTCATCGTTGCTTCCGATGCAACGTGAAGTACATCATCGATCATTTTGTGTTCATCAGCATGTTAATTAAACAATGTCATGGTTAACTTATACACCAACAGCCAGATGCTCTGCTATCAGCATGTTAATTAAACAAAGTCATGGCTGACTTATATACCAACAGCTAGATGCTCTGCTAATATATACCTCTCGACGAAAGAAGAAGATGCTGTGGCAAACCAGGACAGGTCTGAGATTGGTAGGGCTGCAAACTAAGGAAGATAATCCATGCATCATGTCGCGGCCAATTAACCGTAGATCACAGGTACGATACGATAATACAGTCTCATCTTGTAGAATGTTTGTGTGGTTTTCACAACAGAAAACCTAGCCACCAGAATTTTCATCTTATTGGTATATAAGTTGCCCTTGGCGCTAAGTATTATTCAGGACTGCTTTGGGATTCGTGCAATTTGTTGTTTTTTAAGAAAAGCATATATAGAAGCACTCCTCTTTTTCTTATTATTTTCTAGCGTGTCGATATTCTTTTACATGTGTCAGATGTGAACACATGGGTGTTAAACCGATTGTTCCCGGCCTGAGAAACATATAAAATGATAAACATGCATGTCACTGTTGCTTGCAAAGTTGCAATGCAGCGTGAAGTTCATCAGCAACCATAGTCATTATCTGTGTTCATACTGACAAGCATGTTAATTACACACGGTGGCATAAACTTATACCAACAGCTAGAAGTTATGCTAATATACCTCTCAAACGAAAGAAGAAGATGCTGTGGCAAACCAGGACAGGTCCGAGTTGGTACGGTTGTAATGCCACATGTATGAAGGTCATCAGCAATCATAGTCATATTTATCTTATTTCACAGTGACATGCATGTTAATTACACAGACGATGGCATGAACTTAGACACTAGCTGTAAATGTGTACATCATTTTGATGTAGAGACTGGGAGTTTCAACCTCTTCGGAAAAAAAAACTTAGACACCAGCAGCTAGATGCTCTGTTAATGTACCTCTCCAACAAAAGAAAAGATGCTCCAAGAAATATTGTCTTAAAACACTAAATGAGTTTTTCTAGCATAAAGTGAAAAAAATAATTTTACTATATTTTTCATATTTTAAAAACATTTTTTAAAACGCAGGAACAGTGCAGCCGGGCTGAGCGTGATCAGGGAGATCTTCGCCACGGGGATCGATCGACTGCACGTTTTACGTACCTGGCCCTCGCGGCTCGCGCGCGACCGTGCTCTTCTTCTGGGCCGCCAAATGCACTGACTTCTTCTCGGCCCATTTCGGCGTCCGGCCCATCGGGACCAACGACGAGGAGATCGCCCCCAGCTTCATACGCTGAAAGGGCACGTGGATATTAGTACTACATCAAATCACAACTAATTAAGTACTGCACCGTCTGATCTGAATTAATCTGAATTTGATCGATCGATCGATCGAGCTTGCTTTAACTTTTCCTATAATAACGATCATCACGCGGTATTAATTGTCAGCTACTCTCTCCGTTTCTAAATACTTGTCTCTGTTTTAGTACAACTTTGTACTAAAATGATGACGAATAATCATGTTAGCTTAACTGGCTTAACTACGTACGTTTACACACGGAGTATTTTTGTTTTTTGACCAAGTCGTTTATCAACATACGAAATCGACGAGTGTACGTGTCCCTGGGTTTCCCTAATGCGAATTTAAATCTACCACAAGATAGATATTTCCATATAAATTTGACTGTGGCCTCCATGGTTGTTTTAGGCTTATTAGCTAGGTAGACCTTTGGCCACAATTAAGAAGCTGTAATATGGACCGGGCTGGATTAACACACTCTCTAAATGCACCCAAGCGAAAGGCTATATCGATCATCTATATCCAAGGTAGATGCATGAATCCACAGAAATTCCAGAGCTACTCTGACCGTGGCCTCCACAATTTTTGGCTTATTGGGTAGAGACGTACTGACGTCCACAAGAAGCTGTAACCTTTCTCTCTAAATGCACCTGAGAAAAAGACGATAGCATCTATCTCTAGCATTTGCTGTGAAATAATAATAATATAAAAAACACACCAGGGAATCACAGCTAGCTGGTTGTCATGGAATTGAGAACGACAGTGGGCTGTGGCTGTGGCACAAAGAGACATGCTTCACATTATGACAGTGGCACTGGAATTCGAGCTCTGTAATGGCAGCAGAATTAAGGAGTGGAAAATGAGACAGCACTGGAAGGAGAAGGACACAGCTTCCAGCACATAGATGAATCCCTAGTAATTCTGACAGTGGCTTCCTTAATTAATTATTTTAGGCTTATTCGGTAGATCAACTAGAAGCTGTAATTTGTGCAGGGGAGATAAACACTCTCTAAATATAATGCACTCGAGCAAAAGAAGATATAATCTAGCTCCAAGATAGATGAATCATAGGAACTCCATAGTAACTCTGACGCCACAACAAGCTGTAATTTGTACCGGGGTGGATGAACACGTACTCTCTGAATGCACCTGAGCAAAAAGACGATATCATCTATCCACAGCATTTCGACCAATTAATAGAAAGAAACAAAACCAGGGAATCGCAGGTTGTTTCTCCCTCACATGGAACGAAGAACCGTGGGCTTGGCACAAAGAGACATGGCTGGAATTCAATCAGTAACGGCAGCAGAATTAAACAGTGGAAAATTTGACCGTGTAAACGGCTGGGAACCTTCGAGAGCCACAGCTGCTGCCTATAAATCTGGCCTCTCGCCGCTGCAGAGTGACACATCCAAGCACTGCTCTCTCACACTGGCTTAATTAGTTCTTTGCGCTCTCAGCGACGCCATTGTAGCCAGAGAAGGTAAGAAAGTCCTGCGAGAGCAATCTTTTCTGTTGGTGTTCTTCTAGTGTTTCCTGTTGTTTCATCTTTTCTGTTGGTATTCTTGGAGTGTTTCCTGTCGTTTCATCTTTTCTGTTGTTGTTCTTGGAGTGTTTCTTGTTGTTTCATCGTGTCTGGTTTGATTTGCCACAGGGGAGCAAGGAGACTTGAAGCCATGGCCGCCCTGCAGCTTGAGAAAAGGCGGCCAACCGCCGCAACCTCCGAGGAGTGGCCTGTGGGGATGCGCGTCATGGCGGTCGACGACGACCGTGTCTGCCTCAAGATCCTGGAGGTCACGCTGCAAATGTACAAGTACAATGGTGAGAAGTTCTTTCAGATGCCTCTAGAATATAGATCCCCCACTTTTTTTTTCCATTAGGATACACATGCACCGGAGTCGTTGTAGGTATATATGATTTGACCGGATCTTTAATTTGCAGTGACAACGGCGACGAACGCAAAGGAGGCTCTGCAGATGCTGAGGGAGAAGAAGGGTTGGTATGAACTGGTGATAACCGACTTGCACATGCCGGAGATGGACGGCATTGAGCTCCTCCAACAGATCAAGCTCGAGATGGATCTGCCCGTCATCCGTAATATAAACTCAACTCTTTTCTCAACTCATCTAGACTTCGGTACTGCCTTCTTTTGGATCTATGTTGTGGCATATCGAGTAGAGATATCCGTAGTTCGGTAGAACAACAAGTTTATATAGCCCTCGGTAGTTCGACAGTCTCGGGAGCTGGTGGTATGTATCAGCATATATGCCGGCCTCCCCTTGTTTCCTTATCATGGACGACGACTGGACGGCGGTATCAGCATACAGGCTGGTACCCTGCCTCTTCAACCGTTGGATGTACTGATGCGTACGTCTGAATTGCACGGCCGAGAAACTTCTCAAACAGTACTGTAGCAAGTTTTTTTTTCCTTCAGTTTTTAGAAGTACCTTTAATGAATCAATTTTCAGTAGTTAACTAATTAGCTTCAACTATCTAGTTGCATTGCATCAACGACTATATATAGCTCATATATATATAGCACTAGTTTTATGAATCTATGGGTATATATAGGTTCTTTTGTTTGTTTATAACTTTATATAGTCGCTTGTTTTATTGACCTATCGTGGCCAACTATGTTTTCGCGCCTTTTTTCTTTACAAACTAGCCATTTCACGCCTTCTTGGTGTTCCGGCCTTCTACTGCAACACGTGTTTAGATCTGTGTTGGAGTAAAATAAAACTAGTAGAGCTACATTTTCTAACGTGTGTGAGACCTGTCGGAGCTCTCCTCGAGTAACCGAAAAAATTAGCAATGTGCCCTTTCCATTTTCTTACCATTGAGTGGATGTGCCACGGAAAAGAGCATGCCACTTATTGTACAGAAGCTATAAATGTGATGATCACTTAACATCATTTATGATATAATTTTATTGATAGCTGTTACGTACCTATCTCAAGTCGTCAAAATGACAACATAGTTTACTTGTGGCGATAATCGCAAGTTCAAAACAGATTATATATGGGACTTCCCGTGGTGGAACTTTGTGTTGTATATGTTTATTTGTTTTTGTCAGCATTTTTTTTCCAGTAATGCTTCTATATGGCGAACAGCGTCCTTTTCTTCTTCTTTTGGATATGTGCTGAGTCAATGATCATATGCCATGCATGTAGTGTTATCTGCAAATGACGAATGCCGACAGGGAGACTGTGATGAAGGGGGTCCGTTATGGGGCATGCGAATATACGGTGAAACCATGGCAGCATGTCTTGAGGAGAAATCCCGAAGCACGGAATCAAAAACAGGGTGCAAGGACGGATTCCTGAGGATGAGCAGGGTGCGAAGAGCACAAGAAAGAACTCAAGAAATAAGAAAAACGATGAACATCATTCTCTTGAGAGCAAAGAGAACGACTCAACTAAGAAGCCAAGGGTGTCATGGAGCGTGGAGCTGCATGGCCAGTTTGTGGACGCTGTCAATCGGATCGGCATTGATAGTAAGATCTCACACTTAATGGCTTATTCCTCAAATTACGGCTTATACGACCGCTTTTAGATTTGTTTCGGCAACTGTTTTTTTGATTATGTAAATATTGCAGAAGCTGGTCCAAAGAAGATATCTGATATGATGAATGTGGATCACGTCTCTAGAGGTAGTGTGGCAAGCCATCTTCAGGTTTGATTTCTACACTAATTAATGCTTAATTTCTATGTTTTAGCTCCTATTCTTTCTAATATTTCCTCACATATATATTATAAGTTTTATTAATGCATCGTTCATGTAGTGTGTGTGTAAGAAAACTCTACTGAATATTTTTCACTGAAAATGTGACAGACATATCCCATGTTAGCCCACATTTTCTCGAGTTCTTTAATTTAACCAGGATCGGAACACTCTCAGTTCTTAAAATTATGTTTTACACATACGTTCATGTTCTTCCCACGAGTGTGCAACTCATTTATGTTCTTGCATTTTCCGATCTCTTGTTATTTCAGAAGTACAAGAGAAGGCTTTCCAAGGACCCTAAATCGAAGCCCGATAACAATGATGGACTTTGTCATGAAGCCGAAATAAGGAAAATGAGTAATATGGAACTGTCCGAGCATTCTCATGAAGATCGGATATGTCTTCATCCATCCTCAGTTGTTGCTTCTTCAAGTTCAAACAATCATTTCGCAAGTCAGCAGCCAATTCAGCCATTGGGCATGGGGACAGTCAGCCCTGGTGGCATTATGCCCAATTATCCAAGTGCAAGTGCAAGTGCAGGTGCAGGTGCAACAGGGTACGGATCGTATCCAAAAACCTTGAGTGACATGCTATTGGAGGCAAACCAACGCACAGCTTCTTCCCATCTTGGAAACCCCTCAGCAAGGATACCAAGCAGTGGGCAGCTGTTCAGGCCTTTAAATCAGTTCCCGGTGCAGCCGGCGGCTCCAGTCAATCATTCTTCTGCTCTGAATATGATGAATGCACCTGCTACAAATCTGGCAGCCCCACTTGGTGTTGGTGATACTTCCATGTTTCCGGGTCTTGCTGGGAACTATAATAACACCTGGCAAACTTTGGTACCATCCCAGTTTCCTGATCTTCTTCGTGGGGATGGAACATATGCTGGTCCATCTCAGGCTAATGTCACCAACATCAATCAGCTGGCCTCCTCTGGCCAGATACCAATGATTCAAAATGAAATGCAGAATCTAATGGCGGCATCCAACAGCAACACCTCATCATCAGTGGTTGTAAGCATAAGGTCAAATTCGAATAGGTTTATTTCTGGTTCATACCTAGTTCTAGTCGGTTTAGGAGTTGTACAGGGGAATCAACGAGTTGGTCTCCTAGTCGTATTCAGTTAGGCTGTTAGATGTTGAGTCGGACTGGCCTCTGGCCGTGTATAAGTACGGGCATACGGTGCCTTGTTATCCTAATCCCAGAAAATAAGAAAAATAAAGCAGGCTCGACACGGGCCTGTAGCCATACCAAAATCAATATTCTCCTGTGTGTGCGTGACGCGAGTAGTACTGGTACTAGCTTGCTAATCGATTTGCTTGCTGGGCAGTTTTGTACGTGTGCGTCTCGCCAGAGTTCATCGGCTCGTCGGAAAGTACTCGACGTGTGCGTTGCTTGTTGTTACTGCGTGACAGAGATTTTGGGCTGATTTCCAACATTTGGTATCAGAACCAAGGTTAATCCGGCAAAACGGTCCCTAGTACACGGGAGCTATGCCGACGGATGCGGGGACGTCGGAAGCCGCGGCTGGAAGGAACTCAGCACCGGCGACGTTTCCAAGGCTCGAGCGACTACAGCATGTGGGCAATGAAGATGGAGGTGGCTATGGAATCTCAAGAGATCTGGGACGCAGTCGACCCTGGCGGCAACACGTACGCCAAAGGAGCGGCGAACTATCGCATAGATCGCCTCGCGTTGGCGGCCATCCATGCGGCTGTGCCGAACGATGTGCTACAACACCTGAAGGGAAAGAAATCTGCGAAGGATGCATGGGATACGATCAAGACCCTACATCAAGGACACGAGCGTGTCCGGGAGGCAAACCTTCAAACCTTGCTGAAGAATTATGAGAGTTTGAAGATGGGAGAAGACGAGGCGGTCGACGCGTTCGCAGCGCGTGTAAGGACGCTCGTTAACGGGATCCGCGACCTAGGCGAGACACTCTCCGAGATCTCCGTGGTTAGGCGGTTCCTACGCGCGGCATCACCAAAGTATATCCAGATCGTAACCTCAATCGAGCAGTGTGTCGATCTGAAGACCCTCACGGTGGAGGACTTGGTGGGGCGCTACAAGGCGCACGATGAACGACTCCGGATGGTGTTTGGAGACGGCAAAGATGACGAGCATCTGATGATGACCCGTGCGCAGTGGTCTGCTATGGCCGCAAGGAAAACTGGCGATTCATCATCGTCCAGTGGAAGAAGAGATCAAGCTAAAGGAGGAGGTCGAGCACAAGCAAAGAAAGCTCCTCAAGGTACCGAGGAGAAAGGTGCGGCCCCCAAGAAAAAGTTTGATCGCAAGAAGGTTAGGTGCCACAACTGTGGAATATACGGGCACTTCAAGTCGGAGTGCCGAAAGCCACAGAAAGAGAAAGCATATATGGCCAGGGAAGAAGATGATGATCCGGCGCTGCTGATGGTAGAGATGTGCGAGCTGATGGAAGAAGGTCAAGAGGAAGTCATCGAGGAGAAGTCTGAGTCCGTAACCCTTGTTGAAAAGAAAGTCTACCTACATGATAAAGCAAGAGTGAAGGCGGGCAATGTGTGGTACCTTGACACGGGCGCTAGCAATCACATGACTGGCGACAAAACCCAATTCGCAGAGCTTAACCTAGCGGTGGGTGGCTCGGTGCGTTTTGGAGATGGTTCCACGGTGGCGATACAAGGGCGAGGCACAGTTCTTTTCGAGACAAGATTTGGCGATCACAAGGTACTAACCGACGTATATTATATCCCCAAGCTGAAAAGCAATATAATCAGTCTTGGTCAACTCGAGGAAAGGGGATGTAAAATCGTGTTAGAGGATGGGTACCTGTGGGGCTACGACCGACAACGCAAGCTACTGATGAAGGTCAAGAGGGCAAAGAATCGCTTGTATATTCTTGACCTAGACAGAACAGAGCCGATCTGTTTGTTAGCTGGTCTTGATGATCCAGCATGGAGGTGGCACGCTCGCTACGGGCACTTGAATTTGCACTCGCTTCGACAACTCGGCCAGAAGGACATGGTTGTTGGTACGCCGATGGTGGATCATGTTGAACAAGTGTGCGATGGCTGCCTAGTAGGGAAGCAACGGCGAGCGCCGTTTCCCAGAGAAGCAAAGTACCGGGCAGAGAAGGTACTAGATTTGTTTCACGGTGTTCTGTGTGGCCCAGTTTCACCTGCAACCCCAGCCGGCAATCGCTATTTTCTACTCGTGGTAGATGACTACAGTCTGTACATGTGGGTTGTGCTGCTTAAAACGAAAGATCAAGCGTTTCAAGCATTCAAGAAGATCAAGATTGCTGCTGAAGTAGAAGCAGAGGCAAAGTTGAAGGCTTTCCGGACTGCCCGAGGAGGAGAATTTATCTCACATGAGTTTGCTGCATATTGTGAGGAACATGGCATCAAGCGTTTTCTGACAGCCCCATACACACCGCAGCAAAACGGTGTTGTTGAAAGAAGGAACCAAACCGTGGTAGCAATGGCTCGAAGCATGATGAAGAGCAAAGGCTTGCCGGGGAGGTTTTGGGGAGAAGCGGTGACTACAGCGGTATACTTGCTAAACCGTGCACCGACGAAAAGTGTCATTGGAATGACACCCTATGAAGCTTGGTGTGGAAGAAAACCTTCGGTCGATCACCTTCGTACTTTTGGGTGCATGGCACATGTGAAGAATGTTTCTGGACATGTGGGAAAGCTGGAAGATCGGAGTAAGTCGATGATCTTGATGGGTTATGAAGCAGGCTTGAAGGGACACTCGAAGGCTTATCGTGTGTACGATCCACGAACAAGAAAAGTTCACGTGGCACGCGACGTCGTCTTTGAAGAAGAGAGGGCATGGGATTGGTCCTCAAACAAAGAAGAGAATCAACAAAATTCGGATGATATGTTTGTTGTATCTTACCCTGTCCCTGAGCATGCAGGTCATAACCGTGGAGAAGGCCACGACCATGACGCAGGTGGCGAAGATCCACCAGGAATGCCGCTGGGCCACGGCGCTACACCGGTGTTCAGCTTCAGTGGAGCACCGGCCTCATCCTCTGCCACGGCAGGATCCGCGGCAGGAATCCCTCCCGCGGCAGGATCCGCGGCAGAAAATTCTGCCACGGCAGAAATCGCGGCAGGAAGATCTGCGTCTGCCACGACGCGAGAAACGGCAGAAAATCCCTCTGCCGCGGCAGGAGCGAGTGAAGGGGAGGATGCAGCAGCCGGCGGAGACGCTGAAACTTCTACCGCGGCAGCAACCTCTCAAAGGGCATCGACGATGGTACGATCGCCGGTGCAGACTCGGTCACGGACTCGACGACCTACGCCCGAACGACTTCGACCTCTATCGGAGTTGTACCCTTCTCCAAAGAAGATGATCCGCAAGACGAAGACGGTCAAGATGAAGCGCACAGCGAAGGAAAGGTGCTTGTTAAGTACCGAAGAACCAACCTCGTTTGAAGAAGCTAGCGAGGAAGAAAGTTGGCGCAAGGCAATGGAGGAGGAGATGGGATCAATCCAAAATAACAAGACATGGACCTTGGTTGATCTCCCTGCAGGGCATAAACCCATAGGCCTCAAGTGGGTATTCAAAGTGAAGAAAGACTCCAATGGCAATGTGGTAAAGCACAAAGCACGCTTGGTAGCAAAGGGCTATGTGCAGCAACAAGGCGTTGATTTTGAGGAAGTGTTCGCTCCAGTCGCAAGGATGGAATCGGTACGGTTGTTGATTGCTTTGGCCGCTCAAGAATCCTGGAAGCTGCATCATATGGATGTGAAATCAGCGTTCTTGAATGGTGACCTACAAGAAGAAGTATATGTACAACAACCTCCAGGTTTCGTCGAAGGGGGAGCGGAACATAAGGTGTTGCGACTGCACAAGGCATTGTATGGGCTACGGCAAGCACCGAGGGCATGGAACACCAAGCTGGATGCTACACTGGTGTCCCTCGGATTTGAGAAGAGTCCATTGGAGCATGCTATGTACAAACGAGGTGATGGGAAGGAACGGCTCCTAGTCGGAGTATATGTTGATGATCTGTTGATCACGGGTGCAGATGAGAGGGAGATTGCAAGATTTAAGAAGCAGATGCTAGATCTTTTCAAGATGAGTGACCTTGGTTTGTTGAGCTACTACCTCGGGATAGAAGTATGTCAGCGAGGAGACTCAATAACTTTGTGTCAAGAAGCTTATGCGAGGAAAATCCTTGAGAAGTGCGGCATGGAAGACTGCAATGCTACCTCAGCACCGATGGAAGCAAGGCATAAATTGAGCAAACACAGCGAAGCAGATCCTGTTGAAAGTACCGAATATAGAAGTATTGTGGGAAGTCTGAGATACTTGGTGAATACAAGGCCAGATTTGGCATACTCGGTTGGGATCGTTAGTCGATTCATGGAGAACCCCACAACGGAACACTTTGCAGCGGTGAAGATGATTTTGCGGTACATCAAAGGAACCCTGAATTATGCGTGTGTTTACTCAAAGAAGAAAGAGGAGAAGACACAACTAGTCGGGTACAGTGACAGTGATATGGCCGGCGACGTTGATGACCGTAAAAGTACTTCGGGCATGGCGTTTTTCCTAGGTGGAAATATTGTGAGCTGGATGTCACAGAAGCAGAAGGTTGTGGCTCTATCCTCGTGTGAAGCTGAATACATTGCAGCAGCTACCGCAGCATGCCAGGGAGTGTGGCTAGAGCAATTGCTTGCTGATCTACTAAACCGAGAACCAGAAAAGTTTGAGTTGAAGATCGACAACAAGTCCACTATATCTCTGTGTAAGAATCCGGTGTTTCATGATATAAGTAAACATATCGACACCCGGTTTCATTACATACGAGGATGCGTGGAAGAAGGCAAGCTTGATGTTGATTATATCAGTACAGATGAACAACTGGCCGACATATTGACGAAGTCCCTCGGAAGACTGCAGTTTCAGGAGATGAGGAAGAAGATCGGCGTCAACGTTATCAAGTAGAGGTTCGTTTTGATCTTAGGGGGAGAATGTAAGCATAAGGTCAAATTCGAATAGGTTTATTTCTGGTTCATACCTAGTTCTAGTCGGTTTAGGAGTTGTACAGGGGAATCAACGAGTTGGTCTCCTAGTCGTATTCAGTTAGGCTGTTAGATGTTGAGTCGGACTGGCCTCTGGCCATGTATAAGTACGGGCATACGGTGCCTTGTTATCCTAATCCCAGAATATAGAAAATAAAGAAAAAACACAGCAGGCACGATACGTGCCTGTGGCCATCAATTGATCTTCGTGTGTGGTTTGGCGTGAGTGCTGGCTTGATTGATTTTGCTAGCTAGCTTGTACGTGCGCGTCTCGCCGGAAATCAATTAGCTTGCTGTTGTTGCTTGCGTGAGAGAAGTTTAGGCCTGAGTTCCAACAGAGTGCATTATATTTAGAGAGTGTTTATCTCCCCGTACAAATTACAGCTTCTAGCTGATCTACCGAGTAAGCCTAAAATAATTAATTAAGGAGCTCCTATATATGGATTCAACTATCTGCTGGAAGCTGTGTCCTTCTCCTTCCAGTGCTGTCTCATTTTCCACTCCTTAATTCTGCTGCCATTACAAAGCTCCAATTCCAGTGTCACTGTCATAATGTGAAGCATATCTCTTTGTGCCACGGCCACAGCCCACTGTTCAACCAGCTAGCTGTGATTCCCTGGTGTGTTTTTTATATTATTTTTTCACAGCAAATGCTAGAGATAGATGCTATCGTCTTTTTCTCAGGTGCATTTAGAGAGTTCATCCCCCCAGTACAGATTACAGCTTCTTGTGGACGTCAGTACGTCTCTACCTAATAAACCAAAAATTGTTAAGCAGGCGGTGAGAGTAGCTCTGGAATTTCTGTGGATTCATGCATCTATATCTTGGATATAGATGATCGATATAGCCTTTCGCTTGGGTGCATTTAGAGAGTGTTAATCCAGCCCGGTCCATATTACAGCTTCTTGTGGCCATCGGTCTACCTAATAAGCTTGAAAGAACCATGGAGGACACGGTCAAAGTTGCTATGGAAATATCTATCTCGTGTTAGACTTAGTTCGCATTAGGGAAACCTTAATCATTCATTATCATGCATTAGAGCACCTAATGTAATTAAGTGTAAGATCTAATCCGGATAGAATTAGGTTTTGGTTCATGTCTAGGTCTAGTCGGTTTAGGAGTTGGTCTCGTGTTCAGTTAGTGTTTGATTCGGTCGGCATGCTTCTGTTCTTGTACGTTGTCGGGCTGCGAAGTTCTGTCCCAATTTGTGGTCTGAACCAACACCTAACAGAGGTGATTAGCTAGGATAGATTATAGTAGATGTACACATGGCGTAATGTTGTGCCAGTGTGGCTGAGCCCTTTCCTCGGTGTTGAGTGGGAATGTGGGATGGTGGTGTGTGGTGTGTTCTGGGCGAAAGCCTTTGTCACGACAAGGGTCGAAGATGGTGACGGCAATGCCAACATGTGTAGGCATGTTCAAGTAATAGATCTTCACACCCTAATCTGGCTAGTGGTTGAATTTTGGTGCTAACCAATTTGCCGCTTAGTTTTCCTTATAAACAAGCTCAATATCTAGTATTTTTGTTGTTTTATACGAATTGCAAGAACTCCAACAAGGTTCTCGTCCGAAAAAAAATCATGTCCTTATCTACAATTTAATCATGGAGATTGTTTGGATATTAATTGTCTCATCTTCCGTATCATTTGAATAATTGCGCTATGGTCTATGGATGTAGACTAAGAAATGTGTTTGGCACCATAAACAAAGATGAAATAGTACTTTGGCGATTGACATGGTTATACCCGACTGGGCCCTGAACTTGAACATACCTGCTGTCGGGCGGTAGCTGGTCATGGTGGCGGCAGGCTCTTGCCACATGGGCGAGGGAGCTGCTGTCGGGTGAGGTATGGCTCCTTGTAAGGTGGTTTCTATGTCGGCGTGCCTTGATCCATGGGGTGGCACCCATGGGCAGCGATGCGGGGCGCTGAGGGCACCGGTGGTGCTTTTGTGCAGAAGTGACGATGGTCTGGGTGTCGGAGCCGGGTGCGTTAGTTCCTATATTGCTTGCATTGATGGATCTAGGGTTTTCTGTTAGGGTGGAGCCACTAGACAAAAAAAATGATCCGTCGAATCTTTTTGAAGCGCAAAAATGGAAACATGCTGCTGCGGAGTCCTATTTTATAGGGAATAAATTAATGATTATAAATGGATTTGATGCGTCAGGTTAAGGATGAGAAGCGACAAGGATTTTGGATTTAAAGTTTCGTATTGGTTGGCAACGATTACAGTGTAGGCAAATGCAACTCCCTACCACTTAAACCACATTCTTGTAAAGACATGATAACTGACTTGCAGTTACTTGCAGATTCCACGTCTAGTGGCATATTTTTCTGCCGCAATTCTCAGAGATTATCCGAGTGCATCGAAAGTGCGTCCATTGCCTCACAACCGTATCTTTAGAATAAATGTGTTATGTGATATAGACTACCTAGTAGATCACCACGCCAGAATACATCTCTAGTGGATTCCCTCCAGTGGCGGTTCGCATGGGGCAAACGGATCACCGCCACTGGAGGCAATTGGGGGAATCCCCACCAAACACCAGTGGTGGTGAACAGTTGAGGCTTTGACAAGAGAGTCACCGCCACTCGTGCCGTCTCCCATCCACTGCCGTTCGATGGGGATTTCCCCGGCAATTACCAGTGGCTGGTTCGAACCGCCACTGGAAACTTCTCCATATAAAAGCAAGGCTGAGTCTGCAGCTGGTCCAGCTCGCGCTACTCCTTGTAGATTTGACTAGTCATCGATGGTAGTCAAACCTAATTTAAGCGAAAACGGAAACACCCCAATTCTTACTACTTCTAGAAAATAAATGATTATACATGGAGTCAACCGTACACAACGCAAAAGACGCATGGAGATTTTTTATTTAAAGCATCCATATATAGGCATATGGATTTTCATACGACCTAAAACACATTCTCGTAAACAAAGTCTATTGCATCCAAAATTATCTGCAAGAATTCATGTTCAGTGTCATTTTATTTTGTGCAAATTATCTTGGAGAGGAACGGTATTATGCGAATTTTCATAGAGGTGCTTCTGTGAACCATCCAATCGAAGATTTCAAATCATGCACATGAATATTATATAATGAAATACCAAATCTTTTCAATATGATCGATTAAGAAATATGGTGCTGTTGTCTTTGACACAAAAAATGCTTAAGAATGGAGTCAAAGCCACCATCCGAGAAAATGATATCAATAAACACAAAATGCATCGAGATTGTATATCGTCCAAATTCAGACTTCCAAATTACGTGCATCATGAGATACATAATGAGAGATATGGTTCTACATGAGAAATAGTCCACATATGCCGTCATGGGAAGCCAGTGGCGGGCCTATGAGATGACAATTAATGGACCAGGAGAAGGATCACAGGAACGTCTAGGAGGCCGCAAAGGCCTCCGCCAATCGGAGGCACTAGCTGCTTTTGCTACAACCACTGTGCACTACCAATGCTAATTCCAAGTCATGCGTGGATAGTTGCCTTCATGGCTCTTTAGTTGCCGCGAAGCGTACGCTACAACTCTTCCTCCCTGCATTAACACTCCTCCCAAACCTTGACGTGAGGCGTCACAGTATACTTAAAAATCCTCTTGCAGGTCAGGCAAAACAATGATGGGTGCAGACACTAGTCTTTTCTTCAATTCCTGGAAGCTCTCTTCACATTTCTCATTCCAGGCAAACTTCTTCTCTTTCTTTAAGAGCTCGGTCATGGGTTTTGCTATTTTGGAGAAATTCTCAATGAACCTCCGGTAGTAACCAGCAAGTCCAAGGAAACTGCGGACTTCTCCGACGTTCTTCGGTGCCTCCCATTCTGTAACTGCTGCAACCTTAGCTGGGTCAACAGCTACTCCGGCTCCTGACACTATGTGTCCAAGGAAGCTAGCTTCTGACAACCAAAAGTCGCACTTGCTGAATTTGGCGTACAGCTCAGCTTCTCCAAAATCATGCGCAGATGCTGCCCATGCTCTTCTTTGCTCTTGGAATAAATCAAGATATCATCGATGAATACCACGACAAACTTGTCCAAGAATTCCATGAACACCTTGTTCATCATGTTCATGAAGTATGCAGGTGCATTGGTCAAACCAAAAGGCATCACGGTGTACTCATATAGACCATACCTAGTGGTGAATGCCGTCTTGGGTATATCCATCTCTCGGATTTTCAGTTGGAAATACCCTGATCGCAGATCGATCTTTGAGAACACTTGAGCTCCCTTCAATTGATCAAAAAGATCATTGATTATGGGCAATGGATATTTATTCTTTATCGTCACCTCATTTAGTGAACGATAGTCAATGCACATCCGTTGGCTCTTGTCCTTCTTTTCCACAAACAGGACAGGTGCTCCCCATGGTGATGAGCTGGGACAGATGAAACCTTTTGACAGTTGCTCGGCAAGCTATTTCTTCAATTCCTTTAACTCATCCACAACCACCTTATATGGTCTCTTGGCTATGGGTCCACTTCCTGGCATCAATTCGATGAGAAACTCAACGTCACGGTCCGGTGGCATGCCTGGTAATTCCTCTGGGAATACGTCCGGGTATTCCTTTACTATTGGTACTTCGTCCATGCTAACCCCCTTAAGAGCATTAACCTAGGGTTTCTTAAGCACATGGGTTGACTTGTACCGAATGCGTCTTTGGTCAGGAGTGGTAAGTGTGACAGTCCTCTGGGCACAGTCTACTAATCCTTCAAACAGGGTCAACCAATCCATTCCCAGGATTAAGTCCAGTCCTCGGGATTCTATAACTATGAGATCCGAGGGAAAAGTGTGTCTCCCAATACTTAGGGGTAGCTGGTGGCAGTGTCGGGTTGCTAGCATTGTTTCGCCTGGTGAGTTCACTTTCATGGGTCTACCCATGGTCTCAGAGGGTAATTTGCCTCTTTCTACCAATACTCTTGAAATGAATGAATGTGATGCACCAGTGTCGAATAGAACTAGTACTTCAAAAGCATTAATGTGGAAGGTGCCAAGTATGATACCTGGTTCCTCGGTGATCTCTTCCATGTCCACGTGATTCACGTGGCCCTTCTGGAACCGGTTGGGCTTGTTCCCAGTTTTATCCTGGTTCTCCGGGCAGTTGGTGGAGTAGTGTCCCAGCTTGTGACACTTAAAGCACTCCACTTTGCTCAGGTCCTTGTTGGCGTTGTGGTTCTGACCATTGTTGCTCTGGCCATTGCCGTTGTTCCTGCCATTGGTGGGCCTTGGGCGAGCAGACTGATGCTGATGCTGGTGCTGCTGATGGTGCCGGTTCCCATTGCCACCCTAGTGGTGATGTCCTTGGCTACCCTAGCAATGGTTGTGTCCATTACCTTCACTGTGGTGGCTGTTATGGTTCCCATTCCTTCTCAAGGAGGAACTGCCGCTTCCATCATAGGTGGTTCGCTGCTTCTGGTGCGGGCCAGTGTGAGAGCCTCCTTGGTGAAGTTTCTTCTTGCGGCTCTCCATTTGGGTGAGCTTGCTCTCCAGAATGATGGCCTTGTCAATCAAGGACTGGTAGGTGGGGGTATAAGTAATAGCAAGTTGAACTGATAGCTCGTCATTCAGACCGTTCAAGAACTTCTCCCCGCGCTTGGCATCGGTGTCCACATCGTCCGGCGCGTAGCGGGACAGTTGGTTGAAAACTTCTAAATACTCCGACATAGAGCGGCTTCCCTGTCACAGTCTGTGAAACTCTTTCTTTTTCAGACTGAGCACCCCCGCAGAGATGTGGGCAGTGCGGAAGGCTTCCTGGAACATGTCCTAGGTGACGTTCTCGATGGGGGTGGTGATCTGGAAATTCTCCCACCAAGATGCTGCGGGTCCCTCAAGCAAGTGAGCTGTAAACCTCACTTTTTCTTCATCATTGCAGTTGATGGTGACCAAATTCTTGTTGACTGAATGAAGCCAGTCATCAGCCATGATGGGCTCAGTAGAGCTGAAGAAGGTAGGCGGGCGCAATCTTAGAAATCTGGTCAGCATGTCCACTTGAAGTGGGTGGTGCTGTTGGTTGTTGTTGTGGTTGTTGTTCTGCTGATTATTGTTGGCCATTTGCTGAGTAATCAGCTGCAGAAACTGGGTCTGTGCTGCCAACAGTTGCTGCATGGTGGCAGCATTTCCGTCTGCCTCGGCATTGCCGGCCTCAATGTTGTTGGCGGGGTTCTGGCGTCTCGGAGGCATCTGTTTATGGTAGCATAGATGAGGAAACAGATAGAATAGAGCTAAGGATGTCTAGGCCCCCACAAAACCAGATATTAACACAAGCGTATCTCAATCATACACTCAATCATTCATAAAAAGGTTTTGAAAAAGATAGCAAATCACACTTGTTCATGATGGGGTACTTCCCATAAGAAAAGAGTACGGGAAAAATCAATCGATCTACATTGCCATACACATAGATTGTATAGTCAATGACTAACTCGCAAAACTGATAACGAAAAGAGATGACAAAGTCTGGCAGGCATCAACTAGACTAAGGAAGTGTGGCTGATGGTGCGGTCCCGTTCGCCTTCCTCTTGGAGCGGGTGTTGGACGCAGGGGTGTCCATCTCGTGAACCTCCTGGGGCTCCTCCTCCTCAGTCGGCACTTCCTCCTGAGGCTCCATCTCCTGGTCCTGTGGCGGAGGTGGGGTCTGAACAGGCGCCGGTGCGGTAACTGGCGCGGCTGCGGGTGCAGCTGCGGTGGCGGCTGCGATGAATGCCTGGAACTGCTCGCAGTAGTAGCGAGCCTGATCTCTCTCATACTTCAGCTGGTCAATGGCGTCTCCCATGTTGAGGATAGTGTTCTGCAGTAATGCCTTGTCCTCTTGCCACTGGGTCTTCTCTCCCATTAGATTACCGACCTGCTCCTCGGCTAGGTCGGCCCTGGTCATCTCATGCTCGAGGCAAGACTCTAAGTCCACTATGTTTGCCTCCATGTTCTCGAAGTGAGTCGTCACCGGGGTTGCATCCTCGTCATTGGTTGTTGCCACGGCCGAGCATGCATGGTTCCGCCTTCCAAAGAGGAGGAAGGGGGAGTCCTCGGGAAACTCTTGCCTATAGTCCCGGCACACCTGTGCGAAGGCGCACTGCATGGCAAACTGAAGGCCTTGCTCGAAGGTGGGGTAGCGGCTGATGAAGGTGATATCCGGCGTTGCTGGCGCAATCTCACGCCCGCGGATCTTTGCCTCAATCTCCCACCGTGGCTGCCATCCTTTTGGCATGGCGGGCTCGACTCGGCCTCTGAACCTAGGAGGTGACAGGTCAAGGAACGCACACAGTACCGCCAAAGGGGCACTGAACAACTGGTCATCGTCCGTGGAGGGGTAGTAGACTCGGGTAAACGGCGATACGTTGCCAAAAGGTGTTGGGCTTCCCATCTATAGAAAACAAGAAGAAAAGGTAAGGGAGTATCAGTGACATGATCAAATGGTTGGATGTATGTGGAATAAAATAAGAGATAGTAGAGTGGGAATAAAGTGATAAAAATTAATATAAATGGTGGAATTGCAACATAAAATTGAATGCATGATAATATGTGAATAACATGGCAACATGATTATAGTGGTGGATGGTACAATAAAACAAATATGCATCTGTGGTATAATGAAATAAATATGCATATGTGGTAAAATAAAACAAACATGCATCTGTGGTAAAATAAAATAAACATGCGTCTGTGGTATAAGGCATAGTATTTGGTGAAGATATGCTAAGAGCCTGCGCTTTGGATTATGGATCCAGTTGGGATGATAATCTACTGTATGCGGAGTTTTCTTACAACAACAGTTACCAAGCTTCGGATTATGGATCCAGTTTGCATCACGTATATATCGTGCGTTCACCATCCTTGTTTTCCTGCGGCGCCTCTTCCTCTATCGGCCACAGCTTCTCCTTATCCCCATCCACTGCAGGTCCTTCCATGCCTTTGGTCCATCTTTTGACTTGTGCGCGTGGTGCATCATCAAGCCCAACAGGCTGTCGCAAACGTTCTTCTCGACATGCATGACGTCTATGGTGTGACGGCTCTGTAAGAACCTCCAGTAAGGCAGGTCCCAGAACACGGACCTCCTCTTGTACGTAAGGCCGCCATCTGGACCAGCAGCTGGCTGTGCTTTCCCGGCCATGACTTCGAGGTCCCTGAAAATTTCATATACTTCGTGTCCAGTCAGTTCCCCCGGTTTGTGCCGCCTCTCTGCTCTCCCGTTGAAGTTTTTCTTATCATCCCTCCGCGGGTCCTTCATCTCTAGCCACTTACGGTGTCCCATGTACACAATCTTTTTTTTATTCTGGCAGGAACAACCCTTCTGTCTCATCCCCGCACTTTGTGCACGCTTTGTACCCATGTGTTGACTGGCACGATGAGTTCCCGTTCGCCGGGTAGTCATGCACACATGTAAGGAGAGCTGCTCGAATGAAGCGACCGCCCCCGTACAGGGTTTGATCTCTGTGCTTACTGTGCTAGTCCCTGGATCGACTCACTAGCACACACAGTTTCATGATGAAATATCCAGAAACAAAGGTCAAAGTACTTTATTACATCGCATCATTCAGAATTTAATAGTACTTACAACCTTGCATAACCCCTTGGGTTAGCATAACAAAAGAGTTTCAAGATAACAAAAATATTGTTTCACAAACGGCAGCAGAAAAAGGTGGAGCAAATGGGCCAAAACTACTCCCAAAGGAGAGAGCATGTTGGAATGTAAGCACATGACCCAAAGAACATCGACGAACCTCACTCTTCGTCAGATTCACCTGCATTATTAATTGCAGCCACTACGTGGTCAATACATTTGAATGTACTGGCAAGTTCACCAGGGTTATAAAGAACCTACTAAGTACATGCATATTTTGGCTATGTGGGGTTTGGCTATTTGCATAAAAGCATCATTGTTCAATCCTATCATTTTTAAACAAATAGTTTTGAATTTTATTGGACACTGGGTAGAAACACCCATGCTCCTATTAACCTAGGCACATTGAGTAGACACATCAATGCTCCTACCCAGTTCAATCCATTCATTTTATTAAGAAATTGGAATGAGTGAGACCTTCCTTACAGCCCCAAATCTAGTTGCTCATAATTGTCCGTAACCGGGGACACGGCTAAGTACTTAGTTTGACACTCTTGAGAGGTGGTACATTTTACCCACAAGAAACCGACGTGTTAATCCCTTGCTGTCCTCAAGGTAGAGTAGCAACGGCATCGATTACAGGAATTTTCAGAACATACTCCCCCAGACCACCTAAGGGACGCGTTCCAACCTACACTGCTACATAGCGATGTCACCTCGGATCCAGATTCATATTTCTTACATCCATCCTGGCAGAGCCCATATTACCATGTGGTTGTACTGGAAGCTACTAAACAGGAAACTAGTCCAGTCTCTGGTTACCCTGGGTGGCATCCCACATTTGCGACGCAGGCGCTCCCACAGAAATAGCAAGACGACTCATAGAAATGGACCCATAGAAATGGACCTGACGTCGCATACATCTCAAATACTCAAAGCAGCCCACCCAGGACGGTTCATTGAATTACTTGTTTTGCCATACACTAGGAAAACCATACTTTATATTATCATAGCATAGCATTTTACTACTACGATGGCAATTGGTGGTAAGGACATGGCAAGGGTATCCTATTCTACTAGGAGAGATCATAGCTAGCATAGGTATCCTAACAATGCAACTAATAAAACTAGTGCATAATAAAATAATAGGATGATGGTCAAAGTGAACTTGCCTTGATAGCAGTTGGTATTCAAGCACTCTTCGCAATCACACAGTTCGCTCTCCGAGAAAACTAATCAAATACAAACAATGCATACATAAACATACAATACAGTCAAAAGAGATATATGCCATGATGCAATGCAAAACATGTGACATGATTGGGTTGATTTTATTTGGGTGATCAATTGATCCAAAGCATTAGCAATTATAAATAATGCATTAGGCTTAAAATCAAAATGCAAAAACTAGGGATTAAACCCTAAATCAAGATTTTATTGGCATCAGCCAATTAATTCAATTCAAAAAAATTCTTTCTCTGTCCCATTGGATAGAGGATAATAAAACAAATTTTTGGGCACTGGTTTCAATTAAAAAGGATTTCTAAACAATTAGTTATGAATTAAATGCATAAAAGCAATTCTGTAAATTGACTGTGATTTAATAATTCAAATTCAAATTTAAACAGTTCCAAAAGATTCTACAGGTCAAGAGCTTTCCAGAAAGGTAAAATTTGTCAAATTTGGCCAACAGGTTTAAAAGTTACAAGCATTTGAAGTTCTAGGGGATTTTCTGCAAAACTACCATTTAGATAAAAACCGGGATTAAAAATTACATTTTTTTTTCTATTATAGTGCCACGTGTCATGTCCCTATTGGCGCGTACCAGTCCACTTAAAGGAATTAATAGGATCTAATCGTAGCCGTTGATGAAGAATGGACGGCCGAGATCGAGCATGGGGGCTTACCGGCGGCGCTAGGGTTCCGGCGGAACTCTGACGAGCGTGGGGACGCGGCGACGGGCGGTTCCGGTGAGATTTCGGGTCAGGAAAGCGCGCGGGAGGTGCGGCTCGTCGAGACGGAGACGGGGACGGGGTCGGCGAGGCTCGGGCGCGACGGGGTCGTCGCCTAGGTCGTCGGAGACGCGGCGGCGGGCGGCGGAGCTCTGACGGCGACGGGCGAGGTGCTGCGGTGCGCAAAAAAGGAAAGAAAGCGTGTCAGGGGGTGCGTGAGGGAGAGAGGAAGCTAACGGGAGAGGAGGGGAGGACAATGCCGTACCGGGTCGTCGGCGGTGACCAAAAACGGGCGGCGGCGGCAAGCTTTTCCGGCGAGCAATCGAGCAGCGTGGGCGCGTGGAATCGAGGGAGCAAGAGGGGGAAAAGGGTGCGCAGGGCTTGGGTTTATAGGGACGCGGGTGGAATGTCGCGGGAAGCACGGAGGCGACGGCACGGCGAAGATTGCGCGCGGGATCGGCGACGCGGACGCGACGGCGTGACGGGCGCGCTTTCCTTCGGGGAAGACGACCCTGACGCGTGGGCCCCACACGTCAGTGGCTCGGGCGCGCGCACGGCTGGCTGGGCCGGTCAGGCTCGGTCGGTTCACACGGGACGGGGCCGGTTCGGCCCATTTGGCCGGGCCGGTCCAGTTTTCGCTTCTTCTTCTTTTTCTTTTCTATAAATCCTTTATAACTTTTGATATTGAACTCCAAATTGATCCAAATAAATTCCAGAAAATTGGTAAAATCATATTATAATATGATTCAACTTTTGGGACTTATTTCCCTTCCAACTAATATATATAAAAATACATTTGCCCTATAAATGCCCTTAGGGCTATATAACTACTTAAATAAAATAGTTTTTCAACTCCAAATAAATACTCAAAAATTATGGGATAGCTCATTTATGCAATAAACCCCTTTTATAGTTAAACCCTATTGGTTCAAAGATCCAAAGCTCAAATGGGTGAAACCCTAGGGTTTAAAATGAAATAGAAATCTTTTTAAAGACTTTTGAGATTCAAATTTGAATTCAAATATGCAATTGTGGCATGATGCTCATGGATGCAATGCATATGAAAGCTTTTGGAAATTTGGGATGTTACATTGAAGGTTGAACTCCTCCTTCTTATGAGCGTCCCAAACCTTTCGACCCTTCTCCCAAAGCTACCTGAGCTCATCCTTCAGCAGCTCCAGATACACGTTCAGATCAGCTCCAGGCTACTTATGGCCCTGTATGAGCATTGATAGGTGGATGTACTTCCTTTTCATGACAAGCCACGGGGGGAGGTTGTATATGAACAGGATCACCGGTCATGTGTTGTGTTTGCTGCTCAAGTTTCCGAACGGATTGATCCCGTCCGTACTCATCCCGAACCTGATGTTCCTACGGGGGGAATTCGTTGTCCAGAGTCCTCCATTGAGCCGCATCTGCGGGGTGTCTGAGGACTCCATCATCATTGCGGTACACGCCCTCAGGATCGATATCCGCCTGAGTCTCATCGTGGTAGATGAACCACTTGGCCTCCTTCTTGTTCTGGAACCAACGCTCGAGCCTGGTGCCACACGGGAGATACCAGACCATCTTTGCCGCCGCACCACGCTTTAATTCTTCCTCCTCGCTGCCGTCAGGATTGGGGTCTTTCTTCCTGTATCAGGACGTTTTGCATACTGGACAGCTGTGCATGTCTTTGTAGTCGCCCTTATATATGATGCAGTCCAGCGGACAAGCATGGTATCTGATGACCTCTAACCCAAGGGGGCATGTAACTTTCTTCGCCTCGTACGTGCTCTTAGGCAACTTGTTTCCCGGAGGAAGTACCGTACGTAGGTAACTCAGAATCTCCGTGAATCCCGAGTCCACGATGTTGTATTTTGCCTTTATACGCAAAAGCTCGAGCGTTACTTCTAGCACACTGTTATCCACGCCGGCATTTTCATATAACGGTGTCTCCGCATCCTCCCTCAGCTTCTCGAACTTACGGGACACCCTCTCATCCTCGGGGTCATCCAACTGATTCTGCAGATGCTGATCGTCCAGCATTTCAACCATCCTACTGGTTGGAACGTCCTGTACTGGATCCTCGCCATGGTATGCTTCTTCACCAGGCTGGTCGTCAGACTCCATGTTTTCCATCTCAATGTTGTCATCGACTTCAATGCCATCCTCCCCATGAGAAGTCCACCTTGAATAACCAGAGACAAATCCTTGCATGAGCAAGTGCATCTCGACATCTTCTGGCTCGTACAGCTTGCTGTTCCGACATCTCACACAGGGACAACACATCTTATCACCCTCTTTCCTATGCATATCGTGCACGCCGGCATCGACAAAAGTCTTCAGCCGCTCTATCCACTCAACACGTAACCTGTCCTCGTACATCCCAGCACGGCCCATCGAGCTACAACACAATTGTTTTTAAAAATAAACAAATTAGCTTGATCGGCAAAAATGGAAAATTTCGGCATGACCTTTGCTAAAAAAAATAGCATTTTGCACTACGAAATTCGATGCCTGCATCAAAAACAAATTACCCCCACCCACATCGGCACGACGGCCGGTATCACATCACATAAGAAATACACGGCACGAAGGCTGTTGTCAACACACATTTAATATGCTTGAACATGCACGTACAACGGTCCCAAAGTTAAGCTTAACCCTAGGGCTAACCCCAAGGGGCTAAGCTCCGCCATAAGCAGCTAGAGAGAGAGAGCTGCAGAGAGAGAGAGAGCTAGAGAGAGAGGGAGCTCATCGGAGCAAAATTAAAGCCATAGAGAGGGCAATCCGGGGGGGGGGGGGGGCAGAGGTATGCTGCGAGGGAGCCACGGATAGAGTGGGGGCAGACCGGGGGAGCCGCTACAGAGAGATCGGTGCCGAATTTCCCGCCGGCGGCCAAGGCGCCATTAATGGTGATTTTACCAAATTGGAGAAGAATAGGAGGAGGAAGAAGGGAGAGGAAGAGGGAGGAGAAGGGGGGAGAGCTACCTTCCGGCCTCCGCCATCAACTTTGGCAGGGCTTCACCGCCGGTGAGGAGCAGAGCCGCAGCTAGTCCAAGACAGACGCACGAGCTCGAACAGCACGAGCTCGCACAGTACTTATATATAGGAAGGTCACCAGTGGCGGGTGTACGGATAAACCGCCACTGGCAACCTCCAGCGGCGGGCGGAAAAATAAACCACCACTGGAGGCCTCAGCAGTGGCGGGTAACCTGAGGCTCGCCACTGGTGCTCTCCCACCAGTTTCCCCTCTTTAGTCCCACCTCGCTAGTTTACATGTTTTCCGACCACCATAAAAGGGATTCCGCCGCCCCACTTACCAGTGGTTACTACTCAGTGCTCAGTGCGTTCCCCGTTCCGGTTGAGTTCTAAACGAATGATCGGGCGGTGCTTAAGGGGTTCAGGGAAGGTCACTGAGACTGAGTAGTACCATCATGTATCAAGTGGCATACCAGTGGCGGGTCATTTTTACGGCCGCCAATGGTGGTTGTCAGGATTTCCATGGCCATTTCTAGTGGCGGTGACAAACACCGCCACTCGTGATGGACCACCAGTGGTGGTGACTTGTTTCGGGACAATACTCACCGCCACTGGTGGTGGGGCACCAATGTCGGTGATTATCACCGCCACTGGTGGCGCTCGTGGATGCCTCGAGAGGCCTCCAGTGGCGGTGTGTTTTTTGGTCCATTTTAACCGCCACTGGAGGGGGATCACGGATGGGGTTTTCTGTAGTAGTGAAGGCTCGATCGCAGTGACTACAGCATGTGGGCAATGAAGATGGAGGTGGCTATGGAATCTTAAGAGATCTGAGACGCAGTCGACCCCGGCGGCGACACGTACGCCAAAGGAGTGGCGAACTATCGCATTGATCGCCTGGTGTTGGCGGCCATCCATGCGGCTGTGCCGAACGATGTGCTACAACACCTGAAGGGGAAGAAATCTGCGAAGGATGATTGGGATACGATCAAGACCCTGCATCAAGGACACGAGCGTGTCCGGGAGGCGAACCTTCAAACCTTGCTGAAGAATTGTGAGAGTTTGAAGATGGGAGAAGACGAGGAGGTCGACGCGTTCGCAGCGTGTGTAACGACGCTCGTTAACGGGATCCACCACCTAGGCGAGACACTCACCGAGATCTCCGTGGTTAGGCGGTTCCTACGCGCGGCATTACCAAAGTATATCCAAATCATAACCTCAATCGAGCAGCGTGTCGATCTGAAGACCCTCACGATGGAGGACTTGGTGGGGCGCTACAAGGCGCACGATGAACGACTCCGGATGGTGTTCGGAGACGGCAAAGATGACGAGCATCTGATGATGACCCGTGCGCAGTGGTCTGCTATGGCTGCAAGGAAAACTGACGATTCGTAATCGTCCAGTGGAAGAAGAGATCAAGCTAAAGGAGGAGGTCGAGCACAAGCAAAAAAATCTCCTCAAGGTACCGAGGAGAAAGGTGCGGCCCCCAAGAAAAAGTTTGATCGCAAGAAAGTCAGGTGCCACAACCGTGGAATATACGAGCACTTCAAGTCAGAGTGCCGAAAGCCACAAAAGAGAAAGCATATATGGCTAGGGAAGAAGATAATGATCCGGCGCTGCTGATGGTAGAGATGTGCGAGCTGATGGAAGAAGGTCAAGAGGAAGTCATCGAGGAGAAGTCTGAGACCGTAACCCTTGTTGAAAAGAAAGTCTACCTACATGATAAAGCAAGAGTGAAGGCGGGCAATGTGTGGTACCTTGACACGGGCGCTGGCAATCACATGACTGGCGACAAAACCCAATTCGCAGAGCTTAACCTAGCCGTGGGTGGCTCGGTGCGCTTTGGAGATGGTTCCACGGTGTCGATACAAGGGCGAGGCACGGTTCTTTTCGAGACAAGATTTGGCGATCACAAGGTACTAACCGACGTATATTATATCCCCAAGCTGAAAAGCAATATAATCAGTCTTGGCCAACTCGAGGAAAGGGGATGTAAAATCATGTTAGAGGATGGGTACCTGTGGGGCTACGACCGACAACGCAAGCTACTGATGAAGGTCAAGAGGGCAAAGAATCGCTTGTATATTCTTGACCTAGACAGAACAGAGCCGATCTGTTTGTTAGCTGGTCTTGATGATCCAGCATGGAGGTGGCACGCTCGCTACGGGCACTTGAATTTGCACTCGCTTCGACAACTCGGCCAGAAGGACATGGTTGTTGGTACGCCGATGGTGGATCATGTTGAACAAGTGTGCGATGGCTGCCTAGTAGGGAAGCAACGGCGAGCGCCGTTTCCCAGAGAAGCAAAGTACCGGGCAGAGAAGGTACTAGATTTGTTTCACGGTGTTCTGTGTGGCCCAGTTTCACCTGCAACCCCAGCCGGCAATCGCTATTTTCTACTCGTGGTAGATGACTACAGTCTGTACATGTGGGTTGTGCTGCTTAAAACGAAAGATCAAGCGTTTCAAGCATTCAAGAAGATCAAGATTGCTGCTGAAGTAGAAGCAGAGGCAAAGTTGAAGGCTTTCCGGACTGCCCGAGGAGGAGAATTTATCTCACATGAGTTTGCTGCATATTGTGAGGAACATGGCATCAAGCGTTTTCTGACAGCCCCATACACACCGCAGCAAAACGGTGTTGTTGAAAGAAGGAACCAAACCGTGGTAGCAATGGCTCGAAGCATGATGAAGAGCAAAGGCTTGCCGGGGAGGTTTTGGGGAGAAGCGGTGACTACAGCGGTATACTTGCTAAACCGTGCACCGACGAAAAGTGTCATTGGAATGACACCCTATGAAGCTTGGTGTGGAAGAAAACCTTCGGTCGATCACCTTCGTACTTTTGGGTGCATGGCACATGTGAAGAATGTTTCTGGACATGTGGGAAAGCTGGAAGATCGGAGTAAGTCGATGATCTTGATGGGTTATGAAGCAGGCTTGAAGGGACACTCGAAGGCTTATCGTGTGTACGATCCACGAACAAGAAAAGTTCACGTGGCACGCGACGTCGTCTTTGAAGAAGAGAGGGCATGGGATTGGTCCTCAAACAAAGAAGAGAATCAACAAAATTCGGATGATATGTTTGTTGTATCTTACCCTGTCCCTGAGCATGCAGGTCATAACCGTGGAGAAGGCCACGACCATGACGCAGGTGGCGAAGATCCACCAGGAATGCCGCTGGGCCACGGCGCTACACCGGTGTTCAGCTTCAGTGGAGCACCGGCCTCATCCTCTGCCACGGCAGGATCCGCGGCAGGAATCCCTCCCGCGGCAGGATCCGCGGCAGAAAATTCTGCCACGGCAGAAATCGCGGCAGGAAGATCTGCGTCTGCCACGACGCGAGAAACGGCAGAAAATCCCTCTGCCGCGGCAGGAGCGAGTGAAGGGGAGGATGCAGCAGCCGGCGGAGACGCTGAAACTTCTACCGCGGCAGCAACCTCTCAAAGGGCATCGACGATGGTACGATCGCCGGTGCAGACTCGGTCACGGACTCGACGACCTACGCCCGAACGACTTCGACCTCTATCGGAGTTGTACCCTTCTCCAAAGAAGATGATCCGCAAGACGAAGACGGTCAAGATGAAGCGCACAGCGAAGGAAAGGTGCTTGTTAAGTACCGAAGAACCAACCTCGTTTGAAGAAGCTAGCGAGGAAGAAAGTTGGCGCAAGGCAATGGAGGAGGAGATGGGATCAATCCAAGATAACAAGACATGGACCTTGGTTGATCTCCCTGCAGGGCATAAACCCATAGGCCTCAAGTGGGTATTCAAAGTGAAGAAAGACTCCAATGGCAATGTGGTAAAGCACAAAGCACGCTTGGTAGCAAAGGGCTATGTGCAGCAACAAGGCGTTGATTTTGAGGAAGTGTTCGCTCCAGTCGCAAGGATGGAATCGGTACGGTTGTTGATTGCTTTGGCCGCTCAAGAATCCTGGAAGCTGCATCATATGGATGTGAAATCAGCGTTCTTGAACGGTGACCTACAAGAAGAAGTATATGTACAACAACCTCCAGGTTTCATCGAAGGGGGAGCGGAACATAAGGTGTTGCGACGGCACGAGGCATTGTACGGGCTACGGCAAGCACCGAGGGCATGGAACACCAAGCTGGATGCTACACTGGTGTCCCTCAGATTTGAGAAGAGTCCATTGGAGCATGCTATGTACAAACGAGGTGATGGGAAGGAATGGCTCCTAGTCGGAGTATCTGTTGATGATCTGTTGATCACGGGTGCAGATGAGAGGGAGATTGCAAGATTTAAGAAGCAGATGCTAGATCTTTTCAAGATGAGTGACCTTGGTTTGTTGAGCTACTACCTCGGGATAGAAGTATGTCAGCGAGGAGACTCAATAACTTTGTGTCAAGAAGCTTATGCGAGGAAAATCCTTGAGAAGTGCGGCATGGAAGACTGCAATGCTACCTCAGCACCGATGGAAGCAAGGCATAAATTGAGCAAACACAGCGAAGCAGATCCTGTTGAAAGTACCGAATATAGAAGTATTGTGGGAAGTCTGAGATACTTGGTGAATACAAGGCCAGATTTGGCATACTCGGTTGGGATCGTTAGTCGATTCATGGAGAACCCCACAACGGAACACTTTGCAGCGGTGAAGATGATTTTGCGGTACATCAAAGGAACCCTGAATTATGCGTGTGTTTACTCAAAGAAGAAAGAGGAGAAGACACAACTAGTCGGGTACAGTGACAGTGATATGGCCGGCGACGTTGATGACCGTAAAAGTACTTCGGGCATGGCGTTTTTCCGAGGTGGAAATATTGTGAGCTGGATGTCACAGAAGCAGAAGGTTGTGGCTCTATCCTCGTGTGAAGCTGAATACATTGCAGCAGCTACGCAGCATGCCAGGGAGTGTGGCTAGAGCGATTGCTTGCTGATCTACTAAACCGAGAACCAGAAAAGTTTGAGTTGAAGATCGACAACAAGTCCACTATATCTCTGTGTAAGAATCCGGTGTTTCATGATATAAGTAAACATATCGACACCCGGTTTCATTACATACGAGGATGCGTGGAAGAAGGCAAGCTTGATGTTGATTATATCAGTACAGATGAACAACTGGCCGACATATTGACGAAGTCCCTCGGAAGACTGCAGTTTCAGGAGATGAGGAAGAAGATCGGCGTCGACGTTATCAAGTAGAGGTTCGTTTTGATCTTAGGGGGAGAATGTAAGCATAAGGTCAAATTCGAATAGGTTTATTTCTGGTTCATACCTAGTTCTAGTCGGTTTAGGAGTTGTACAGGGGAATCAACGAGTTGGTCTCCTAGTCGTATTCAGTTAGGCTGTTAGATGTTGAGTCGGACTGGCCTCTGGCCATGTATAAGTACGGGCATACGGTGCCTTTTTATCCTAATCCCAGAAAATTAGAAAAATAAAGCAGGCTCGACACGGGCCTGTAGCCATACCAAAATCAATATTCTCCTGTGTGTGCGTGACGCGAGTAGTACTGGTACTAGCTTGCTAATCGATTTGCTTGCTGGGCAGTTTTGTACGTGTGCGTCTCGCCAGAGTTCATCGGCTCGTCGGAAAGTACTCGACGTGTGCGTTGCTTGTTGTTACTGCGTGACAGAGATTTTGGGCTGATTTCCAACAGTGGTAGGCTTCAATCAGCAAATGTCGCCATTCAGCAATCTAGCAAGGAACACAAGCTCATTTGCAATGCTGAATGGCAACTTTGCACCTGCAGGTAGCATTTCAAGCACCAGTTTCCCTAACCTTCCGACAAGCAATTCGATCAGTTTCCCTAGCCTTGCACCTGCAGGTAGCACTTCAGGCTGTCAGCCAAGGATCAACGCACACGCTAATTGACTGGATATAATACACACACGAGAGCAATTTCGCAGCACCGCAACTTGTGATTTTTCCACTTCCACTCAACCTGTTCACAACAGGATTACAAGGCTTAAGTAGCCGGCCAGAGCAACAAACTGATATTTGCTTCGTGCCACTAACGTGCTTATCAACACACGTGCTAACCCAACGCCTGGTCTCTTTTTTCTAGATTCGCTCCAGGATCCTCAAGACCCGGCCAAACCAAGGTAACACGTGCGCACGTCTCAGCCTACTAACAACCTGCATGCAGCTCCTAACAGCTAGCTAACTGACCACTTCCTAGCACTTGACCAGCCTTATCCCAACGGCCACACAAGACTCGGCCAACTCCATGCAGCTGGCTAACTAACTTGTCACCTTGACTAATTCTAGCGCATGCAAGTACTCAACTAATGGCTGCAGTCTGGCCGCTTGCACTGCGCGCACTCTCTCTATCTCGCTTAGTGCTGTGCTCTCTTGCCGATCTCTCTGCCATGTTTATGCATACAGTTAGCTAAAGCTTAGCCGGCTACTAAAACAACATCATGCAATTAGAAATAAATATGAGACTAAACCTATACAACAAGGTTAACTCCAACACAGGCATCAGTTTCCCTAGCCTTGCACATGGTAGCACTTCAGGCATCAGTTTCCCTAACATTCAGACAAGCAATCCTGTCAGTTTCCCTAACCTTGCACCTGCAGGTAGCACTTCAGGCATCAGTTTCCCTAACCTTCCAACAGGAAGTTCTGTCACCCCAACTCAGCAGATGCTTAATGGCCTAAGCATGAGTTTTCCTGACCTTCAAACAAGCACTTCTGTCACCCCAACTCAGCAGATGTTTAATGGGGTAAGCATGAGTTTTTCCTACCTTCAAACAAGCACTTCTGTCACCCCAACTCAGCAGATGTTTAATGGTCTAAGCATGAGTTTTCCTGACCTTCAAAGAAGCACTTCTGTCACCCCAACTCAGATGGTAAATGGTGCAAGCATCAGTTGTACATTGCCTAGCATTCAACCAGGCAATTATATCACGCTGGATCAGATTGCAAATGGTCTAAATAACAGTTATGCACCGCCTAACATTGAAGCAGACAGTTCTATTGTGCCGACTCAGATGCTTAATGGCGGAGATGCAGTGCCTAACATTCGAACAGGCAATTATATCACGCCAGATCAGATTCCAAGTGGTCTAAGGAACAGTTCTACACCGCCAAACATTGAAGCAGGGAGTTCTGTCGCGCCGGCTCAGATGCTTGATGGAGGAGATGCTGTTGGCATTCTCCCTGCACAAGAAGCCATAGCTGATCTGCAAGCTCTTGATAGTTTTCTGAATAACGACGAGGATTTTAGCTTGGATGGTATTGATGTCGACATGCTTGAATATCAAGTAATTAAGAACTTCTCTCATCCTTTTACTGCACAATGCATGAATATGCCCGTTTATTTTGCTCTGCCTGCTTTATGGTGTTTTTTTCATCGTGTCATGCATCACACAGTTGCACAGCTAACATATATCTCATAAAGGAATTTACGTACATAATACATTCTGGTGCTGGTAGTTGTTCGTTATGTTTTAGACAATGAAAATTGCTAGTGTTAGTTGTTATTAAAAACTACATCATGCTTACATTTTACTTTGTTGGTCTGTCTGCATACAATCTTGAACAAAGTCTACTTAATTATTATTGACAGTATCTCTAGAATTTTCAGCTTGTAGATATGAATATTCTGAGCAGTTCAGGTCTCTCTAAATCAAACTTCTTTTTCTCACTGCAGAATCTCACTATAGATGATGTTCTCTTTAATAAAGACTGGACGTTATGAGCAGTTTGTTAGCCTGTAAACTCCGGGAGAGATTTGTCTTGCACATTTTATGTTCAAAACTGTGCATGTGCCCAGGCCAGCTATTGATCAATCCATGTGGTTCTTGGACATTGTATGTGCCAGTTGTTGCTAAATATTGTAGTAGGCCAGTTATAAGCAATGTCTTGCTGTTATTTTATATCATCTTAAGCTTTAAACTTGGTGTGTTATGTTATGTCATGTCGTGTCGTGTCATGTAAGGTGGAAACAATTTCCATATATATCTCCTTTAGACTATCAAATAAATGTTTTCTATATATATCATCTGAAAATTGTTTTGCTGCATTTACTTGTATCAGTGCAATGCTGCCTTTTTTTTTTCCTGATATGCCCCCCCCTCCCCCACAGGCTGTTTTTTTTTCTTTCTATTTTCTGGGATTGAAGATTACAGGACCGTATACATCTATTTATACTAGGCCAGATGCAAACCGAATCTAACTAGTAAACCGAATACTAGACCAACCAGGGATCAACTCACGTGATTCCCTCTGTAATTCCCTAAATCGACTAGAACTAGGATTGAACCAGAAAAGGACTCATGTAGGGATTGATCTCAACTTACATTCTTCCCCTAAGATCAAAACGAACTTCTACTTGATAACATCAACGCAGATCTTCTTCCTCATCTCTTGAAATTTTACCCTTCCAAGTGACTTCGTCAATATGTCGGCCAACTGTTCGTCTGTGCTTATATAATCTACATCAAGCTTGCCTTCTTCCACGCATCCTCGTATGTAATGAAACCGGGTGCCGATATGTTTATTGTTATCATGAAACACCGGATTCTTACACAGAGATATAGTGGACTTGTTGTCGATCTTCAACTCAAACTTTTCTGGTTCTCGGTTTAGTAGATCAGCAAGCAATCGCTCTAGCTAGCCACACTCCCTGGCATGCTGTGGTAACTACTGCAATGTATTCAGCTTCGCACGAGGATAACGCCACAACCTTCTGCTTCTGTGACATCCAGCTCACAATATTTCCACCAAGGAAAAACGCCATGCCCGAAGTACTTTTACGGTCATCAACGTCGTCGGCCATATCACTGTCACTTTACCCGACTAGCTGTGTCTTCTCCTCTTTCTTCTTTGAGTAAACACACCCATAATTCAGGGTTCCTTTGATGTACCGCAAAATCATCTTCACTGCTGCAAAGTGTTCCGTTGTGGGGTTCTCCATGAATCGACTAACGATCCCAACCGAGTATGCCAAATCTGGCCTTGTATTCACTAAGTATATCAGACTTCCCACAATACTTCTATATTCGGTACTATCAACAGGATTTGCTTCGCCGTGTTTGCTCAATTTATGCCTTGCTTCCATCGGTGCTGAGGTAGCATTGCACTCTTCCATGCCGCACTTCTCAAGGATTTTCCTTGCATAAGCTTCTTGACACAAAGTTATTGAGTCTCCTCGCTGACATACTTCTATCCCGAGGTAGTAGCTCAACAAACCAAGGTCACTCATCTTGAAAAGATCTAGCATCTGCTTCTTGAATCTTGCAATCTCCCTCTCATCTACACCCGTGATCAACAGATCATCAACATATACTCCAACTAGGAGCCATTCCTTCCCATCACCTCGTTTGTACATAGCATGCTCCAATGGACTCTTCTCAAATCTGAGGGACACCAGTGTAGCATCCAGCTTGGTGTTCCATGCCCTCGGTGCTTGCCGTAGCCCGTACAATGCCTCGTGCAGTCGCAACACCTTATGTTCCGCTCCCCCTTCGATGAAACCTGGAGGTTGTTGTACATATACTTCTTCTTGTAGGTCACCGTTCAAGAACGCTGATTTCACATCCATATGATGCAGCTTCCAGGATTCTTGAGCGGCCAAAGCAATCAACAACCGTACCGATTCCATCCTTGCGACTGGAGCGAACACTTCCTCAAAATCAACGCCTTGTTGCTGCACATAGCCCTTTGCTACCAAGCGTGCTTTGTGCTTTACCACATTGCCATTGGAGTCTTTCTTCACTTTGAATACCCACTTGAGGCCTATGGGTTTATGCCCTGCAGGGAGATCAACCAAGGTCCATGTCTTGTTATCTTGGATTGATCCCATCTCCTCCTCCATTGCCTTGCGCCAACTTTCTTCCTCGCTAGCTTCTTCAAACGAGGTTGGTTCTTCGGTACTTAACAAGCACCTTTCCTTCGCTGTGCGCTTCATCTTGACCGTCTTCGTCTTGCGGATCATCTTCTTTGGAGAAGGGTACAACTCCGATAGAGGTCGAAGTCGTTCGGGCGTAGGTCGTCGAGTCCGTGACCGAGTCTGCACCGGCGATCGTACCATCGTCGATGCCCTTTGAGAGGTTGCTGCCGCGGTAGAAGTTTCAGCGTCTCCGCCGGCTGCTGCATCCTCCCCTTCACTCGCTCCTGCCGCGGCAGAGGGATTTTCTGCCGTTTCTCGCGTCGTGGCAGACGCAGATCTTCCTGCCGCGATTTCTGCCGTGGCAGAATTTTCTGCCGCGGATCCTGCCGCGGGAGGGATTCCTGCCGCGGATCCTGCCGTGGCAGAGGATGAGGCCGGTGCTCCACTGAAGCTGAACACCGGTGTAGCGCCGTGGCCCAGCGGCATTCCTGGTGGATCTTCGCCACCTGCGTCATGGTCGTGGCCTTCTCCACGGTTATGACCTGCATGCTCAGGGACAGGGTAAGATACAACAAACATATCATCCGAATTTTGTTGATTCTCTTCTTTGTTTGAGGACCAATCCCATGCCCTCTCTTCTTCAAAGACGACGTCGCGTGCCACGTGAACTTTTCTTGTTCGTGGATCGTACACACGATAAGCCTTCGAGTGTCCCTTCAAGCCTGCTTCATAACCCATCAAGATCATCGACTTACTCCGATCTTCCAGCTTTCCCACATGTCCAGAAACATTCTTCACATGTGCCATGCACCCAAAAGTACGAAGGTGATCGACCGAAGGTTTTCTTCCACACCAAGCTTCATAGGGTGTCATTCCAATGACACTTTTCGTCGGTGCACGGTTTAGCAAGTATACCGCTGTAGTCACCGCTTCTCCCCAAAACCTCCCCGGCAAGCCTTTGCTCTTCATCATGCTTCGAGCCATTGCTACCACGGTTTGGTTCCTTCTTTCAACAACACCGTTTTGCTGCGGTGTGTATGGGGCTGTCAGAAAACGCTTGATGCCATGTTCCTCACAATATGCAGCAAACTCATGTGAGATAAATTCTCCTCCTCGGGCAGTCCGGAAAGCCTTCAACTTTGCCTCTGCTTCTACTTCAGCAGCAATCTTGATCTTCTTGAATGCTTGAAACGCTTGATCTTTCGTTTTAAGCAGCACAACCCACATGTACAGACTGTAGTCATCTACCACGAGTAGAAAATAGCGATTGCCGGCTGGGGTTGCAGGTGAAACTGGGCCACACAGAACACCGTGAAACAAATCTAGTACCTTCTCTGCCCGGTACTTTGCTTCTCTGGGAAACGGCGCTCGCCGTTGCTTCCCTACTAGGCAGCCATCGCACACTTGTTCAACATGATCCACCATCGGCGTACCAACAACCATGTCCTTCTGGCCGAGTTGTCGAAGCGAGTGCAAATTCAAGTGCCCGTAGCGAGCGTGCCACCTCCATGCTGGATCATCAAGACCAGCTAACAAACAGATCGGCTCTGTTCTGTCTAGGTCAAGAATATACAAGCGATTCTTTGCCCTCTTGACCTTCATCAGTAGCTTGCGTTGTCGGTCGTAGCCCCACAGGTACCCATCCTCTAACATGATTTTACATCCCCTTTCCTCGAGTTGGCCAAGACTGATTATATTGCTTTTCAGCTTGGGGATATAATATACGTCGGTTAGTACCTTGTGATCGCCAAATCTTGTCTCGAAAAGAACCGTGCCTCGCCCTTGTATCGACACCGTGGAACCATCTCCAAAGCGCACCGAGCCACCCACGGCTAGGTTAAGCTCTGCGAATTGGGTTTTGTCGCCAGTCATGTGATTGCCAGCGCCCGTGTCAAGGTACCACACATTGCCCGCCTTCACTCTTGCTTTATCATGTAGGTAGACTTTCTTTTCAACAAGGGTTACGGTCTCAGACTTCTCCTCGATGACTTCCTCTTGACCTTCTTCCATCAGCTCGCACATCTCTACCATCAGCAGCGCCGGATCATTATCTTCTTCCCTAGCCATATATGCTTTCTCTTTTGTGGCTTTCGGCACTCTGACTTGAAGTGCTCGTATATTCCACGGTTGTGGCACCTGACTTTCTTGCGATCAAACTTTTTCTTGGGGGCCGCACCTTTCTCCTCGGTACCTTGAGGAGATTTTTTTGCTTGTGCTCGACCTCCTCCTTTAGCTTGATCTCTTCTTCCACTGGACGATTACGAATCGTCAGTTTTCCTTGCAGCCATAGCAGACCACTGCGCACGGGTCATCATCAGATGCTCGTCATCTTTGCCGTCTCCGAACACCATCCGGAGTCGTTCATCGTGCGCCTTGTAGCGCCCCACCAAGTCCTCCATCGTGAGGGTCTTCAGATCGACACGCTGCTCGATTGAGGTTATGATTTGGATATACTTTGGTAATGCCGCGCGTAGGAACCGCCTAACCACGGAGATCTCGGTGAGTGTCTCGCCTAGGTGGTGGATCCCGTTAACGAGCGTCGTTACACACGCTGCGAACGCGTCGACCTCCTCGTCTTCTCCCATCTTCAAACTCTCACAATTCTTCAGCAAGGTTTGAAGGTTCGCCTCCCGGACACGCTCGTGTCCTTGATGCAGGGTCTTGATCGTATCCCAATCATCCTTCGCAGATTTCTTCCCCTTCAGGTGTTGTAGCACATCGTTCGGCACAGCCGCATGGATGGCCGCCAACACCAGGCGATCAATGCGATAGTTCGCCACTCCTTTGGCGTACGTGTCGCCACCGGGGTCGACTGCGTCTCAGATCTCTTAAGATTCCATAGCCACCTCCATCTTCATTGCCCACATGCTGTAGTCACTGCGATCGAGCCTTCACTACTACAGAAAACCCCATCCGTGATCCCCCTCCAGTGGCGGTTAAAATGGACCAAAAAACACACCGCCACTGGAGGCCTCTCGAGGCATCCACGAGCGCCACCAGTGGCGGTGATAATCACCGACATTGGTGCCCCACCACCAGTGGCGGTGAGTATTGTCCCGAAACAAGTCACCACCACTGGTGGTCCATCACGAGTGGCGGTGTTTGTCACCGCCACTAGAAATGGCCATGGAAATCCTGACAACCACCATTGGCGGCCGTAAAAATGACCCGCCACTGGTATGCCACTTGATACATGATGGTACTACTCAGTCTCAGTGACCTTCCCTGAACCCCTTAAGCACCGCCCGATCATTCGTTTAGAACTCAACCGGAACGGGGAACGCACTGAGCACTGAGTAGTAACCACTGGTAAGTGGGGCGGCGGAATCCCTTTTATGGTGGTCGGAAAACATGTAAACTAGCGAGGTGGGACTAAAGAGGGGAAACTGGTGGGAGAGCACCAGTGGCCAAGACTGATTATATTGCTTTTCAGCTTGGGGATATAATATACGTCGGTTAGTACCTTGTGATCGCCAAATCTTGTCTCGAAAAGAACTGTGCCTCGCCCTTGTATCGCCACCGTGGAACCATCTCCAAAACGCACCGAGCCACCCACCGCTAGGTTAAGCTCTGCGAATTGGGTTTTGTCGCCAGTCATGTGATTGCTAGCGCCCGTGTCAAGGTACCACACATTGCCCGCCTTCACTCTTGCTTTATCATGTAGGTAGACTTTCTTTTCAACAAGGGTTACGGACTCAGACTTCTCTTCGATGACTTCCTCTTGACCTTCTTCCATCAGCTCGCACATCTCTACCATCAGCAATGCCGGATCATCAACTTCTTCCCTGGCCATATATGCTTTCTCTTTCTGTGGCTTTCGGCACTCCGACTTGAAGTGCCCGTATATTCCACAGTTGTGGCACCTAACCTTCTTGCGATCAAATTTTTTCTTGGGGGCCGCACCTTTCTCCTCGGTACCTTGAGGAGCTTTCTTTGCTTGTGCTCGACCTCCTCCTTTAGCTTGATCTCTTCTTCCACTGGACGATGATGAATCGCCAGTTTTCCTTGCGGCCATAGCAGACCACTGCGCACGGGTCATCATCAAATGCTCGTCATCTTTGCCGTCTCCAAACACCATCCGGAGTCGTTCATCGTGCGCCTTGTAGCGCCCCACCAAGTCCTCCACCGTGAGGGTCTTCAGATTAACTAATTTAAGAAGATGGGATGATGTGGCAAGGATTCCACCGGTTCACCGTAAGATCCTACAAAGATTCAAGAAGAGGAGAAGAAGATTAGAAGATGGTTAAAGACCTAAATACCCCTATACAGGGCTAGATTTTGCCAGTACTCCTTATTAATTTCCTAGGGGAGTAGTACTTGGGTACGCTAATTTCTATGTTTGAGTCCCTGTTCTAATATTTTTCATATGTAAGTGCAGGTTAATTCGTTTTAGTTATGCATCATTCAGCATGTACTGCCTCCGTCCATAAACAAGTGTACGTTTGGTTTAAAAAATTTCATATGAGAGTTTTGCTTCGTTATATACACCCCCTATTGCAAAAGTATTTATGGATCTTAAATTCAGTTGAAAAGGGTATTTTTCATACTTTGCGGGTTAAGTAACTCTTAAGTAATTAACCTAAGTCAAGATTAAATCAGCATTGCATCTGCCTGACTCTAATAAATCATCCTGTCCTTTTGAGCCAATTAAATGGCCGGTGAGCTCTAATCTCCACCACGTATGTATTAATTTGCATCGAGATTCATAACAGTTGTTTGGGGGTTACCGAAGCAAATCCCAAATCTATAATATATATAAAGTTTATCCCCATTATCTTCATTAAATGTTTGCAAGCTTGACATGCAAGGTGTTCACATCATCATCCACATCATGCAAATCATGAGAATGCAAAGTGTCCACATCACCATCCACATCATGTGTTGTAGACCACTAGCAATCCATTTTGATGGGGTTTTTTAGTTTAATATTTTGATATCTAAGATTTTTCACCTTCACTTATATAAATATTTTCACCAAATACACATATTTTCACACATGTATGCCAATCTTTCTAAGATATGCAAATACACATATTTTGATGTTCACGTACATCAAAATTACTCATGTTGTTTTGCTACATAGGTGTATGAATGATAAATTCGTTTGTCCTACAATATTCATATGCCTTTGTGTTGAATCATATTGTTATCATTTGGTCCTAACACATATCTAAATGTGCATATAGAACTTTCCGCAGCAACGCGTGGGGAATCACCTAGTGTGAGATATAGCCGATATAATGCATGGCCCACATCTTCTTAACTTCTTCAAACCATGCATGCTCTTTCTGCTTTACACATACGATCATTTTTTCCCATCTCATGTATGATCTTGCCTACCTTGTTTTCTTTTTGCAGATAATTCAGCCCAGGAACAACTTGGGCAAGGGGACAGTTAAGCCAAGAAGGCGCAAATCCAAACCCTATAAGAAAATCTTGGGTGATCATATTCCATTGGATTTGGTGACATTTTTTTCCCATCGTGAAAAATCCTTCAAAAACATACCAGACAACCACAGGATGTTGGCGCCTGTAAATCAGTTCCCGGTGCAGCCTGTAGAATCATTGCTCAACCAGAACCAGTCTTCTATTATGATGGATACACCCTCTACAGGTTTGGTCGATGCACTTGGCTTCAATCAGCAGGTGGCCCCATTCAACAACAAACCAAGCAACACGAACTCAGTAGAGATGTTGAATGGCAACTTTTCACCTGCTGGTAGCTCTTCAAGCGTCAGTTTGCTGACTCAGGCTGTAAATGGTCTAAGCATCAGCTGTTCTACACTGCCTAACATGCAAACAGACAATTCTGTCGCGCCGGGTCAGGTTCTTAACGCCGGGGATGTAGTTGGCACTCTGCCTGTGCAAATAGGCACAACTCAGCAGCAAGGTCTTCATTGTCAACTGAATAGCAGCTACGATCTTGACTGGGATGATGTTGTTGACAGCTATCTTAATAAAGTAAGAACTTTTCTCATTCTTTTACTGCACAATGTCGACGCTCATTTTACTCTGCCTAGCTGCTTTATATATGGTGTTTTCTCATCATGCCATCGCAGTTTTACCATAGTTTCTTCAGAGTACTTAGTTTTGACATTATCTCTAGACTTTTCAGGCTGTAGAAATGAATTTTCAGAGCAGTTCATGTCGATCTATCTAAGTCAAATTTCTCTTCTAACGGCTGCAGGATGAAGATATGCTAGATTATGAAGACCAGCCTCTATGTGCGAAGTTGTGCGAATTGTAGAAGGCCAGCCAGTTAGAAGCATGGTCTTGGAGTTTTATTTTACATCTGCTTTAGCTTTAAATAAGGTTATGTTATGTGAGGTGGAACCAATTTCCTGAGATGTTATCAAATGAGTTTTTTTAATGAATAAGCTGAAATGTTATGCTTCATTCACTTATTGTGGAAATGGAACCAATTTCTGAGGTGTTACCAAACGAATTGTTTTTTATGAATAATCTGAAATGTTATGCTTCATTTATTTGGTATCAGGCTATCAGCTTCTCCTTTTCTCCTGAGATGCACTTGCAATGTTTTTTTTTAAATCCTAATTTTTTTGCAAATATGTGCTTTAATTTTGTGAAAGGTAAAATACAGGTTTGTCCCGAAAATCAAATCAATGTTCATTTAGCAGTTCCGAAAGTATCAGAACACTTTGGCGTTGCATATTCTGTGGAACTTCTTTTTTACCTTCTCTGTGACAAGAGAAATGATGCTGGATTATATGTTCTTGAGTTAGTTCAAATAAAGAAGATATGTTTTGGGGCACCCTGATCTAAATTCCAAATGGAACCCGTCATTACTGTTTGCTACTATATATAATATAGTAAAAATCCGCCAACATGAATAATCAGGTTGTAAGATCTTTTAGTCACACACACGCCTCGACTCCATGGGTCTAAGTGACACATGTGTATACACCGAAAGTCATGAAAGCAAATGCATGGCCTCCATATGATAGGACCATATGCAGTGATCCAGTGCATCCTTGGCCGAGCTCTGTAGCTAGCATTTTCCGTGTAACGGAAGAAGAGGATGGAGGGAACAAAACAAGTCTATGAGACATCGGCATGACCATCTCTGTGCAAGGCTGCATAAAAGGTCTTTCAGATCGAAAACATATATGTATCATCTTCTGATTGATACTTCCAGTATCATCGTCAGTACACTACAAGTCTATGAGTGAGCTGGTTTTTTCTACCTGCAAGCCCCAGCCGCTGAGGCCTTAATTGGAGGTTTCCTTAGTGTACTCCTTTCGAATTCGAATTCAAGTCTTTGCTTTCTTTAGTGTAGTCCTTTCGGATTCGAATTCAAGTCTTTGTTTTCTTCAGTGTATTCCTTTCGAATTCGAATTCAAGTATTTGCTTTCTTTAGTGTACTCCTTTCGAATTCGAAAGACACGGGTTACGTCTTTGCCTTCTTTAGTGTACTACTTTCAAATCAGGTGTACGAAAGACCCTAGACTTGTGGTTGTAGCAAAAGCAGCTAGTGCCTCCGATTGGCGGAGGCCTTTGCGGCCTCCTCGACGTTCCTGTGATCCTCCTCCTGGTCCATTAATTGTCATCTTGTAGGCCCGCCACCAGCTTCCCATGACGGCATATGTGGACTATTTCTCATGTAGAACCATATCTCTCATTATGTATCTCATGATGCACGTAATTTGGAAGTCTGAATTTGGACGATGTACAATCTCGATGCATTTTGTGTTTATTGATATCAATTTCTCGGATGGCGGCTTTGACTCCATTCTTAAGCATTTTTTGTGTCAAAGACAACATCACCATATTTCTTAATCGATCATATTGAAAAGATTTGGTATTTCATTATATAATATTCATGTGCATGATTTGAAATCTTCAATTGGATGGTTCACAGAAGCACGTCTACGAAAATTCGCATAATACCGTTCCTCTCCAAGATAATTTGCATAAAATAAAATGACACTGAACATGAATTCTTGCAGATAATTGTGGATGCAATAGACTTTGTTTACGAGAATGTGTTTTAAGTCGTAGGAAAATCCATATGCCCATATATGTAACCCTAGCCTACTAATTCAACGCTTTAAATAAAAAATCTCCATATCCATGCGTCTTTCATGTTGTGTACTGTTGAGTCCATGTATAATCATTTATTTTCTAGTAGTAAGAATTGGGTTGTTTCCGTTTTCTCTTAAAATAGATTTGACTAGTCATCAATGACTAGTCAAATCTATTGGAGACGCGCGAGCTGGACTAGCTGCAGCCTCAGTCTCTTGCTTTTATATGGAGAAGTTACCAGTGGTGGTTCGCCTAGAAAACCTGCCACTGGTAACTGCCGGGGGAATCCCCATCGAACGGCAGTGGCAGGGAGACGGCACCAGTGGTGGTGACTCTCTTGTCACAACCTCAACCGCTCACCGCCACTCTTGGTCGGTGGGGATTCCCCCAATTGCCTCCAATGACGATGACCTGTTTGCCCCGTGCGAACCGCCACTTGAGGGGATCCACCGAAGATGTATTCTGGCATATGTAGTGATCTACTAGTCTATATATCGCATAACACATTTATTCTAAAGATATAGTTGTGAGACAATGGACACACTTTTGGTGCACTCGGATAATCTCTGAGAATTGCGGCAAAAAAATGCCACTAGACGTGGAATCAGCAAGTAATTGCAAGTGAGTTAGGATGTGTTTACAAGAATGTGGTTCAAGCGGTAGGGAGTTGCATCTGCCTACACTGTAACCGTTGCCAACCAAACACTACTCTAGAAAACCCCTCCAGTGGCGGTCAAAAAATGGTGTTGGTGGCGGTGATCACGCCCGCCACCAACTCTGCGCCACCGGTGACTTCTAGCGGCGGGCGGAAAAATAAACCGCCATTAGAGGCCTCACTAGTGGCGGGTAAACTGAGACCTGCCACTGGAGATCTCCCACCAGTTTCCCAGCTTTAGTCCCACCTCGCTAGTTTACATGAGTTCCGACCGGCATAAAAAAGATTCCGCCACCCTACTTGTCGGTGGATACTACTCAGTGCTCAGTGTGTTCCCCGTTCCGGTTGAGTACTAACTAATGATCGGGCGGTGCTTAAGGGGTGATCGGGCGGTGCTTAATGGGTTCAGGTAAGGTCACTGAGACTGAGTAGTACCTCATGTATCGGGTGGTCTATCAGTGGCGGTTCTTTTTTACGGCCGCCACCGGTGGTTGTTAGGGTTTCCATGTGCATTTCCAGTTGCGGTGTGATGGACCACCAGTGGCGGTGACTTGTTTTGGGACAATATTCACCGCCACTGGTGGTGAGGCACCAGTGGCGGTGATAATCACCGCCAATGGTGGCGCTCGTGGATGCCTCGAGAGGCCTCCAATGGCGGTGTGTTTTTTGGTCCGTTTTAACCGCCATTGGAGGGGGATCACGGATGGGGTTTTCTGTAGTAGTGACAATTTAACTTTAAATCCAAAATCCTTGTCGCTTCTCATCCTTCACCTGACGCATCGAATCCATTTATAATCATTAATTTATTCCCTGTAAAATAGTACTCTACATCTGCATGTTTCCATTTTTGCGCCTCAAAAAGATTCGACGGATCATCTATTTGTCTAGTGGCTCCACCCTAACAGAAAACCCTGGATCCATCAATGCAAGCAATTTAATATAGGAACCAACGCACCCGGCTCCGGCACCCAGACCATCATCACTTCTGCAAAAAAATCACCACCGGCGCCCTTGGCGGCCCGCTCGCTGCCATGAGTGCCACCCCATGGATCAAGGCACGCCAGCATAGAAGCACACGCCAGCATAGAAGCCGCCTTACAAGGAGCCACACCTCACCCGACAGCAGCTCCCTCGCCCATGTGGCAAGAGCCTGCCGCCACCATGACCAACTACCACCTTCAGAGCCGCTGTCATCATAGAGAAGACCATCGGTGGCAAAGGGAGGGGAAGGGGGAAGTGAGAAGGGGGGTGGGACCTAGGAATGACCCCGTCAGCGGCAAGGACCACTCCTAGGTCGCCCTAAGGGGAGCAACTCAAGAGTGGGGGAGGATTTGTTTACGAGATTCTCAAATGACATGAAACTAGCGTTTGCATATAACTATAGGTGTGATAGGCTTTGTTTACGACATTCCTTTTTAAGGGGTAGGGAGCATTGCCTACAAAAATTCAGTGTTCTCAATCCAAAATATATTTTCATGTGATGCGCTGACGACTCCATGTATAATATTTTATTCACTGAAAAATATATTTGCACCAACATGTTTCCATTTTCACTACGAAAAGATTCTGCGGATCATTCTTTAGCCTACATCACCTAGTACAATTATTTAGATGATTCAAAAATCCTGGCATGTTTCCGTTTTTGCTTCTAAAAGATTCGACAGATCATCTCTTATTCTGCGTCACATAATGCATTTATTCGGATGATTTGAAAGCTTGGAATGTTACCACTCTCGCTTCGAAGAGATTCAACGGATCATCTCTTAGTCTACATCGAATTAACACAATTAATGAGATGATTCAAAAGATACATATCTGAGATAGTGGGGCACACTTTCATGCACTGCACCCAAACAATCTCCATAGGAATTTCAAGGACAACATCCTTCTCGTTTAATTTGGCCTATAGGTTGATTTATAGCCACAGCCCACAAGAAGCCGTTAAAAGCTTCACGCATCAAACCAGTTCGCCCAAAGCTCAAACTGATGGGAAAAAAAAAGGACAATCCAGTTATACTTCAACACCCCCCCCCCCTCCCTCATGTGTGGCTCTCGTAGGCCTAAACGTGGACCAAAAGTTGACTGCTAATTGTGCCAGCCGGGTCTCGAACTCGAGACCTCTTGGCTCTGATGATACCATGAAGAGTTTCATGCACCGAACCAGTTCACCTAAAAGCTCAAGCCGATGGTGAAAGGAGTGCAGTCCACTTATACTTCAACACTCCTCACGTTTGACTCTCATAGGTCTAAACGTGGACCGGAAGTGGGCTACAACTTTAATTGCACCAGCCATGTCTCGAACTCAAAACCTCTTGGTTCTGATACCGCGAAGAGTTTCATGCATCGAATCATTTCACCCAAAAGCTCAAGCTGACTGGAAAAGGAGAACAATCCACTTATACTTCAACAACCGTAATATAGATGCAAGAGGATGAACAACACTCCTTAATGACCACAAGTAGTCATAATATGGCTGTGAGAGAGGAGAGGATGGAGACTCCCCAAATGCACCCATATCACCAAGCAACAACCCCCCGTAGGGATTACCACGAGATGAATCCCTTCAACTCGCTTATGTGATTTATTATGGCCACTAGAAATAATAATATATAAGGTTGTGATGAGGACGAAACCTGTAAATGCGCCCATAGCCACGAGTAACAAATCTCCATTGGATTCCCACACTATGACTACTACTTGGCTTATATGACTTATTATGGCCACAAGAAACCATAATATATACAAGCATTTAATGACGACGAAACTCTCTCTAAATGCAACCAAGCCTCAACATTAACTATAGAAGATTTCATATATTTCTCAGATATGCATGCTCGAAAAAAAATACAAAAAAACAAAAACCATGGAAACCAGAGGTGGGCTCCCCCTCTCACACAAGGAGAAGAACCATGGGCGCCATGGCAGACGGAGGTGGATTTGACCATCCACAATGACATGTACTGGACGTACTTGAAACTGCAACGGCCGCAAGAGTTAAGGCCGCGAGTGGGAAAAAAAAAGTCAGACTCGCGCACGGAATGACCACCGATCGAGGCCCGAGAACCTCTATAAATTGGCTTCCTCTCGTCGCTGCAGAGCACACTACTCCAGTAGTACTCACTACTCAGCGACAAACATTGACTTCCTTTCTCTGAGAGCTCTGCGAGCCTCCCCTCCTCCAAGGGACGCCATTGTAGGAGAAAGGTGAGAAAAAAGAGGAAATAATCTTTGAGTGGCTCTTTATAGTCTTCCTGTTGATGTTCTTGTTTTTTGTTTGATGGATTGTTTCTGGTTTGGCAGGGGTGCTGGGAAGAAGAAGATGGACCGAATGAAAGCCATGGCCAGCAGGGGAGAGTTCTGGTCAGGGAGGCGCGTGCTGGCCATCGACGCGAACCACGACTCCCTCAAGGCCCTGGTGTCCGCCCTGCGCCACTTAGACTACAACGGTGAGCTAGCAGCTCTTGCAGATCTCCCATATTAGGACCCAATCCAAGTCGTTAATTCTCTAGTTCTCTTTATGCATAATTGAATATGTATGATTGATGGATCTTGATTTGATGTCCGTGCTGCGTGTGTGTGTTGCAGTGACACCGGTGATGGACGCGAAGACGGCACTGCAGACGCTGTGGGAGGCCAAGGAACCGTTCAAGCTGGCGATCGGCGAGGTGGAAATGCCGGACACAAACGGCGTCGATCTCCTCCGCTACATCAAACTCCAGACGGGTATACCCGTCATCGGTATAAACTCTTTTCCCCCAACTTAATTCCCCGTTTTACTAGTTCTTTACTTCTTCTTGTTTTGCCTGACATGCATGACATATATTCCCCGTGGTCGTTTATTCCTCCTGTAGTACATATATACTGCTATACGACAAGCATTTATATATGAAAGCTTAATTAGCAGTATTCTATCACCTCTCGATGGAAATGTGGGCAAGGTTAATTGACCAGACCCTAACTTGAGTAACCCAATCATCAGTTCATCACTACGTCACAGCCTCTACTAATTAGTGGAGTACTTAGTACTTACACACATTCAAGCACAGAAACACGTGGATCTAGCACAATTAACCTATCAGATCAGATCTGATCTGATCTCGTTGCTAGCTAATATCTCCTGCTGTCTGAAGAAATTTATGGGATAGAGAGAGGCGATTGCTGAGGCCGGCCGGGAGGAGGAAGAATTAACACGGCAGATCCGCCAGCATGTACTCCCTCCGATCAATAAAAAGTGTTAGCCACTTAGTATAAAATTTTTACTAACATTGTACAAAATGGACGACACTTTTTGTGAATCGGAGGGAGTAGAAATTAACGGGTTGAGCAAGGACGGTGGTAGAGTAGTAGAGCTAGCTGCCGATTGATCGGCTCGAAATCAGTATCTACCTTCTTAATTAGGGTTAGGGGAAGGGGAAGAAAATTAACTGAGATTTCGCCGCGAGCACACGCCTTCTGCAGGCGAATGTGAGCGCCGGAATCAGAGACGACAACGACGCAGGTCAGCAGGTGAGCCCTGGTGTAGGCGAATTTACTCTGTTGCCCTTATGGCGTAGGTTAGTCCTGCATACGTTTTGAGCCATTTAGACGCGAATACGACGCGTTGCTGGGCCTTTATTAGGGGGAGAATTTACTGTGTTTTGAGCCCTTTCGGATGCATGGGTCGGTTCCTTCGCTAGCTGACGCAGTACAATTAAGCAGCAGGGACATACGCATCCTTAATTCAGACGTTTTTGGTAATTTCCAAGCAGGTTTAGAACATTGTTTTTGTACTTGAATAGCTCTTAAAAAAATGTACATCAATAGTAATATATATAACAGATAATAATGCTATTTCTTCTATTGGATACGCATGTGAAGTTCTCCCAAAATGCGTGTCACGGGCTGGTCGGGGCAGTTAATGGTGCCCCATTTTTATTTTTATTTATATATTTTTTCTGCATTCCAAAATCTGATTCACTGATCATATGTCATATACAGCGGTAACTGCGAACATGGATACTGAGACTGTGATGAAGGGGATGGAACACGGGGTGTGTAACTATTTGCTGAAGCCAGTGCGAGTCGAGCAACTACGGAACATATGTCAGCATGCCCTAAGGAGAAATCCCGCAGCATGGAATGATGAGGGTGATGCTAACCAGAGGGTGCAATCAGCTGGAATTGTTGAGGGTGATCCGGGTCCGAAGAGCACCAGCATGAAGAACTCAGAGAGAATTATTGATGGAGATGCAGATTCTGATGAGAACATGGGCTTAAAACACTCTAGGAGGCCAAGGGTGACATGGACCAAGGAGCTGCACGACAAGTTTGAAGATGCTTACCATCAGCTTGGCAAAGGTAGTTATATAAGAGCTCACACTTATGGCTTGTTCCTCAAAGTAAATCCTATGGGGCTTTTAGATTTATTTTTTTCAGTAACAAAACATTTGATTGTGTAAAAGCAGATGCTGTTCCAAAGAAGATATGTGAGATGATGAATGTGGATTACATCAGTAGACTTACTGTTGCAAGTCATCTGCAGGTTTGATTTCTGCCCTTATGCTTAATATCTATGTTTATTCTTTCTAATACTTTGCCGTAAGTCTAATTAAGTTTTCTTTCAACGAATCTTATTATACCCACAGTTGGTGGTGGTCTATTCTAGGGACTGAAACTGCTTAGCGATGTTACTTCTCTTTCAATCTGATATTTTTAATTTGCCTTGTACTTGTTTCGATGTGCACTTGTTTCGGCGCAGATGCCAGGTGGTGTGTTTTTTATGGCTGTATCGGTCGATAGGGCATTGAGAACAATAAATCTTCCATTTTCGAAAAAAGAACTTTAGTAATTAATACATTAGTTGTATGCTGCCGAATTTTTCTGTCTATGAAAAAAAGTGAGATATATAACCATGCATGCTCGTTTTGCTTTACGCATATGTTCAGTTTTTTCCCATTCATGGCTCCTCTCATGTATGTTCTTGCATTTCTTGTTTTTTCAGAAGTATCGGGCATACCTTCGAAGGATTTCCGATCCAAAAGCTCGTGCATCGAGAAGACGGAACTCCTCCATGAGTAACCTTGAAAGTTCCAGACATTATGTTGAAAATCGGATACCGCGTCCATCCTCAGTTGTTGCCTCTTCAAGCTCAAACAATCCTTTCACAACTCGGCCAATTGAGCCGAGGAAAAACTTGGGTAAGAAGAAGGCAGTTAAGCATGGTGCAAGAAGCCGCAAATCCAAAGACCATGCAAAAGCCTTGTGTGGCTTTCTATTGAATACAAACCAAGGCAAGGCTTGTTCCCATCTTGATTACCCCTTTGAAAACATGCCAGATGAAGAGACGTTGCAGCCTGTAAATCAGCTCCCGGTGCAACCTCCAGAATTGGTCAGCCAGCCTTCTGTTATGATGAATGCCCCGGCTTTCTTTCAAAAACAAGATGCACCTGCTACAAATTTGGTCGGTGCACTTAGCGATGCTTCCAAGTACTTTCCAAACCTTGTTGGGAACTGTAACCCCTGGCAAACTGCATTACCGTCGATGTTTCCTGGCCCATCTCAGGTGAATATCCCCGAGATTAGCCAACTCACAAGCTTTGCAGGAACCTCATCTAGCCAGATGCCGATGGTTACAAATGAAATGTCGAATCCAGTTGCAGCATTCATCAGTAGTAGCACACCAGGCAGGCTTTAATCAGCAAATGACGCCATTCTACATAGAAAACAACACAAGCTCAACAGAGATAAATGGCAACTTTGCACCTGGCAGCACTTCATCAAGCATGAGTGTGCTGACTCAAATGGTAAATGCTCTAAGCATCAACTCTGCATTGCCTGATGTTGAAACGGACGACAATTTTTTCGAATTTATGCTTAATGGTGAGGATGCAGCTGACACTCTCCCTGTGCAAGAAGGCAATGGTCTAAGCATCAACTCTACATTTCCTGACGTTGAAACAGACGACAATTTTTTCGAATGGATGCTTAATGGCGAGGATGGAGCTGACACTCTCCTTGTGCAAGAAGGCAATGGTCTAAGCATCAACCCTACATTGCTTGACGTAGATGACAATTTTTTCGAATCGGTGCTTAATGGCGAGGATGCAGCTGACACTATCCCTGTGCAAGAAGGCTCAGGTCATCAGCAAGCTCTTGATGTTCCGCCGAATGACAACAATGATTATATTAGCTTCGATGAATTTCTTAGCCAGCAGGCGGTTGATCCTGTAAGAACTTTTCTCAAATTCTTTTACTGCACATAATGTGGCCGCTCATTTTACTTTGCCTGCTAGCTTTATGGTGTTTTTCCATCATGTGCCATCGCGCAGTTTTAGCATAGCTAACAAATATACATGAACAATTGTTACCTGAGGCATCTTCAAAAATTCTACTTAGTTTTGACATCATCTCGAGAATTTTTTGGCTGTGCATATGAATTTTCTGGGCGGTTAAGTCAAACTTGTTTTCTCACTGCAGGCTGTGATGGAAGAAATGCTTGCTGAAACAGATGACAATTTTTTCGAAGGGATGCTTAATGGCGAAGATGCAGCTGACACTCTCCCTGTGCAAGAAGGCACTGGTCATCAGCAAGCTCTTGATGTTCTGCTGAATGGCAACAATGATTATATTAGCTTCGATGAATTTCTTAGCCAGCATGCAGTTGATCCTGTAAGATCTTTTCTCATTAATTCTTTTACTGCACATAATGCGCCTCTCATTTTACTCTGCCTGCTAGCTTTATGGTGTTTTTCTTCATGTGCCATTGCGCAGTTTTAGCACAGCTAACAAATATACATGGACGATGTTACCTGAGGCATCTTCAAAAAGTCTACTTAGTTTTGACATCATCTCGAGACTCTTTAGGCTGTGCACATGAATTTTCCGGGCGGTTAAGTCAAACTTGTTTTCTCACTGCAGGCTGTGATAGAAGAAATGCTTGGTTAGAGACCAGCAGTTAGTTCGTTAACCTCAGCTAACTCCGTGGGAGAGATGTTTCTGCACCAGCTGCTGATCAATCCATGGTACTTGCATGTGCGCGCGAAGTTGTGCGAACTGAAGTCGAGCAATTAGAACTTTGAAGCATGTTCTTCGAGTTTTATTTTACATCTACTTTAGCTTTAAACAAGGTTATGTTATGTGAGGTGGAATCTATGTCCCGAGATGCTATCAAATGTATCTTTTTCTTATGAATAATCTGGAATGCATGCTTACTTTGCTTGTTTATGGAACCAATTTCCTGACATGTTATCAAACAAATTATGTTTTATGAATAATCTGAAATGTTATTCTTCATTTACTTCAATTAGTGCAATGCTTCTTTTTTCATGAGATGCCCCTGGAATTTTTAAAAAAAAAATAAAATAAACATCAATTTTCTGCAAATCCGTGCCTTAATTTTCTGTAAGGTAAGGCTTAATTGTCCCTAAACTCTATGTTCATTCAGCAGTTCTGAAGTAAGTTTCAGAATACTTTGGCCTGATCTGAACTTTGTGTTTTACCTCTCTCCATGACAAGAGAAATGATGCTAGATTATATGTTATTGAGTTTCCTGAAAATAGAAGAACATATATATATGCTCTGGGCCGGACACACTGATCTAAATTCCAAATGAAACATGTCAATACTGTTTGTATATACTTTAATACAAAATGTTATCCGAATGAATGGATGAATGAAACAGCTGATGATACGAATAATCAGATTGTAAAATATTTTACTCCTACCCGCGCGCCTGGACTCCATGGAGAAGAGGATGTTTCTCCTAGACCTCTTGAGGACCTTTTATCATTTATTGTGCGGTGAATTGCAGTACCAGGTGAGCACTTCCAACTGAACCATCGCTGCCACGATACACTGAAAGTGTGAGCCAAGGGAGCACCTGCAACAAAGAACCATTGTCCCAGTGTCATCGGTGCTACACTAGCTACATGTCTATCAGTCGTATGTATTTCTTCATTTCTGAAAAAAAATTTCGACGAAAAGGCAGCAGCGCAACCAACAATTCTCAATCATCTAGAAAGAGGCAGCCGACTTGCATCCTGAAAACTTCCAAACCATAAGCTCACAGAGCTTGTGGACAGAGAGTGATTTGGAATGGAAAACCCTCTGATTGCGCTTGAGCCAAATGTGCCACCATCCAAGCATGACAATGGTACCAAGTCGCTCACGAAGCAAGCTGGAAGAGCAGCGCTGGGCTTCATCAAACCACCATTCAGAGAGAGAATTATCAAAAAGGTGGGGCAAACAGTGAATGTTGACCTTGGCTTGTCGTAGGAGCAGATCCTAGAACTGGGAGGCAAAGGAGCAAGCGGCAAAAAGGTGGTTGGCAGTCTCCGGTGAGGTTCGGCACATCTAACATATAGGATTAGCAGGGATACCTTTTAGAGTTAAACGATCGGCGGTGAGGCATCTTTGGAGAGCTACGGTCCAGGAGAAAAATTTGACTTTCGCGGGGATCTGAATTCTCCAAATGAGAGCAGCTTCCAAAGAGACCAAAGGAAGGAACGGCGCAACTTATCAATTTGCTTAATAACCCATGTCGGTTGTTTGATGGAGACCATTTGGTAAGAAGGCAGCGCTGAGAGGACCGAATTGATGAGGACCCAACGTCCCGCTTTGGAGATAAATTGGCCTTGCCATCCGGCCAGCTTCTTAGCAATCTTGTCAATGATTGGTTGCCATCCGGCCGGCTTCTTAGCAATCTTGTCAATGATTGGTTGGAAATCACTTCTCTTGAGCTTTGAAATGGACAGGGGCATACCAACATAAGTGCAAGGGAAAGTGCCACGGTCGCAGCCCAAAGCATTCACAGCCAGCTGCACCTCCTCGTCTTCGCATCAAATACCAAAAAAATTGCTTTTGTTGAAATTGACAACGAGACCCGTGGCATGCCCAAACAATTTTAGGATTTCAGAAGTAGCTTCTTTATCAAGAGGGCTTGGATTGAGGAAAATCATAGCGTCATCAGCATATAACGAGGTACGGGCCAACCGGCTACGCCGACCAATCGGGTGAAGAAGTGCATTCTCTCGGCACGAACGAGCAGCCGCGCCAAACAATGCATGACGAAAACAAAGAGCAGTGGTGACAGGGGATCACCCTAACGCAAGCCTCTGCGATGAATGATTTTGTCCGAGGGATTGATTAACCAAGATCCGAGAGGTAGAATTTCTAAGAAGCATAGCAGTCCATTGAATCCATCTATTTGGGAAGCCAAGATGGAGCAGCAATTTGAGCAAGAAAGGCCAAGAAATTGAGTCAAACGCTTTTGATATATCAAGCTTCAGCATAAGGGTAGCAGGATTTTCATGGTGTAGCCTTCGGATAGCAGACTGAACAAAGATGAAGTTGTCGTGAATGCAGGAACCTTTGATAAAAGCACTTTGGCAGGAGGAGACAAGCTGATGCATGAAAGGCTGCAGCCTAAGAGCTAGGACCTCCGTGGCGAGCTTAGCAAAGCTGTGAATTAGGCTAATTGGGCGAAAATCCTTTGTCTGCGAGGATTCTTCAGACTTGGGTAGGAGAATAATGGTGGTAGAATTGAGTAGCATGAGATGCTGATCATTCATCATCCAGAACATTTGCATCGCAGCCATGATGTCCCCCTTGATGATAGGCCAGCAGAATTGAAAGAATTTAGCCGTGAAACCATCCGGACCAGGTGCTTTTTCAGGGTGCATCTTCATAATAGCACTTTTGATTTCCACTTCAGCAAAAGGTCTGCAAAGCTCCGCAAGGTCAACATGAGGAAGCAGTAGATTGTTGAGGTTGAGCGAGCGAGGATGGCTGCCACAATCCCCCACGATCTGATCAAAGTGATCAAACAACATTTCAATTTTATGCTCGGTCGAGGTGGCAGAGATACCATCTTTGGAAAGAACAGGAATGCAATTTTTTCTCCTTCTGCTAGAGGCGCGGATGTGGAAGAGCTTGCAGTTGGTGTCATTAATCTTGAGCCACAAGTAACGAGATCTTTGGCGCCATATAGATCTTTCTATGGAAGCAATCCCAAGGCAAAGAAACTTAAGAGTTTTTCTAAAGGTGAGCTCATTGGCAGAGAGAGCTCGGCTGTCTCCAGCTTTGTCTAACATGAAGATTAGCTCGTTGACGATTTCACTTTGCAAAGATAAATTCGCTCAGAATTGTAAGTTCCATTTGGAGAGCGCCTTGGAAGTAACCGAGAGCTTGGAATGCAGCGTGGCAAAGGCGTTCTCAGCAGGCGGAACAGAAGACCGAACATCATTCACAATCTGCATAAAGTCTGGTCTCGTTGTCCAGAAATTATCAAAGCGGAATCTTCTACACGGCCTGAAAGCAGCATCAGAAACCAGCAACAGTGGAGCATGATCAGAGACATTAGTGGAGATGGCATGCAGCAGACAGCTAGGGAAAGAATCATTCCATGCAGCATTGAAAAGGACACGGTCCAATCTGACTCTGACATTGCTGGATTGCTCATTGCTCCAAGTGAAAATACGGCCATGCATATACATCTCTTTCAGCTGAAGCTCGTTAATGAAATTTCTAAAAGAATTGAGCAGCCCTCTGTTTATATTGCTGTTATTTTTATCGGCAGCCCTGGCAATCAAGTTGAAGTCCCCGGCAATGACAGTAGGAAAGTTGATATGCAAGAATTGGTCCTTGAGTGCAGAGAGGAAGGCTCACTTGTCGGAAGCACTCTGGGGACCATAAACATTAACCAGCCACCAACAACAATCAGACATGCGGTCTTTGAAAAAAGTAGCAAGCATGTTTTGAGTGCAGACAGATTGCAGCAGAATTAGATTAGCATCTTGCCAGGCAGTAATGAGACCTCCTGCAGCTCCTTGGGCAGGCACAAAGACAAAGTTGGAGAAGCTGGATCCACAGGTAGCACTAACATCCAAATTGGTAACAACACTGAGCTTGGATTCTTGCAAACAGACAACAGAAACAAGATGATTGGCAACCAGTTTATTGACAGCACTACGACGAGCACGGGAGTTAAGCCCCCTCACATTCCAAACTAAAATTCTTAGACAATCCATGGAAACAAACACGACAGGTTGGGAGCTAAACCACACAGCAAGTCAGGCAGATGCCTTCAACTTCTTCTCAACGCTCCTCTGAGCTAGGGTGGTGAGGGCAGCGATTTGATCGTCAGAAAGTGGCTTGGCGAAGGATGCAGAGCAACGAGCCAGCATGGCCGCGTCGTCGGACGCCGCCTCCTCGAAGACGACACCAGGCTTCTTACAGATGAGACGCTTGGCCTTGGACATGACGTGGTCTGGGCTCGATTGCTTGGAGGCTAGGCGATCACTGCGACGAACAAGGCAGGGGGCACGGGCGCGGGAAGGAGCCTCACGGGCCTGGCCAGCTGCAGCAGACCCGGCGTGATCGCCTCGGTGACGCGCTGCAGGAAGTCGGCCAAGTTAGGCGAAGCTCCAGAAGTAGCCGACGGCGAGGCAGGGGCAGGCGGCACCAGAGCAGGCACAACAGCCCCATCAGGAATTACAGACAGCACCACCCGCGGCGGTGTGGCAGTCGCAGCGGTGGCCGGCAGCATCGGCGTTGTCGGCGGCGGCAAGGCTTGGGGACGGCGGCAATAAACCAGTGGCAAAACCGGTGGTGGCAGCTGCGACGGTAGCACCTGCGGCACCTGAGACGGCTGCACCGGCGGCGGCATAGCCGGTGACAGCACAGGAGCAGCAGCCTGCAACGTCAGCGGTGGCAGCTCCTGTGGAGGTGGCGCAGCAAGCTCACCTGAAGGCGCGGTCACCGGTGCCGGGGAGACGTGGGAGACGAAGGCATCACCGAGAGCACGACGGCGGCCCGAGCTGCTGCCTTGGCACCGACGGGCGGGCGGCAAGCCAAGACGTGCCAAGGATGCTGAATGCGGGTCCTCTGGCACATCGGCGGTGCCATCTATCCGGCCGCGCGCCCAATTGAAGCGGTAGGAGTCGCGGGCACCACCATCAGTGTCGGTGCCGTCAGCATTCTCATGGAGAACGGAGACGGAGTCGAGGTGGAGCAGCAGAGGGTGGCTCAGCATTATCTGGGGTGGCGGGGGAGCAAAATCTGGAGAATCATCGGAGAAATCAGAGAAGCCGTCAGGAAGGAGAGCTGTGTCGATGCCGTGGCGAGGAGGCTTGGGGATGTCGAGGCTGAACTCCTTGGGGATGGAGTTGGCGTCTTGCACCCAAGCTTGCACCACATAATAGGAGAAATCAGCATCGTTGGTGCAGGTCTGGGCAACTCCAGTGATTTGAGCATTGGGGAGGATGCGACGGGCATTGGCTACCGAGAAGCCGTGCGCAGGCAAGCCCTCGATGAAGATCCGCACAAAGTGCCGATACCTAATCTGCGTAGCGAAGTGGCGGCGGGACCACGGTCTGATGGTGAGTGGCGTGCCGTGGAAGTGAATCACCCCAAGGGAGTGCAGCTCTTCTTTCCAACCGAATTGGGAGAAAACCAGCAAGAAGGCATCACGGTAAAGCAGGTCGACGCGGCATTGGTCGTGAGGCATGGCCGGCAGGGCCTCAAGGATGGCAGCATGGATGTCCTGGGGAGCGAGCTGAGGGCGCGTGCCAGCGACGTAGAGGACGAGCGCGCTGTTCTCCAACCGACGCTCAGCGGCAGATGTCGACTGGGAGCGCAGTCCAATCGCGCGCGCGTGTTCAGGCCGCCGCAGGGGGCAACCATCGGCGTAGGTGACAGCAACTGGCAAGGTGGAGAACAGGCCGATGGCGGACTGCATTGCAACTGCAGGAACGGGGGGTGGAACGGCAACGGGAGCGGAGATGGGAACGGGGAGCTCTGGGATGGAGAGGCCGGCACGGACGGGGGTGGCAGTGGATGGTGGGGGGAAGACAAGACGGGATCGCACGGCAGGGCGAGGCGGAGGGGAGGAGGATGGCGAGTGGAGGATGTTGGTGGCGGGGGGGAGCTGGGGTAATATAGGGGTGGGCGAGGCGAGCAGTGGAGGGGTGCGAGCTGCGTGCGGAGGCGGGCGGATGGCGCGGGGAGGGAGGTCACAGGAGCGGCAAGCTTTGGCAACATGGCCTGACTCGAAGCAGTGTGCGCATTTCACAGGGAAAGTGCAGTAAGCAACTTGGTGAGAGGAGGAGAGGCAACGGAAACATCTACCGGACAAGTCAACAAATCCACCGTCAGCCCGGAAGAATGTTAACTTTAAGCTGCTTGTAGTTAATTTGTTTGAGTCTTTTCTGTTTAGATTCAGCGTCATAGCTAGGAGGAATCCGTTTCTTTCTTGAGTCGTAGCCAGCGGCCGTTTTTGTGGCTGTTGAGATTGAGTCGGAGTTGTTGTTGTAAACCTGTACGCTCTCGTATAGGGTGGCGTCGAGTTGGACTTGGTTTAGGCCAGTCGTGTTGGGTGCGGTCGTCTGCTGTACTTCTATATAAGCAAAGGGAATAAAGGCAGACAAAACTGCGAAGTTTACAGCGGCATATCGTGTTTCCTGTTTTTCCATCAGCAAGCTAGGCTAGTTCTAATTCGCTGCAGGCAAGGCAACGCTAGGCGAGAAGAAGGAGCAGCCCAGATCGGTCTGATTTCCAACAAGTGGTATCAGAGCCGCATTTTAGATTTTCCAAAGCTACCGGAAGATCATGTCGACGGAAACAGAAGCATCAAGCGCATCGAGGGAATCGTCCTCTACGGCGACGTACCCTCGTCTCGATCGCAGCGACTACGCCATGTGGGTCATGAAGATGACCGTCGTGCTGGAGGCACATGAGTTATGGGAGGCCGTGGACCCTGGAGGTACAGCGTATGCTAAAGGAGGCGAGCTGTACAGGAAGGATCGGCAAGCCCTCTCGGCCATCTACTCAGCGGTACCGAGAGATGTGCTAGGACATCTCGCCGGCAAGGGATTGGCGAAGGTAGTGCGGGACACAATCAAGACCCTGCATCAGGGAACTTGTCAACGAGGCGAATCTGCAGACGCATCTGCGGAATTATGAGAGCTTGAGGATGGACGATAGTGAGACTGTTGATGATTTCGCTGCACGGGTGGCGACGCTTGTCACAGCGATTCGTGATCTCGGTGAGAATCTAACAGAAAAGTCATTGGTACGCCGATTTCTGCATGCCACTCCTCCGCGCTACATTCAAATTGTAACATCTATTGAGCAGTGTGTCGATTTATCGACGTTGACAATATCAGATCTCGTAGGGCGCTTCAAAGCCCATGACGAGCGCGTCAGCTTCTGTTTGGATGACGTGAAGGAGACGGAACAACTGATGTTGACAAGAGCTCAGTGGATGAGTTTGAACGCGAAGAAGAAGGGCTCCTCGGACGGATCGAAGGAAACTCGCCCAGCTGCATCCGGAAAGAAAGCTCAAAACACTCAGAATAATACTGAGGAAAAACCGAGAAAGAAATTTGATCGGAAAAAGATAAGGTGTTTCACCTGTGGAGTATATGGGCACTTCAAGTCCGAGTGTCGCAATCCACCGAAGGAACAAGCACTTGTCGCCAGAGAACATGACGAGGAACCAGCTTTGCTGATGCTCGAGACGTGCGAGTTGATGGAAGAACAGCAAGCTCCTCAAACTCCTTGTGCCGAAGAACTGGCACTAGTGGAAGAGAAGGTATTTCTCCATGATAAAAGGAGGAAGGAAGGTGACAGTAGCGTGTGGTATCTGGACACAGGAGCAAGCAATCACATGACCGGGGACAGAAGCTTATTCTCTGAAATTGATGAAGAGATAGGAGGCACTGTTCGCTTCGGGGATGGGTCGACCGTCAGGATACACGGTCGAGGCACCATCTTGTTTCAAGCTCGTACCGGTGAACACAAGGTACTTGCAGATGTATACTACATACCGAGATTGAAGAGTAACATTATTAGTCTCGGACAACTTGAGGAACGTGGCTGCAAAATCGTACTCAAGGACGGGTACTTGTGGGGCTATGATCGGCAGCGAAACTTGCTCGTTCGGGTAAAGAGGGCAAAGAATCGTCTCTATATTCTGAACATCAATCTCACTGAACCGATTTGTTTACTGACCAATTTTGAAGATGAAGCTTGGAGGTGGCACGCGAGGTTTGGTCACCTGAATTTCCAAGCTCTGCGGATGCTCGGTCAGAAAGAGATGGTGCGCAGCATGCCATGCATCAGCCACACAGAGCAGTTATGCGACGGGTGCCTAGTTGGGAAGCAACGTAGGGCACCGTTTCCTCGAGAAGCATCGTACCGAGCAATGAAGGTGTTAGATTTGGTTCATGGTGATTTGTGTGGACCAATTACCCTGGCTACTCCAACCGGGAAGAAGTATTTTTTGCTTGTTGTAGATGACTACAGCAGGTTTATGTGGGTAACCTTACTGAGTTCCAAGGCTGAAGCGCTCCAAGCCTTCAAGAAATTCAAGGTGGCCGCTGAGGTGAGTGCGGAGGCAAAGCTCAAAGCCTTTCATACAGATAGAGGAGGAGAGTTCACTTCACAAGAATTCAATGCATATTGTGAAGAACATGGTGTCAGAAGGTACTTGACAGCACCATATACACCTCAGCAGAACGGCGTTGTTGAGAGACGGAACCAGATGGTGGTCGCCATGGCTCGAAGCATGCTTAAGAGCAAAAGGTTGCCCGGAAAATTTTGGGGAGAAGCCCTAAACACAGCAGTATATTTGTTGAATAGAGCACTGACAAAGAGTGTTGTCGGGATGACGCCCTACGAAGCATGGTATGGGCAAAAACCTGCAGTGGACACCTCACCTTCGGGTGCATTGCCCATGTGAAGAAAGTAGCTGGCCATGTCGGAAAACTTGAGGATAGAAGCACTCCGATGATTTTTATCGGATATGAAGAAGGCTCGAAGGCGTATCGTGTGTATGATCCAAAGACAAGAAAGGTGCATGTCACACGTGATGCAATCTTTGAGGAAGACAAGGCATGGACCAGCGAACAAACATCTACTGCAGTGACATCGACCTCAGGTGATACATTTACGGTGGTTTATGATGAAACCAATGTTGCAAGTCATGATGCAGGTCACATTCATGGCCACGATGTTGATGGTGAGGCCCCCGCCACACCCTCGGTGCAAGGCGCTGAACCGGACGGCACCCCGGACCTGGATGAGGATGGAAGGTACACATCCTCGGAAGGCGACTCAGGAGGAGGTGATGCTGCAGTAGCAGAGAAAACGGCTACCGCGGCAGAGAAAGTGGCTACCGCGGCAGGAAATTCTGGACAGACTTCTGCCGCGGCACGAAATCTGTCTGCCGCGGCAGGAAAACAGGCAGCAGCAGCGGGTGCCAGTGCTATCGCAACAGCAGCGGATGGAGGATCTGCCTCAGCGACAGAACACTCTGACGATGATTCCTCTGCTGATGAGGCGCCACCGCCACCCCCCCGGCGGACTCCGGAGCGACTTTGACCGTTGAAAGATATCTACAAGAAGACAAAGCCAATTGCCAAAGCGAAACCGGTGAGAGCCCCTCGCCGACGCTCGGCTACGTGTCTCCTTGGAGCCGAAGAACCAGCAACATATGAAGACGCTCAAGATCAGAGGGAGTGGCAGGCTGCTATGGAAGCGGAGATGAGTTCCATTGAAGAAAATAAAACATGGAGCTTGGTAGATCTTCCGGTTGGCCAGCGAGCCATCGGTTTGAAGTGGGTCTTTAAAGTTAAAAAAGACTCAGAAGGCGCCATTGTGAAGCACAAGGCGCAGTTAGTAGCTAAGGGCTACGTGCAAAAACAGGGGATAGACTTTGACGAAGTGTTTGCACCTGTCGCTAGGATGGAAACTGTGAGATTGCTCATAGCTCTAGCAGCACAGGAAGGATGGAAGCTACATCACATGGATGTAAAATCAGCATTTCTAAATGGTGACTTGGAAGAGGAAGTGTATGTGAGCCAGCCAGCCAGTTTTGTGCAAGAAAGTAAAGAGGAAAAGGTGTTCAAACTCCATAAAGCATTGTATGGACTTCGTCAAGCCCCAAGAGCATGGAATGCAAAATTAGACAGCACACTGTTGTCACTTGGGTTCGAGAGAAGCAAGCTGGAACATGCGGTGTATAAACGAGGAGAAGGAAACTCAAGGTTGCTGGTTGGTGTGTATGTGGATGACTTGGTGATTATAGGAGCCTGTCAGAAAGAGATCGCAAATTTCAAACAGCAGATGAAGAAGCTTTTCAGCATGAGTGACTTAGGTCTATTGAGTTATTATCTTGGCATTGAAGTCTCACAAATGTCAGGAGGTATATTCATTGGACAGGAAGCATATGCTAAGAAGATATTAGAGAACGCTGGTATGGAGGATTGCAATCCAACTCAGGCACCGATGGAAGCAAAGTTAAAGCTCAGCAGGAAAAGTGAAGAATAACCGGTGGATCATACCATGTACAGAAGCATCGTGGACAGCTTGAGATACTTGGTAAACATGAGACCAGATTTGGCCTATTCGGTTGGTCTTGTGAGCAGATTTATGGAAGCTCCAACTACTGAACACTTGAATGCCGTGAAGCATATACTACGGTATGTACAAGGTTCAAAGGACTATGGCTGCTACTATGAGAAGAAGAAGGAGCACATTTCAGTGCACATGGAAGGCTTCAGTGATAGTGATATGGCAGGAGATGTTGATGATAGAAAGAGTATGACCGGGGTGACGTTTTTCTTCTGTGGAAATATTGTCAGTTGGTTGTCTCAAAAACAGAAGGTCGTAGCACTCTCATCGTGTGAAGCAGAGTATATAGCAGCAGCTGCTGCAGCATGTCAAGGCATTTGGCTGGAGCGTCTCCTCAGTGATTTGACCAACCGTGAACCAGAGAAGATCGTTCTCAAGATTGATAACAAGTCCACAATTTCTTTGTGCAAGAACCCGGTACATCATGATAGAAGCAAGCATATTGATACCCGGTTTCACTTCATCAGAGAAAGCATGGAAGAAGGAAAGGTAGAAGTCGAGTACATCAGTACCGATAATCAGCTCGCCGACATATTAACCAAGCCACTTGGTCGGGTCAAGTTCTTGGAGATGAGAGGAAGGATCGGGATGCGAGCAAAGGGAGAAGTGCAATCAGCTTAGGGAGGAAATGTTAACTTTAAGCTGCTTGTAGTTAATTTGTTTGAGTCTTTTCTGTTTAGATTCAGCGTCATAGCTAGCTAGGAGGATCCGTTTCTTTCCTGAGTCGTAGAGCCAGCGGCCGTTTTTGTGGCTGTTGAGATTGAGTCAGAGTCGTAGTTGTAAACCTGTACGCTCTCGTATAGGGTGGCGTCGAGTTGAACTTGGTTTAGGCCAGTCGTGTTGGGCGCGGTCGTCTGCTATACTTCTATATAAGCAAAGGGAATAGAGGCAGACAAAGCTGCGAAGTTTACAGCGGCATACCGTGTTTCCTGTTTTTCCATCGGCAAGCTAGGCTAGTTCTAATTCTAATTCGCTGCAGGCAAGGCAACGCTAGGCGAGAAGAATGAGCAGCCCAGATCGGTCTGATTTCCAACAAAGAAGCCCTGCCGTGGAGGCACGGCACGAACCGGTCGCGCAGCGACACGTCTTGTCGGCATGGGGGGGGGTGCCTTCACGGGCTTGCCACCGGGGCCCACCAGCTGCCAGCCATGTCCAGCGGAAGACGTGCACGCTACACCAGGAGCGGCATGCCGGGGCCCGTCCGCCGCGCGCGTCCCATCAGCGGGCCCACCGGCCAGCGAGAGATGGGAAGCGGCAGAGCCGGCCATGGCGACTGGGGCGACGCCGGCATGGAGCGGCCGCGAGGATCCCAGGTTCCCAATCGCAAGCACGGGAGCAGCAGCGGCGGGAGACGACGAACGCCTCCCCAAGGGCAGGGAAATCTTGGCAGCAGCAGAGGAATCGCACACCTGAGCAAAGGATGCTCGAGGCGACCGGGCGGGCACGGGGACGGCAGAGGACGTCGAATCCAGCAGACCTGCAGGCCGGGAAGCATCTTGGAGCCCTTGACAAGGCGGCGAGCAGTCCGAGGAGGACACAGACCAGCTCACGCGGTCAAGCGGCGAGGAAACGGCGGGAGGTGGGGTGAAGCTGGCAGCACCGTCTCGAGGGGAGGCGGAGCAGGACCGAGAGCGGCGAGATGGGCGGTGGGGCGGCGCAGAGGACATGGCTGATTGGGTGGCCGAGGAGGCCACCGGCGGCGGGGAGCGCGGACGCCTGCGCAGTCGCGGGAGCTCTCTCTCTTCGTCTTCAACTTCTTCATTTCTGAATATCTTGGCATTGTGGGCCGTCCAGTTTCCAAGAGAATAAAGGAGTCCTCCTGGCTAACAGGGCCGGATTGCGACATCCAAAATAAGATCTTCAACTGCCGGCGACGGGTGGATCATATTGTACCAAGACGCTGCCAAATTCTGTTCGAAAGATCAGGACGTTCTGCAATTGGGGTTTTGGTTCCCCGGTAGCATGTCTAGCCCAATGCGATTAAGAACACAAACTGCACACGGTAAGAAATTAAGATTCACGAACTGCAAAAATATGAACTTTCCCATCCCCCACGACCTAAATCAACAACGAACCCCAACAAATCCACACCGATCATACTCAATTTGTCAAACAAGAAAACCCTAGTTGTAACTGTCTCCCCACAGAAACCCTAGCCGGAAGTGCGGAAGAGGGAAACAGACGATATGGGAGGAAACTTACTCCAATCCGGCTGCGGGATCCGTCCAATCGATCTTCGGCCACGGCATCCTTTGCCGGCGCCGACAGCCGTACTCACCTGTCTCCCACCCTTCTGCCTCTCTAGTTCGAACCGAGGAAGACGAAGTGTTGCTCTGCGGGACTGAAAAGGGGGAGAAGGGGCACGAGGGTTATAACCCGGGCTAACAGGTCGGTACGGGTCGTGTCGGACGTGGCGCCCCCCACCTGTTGGGATTCAAGTGAAACCGCCTCCGAACCTGGTTTCGGGCTAAGCGAGACAGCGACCTAAAAAACTGTGGTTTCGCGGACGGTTTTGCATTAAGCATGGGTCGGCGACACAACTGGCTCCCCAGACTCTGGAAATTCCAGGCAGTGATAGCAAGAGTACGGAGTACCTATCAGGTGGGAGAATTTTTTGGTCATGGGCGAAAAAGTCTTGGCCAGAATCAGAGAGGGCCTCGTTGAAGCTAGGTTTAGCTATCAGCACCGATGCACCATCCTAAGACTCCAGTCAGCGTGAGTTAGGGCGCGAAACTCGTCTATCAAATCGATGAGGCCGGATAACGAGCTTACAAGATTTTTCTCAGGTTGGGCTGACGAGATTTTTTACCTGGCCCAGGATTTGGGCCCGGCTCTTGATTTTCTGGAGAGCTTTTATCAGGTGGGCTGTAACATCCAAATTTGTTGGGCTGGCGGCCCGTCGGTGGCCTCCCTCGCGAAGTCAACACACAGTAGGCCACGTCATCCAATTCCATCGCCTAACAGCAATCCGAGTCAGCAGCTAGTATTGCTACAACATATGCAATTTTTCAACAAAAAAAAGGTGCTGTGATTCGTGTGCCATTGAGCATTTTCTGTTTTTCTTAATAAAAACAAAATAAAAAGGGATAGTAGCATTGAAATCGGTAGTTGGGCGCACACCTTTGTATTGGATCATGAGATGGTCCATTTCCTACTGTTGGCACGTCTCTGTGTTGCTCCCTTCTTCTTTTCCTAGTCGACTTACTTCCCAACTCTTGAGGCCATGGATTACAATACGGTCTCTCTGCTGGGTGTCGATTTCAACGCCTAACTGACACTAACAACAACAGGCGCTTCACTGTCAGTCCAGCACTTCACTGTCTTTTCTCTAACTGCACTATATGAAAAATATACATTTTACGATAAATTTGTCGAACTTGCTCAGATTTAAAACGACCTGCATTGCGGCATGGAGGGAGTAGCATTGCTTAATATGCATCCATTTCTTTATTTGATTTTTCTGCAATTTGGTTGACATACCTAAATTTTGTTTATTGATTAAAACTAATAGTTTTGCTGGAATCAGGGGAAATGAATGAATGGGGCATTGCACAAGGCATTCTAAAATAGCAAACGACAAAAAACTTATATGTACATATAAGAGATGATTTCAAGGATCCAAAAGATATACTCCCTCCGTCCCAAATTAACTAACGTGTATTTATATAGATTCTTATACAAATCCATGTCAGTTACTTCGGGACGCAGGGAGTATGTTTTTCCCCAAAAATTTAATGAACATAAATTAACTTGTCGAATCATCCAAAGATGCAAAAAGGTAAAGCTCGTAAAGGAGCCAAGTACAAGCAGGGAGGCAGAAAGCATGTACCTGAAATAGCTAACTGAAACCTCCAAGTGCAACTACAGCAAACAGCATGCAAAAGCTCCAGTAATCTGACTCACCCCATTTACTATACTAGTAATCTGCCAGCATTAGCCAATAGATGATGGACCATACTTGTATAGCAAAAACACGATCAAGAGAAGGATGTGAAACGAGCAGTAGCTCTGCTCAAGCTGGCAAAGCATGCATGCATGTGCAGTTATTGTCCAAATTGAATGAAGCAGATGCCATCTCCCTATCAAGCAGTGCCCAGCATTTCTTCTTTGCCAACCTGCAGGGGCTTCAATGAGATGCATCCAGAGGTTGTCAGCCTGAGTTGTTGCTTTCTTTTCTTCTTATTATTATTGATTCAGCACTGTTTCTGAATTATGATCATGTCCAGCAGGAATGAGGAAGACACCAGAGTCAAACAGAAGATATTTTCTCTCTTTTTTCAGAAAAAGGAACAGGAGCTCGGCAGATCAATTTAAGAAGAAACAAAAGACAAATTCTAGATGGCATGTAATAGATCACTTTATACATGGAAACTGTATGAACTACATAAGACTCGATGTTACTTCTCATCAGCAAAAAAGACTTGATGTTTACTGACCACCATAGCCATGATGTCTTACCTCGAGCACAAGGCAACCATGGTGTTCTGGTTGAGAGGAGACTGTCACTTCTTATCAGCATAGCTACAGAAAGGCCTAGATCCATATAAAACAAGTTTTTAAGTCCTAACTGGCTCTTTAAGTTATGCATGATCCAGTGACAAACATACTTGGACATGTTCCTTGCAAAATTCTACATGGCTGCTTGCTCCAATTTGTTCATGTTTAATCAGTTGGAGACAATGCAAACCATGTGACACTTTCCTGCATAATATGGACATCTGCACGTGTTGCATATTTATTACTATTTATTTATTATTGCTGAGGAAGTGTTGCACTCGTTATCAGTAACCAGGCAGCAATCAAATTTCTTATTCAGCAAATTAACTGTTGACACCTGTGTGGAGCCCAAATCACAGATTTCTCAAACGCAATTGAGCTATAGGGTATGGAAAATTTGGATCTGTACAGCAGGTACCAGATCCAAGTAAAATAAAATGATCCTTTGTACATGAAAAGGTATATGAGAAAAATTCTCTCCAAAGCAGAATTCTCTCAGTCCAGCCAGCAAAAGCAGCAGCTTGGAACCCTCATCTTCAGACAAGCAGAAATTACAGGTAAGATAAGTTACACGATAAACAGTAATCTACATTCGGCAGTATAGTTTTTTTTTCCTCCTTCAACGAAATTATCGGATCACATCTCAACAAGGATAATGTCTTTGGTCTGGAGAAGGTGAAGGTGGCTCTGCAACCCTGAGTGTTCCTCCGAGCTCCGCAGGCACTAGAGGAACAAGAGAGTGGAGAACATCTGTTATCAGTGGTCTGTAGCTCGGTTCGGGCTGCACACATAGAACAGCCACTGCTGCAACCTGCAGAGGTGTTGGAACATCAGCCTAAATAGATGAAAAGATAAATTTGTCTAAAAGTACAGAACATTAACAGTTTATTCATGATGAGTACTTGGTACAAGTGTTTTGGGTCCATGGTGTCCTTGATCACCAGGTCAATTATGTTGGGGAGCTTCGATCTGTCGGTCAGCTGAGGCATAGCCTGCATGTGATTGCAAACACGTCAAATTATAGCATTGGACAGATAAAGTGCCAAGTGATTGCTTAAATACCTGTTCTGATGGTGAAAATGAAACATTTTAGTGTTGCATGACAAAGTAAAAAAAATCAGAATCAAAAGGTGAAAACATGCTATATTGCAAAAGAAATATGAACATAGAAGTTTTAACGAATTACTCCACTTCCTAAGTTTGTTAATTCAATTCTGCAATCTATATTCCTCATTGATTCAGTAAGTTCAAAGTAAGCAATGCAGATTACCCATGACACAATTGATTGGCACTGAGATGGTGACATTTTCTCAACAGGCTTCCTTCCCATCAGGAGCTCTAGAAGCACTACTCCAAATGCGTATACATCGCTCTTCTCAGTCAACTTCCCTGAAATTGACACGGTCGCTAAATAGTTTCATGGTAATTGATAAAACAACGTAGTTTTGTCTACAGATAGGAGTAAAAATTTAGAACAAAAATTAGCCATACCATCTAATAAGTACTCAGGGGCTACATAACCCAAGGTCCCGGAAAGCTTCAGGTTCCCTTTGTTGAGATTCCCACCGGTGACCGCAAGGCCAAAATCTGCAATCTGCGCAATTGAGAAAAAGAAAATGTGCATTCGCAATAGGTTTACTTTCTTCAAACTCTGTTACCTGCAGCCAATAGGTTAAAGAAAATAAGCTGATGTTTACGAAAAGCTGAAGGAGTGTACCTTAGCATTGAAGTCTGAATCTAAAAGTATATTAGAAGGTTTCAGATCCCTATGGATCACAGGTGGATTGCAGTGCTCATGAAGATACTCTAATCCCCTGCCCAGTTTTAATTTACACAGGCAATCATCAGCACACCAATTGAAAAGAATAATCATCACCCAGTGTGAAGTAAAGTGCAGTGATTAGATCATAAGAACCTCGCCGTATCGAGCGCGATCTTCATCCGAACGTGCCAGCTCAGAGCAGATCCATGTGAAGACCCTGAAGACATCCACAAAGGAAGGCATCAAAAGCTCCCCAATCAGGAAGATCTCAAGAAAGAGCTGCACCCAATAAGTGGCATGGCCAATAATAATTCTTAAGCAATACTACTAGTACTACCATGCAGCTGTGTCTCCAATGATCCCTTCTCCATGAGCTCATAAACAATGTAGTGATTGCCACCATGGACACAGAAGCCCAGGAGAGACACTATGTTTGGGTGCCTGATCCTGCCAAGCAAATCCAGCTCATTCTGCCCAACAACCACAACCCCAAAACATTTACAGCAAGAAGAACCCACCACTAGCACACTGAATGCAATGGACAGCAGCAGCAATTCACCTCGAATTCCTTCTCGCAATCCGGCCCGCCGCCTTCAAGCCTCTTCACGGCGGCGGTGGCACCGCCATCAAACGCCGCCTTATAAACGCAACCGAAGCCGCCGACACCGAGCACATTGCTCTCGCCGAACTTGCCTGTCGCCGCCTCCAGCGACGGGTACTCGATCATCGTCACAAGGCCCCCCTTCCTGCTCATCTTCACTGAATTGAACTTGCTCAGGATTGGCACCAGTGTGATCCCTGTTGCAGTGACTGGACAATGTGAGCAAGGCATAATTGTAATCTGTCTTCAGTCCCAAACAACATACATCATGAACTGAAGAGCCAATTTGAGGCAGATCCTGGGTAAAGACCTGATCTCCGGCCGCGGCCCTTGCCGCCGTGGGGGGTCCGGCGAGACCGCCGCCACATCGTCCAGGCGTAGAGTGTGGAGAGGAGGATCATGGCGGTGGCGACGCAGGCGAGGACAGCGGAGATGACCAGCTCCCGGTGGTAATGGTGGTGCCTCACCACTGTGATCACTGCAATTGGGCATTTCAACAAACACAGCTTACAACTCAACAAGATGAACAGTTGGAATTTTTTGTGAGGGTTGCATTAAAATCTTCCTTTGGAAACGGCCGGTTTGAATTTTGGAGACAGTTAACAGTAACGGAATAAACAGGTTTGATGGCAGCAGTGACGTTCAAGAAAAGTTGTTCCCCCCTCGGAAAAATTCGAAGAAAAACGTAAAGATCCCAAAAAAACTGAAAATTTTCTTTCCTTTTCAGAAATCCAATGAAAGAAGAAATGGGGAAAAAAATGCAACAGCTAGAACAACTACATTCGTTGGACACTTTCGAACGGAATTGCGCAGATCCCAGATAAAGTTCCCAACTAAATTCAGAGGAACAGAGAAGTGAGCACGGCAAGAACACACGCGGCAAATCCAGAGGAAACCGAGAAATGCAGTCACTGATCTCTGAGCGCCAGCCACCTACCGACGGGAGGAGCGGCCGGAAACACCGGAGAAGAAGAGGATGAAGCGGTCTCATTGGCTGTAACGGCGGCGGCCACAGGCGACGGGCCCGGGGAAGAAACCGCGATCCTCCCTCTGGCCAGTGAGCACGAAGACAGCAGCAGCAAGAAGACGACGTACGAGCACAGCACCGGCAATGGAGGCGGCGGCGCCGCCGGAATCTCCATGGCCCCCCACCTCAGAGACTCTCTCTCTCTCTCTCTCTTTCAAGTTGGTTTCGTCGAGAAAGAAAGAAATCCTAGTCGGAGAAGAAGCACAAGAAAGCTTTTGCTGTGCCTTTGTGACTAGGTGGCCTGGAAGTGAGGGATCCCAAGACCAAAAGAAAAAGGAGCAGAGTCAAATCTATTATCTAAGCAGAGTGAGTGAGAGAGATCTCAGAGATGTGTAAGTGCATCGGCGGCGTTGACAGAGGATTTCCTTGGCTTCTTCTTCTTCACTTACTAGTACAAGTGCCATCCGTCTTTTTTCAGGGGCAAACCATCTCAACTTGAATTTTAAATGCATTTATATCCTAAATCATGTCTACATACATTTAAATTTGATAAATTTGAGACATTTTTTGTTATTGGACGGACGGAATACTACAGATCAAGTGAGGCACGAGACAAAGGATCTCGTCTCCGGGATCCAATCACCCAAGGACTAATTGCGCGATCAGCTGTGTCTGAGGGGCCCACCTGCCAGCAAACATCCAAAACCAATGAAACAGCAGTCGCTGGGACCATCTTTTTGTAGCAGTAGTTGTTTCTGTTTGCTCTTCTTTTGCTGCACTGTTATGTTTGTTAGCACAAGTAATTACAGTGGAGTAGTACGGCTAATTACGTCCAGTTCGCAGGTCGTACCTATAATAAGAGAAGAAGAAAAAGAAGAAGAAAAGTCAGTTTGGATCATGGTCGGTTGATCATGACGAAGCACGAGAGAGACGACCTTGTTAATTAGACGAGCAATCTGGGGCTTCGGGTCCTGTTGGATTTAATCGAATGTGCAGAACCATTTTATTCTGTGCGTGAGTCCTTCTTTTCTTATTACGGGTGTAGTAGGTTTCTTTGACACAAGAATACGATCACGACTTATTTTGTCAAATGTGATTTTTTATTATTATTAGACATGTCTTCAAAAATACTCTGGTAGTATCATATAAATCATATACAAGTATTAATTTTAGCCAAAATTATTACTCCATCTGTCTCTAATTAATTGGCGATGGGTTTCTTGCAAAAAAAAATCTGTAAATTTTTGAAATAAACCTGCAGTCCACATTTTCAAGCAAATATGAACAGTGCGTTAATTTCGAAGAAAAGTTCAATAGAACGTGAACTGCATGTTTATTTTGAGAATTTACATGGGTTTTTTGGAAAAAAAAAGCCAGCTCCCATTGATTAGGGACTGAGGAAGTACGTGTTAAAAACAAAAGTATACGAAAAGTATACAATGGTTTTTTGAGAACGGTGATACTGTGAGTCTTTTTTTTTTAGGGAATACTGTGAGTCTGTTTTTTTCTGTACCAAAACTGTGAGTCTGACAGGCAAAGTGGCATTTCGGCCGCATTTCCATGTCGGGAACAAGGAGAGAAGTCCAGAGCTCCGGCCTGTCACGGGCCCAATACAGGAACGACCCAATAGTCAACCACCAGCCAAATGGGCCGAAACAGGTTCTCCCAAATTCAACCACAAGAATTTCCCTTCTCCTCTCTCACAACAAAAACCGATAATTTCCCTTCTCGAGGAGGCGGCACCAAATCTTCGCTGAAATCGCCGTTCCTCTTCCCCACTGCTGCCCCGCCGCCGCCGCGCTTTAGCCATTGTCTCCGCCGAGAGGGGAGACCAGCGAGCAATGGCCGCGTCACCATCCTCGCAGAGCCCGAGGAGGACGGCGTCGACCTGCACCCCGGAGACGGCGCGGGGCACGCACACCTTCAGAATCGAGGGCTACAGCCTGTTCAGGGACCTCGGCGTCGGCAAGTGCGTCCAGTCCGCCATCTTCTCCGTCGGCGGCTACGACTGGTCCATCTGCTTCTACCCGGACGGCGACACGGAGGAGGAGGGCAGGAAAGGCTGGGTCTCGGTCTACCTGGTGCTCAAGACCAACGACGCCGTGGTGCGGGCGATCTACGATCTGACGCTGGTCGACCAGACCTGCACACCCCCTCCGCCGACGCCGCCGTCTTTCAGGTGGCCAAACCCTAGTGTGGTGGACCCGGTGGTGTTTGACAACCGTGGTAGCCACTCTGATGCCTCGGGCTATTTCTTCAGGAAGACTGAGCTAGTCAAGGATTCACCTTATGTCCTTGATGACGCCATTGTCTTCTAAGTGCAGTCTTGTTGTTCTCAAGTTGAGGGGTTCAATTGTCAGTCACGACGGCCAAGATGAACACCGAGACCGTCCAGGTGCCGCCGTCAACCTTGGTGGATAATCTCAGTGCGTTGCTGGAGGCAACAGAGGGGTCCGATGTCACTTTCAATGTCAAAGAGGAGGTTTTCCCGGGCCATAAGATCATCCTCGCCATGCAGTCGCCAGTCTTCAGGGCGGAGTTCTTCGGGCCGATGAGCGACGAGGGTAGGCGCACTGTGACGATCGAAGAAATGCAGCCTGCTGTTTTCAGAGGACTGCTTCACTTCATCTACACGGATTCGCTGCCTTCGATGAGTGACCTTAATGCAATGAGCACGAAGAAATGGTCCAGCATTTGCTTGTCGCTGCGGATAGGTACGCCATTGAACGGATGAAGTTGATGTGCGAGGGCATCCTTTGCAAGAGTCTTTCTGCCAAGACTGTGGCGACCACATTGGCTCTGGCTGACCAGCATCATTGTAGCAAGCTCAAAGATGCCTGCATTGAATTTATGAACTCTTTGGATAGGATGGATGATGTGGTGGCAAGTAAAGGGTATCAGCACCCGAAAAGAGCTTGCCCTGCTATCTTTGCTGATATATGGGAGAGAACAACTAAGACTCGCAGGAATTAGTATTGCTCACTGTGGGTTAACTTCAGTGTGGTTTACTTCAGTTGGAACCGTAGAAACCTGAGACTAATTTTGTATATTCCTTAAGTTCTCAGAGATCTTTTGTAGAAGGGTAAGTTTCGCAAAATGTATGTATGATACCTGATAATGGACCTCTAAGATATGGTAGCATTCTCTAAGATATTTTGCTCTGTTGACTAGCAGTAATTTTACTGTTTCAATGTTCCCCTTTATGCTCTCATTTCATTTCTCAAATCATCATGTAATTAGTTGCATCACCACATCTGTTTTGAAATGTGATGAGACATTAGCAAATATATATCAGTGTTGATGCAAAGTCATTTACCAAAGTAGTTGACCGGTGCCCAATTTTTATACTATTGAAGTGCTAATCATATACTCCACTATAATCAGTGATGAAACTTCTAATTCGATGGTTTAGCAATCAGCAGTGTTATAACTAGTTATTTAGTAGAATAACTGATTGGTGCCGGATTTCTTATGCTATCCAGGTGCTAATTATACAATGTTTTCCCAATATGTCTGTTACGAATACAATACCAAGATCTCAATTGTTTGCATCATTGGTTCAGTATAAAATAGTTTATGGTTTGCTACCAGTGTTTGTTTCTTTTAATTGCAGGTTGGCAAAACTTATAAACTCTAGTTTTCACTTCCTGAGGACCTGAGCAAACTTGAGCTTGAGGAACAAAATCTGTGCCAAAATCAGGGTCCTGTTTTCACTTCCAATCAGCCTCGCTGTCCTTATTTCCCTTTGCCTGCTGTGTCCTGTTTTCTCTTCTACAATTCTGCATTCTGAAAACCAGAGAGAAGTCTGGAGAAAGGACAGTTACTAGTTTTTACTGTAGTTGTCACTTCGGCTGTTTTTTTTTCTTGTGATCTTGTCTGCAACATACCTTCGAGCTTCAATGGCAGAAAGAGGAAGCTGAACCAGTAGTAGTGTTCTTATTGGAGACCAAAAGGCAACAGCAACCTGAGATTGATGTGACTACATTCTCAGAGTTCTTTGGAAAAAGGAATTCAAGTTTCGCAAAATATGTCTTGGACGTGATAATGAGCCTTCGCAGTAGCAGATGTTTTGCTCTGTCAGACTAGCAGCAGTATACATCATTTCTCAAAGCGGCGAGTAAATTTTAGCTACCGTGACCGCATCTAAAATATTTGCATTAGTGCATGTTGTACTGTGAAATGTGATGAGATAGGAAACATCTGTATCATAGCAGTAGCAAAACCAATTGATCTGCGCCGAATTTTTATTACTCCGTAGTATACTATGGAAGTTCTAATGCCTCTATATCCCAAATATTTTTCTGTTATTACGAAAATATTTTTTTGACACCAGAAATGTTTTAATTCTTTGTTTTGGGGCGGTGAAAAACCTTTTAAACCTTTACAGCTCGTTTGGCAGCCATCATTTGGGCATAGAATTGTAGAATTCATTTTGAATTCCAAAAAATAACTTGTTTAGTTGGCACGGAATCAGCCACAGGAATTCAATCTCAGATTACATGGAATCACACTATAACTATCCTCAATTCCTCTTTAAAAACCATCATTTCTGTAAAATTGTCTCTCACTCTTCAATTCCATGTGGTAGACAAATATGATTTTTCAACCCGAAATTCAAATTCAACCAAATAAAATCCTATCAAAAATTGGATTTCATTTCATTTTGATCAAATGAAATGAATTCTTAGTTGCCGAAGAAGCTCAGTTCAGTTTCACTTTGAGAGAAAATAAAATTAGAGCTTTCCGAACAAACCCTGTGTAAGCACCTGGCCACTGGGCCAGCAGCAGCCCAGCACAGTACGGCCCCCATCCAGTGGGCCGAACGAACACTTCTCCCAAATCCCTTCCAGATCGGGGAAACCATCCAGCCGTCCGCCATTCCCCCACACCTCGCCGCCGTTCTCCTTCCTGGCTGCTCCCACCTCCAGCCCCACTCTCCCCTCGCCTCCGCCGCTCCCATCACTGCCGCCGCCGCCCGTAAACCCTCCACCAAAAACGCCCGCAATGGCCGCCGCGTCTTCCCAGAGCACGCGCAGGACGACGGCGGCGGCGACGACGACGACGACCTCGACCTGCGCCCCGGAGACGGCGAAGGGCGCGCGCGTGTTCCGGATCGAGGGCTACAACATGTACAAGGGGCTCGGCGTCGGCCGGTTCATCCAGTCCGCGCCCTTCGCCGTCGGCGGCTACGACTGGCGCATCTGCTACTACCCCGACGGCGACGTGGAGTCGAGCAAGGACTGCGTCTCCGTCCACCTCGAGCTCATGACGGAGGGCGCCGACGTGCGGGCGCTCTACTCGCTCACGCTCATCCGGCAGGCCACGGCCGCGGGGTCGTCCGCTTACTTCATGTGGGCGAACCCGACGGAGCCCGTGGTGTTCAGCTCCGCCCATGGGACCTCCGCCCGGGGCTTCTCCAGGTTCGCCAAGCGGAGCGTGCTCGAGGCGTCGACGTACATCGTCGGCGACACCATACTCATTAGTTGCGAGCTCACTGTTATCAGGCTGAAGGAAGCGCAGGCGCCGCAGCCCGAGGCGAGGTTCGTGGTCCGAGTGCCGTTTTTGGGCTTGATGGATGATCTTAAGAATTTGCTGGAGACGGGGGAGGAAGCGGACGTGTCGTTCAAGGTCAGAGACGAGGTTTTCCATGCGCACAAGCTCATCCTCGCGATGCGGTCGCCTGTCTTCAAAGCGACGCTCTACGGGCCGATGGGGGACAATTGTGGGGAGAGCATAACCATTGAAGATATGCATCCCGTTGCCTTTCGGGGATTGCTTCATTTCATTTACACAGACGAGTTCCCTGAGTTGGACGACATCGATGATGATGATGATGAAGACGAGGAAGAAGATATGATTCAGCATTTGCTCGTGGCTGCGGATAGGTATGGCATGGAAAGGATGAAGCTAATGTGCGAGAGGATCTTTAGCGAGTGTCTTGATTCCAAGACTGTGGCGACCACGTTAGCTTTTGCAGACCAATATAATTGCAGCCAGCTTAAAGATGCTTGCATTGGGTTTATCAACTCCTTGGATACAATGGATCCTGTGCTGTCTAGTACAGGGTATGAGCACCTGAAAAGAGCTTGTCCTAATATCTTCGTTGATATATGGGAGAAAGCAGCTAAGGCTCGCAAGAATTAGTAAGTTCATCTTGGGTTAACTTTGGTGTAGTTACTTCAGTTGGCAGTGACACCAGAGCAACCTGATGTTAGTTTGTTTATTTGTTAAGTTATCAGAGATCTCCCTTTGGAAAATGGGTAAGTTGCGCATAATGTATCGCTGGGATGTGATAATGGACCACCATATATATGTATGAACCTTTGCATATTCGCCACCGTTCTCTAATAAGCTGTTTTCCTATGCTGACTAGCGGGTACATTTAACTGTTGCATTTTTATTTTTATTTTGCTTTTGTGTGCTCATTTCATTTGTCAAATCAGTGAGCAATAGCCACCATGACCACACCCATTGTGAAATGTGATGAAGCTCAGCATTACAGCAAGTTATCTGTCAACATGATTGATCAGGGCCCAATTATTATATTGTGGAACTGCTGCAAATATATTTGTTACAATACTGTTCCAATATATGTATTTAGATTACATTTTTTTTTACCAGATGTTATCTTTGTTTATTTGGAGTCAGGCGAAACTTTGAAACCAACTTTAGTTTTCACTTTCAGAAAAAACTGAGCATTTTCAAACAAAACCCGTGCATAGTCAATCAAAAAGAACGAAAAAACCAAGTTGTCCAATCAGCATCACCTGTTCTTCTTTGTTTTTGCTTAGTGTGTCATGTTTTCTCGGCTGCAATTCTACATATTTAAACCAAACATCTTCGAGACAAAGGACAGTGTTTTGACCTGATCAACTGTTTGTAACCTTGTGTGCATTGAGCAGCTCCTTCAAGCTTCAATGACAGTAGGTATGTCAGCACCCCTGACATGGGCGACCCACCTGATGCCTTACAGGTGGGACCATCCTGCCAGGCAAGGGAGAAGCGCACTACCGTGCGGAATCCAAAGTTCTGCGGTGCAGAGTGGGCCCGACAGCTGGCAACAACAACTGCTTCGCCTACTTAAGGCCTTCGTCTCCAACTTGAGAAGTATCCAGAGGATCATGGCGGCGGCATTGGCTTAGAACTTAGGTTTACTATCTTGCAAACTGAGAAATCCTTCCTCTGTAATCGATATTGGATCTGTATTGCCACTCTATATTCCACCATATTGCAGTAGTAGATCGGGTCCTAACATCTGGTATCAGAGACCACCCGCTTCCCTTTCGCTGGCGCCCCTCCCTTTCGTCGAGACCCGTCGCGTTCGTCAAATGTGCGATCAGATCGGGCAGATGGATCCAGGCGTCAAGGAGCTGCTGGAACGGCTTTCCGGTACCATGGAGGACATGCGGCGTGAGCTGTGCAACAACACGGCTGCAGTCCGCACCCAGGCTTCGCGGATGGAGGAATTCGCGGCGTGGTGCCCTGAGATGGAGGCGCGCGTCGGGAAGCTCTGCGAGGCGGTCACGTCCTTGGAGCGCGGCCGTCTCGGTGAGGACACGGTGACTAACCCCCAGCCGCTTCCGCACTACAACGCCACCGGTGATCTTGTGGTCGCTGGCGGCAGCGGCTTGGCGGATCCTCACGGGTCTACGGACCACGGCGATCCAGCGGCTACACGGGGGTGGGCACCGGTGGGCTTCGTGACACCGGGGGCCCTCCCGGCCAACGGTCAGTTTCCTCTGCCTTCTCCGGGTGTACTTTCCTCTCCGTTTGCTCAGGCTAGTCAGATGCTAGCGGGTTTGGGACAGGCTCATCCGGCAATTTGGATTCCCTCAATTTGATGGGGAGAATCCCAATCTCTGGAAAACCTGTGTGAGCAGTATTTCCAGATGTTTGCCATCCATCCAAGTTTCTGGGTTCCCATGGCGTCCCTGAATTTTTCGGCGCGGCTTCTGCGTGGTTACAGTCGATTCAAAAGAAACTTGGGGGATTCACTTGGGATGCTTTTTCTTCCTTACTCTGCACTCGATTTGGACGTGAGAAACATCAATTGCTTATCCGTCAGTTCTATACTATTCAGCAGATAGGATCGGTCTTAGAGTATATCGAGCAATTTGAGACAATTGTTAATCACCTCACTTCCTATTGTGATTCCATCCATCCTTACTATTTTCTCACTCGTTTTGTCGAGGGATTACGGCCTGACATCCGTGCGGTCGTCCTGGTGCAAAGGCCGCCGGATCTGGACACTGCCTGCTCTCTGGCGTTGCTTCAGGAGGAAGTGGCCAGCACATACCATGATCCCGCTCGTCCCGCGGCGTACAAGCCATATGTACCGCCGCGGCAGGTGCCCCTGCCGTTACCTCCACCACCCCCGCGTCTGGCTCTACCGGCACCTCCACCTGCGTCGGGCGGAGACCGTCATGGACAAGACACGGCTCGCGTTGATTCGGCAAAGCTCAAAGCCTTGCGCGAGTATCGGCATGCACGCGGCCTCTATTTCTAAGTGTGGCGAACGCTGGAGCCACGATCACGTGTCCCAACACGGTGCAGCTTCATGTCGTGGAGGAGTTGCTCGAATTATTTGGCATGGATATTGTGTTTGACTCTCCTCCAGTTCAGTTACCTGACAACTCTGAAGATACTGTGTTTGCAATCTCTCGTCAGGCTCTGGATGGTACTTCTGCTCCGAAGGCTGTTCAGCTGCATGCGTGGCTGCAGGGTCAGGAAGTGCTTATGCTTATTGACTCCGGCAGTACTATGCCGTTTGTGAATCGGTCGTTGGTCGGCAAGTTGCAGGGCATCGTCCCTTACCTCGTGCTTGTCGTGTGAAGGTAGCTGATGGGGGTGAACTCCGTTGTGATTCAGTGTTACCTGCTTGTTCTTGGTCTTCTCAGGCGCATGAGTTTGTGAGTGATTTCAAGGTGCTGCAGCTGGGTGTTTAGGATGCCATACTTGGCATGGACTGGCTCGAGCAGCACAACCCTCAGATCGATTGGGTGGGTAAGTCGGTGGTGGTTCCGACTGAAGGTGCTCCTATTCATTTGCAAGGGAATTCAGTCACTGCTCTGTCATGTACCATGATCAATCAATTGCAGTTGGCCAGTTTGTGTCGTTCTGGGGCTTTGTCACATGCTATTCAGTTGTTCTTGGTTGACAGTTCTGATGAAGCGACCCTTCCTATACCAGCTACAGTACAAAACCTGTTGTCCTAGTTTGAGGATGTCTTTGCTGCTCCCACTGGATTGCCGCCAAGGCGAGCATGTGATCATCCTATTCCATTGATGCCCGGCGCGGTTCCTGTGAATATTCGTTCCTATCGCCATAAGCCTGAACTGAAGACTGAAATTGATCGGCAAGTGGCTGAACTGTTAGCTTCAGGAGTTATTCAGAAAAGTACCAGTCCCTTTTCTTCTCCTACATTGTTGGTCAAGAAGAAAGACGGTACTTGGCGTCTCTGCACTGATTATCGTCAGTTGAATGCTATGACTACAGTTACTAAGTTCCCAGTGCCGGTGATTGAGGAATTACTCGATGAATTGGCTGGCGCTCAATGGTTTTCGAAGTTGGATCTTCGTGCCGGTTACCACCAAATTCGTATGGCTGAGGGAGAGGAATTCAAAACAGCGTTCCAAACTCACTCGGGCCACTTCGAATATCGTGTGATGTCCTTTGGACTTGCTGGTGCTCCGGCCACATTCTTGGGGGCTATGAATGACACATTTCAGCCCCTGTTGCGCAAGTGTGTGTTGGTCTTTTTCGACGACATCTTGGTTTACAGTCGTACCTTGGATGAACATCTCTTACATCTGCAACAAGTATTGGAACTCCTTCGTCGTGATCAGCGGCAAGTGAAAATATCTAAGTGTGCTTTTGGCAGCGGTCCTTGTCGTATTTAGGTCACATTACCAGTGCTCAAGGGGTGGCGACAGAACCAAGTAAGATACAGCCAGTTCGGGATTGGCCTTCTCCTGAGGACGCCAAGGCTGTTCGACGTTTCCTTGGCCTCGCCGGCTATTATCGTCGTTTCGTGCGCCATTTTGCCATCATTGCATGACCCTTGTTCAATCTGCTCAAAAAGGGGACCCCATTTGTCTGGACTGATACGACGGAGCAGGCCTTTCGAACTCTGAAACTTCAGTTAATTTCTGCTCCTGTGTTGGCGCTTCCAGATTTCAGTAAACCATTTGTCGTGGAAACGGACGCATGCGATTCAGGTGTTGGTGCTATCTTGCAACAAGAGGGCCATCCCATTGCTTATATGAGTAAAGCTTTGAGTCCGCGACATAGGGGTTTGTCCATATATGAGAAGGAATACTTGGCCATTATCATCGCCGTGGAACAGTGGAGGCCTTACTTGATGCACGCTGTATTTATCATCAGGACTGATCAGCGTAGTTTGGTGCACCTGGAAGAACAGCGTTTGACTACTCCTTGGCAGCAAAAGGCCTTCACCAAACTGTTGGATTTGCGTTATCGCAAGGGAGTGGAGAATGGTGGCGCTGATGCTCTATCTCGCCATGTGCAGACGGAACAAGTGACAGCAATATCAGTCTGTCAGCCCACTTGGTTTGAAGATGTGTTGACCAGTTATCTGAACAATCCTCAAGCTCTGAAGTTGTTGGAGCCATTGGCTATACGCCCAGATCCTAAAGGGCGTTTTACCTTGGATCACGGCCTGCTGCGATTTCGCGGGCGTATATGGTTGGGCGGCGGCACTGCAATTCAGCAGAAAATAGTGTCAGCATTCCATGATAGCCCCATGGGCGGTCACTCGGGGTTCCTAGCAACTTACAGCCGCATCCGTCGTTTGTTTGCTTGGCCCAAGATGAAACATCATGTGAAGCAGTATATCCAGTGTTGTCAAAGTTGATAGCAGGCTAAACCAGAACGAGTGGCTTACCAAAGGTTATTGATGCCCTTACCAGTGCCTAAACAGTCATGGGAGGTGATCTCGATGGACTTTATTGAGGGGTTGCCGCAATCAGGTACTGCCAGCATCTTGGTCATTGTGGATAAATTCACCATTTGCTCATTTCCTTCCTCTGGCCCATCCTTACACTGCTTCTAAAGTGGCTTTGCTCTATATGACGCACATTTATAAACTTCATGGCCTTCCTGCCTCGATTATCTCGGACCGTGACCCGGTGTTCACAAGCCATTCCTGGCAAGAGCTCTTCAAGTATGCTGGCACCAATTTGAACATAACATCAGCTTACCACCCACGATCCGATGGTCAGACGGAACGTGTCAATCAATGCCTTGAAACTTATTTGCGGTGCTTTGTCAGTGCTTGCCCAAAGCGTTGGAGTCTGTGGATCACTTTGGCTCAATTCTGGTATAATTCAACAATGCATTCCGCTATTGGCATGTCTCCCTTCAAGGCTATGTATGGACATGAACCGAGGCATTGGGGTATTGACGAGGGAATAACTCTTCCGGTCATCAACCTTCATATACGCGATACAGCCCATCAGGGGGTCCACTCGAAGGCCCATCAAGTATATGCAGGTCAAGTCCTTCAAAATGCGGCTCAAGTCAAGAAACATGATCTCTTCGTACCAGAATAAACTGATTTGATTGTAACCTTCCCGATTATCACGCCCGAGACCTAGCCGCCAGTATATAAGGCTAGGAGGAGGAGTCGGGAAGGGGTAACCTCTACACGCACGCCAGATCCATCTGCGCATCATAGATTCAGAGCTACTCTGTAATCTCGATCAATACAAAATTCACCAAAAGCAGTACGTAGGGGTTTTACCTTCCGAGGACCTTGAACCTAGGTAAACCTTGCGGCTCCCCTAGTCTTTGTTAGTCGACAAGATCGCTGGTGCACCCCGTGCTCTCCTTCAGTCGAAAACCCTCGAATCAGGATATTGCCGAGGTAGCTCCTCGTCATTGGCGCCGACCGTGGGGAAGAAGTGCATCAGATCTACGATCTTCTTGACCATGTTGTTCTCAATCCACAACGCATCAACCACGGAGGAGTCGATCCACTTCGGGCCCTTGAGCTTCTCAGCTTACCCGCCGGAATTGCGCTCCACTTTCCGCGACCTCGACGGTCTTCTGGACATGTCGTTCGGAAGCTTTAACCTCCGAGTCAGCCGTGAGGGAATTGTTAGCTTCTCAGATCCATCACCCACAAGGCAAAACTGCGATTCTTCGGAGGCGTCGTCGACGGATCACTCACCCCCGATGCGTTCGCTGGGTGAGACAAGGCCAATTTTGGCCAAAATTTTTTGCACCGAGTGCGATTCACATCACTCGATGTTCGTTGAAGACCCTACTCCTTACAGGATCAATACCTGTTCGAGTGCGGCAATCAACCCCAAGGACGCAATCGCAATTCCTCGCGTAACCTTAGCACAAGTTTTTGCGACGGAAGTAGGCGAGAGCAGTGGAGACGGACACCGCGCCGGTAGAACCATCTTCGCCGAGGCGCGTGCAGGAGACACGACCAATGATCGCCCAACAATCATTCTCACCCCGGAAGAAGAAGTTCGGGTCGAGGCCGCTCTTAACGGCACTACCCCTCTGCCAGCAGACGCCATGCGCAACGAGATGATGGCATATCATCATGCGCTAAATACTACGCATGCTCGACTGCGAGATGAGCAGGCAGAGCTACAGCGACGGCGAGAGATCACCGACGCCTCGAGTGCTCGCAGACAGCTCTCAGCGCAGAGTCGCAGTGCTTGCTCCCGAAGCACCCCCAAATATAGAGCGTCGCGCTATCAATCTCGGTTGAACAATATTCTCGAGTGAGATCGTATCGGCATGACACGCAGTCTAGATGATGAACTGATGACAGTCAATACCCAGGGGGAGGTGCTCCTCCGGACGCCACAAGGAGCCGTGGTTGCTGCAAACACGTACCTCTTATCCACTATGCCACCGGATGACGAACCAAGGGCAGCAATTCACAAGTAGGTCTTGGCCGGCTTAGGCCTCATCGGGAATGCCCTCATGAGCCCCAACCCGAACCAGATGGAGGCCCAGCGGCATAGGGACGACGGTTCCCAACGGCAAAATAATAGCACGACTCCTCCACGACGGGGACTAGAAGAATAGCCTAATCGTCGCCGCAACACCCTTGTGCTAGGAGATGCTCGTGACATTATTACTCAGCAGAGAATCGATCGCAAGCGGTCAGCCCGTTCTGACCGCATCACAGAAGAAGAGGATGAACCTTGCGGCGTGGCCTGCTTTAGCCGTCGGGTTCGCAATTCGAAGATGCCCCACAATTTTTCGGTTTCGTCGAGTGCAATCAAGTTTGACGGATCTCAGGAGCTGCGAGCTTGGTTAGAAGATTACCTCACAATGGTGCGACTGCAGGGAGGACCGAAGAACACGGCCATGCAATGCTTGCAGTTGCAGCTCAAGGGGCACACTCGCACATGGCTGGCGAGTCTGCCAGAGGGCGAAATCGGCTCGTGGGACGAGCTCTATCAAGTCTTTACCCGCACATTTCGGGCAACATATAAAAGGCCAGTGTCGTTGGAGGAACTCCGAGCATGCAACCAGAGTTCGAGTTAGTCCATTCGCTCATACATACAACGATGGACATCCCTAAAAAATGCAGCAGAAGAAATATCGGACGAAAGTGCAGTCGACGCCTTCAAACGTGGGTTGAAACACGTCACTTTTAAGGAAGAACTGGGACGGAGCAGGCCAAAAACAGTGGCAGATCTGATGGAGAGAGGAAATAAATGGGCGGATGGAGAAGATTCAATTCGAAACGAGACACAATGCACTACCCGATGATGAGGAAGCTGATAGAGGACACGGACGTAGCACCGAGCGACGAAAGAAGCGAAAGGAGCGGGAGCCTAACGGTCCCGAATTCGTAGCGGCAGAGTTCGACCGTAATGGCAGTGGACGAGGTGAAGGAAATAATGAAGGGCAGCGAGATAGAAACTACCGTTGCAATTACCGGGATAGCAGCAAGAATCAGTAGGGGCAGCCTCGGAGGTTGCGGCGAGATGGGCAACCTTCTTTAGCGCTGGCGCAACAGTTGTCATCTCCCTGCCCCTTCCATGGTACCAAGGATGTCGATGGAAATATAAGGTGCGGTCACACACTATTCGAGTGTCGCCGTTTTCACGAATTGCAGGACACATGTAGCCAGTTTCAAAATTCAACGGCCAGCAGGGACTACCCTCTAGCGCCAGGTCAGCAATCAACGAGGAATAATCCCAATCCTTTGGCTCTTCCACATGCTACTTGAGCTGGGACGGTCGCGCACAATGCACCACCTCACCCTCCATTGCCACCAAATTTCACCGGATCCGTGCAACACGTGCAGCCAATGCCACAGCCATCAGAAGCACCAGCTGCAGCTAACGCGTATCCAACGCCTCTGGGAAATTTCTGCATGATACAGAAAGGAAGACCGTCCAGCCGACATAAAAAAGTCATCACTCGACAAGTTCATCTGGCTGTAGCCGCACCACCCGCCACCTCAGAATACCTCGACAGGTCCGAGGTCGCCATTTCATTCTCGCGGGCAGATCACCCACCTCAGGTCCCCAGGCCAAGACAGTCAGCACTAGTCCTAGAAGCTCAGGTGGGAGGCTATGAGATGAGCAAGATCTTCATAGATGGACGCAGTGGCATTAATATCATATTTGTGGATACACTACGGGCGATGAACAGATCTTTAACAAATCTTCAAGCTACAAACACATATTTCCACGGAATTGTTTCGGGAAAACCGGCAGTACCGTTGGGCCGGGTTAGCCTCGACGTCGTCTTTGGCAACCCCGCTAATTTTCGCAAGGAACGAATCGATTTTGAAGTACTCGACTGGAAATCACAATACCACGAGCTTCTAGGCCGGTCGGCACTCGCCAGGTTTATGGCCATCCCCCACTATGCATATCTCATGATGAAAATACGAGATCGGACAATTGTGACAGAGAATTCCATAAACTTGCTGAGTCATTCGGCATGCAGGCAGAACTCGCCTCTTTGAAGGAAGCGACGGACAATGACCTACTTCCCATGACGAAGAAAGCGCCACAACAGATGGAGTTCAGCACGAAGAGCGACACGACGGAGCATCAGGTACACCCGACGAATCCCAGTAAAACAGTGCTGGTGTCTTCGAGTCTTCCTCCCGCATAGGAAAGCGCGCTCGTTGAGTTCCTGCGTGAGAATTAGAAATTTTTTGCCTGGGTACCATCCGATATGCCGGGTATTCCCAGGGAACTCACCGAGCACTCTTTGCATGTGGACGAGCATGCCAAACCCATCAGGCAACCGATGCGGCGTTTTTTAGAACCAAAGCGAAAGGCCATTGGTGAGGAGGTCAATCGTTTGCTCGAAGCAAAATTTATCCGGGAAAAAAAACAAGCTACATGGGTGGCGAATCCCGTCCTTGTCCGGAAGAAGAATACGAAAGCTTTGCACATGTGCGTGGACTTCACCTCGTTGAACAAGCACTACCCGAAAGATCATTTTCCCCTGCCTCGAATTGACCAGCTTGTCGATTCGACTGCGGGATGTGTCCGGTTGTCATTCCTTGATGCATATTCTGGATACAATCAGATTCGATTGAAGAAGGAGGACGAAGATAAGACAGCATTCATAACGCCTTATGAAGTTTTCTGCTACAAAACTATGCCTTTCGGACTGAAAAACGCAGGCTCTACGTATCAACGCTGCATGCAGGTGTGTCTTGGGGCGCAGCTTGGCAGAAATGTTCAAATCTACATCGACGATATCGTTATCAAGACAAAAACTGAAGATACTTTAGAGGATATTCAGGAGACATTCCAAAATCTTGATAAGTATCGGATCAAGCTTAACCCGACGAAATGCGTCTTCGGAGTACCTGCAGGGCAGCTTCTGGGCTATTTTCTTTCTGCAAGGGGAATCGAAGCCAATCCAGACAAGATCAGAGCAATAGTAACAATGCAGGAACTAGCAAACATCCATGCAGTACAGCAGCTTACCGGACGAGTGGCAGCTCTCAGCCGTTTCATTAGTAGATTGGGAGAGAAATCCCTACCATTCTACCAGCTACTCAAGAAGGGGGACAAATTCATGTGGACACTCGAAGCCAGCAGCGCATTCGCCGATCTAAAACGCATGCTATCAACTCCACCGGTCCTCGTCGCCCCACTCGAGAATGAGCCTCTCTTGCTATACCACGCCGCCACAAATCAAGTGGTCAGCACGGCCTTGGTAGTAGAAATAGCAGAAGAAGGGAAAGCGCAGCCAGTCCAAAGGCCAGTATACTATGTTAGTGAGGTATTGTCTCTCACAAAGCAGCGTTATCCACATTATCAGAAGCTTTCATATGGAGTATTCATGACGGCTCGGAAGTTGGAACACTACTTTCAGCAACACCCGATCGTCATAGTACGTGAAGCTCCACTCGCCAACATTCTCAACAACCTAGAGGCGACAGGACGGGTCGCCCAGTGGGGAATCGAGCTTTCACCCAGGAATATCACATACGAGCGCCGGAAAGCAATCAAGTCGCAGGTGCTACTAGATTTCATTGCCGAGTGGACTGAGATGCAGACTCCAAGCCCCCCTGACTTGTCGAGTGCCTGGACCATGTATTTCAATGGGTCCAAACGGGCAGAAGGTGTCGGGGCATGAGTAATATTGATCTCACCAAAAGGTGACAGGAAGCGCTATGTTTTTCAGATGCACTTCCACAATGCCTCCAACAACGAAGCCAAGTAGGAAGCTCTGTTGCATGGCATGCGGATGGCAAAAGCATGCGGCGCCACTCGCCTAATGATTTATGGTGACTCCAACTTGGTTGTGCAGCAAACAATGAAGACCTGTGACGCAGTATCAGACACCATGATTGCCTACCGAGATATGTACAACACATTGGAGGGTAATTTTGACGGTTGTGAGCTCGCGCATGTCAGCCGAGCCAGTAATGAAGAGACTGACCATTTGGCCAACCTGGTATCGACGCGGGCAGCAGTTCCGCCCGGCGTGTTCCTGGAGATCATCTAGCAGCGAAGCATCAAAGAGAAGAGCGCGACAATTTCAGTGAGCTCGCGCATGTCAGCCGAGCCAATAATGAAGAGACTGACCATTTGGCCAAACTAGGATCCACGCGGGCAGCAGTTCCGCCCGGCGTGTTCCTGGAGATCATCCAGCAGCGAAGCATCAAAGAGAAGAGCGCGACAATTTCAGTCAAGAAGGCGCCCAACTCAGATCCCACAACCGATTCAGCAGTTTCACCTGACAACCCCGCAAATGATAAGCAGAGGCCGACACAGTCAAATTCCTGGCAATTGAACCAACATGGATGAATCCTTTACTCGCATACATGCTCCGGTAGGAATTGCCAGAGGATACAACCGAAGCTAGAAGGGTTATGCGGCGATCGAAAGCTTTCACAGTACTCAATGGCGAATTGTACAAACGCAGCGTTTCCGGTATTTTTCAGAGATGTATCTCACCAGAAGAGGGACATGATATCCTCCTAGATATCCATCAGGGCACGTGCGGGCACCACGCCGGAAGCAAGACAATCCCCGCCAAAGCCTTCAGAGTTGGATTCTACTGGCCCACGGCCCTACTCGACGCCCAGGCTATCGTCAGCAAATGCAAGGCATGTCAGATGTTCGCCACGAAGCCGCATGCCCCAACATCCGAGCTCAAGACAATTCCCATTGCTTGGCCTTTTGCGCAGTGGGGACTCGACATGGTAGGCCCGTTGAGGAAGTCACGTCATGGAGGACACCGCTTTCTGCTAGCCGCGGTAGACAAATTCTCGAAGTGGATCAAAGCCATGCCAATCGCAAGTGCCACATCTGCAACGGCTATTCAATTCTTCAGATCTATCGTTTTCCGTTTTGGCATTCCTCACGGTATCATCACGGACAATGGGAGCAACTTCAAAGCAGCCGACTTTCAAGACTTCTGTGCGCAGATGGGGATCCGAATCAACTATGCTGCAGTCGTGCACCCGCAGACAAATGGCCAAGTCGAAAAGGCCAACGGTCTGCTCACCGAAGGCATGCGGAAAAGGTTGATGACACCCTTGCGGAGAGCAGCTGGCGCATGGGTCGAAGAACTCCCTTCGGTACTCTGGAGCCTGAGACTACACCCAATTCTTCAACGCAGTTCACCCCTTTCTTCATGGTGTACGGAGGAGAAGCAGTGCTGCCATCCGAAGTAAGGTACAACGCACCTCGGGTCACAGCATACGCTGGACCCGATTGCACATAAGGTATGGAAGATGCACTCGACGCAGCAGATGAGGCACGCGACATCACCCTGGCTCAGTCAGCAGTCTGCCAACAAAGTCTTCGCAATTATCACGACCGTTGACTATGCCGTCGTTCATTCGTTGAAGGCAACCTAGTCCTTCGGCTGAAACAGAAGAGTTACCACAAATTGGCATCGCCTTGGGAAGGACCCCATATCCAAAGTGATCCCCGGTGGATCCTACATCCTGAAGGATCCAGCCACCAGCGTCGATTTCGGCACGCCCTGGAACGCCGCACAGCTACGCCGTTTTTACGCTTAGTTTTTTCTGCAAACAGACTCAGTTTTTATCGTTTTCAGTTTCTATTCCATCATATTATTTTCGTCAGTACGTCATTGAATAAAGATTAGTTTTTCCCTCACACATGAGCTGAATTACTACATTGAACACCTCCGTCTTTTCAAAGACCTGAGGGATGCATCTATATGATATCGCTCGAGTACGGCAACTCCAGCGTTGCAATTAAAACTCCGTGGGTAGCACTCACCTGACAGTCAATCAGGACTCGGAGGCTGTGCAAAGCACCCGCGAAAACAAACATCGTACAAATCATAATTACACCCCTCCAGGAGAGAAGTCCAAACCACCAGCTCGACACCTTCATCAACGGACGGCACTCAGGCGCAAGTCTATCACACTTCGTCACGATACAAGATACTCAACATCCACAAATGAGATCCGTAGATAAATGTATGTATTCAAAATATTTAACTAACAGAATTTTGGTTGCAGAGCACGACAAAAGAAGAGGAAACACAAGTTGTTCGACACCTAATGACAAGAAAGGACTCGGGGGCTATCCCCCCCCCCCCCAAAAAAACAAGTATTAAAACTCAACAACGCAGTAGAAGTCTATATCATCTCGACAAGGTTGACCAGTTCTCGAGCATGCCACTTGACGGCGTCATAGTAATACTCCATGTTGATCTCGCCATCTTCAAAAAACGGCACCACATGCAGTCCCCCCAGATCGAGGCCGAGATATCGAAGCCTAACAAAAGCCAGGCCAACAGTGGCGCCAGTTACAAGCTGCTCATGTATGTAGCTCTTGATGACAGCCGAATCCGTGAACAAACGGACCAAACCCTGAGGACCGTCAAGAACCGGCATATTCGGGAACAGAGCTCGGTGAATGTCAGTCATAATCTGGCGGCACGAGCTCAAGCAAGCTTTGGCTTGGGCAGATCGATCCTGCAGAAGCGCCAGTACATACCCCCTATCGAAATCAAACCAGAAGGAAGGAACAGTCAGCCCTGCCCGTTGAAGCGTGTTCAGACGATGACGAACACGTCCAGCCTCTTCGTCGGACTCGGGGATAATTTCTGCAAACACAAAATATCTTGTTCAAGATGGAAAGCAATACAGAACACGCAGTTACCTCGGACAATGCTTACCACGTAGATCAGAGCTTATCAAAACAAGCTCCCCCAGGAGAAATTCCTCTCGGGTGGTAGCAGCGCGAGCCTTCGACTTCCACACAGCAACCTCCCCGCAAAGCGCCAAGAGCTGACGGCGTCCCTCACGCGATCCTGAAGATACACAATCTCATCAGAGTGACTCATCTCGATGAAACCAATGGAACCGCTGATCTAGCGGGATACGCTAATCAATGAGTCCAAACCTAACTATAAATAGTCGACCATGGACTCGGGGGCTACTCCCATCGGGAGCGCTGATTGCGCACCCAACGAAATATTACCAACTCAAGATCTGTTCGAGTCCGTGCCTAACTCCACGCAGTTAGCCACGCACTCGAGGGATACTCCCATCGGGAGTGCTGTCCGTGCACCCGATGATAACTTCCTAATTCAGGATCCGTTCGAGTTCTATCCTAACTCTACGCAGTTGACCACGCACTCGGGGGCTATTGCCGTCAGGGATGCTACCCGCATACTCGATGGTAACCCACGCAGCACAAATGGGCAAGACGCACAACATCTGAACATCGATTTATATAACAGATCAATTACAGTGGCCACATACAAGGTTGAATTTTTTCTTTCAAGTCCGTCCCCAACTACAAGCAGTTGGACACGCACTCGGGGGCTACTCCCATCGGGAGCGCTGGATGCGCACCTGATATTTTTTCCCTAGGTGCCTACGGTACGACTTGACTTGCAACCCGGTTTGCCTCAAGCTATGTTTGCTCCACCTCTTCACGAAGGAAGATGATCCATCGAGCCGGTTGCAGAGTTCGATCCATCTGGGGTCGAATAAATCGTCTCCCCCGGCATCACAGGCAGTTCATGGATATGATCAAGATCCAAACTGGGATGCTTCACTAGGGCAAACACCAAAGCATGTTGAGCTCCCCTAATCATCAATCTCCGGGCAAAATCTTGTATTATCGTGCCGCCACGAAATTTCTGCATCAAAGCTTCAAGTCCAGCAGGCGGTCGACGTAGAGGAAACAAGGATCGGTATACATGCTCCAACGTTGATCAACAGGAGTCGGCAAAATCCCCTAACTGGTCAACACGGTCTTGCATCAATGCCAAAGCTCGGCCCCTGTCTCTATCATACCAGAAGGATGATCTGTTCGAGGAGTTCAGCCTGCTCAGTCCGGAGTTCACCCGTTCGGCCTCCGATTGGGGATCAATTTGAAGACCTGGAGCATCAAGAATCAATAACGACAACGGTTGCAAAGAAGACAGTCAATCGAAGGAAAGAAATTCAGTTACCCGCCAATTTCTCGCACATCGTCGACAACTCCTTCATCAGAAACTCCTCGCGGTCAGTGGCGGCTTTGGCTTTGGTTCGCTGCACGGCCACCTCCCCCGTAATCACCCGAAGTTTCTGCTCGAGACCCTTCAGCTAGTCCCTCAGTATCATCGGGTCCAGAAGAGAAGCGGGAGAGGGCGTCGAAGTCGCCATGGTAGCGGTCACTGGCTGCGACTGTGCGGGAACGGCTTGGGCAACTGGTGTTTCGCGCGTTTCATCATCATCGCACTACAGCGCCAAGCAAGACAGAAAAGAAAATACATCTTCAAAAGACGGCCAAGAGACATTCATATTGCATCAAAAGAAGATATTGCAGGCACCATAGTACGGAGTCATCTTAAATGAAATCATGGCGAAGTCAATACTACAAACTATTAGAGTAAAGCAAGAACAAACTTCACGACGAAGGGCCAGCTCCACCCTCATCTGTAGCCTCCTGCACGGATCGGATAGTCATCGCGTTCAGTTGCTCGATCACGATGGTGAACTTCTTCGTCAATTTGCGTCCCCACTTAACAAAGCACTTCAACTCGACGACTTGCCCATCAGGAGTCATGGGGGCGCCATCATCAACCTTCTGCAGCAGCGCTTGGTCGAGTCCATGCACGAGCGAAAGGATGAATGCAGCCTCAGCACCTGCCTGGGTCAGCGCCCGAGTGAAGACTTCGAGTGGATCTTCACCGTCGAAGAAGCTCAGCAACCCGTCGGGTCAGCTTGGCTCCTCGATGTCTGGATACATGCTCGTAAATAGTGACCTCAGCGAGGAAGTCACCTTCACGAGCATGTCACCCGCGCGATTGCACTACTCCCCGACGGAGCCCACCACACCACTCAATTCAGTGACTTGGTGTTTGCCACGAAGAGAGGACAGTGAGTCGAGGGAATCCGTGCCAAAATCATGTCAGTCGAAGAAATCAAAGGGACAAGGAAACAACGTCAGTTACGATCAAACTCATCGGATAGCGCATCGATGGCGGCCGAAAGTCGCGTCTTCAACTCGTCATCTCGAGAGGCAATTTCCTTCCTCTCAACTGCCAAACTCTCCTGCGCTTCCAGCTTGGCCTACTTGACAGCCGCGTCAACCTCGGTGCGCGCAGCAGCCAATTCCTTGGCAGAGTCAGCAACCAGCTGCTAGTACTTCGACCGCCACTCTTGACTATTACCAACCGCCACGTCACGTAGTCGTTTGGCCTGTTCAGTCAATCCTACAAAAATAGGCAAGGTTAACAGGGATTAAGTACAGTTCAAATTCATACCATGGGCGTTAGCAGCGGCCTCTTTAGCTTGGGTCAGTTCCAGGCGCAGCTGCTGGTTTTCCTCCTCCAATACTAGGTAGCGGTCACCAAGGTCCACCAACCTTTCAACAAAAGGCTGCAATGGACAGAAATACGAGAACAAGCTATTAGCACGAAACGTTGTTTCACTCAACAGTCCCATCGGGAGAATACTCACATGGTTTTCCAGGGCCAAGGCCCCAATACGAAGCTGGGATGCCGAAGTCGACGGTTGTGCAACCGTCGGAGTCGGTGCCGTCTCGGGAGGTTTGGCGGGTGAGTTCCTCGCCGGCAAAGAATCTCGCGCCTCGCACTGAGCCAAGGAGGCACTCGGTTTTGAGGGACTCCGGGCTGGAGAAACGGCACGAGAGTTCTTGGCCACGGCGTCACCATCATTGTGGATTTCTGCTACGTATTAACTTGGAAAGAAGAATTCTTAACCAACAATGGAACTGGTCTTTGAAGATACCTGGAGGAGCCACTCGATGACACATCAAATATGCGAAGGCGTCCTTTCGGCTTGACAGTGACCTTGGCTTTCTTGGTCATGGGGGCCGACGGGGACGGTGATCGGAGCCTCGGTTCGTCGGATGCGGCTGTGGCACTCGACGGAATTGTCTCCTCAGGCACCTCATGCTGATGAGAGTCTCCAGTCGACTGCTCCGCTTCGCTCGACCGACCATGCTTGCGCGACTGATGATCATCTTCCTCCTCATCCACATCGTCCTCGTAAAGGGCGTCGGAGTTGGAGCAGTCGACCGGCTCATCATCATCAACTGGCACCCCTTCGTCCAGTGGAGGCTGGCTCATAAGCTCCGGGTGGCCCTGTAACAACACTTTTTCAATACAAACTAACTTGGAAGTTGCAGAGTAGTAAATGGCGAGTAAGGAAAAGTCACCTCTTCACATGACCGGTTGGGTCCGTAAGGCGGCAGAGGCGACTCCAGATCTTCCAAGGTGATCTCTTTTCGGGTGACCACCCTTACTCGAGTCAGAAGGTCCTCGTCCGACAGATCTTGCGCACAGACGCGAGTGGAGTCTGACGACCCCGAGTACTCCCACATGGAGTGGACTCGGGCCTGGATCGGCTGAATTTGCCTCTTCATGAAAAGGGTGATGAGTTGTAGACCACTCACTTCTTTCTCTGGAGTCAGTTGAAGTTTGGCCACTTGGAGTCAGTAGCCTCTGCATCCTCTTCAGCTGTCAGCTCGTGATTCCAAGACTTCAACTTTCTCACTTGAGCAGAGGCGGAGAACTCGGGAAGGATGAAGTGCTTGCCGTCGACTGGCTCATCTTGGAGATAAAACCATCGACTCCTCCACTGCTGTACCGACTCGATTTGGTGAAGGGAGAAGTATTGGACATCTTCGCGGACTTGGATGTTGGCGCCGCCGGTCTTGTAGATCCAGTCGCCCTTACCCTGCCGCTTGATGATGAACAGCTTCTTCCACAAACCCCAGTGCGGTTTCACGCCCAAATAGCACTCACAGAGCGTGATGAAGCACGCAATGTGAAGGTAGCTATTGGGCGTCATATCGTGCATCTAAAGCCCGTACACCAGCAGCAGCGCACGGAAGAAGTGGATGGGAAGAGAGAGGCCGCGGATAACGAAGTCATAGAAAACAACTCTCTCCCCAGGCCTGGGACGGGGAGTTACCTCATTGCCCGAGACACGGACCTGGCCAGAGTCTTCGTCGGGAATGAGCCCGTGCTTCCGCATCACCGAGAGATGACACGCCATGATCCCAGAACGCTTCCATTCCCTGGTCTTCTTGTCACCGCCGGGCGCGGCGTCAGCAGCTTTCTTGGATTTCTTGTCCAAGGCGGGGGGAGCATCGCGAGATGCCCTCTTGCCGTCAGTAGCGGCACTAGCACCGACGGCGATGGAGATTTTCTTCCTGCCCATGGTGGGGATCGCGCAATGGCAGCGGTGGAGGAAGTGGGGAGCAAATGCGACGAAGAGGAGGCTAGGTTTCCGGGCAAGAGAGCAGAGCGCAGAAGGAAAATGCAGTGAAATGGGGGAGACAAGGCGGTGATTTGAGGAAGGAAGAAGACGATGGGTAACGGTACGAAGCGGAATCACCGCCGCACGATTTAGGATGGTGCCACGTGTATCACATCCTTGTATGACACGTGGCCCCAGCGGAAACAAACCGTTCCCCCTTCCGTTGGTTCAGGAACCCACTACAGCTATTATTGCGCCTAAAATCTCGCGCACGTCGTATGGTCAAATCAAACTGACCACATCCACAGTACTCAATTCAGTCTGTGCATAAAGCATAAGGTACGTCCCATCGACTACCCATATTATTTCTTTAATCACAGCATCAACTGAGACGTCATGTCAAGCCCTAGAAAACTCGGGGTTGCCACCCGACAGTCAAGAACCCGAAGTGTACCTCACTCAAGGGCACTCGACAGCAATATCCGGGTCGCATAGACTGCGAAATAAACCCGAAGCCACGTTCATAGCGTGAAGGTAAGACCCGATGGTCTTTCATTGGGCCTGGAAATCAGCATCATCAGGCGATTCCAGATTATCCATGCGCTTGCATGAAGAAAAGATCCCAACAGACGCGTTGGTTGATCGCCTTACAGTACTGGATTTCGAGTCTATAAAGCCCCCGGCAGGTTTGACTCGAATACCACCAGTTATCCAGGCTCGAGCCTGGGGACTCGAGTGATGATGTATGTGAAGCGACCGCCCCCGTAAAAGGGTTCGATCTCTGTGCTTTAGTGCTAGTCCCTGGATCGACTCACTAGCACACACAGTTTCAAGATGTAATATCATAGAACAAAGGTCTCAATATTACAACGTATCATCCAGAATATAAAAGGGTACTTACAACTCGCATAACCTCACGGGTTAGCTAGAAATAAAACAATTGTTTAGCAGCGGAAAAACGGAAGATACAAGGGCACATCAACACCACGGTGAGAGCGTGTTGGAATGTAGGCCCGCAACCCAAACATGCAGAACGTACAACTTACTCGTCGTCGGAGCTTCCTGCATCATCAAACGATGCAGCCACTAGGGTCAATACATTGATTGTATTGGCAAGATTCACTAGGAGCTATACCAGAGCCTACCAAATATATGCATAATGTGGTAAAGTGGGGTTCAAGCTATTTGCATAAAAGCTTAGTTATTGAATCCTATCTTTTAATCAAATAGAATTTTATCACTATTGGACACGGGGTAGACACACCCATGCTCCTATTATCTTAGAGCACATTGATGTGGATTCATCAAGTGCCCCTACCCTGTTCAACCATTCATTTTATTTAAGAAGTTAGAATGAGTGAGACTTTCCTTACAGCTCCACATCTAGTCACTCAAATTGTCCGTTGCCGGGGACACGGCTAAGTACTTAGTTTTGACGCTCTCAAGAGTTTGTACACATTTCCCACAAGAAACCAACGTGTTAATCCCTTGCTGTCCTCAGGGTAGAGTAGCAACGGCATCGATTACGAGATTTTCAGAGGTAATTCCCTAAACCACGAGAGAATCACGCTCCCCCTACACGGCTACCTCAGTACAATTCCTCGGGTCTAGGTTCATACAACTTACTCTTGTCTCGCCAGAGCCCATATAGCATTGTGGTTGTACTAGAAGCTTCTAAATAGGAAACTAGTCCAGTCTCGGTTACCCCAGGTGGCATTCCACATTTGCAACGTAGGCGCTCCCCGAATCCACGGGAGAGACGTCCATGGACGATCCATTCCTGAATCCACAGGAACTCGACTCAGAGGGACCCATAGAAATGGACCTGACGCCGCTAATCCTCAAAATCTTCAAAGCTGCCCACCCAGGACGGTTCATTTAATTAATTGTTTTGCCTTACATCTAATAAAATCATTTCATATCGCCAAAGGCATAACAATAAATAATGTAGTTATTTCCCCCACGATACTACCATAGCCTAGCATTCAACTACAATCGAAGGCAACTTTGGTAGCAAGGTAATGGCGAGGGTAAACTATACTACCTGGGATTTATAGCTAGCATAGAAGTACGAATAATATTCCTGATGCATCTAATAAAACATCTAGTGCATAGTAAAAATATTTAGGAGAATGATCAAAGTGAACTTGCCTTGTCCAAGGTTGTGGTAGTTCTCGCACTCTTCGCAACAACAATGCTTACACTCCACACAATCTAGAATAAAAGGAACACACACAATAAACACAACATTTAATACAAAAACCATGCCATGATGCACATGCTATGCTGATGCACACAAAGGTTACCTCTAAGGTAAGAAGCTTCGTTTCTGTTTTGAAAAGTTTTTCAAATGGTTTGGACAGATTATACAACATCAAGGTGGTAATTAATATGCAAGAAACATGGATAGGGTTTAAAACAAAAGATCGTGCGACTTTTGTAACATAGAGCAATATTTAACTTGCATGCCATGATTATACACAAAATAATTTCTTTTCTGGTCCTAATGGATAGAGAACGCGTTTAAATAATTTTATAGCAAGCTAACATGCTCAAAACTATTTTGAAACAATTCATTTGAAATTTAAACCATAAACCACCATTTTGTAAATAGCTACTGTCTAAGTTATTCAAAACTGAAAATAAACAGTGCCAAAATATTCTACACGTTACGACGATTCCAGAAAGGTGTGGATCGTAAATTTTGGACAAACGGTTTAAAAGATATAAAGGTTTGAAGTTATAGGGTCTTTTCTGCAAAAGTGTATTATCCACTTCGGCCGAATAAAAAATAAAATAAAATAAAACAAAACTTGCCACGTGGCGAAACCTGACTGGCCGGTTTCTACGGTTCCGGCCGGCGGACGAGCTCGCCGGCGGCGGAGTGGGCAGGCGGCGCGGCGCGGAGGCGGGCGCGGGCGGGCTGCGCGGGCGAGCGGCGGGGGCGGCACGCGCGGGGCGGCGGCGGGCGGCACGGGGTAGCGCGGCGCGGCAGGCAACGGGAGCGCGCGGAGGGCGGCCGGCGGCGGCGGCGCACGGGCGCGGGGCGGAGCACGGGCGCGCGGGGCGCAGCCGAGCGGCACGGGCGCGGGCGGCGCGCGGGGACGGGCGGAGCACGGGCGGCTTGGGGCGCGCAGGCGGCCGGAGGCGGGGAAGATGGGCGGCGAACGGCGGTGCGCGGACGGCGTCCAACCTCGAAACCGAGCGCGTCACCGGATGTGCTAGGGAGAGGGGAGAACGGGAAGGTGGCCGGGGATGGGAGAAGCTCACCGGAGCGGCGAAAAAACGCGAAGAACGGCGGCGTCCGTGAAGAACTTCGGCGAGAAATTAAATCCTAACCGATGCGAAATTGGGCGAGCGGTTTGGGGGAATTGGTAGAGGAGTTCGGGGGCTTCGATATGACGCGCGGGGTTTCGGATTTGGTGGTTCGTGCGCGATGAAATCGGAACGGATTCGTGGGCAGTTCGCGGGCGTGCGTGGCCGGATTTTTCGGACGGAGGTTGAAGATGACGCGTGGGTCCCACCGGTCAGTGAGAGCGGGCGGCTCGGGCGGGCTGAGCCGGTCCGGTCCGGTCCGGTTTGACCGGGTCGGTCCGGTTCGGCCGGTTTTCCTCGGTTTTTCCTTTTCTTTATCTATTTTCTGTTTTTGAACCTCAAAATTGATTCGGAGCTCCAAATCACTCCAAATAAAATGCAACAAAATTTTTAAAATCATATTTTCATATGATCTGACTTTTGGAGCAAGAATTTTCTCAAAATAAAATATTTAAAAATATATTTGCATATAAAATGGCTTTTAGGGCCCTTAGGCTATCGAATCAAATTATTTTTTCAAAATACTTTCAAAAGCCAATTATGGGATAGCTTTATATATGCATTAAATCCCTTTTTATCACAATACCCTCATGGGTTAAAAAAGCAAATAGTCAAGAGCAAGATCAAAGCCCAAAACCAAATAAAAGCATTTTTGCAAAAGGGTTTTCTGGGAAAACTTTAGGGTTTTGAAAGTGTTCAGATGCAAGGGTGACATGATGCTTATGATATGCAATGCAAATGAAGAATTTTGAAATTTGGGATGTTACAGTATGTTAACAGAGTTTTTGCCCCGGTGCAATTAACTGGACTCGATCGATCGAGTGATCCAAGTCACAAGTTATGCAACCATCCCACACAGTATCAATACAAATCGCCGAAACGCTCTATGGCTTCCGAGTCACAAGTTAGGGATTCCCTTAATTCAGGTCTGATAAACGTTCGAATCAATCGAATGGTGAACAGTTAAATCCAGAAGACTATCTGCATCTTGATGTGCAGTCAAAACAAAAAACTCTTGAGTCCCTACCCGAGGCTGCACCTCGAACAGGGACTCGGGGGCTAACTGACGAGGGAATAACTCTTCGAGTCCTCAACCTTCATATACCCGATACAGCCCATCAGGGGGTCCACTCGAAGGCCCATCAAGTATATGCAGATCGAATCCTTCAAAGTGCGGCTCAAGTCAAGAAACATGATCTTTTCGTACCAGAATAAACTGATTGATTGTAACCTTCCCGATTATCACGCCCGAGACCTAGCCGCCAGTATATAAGGCTAGGAGGGGGAGTCGGGAAGGGGTAACCTATACACACACGACAGATCCATCTGCGCATCATAGCTTCAGAGCTACTCTATAATCTCAATCAATACAATACACCAAAAGCAGGACGTAGGGGTTTTACCTTCCGATGGCCCTGAACCTGGGTAAACCTTGCGGCTCCCCTAGTCTTTGTTAGTCGACAAGATCGCTGGTGCACCCCGTGCTCTCCTTCAGTCAAAAACCCTCGAGTCAGGGTATGCCAAGGTAGCACCTCGTCAAGTATCACTGCAGGGAGTGCAGTCTCTGTCCCTGCCCTTCAGTCGTGGTTGGATGAACGCGCAGTCATGCAGCAACTCTTGCAACAGCACTTGCATCGAGTTCGGCAACAAATGAAACTCCATGCTGATAAGCACCGATCATTTCGTGAATTTCAAGAGGGTGACCGTGTGTTTCTGAAACTCCAACCATATGTGCAGACTTCAGTCGCCGCCCGTGCCAATCACAACATGTTGTTTCGCTACTATGGGCCATTTGAGGTGCTGGCTCGTGTCAATGAGGTGGCTTATAAATTGTGTTTGCCAGAGCAGTCTTCCATCCATCCTGTGTTTCATGTTTCCCAGTTGCGCAAAGCTCTGCTCCTAGGTACGTCAGTCTCTTCTGAATTACCTACCCACACTGATATACCTGTGGTTCCCGTGGCTATCATCAAGACACGTTGGCGTAAAGTACGTGGGGCAATGGTGGAGCAAGTGTTGGTGCACTGGTCCGGTGAATCTCTTCTACCGAATACCTAGGAAGATCGTGTGGTGCTCCAAGTTTGGTTTCCGGCAGCTGAGGCTTCGGGTCAAGCCTCTTCACAAGGAGATGGGGATGTCAGCACCCTTGACATGGACGACCCACCTGATGCCTTACAGGTGGGACCATCCCGCCAGGCAAGGGAGAAGCGCACTACCATGCGGAATCCAAAGTTCTACGGTGCAGAGTGGGCCCGACAGCTGGCAACAACAACCGCTTCGCCTACTTAAGGCCTTCATCTCCAACTTGAGAAGTATCCAGAGGATCACGGCCGTGGCATTGGCTTAGAACTTCGGTTTACTATCTTGCAAACTGAGAAATCCTTCCTTTGTAATCGATATTTTTTTTAGAGTATCAGGAGGCCAAAGGCCCCCCGTTTCCATTATGAATAATGAAACCAGCGTACGTACAGGAGTTCAAAGTAAAAACAAAGGTTCGACAAAATGAAACTGCTACAGGAAGCAGATAAGCAACAAAGGTAACAGAAACAAAAGTGTTCATGCCGCGTCTTCAGAGGTCACAGGCGCAGCGGCATTGTAGCGGCTCAGGATGTCATGAAGCTTCGACTGGATGAGCAAGCGCGGGAGAATGCCCATTGAGTGTGGCGACTTAGCAGGAAGCAGACGGTTTTCAGGAACTGGAGAGATGTGCAGTGAGGTGTAGCCCCCCGACAACGCATCTGTGATCAGGTTGCTCAGCTCTGGAGTCGCCAGCGAGAACGAAGGTACATCTGTAATAGCAAGTGGTTTGTTCATTTCCACGATAGCCGTACTGGCTCCTGGAGGAGACCAGCAACATGCCCGTGGAAGCTTCTGACATGTTCCTGCAACTGGCCTTGGAACAGAATCGACCATTTGCGAAGAGATTTCAGTATCAGCCACCAGACCTGCGCAGTGTCAGTCCATGGTCGATCATTAAAAATCATATCATTGCGAAATTTCCAGAGATTCCACATGATAGATGCATTAACAACATTCATAGCTGAATGGGTTTTATTAGCAATCCAATATCTGGCAATCGATTCATAAGATTGGCCTAGAGGTTTATTAAAGAAATGTGCAGCTACCTCCCAGATGGCTTGGCTAACTACACACTTAAAAAACAAATGATGAATTGACTGTTTTTCAGAACAAAAGATACACCCCTCAGGTTTCTTAATGTGCCTTCTTTTAAGGTTGTCCCTGGTCATGATTCTATTGTGGGAGACTAGCCAGAGAAAAATATGCAGTCTAGAGGGCACCTTAAGTGACCAAATAGCAGGTATGAAAACAGGCATAACACCTCTAAAGTTAATAATACTATACAAGAAACTAGAGGAGTAGACCCCACAACTGTTGTACTTCCACACAAGAGCATCACAGTCAGTTGTCAGGGTAGTCCCATGAAGAATCTGTTCCAGCTCAAACCATCTCTTCATCAAGGCTGGAGTGAAAGTCCTTCTAAAAGTTAATTTAATATTAATCCTATCCCAGACAAAACTGAGACTGATCAGTTATTCATTGCAAATTTCATAAAGCTCACAGAACTGGACAGAAAGAGGAGATGTGCCAAACCAAAGATCCTGCGAGAAGTGGATGTTATTCCCATTACCAACAACCCAGCTGCAGCCTATATTCCAAACAAGGTAATCTGTAATCGACATTGGATCTGTATTCTCTATATTCCACCATACTGTCCCTAACAAGGTAAGATGAGAGTTTTGTTGTATGCCCAAAAGAGCCGTCCATCTGTCTCGGTAGGTTACAGAGCCGGTGGTTCATCGCCTGCTCGAGGTCGTTGTCGGGTGAAGCACATCGCAAAACCAGCGACTTGTTTTTTTCTTTTTTTTTCGAGAAAGAACCAGCGACTTGTTGTTTCTCTGCCGTGGCACTGACTGACAGAGCGGTCCATGAGGTCGATTTCTCGCGGGACTTTACGCATGCACTCATATATTTTTTTGTTGGGCTACTTTGTTTACCCCAGCGCGGCCCGTCAAGCGATCATGGGCCTGAAAAGAAGACGTCCCCTCCTGTTTTCCTCCTTCCTTTCCTGAGAAGACCACGTGCTGCTGGTAGCAAGTGGCCAAAGCCGAAGCCCGAAGGACACTGCCAAGCGGGCCCACCAGTCGTGGCTCATGTGGGGGAGGAGGGACGTGGCGGGTAGGGGTCGCCCCGCATGGCGTGTAGCTGTAACTTGCAGATGGTGTGTGTGGTGGGGCCAGATTTATTTTTCCCTTGCTTCTCTTTATTTGGCCATTTAAAAGGCCCCGGACGAGACGCCACGCCGAGGCGTTGTTGGCTCGCCTCCACGCCCCCCCCCCCCCCCCCACCCTCTTCAATTTCCTCCTCCACCTGCAGCCCTTGTCCCCTTCCTGGTGGGAAGAATCCATGGCGGAAGTTAACGAGGAGGAGTCCTGCCTCGCGGTGCTGGCGGAGGCGGCGGGCATCATCTGCTCCCTCCGCGCGGGGGACCTCGCCGGGTGGACCCCGCCATGGACGACCGGGCCGACCGCCGAAGCTCTTGTAGGACCGACCAAGGAGGAGATGGGGGCCTGGCCGGCGGTGACAAGGGGGAAGCGGTCGAGGTCGTCGCGTGGCTCGGGATCCGCCGCGGCTAAGGTGGGGAGGAGGAGGGCCCGCGGCAGCCCGGCGTCTCCCCTCGACTACAGCGCCGCGTCCGGCTCCGGCTCCGGCGTTTCCACGAGCGGCGGCGAGGACGGCGCCGTCTTCTGCTCGCCGCCAGCTCCTGCTGCGGCTGCGTCGGCGGCGGCGGTTCCCCAGTCCGTGCCCACCACCGCCGCCACGGCTTCTTCGGCCAAGGTACGTCCTCCTCCATCCCCTGTACTTCCTCTGCGATTCATGGTTTCATTCTTCTTCTTCTCTCTGGTCTCTGCCTCCTTCCTTCCTTCCTCGTGGTTGGCTACCTGCCTCTGCTTTGCTTTGCTTTCCGGTCCATGGCAATTTTGACCAAACTGCCCCTAGCGTGTCAGCACCCAGAGTCCTCTGCAGCAGCACCCAGAAGGGGAGAGCACGGATGACTTCTCGATGAAACATCGCTTTTCCACCCCTCTCTCTCTGTCCTCACCACCCGCTTTTTGTTCGCTCGGCCTTTTCTTCCTTTTTCTCCCTCCCACCTCAAACAACTACCTTTTCTCGCATCTCACATCTGCTCCTATCTAAATTCCAAATATCCCAGTTCGAATCTAAGTTACGCAGATCTTCCGCCTCCAGAACGAACAATCCTATGCCTATGAGCCTGTCGATGATCATCAGCCAGGGCACTGGCGGGTGTCGGTCTCCTCTGGAATTCTGGATCGAGACTGCAGTGTATCTGGCATGCACAAACCGTGCGCTTCGCAGTGTGGGAAGGAAAAAGAAAAAGTGGAAACTGTTTTGAGGATTCTTAATTTCGCATCTGAATAAACGTTTAAAGTAATAATGGTGCCTTTAGCGTGGTTGACTGACTCCTCTGCTACTCTTTCTCCGAGGGGCCAGTAGTCAGTAGTCGCTAGCCACGGGCAATCCACGAATACTCCAACAACTGATCTCTCTTCTCGGTGGCAAGGAAAGCCGGACCCTTTTATCCTTTCGCGGTTCGTTTTTCCTTTCGGTTTGTTGTTGCGGTGCGGTGGTGGCGGCCTATTGGGCGGCTGGCGTGGCGCAGCCAGCCAAGGAGGGACGACCGGTAGTCGGACGTCAATAAGGCGGCCCACTTGGCCTGGCTGCTCCACGCCACGTGTCGCGGCGTGCGATGCGGGCCCTGGCCTGACGTCTACCCCAGCAGCTCCTCTGCTCTCTCTCAAAAAAAAAGCAGCTCCTAGACGCACTTTTGGGTTTGGTTCTGTTCTACTGGCCCCACCTGTCATTGTCGATCGAGCTGTGTACGCGGGTGTGCGTGTACAGTCTGTGTAGTGCACGTCACATGCTCAAATAGAAGAAAGAAGACATGTTTGTTCTGTGTGGATATATACGGTGGCAGATGAGATCGATGGGCAGGTTGTGTTGTGCTAGGTGCCCCGGCCTCGAAAATTTCCAAATCAGCCGTAACGCGTTTCATGTGATTTTGGCTAATCCATAGTCGTTATTTCGAGCAACGATGGGGTTTGGTTCTTGGTGGGATTTAGTTTTGGCTCAATTGTCTTCTGTCATCGTCGTCGTGCCTTTCTTACACGGATTGTTAATCTTTGTTTTTTTTTTGGCTCGATTTCGCCTTTTCATTTTCTCGTAAAGAACATGCGTCCCATTCCGGTTCTTCCTCGTTTCATTCATTTTGGTAGGGCTATGGTGCGGTTTGGCTCGTATTCCGTACCTACGTTCTGTTTCTAGCACTAGTATAGCAGCTCGATCGTGTCAGGCTAACAACGAACTGATGGCGTTTCTTTAATTCTGCCGCTGTGCTGCAGGTGTGCTCCGCCGGAGTACGGCGCCCGCCGCCCCGGCCAGCCGCCCCCGGACCGCGCTCCCGGAAGAAGATGGTACGTACTGTACTCCACTACTTAACCCACACTCACCTGTATAACCGTAATCTCAGACAGTCAGACACCACTATATACAGTAGTCGATCGATAGCCAAGTAAAAGGACGCGTGTGTGGGTGAGAGAGTGAGAGAGATACTGTTCAAAGCGGCCGGTGCAACCACTGCTGCTGCGCTGCCATTGGAAGGGAAGGGAAGACCCGAGAGAGCAAACAAAAGTGGTACTGTACTGTAATCTGTATGTATCCAGAGGACAGAAGCGCGCCTGCACAGAAAAGATACGCAAAAAAAAAAAGATACGCAAAAAAAAAAATACGCACCCCGTCAGTCATCGCCACTCACCACTACCAGTGTACCACTACTGAATGGTCGGTCCTGTCCTGGACCAATGACGAACGATGTCAAAAGAAAACGAGAGAGAGCTAGAGATCCACTCCGCTTAATTGTTAATTGTAACATTCGGAAGAAGAAGAAAAAAGAACTCTGCTTAATTAACTGTTTGACTGGCTGACTGTGGTGCGTGCATATATGCAGAGGCTCCCGGAGGTGCAGCAGCTGGTGCGGTCCCTGGCGGCGGAGAACGACGGCCTCCGCGAGGTGAAAAATCCCTCACTGACGACTACTGTATTAATCTTTCCAATCTCGTCTTCTTACATATACTTTTGTCTGAAACAACATGTGCAGGAGGTGGAGTCGCTGCAGAGGGCTTGTTCGGCGCTGTCCAGGGAGAACGGCACGCTAGAGGTCCGTACTACCAATTATTTCCTCCGTCCGAATGCTAGTACTCCGTAATTGTATTTTTCGGTTAGTTTTAGTTGAGGCCTCAGAACCCTGAGTGAGCTTCATTTGCACACACATGCCTCGGTCTCGGTCAAATCCCTCTCCGCCACCGTTGCCGTCATCAATCTGGACGGTGAACGCAGTCGATAAGCTTTAGCCGGTTAAAAGGCAAGGACATAGATTTTTCACGAAGAAACAAAACAATTTGGGTCCAGAAATATCTTTGCCGCCGCATTATCATGGCCAGCCAGACATAACGCCGGGCCCAACTGCAGAGAGTGTAGAAAGACCTGGTGCCGACGCGAGCTGCCATGTTAAGCCGATCGTAGTCCCAATTTTTCCACATGTATTACTTGCCTTTTATTACATGTATCTAGATGTTTTTTAGGCATAAATACATTCATATTTGAGCAAATTTAAGTAACTTAATATGGGACAGAGGAGTAACAGTTATTCTTAAGCTGGAGCAACTTTGCTTGTGTGTCAGTGTGTGGTCTACTAACATCTCTGAACTCTGAACTGAACTGAACAGAGAACACATGCCCTTTCTTATCTCCAAAATGGAAGGCTCTTGTTATCCATCCACCATCTTTCCGGATACACCAGCTTCCCTTGAATCTGCAGCCAGTTCGGTGCACTACTGTTTCTCTGCAAATGGATGCACACTTGGACAGACAGCAGAGTAATAAAAGTTGTCTTTGCACTGTGCACGCACGCACGCACGCTATGCTTCGTTTCCTCGGTGGCCGAACGCTGTCCAGAATCTTCTTTTTCCAATAAAGAAGGAGCTAGCCAGGCCAAGTTGCCAACCTACATCCAAGTCTCCAACCTGCCTGCAATAACTACAAACAAATTAACACACCGGCTCGGCGGATCCCCAGGCACGGCAATCTCGTGCCCTTCTTCAATGCCCTGAATGCTGCCTTGCAGATGCAGCGCTGCCACAATTTATGAGCCAAGATGCTGGCGTGTTCTGTCGATCGGACAGAGTGGCCGAAGCCGGCCGGCTGACCTCGATTGCCTGTAATAAGTCTGTGGAGTACTGCCAAGTACCGTACTGTCCTACTGTGCTGTGTGTGCTGTGTGACCAACTGAATGCTCCATGGCCCTTGTTTTGTTTGGACGTTCCTTCACCTCTTGTGTTCTGGCATTTGCATGATCAAGGCGTCCGGCCGGCCTTCCACTGTAATGGCCAAACATCCTGGACCTACTATCTCCTGTTCCGGGCGGTGCTGCTGAATTAAATTCATAATAGCGCGTTGATCATACTGGTACAGTTGCTGACTGGCCGGCTAGCTAGCTCACTGTGCCACGGCGATTAATTGTAGTGGGTAGTATATCAGTGGCCGCTTTGAACCCTGTACCCAAACTTGATACTCATTTTATTTGTATAAACTGAACTTTTCTATAGATTTTAGAAGTAGGATATGTTTTTGTATGAAACTTCCAGACATATGAATTGCTCAATTTTCCCTGATAGGATCTGTAAGAAGAATAAAAATAACTGAATTACATACGGAGTCCAACCTGTATCAGTCTGTCAGGGTTGGCTAGTTACTTCCTAGCTGAATTCAAATGCTATCTAGTTTATAGCCATGCTGAACATACAAGAGAAGCTCGTACTAACATTTCCCTTCTTTTCACCAATTTGCAGACAAGGTTGGAGCACTCCTCGAGCAAGCGAAAGAGGACCGTTTCCGAAGAGGAGGATCGCCCTCGACAACGGAAGCCGATGCTGCAGCAGCTTGGCCAGCATGCGGCGGAGCACCGGGGCGCCCGGGAGGGCTTCGTGCTGCCCGATCTCAACATTCCAGCGGCGGCACCAGACGACGTCGGATCAGCTCCCTGACGAACGGCTGCGGAGCTCAGTTCATCTCCGGGAGAGGGACCTGTCTGACGCTAACCTGAAAAATTAAGTGTATAGGAGGAAGCCGGGGAGGGGGGGCACTATGACTGCGAGCTGATAAAAGTTTTCGTTTGTTTCGTTTCTTCAGGTGTTTACAGCACACGCTTTTGTGTTTTGTGCATGCAGTTGATGCAGATCGAGGAGAAATTTATGTAGTTCAAGTTTAACTTCAGGCAGAGTATTAGTTGTCTGGTTCGTGTAAACACAGGACTAAGTAAGCACATACTGTATCGTTTTGCTGAATCTGGTCGGAGTGTCCAAGTGTGATGAGTATCAGCAGGTTACTGCTAGTAAAACATTTTACACAGGGCCCTGTCGATTACAAGCTGGTTAAGATAGATTTGCTAATATTCCAAATTTCCAATTGATAAGCATGGTTAATAGCGATAGTTTCTTTCGGGCTATATATTTTTGAATCCACCAAGTCGCTAATATTTTTCTAAACATTTGATACTTCTCACGGGGCTCTCCTTATTGAATTGTATGCACCTAGACTGTTCACTCAAGAGTTCGAACTGATGGAGAGAGGCGGGAGCAATATATTTTAGCACTCTCTCACATCAGACATGGGTTTCTTAGACGACGCTGGGGATCTGCACCGGGTAACGGTGGATACAGTCGGCCCAGGGCCCGTTAGTGGGAGTGGCGGACGGCTTGATGCACTCCCATGCGACGCTATTGCACTCGAACCCAGCGCCGAAGGAGATCATCCACACCCGGTCACCCTTCTTCACCCACCCCTTGGCCTCTAGGTAAGCCAGCTCATACAACACGGAGCTGCTTGACGTGTTGCCCAACCTGTGCAGCGTCATCCGCGATGCCTCGACGTCATGGTCGGAGAGCTCGAGCCATTTCTGGGCCTCGTCGATGACACTACGCCCACCTGCGTGGATGCAGAAGTGCTCGAACGCCGTGTGGAAGTCCAGGATGTCGTGGAGCCTCGCATCGCCGCGTCCGCCGTTGGTCATCACGAGTGCCGCCGCCACGCGCTTGACGAGGCTAGACAACACGATGCGGAGTTTCTCGGAGATCGGAAGGACGAGCGGCGCGAAGGAGGCGATGTTGTCCATCAGCGCGCGCCCGGCGGTAGCAGGAAGGTGTCTGGAAAGGCGGATCGCGGTGTTGCCCTTGTCGTCCTCGTCCATGTACACGCACCGGTAGTCCGTGTCCCGTGCGGAGGTGACGGTGCGCACCACGGTGCCGAGCCGGAATCGGGCATTCTCCGGGGAGTTGGAGAGGATCGTGGCGGCCGCGCCCATGCGGAAGAGGCAGTTGGGGAGAAGCATCGATCGGTCCGTGCCGATGTAGTATTGCGACGATAGGATCTCCGTGGACACGATCAGCGCGTTTGTGCCCGGCGGCGAGATCTTGAGGATGTTCCTGACGAGGCCGACCGACACGAGCGCCGCGCTGCATCCCATCCCGGAGAGGTTCACACTCCGCACATCAGGACGGAGCTTGTACCTGGTTTTTTTTTTCCCAAGGCAGGTAATTTGGTCATATACTCCATTTTACTTTACACTTTGATAATGACCCTCTTCTTTTCGGCTTTCAAGACGTGCTTCTCTGCTCTACACAGTTTTCTGAAAAAGCCGTCCTAAATATTTTGCTAGACAACCGAAACTAATTTGGAAACCTAGCAAAATTTCACATGCGGGAAAGCTTGAAGAGTTTCTCCGAGAAGCCCATCCCGGAAGCCGAAAAGAAGAGGGGCAACAAATATACCTGTTGATGACCATGTCGGCGAGGGAGGGCGTGGTGGACAGGACGCTGCAGTTGAGGACGAGCACGTCCATGTCCGCCGGCTCCAAGCTTGTCTTGGCGAAGGCGTCGTCGATGGCGGAGAAGATGACGAGCTCGGCCTCCTGCCGGGACGCCTCCAGGCTCCGGTCGGGGGGCATGTAGTGGTACGCCACGGGCACGCAGGTCTCCTCCCCCAGCCCCGACCGCCGGACCAGCCGCATCATGAACTCCACGCTCTCATCGTCGAACAGGTACGGCATCAGCTTCGCGTGCTCCCGGCACACCGCCAATGGCGTCCTGTAGCAGGGCTGTGGCCGGAAGCACCCGTACTCCACCAGGTACACGTGGCCGTTGTCCCAGCGGCGCAGCAGCTTTGACATGGCCGATGCTAGGACGATGATCGCCGCCGTCAGATAAGCGTAGACCGGCGCCGGAAAGGAGCGCAGCCGGTCGATGAGCGTGGCGGCGTTCATGGCGGCAGGCGGCCGTGGCTGCATGGTCTGGAGCACGGCGATGGCCGCTGCGAAGCTACTGATGAAGACAAGCTTGTAAGCCATATCTTGACTTGATCAGGAAGCTTGGTTGTAGCTCCGTGACGTTGTGAGCGCATGGGGGGCCGGTTTTATAGGCCGAGAGAGACGATCACAGTGCATTATCGTCAGAAGGCATACATGATTTGTGCGCAAAGAAAAGAAAAGAAAACGAAAAAGAAAACTTGGAAGTGCTTTCAGGTTTTTAATACAATATTTTGGACGTAGCTTTCATCACCAGTATGTTTAAAATACTTTGATTCCATGTGTGTGACGATTATGTGTATGAATTTAGATTTGTTTTCAAAGTAGTATTACTAATGATTTTTATCGCTTCCTCATTATTCACACAGGCTGGCTTATTTGGTTTCATTGAGACAAAGTTTTGACCAAGAATTACTTGACTAATACTCCCTCCGTCCCATATTAAGTGACTCAAATTTGTATAAAAATAGACGTATTTATATACTTAAATATGTCTAAATACATGCATGTAATATTTCACCATTTAATATGTGACGGGGGAGTATATAACTTATGTGATAAGAAGACCACAATTATCAGTAAGAACTTTTGAAGACAGATCTATGTATTTCTGCCTCTATAGCTCCATACATTCGATCTTGTCGTGCTTTCTTTTGGTAGTTTGCATGCAGTGATTTTTGGGTTTATCCTTTGGTCAAAGTATTTAATAAATCATACTCATTGGCACAATATCTAGACAGTAATCCTGGACTTGTCATGAAGATGGACGAAATTTTTTTCTTTTCAAAATTTCACGTACACGTACTCACTTCCGTTTCGGTATACAAGGCGCGCTATTAACAAAAATCTGTATATATTTTTTTATATACAAGACCCTTATCTTCTCTCGCCAACTCTCATCTCAAACCATCCGATGCAAGTTCTACTAAATTTTTGACTAGCCAATGGATGAAAGTGAGGGATACTTAATACATAAGATCTATTGCTTGGTCAAACACTTTATACTTGGTTAATACTTAGTATTGTGATTTTGAAGATAGACCTTATGTACCGAAATAGGTAGTAAGATGCAGAATCTTATGTTTATCTCTCTCTATATACAGGGAGTGTCCCGCATTTCTCCATCCCTCCAAACCACACACAAGTACCAACTACCTTGATTTGAAATCTTTGTTTGACAACCTTGATTTGAAATCTTGATTTGAAATGTCACACAAAAGTCAAACTTTCACATTATGTACTACTGTGATAGAACAAATGATCTCTCACTTGCCCGTCTATATCATCCCGTCTGTATCAGTTTTTTTACTCTCATAAAAGACTTAATTAAATTAATTGGTGGCGACGGTTTGCGGCATGTTAGGATTGAATTGTTTGTTGATTTTCTACGAGCCACTGGGATTAGAACGAATACAATATTGCGTTCTAAGATAAAGTATAACATCCTTTTCAAACATACAGTACTTTCTAGTCATAGCAAACGTGTGGTATTATGCTAATAAATACATGATTGTTATGTCAAATCGATATATATGTATGCCTCTCTCCGGGTCAATCTATTGCCTGGTAGAGGTCGCCAGATCGGCACGTCGCAAAAGCACCTTTCCTTTGAGAGTGGTCTAATACGTATCTCCGTTTCTAAGAAGTCCTACCTTTGTCTGAGTCAAAAATTTAAAGCTAGATCAAGTTTATACAAAAATATATCAACATCTATACCAATATATTAAATTGGAGTTGGTGGTGATGATACGGGGCGTCGCGGGATGTCACTTCACCGAAATTATGAATCTGCCACTGCTGTCCCCACGCGCCTTTTAATCCCGACTGGCGTGGTCCTCAAGGGCAGAAAAAACACGTACTGCCCCAAAAAGAAAAAAAAAACAACAACAGAGCCCTCCTCGCTCCTCCTCTCCTCCGAATCTCACCCCCACCTGATCCAGATCTCGCCAGCGCCCGCCACCGCGTATGGTCGCCTCCACCAGCTCGTGCACGTCGGCGGCGTCCGTGTGCGGAAGGCGGTTGCGGACCCGTGGCTCCGTCGCGCGCTCCGACCGCTGCCTCCACCGGCTCGTGTGTGCCGGTGGCTCCCCGCGGGACTTGGAAGGCGATGTGATGAGCCTGAGGCCGGGATGGCGGTGGCCTCGCGCAAGGCAGCAGTGACCGCGTCGGCGAGAGCCATCGGTGGCCCTCCCGAAGGGCAGTGGCGCGCGGCGACCAGTGGCCGGACGCGATGTGTGGGCGGTGCGGCGAACGGGCGGACAAGGCTGTGAGAGGGCGCACAGGCGTACTGGGCAGCAAGTGGGAGCAGGCGGCGCGTGGGAGTGACGGGCAGTGGGAATCTATGAGCAGAGGCGATGCACACAAGCGGGCGGCCGCGCAATGTTCGGTGGCGGGATGAATCAGGACGGGGAGAGGAGTTTGCACTCAGGGTGGATGGAGAGGATAGTCAAAGGGAGAGCAAGAAAAATTGGGAGAAGTGATTTAAGAAATAAAATAGGGAGTAGGAGTAATAGGAGAGCAGGAAGGCTGCTTTATACTGCCGCTTGCTTTATATGATGGCTGTTGCTGCTTGCTGTCTTGATCGAAATACCGATGCTTGCTGTTTAAATCATCACCACATGGAAGGTCGAGCGGCTTGGACGGATGGAAGTGATAAACGTTATCATTGCTACATGTTCTTCATTATTCATGATTATATTGAGAATCACTTCACGAATTCAGCAAAAAAGTTAAAAAACGCTCACACATGACTTTTCAAGTGTGGTATGTGTGAGAATAGTGATAACCTGAAGATAGAGAGCAAAAGAGTTGAGTATGTGTCACTTTCTCTTTACACGAGATATAAAAACAAGACATGTGCAAAAGAGAAAGAGACCAGATTATAACCTAGAAAATAAACATATCATAATCGTTATATACATATGTGCCCATGAAACACATCAACATTTGATTTGACATTTTGATACAATTTTCCGTTGTTCCGTAGCAACGTATGGGTCTTTTGCTAGTACATATAGTATACCACATAAATATACGATGAGAAAATATATAGATATTCGTATAAACTTAGGCTGCATTTGGGGTGGATTCTCGTAATCCCGTTTTTCTCATTTGCTTTTCACTATTTTCTTGTTTGGCTAACCAACTTTTTCTTACTTTTGTGTGTATTTTTTAACAGCAAATTATAAAATAAATTCAGCACACAACAGTTCAGCAGTGCCAAACTTAGCTTTAGTTAAAGTCTAAAAAGTTCGATTTAGGACAAAACTAGAACACGTCGGGACTCAGGACATTTAGGAACGAAAGGACCATTTAGGGTTTTCTGCCGATATAAAATCCGGCACATGTGATCCTTATCAGCTCCATCATTTTTCTTCTGCATGCTTAATGAATAGCTAGAGCTTTCACTACCCAACTAACCTCTTTACAACGGTACAATTACTCCGTCAGTTTTAGTACAGTTTTCTTTCGCTTTTACGGTATTAAATATGTTCGTATAATTGTGAATATGAAAAAAAGCTGTGATAAAGAAATTCTGTTGGGATTTTTTTTCCTGGCCATTTTTTTTCTGTCCAGTCAAATATTGTACTGTACGTACCAGTAGCATCCAAAAGCTCGGCCACATATAACTCGAGTGGGCTTCCAAGAAAACAAGGCCTTGCTGGAGCAAACCCAAATCTGTGCGTGGGTCATCATGGACCAGTTCAGCGCTTTCGTCGGCTTCACAAAACCAAGTTAAGGGCCAAGAAATCCGTCTCAATTTTATCGAGGACGGAACTAGTGAGTAGCTGTGCACCTTCCTCCTAGTAAGAGTGCACGACTTATATATGAAAAGTCCAGCTGCCCCCATCCAGTAAAGGAAAGATCTGGTCTCCGCACAACACGTGACGAAAAAAGATCCCCACCCTAGCTGCCTGACGCGCGCCAGCCAGGCAACACACATCGCGTCCCCTCCCCAAAGGTGCACGCACACAGAATTTTCCATGTTCCCAATGCCTGGAACACAAGAGAATTGAAATCTGGCCAGGAAGAAATGAAGTTGGCATGCTGCAGCTAGGCAATTAACTTGATCAGGCAACACACACGCGCGCGAAAAGAATTTTGCATGTTTTTCAATCCATGTAACACACCAGAATTGAAAATCTGGCCAAGAAAATTAAGTGGGCATGTTACAGGTAGGCAAAAAAAACTTGATAAGGCAACACGAGAACACATGTTGCTTAGGCCAGAAAATTTGCTTTGCGTAGAACACAAGTTGCTAAGGGACTAATGCATTTAGCTACTAGATTGGCTCCCTCTGCTTATTTGCAACTTTTATCTACTGAGCTTGCCTCTTGATCTTGTGAGTTTAAAACAAAAAAAGCAACTAAATCGACTACTATTCATCTATAAGAACATATATATGGAAAAAGCAACTATATTGTGGGCACATTTATTAGAAAAAAGAAGAAAGCAACTATATCGTCTGCTATGCAGTTATGTCAAGCAACTATTATGCTATTAGGAAAAGCAAGAAAAAACATCCGAAAAGGCGAATACTAAAATGGGTGTTGTGGCCACATGTATTAGAAAACAAAAAAATAACTATATCGACTACTATGAATATATATCAAGCAACTACATGCGGAAAAAACAACTAGTATGGGACAAAAAAAAAGCAACATTATAGGCACATGTGTTAGAAAAAAGAGAGATGTGCACCTATACCAACTATATATGCTATTAGAAAAAGCATCTATATGAGCTAAATTTCTGTATAAACATCAAACCTATTCCTCTGCTATATGCACTTGTGTATAAAAAACCACACTGAAAAAGACTAGAGGGGGAAGAGACATAACCATTGCATATTTATGTTTTGTATGGAAGAGCAAAGAAGATGGAGCAAACAAAGAGAAGAAAACATCTGGTATGAAGAGCACACCCGGAAGTGAGGACAAGCAGGTGGTACATCTCCTCAATGGACAGAGAACAAAACGCTGACTAACCAATAACTAAAACTATAGAAGGTGGCCCGCATATCATCTGGTGTAACAAAAATTGATAGAGATGCAACTTTTACTCAAAAGATAGTTGAATGGTTGAAAAAGCAACTAATTATAACAGAAGAAATGAAAAAGCAAAAGCTGAATGCTCAATGATACAGAAATTACATCAGAGAATTGACTCCCTAATATATTTCTAGTCCACGGTTGACGGGTCAGAAAAACAACTATATGATAAAAGAAAAAAAAATGTAACCGGTGTAAAAAGAAAGCAACTATATTAGCCGAGACATGCACCAACATTGCTTGTTTCCACCTATATTAAAAAAAGCAACTATAAGGCGTTATGTAAGCGACGAACTACTTAAAAGCAGCTACATTACATAAGTTGTAACCTATAAGCAACTAGTAAAGAAAGGGCCTAAGAAGTAACCTAAAACACAAAGTTGCATTAAAAAAACTATATTTGCTAAGGCATGCACCTATATTAGCTTGTTGTCACTAATATTAAAAGAAAGGAAGCAATTATAAGGCGGTGTGTGAGCGACTAATAATTAAAAGCAAACTACATTGGCTAAGTTAAAAAAGCAACTTTAGGCTCAGACGTGGTTGTTAAAAAACCCCGACTAAATAGGTGGATCTAAACATATATATATATATGCAACTAATGAATAAAAGGTAAAAAATAAGGACAAAACTAACCTATATTAAAATGAGGCAATTATAGGACATAGCATGAGCGAGCATATTGAAAACCCAGTGCATGCGCGGATTGAGTCAAAAAATGAAAAGGCAGGGGAATCACCTCTTGCCTTGTGCCCCTGCAAAACAAAAATACATTGTAAAGAAAAAACGTTAGCGATGATTAGCACAGGGCTTTACAAAAGGCAGATTTCTGTGATGAGACAAAAACCAAACCTGCAACATGCTATCAACCCGTTATTAATTCTAATTGGCTGGTTTTGTGCTTGAGCACAAGCTTTGTCTGTACTTACATTGGTACTGAAACTGCAGGTAAAAAGTAACAGACACTAGTTAATTAATTTAGGTACTTCATCATCAAGCCGTGATATGTAACAGCATAGCTGTTTAAAACTAGGTTGTTGTTACTGTTGAAATTCAGCTACTCCCTCCGGCCGGAATTACTTGTCGAAATATTACATGTATCTAGACGCTTTTTACACATAGATACATCCGTATTTGAACAAATTTGAGACAAGTAATACCCATCAGTGGGAGTAGAAAGTTTAGCAAAGTGGCAGGCATTTTCTCTAAAGCATCAATATCACTGTATATGTTTTGTAAGTCTCCTATGAGGAGTTGTCTCCTGTTTTAGGGCAGTGATCATTTGGCAGGACATTTTACATTGCTGATCTTTTGCAAATAAACCAAATATCGAGCGAATAATTTCTGGTTCATTTAAGTCATTGTTTCATGCAAATTGTGTGTATCCTGTACAGTGTGGTGATTATACTTTAATAATCAAGTGAGGGCTGCAAGCTAGTGTTTATATAAAGCTGCTCTTGCATAAAAAACAGAGCAGCTTCTTGACACCACAAGGCTACCAAACATGAACTACAAATATGATTTTGTGCATGCACTTGAGCAAATTCTGAAATGAACTACTAAATGTTGCCTTAGATTAGAGCAGTACTTGTTGAGCCGATGATGCGACAGGCAAGAAGATTTGTTTCTTAGCTGGAACAAAACACATTTATTTCCCCTATACATGTGACTCTATAACATGTACAGGCAAAACTTGCCCTCCTGTACAATCTTGCAAAAATTGTGTGTGTTTTCGGAGGGAATTCCCTGAAGCAAACAACATCTAGGTTAGACAAAAAACATCTCTAAAGCAAATACCTCATGTCTCAAAAACTCAGAGAACCCGTCTGTGTTCTAACACTCAAATGGGCGCATGATTTGCCCCAAAAAATCTGCGCCCCTTCCACAACAAAAGCAAAACTACTCGAGGGATCTAAAAACGGGGAAAACATCAGGCTGAAACACATGTTTTGGGGAGGCGAAAATCTGAAGAAAAACCACGTGAAAACCCAAGACCCGCGACTAGACGACACACATGCCACCCAAAATTGCCAACAAAGTGGAGCATTATTTCCCCCCGCAAAAACCAGGACAAATCCCAGAGGAAACATAGAGGGCCTCTCCCCTGCCACCCGTGTTCTACACAATGAGATAGGTAAGAAATAGCATGTGAATTTGCCCACCAAAACCCCCGCTGCGCCATCCTCTCGCAACAAAATAGGGGCGCTCCAAAGGGGATCGAAAATCTACACCTAGATCCAAACCCAACAACTGCACACGCACAATTGACGCTGCAGGGGATTTATAAAGGGGAATTGGTACGAAAATTGCTTAGTTAAACGGTAAAAACTGCTCGAGAAAACACGAAGCTCAAGCCTAGAGTGCGATGCAATGCTGAACTCCACTCCGCCAAATCTCTGAGATACACAACAATACGCGCGCCCCGCCAACCCCCGCCCCTAACTGACCCCGCAACATGCAGTTCCGCCCTCCCCCACGCGGCCACCCCAAACCCTATTGAACTCACCGGTGCGCTCCACTACGTTGCCGCAGAGAAACCCGACGCCAACCACGCTGCCGCTCGATGAATCCCGCGATGCGCGCCTCTCGCGTCCGGTTCCTGGACCGACGCAGCGGCGCCCCACGCCCCGCCGAGCGAAATCGCCACTGAACTCGACACCGGAAGCCTCCCTGCGTGGAGGAGACGGAGGGGGAAACATCGGGTGGGGAAAAATGGGGAAAATGGGGGAGCGAGAGGAGCAGCGTGTGGGCAAGACGTACATCTGATCCTGTCCGAAGGGTGGTGTTGCGGTAAGAGATTGATCGCTCGGTCGGCTTCGCTCGCGCCGCATCGGACGGTTCTGAAGCGTGTGTGCCCGACCAGAGCGGAAAGTGCATAAGCTTGAAGCGTTTAGGTTTTTTCTTTGTGTACTCCAGTATCTCTTGCGTTGTGCTAATGCTGCTTCTGTCTAACAAAGTAACAATGTGAGTGATACAATAGTACTCGGTAGCATTTATTTGCAGCTCTGTGCAAAGAACGTAAGTTATACATGCATAGTTGCAATAATTTTGCTGGCCCTTCCTCCATTATTTGTTTGTGCCGCCCCCATTGCTGCCTAGCCGACCGCTGTGAAAATTTGTAATTTTTCATATGTACCTACATATGTAATTATTATTTTGAATTTTATTTTTATATAAAAGAGTCTAGATTCTACTTTCCTTCCGGGGCCCTCGAAAACTTTGGACCATCCCTATCTCTACTCCACTAACAGGATGCAATTATGCAGAATCCCATTTGTTATGTTTCTCCAATCAATGTTCTCATAAGGTTATATATGTGTTGTAATCGGTATTCTCTCCGTTTCATAATTCTTGTCGAAATATTACACATATCTAGACGTTTTTTAGAAATAGATAAATCTATTTTTGAGCAAATTTAAGATGAGAATTAGGAACGGAGTGAGTATTTCTCAACGAAAACAAATTGACAAGGTGTCTACGGTTATATTCCAAGGGCCACTGCAGATTACAAGAGAAGCCCACCATATAGAGTGCAATCCAAACAGTACTAATTAACCAGAAGCTGAACCTGGAATGCTCATGATTAAGCATGATCATCAACCATCATTGCGGGTACAATTGTACAAACCAGAGCACACTCACTCAAATCAACTCTCCTGACCTCCCAAGAACTGGCGCCGACGTGTCGATCTCCGATTGGATGCCTGGTCGTCCAGGACAGTGGGCCCCGCGTGCATGGCTCATGCTTCGTTCCTCGTCGCTGTCCTGCTTTCCGGACCAGCCACGCACCTAAAAAAAAACTTGAAAGAAAATATCACGTCTCCAAAGTCTTGCAAACTGCTGATGACAGTCTCCTTTTCATCTATGAGTAAATTTTACAAAACCACATTTCTTGAGACTAGAGTTTTATCGGGCCGCAGTTATCATTAATAGTCTCACAGAACAACAGTTTTTGGGGACACTTTGTCTCACAGACCCCAAATCAGGTAGATTATGTCGTTTAATGGTTTTTCTGACAGGTGGGGCCCACCTGTCACACGCCACCTCACGCGAACAACCCGTTTTGTTGCCATATCAGCTTCCGGACCCGATCCGAGATGGCGATTTAGGTAGAGACATAACCCTTAACGGGTCCGGATGGGTCCGGAAGCTGACGTGGCAACGAAATGGGTATGACTTGGCATATGTCAAGTGGGTCTCACCTGTCAAAAATACCATCAAACGGCCTAATCTATCCAATTTGGGTTCTGTGAGACAGCTTGCCCAAAAGCTGTGGTTCTGTGAGACTATTAGTGAGAACTGTAGCCCGATGAAACCTATCCCTAAAAAATGTGGTTTTGAAATTTACTCTTTATTTATTTAACCTTTACAGGTCTCACACACACAAGTGGATAATGGGCAAGTGATCCTGAGCAACTTGTTATGGAAATAAACAAAAGAAAGAGATGGACGGATACGGACTTTGGTTTTGGTATTTCTTGTTTTAGATTGAATCATGTATGGTCTCTATTTCTTCCTTCATTGGCCTGACTGTCACGAATGATCATCAGATTAATTAGCCAATTAGGTTTCTATTTCTTCTTTAGCTGCATTTAATTAATTAGGTCTCGATTTGATATCTTCTTTAAGTAGCCCGCTTTGCAAGAAGCTCCATATGGGATTAATTATCATGGCGCAAATCGGGTATCGACGGTTCCAGGATATATACTCCATCCGTCCCATAATTTTTGTTTCAAATTTTTCAAAAAATGATGTATCTATTACTAAAAATCGTTTAGATGCTTATAATATTTTAACAAGAATTATGGGATGGAGGGATCACTCGGTTTTTGTAATTTGAAAGTACGGAGTATATTTCTTTTCCATGTCAGAAGGGACAAGAATCGGTGATAAGATTAGTGGTGGTTTTGGTCAGAAAATTCTCCAAAGTGCGCGAGCAATTATTAGCCGGCAAAGCTAGCCAAAGCTTTCAGCTTGATTTGTGCAAAAACGACGTATATACGTGGTCCAGCGGCACTCCAATGCAGTCATCACAATACGGCTTTCCGGGTATTAATAAATATCTTGCTGCTACGACGACTCGTACGTCTCAGCGTTATCAAAACGTATTTTTCAGTAGAGCAACGCTACGTGTCTGATAATAATGAGTAAAGTCCGTTTTAAACCTTGTGCATGTAGAGTTTGTCCAAATTAAACCTCTACCTCTAAATCTCTGAAGTTGGCACTCTAACCTTTTTAATCCGGTTAAAACTAGCCTTTGATTCGTTTGACTGGCCGGAAAAAGAGAGATACTAACGCCTCTTATTTACATCCACTGACATCATGGCCTTCATATTCATCTTCTTCCTCGAGTTCTCTTTTTCAGCGGCAAGAGAACGATGAGAAGGTGCAGGTGCAACAAGGCGTCTGTAGGAAATTTAGTTTTGCGGCCTAATCCCCTATTCCTCTACAGGAACAATGACCTCGTTGTTACTCAGGATCATCTTCTGAAGCGAGCAGATGGCATCGAGTGGCGGAGAGGTACCCGTAGGCTGTTGCCAAATTTCCAGCCGCAGTGTAATGTCCCACCAATATTAAATTCCTGCAGCAATTAGCGGTAGCCCATAGAAATAATTCCGTAGCTTGCAGTAGTTCAACCATGGAGTATATCACGTCACATGAAGTTAGGCTGTTTCCTCCTCGATTATCATGTGCAAGCTCCTGTAGCAATGGAAAGTGAAATTAGTAGACTAGTACCTCAATTCCCGTGTGCAGCCACGGAGACCGTTGTTCCGGATGATTCAGACGTCCACGGCACGGACGAGTTGCCCCTGTTCTCCTGCACGCGGAGGCCACAGAAGCGGCAAATCCGGTGGAGGAAGAGGCTGGAGGCGCCTCCGGACGAAGCGCATCGGCCGGCAGGGCCGCACCGGCTTGATTCGAGGCAGCAACCGTGGTTCCTGGCGGCGGCGAATCCGATGAAATGAATTCGAGGAAGAAGATGAATATGACATGTGGGGCCATGATGTCAGGCGCTGTAAATAAGAGATGTTAGTAATACCAGTCAGGATCACTCTTTTCCCGGCCAGCCAAACGAATCAAAGGTTAGTTTTGACCGGGATTAAAAAGGTCAGGGTGCCAACTTCAGGGATATAAAGGTGGAGGTTTGATTTGTACAAGCTCTACAAACACAAGGTTTAAAATGGATTTTACTCATAAATAATCGTCCGGATGTATTTACAAACATACTCCCTCTGATTCTAAATTCTTGACTCAAATTTGCCCAAATATGAATGTATCTATTTTAAAAAAGTGTCTAGATACATGTAATATTTCGACAACAATTTAGAATCGGAGGGAGTACTCAAAACTCATCGATCTGTTTGTGTGTGGACCTTGGTTAAATTAAAAAAATTGTATGCAATTTCCTCTGAGCAAATTGAGGGCCTATTTGGATCCAATAAAATTTCAATGGACTTCTATATTTTTTTTCCCTATAAAGCCTCTTTGGTTCAAAGGAATTGATACTCCCAAATTTGCATGGATTGATTTCCTACCGCCCAATCTCTAGCAAAATGTTACTCCCTCCGACCCATATTACTTGTCGCAGATTTAGCACAAAGTTGTACTAATCAATGACAAGTAATATGGATCGGACGAAGTAGATCTTTTGGAGAAAAATCTTTGCCCTATGATAACTTTTGCATACAGTAATCTTTATGCAAAACTTCTGTATTTTTTCTGCGACGCAACCAAAACAACTTTTATCACTGATTTCCGTGTTTTCAATTCTTAGATTGATTACATATCCCATTTCTGCACTTTTCTTATTCCATATGTTCTGTTTTATGATTTCCGCGATGTGATGCAAAGAAGCCCTAAGCCTCTTTTCTTTTTTGTTCTTGAGAGGCCCTAAGGATAACTCCAATGGGGAGACTCATTTTGTCCATTTGCATCCGTTCGAACACAGTGGTCCGTTTTTTGGTCCGCCGTGACCCATTTCCATCTCAAATTTGGGGTGGAAATGGGTCGGGACGAACATCATCATTTGCACATCCTTTTGCACCTTTTTTCCTGCGGTCCACATGTCCATGACTAATAAAACGGATCAAATGGGTGACCTTATTAGGGGCACTGACAGATCCAAACGAACAAAGGAGTAATTTTTTTTCAAAACGGACATAATATGGGTCGCTCTAAGTCTAGTGTCAAAAAGAAAAAAAAATTGCCTTAAGGCTGATCCTGAGACTGAGTCACGTGCGAAGAAGCGCGAGAGCATACAGAGCCAGCAAGCAGCCGTCACTCTCGGACTCTCCTCCTTGCTCTGCCCCCGAGCCGAGCCGAGGTCCCCCATTCCTCTGCTTCCAAAGCAAACCTACAGGCTACACCCAGCCCATCCCTTCTCCTCCAGTCCACAAATTCGAGGTGGTACCACTCGCGGGAGGGGGCAGGTACACGCTGCTGGCTGCTGCGCCTGCGCTGCGACCCGCCGCGGGCAGGTGCGCATGGCGTTCCACTACCAGGACCACGGCGCCGCCGCCGCCGCCGCGCTGGCCATGGACGCCGCTGCGGCGGGGGTGAACCCTAACAGCGGCAGCAGCTTCGGCACGCCCGGAGGCGGTGGCGTGGGAGGCGTGGGGTGGGAGAGGGAGAAGGCGGCGGTGGAGGCGCACCCGCTGTACGAGCGCCTGCTGGAGGCGCACGTGGCGTGCCTCCGCGTCGCCACCCCCGTCGACCAGCTCCCACGCATCGACGCGCAGATCGCCGCGCGGCCACCGCCCGCGCCCGTGCCGCCCGCCGCTGCGCACTCCGGCGGCGAGGAGCTCGACCTCTTCATGGTGAGAGACCCAACCAACCCAAGGGCGTCCGGCCGGTTGTGTCGTGTACTCGTGTTGTTCTATTGTTTGGCTGTGTGGACTCCGTGGTCGAGCAGTTCTCCTAAGCTTGCTTCTATGGACTATGGATGGTATTTGGGGGTGGTGGTGGTATTGAAATTGGCTGTTCAGGATTGAAATTTTGAATAATTTGGGACCGATTTAAATTGGTTGCATAGGAGATTATCAGGCCAGTAGTACCTAATTCCTGCCGCTGCTCCGGCGTAAAATAGTCTCTTGAACTGAATATGCTAATTCATGGCTTGATTGATTCATTAATTGCCCTTCCTAGTTGCAAAGAATTTAATTTCTGCTTCTTGTGGTTATGAGGTGCTGTCTCATTTATTTATTTTCAACTACAAGTGTCCCAGCCTTGTTTGTCAAGAGCTCTTCTTTTAGCTTCGGAATGACAATCCTCTTTAGGTAGTAGCATAATCAGATTTGCTTCACTCCCTTTACTCTGTTTGAAAATATTCTCCTTTTTCTTGCAGACACATTACGTGCTGCTCCTTTGTTCCTTCAAGGAACAACTCCAGCAGCATGTGCGTGTTCACGCCATGGAAGCGGTGATGGCCTGCTGGGAGCTTGAGCAAACTTTACAGAGTCTTACAGGTAGCACAGAGCTTCTTCTACTTGATAAGAGTTCAACTTGAAGATATGTGCTTCTTCAGTTCTTTAGGAAGAGGATTTTTACGATCTGTACTTCTGTATTATAATTTTTGCTGCTCTACTCCCACTGTATGGGAACAATAAGTATCATGCTAGCAAGGAGGAACGCCATCTTATGGGGCCTTTAGCAACAGCAGATATTGACTTGGCCATTCCCTCCATTGTTGCCACCCTTGAAAGTCTTATTAGCTACAGAAATTACAAATTGGGCCCACCTTTTTATTAGTATCTTTCCCTCTTTAAGGATTGCTTGCTTACTAAGTGTAATAGTTACAATAGTCTCAAAAAAAAAGTACAATGGTTACAAACTTAAGTTATTGAACCTGACTTGAAAGTACTGATACCTTTTGAGACTTGAGTTCGGTATATGTTGGCAGTTGTCCTTGAACCTTGGAGGGTTGAACCAACCCTGCAACTGAACTCATGGTACCTCGCAATCATAATCTCCACTGAATAGTCCTGATCAAGTTTCCCTTACCATGATTATTGTGCAATTAGCTTACAGACAGAACAGCCATGGAAGTCGGAATATATATAAGGAACCATCACACAAGGGGTACCCTTTGAGGTACTCCATGTTGCTTTTCGAGAAGGCATCAACATAAGTAGAAAGAGTAACAATATTGATTTTAGGTTACCTGAAATTTGGATAAACATTAATTTGTCCGTATAGGATAAGAAGCTCGTTTTGTAGTTAGAAATTTTACACATCAGTGAAGGCTTCCAAATATGTTTTCTAGTACCACTGAAATAGATTCATGGTTACAAAAGGCACTGACACGGGTAGATGGTTTTGTACTGTACTTTAATTAGTGGGAGCTCGCTTGTATATAATACTATAGTTTTTTTTACTTGCTTAGACAAATATGTAGCGAATAATTGCGACTATTCTGTCTATGGGCAGTCAACTATGAGAAAACTATGTCAATACCCATTCACACTGTAAACTGATGTTGTGAAAACCAAAGGGGGCAGTTTCCAGTTTTTTTGTGGACACTACAAGTTTGCATGATTTGTTTGAATGTGTAAGCATCAGCTTATTTGCATCAGTCAACCATTGAGAAGCATAATGCTGAACATGGGAGGCGTACTGCATAAATTAATAGTGCTTTCTGCCTGGAGCAATTGAATAATAAACCTAGGGCAAATTTAAGTCTACATTTGACTAAGGGAATATGAATTATAGATTTGACCAACATAAGCTGGACATTGACCGATTTGAGTTGGACCAATATCTACACTTCCTGTAGGGGCTTCTCCTGGTGAAGGCACCGGGGCAACTATGTCTGATGACGAAGACAATCCGATCGACACTGAGAGCAACATGTTTGATGGAAATGACGGGTCAGATGGTATGGGCTTTGGCCCCCTGATGCTAACCGAGGGTGAGAGATCCTTAGTTGAGCGTGTAAGGCAAGAACTGAAGCATGAGCTTAAACAGGTAAAATTACTGTCTTCCTACTTCTCAGGTTTTACCATGTTGTTGCGTTAACACTTAACAAAACTCCTTACTCCAGGGGTACAGAGAAAAGCTTATCGATATTAGGGAAGAGATACTTCGGAAGCGAAGAGCTGGGAAACTCCCAGGAGACACAGCATCTACTCTGAAAGCTTGGTGGCAGGCCCATGCAAAATGGCCATACCCAACTGTACGTGACAGCTCACAGACACAATGGTCAACCTTTTTACCTGCAATTTTCATTCTGCTGTTGATGAGCATCTTCCGTAACTTTTTGCTTAGGAGGAGGACAAGGCTCGTCTGGTGCAGGAAACAGGGTTGCAACTAAAGCAGATCAATAATTGGTTCATCAACCAACGTAAACGGAACTGGCACAGCAACCCTACCTCGTCGTCATCAGACAAAAGCAAGAGAAAAAGGTATGTTTCATGGCAATTCAGCTGAAAAAAAGAAAAGAAATTGTTTAAGCTTGACACCTTTTCTTGTTTCCATTGCCCGTGTGTTTGATTCTCGAAAAAAGGAGCAATGCAGGTGATGGCAACACCGAGCAATCCTGGTAGGACGCGGTTGGAGGATGCATATGTAATGTAAATAACGCTTCCATTGGGGAAAATGGCTTGATCTATATTTATTGCTCCCTGAGTCGACCATTCCGACAGGAGTTTCCTGGACCAAATATCTGCACCACCACCCCCCTGCAGAAAACAAAACAAAACAAGATTAACCATGTGATATAGCGGGCTTACCAGAAAGTAGCTTTCGCGTTTCGGTACTGTCTATTTTGTGGGGTTTTGTAGCTGTTAAGGGATGGTGCTGCCTTGTGTTGGTAACCCAGCAATTCGGGTGTGTACATTGCTGTCGTAATTTGCTTGTAAAGTATTGTGTTGTATTCTGTGGTCATGCGTGCCTTGGTGGTGTTGTATATTTGCATTCGTGAACATTGATCATGATGCTTCGTAGGCTCAGTTGATGCCATTGTTGTTGTTGACGTTATTGTTGCTAGTTTCCTACCTGATTGTTTGTCAATTGAGCAAAGTCGCTTATAAGAGTCTCTATCAAGTGTCAACGGAACCATCATGAGGTTCCTTCAGCAAGCAAACCTCAAAGCAGATGATCACCTGGAAATGCCTGAATGTTCAATGTAAAGCTGCTCTGAAGTCTGTAGCCTGTAGGCAGATTCCATTCCATTGTCACGCATAAAATCCTGGCTTTTAATGATTTCATCTGGCGGTAGGGTTGCCGCAGCAAACATTTTTCGTTTGAGAGTTCCAACAACAAAAAATGGAGTCTCGTGATTTCATAACTTGGGCCACGCGCACGTATCCAGATCTGATATTGACCTTGGGATGCATGTCATGTCATATTGTTGCATGGGTTCTTCGGGGCAGCCAAATTCACGACTCGCTAGACCGGATCGTTGGATCCCGGCCTTCGCCTATGGGGACCGCCGGATCGGTATTCCAAGCCTGGTAGTAGAAACAATGGCTCACTTGCTTGGCAGGGGTATGAGCGCTGGTACAAACTTCAAACTACAGAAGGTTGACCCGGGTGCATTCTTGCTCTTCTTTTTACAGGATGCAACAGCTCTGCTTTCATTGAATCAAGATGGAGATTTTACAAATGAATATCGAGATAGCACATCCCATCGCTACAAGAACAATCACCTGCAACCACAAGGAGGCCTTGCAAATCGCCCAGCACCACCTCCTAACTCAGCAGCCGTAACCTGATCTCAAACAACAATTTCAGCATCACATCCAATTTCATGGTAAATAACCATAAATCAAATCCGAGCCTTCTCGCACAGATTATATGAATCTACAAAGAAGAAATATAAATAAATAAAATAAATAAATAAACAAACAAACAATCAACACAGGAATAAAGGTGACTGGAATTTTTACAAGGATAGTACTGAACGATTCGGTATACAGGAGACACAAAAACCAAGCTGCAGCGCTTGCTGTTACAAGCCAAGGACCTCACTCTCAGTTTCCCAAAACTTGTACTATTACCAACCAGATACAATCAGTTCGAATTCAGACTGACTGACCAACCGACCGACCCAACCGACGAACCGACTTCCAAATAACTCAATTATTACCCAGAAAAGGGGGAAAATAAAGGAAGAGAAAACAAAAATATAGGACTCTCTATAACCAACAATAGACCGACTTATTAAACGGAGCTCTAAACCAAAGGTATAAATGAATGAATGGGGAGGGATCTGGGACGTCCATTGCGAGACACTTCTAGACACAGGGGGGGCTGGTAACTTATGATTACAAGATATGAAACAATGAAGGGGTATGAACAGATCCTAGGGACACAATGGATGCATATATATGCTGAATTCCTAGACACGCAATAACGGCGGCACTGAAGAACTTGTCCACGGATGGCACCCCACAAGTTTGAAGATTGCTGTCCCTGGTCGGTGGCCTTAGGTTTACACCCTCTGGGGGGGTGCAGCCATGGAGCGCAACCGGACAGCAATCTGTGTAAAGCTTGGCCGTTCAGATGGTTCCGTCGCCCAGCATTGCTCCATCAGTGATTTCCACTCCAGGTCACATGAGTCGGGCACCGGCGGTCGCAGAGTGTTGCTCACTATGCCACCTGCCAACAAATGAACAGTTCAAGTTATTCAAGTTTTGAATCCAAATCCACGACTATCTACTGCATGTGTCTCCTGTGAGTGTATCACTTGAGCTTTATATAAATCTCTCATCGGCAAACTGTACTAACCGATAATAACACCATAATGCAAATCTGCATATGGTTCTTCTCCTGTGAGGAGTTCCCACAGAACAATCCCAAAAGAGAAGACATCAACCTGAGAGGAGCATACCAATATTGATGTGTGAGTTAAACGTGAACATAAACTCAGCATCTAAAAGATGCAGGCACAGAAGCAATATAAATGGATCAGCAGACCTTTTCAGAAACCAAGCTGCTACTTCCATTAAGAAGTTCTGGGGCCATCCATGGAAGCGTCCCCCTCACACCACCAGAGATGAGGGTCTGACACTTGACTTTAGAAAGCCCTAGATCGCCAACCTGCATCATCCAAGAACATCATTGCAAATATAGAAACAAGAATGCTGTTAACCTAAACAAAACAGATGACAATTTGTTGGCATGAGTAGATTTGGTCATGTTGACAGTTCACATATGCAATATTGCAATTGCATATGACAATGCAATATTGCAATTGCATATGACAATGCAAAATATTCAACGTGCAGCCTTGATTATCCTATACACAATATGGCACAAATGTCTAGCTGATCCACTAAGAGATGACAAAATTCAGATGGCAAACAAGTGATTCTGAAGTCTATACGAAGAGGTCTTTGATATATTGTGTAGCCATGCGTTACCAGGATGGAGTGCTACTCCATGATCCAACCATACATATCCCATGTTCTTCAAGTGTGAACAAAACATGCCTCAATTTCATCTGCATTGATCCTTCGCTAAATCTAAATCAAAGGTGTCTAGCTGAAGATAATAAATTCATCAACTGGTTAAGCAGCAGCACATTCTAGCCCACATGAAAGTCCAGTCCTATCAGCAATTCTCAAGCAGCGAAGCTAAATGCCCATATTGTAATCACAACAAGCGTTGTATGTATATTCCAACTAAGAATAAACTGCAAGCACAAGGGTGCTAAAAATGATCATTACTGCCTAATTTTGAATGTCAATATAGGATGGACTGCATAATATCAAGCATGGAGAACACGATACACGAGAAGAAACAACAGTCCCGCAAAGAACAGCAACAAGCCAACAATAGAATAAAAACAGAAGAAATGTGCATCTTACCTTGCATATTGGGCGTTGAGGATCCCTTAAATTAACAAGTAAATTGTCACTTTTCAGGTCAAAGTGCACTATGTTCTTGTTATGCAAGTACTCCATTCCAAAAGCTGTATCCATGGCAATAATTAGCCTCTTCCGCCGATCAAGGCTCCTACAGAAGCAGAGAATTTTATAACCTTCACATTCATGTAAAATTACCACTTTCCGTTCTTTAAGATGTAACCAAAGATTACATACAAACCATATGATAGAGTGTTATACATAGCAAATTGAAAATAATGGACATACTTGGCATTCTTCAGCAAAGCTGTCCTAAGTGAGCCATTGACCATATATTCTGTAACCGTGGCAATGGATCCCCCAGGTCCATCTAGAACAACACCATAGAAGGCCACAACATTAGGGTGATGCAGATCTGCAAGGTTGGACGCTTCGTTCCAGAAGTCATTCCGCTGCAAAGATTCAGAATCTATCAGTATGAAAACAAGCATATCAAAGAAGAAATCTGAAGTATGCAAACAATACCATTTTTTCTTGCTCAGATGGCTTCCCAGCGAAACATCTGTCATTGATCCTTTTTATTGCAACATCAGAGCCCCTCCATTTACCATGATATACAGTTCCAAAAGTTCCAGAACCAAGTTCTTGGAGCTCTTCAAGGTCGTCATTCTTTATAATCTGGAACATCAGCATGCGTTAAAAGACACGTTATATTAAATATATGCACTGATTGAAAAAATTATATCTCATGATTGTAACCTGCAAGCGATGGTCATCTGTAACAGGTAATCCTGAAACCCAGTCAACTGGTTTGCTCTTGATAACCTGCACATCTCTCTTGGTTAGCATTGAAGATGACATAAATCAAAGCATATAGGAGCATCTAAGGAATCACGTCCTAACCTCGTTGGTATGAGCTTGCCCCTCCACTTTATTAGTGGCAGCCCCAAGCCCTTCATTCAGCAAAGGAGGTGGAGGCTCATTCCCAGCTAAATGATCCTCTATACCCAGCAACTCCGGATTCGTGATGATACCATCACCTGGGTTCACAGAAAATGGAAATAAGAATTCACGACTTACAACACATTAAGAACATATACTAACAAGGTTTAATTGGATGTGTGGTCAAGCATTAAACCTGTGACAAACCGAGCATGTTCTGCGTGTGCGTCTTTGTGATCTGATTGTTGGGAAAGAGCAACATCTTCAGCTGGGATATTCAAATCCAGCCCTTTGCAATTTAACAAAGGGTTTTGCGAATGGGGATCCTTTGAGCTGATGTTCTCCCTGCTTGCTACCCTCTTAGGTCTTGGTGGCAGTGCATGCACATTACTGAATTGTTGGCCCGGTAAACCAGGATCTTGGAGTTGCTCGACAATTGGAGCATGATTTGTAAATGCTGCTGTTGATACCTGAACACTAGCATTTGGAGGAGCAACGGATGCATGCGGAGCTTCCTTGTGATAAACCTCAGGTAGAACATCCTTCCGCTCACCCATTGGATTAACAGTGGTGTTTGTATACACAAGATCAACACCGTAAGTTGATGGAGGCACACCTGCGTGCCCAACTGTAGCGGCAACATAACTAGCGTAAGGTCCCCCAATGCTCACCATATGTGGCATATGGCTCATGTTGACATGCTGGACATTGTGCAAATAAGGGCTGGCCACAGGAGCTGGCGGCATCGATTCAGTTGGAGGTACTACCTTTGGTTCATTGACATCAAAAAAGGTGTTGGTGTTGCTCAGATGAACCTCTTTTACCTGAGAGTGTTCTGGTGTTGCATTCTGGGGTAAGCCATTCTCAAGCGGCGGGGAATACATCCTTTGTTCAGTGGCACGAGAAACCTCGCTGGGGCTCACCCGTAGTGAATCCATCATCCTGTCCACATTTGCCATATAGGTTGGCACAGCCACGGGTGCCACTGAAGGCACGTTATCACGAAGCAGTTGTCCATCCTCCCGATGCCTAGAATTGCCACTTAAACTGCCTTCACCATCAAGCGGATTATTGGGACTACCTTGCTTCACTGGATACTGAGCCATTACATGGCCTGGAGGTAATTGCTGCAGCATGGTTTGTTGGTGAGAGCTTGCAACATCAGAATGTGCGGAATTTGGAGAGACCATCTCATTGGACATCACGGGGATATGGTTATATCCATAAGTGGGTTGCAACTGCTGTGGTGGCAATGGCTGCTGCTGCACATAGACATGCTGATGGAAGCTGGCAGGATCAACTGGCAATGGGTTTGTAATGCCTTCCATCTTCGGCGCATATGCCCTTTCCCTTTCAGGCTGCACTGGATGCATATGCGTGTAACCATAGGCCCCCATTTGAGCAGGTATTTGCCGCTCTGCCATCATGATCCTTGCCACATCTTCAGGCCGCAGGCTCATGAACACAGGCCCCTGCCCCGCCCCGCCATGCACATCACCAACGTACTCATTCATGACAGGGTCAGAGTGAGCATGAGGCAGAGCCTTCAGGCACATATTGCAGTCCTCAATCCAGGCCGCGTTTCCTGGTGGCGGCTGATTCAGACCCTGCATAACCTCTCTATGATCGTTCATGAACACAGGTGGTAGTGGTGGCAGCTGTGACAGTGGCTGCCGGTACCTTGCCGCCTCTGGATGCGGATGTGGGTTTGGCTGTGGAGCCCTCATTTCAGCAGCACTCTCCTGGGGCTTCACAGGGGCAGGCGCAGGAGCAGCATTGGTGAAGACATCAACAAGCGGCTGTGGCTGTTGCTGTTGCTGTTGCTGCACAGTAAACGCCGATCTCGCGGCATCATAGGAACAGGTGGAAGTTGGGGAGAGCCCAGTCGGGGAGCCGCCGCCGCCACCACCACCACCTCCTCCTCCAGAAGGAACAGCAGGAGTAGGAGGAGGAGGCCCACCATCCGAGCACTGAGTGGACGACAGGCTCGCGATGCTGTCCTTGCGCACAATGCCGTTGACGGCCTCGAGATACCGAAGCCCAGCATCAAACCCGCCGGCGCCGCCGCCAGCACCCTCGCCCGCCTCGTCCCCAGCCACGGCGGCGTCGGAGACGGGGAAGATGAACACCCGCAGCTTAGGGCTGGCGACGGCCAGCTTGTCGTACTCCTCCACCATGTTGTCGAGATCCTCGGGCGAGGAGACCGAGATGAGCGCGTCAAGCCCCTCGTCGGGGAGCTGGTACTTGACGGCGAAGTGCGCGCCCGTGGCGCCGCCGTAGGCGTCGGCGAGCCGCGCCAGGAGGTCCTGCAGCGCCACCCCGCGCGGCACGGACACGATCCGGGTGTCCCCGCCGGCGTACCGCAGCGTCCCGTCCCCGGGCCGCGGCAGGATGCGCCCGCCGAGGCTACACAGCAGCTTCATCCGCTCCCCACCTCCACCACCGCCGCAGTCGTCCCCGCTGCCAGCCATCCGCGGCGGCGCGGGTTCTCCACCCCCACCCCCTTCCCCCCCGGATCTACCCCTCCAAAGCTCCACACACAAACAAATCGAAAACCACCTACCTCAGCGCCTCCCGCGATCACCCCGAAGCCGGATTCGAGCGAGCCGCCCGAGGATGAGCTCCCGTTGAATTTTTTTTTTCTCTTCTTCTTCTTCTTCGGGGGACGAAGAGAGGAGACGGAATGGGGAGAAGAGAAGAGAAGAGGGGGGAGGGTGTGTGTGTTGTACTCAAAAACCCTTGCCTCTGCTGTTGCTCTGCTGGATTTCTGGGATTTCAGAGCTCCTTTTCTTCTCCGTTTTATATATTTCTCCGGGCGCTGGGTCTTCCTATGCGCGAATTTGGAGCTTTCCATTTGCATTTTCCGGGCGGCATTTGTTTCTTCTTTTTGTTTGCCCTTTTGGTGGAGTGTTTCTTTCCTCTCCCCCTTTCTGTTTTGGATTTTGGAACGTTGGGGGAAGCAAAACCTGGGGCTTCCTGGGTTTCTTGCACGTTGTTTGGGCATAGAAAGCTGTGGTTTTTGTGTAAATCTGGTTTATGGTTTTAGCTCTAACATCCATTTTAAGAAGATGGGGACTAGCTGGTTGGAATTACAAAGGCAAATATTGGTGGTGATAATTTGTTTGTACAATCACATAATGGAATTTCAGAGGCAAATCGGATGATTGTATGATTTAGACATGGTGAAAGGCAAGGGAAGAATAAGTATCGCTAACAAATTAAATCGAGCCGACAGCTACGGATACATGAGACATGTAGCAAATGATTTGATTTGCTTGCACGGCATGGTAGAAGTCAAAGTATTCCCAGCTCTAATTGTAGATGTCGATGTGTGTATTCTGACATCGACATGGGTTATACTAGCACAGGAGTTCCGATGTGCGTCGAAGTATTTAAATCCTTTGGATTTCGGTATGTTGTTATTTTAATTTATTTCTTCCAAGATAAATTGTGGCACCGTCAGATCTATCCTTAACAAAGTGGGCAAACTGGAAAAAAAAGTGTTAAGAAAACTTACAATTTCAGGATTCATGCCCGACATCGATTTTGGCGATGGATTTCAATAAGCTAGGGTTTCCCTGAAGACGGGACAACCAAGGAGGTGCCTTGGGTGCGCGATGGATGAGGGTAACAGGCGGCGTGCAAGGACGAGGGGCGGATGACCTTGATGGTAGGAGGCGATCATCGGTAGAGCCAACGAGCCCTCCAAAACAGGTAGAAGGGAGCGTTTGTGAATCAGGCGTCGATGACTGGCAAAATCAGTGGGGGTATGAGGCACTGGGCGATGGGGAAGGACGAGGAGAGGATGGACTTGATGTTGGGAGGCCATCAACGGCGGGAGGCGATTGTAAATCGGGAGTTCGTGACCGGCGAAATCGACGGGTTAGGGGTGTGAGTGATAAGAGGGGAAAGGGCGGCGGCGAGGAAGGATATCATGAGGTCTTTAGGGTAGTACCAGAAGAGGGTAGGTTTATATAGCCGCGGAGGGATTTTTTTTGGGCAAAAAATTAATGACGCGGGGATAGGTATCACAACCCTCTCATTGTTTTTACCGGTCTTAATTGGATAGCAAAGAAATGAATGTATATATGTCATGTCTATTTTTTTTTGGTATTTGTTTTGAAATTAAGACTAAAATGTCGCTGTATTAGTAAAAAAGTAATCCCTCCACGCATTCTGAGATTCAACTTGGCCCACTAACTGGACCAATGATGTAGTTTGTGTGCCATAAAAAAATGTATAAATGGATCTTTATTCAAAGTTCTCAATGGTATAATTTTTGTGCCGCAAAACATATTATTGGTGTATTTATGGACAAAGTAAAATATTAAAATGTGTGCCGTATAAATTTTTTACAAGACAGGGTGTTAAACTCATGAGGAAGCACAATTGATCTCACTTATTCATGCTCAAAACCTGAAATCTCAAATAGCCAAGTACAATTTTAAACATCTGTTGTTCCTCCTTTGGTTTTAAAAGAGTTTAATCTACTCTCAGGAGGAAAAAGAGTTGGATTAAGTAAATAAAAACAGCAATTAAATGACCACTCCGAAAGGATAAAAGAAATCGTTTAGTCATGCACTTTTTTTATGGGGATAGTCATGCTCTTGTTCAGATGTAGAACATAAGGATAGATATGACTGCAAAATATGCATATATGATAAGTTTAAAAATATTTGTTTCCTTTCATGTTCATTTTCAGATCAATAACAAAAGGTTGTCTATGCTTGCAAAAAAAAAATAGCACACGGGATATGTATAAAAAGATTGTTTTCCTTCATCTTATTGAGTCTTCTTTTTTGATCAAGATCAAGTGTGCGAGAAAAGGGAAGAAACACGTACAAGATAAGTGCAAGAAAGTGTGCTTCCTTTCGTGTTGTTTAGCCTTCTTTTGAGATAAAGAACAAAATATTGGCTCTATTCGCCAAAAAGAAAGTGACAGAAAATGCGTATATGATAAGTCTAAAAAGGTTTGTTTTGGTTTGTCTCATTTGGTCTTCTTTTTGGGGTAAATACTAAGACGTTTGGTACATTTGCAAACAAATAAGATAAAAAGAAACACGCAAAGGATATGTGCAAAAAGCTTCTATTGTTGCGTCTCATTCATTCTTCTTTTTTAGAGCAAGAACAAAATAGTGACTGTGTTTGTAGAAAGAAAGAAACGCAAGTAGATTATGTTCAAAAAGTTTTTTTGTTTTTTTGTCTTCCTTTTTAGACCAAGAACAAAAAATTAGCTATGTTTGTGGACAAAAAAATAAACGCAGATAAGATAGGTCTAAAAAGGTTCACATTTGATCGTTTTTATTTGGTGTTGGGTGTTTTCTTTTTTTTTTTCCCATTTTGCGGAGAGACTGTTGAGAGGTTGAGTTCATTTGAAAAAAAGATGATTCCTTTCGTCTTATTTAGTCCTTTTTTTAGATCAAGATCAACAGCTTAGCTATGTGTGCAAGAAAAACAAAGAAACATATATACGGAGTACAAGAGAAGCGTAAAAAAGTATGGTTTGTTTAGGTTTGTCTCATTTGATCTTCCTTTTTAGATAAGACCAGAATGTTGGCTAGGTTTATGAAGAACAGAAGAAGAAAGAAACGTGCATACGATTTGTTTAAAAAGTTTATAGTGTCTTCATCTTATTTACTCTTCCTTTTCAGATCAAAAACAAAATGCTGAATGTCTTTGCAAAACAAGAAAGAAACACACGTAGGACATGTTTATGAAGTTTTTTTGGGTCCTATTTCTTCCTTTTTTGGATCAAGAATGAAAGTTTAGCTATGTTTGCAAACAAAGAAAGAAACCCCAACACATATAAGGTTGGTCTAAAAGGGTTCATATCCGTTCCTCTTATTCAGTCTTTTTTTTTCGGCATGCATGTAACAAACAGCTGAGTACACTTGCAAAGAAAAATACAATAATCAGAACGAAAGGGTTCTTTAAAAGGACAAGAATACACGTCCTCTTTTGCAACGTACGCAGGAAGATAAAACAAACGGATGCCTCATCTAATTAACTTTACATCAATAAAGACACATTTGATGACCAGGATACCATGACACTACACAAGAACACAGACACAAAGGAGTCCAGCTAGCACGGCAAGCAGTGTCGCCATTCCATCTCCACACCGGCTTTTGTCATCTTCTAATTCATTCATTAATTCATAGCACCATGGAAACAAAAAAAATCATTAAAAAAGGAGTCCAAAAAATTACAAACGGCCGGCTCCAATACTAATTACCAATCAGCCCCCGCTGATTTTAATTAATTTACCCGGTCATTCAGAACTCTGAAGGTTAACCAACCACTAATGTCGGCGCTGCACGTGACGTCTCTCACGTGCCAAGAGTACCTGAGGTGGTTCTTAAAAGAAGAACTACTAAAATTACTCTTCTCCTGCCATGCATGAAGACTTGGCCGTTTTGTTTTTGCCTTTGTAAGAAATCATTTATGGAGGCTAAAAACGACAGATCTGTTCTTGCAGGCTTGCACCCACACTATGAAAGCACATGAAATTGAAGAGCCTTGACCTTAGGTGGAATGCATTGAAAAATACAGCTGGGACTGCTTGAATACAACAGCCCGGAATTCTTAAATTGGATAGCTAGGTTCATTTGCAGGAGGGGTTAATTTCAGGGTTGTGATTAAATGGAATGAGGTTGATCTTTCTTTCTGATGTTGGCATGCATGAAAGGATAGTGGCATGAAAGTATTGTGATCTTTCGACCCGTGCTATTCGCTGAATTTGCAATCTGTAAATCTGTAATTAATCCATAATATTCAGAAAGAAAGAAAGAAAGAAAGAAAGAAAAATGAGTAGCTGGCTAATTATCAGAGTAGCAAGTGTGATTCTTATTCTTCAAAAATAAAAAGGAGTAGAAGCAGTTGCGATGCTTGGCCAGCTAGTTAGATGTCGCTGTCAAGCTGATCTCTTCGTATGGAAACATAGTGCATACTAAATCCACACATACCACTTTATGCAAAAAAGAGGAAAAGAAAGAAAAAGGCTCCCATGAATCAGTCAGGAGTGAGCTAAGCAAAGATGATACCCTGGACATTGGTGGGCTTAATCAGGAGAGAGCGGGCCCGGTCGGCAGACAGAAAGATGGAACATAGAACTATCAGATATTCAGATAATTCTAAAAAAAAATCAGATATTCAGATGGATCAGTCAGCACGGCGTATAGCAAAATTACAATTATAATTAAGCAGCAGCAAAATGGAGCTAGAGCTAGATCGAGAGCTAGAATGGTGGGCCCATGGAGCTTGGCTATCCAAATCGAGGATGTTACCATTTGCCCCAACATCTCCATCGGAGAAGAGGATCCATAGAATAATACTCCCGCTTTAAGCAGATTATTAAGGCCTTTGACAGCTTCCTCACAGGTGGCGCAATCATCATCAGCACTTGAGCAGCAGCTAGCTAGCTATAGCATGGATATGGATCATGGATCATCTTTATACTAATTTATATAGTCAGTACGATGTTACCGGTAAAAGTAATATACAATCGAGATCAGGATATATGCATCCTGCTTTTGGGTTCTCAAAATATCTGTGGAGTATATCAGCGATGTGTTCCAAATGGGGCCAGATTAATACTGAAATGTTGAAGTATCGTACTGCTCCCTCCACTGCTCCCTCCGTCCAACAACAGGAGCATATTAGATTTCGGTTGACCAAACTTTTACTTCACGAATATATGACTAATGTGATCAAAATCATAACCTAAGTAAATATCCTTGAGTAGGAATATAATGAATATGAATATATATTAATAGAGTAATTTGTGGTCAAAGCAATGGTCAAAGAAAGCTAATACGCCTCTTATTGTTGGACGGAGGTAGTACTACTCCAGTATATTCTTGTGCCGTATATTTTGGTTTAGTTCTGATCGACGTACGTACTATATGTAGCGCAGATTCCGGCCTGCTCTGCAGTAGTTACCAATAACTTGCCTAAGATTCCTTGTACTTATGGACACTTTTTTTTACAGCTGTTTAGTACCCATCATTTGAGATTAGAATTCAGCAATTCATTTCGAATTCCAAAAACGAACTTGTTTGGTTGGCACGGAATTGGCCACGGGAATTTAATTTCAAATTCCATGGAACTGTACTATAACCAATCCCAATACCTCTCCAAATGCCATCATTTCTCTGGAATTATCTCTCACTCTACGAATCCATGTGGTAGACAAACATAATTTTTGAACAATGAATTCAAATTCAACCAAATGAAATCTTATCAAAAATTGGATTTCATTTCATTTCTACCAAATGAAATGAAAGGATGGTTACTAAACGGGCTGTTAGGGAATCCAGCTCCAGTTGACTGACAGAGACCCAAGCTGATATCTCTCTTATATATACGTCTTGATGATCTGCTTCTTTGCAATGTCTTTGATAGTTTCCATCGAACGTTTGGATCTGCATTATAGCAGCAATGTACAAAAACCTTAATTAGGCCTCCTTCTTTTCGGCTTACAGGACGAGTCGGAGAAGCTGCTCCCCCCCAGCTTCCGGGAGAAGCCGCACTAAATTTTTTGCTAGGTTTTCAAATTAGGTTAGGCTAACAAATTTCAAATGCGGTTTCTCTAGAAAGCTGGTTGAGAGCAGCTTCTCGAAGAACTCCATCCTAAAAACCGAAAAAAAAGCATGTAATGTCTTTCCAGGACGAATAAAATTAAGCCAATCCTGGAGGCTGGTCGTCGTCCTCTCATCCTCCGATGCTAATCAAATCAAATAATTAATCTAAGGCCAGCTTTAAAAAACCGTACGGGCGCCAGGGTACTTGCGCCTGGAACTCCACCACCTCTGCTGCTGTTGCTTCCTCTGTCTACAGCTTGAGCTCTCGCCATTATTTATAGTACCCTTTCTCCTTCGGATAAATAAAATATGTCGTACATTTTGTGCTAAATTAGTACAAATTTTATACTAAATGTGTTAAGTTAGTACAAATTTTATACTACGATGCAGGAGTACTGCTAATTACGAACCCTTTCCTGCCGTTCTCGTCTGATGTCGGCAATGCGGGACTCCACGCTGGCCCGATTCGATTTCCTTGGCTTCCTGCAGCCTGCATCTTTGACCGGGCCGGCATATATGTTTATAATTGAAGGGGTGGATTTATTCTGTGCTTGTGTAATTAATTGCCGTCGGATTAACTTGTCGATCGTGCCTTTCAGGTATCATGTTTGGATCTAGCTAGGTTGCGTGCTACCGTTAATTTAATTATCTAGGTCTAATTTGCATATGCATTTCTCGCATGTGCGACATGAATCGATGAAATAGCTAGAGGGGATCGAGCTTGTTTAACAGAAAAGAAGAGCGCACGTCGTTTGGCACGTGAAGCTAATTAAGCTGCAGATCTTGCTATCAGATTTAGATCTCAGTGTGCACCTTTTTATTTCAATTCTACTAGCTCCCTCCATTTCTGTTCATGAGTTGTTTTAGTTTTGTCTTATAAGTCAAAAAAATTCTTAGTGTTTGACCAAATTTATGTTAAAAAAATTCTACCGATGTTTACAACGCTAACTAGTTTTATTAAATCCACCGTGGTTAGGAGCTGTTCCTAGGTCTGCTAGCAGGATCAATGCGCCTCTCTCTTTTGTTTGGACGGGAAAATCATTAGATCTTCGTCTTCCGGCCTTTTCTTGCCATGGAAACATATGTTCCCTATATATGTATATGCATCTCCTCCCATGCTGCACTCATTCAGCAAGCGCGCAACGGATGCTGCATGTACTGGCAGCCCATGATGCATGATCACCTCCATATGGAAAAAAGAAAATGTGGGATCTTTTATTATTATTATTATTATGTACAAAAGAAGAAGAAAAATACTACCGCCTCCACGAAGCAAACCGCACACACACACATACACAAAAAAAAAGAATCACAGCACCGAAAAAATAGACGAAACGAGAAGTTTAGGGGACACAAAAGTTTGGGCCGTTATTGGCTTCAAATCGGCAAACGACAGGGAACAGAACAGAGGCGATGGTGGGGCTAGCAGAAGAAAATAAAAGGCAACGACCGCCGGCCCACGATGGAAAGCATGTATCTCTCGGCCTTTTCAAGTTGATTTTTCTCTTTTCTTTGGTAGAGAGCGAACTGTCATAGTGGCCGCTGCTCTTTGGGCTCTCGAGCGTGGTCTGAGCGTTGAACTTCAGCTTAGGCCCGGCCCGGCCCACCCCAGCCCAACCAATGAGAGTACAAAAGTTTCTTTGACTGAACCACGATTGTGCTCTCTCTCAAAAAAAAAAAAGACTGAACCACGATTGGAAAATTAAGGCTACACAAGGGACAAGGCTGCGTCTGGTATTATGATCCACCAAAATTGCAAAACACGTTCAAATTCTGAGTCTCGATCGCGTTCAACTAGAATCAGCTTATTATCAGCAGATAGGCGAGTAACCGCGACTGGCTGGGCTCTCGATCAAAAGCCCGGGAGAGATGAGCAAATTAACATCTCAATCAGCTCACACAAACCTGATATTGACACTTATGAGACGGAGGAGTTTTGCAGACTCTGCCTGCCTGCCAGGATGGGTCGAGACAAATGGCAGGAAGAAAGCTTCACTTTCGGACCCTGACAAACTACATGACCGTAGTGTAATTGTCAATCTGTTTCCTAGTACTACTACTGGTAATGCTTTAGCTGGAGAGTAAAACGGCTGAGCTGAGCTCACACTGCTCTGCTCTGCTGTGCTCGCAGTCACATACAGTCAAGCAGGAAGGTGACCGTTTGGAAGCGACCGGCGAAAAGGAAACGACTATCTTCAGTCGGCGTGCATCGGATCCCCACGCAGATTTTCTTTTCCGCTAGCTTCCTTCCTTGAGATAGATAGATACTTAACTCCGCATTTTAGTTTTCATATTGTTTCTCGTTTATTCTGGTTCTTGCGATTGCGAGGAATCGGAGAGCCTTTTTTGTTGACTGTACATGTACAGCGTCGTGTTCAACAAGTGGCTTTTTGCTTCAGACTTGGGAGAGATATTTCAAGTGCAGACTCGGCAACCTTTTCTGAAGATATTTCTTTCTTTTCCCCAGTCGCCAAATCGGATAACAATCTTAGAGCCAGCCTGGATTAACAACAGCAAGACGAGAATTTTTTTTGCTCATACGCACATACATACAGATACAGTTCGTCAGAGGAAAAAAGAAAGGAAGCATCTTAATCAAATTCCTGTATGTATATGTCTGAATTATGATTCCACTGGTATATGTAATATGAGTAACTCATGAACTTGCTTACACATATATATGATTCGATCTCGCTTAGAGAAAGAAGGGAAGGAAATAATTAAACCCCCCATGGAGACGCACGATTAATTGCCCGTCGCCCCCCAGGAAAGAAGAAAGGATTAATAATCAACCCCCCTAATTGCCAGCTAGGCAGCTACTCCTGCTAGCTGCATCCTGCCGCTACAGTTTATTCTGTTTCAGGCGATGGCGACGGCGGTGCTGGGCGCCGGCGAGCGTGGCAGGCGGGCGCTGAAGTTCCTATACCGGAACGCGGCGGAGGCCTCGGGCGAGTCGTCGCTGTCGTCGCTGCCGTCGTCGAAGTTGAGCGCGTAGCTGAGCGGGTCGTATCCGAACTCCCCCGTGGCCACCACCCGCCGCCGCCACCTCGCCCCGTTGTTGCCGCTCCGCTGCTTCTCCCCTGATCCGCTCCCCGGCGAGCCGAAGCAGCCGCAGACGGTGGTCCTCAGCTTCCGCCTCAGCGACGGCGGCGAGGAGGACGACGACGAAGACGACGAGGAGGAGGAGTCCGCGTCCATGGATGGAGGATTGGTTGGCGTGGTCGAGCGAGCCCGAGGGGGGAAGAAGAAGAAGGTTGGAGATGGTTCTGGGGGCGAGGGTAATTTGCTGAATTGCCTTGCTGTTGGAAGAGTGGAGACGAAGGGGAGGGGTCTAAATAGACGGGGGGGGGGGGGGGGGGGGGAAGACGGATGAGGACAGCCCGACGGCCCCCGACGGACGGCGGCGTGAAGGGGAAGAGACGCGGTGCAGGGCCCAGCACGCGCTGTCGACGACGGGGAGCGAACTAGCGAAAGCAGCGGCGGCGTTGCGCGCGCGTGCAGTTAGACGGAGCAGGGGTGGGTACTTTCGGGATTTCGCAGGGCGTCGTGGGGGAGGTAGAGCCGTTGGGACTGGCTGGCTGACTGACAGTGTGGGGCCCGCGAGCTCGCTTACGCACGGTGGTGGGGTGTTGTTGTTGGCCGCAAAGGAACGGAACGGGACGGAAGAATACGATGGGGGGCAGCAAGCAACGGTCGGTCGTCGTGCAAAGCTGTGACGCACAGCCCAGGACCAGGGGTGACCGTGTCACTAGTAACGGTAAACCGCTGGGAGGTACTACTACCTACAGTACTACTAGTACCTGGCTAGCTTTGCTTAGTTAGGGCTACAGCTCACAGTCTGCGCAAATCATTTTAGAGTAAAACGCTTGGAGGTTGTAATTTTTTCGTAAAAATTTCAAGTTAGTTCTAATTTTTTAAAATTGCACATTTAAATCTCAATTGTTTCATAAGTGGTTTATGATTGTTCAAACGCTTGGCTTTTTTTGGCATGGCCATTTAGGCCCGCACGTCACATGCCAAAGTGGATATTTTTTTAGAAACACCCCCCCCCGTCCTTCCTTTCTCTTCACGGTGCCCTCTCTCCTCTTCTTCCTCCCTCTCCCCGAAGCTCTCTCCAGCAAATGGTTAGTTGTCTCGTTGATGGATGGTCTCTATGGACTCCACGGTGTAATTAAATTCTCCAATTCATTGTAGTTTATGGAAGATTAATTAAAGCGATGTAATATATGGAGGACGAATTTTATGATTAATTAGGGTGCTTAATTAATTACGCCAACGGTTGACTTGATGTTGTCAGTGGAGATGGGGAACTGCAGGTCTCGCTGTTCCTCTGGATCCTCAGGAGCACGTCCAGCAAGTCTTCTTCTCCTGGTGCTCACGGACGATGGCGTCCATGAAGGCGGCCCCCCTTCCTCGCGGTGCTGCATCATCCGGCGCGGCATCCGGCTGACGAGCAGCGCGAGGCGTGAGGACGGGTAGAGATCCGGCAGGCTCATCTTGGCGAACAGCTTGATCCCGTGCTCCAGCAGTGCCAGGAACCTATCCCGCTCCTTGAACCTGCTCCCGACGATGGCGCGCACCGCCGAGTCTGCCGCGAACGCCGACAACAGCCCGCTGAGGATCACCGCCGGCGCCGGAGAAGACGCCGCCAAAGCTGCTGCCGCCGACGTCGCCACCGCGCGGAGCGGCCGGGCAGCCTCCTCCTCACTCACGGGCCGGAAGGAGCGGATGCGACGCGACGGTGGAGTTGGGCAGCCTCCTCCTCCCCATGGAGTTGAGCAGCGCGACGGTGCAGACCTTGCGGATCTGGCGCCATGCGTCGCCGTAGGGCTCGAAGATGATCCCCTCGGCGCCGTCGGGGATGCAGAGGCGGGCCGTGCGGCTGATGGGGCGCGTGGCGAAGTCCTCCTCCTTCCCCGTGGGCGCTCCTGGTGCTGGGCCACCTCCACGGCTCCACCACCTCGTGGCCGAGTCATGGGGGGAGGGTCCCTGCCGCACCGCGCCATACGGGACCTCGCGCGGCGCCACGGCTCTCTCCTGCTGCTCCGCCTCGGCGGGCTCCCCATGGTCGTGGCCTCCTCCACCGACGCGGCGCTGCGAGGTCATGGTGTCCGGGGGGAGAGAGCTTGTGGGACTGGGAGAGAGGAAGAAGGGAGGGGGCAGAGGGAAGAGAAAGGAAGGAGCAAGGGGATTTTTGCAAAAAAAATGTCCACCTTGGCGTCTCACATGTGGACCCAAATAGGCAGGTCAGCAGGTGGCATGCACCTAAACCATCATAGGACCTGCGGTGAATCATTTATGAAACAATTGGAACTTAAACGTGCGGTTTCAAAGAATTAGGTTTAACTCGGAACTTTTGCGAAAGAATTAGGATCTCCCGTGCATTTTACTCATCATTTTACAGGGCATTTTCAGGCCTATGTGGCATAACTTTTTTTAAGAGATGCAGTAAGATGGTTCGTTTGTAAGGAGGGAGCAGCAACCATTATATTTCCTCCCTCATGCATCTTCTATCGATTTCGAGTATTCGGAATATTTGTATATATATGAAGGCCGGGTTTTGTTTCCATGGCCAAGCTACATCACAAAATCAATGGTTACGTACTTGTCGTTCCGCCCCTGGTCTATTTGTCAGGGTGATAGGAAGATTCATATACTCCCTCTGATTTGTCCAAATATGGATGTATCTATTCTTAAAAAGCGTTTAGATACATGTAATATTTCGACAACAATTTAGGATCGAAGGGAGTACGAAGCTAACATACAAACTATAGGAGATGGATGTTTCTCAATGACTTTGAAAAGTTGTGAAATCTCACGAGTAGATGATAAAAAACAACACCGATCAACTGTTGAGAACGTCTCGACGTTAGAACTGACATGTCACGCCATATCATGTGAACCCAAACATCGACGTGGAAAATGTGATCATTTATGTTTTCTTGGCACTCTTCCTCCCCCGTCGTTCAAACCTTCACAAACCTATCTTGAGCTCAGCCCAGACGAACCACACACTAGATGTTTCTCACCAACAAGTAATGCACATTCCTCCCTCCCGTTCCACTTCGAGAGCCGAAAATGCGCCTACGCCTCTCATTTTTTTTTTACGTTAACTCTTATGTGGCGCTAGCTCGGTCCGACAAGCGGGCTCGACATGTCAATTATGTTTGTCAACACATGCTCATCAATCCATCAGCGCTACCTACACACCTTGTCCTAATCTCGGTGCCTTATAAAATTTCTCCAATAGTGATGTTTACCTTTTTTGGAAACCTAGCCTTCAATGTGAGATGGCCTTTTTGTAGTTCACCCAATTGAAATTTGTAAGTGTATTTGTATAGTTTCACCTCCAAAATGGGTATGCCAGTCGTGTTTCCGGTTTATTTCGCGCAGCATCAGGCCCGTCGATGAGGGCGCGCAAGGTGCATGACCGCTCAGGGCCTCCAAAATTGTGGGGCCTCCAAATCTGGGGTTAGTTATGCTATTAATGAAGGGGAGCGTAGAGATAAACAAAAAAACTTTTCCTACGCGAACTCCCAAGATCTAGCCGAGGTAGAAGGCCACGAGGATTACCACTAGACGCGCAGTTGCGGATTATTGATGCGGCGCCTTGATGCAGTGCAGTCCCTCGATCCAATCCAGCCGATCCAATCCCGCGATCGTCGAAGTGCTGAACGTACAGCACCTCTGCCGGTATCCACACGTGCGAGGAGGAGCTCCGGCGGCGGACTGCTAGGTCCGGTGCGACGGTTGAACTGAATCGGGCTAGAGTTCTCAACGCATGAGAGTGGAAAAACCGTGCCCCTTAGGCATCCCACGCCCCTGCTTATATATCGAGTGGAAGTGGGCTCCAAGCCTTGTGGCCCATCCATCCTGCGAGTCCAACTCGCATTGTCAGCCCAATTCCAGTTCGGGTCCAACCCGACCAAATACTTGCTCCCGCTCTTAAGTGTGTGACCCCGCAGGCTCATGGCGACTTGGACACGATTGGAGTTCGACTCTCAATCGGTAGCGGCTCCTAGCAGAACGTGCCGACTCTCAAGTACCATCGAGTCATGACGACGTACCTTCCAATGTGACATACGTCTTAGTCCCTTTTGCCTCACGATATACCTTGTCGAACTATAGGCGATTAATCGTCATCCCTTTAATAGTTCAACTCTCTTCTCGATCTGTGATATACGATTCATCCGACTAACTCTTAGTCGATCGACCCGGTTAACAGTTAACCAAGTCGCGCATGGCCATGCTTCCCGAATCATATCACTCGAGAGGGCCCAGAGAATATCTCTCCAGTCGGAGGGGCAAAATCCCATCTTGGTTATCCACATCACACAGCTTGATTCTCAGTCAACCCGAACTCTGCCTTTATAACTGCCCTGTTACGGAACAACGTTTGACAAAACCTAAGTTGGTGATCCACAACTCGGATTGTGCGATAACCTCAGGTTTAAGGATTACATTGATTGAGATATGCAAATGACGACCTACTCGTTGCATCTCAATATGGGTCAGTCCGACTCGCTAAACTCTTTAGCCGAGTCCGTGTAAGCTGGAATGACATCACCATGCCCATGACAAGTGAAACCGAGTCATCAGCCAACTTTCACATTAGTCTAGGTTATGTGTCCAGCACAACCTCAATGACTAAGGACAATTTAGTATGAACAACATGAATACATAGTTCCACAATCAAATCACATTTACGCATGGAAAAAGCGAAGGGTCGTTCGACTCCTGGGATTCCTTGGCTCCTCCTTTCCTCCATGATCCATCTGCACGCGATTGGCCGCCCCTGCCCTCCTGCACTGCACGCGATAGGCCGCCCCTGCCCCTCCTCAACTGCACGCGATCGGCGGCCTGAATCCTGCGCCCTGCTGCTGCCTTTGCTCTTTGATCTGCAGACTCCAGCGGCCAAGCCCCCTTTCTCAGGATTGCTTTGGCCCTAAATTCCTAATTCCAGTTTCGGTCAGACCCTCTCATCTATTGTATTGATAAATCTGTAATTCATATGATGTTTGAATTTATTTAGACTACTTTTTTTTGCTATATAGTACATGAAGAATCATGAGTTCTAGAAACAGAAACAGGAAGTTTGATACTGGTGCTGAAAAATGTAAGAAGAAACAAAGACTAGAAGCAGCAGCTCTGTCTCAAAAGAGTGCTCTTGATAGATTTGTTGTGAAGGAGTCTGAAATTATTTCTGAAGATGAAGTTGCAGATACTGTTGTTGGCGCTGAAAATGCAGATGAAGGCAATGGTGGACATGCAATTGCAAATGAAGGTGATGCTGGACATGGAAATTGTAGATGAAGGTGGTGATGGAAACATTGATGAAGCTAATATTTCAGATGAAGGTCATGATGCTAATATTGCTATATTTTTAGATGTTTTAGTTATATGAAGTAGTCCCAATTTTAGAACAAAATTTCCAATTTCGCTCCAGGGCCTCCAAATCCGACGGAGACGCGCAGCATACAAAACTTAACCCGGTCGTGTTTCGAGACCACTTATGCATGCATGCATGTACCGCATCCGAAATCTTTTTTCTTCCTTATCTTCCTTTTAAAACCTACGGAGTACGTACTCAAAATGTGTCGATTTGTTGACTAAATCTCTCTTTTTCGAAACTTGGATTTCGTACTCTCTTTTTTATACCGTAGAGGAATTGGTTCTCCTACTCTTAAATTAAGAGTGTGCGCGTGCGTGCTCAAAGCTTCCATTTTGTTCACCGGCTATGCACGGTTGATTAATTAATTATCGGACATTCTTCATACTTTTTCTGGTGAATTAAAGCCACGTGAGCTTGACGTAGGTGGCTAGGTGCATGCATGCAAATATTGAAACATGCTCCTCCGTCCATCCATCTTGGATCACGTCGACCGTCAAATATCCAAAGATTCCTTCCTCATCGAGCTTGATGTGTACATGTAATATAATATCGGCTCGTATAATATCCTAAGCTCCCAGCTTTATGTGTTGCTTCATTTTCTGTTCCGACCTGGAATCGGATAAAAAGCGAATGGACAAGGAAGCCGAAAGCTATGGGGCCGGGAAAGAAGAGGAAGACGGCGCGCGCGGGTTCCTCGCCAAAGGTCAGCTGGGGCGCACTCCCCTAGTACTACGGCAAGGGGGTCCGCGTTAAGGCAAAAGAACGTCTTAATTCTTGCTCTGTTTCTCGCCTGTCTGAAAGCTTTGTTCTCCATTTTCTGATGCGTGCATCGCAGAATGGATAGATTGATGGACCGTTGTGAAGGCCTCTCGGGTCGAATCCGGTGCGAAAGGTTAGTTCGTACGGACGGAGGAGGAGCGAGAGACGCGCCCATCCAAAGTCCAAACCCGCTTTTTTTTTTTCCTACTTTCCCTTTCTTACTTCCTGGCGAATGACGGCTCGATCGGGATCAACGGCTGCAGCTCGATCGGTCAAACTCGCTGCTGTCTGGAACAAAAGAGAGAAAAGAAAATGGTTGGCTGCCTCCATGCATGCACCGATGCTTTCCTTTCAATGGAGACGAGACTGACTGATGAGACTGCAGCTGCGTGCTTAATCTCCATTTCGCTCTCCTCCGTTCGATCGACGATCGCTCCTCTAGCTAGCCAGTTCTTTTGCCGTGTCTTTATTACCATTATTCCCTACGGGCTGTGAATTGTCCTGCTACGTACCCAGTTTTATTAGCTTAGCGTTCATTCGGTGCTAAGCTGGTGCTCCAGCAGGGGGTAGAATTGCGAAAGAAAGAAAAAAGAGTCACGCGTATTCGACGATTTTGAATGCTGTGGTGGAGTTTTGATACAGCCAATTAGCATGCGTACAAGACTGCACAGGACGTTAATCAGCTAATTAAAGCCGTTGTCAAGTCTTGCAGATGATGATATCACAACTGTTTACACTAACAGCCCGTTTGGCACCATTTGGGAATAGAATTGTGGAATTCATTTTGAATTCTAGAAACTAATTTGTTTGGTTGACACGTAATTGGCTACATGAATTCAATTTGCAATTTCATGGAATCACACTACTAACCTCAATTCTTTTCTAAAAGCCATCATTTTTCTAAAATTGTCTCTCACTCTGCAAATCCATGTGGTAGACAAACATGATTTTTGAACTCGGAATTCAAATTCAACCAAATAAAATCCTATCAAAATTTAGATTTCATTTTGTTTTGCCAAACGAGCTCTAACTGAAGCTAGACAACTAGAGCTGTAGAGCATCAAGGGAAGAACTGCATATCAGACATTTAGACCTTCATATTTTTATTTTATACGGCCGGGTCCCGTTAGCCGAACAAGGGAGCAACATAGTTTTCGAGGTTCAGAAAAGAGAGAAAAAGGAGGTTTGAAAGGAGAAAGGGCCGGGCACGAGTAAAATTAGCTTTTTACAGGTAAGAAGGTGATGTGATGAATGCGTGCAAACCTGATCCTCCCACACTAGCTCCCCAGCATACATCAAATCAAACCAGCATAAAAGATTTTTTTTTAATCGGGGAAACCAGCATAAAAGTTAACGATGTGAGAGCCTCCCCAGCACACATCAAACCAGCACAATTAACGACGAGCAAGCCTCCCCGGTACACATCAAATCAGCACAAAAGTTAACAGACGGATACATCTGCCAAGCACTGAGGATTGTTCTTTTCTTTTCTCTCGGTTTTGCGATTTCTTATGCGATCGAAAAATAATTATTTATTAATCGACGATAACAACTTTTTAATTCAATCATTCCGTAGGTCCAATGGATAAGAAAATTTTCATTAGATGGCTACGATCGTCGACTGAAAAACAACTATTTCTTAGACGACCGAGAAATAGACATTTTGCTAGGAAGACGGCAGGAGCACCGAGAATTGTCATCTTGAATGCCAGGTGACCGCACCTGCAAGAAGTCCACGCCACAGGAATCACAGACATTTTGAGTTTAGAACTGTCGATCTGACTACTTACAACTCCATCAACGAATCTAAACAAACAAGACAGAAGTTCAGACAACACATAATTTTGTGCATTCTCAAGAATTTACGACTTAGGAGCAATTAAAATTATACTACTTCCTCCATCCAACGAAGGATGTCTCAACTTTAACTAAATCTGAATGCATCTATACACTAAGTAATATTTAAATACATCAAATTTTTTGTGAGATCGAGATAGGCAATCAGAGGGGGGGTGAATGATTGCGCGGAAGCAAATTAAAACTTTTCCCGAAAGTTCAAACCCTAAATCACCTTTCTGCCCGTGATAGTAAAACAGCCGTAACTTTTGATTGGATGAACCAAAAAATACGTATGAGTATGCAAAAGAAAAGTATTGAAATTATCTAACCAACCCAAAAAGAATCAGCTCAATCGGACATACCAATCAAAAGATATGATCAAAATAGTAACAGCTGACAGAAAGTTACGAGGATTAATCTAAAACCAATTTCGAGCAATAACAAGAAAGATGAATTAATCGCAATCTTCTCTTGATCTCGTGATAAACCTGCATCAAAGTATTATGAACTTATGATGAACCTGCACCAAAGTGTTAGAAAGATCTAGCACGAAGAATCCACGAAGATCCGAGAAGAACAGAGATGACGCCGCCAACGAATCTCTTTATTGCAACGATGTTGATCGATTACAAAAAATGCAACTATGCATCCAAGAACTCTCCAAGAATTGATCTAGATCCAAAGCTCTGTGTTCCCTCACGTCCTTGCTAAAACTCTAACTAGGATGCCCTCTATTTATAAGAGAAAATTCGCGACCCTAAACCGAGTCCGAATCCAACACGAACTCCTCTGTCCCGGTCGGTATTTTGCCCGTGGGGCCCGCATACGACCTCGGATTGAGATGACTTCAAAAGAAAAGTTGTTCGTTTCGACGACCCGCACAACTTTCATGTGGACCACTTTTCCATCCGACGCCATCTTGATGACGCTACTGTTTAATCTTTAAACAGCTCTCATTCAGTCACGGCTGGACCTACATATCTTCACGTCAATGCCACTCCATGCCATCAACTCTTCTTGTGATGTTTTCAAAACTCGACCATCACGTATCAAATATCTCCAATACCGTACATCTCCGGTATAAACAACGTACGACAAACCGGTGCCCTCCCGGATCATCGTAGCCTTCACTTCAATTGTTCATTCGCACGAACGTCCCGCATGACCTTGATCCTCGACCTCAGCTTCTCCCAAGCTTCGTCCCTCGATCCCGTCATCGACCACGTTTCTCTAGCTCCGACAACACCTGAAAGCGAACACACAAATAACCAGTACGAGCACAAGTCCACGACTTGACTCAGTGTAAGTTCCACACAACTCACGCCATGTTTTCACATAAGAAACTAATGGATCAGCACACCATCAATAAAGCACTAAGTCCAAACAAGATACATGTCATCACATAAATATCCATATTATCCAAAGTATCCACATGAATGTTTCATCTAAAATACTTGCCAATGTTACACATCACCTATGATTTCACAATTTTGACAAACTTGAAACATGTTGTGTTGGACGGAGGGAGTATAATAGGTCTTATATCAGGCTAGATACAATTACAGGGCAGAGGAGAATAGCATATATCCCACTGGTAAGATTGATCTCATTCCCATCGGAATATGAATATATGGTACTGAAAACACTCGATTTTATGTAGGTGAAATATCATGTGAAAATCCTCATTCGGTGCAAACCGTGAAAACTCCATCAAAAAAAGTTCAAAAAATTCTCAAAAAAAATCACATATGTTAGAAAAGTGATGCTAGAAATATGTGTAAAATTTCAAGTTCAAACTCAATTTTATTTGGTAACCGCGAAAAAAACAAATTCTGCATGAATAGTGATCTTTGAGTGTTTGACACTATTCATTGTAAATTTTTCTTTTTAATTATTTCCAAATGCTTTTGATTCTGAACTTAAAATTTTGCAGGTTTGTAGAACATCACACACCCAACATATGGTATTTTTGTAAATTTTTTTTTAAACTTTTAAACATGATTTTTATGAAGTTTGCACGGTTTGCACCGAACGAGTGTCTTCACCGGATAGTTCGCCTTTTATGTATTTGGCGCCGCGGTGTGTTGATAAGTAGCGGGTCCATAACAGGCCTGTCATGAGGGGAGGATCCTCATGCGTAGTCTCATAACAGGCCTGTCATGTGATGGTTCTTGCGCTGGGCCACCGGCCCGTACGGGTGCCCCCGTGTGTTGGCATGGGCCAGCAGCTCATCCCCGCTCTCCTCCTCGCCGCTGCTGCCGTAGTCGCTCTCGCACTCCTCCTGCTGCTCGTCTCGGTAATTTTGGTGTGTGAGTGTGATCTTCTTCCCACCGCCGTAGCCGTGCAGCTTCTGCGCCGCCTTCATGGCGAGCGCGTCGGCGTACCCTCCGATGTTCTGCGCCGCCATGGCGCTGCAGTCGTCGTTATGCTGCTGCCGGCCGGGCTTGTAGTACGCCTTGTGCGCGCCGTAGCCGCGGCGTACTTGACTCCAGACCTCCGTGCTGCCATGGTGGAGGAGTCCAGCATTGAAGAAGTCCTCGTCGTCGTCGTACAGTCCAACGACGCCGCAGCGCCCATGCCGCCGCCGCCGCTGCCGGTACGCCTTCTGCTCGTAGCCGCCCAAGCCATAGCCGCGATTCACCAGCGACATTCTTTTCTTGGCTAGTTGTAATTTCAGCTGCTTTTTTTGTTACTACGGTCGATGGACTCTGCTTGGACCTTGGAGTCTTGCTACACGGCTTGCCTTGTGCAATTTTCCGCTCGTATATATCCATGGCCTTGAGAGGCAAGGCTTTTTTATAGGCGCCTCGGAACCGTGTGACGGTGGGAGCCATATATAGCATTTGTGCTCGGTCGGTAGATAAAAGGAATCGGTCGATTATATATATGCTCTGCATGACTTTATATATCGGGTCAAGCATCTAGTTCGCTACTTATTCGGCACTTAATATGATACAGAGAGGGAGTACAATTCTACTTGCAACGTGATGCATGCATGTACTCTGATTATTGGAGGATGAAGCAAATATCGTATTCGCGTGCCCCTGTATGTTTTCTTCATTCCTGCGCCTGGGGTACGTAATATGCTTAGTTTATCGTATCTTACAGTGAAATGATAGCTCAAGCTCTGGATCAACATGATACTCGTCGTCGTCGTCGTCGTCGTCGAATCTTGCCATAGCAACAAAATGAAGGTCACTAATTGTGATAATCTAGAAGGAACAAAATAATACAATTGACATGCACCACTTAAAAAACGTGAGCATGTACCTTTTCTTCCACAATTGCAAAAGTCGGCCACGGGGATGATGTGAGCTTCCACCCTCAGTTTAACAAGGCGGCGTATCCGGTGAAAACTCTCGTCCAATGAAAACCTGAAAACTTCCACTGTGAGCCATTGGATCAACATCATATGGCTCAAATCAAAGGTGGGATTCCCACAAGCCACTTAAACACCTTTTACGGAAAACCCCCTGCCCTTTCCTCCGCTCCACGTAACTATTCGGCTCGTCGCCGAGAGAAATCGAACCGTCGCCAGGAGATACGCGGAGCCTCGTCCCTCTTCCCTCGGTCTCCGACGGCTCCCACGGATCTGCGCCCTCAACCACGCCTACCATCTGCCTCGTTCGGCATCCTGCGCCCTCTCCCGTTTTTCCCGGCCCTAAGAAGGCCACCGGCAGCGCGGTCGCCAGACGTCGGCCGTGATGCCCCGTCCTCCTCTGTCCCGTTCGGGAGAACACTCCCTCCACCGTCCACCTTGGAGACCACTTTCCGGACGCCGACCTTCATCTCCTGCCCTCCGCTGGCCATGGGCAGGACTTTGCCGGCGATGTGCAGCAACCATCCACCAAAATTAATCCCCGTTGGCCCTCAGTCATCATCCGGTCACCGATGTTGGGGGCAGCGCTGCCGCCGCTAGTCGCCGTCCTGTCGATGTCGGGGGGGGGGGGGGGGGGGCTAGAGCTGCCGCTTGTAGGCCCTGTACCGCGTGGGGTAGCGCCATCTGCCTGTACCCCGATCTCCTTGCTAGGATAGCGTTGGGGCGCCTGCCACCGTAGCTATGAGGGAGAGACGTAGAGAGGCTGAGGAGAAGGGTGGGTTGCCGTTGCCATCGCGAGGAGAGGGGTGGGGGCACCGGCGTCGCCCTGACTGCCTCCAGATCGGGGTGGGGAACGTGAGATTGGGTGGGGTGAGGAATGGGAGTTTTTTTTTTCTTATTTCTGAACCCTTTTTTTCTTCATGTGTTACTAAGGTGGGGATTCAACTAGGGGGGTTTCCGTAAAACGTGTTTAAGTGGTTTGTGGGAATCCCACCTATGAGCCATATGATGTTGATCCAATGGCTCACACCGGAAGTTTTCAGGTTTTCCCTGGATGAGAGTTTTCACCGGATACGTCGCCGTTTAACAATTGTGGAGATATATAACTAACGTACGGGTGTTATTGTAGACTCCGATTGTTTCTTCCACCCTACCCTCAGCTGTCACAACCAGAGAGATAGTTTCGCCTTAGATTTTGATCATTAACATACACCACAATATTAACATTACCTTTGCTCCCTACGGTGCAAGCAATGGCATGTACACACGTCAGTAATTCAGTATGCATAGAAAAAGAAAAAAATTGTGGCGGACCAAACATCATTTTTCATATTACAGGGTATAGCTACTCCCGTGTTGAATTTTTAATAAATTCATACACTGTTTCTAAAATACTTTAAAGCGAACTACATAAAAAAAATTGCATTATCAGAATTTGATGGCCTTGATATATATAGAACACATGCCTATTTTTCTTTACTTTGCAATATCAGAATTGAAGTTGAGCATTCTGATGCAGCGCATCTTCTTTCACAACCCAAATTACCAAATTGTACTACACCTTCGATCTTAATTCTATATGATATCTTATTCAAGAATCAGATGCATATTGATGGTCATGGTGACCATGAAGGCATGAACACCATGACATTCAAGACAACTAAGAATTATCTGCTACATGGTTTTGGGGACATTATTTGCTACATGCTGTTGTAAACTAACTCTGACAAAACCTATCCACAGTCCGCCCGTTGTTGCATATTCCATCATTGATCAGTCATTCTGAAAACTGGAATTGTTAGAAACAATTTGCAGCCCAAGGTAGTGATGTACACTCTTGATCAAGTAATTCAGCCAGACCAAGAAACTGCGGCTGCAAGTAGGTATAGTTCTTTCACATATATGTAGACTGGTCACTGATACTCCTCTTCTTTGTATGAGTACAATGCAAGAAAATGAATTGGCGAAATGCAAGAAAAAAAAAATGACTCACAAGTGCAGGTTAACTGAACAAGTTGAGCAGCACTCACCAAGCAGAGTAACTTAACGCTTGGGCCTGTGTATCTTGTCAATAGATTCCTCATATCTTACCCGGTGAAATATGGAAGCTTTTGACTTGTGAGAAATAGCAAGATTGAAGTCCATTAGATTTTACTTTCAACCAATGCCTAACGCAATTGCGAGTCTCTATTTGAACACCTCTAAGGAAGAGATACATTCTGACAACGTACCTGACAAGCAAGAGGCATATCAGTTCTGAGTACAATTTATAGGTAGTTAACAAATAAGTACACGTTTATAAGAAGCTTCCACTGTAATTTTGGAAGAAAGTAGTGGTTTTTATTCAAGATGGCAATGGATAGTTGAAATGTGGATATCCAGCCCATGGATCGCGGATATGGATCGGGTTTTCGATCCATGGATATCCACGCATGGATACCTACCAACTCGTGGAGCGGGCATGGATATCATATTTGATCCATGGATATCCATGGATACTCGGTATTTATTAAAATAAATAAATTACTAACATGTGGATCCACTACTCCATAGATGTATCTTCGTTACTGCAATAAAGTACTCCCTCCGTCCCGAGATAAGTAACGTGGATTTGTACTTTGGGACGGATTGAGTACTTCGTAAGTTTATATGGTCTTTCGGTTAATATATATTCTAAATCGGTGATCGGTCATCCACGTAAGTTTCATCTATTGAGGTATTTTGAGCAGCAATATCTTATTTTTATTATTATTATTATTTTTGTTGAACACAAAGTAATATATATCTAGTAAACCAATGAGCTTTCGCATAGTTATGCATGTGATTTTTTGCCGTATAAACTCCGCCACACCTTAAAATTTATCTTGGGTCCGCCACAAATTTGAGCCACTTAATATTGAACGGAGGGAGTATATTACATGGATATGGATAATGCATGGATACCCGGTGGATATGGACGTGGATATTGTTTTGCATCCACGGATATTTTCGTGGATGGATAGTTGGTCTGACGATGGATATGGATATGGATATGGATTTGGTCGACCCGTTCAGACCCGCCCCGTTGCCATCCTGAGTTTTTATGTCTCCCTCATTAGTGAATATAAAATTCAGTGACTCAAGGACGATACCCTTATCCTGGAGTAATATGTTTTGATAAATACAAGTTTTACAATGGTTGGCAATTTTAGGAACCGTCCAACCTAATTGATCAAACGGTGGAAAAAGAAGAAGTACTGTAAAATACTAAAACAAAAGTACTGAAAAGTATACCGATGGCAAGATTAAAAATATGGTCTAATGTACAAATTATCTTAGCATACTCTTCGAGACCCACCGGTCAGAAATCTCCACTAACCTCCTCTTCTTCCTCCCCCAGTCTTCTCTCTTCTCCCCTCAGTCCTTGACCTTGCCCAGCTCGCGCCGCCGACTCTCCTCCCCTCCGCCCGCCTCCCCCCCGGCCGGATCTGGCAGCCCCCGCCCTCCTCATCCCCCACGCGCCGCTGCGAACCTTCGCCGGCCGGATCCGCGCCGCTGCGTTCCTCCTTGCGCGTGCCGCCCAGGCCTCACTGCCTCTGTGCCTCATCCTCGCGCGCCGGTGCCCTGGCCTCCGCCGGCGCCCGAGCAGAAGGAGGAGCCCGAGGCCTCCTCCTGGCGCCGCCCACCTCGTGCTTCCCCAAGCGCCGGCCTCCTCCTCGTCCGTGTGCAGGTTTCTTTCATCACTTTCTTTGTTTAATCACTACCTTGTAATGTATAATGTATAGAAACTAAATTTCATGCTTACATCCATGTCAAATGGTCATGGCCTTGCAGATGATCTTTAGCAAGCCTGTTGGTTTCATAACTACCCGATGTTTCCAGATCATTTGCCACGTACTGAAAATCCAAGGTGAGTCATAGTTTTGCAGATTGATGGTAATGGGCAGTTGTGTGATTTGCAGAGCTTTAGCTAATAGCCTAAATACCTTCAGCGTGCATCATCCATCAGCCTGGAAGTTGAATAATTATGTTTGAGAGCTAGTACTAGCTAATAGTAGCAGCATGCATTCATCGCACTGCTGATTTGCTATCACAAAAAAATTACCTAGGCTTTCTTGTTGGGCTAATCGTAAAGAACAAGCCTTTGTTTCTTTCATCGAGGCTCATGTTTTGGTCTCTAAATTTATCTAGTGCAAACAGCGAATGCATATGAACAAGTTATAACCGATTACGAATTGACGGATTCGATTGGCCTGCCTTGCAAGTAAAACCTTCAAATTTAATAACACACTTAGAACTTAAAAGTAAAAGTGTACCACCAACATGGGAAATGAAACTGGTCAATGTTTATTCATAAAACTTTTGTACTGGTGCCTTAAAACTGTGAACATAAAAATGGAACTGTCGTTTCCTTGTATTCATCAACATCTAATAAATATACATTCTGGAACAGGAATGTTGACAACTGCTGTTTCTGGAGATGTTTTTGCTTCTCCACCTGTTGATTATATTTTAGCTGAACAACAATTTGAGTAACAAACAATACAAGTTCAAACAAATACATGAGAAACGATAGCTGCTGACTCTCTCATCAACTTGATTTCTGATTTTGATTGTAAACATGTTGAAACAAATATTTTTTCAGTTGTACATCATCAGGAATGGTTCAGTCAGATGATTGTGATGATGCCATGAATGAAGAGGTTGATTATCTTGCAAATGTTCTACATTTTTTTTACCAAGTTTTCTGCTACCTTACTTATATGTTAATCATAGTACTTTTTATGTTTCTGGACGGGGTCAATTCGACCATTTTAGTTCGTGGGAGCCCATCGATAGATGGGACGAAGGGCACATGCACAAACATGGATCATCGCCACGAACAAAGCAACCTGCATCGAACTCTAGTAAGAGGGCATTGACTTTTAGCAGTGGCGACGAGGACATGGATGCATAATCATTCCGCATTCGGAGAGAACTAGATGTTTGAATGGTTTTTTAGCACGATCTGAGTTTTTGACTACTGTCATACCTCAGGCCTCTATCCTTAGTAAGATCGGAAGTAATCGCTTCACTTCCTAATTTTCAGCCAGTGAACTCTAGTGAAACCAATAATAAAGCTTCTTTAGCAAGTTGACTACATGATTCCTCTGCTGTTATACATCTGTACAAAAATGGAAACGTTCACAGGAAAAGTTTGCATCCTATTACACAAAGATCTCAAAGTGAATTAGAGAATCAACAAACAGTACAGTGAAGCTTTATCTACAACAGGAACCACGCTGATTAAACTATCAAATACAGCATGGAGTACTTGCAATAGAAGCGATCTTAATGCTCAACGTGTTGTCCATCCAACAACTTCGGTTTTTTCCAAACTCACATGGTGCCAGTTGTCAACAGTATGAACCATTTAACGCCGAGGCTGTGCCACCCCAACTATATAGCCCCACGGTGATAGCCGTCCGATCTGGGGTTGGGATGTGTGAAAAGCACTGTTTGGAAATAAGGCAAACTCTAATAAGGGATTAATGTGTCACATCCTAGGTATGTCAGGGCACAGAGGGACTGACCGGCACTGCTGTGATCGGACGGCATGCACAGTGCTTTCCCCTTTTGAAGTACCGAAGGGGTAAGAGAAAACGAAGGAACGCAGGCAGGAAAAAGTATCTTGGACTGTGTAGGGTTCTTCCTCCTCGGGTTCCTTCTTCCTTCCTCCCGCATTTGACATCTTGCATGAGGAGTGTATAGATCGATGGAAGCTCCAGATGGTTCTTCTTTCGAATTGAGTGAAGCATTCGGTGCCGACAACTTCGGAGGAGGATTTAATGGTGGAAACCATGGATCACAGTTCGCGGAAGAAGCATCGATCGAGGAGTGGAGTGAAGTTGGCCCGTCCGCTTCCGTCGATGAGCCCGGCGAGGATCCCGGGTTATGTACCTCCTCTCGAAGGTTAGCTCATCTAAGTCACTCTCGTACTGCCAAAGTTTCATCTGAACCGTGAACGAGCATAGGTGAATGATTTTATTTCTTCCGAGTTCTTATACTTCACCCGAGATGTCGTTTTGAAAGGATTTTTTTTTAGTTAATGTATGGATGTACTCTGTGTCGATGTAGTACACAAGACAAATTAATACAGTGGATTCATTAAATTAATGGTACTTAATGTACTTCGAAAGAATTTGGTTCATCTGTTTTAGGTGTACTTCGAGCTGGCGGTTTTATTTCGATGTACTTCTTCTATTGGAGAACTATTTGGTACACCTTTGGGATGCATATTCAGTGCACAGTTCATTTGACCTGTAATGTACATGTACGTACTTGGGATGTATTTTAGATCTCTTGTGTACTCATGAAGAATAGTTTGTTTCTCTTCTCTTGGTACAAAATGTTAGTAAATTGTCCTGTTAGTAAATTGAATACTCTCGTATGTGCTAAGTGGATTAATGATTTTATTCCTTTATATTGTATAGTACATTTCAAAAAATTAATGGTACTTCATTTACTTCAAGTGTTTTAGGTCTATTTTTAACAAGCAGTTTAATTTGACATAATTAAATGTACTTCAGATTTTGATCTGTAATGTACATGTGCATGTACTTACTTGATAATGTATGTATGCATTCTTAGCAATCTTCATGTTAGTATATTGATTACTGTAAAGAAAAAATCTAAAGATTGTTAGTATAAACGTAACAGTCAGGCATTATGTGACATATGATACTTATATCTGGCAGGAAAAAGTTTGAGGGTGGTCCAGCTGCACGTCTGCCGGTACCTGGTCGAGTGTAACATCCCAAAATTTCAAATTCTCTCATGTGCATTGCATCCATGAGCATCATGCCACATTTGCATATTTGAATTCAAATTTGAATCTCAAAAGACTTTAAAAGATTTTATTTCAAATAAAACCCTAGGGTTTACACCCATTTGAGCTTTGGATTTTCAAACCAATAAGGTTAAATTATAAAAGGGGTTTATTGCATATATAAGCTATCCCATAATTTTTGGATAATTATTTGGAATTGAAAAAGTATTTTATTTAAATAGATATATAGCGCTAAAGGCATTTATAGGGCAAATGTATTTTTATATATTTTATTTTGAGGGGAAACTACTCCGAAAAGTTGTATCATGATAGAACATGATTTTACAAATTTTCTGGAATTTATTTGGACCAAGTGGAGTTCAAAATCAAAAGATATCAAAGAAATAAGAAAAAGGGAAAAAAAGAAAAAAAAAGGGAGAACCGGACCGGTCCGACCGCTTGGGCCGAACCGGCCCAGAATCGACCGCGCCCGACCGCACACGAGCCGGCCCAGCCGGCCCGGTCCGCCCCGCGCGCGCCCGCTGCCACTGACAGGTGGGGCCCACCTGTCAGGGCTTTCGTTCTCGAAGGAAAGCGCCCGCGCCGCCGCCGCGATTCCCGGCCGCCATCCCGGTGCGCTCACCGCCGCAATCTCCTCAGGCCGACCTGCCCAAAACGTACAGCCCGTGTCCCTATAAAGCCCTCACCGCCGCGCTTCTTTCCCCTCTGCTCGCCCCTGCTCGCACGCCGCCAGGCCGCCCCAATCCCTCGCCGGAAAAAGCTTCGCGCCGCCGCCGTTCTCGCGTTGCCCCGACCTCGCCGGTGAGTCATAGCCGTCGCGACTTGGCTCTTCTTTCTTCCCTCTCCGTTCCGCACCGTTTGACATGCTCTTTTTGCCGTTTTATGCCCCGTAGCGCCGCCCCCGTCGTCACCCGAAGCTCGCCGGAGTTCCGGCCGCGCTGCCGCGCTCATCTCCGTCCTAGGCGAGGCGTCCGCCGTCCCCGAGCGCCGCCGACCCCATCATCGAGTCCGCCGTGCCGCGCCGCGTCTCCCCGCGCCGTCAGCTTCACCGCAGGAGCCGCCCGCCGCCCGCTCGTGCCCGCGCCGCCGTCTCCCTCGTCTCCGGCGACCGCCGCCGCCGCGGAGGTAAAACCCTAGCCGCCCGACCGTCCGATCGTGATCCAACGATCCGGATTAGATCCTAGGTTTTTATTTTAATCGAACCGGTATGCACTTATTAGATGCTGACACGTGGCACGGTAAAATAGAAATAAAAATCTAATTTTAATCCCCCGGATTTAATAAATGGCACTTTTGCAGAAAAGCCCCTATAACTTCAAATGATCATATCTTTTAATCTGTTTGGCCAAATTTAATGATCCACACCTTTTTGGAATCCTTAGGAAGTTTAGAATCTTTTGGCACGGTACATTTTAAAATTTGAATTTTTGAATCACATTCAATTTGCAGAATAGGCTTTATGCCATTTAATTCATAACTAATTATCTCGGAGTCCTTTTTAATTGAAACCAGTGCCTAAAAATTTGTTTTATTGCCCTCTGTCCATTGGGACAAAGAAATAAATATTTGGAATTAATTTATTTGGCTGATGCCAATAAAACTCATTTTAGTGTTTAAACCCTAGCCTTTGCCATTTGTTTAAAACCCTAATTACATGTGCGTAGTTATCAATGCCTTGGACCAGTAGATCACCCGAATAAAATCAACCCACTCATGTCACATGTTTTGCATTGCATCATGGCATACAGGTTCTTTTGTTTGTGTGGTGTGTTTATGTATGTGTATGATTGTATAGTTTTCTCGGATAGCGAACTGTGTGACTGTGAAGAGTGTCTGAATACCAACTACTATCAAGGCAAATTCACTTTGACCATCATCCCATTATTTTATTATGCACTAGATTTTATTAGTTGCATTGTTAGTATTATTAATGTATCTATGCTAGCTATGATTTGTCCTAGTAGTATAGGATACCTTTGCCATGACTTCACCACCAATTGCCATCGTGGTAGTAAAATGCTATGTTATGATAATATACGAGGGTGGTATTATTACAATGTGATACTATTGAATTACAATATGGTTTTCCTAGTGTGTGGCAAAACAAGTAATTCAATGAACCATCCTGGGTGGGCTGCTTTGAGTTTTCGGATGTCGTGACGTTAGGTCCATTTCTATGGGGCCCGCTGAGTCGTCTCTCCGTGTGATTCGGGAGCGTCCATGGTCGTCTCCCCGTGCGATTCGGGGAGCGCCTTCGTCACCCAGAGACTGGACTAGTTTCCTGTTTAGTAACTTCCAGTACAACCACATGGTATTATGGGCTCTGCCAGGATGGATGTAAGAAATATGAACCCGGATCCAAGGTGACATCGGTATGTAGCAGTGTAGGTGGGGGCGCGTCCCTCAGGTGGTCTGGGGGATTATGTTCTGAAAATTCCTGTAGTCGATGCCGTTGCTACTCTACCCTGAGGACAGCAAGGGATTAACACGTCGATTTCTTATGGGTAAAGTGTACCACCTCTCGAGAGTGTCAAACTAAGTACTTAGCCATGTCCCCGGTTACGGACATTTATGAGCAACTAGATATTGGGGCTGTAAGGAAGGTCTTACTCATTCCAATTTCCTAATAAAATGAATGGTTTGAACTGGGTAGGAGCATTGCTGTTTCTACTCAATGTGCCTTGGTTAATAGGAGCATGGGTGTTTCTACCCCGTGTCCAATAGAATTAAAAACTATTTGCTTAAAAATGATAGGTTTGAACTATGATGCTTTTATGCAAACAACCAAACTCCACCTAGCCAAATTATGCATGTACTTGGTAGGTCCTTTATAACTCTGGTGAACTTGCCAATACATTCAAATGTATTGACCACGTAGTGGCTGCGATTAACAATGCAGGTGGATCCAACGATGAGTGAGGTTCGTCGTTATGTTGTGGGTCATGTGGTTAGATTCCAACATGCTCTCACCTTGGAGTAGTGTGGCCCTTATGTTCTACCCTTTTCCGCTGCAGTAGTTTGAAACATTGTTTTATGATATTGAAATAGTCTTTGTTTTATGCTGACCCAAGAGGTCATGCGAGGTTGTAAGTACTATTTAAATTCTGGATGATGCGATGTAATAAAATACTTTTGACCTTTGTTTCTGTATATTTCATCATGAAACTATGTGTGCTAGTGAGTCGATCCAGGGACTAGCACAGTAAGCACAGAGATCGAACCCTAGTAAGGGGAAGGATCGCTTCATCGAGTTGGTCCTCTTGAGAGTGCACTCAGAGGTTTTGCACAGAGGACAAGTGATAACATATTAAGTGTGGAAAATGGGCTTTGACTGTTTACCGGAGGCTTATGAGTATTTTAATCTGTACTCTTGGGAAGTTGGCTTGGTATTCGTTATGGAAGAAGCAAATGTTACAAACGCAAATCTGGCCCTAGAAAGGATGTTGTGTATCAAACAATGCAGCAGATTGCATGTGGTTGTCAGGTAACTTCATTCTTGCATACATAGTGAACTCAATATTTTGTTTACTTGTTAAGTAACTAATGTACATCTTATTATAGGGTTTCCCAAATAAGAAGAATACATCCTCTATCAGATGTGGATGTAAAACAATGATTAGGTTGATGAGGAGTGATGATCATGGATGGTACATTAAGGATTGCATCCTAGAGCATAATCATCCATTGTCGCGCAATAACGGAGAGAAGCTGTGTTGGTCTTCGCACAAACATATTGATCGGTACACAAGGGACCTTGTCCGTAATCTTTGTGAGAACAATGTACCTCTAACTAAAGTTTACAACATACTTGGTAACTATTTTGGGTCCGTTGAGGACATTTCGTTCAACAAGCATTCGCTTGAGAATCTGTGCAAACAGATATCTAAAGAAGAAGCGAATGATGATGTACGGAAAACCATGGATTTATTCACGAAGATGAGAGACGACGATCCCTCGTTTGTTTACACTGCCGATTTGGATTCAGATGGAAGGATCAGAACACTCATTTGGGTCAATGGCAAAAGCAAGTTGGATTATCAGTACTTTGGGGATGCAATCACATTTGACACGACTTATAAAACCAATCTGTATGGTATGCCCTTTGAGGACTGTTCGTTGGAGTTAACAATCATTTCCAAAGCATCGTCTTTAGTGGAGTACTAATGAGGCAAGAAACAATAGAAAGTTTTGAATGAATTTTCCGTGAATTTACTTCATTGGTGGGTGGCAAACCTCCTATTACTATACTGACAGGTATACGTTGTACATCGTTTTGTTTCTTTCATCCATTGAAATCCATATGATACATAATTGAAGAAATCCATATGATACATAATTGAAGATATGATTTTCACAGATCAATGTAGAGCCATGAAGGTTGCCATCGAACGAGTCTTTAAAAATACTACTCACAGGTGGTGCAAGTGGCATGTGCTCAAGATGGCAAAAGAGAGACTTGGTTCAGTGTACAGCAAGAACAGCAATTTTAAAGCTGAGTTTCACAAACTAATCAACTACAGCATAACAGTTCCAGAATTTGAGGCTGCATGGCAAGAGCTCATGGAGAAGTACGATCTTAAGGAGCATCATTTTCTCACTCCTATATATGAGTCACGGCACCGTTGGGCAAAACCGTTTTTTAGCGGCATTTTTTGTGCAAAGATGACAAGCACGCAACGAAGTGAAACCGCAAATCCCATGTTGAAAGGTTACGTACCTCCTGGTGCTCCCATGCATATATTCGTCAAACAGTACAACAAACTTATTGCTGATCGCATATCCAAGGAAGATTTTGAGAACCAACGTACCAGAATGGTACGTACAAGCTCAATAAGTATATTCTTTATAATCTTGTCATGCAGCTGACCTTACAATAAGTTTACAGGGTGGTGTCATGTTGAAAACCGGGTGGCCAATCGAGAAACACGCCGCAAGTATATACACGAGCAAAATGCTTGAGATGTTCAGCGAGCATATTTTTGATAGTGCAGCTTACAATTTGATTGAGATCGTGCTGAACTTAAAGTATCAGACTGTTCATTCTGATGCTAGTAGGAGAGAGAAGTGGTCCAAAGTACAGTACGAGGTAACTATTAGCGATGACGGAGGCCTATACACTTGTGAGTGTGTTCTTGCTGAACACATGGGCATGCTATGTTGTCATTCTATTCGGGTACGAGTACTATCTATTCTCAACAAGAAATTTAATGTGTGCTCATATCCTGTATCACATATGTTCTATAATGTACATATGTATGATTCTATTCAGGTAATGCTCAGACTTGGAGTAGACAAAGTACCAGATGCACATATTTTGAAGAGATGGACTAAGAATGCAAGTGATGTACTTCCACAATATTTCGCACATCTACAGAAAGACAGAGGTTCATTAAGGTCAGAGTCTTATCGCCATGCGTCACTCCATGTGGCAGCTCTTGAACTTGTTAATATTGGTGACAAGAACATTGATTGTTACCATGAGGTGCTGAAATATTTGAAAGATGGGAAGGAAAAATTTGGTCAGCTGTACCAACACACAGATGGCCGTAGTCTGCAGGAGATTCTTGCTAGCACGGTGGTACGTGCAGACGAAGAAGCAGCTGGTAATATTATTGTTCCTGGGCAGCTTCATAGTGCTGTGATAGCACCAGTGCGCAACCGTCCAGAAGGAAGACCAACTAATACAAGGGACAAACCATCGTACGAGTTAAAGAGGAAGAGGACAAAGTTTTGTACCGTATGTAAGTTGACGGGACATAACCGTTATGCCTGCAAAGTTTACCCAGATAAGCCACCTGTCAAAAGAAGTGATCCTAAGTGTGGGAAATGTGGGGTACTTGGTCACCGTCAGAATGTGTGTGGTAGTACAGTTGATGTTCAACAGATGGAGTATGAATTAGGAGTTTAGTGCTTAAAGTTTAATTTTGAAACACTATGTAATGGCAGGATGGTGTTTGAAATGGCAGATTATGTCTTGCCTTGGACACCCTAGGAAAGTGTAACCAACCTCTATTTTGTCTTCAAGTTGAAACCTTAAATACTATGTAATGGCGGGATGGTGTTTCTAATGTATGTTTCACTATGTTGCATGTATAATTAAGAATATGGTGTGTGCATTTTGTTGGTAAAATGAAGTATGTACATATACCGGACTGTTTGGTCCTTATTAATAGACGAGTAGAAATGAAGTGTACATTTGTTTTTTGTGTACTGCCATGTGACATGTACGTAAACAATGTACAGCTCGAAAATGAAGTAGTACATAACGTACGTGGGGTAAAAATCAAGTGTACATTTGTTTTTTGTCTACTGGGTACACAGTATAAGTGGAAGTACTTGTCACGTAAGCTATAAGACTTAAACTCGCAAGATGATGAGGTCCATGTTGCCAATTTGTATGTGGTCCATGAATTAATGGATGAGCACACAGGATCTCAATCTAGGAATCAGATATTGTAAGCATGTTCAGTACTAGTTGTACTTATGTTGTACCTATTTGTACATTTCTGAAATTAATCTCTCAACGTCGAAGTAGTTGTAAGGTCAGGTTTGTACTCATGGGTACCTAAAAGTAGTACTACCTCCGATACATATTAGTTGTCTGAATCATGCCCAAATATGGATGTACTTATGCTTAAAAAACGTTTAGAGATACATGTAATATTTTGTCAATTAATATGCGTCGGAGCAAGAAACATATTTTGGATGTGCAAAACTGATGGTCGGACTGCATGTTTTAGTTAGAGTAACGAACAATTTTTTGACTATTTCCGAGTTCATGGACTAAATTGTCCATTTTTGCTGAGTTTCTGGACTTGTTGTGTATTTTACTCTTTTATTAACTGGCAGAATGTGATCATTTTGGACCTGACGTTGTTTTGTAGATTAATTCCATCCGTGCTATTGTATTTTTTTATGTTCTGTACTAACAAAATGTATTTTGTCCTTAATGATTGTTTTAAGATATTATTTATTCTCCAAAATCGGTACCTTCTGTTGCCCCGTGAATTTATTTTTCCAAAAAATTCGTGGGTCCCACATGTGGTAACTCCATAATATCTTTCCCCTCCTCTTCCATTCGTACCCGCAGTACATTAGGTTTCGGTAGAAGAAGAGGAACCGTCGCCTGGTGGACTGGTCGAAGACCGATTGGGAGGACCAAAAATCCGACCCTTCTTCTCTGGCAGATTTACATCTCTTGCTGCTTGAAGATCATCACCTGCGCCGACAATCAAGCCCTCCTAAGGGAATGTCTCAGATTTCGTCTGTACTTTGCTGGTTGTACTGTAGTTACCTCTGAGGTACCAGAGGTGTAGGTGTACTTCCTCTTTGTAGCACTCAAGATCTGTTGCATCGGTGTTTAAATCCATTACTTTTATTTTGGTCTTCTTCTATATTTGAGCATCTTGAGACGTACTGCTATAGTTCGTATTTGGATGCAGATTTTGCGTTGCATGCGTGCGTGCGTGTGTGTTTACATCTTGTACCATGATGTACATCTGTGTGTTCACTGTCTATCTATTTGGTAGTTCGTATCTGGACCATGTTATATAAATAGGTTACTACATTAGTTACTCTGTATCACTGGATGGTACATTAGTTATTTGACTGTCCAAATAATTTGTCGGAGAGTTTTCTGCAAAATTTTATTTGGTACTGTATATGTATGTCTTGAACAGAAATAGTAATTTGTTTTGAAAGATCTGTACTTCATTTATATGGGTATATCATGGATTTGAAATGTATTTAATGATTGGTCTTGATAGGTTCTTAATTTTATTTTGAAATGTGTTGTATACAAATGGTTACTTCTCCGTCGAGAGGACGTACCAGAGGGTCTGCAAGTAGAACTCCACAAGCAGGTACAAAAGTGGGGAAGCAGTACCTTCTGTACTTAGATATTTTTATTTAGTACAGAGGTTGAAATCCTTAATTGCTAGGATAGTACTAATTGTAGTCATCTGTCCTAAAGTACTTTAGGTAACAAAATATGAAAATGTCGTGTTATATATGTACTGTTACCTAAATACTTGGTGGTCATCGTAAGTTTATCTTCAATGTTGTGTTAGATATGGAGTCATCTTCAACTATAAGAAGAGGCAGAGGTGGTACTTCTGCCATCAGAGGTCGAGGTCGTGGAGGACGCAGCATTCCTTCACCTTCTTCTGTCATCTGGAGCCCAAAGCTGTTTGGTTCTCAGAAACCAAACATCTTGCATGAGGTCTTCTCAAAATTCACCCCATTCAAGTTACATTTGATGGAAGATATTACTTTCCATGGGATGGTTGACATTCCAAAGCAATCATTCAATCGGCAATTCTCCTTTTGGACGCTTAACCAAACAAAAGCAGATGGGGAGCCCATTGAATTTGAGTACTCCGACGGTACAAGAGCACCAATTTATCCATCACATGTACAACAAATATTAGGAGTAAAAGATGACGGTAAACATATTTCTGTACTGGATGAAGATGTCCTAGAAGCGATAGATGAAGAAGTAAGCAGGGCTTTACGTGTTAAGGAACTGAATCTCAGCAATGTCATCAATGTTGTAGAAAGTTTCACTGATGAACATAGTCCTAAGAAAGACCAAGACGCTTTCCAGATTGGAGTTGTGCTTTTTTCATTTGCATTCATGCTGGACTGTAGAGAACAGGTGAAGCGATCCTCCCCCTCACTAGGGTTCGATCTCTGTGCTTACTGTGCTAGTCCCTGGATCGACTCGCTAGCACACACAGTTTCAAGAGGTAATATCAAGATACAAAGGTCAAAAGTATATTACATCGCATTGATCCTGAATTTAATAGTAACTTACATATTGCATAACCTCATGGGTTATCTCAAAGAAAATAAAATCTTGCAGCGGAAGGCAGAAGATACAGGAGTCCCATAACAACTCCACAGTCGAAACATGTTGGAATGTAAACTCGCAACCCTAACAATTCGTACCTCACTCTTCACCTGGTTCACCTGCAACATTTAAACGTTGCAGCCACTAGGGGGTCAATACATTGAATGTATTGGCAAGTTCACCAAAGGGTTATAACAGAATCTATCAAGTACATGCAATATTTGGCAAGGTGGGGGTTTGGTTATTTGCATAAAAGCGTCAATGTTTAATCCTATCATTTTTTTTTACCCAAAATAATTTTGAATTCTATTGGACACGGGGTAGAAACACCCATGCTCCTATTAACCTATGCACATTGAGTAGAAACATCAATGCTCCTACCCAGTTCAAACCATTCATTTTATTAGGAAATTGGAATGAGTGAGACTTTCCTTACAGCTCCGATGACTAGTTGCTCATAATTGTCCGTAACCGGGGACACGGCTAAGTACTTAGTTTGACACTCTCGAGAGGTTGTACGCATTCCCCACAAGAATTCGACGTGTTAATCCCTTGCTGTCCTCCGGGTGGAGTAGCAACGGCATCGACTTCAAGAATTTTCAGAACATGTTCACCCAGACCACCTGAGGGACCCGCGCTCCCACCTACACAACTACCTCAGTACAATCCCTCAGATCTGGGTAAACATTTCTTACTCCATCCAGGCAGAGCCCATAATACCATGTGGTTGTACTAGAAGCTACTAAACAGGAAACTAGTCCAGTCTCTGGTTATCCCGGGTGGCATCCCACATTGTGACGAAGGCGCTCCCCGAATCCACGGAAGAGACGTCCATGGACGATCCATTCCTGAATCCACAGGAACTCGACTCAGAGGGACCCATAGAAATGGACCTAACGGCACGACATCCGAATACTCAAAGCAGCCCACCCAGGACGGTTCATTGAATTACTTGTTTTGCCATACACTAGGAAAACTATATTTGTAATTCAATAGTATCGCATTGTAATAGTACCACCCTCGTATATTATCATAGCATAGCATTTTACTACTACGATGGCAATTGGTGGTGAAGGTCATGACAAAGGTATCCTATACTACTAGGACAGATCATAGCTAGCATAAATACAATAATAATCCTAACAATGCAACTAATAAAATCTAGTGCATAATAAAATAATGGGTAAATGATCAAAGTGAACTTGCCTGATTAGTGTCTTTGTATTCTTCTTCTTTTTGATACTCACAGTTACCGCACTCCGTATAATCTATCGCGAAGAACGAAAAACAATAATAAATAACTATTCGAGAACTCCAAATCATAACTCCAAATAAAGAACCAAAGCAATATACAAAGTTCAAATTAAACAGTACCTAACTACTGTTAGGCTATCCTAGGCATAGATCTAAGAGGTAGGAACAAGGCTTGGGTTCTATCGGAGTTGAAACGGTGAAGCCATTGGCTGTTAAGAGATACAATTTTCTAGGGGTCATGGGCTATGGTAGATGAACTTAAAAAGGTGCACAAAGTAGTCCAGAAATTAGAGTTTGGTGTACTCTTGTCACAACAGAAAGAATGAACTGGTTTGAAAATATGGATCAACATGTATGGGCTTTGGAACATTGCTAATCAATAAGACAGTGTTAATAAATAGAAAGTTTGGTTGGGCATGGACTAGTGTGGCTAAGTTTGGAATTTAAGTCTATAAGAATTGTTATAACTTAGATACTTTGGATGTTTGGAAAATGGTGCTAAATGGCAGAACATGGGATGAAAAGTATACTACTGTATAGTATTAAGATTTTACTTGCTAACCCAACAAGTCTCATCCCAAAAGGATCCACAGAGAATTAGCTACTGGCTCGCAAATCTGGCTAGTCTGATTCTGACAGATTAAAGATACTAACTTCTACTAAAAATGTACTGGTGCAAATGGCTTCAAAAGAAAGAGGGCCAATGGGATAAATTAAACTAGATCTCACAAGATTTCAAAAACCACCGGTAAAACCTAAATAGGAGTTGTGAGCCAAAATAAACAGGCTTACAAAAAGGGCTAATCCATAACAAAGTTTCTGTAACTAAAGGCTTAGAATTGGCCGTGTGTGGGAAACTGCTGAAGGTACTATTTTGCAACGACGGTGCACTAGTGGGGATGAACTTGGAAAGGTTTTAAAATAGGTTTAGGATGTAGATTTGGATTTGATATTGACATGACAGAAAGAATCATCTAATTTGAAGTGATGGCTCAAAAGATATAGGCTCCGGAACATAGCTAACTGATGTGACAGTGTTAACAGATACGACTTTTGATTGAAGATGCACCTCTGTAGATGAATCCTAAGTTGTGCAAGATGTACACTAATGTGTAGAAAATGATCTAATTGATGATCTACAGAAGGTTTGGAACCAAACGGATCAATGGAACAATTTATATTAATTTCGAAAGGTGGCTAATCCAGAAACAGCATACTGTGAATAGCAATTTCCAACGAAGATTCCGTACTGAAGATCATGGATACGTGGTATACAATCTTGTCTGGTACAACAGAAAGATTCAGCCAAAAATGATACACTGATCAAAAGATATGGGCTTCTAAACATGGCTAATCAAAACTGCTGCGGCTGAAAAATTGCTCACCGGAAAAGACACGGAGTTCGCCGGAGTTGTAGGAGGGCGGCGAAGATGTTGACCTAGGGTTCGGTGGGGCCATGGAAAACGTCGAAGCGGACACCGTGACGCAGCTTGCGCGGTCGTAGCATCTCCGGATGGCGACGGGCAAAGCTCCGGGCGCGGCTTTGGCATGGGGTCCGGGACGGCGTGGCCAACGGCATCAAGAGGTCACAAAACCTTGTCACAAAGTTAGGTAAGGGTCACATGAGTCTACTGGTGAAAGGAATCGAAAAACGAAGGTTTGGGGTGATCTCACCGGCAACAATGGTGGCGGTGACCGGCGGAGGAAGACGTCGATGTAGCCGGTTGTACAAAGTTTTGGGGCCAAACTTTCTACAGGGGATTGGAAGAGGAGAGGCAAAGGCTCAAAGTGACGCGCGTGGAATCCTTTTATAGTGGCTGAGGAGGGAGATCGGACGCGGATGTCGACGGCCGACATTCGGGGCACCATTTTTGGAAACTGCGATAATGAGAGAAAACTTCAAATTGGTTTCCTAAATGGGTTCCCGGGATGGTAAGGATTGATGGGGTGGTTTCCTTTTGGAGAGAGACGCGCGAAAAGGAAAGAAATTGAAGAAAGAAAATATGGAAAGAAAGGATTTCTTACATGCAGAGGAGGAAGCACGAGCTCGTGCTCGTGGCTGGCTGGGGCGCTCGGTGGAGATGGGCCGGCCCAATTGGGTCGGTCCATTCTCTTTTTTTTTTCCTTTTTTTTCCATTTCTTTTTTTTATTAATAACTTTTGATTCCTAACTCCAAATAAATCCAAATAAACTCCAGAAAATTTGTAAATTCAAATTTTCCAAAGTGTAAACTTTTGGGACTTGAGTCCTTTCAAAAATAAAATAAGTAAAATACTTTTGCTTATATAAATGCCTTTAGCGCTTTATAAGTAATAAATAAAATATATTTTGAAATCTATTATGAAACCTTTGTTTCATAAATTAGTTTAAACTCCCATAAACATATTGGGTTGGCATACTTTGCACTAAAATCCTTCTTTAGCTAAATACTCCATTGGGTTGAACTCCAAAGAAAATCTCATAATAATTATACGGTTCAATAAAATTCCCTAATAGCTTTATAATACCAAATCCCGAATCATGTAAATCATCGCAGATGTTTCCAACTATATATATATTTGGGAAGTCACGTTATCTCACTCTCAACGACGGAATAAATGTTGGAATAACATTTGCATACGAGGATGTCACGTTATCCTCTTCTCGAATATTTGATAGTTTCCTCTCGGAAACAAAATGAACACGACAAAGCAAATATCGGGAAAAACATAGGCGAATCATTAAATATGTTTTCTAACCATATACTTGGGAAAGTCATATTATTCCCTTTAACATTTAGATAAATGTTGGAGAACATTTCTGATCCATTTAAATATTCCAATGATGCTCTCAAATGGTCATGGCATTCAAATTGGAATCTTAGTGTGTTAATAAATCTTTCAAAAAGAACATAGGATTTATTTAGATGCAAAGAATAATCCGGTGGAAATCATAAGATGCATATGGGTTCAAAATAGAATAACTTTGAACTTACATAAATGTCCCAACCATGTTGTATAATTTGGATAGTCATATTAATCCACTCTTTTGTTGAATATTCAAACATGGTGTGGAAAAATTTAAATAAGTCCTAAAAATTTCAAATCCTTCGGAAATTCACAACCAAAATATTTTCCGAAGCCAATATTTTCATTAAAATAATTATTTTATTTAACATTCCAGAATTGGAAAATTCTAGGATGTTACAACAGGATCCCAGGATGCCAACATATCTACTGCCACATCTGATTAGTGTTGAGAAGCTGAAAGAAGTGAACTTTGCAAAGTGTGTGCTTGATTGTATTGGTATTGCTGCTACAAAGGTTGCAGATGTGAAGAGAAGTTGTTATTCAACTTGCACAGTTGGTGGATGTCCCCTTGTACCCCAGGTTAGATTAAATAGTATTGTCCTCATGTTAGTTTTTACTATTATGAGATCACATATTGACTGTGTTACTTGTGATGTACAGATTTTTTATTTAGACTCAGTAGATTTTGGGGTACACAATGCGCGAAACGATGTATTTCCCCGGATCAAGTGCTATGGAAAGGAAAAACTGGATTGTCTCATAAGTTTGGATAGGAATTCACATACTGCAAATCTTAGCCAGTGGTATGGTAATTACAAGGTAAGTGTTGTACCATATTTGTGTTTATCTTTTTTGGGTACACATATTTGTTCTGACCGGTCTATTACATTTATAGAGGCATAATCAGGCAAGGTTGAGCACTTAGGGGGAGATCAGGCAACAGGATCTACAAGGCCTAAGAAGATGAAATATAGAAGTGACAGGCAATCTAGGAAACAAGCCCGTTTCAGTAAGCTTTTGAAAATTGTTGAAGATCATCACAATGGAGATGGTTTCCTTCTGGAAGATTTGAGAAAGCAGATTCAAAAGCGGAAGAACCTTCTTCTACATAAGATCGCAGATCACATGGAAAATGAGAGCTCTAGTTCATCTAATGAATCAGAGGAACATACGACAAGCGATGTACATGGGATGGAAGGTACCTAGATGTCGCACCAGTGGCACCCTGGGTACCACCGCTGCACGACGCGCGGGTCGCCTTGCTTGCTTCCCGAGAGGACCACACCCTGGGCGGCAGTGTATGAGCAGCCCGGCAAGCTACCAGCCCAGCAGGGCTAGCGGGGCTTCGGGGGAGAATTCCCGACTGGGCACCTCCCGGGAAGGTACTTGCCGAGAGGGGCACATCCGGGCGCAGGTTTCCGTTGCGAGAGCGGGACCAAGCAAGCGGAACAGCGACGCCACGTGGGCGTGCGGCAGGCACCCTGTGCGCAGGGCTCGTCAGGACAAGGAGTGAGGCGCACGACGCATTTAATGAACCGACAGAAAGGGGATTCCCCGTCAAGTCAGACAAACAGTGACTGTTCAAGAGTAGTTTTTAGGCCCTAGACCCCTAGCTAGAAGGCTAGTGTTCTTGCATGTATGCCAGCGCACCGAGGAGGAGCTGCCCGAGCTCCCTGCTCGCCACTTGTAAATCATGCACCGTGGCACCTGTGGTATCCCCTTGGCTATAAAAGAAGGACCTCCGCCCATGGTCAAAGGGTTCGTTGGTTCGTTCGTTCGTTCGTTCGACCAACTGATAGTCCTGCACTAGCAATAGCTCAGAGTAGTAAGTAGCACTTAGCCAAAAGGAGAGAGCACCCGGGGACTCCCCCCGTCAACCTGTAAACCACAGTTCTTCGGTTAATAACAAGCTCAGACGAGCAGACTTTGCTGCTGACGAGCTGTCCAAGTTGGCAGCGGAGCGCCGGAAGTTTCCGGTTGGGGTGTTCTGGTACAGACAGACTACCCCCTCGGTCGCCCCCAAGCCGGCTGCCGGGGAAGCCCCCCCCGGCAACCGAAGGAAACCCCGCCGTGGCGGAGGTCCATGCCGCCGACACGGCGGCATGCACTGGCAAGGAGACCCCGCCTTGGGCGGTGGATATCGCCCGCTACTTGAAGGGGGAAGCCCTCCCGGAAGACGACGTTGCTGCGGAGCGCGTGGCCCGGCAAGCCAAGATGTACGCCGTGGTGGATTGCGACCTCTACCGAAGGCGTGCGAATGGAGTCAAGCTCCTCTGCGTGCCCCAGGACGAGGGGCGCGCGCTACTGGAGGAGATACACCGGGGCACGTGCTCGCACCATGTGGCCTCCCGGGCTCTGGCCGGCAAGGCGTTCTGGCATGGCTTCTACTGGCCCTCGGCGTTGGCTGACGCCGAGCAGCTGGTCAGGGCGTGCGAAGCATGCCAGTTTCATGCGAAAAAGAGCAACCAGCCGGCACAGGCCCTGCAAGTTATCCCGTCCTCCTAGCCGTTCGCGGTCTGGGGGCTGGACCACACCTAGTCGGGCAACGGGCGAGACTCCTTTCGCCCTTGTCTACGGGGCAGAAGCGGTGCTGCCCCTCGAGCTCAAGCACGGATCTCCCTGGGTACGCATGTACGGCAACTCCAGCCAACACGAGCAGAGGGTTGACGATCTAAACTTCATCGAAGAACTTCGATGCCGGGCTGCTGTGCGAGCTGCGTGCTACCAGCAGGGACTTCGCCGTTATTACGACAGGCAGGTCCGTTCTCAGGAGCTCGAGACCGGAGACCTTGTCCTGCGTCGGATACAAAGAACGAAGGCCGGGAACAAGCTGGCTCCGAAATGGGAGGGGCCCTTCCGGGTAGTGCAGGTGACTAGGCTGGGGGCTGTCCGACTGGAAACCAAAGAAGGCTTGCCGGTGCAAAATAGCTAGAACACTGAGCACTTGCGCAAGTTCTACCCGTGAAGCGGCGGAGCCCGACCCACAGGTGATGCCGCCGATGCATGCCTCTCGAACTAGTGCAGCCAGGCAATCCCCGATTGTAAACCACTAGTTGCTGTGAATGAAGATAAGTGCCGTTTCCTGAATTTCAATTTGCCTCGATTGTTTGCGTGTTTTCCTCCTTCTGTCTCCTGCTATAGGTGCAGAGAAGTCTCTTTCCATACTTGGTTGTGAGCAGGGGCTGCTGGAGCCTCGAAAACTATAACCCGTTGCCGGATCACTCCGACACGGGGTGTGCAGTTGCCGGGCTCGCCGCAATGTGCATCACGCAGACGCTGCGTCTTGGAATATAAGAGTGCTCACAACCAAGTTTGGCTTCGACCCTTCTGTGCCCGGGGGCTGGGAGGCAGGAGAGCTATCCATGTTGCTGTTGGGAATATGCCCTAGAGGCAATCATGTATGATGTAATTCCCAATGTATTCATAAATATTATTAAGTTGTCCTTGTTTGAACATCTGATATGTATCATTGAATATGTGATTTGATTGTGGAACTAAGTATTCATGTTGTTCATACTAAATTGTCCTTAGTCATTGAGGTTGTGTTGGACACATAACCTAGACTAATGTGAAAGTTGGCTGATAACTCGGTTCCACTTGTCATGGGCATGGTGATGTCATTCCAGCTTACACGGACTCGGCTAAAGAGTTTAGCGAGTCGGACTGACCCATATTGAGATGCAACGAGTAGGTCGTCATTTGCATGTCTCAATCAATGTAATCCTTAGACCTGAGGTTATCGCACAATCCGAGTTGTGGATCACCAACTTAGGTTCTGTCAAACGTTGTTCCGTAACAGGGCAGTTATAAAGGCAGAGTTCGGGTTGACTGAGAATTAAGCAGAACCAGAGAACTGAATAAACGAACACAGTGAACAGTTGCACAGACCAGTAAGGCATTAATTGTTTAAACGGCGCCAGGCGCCACACTTGTAGGGAACGAAAGCAAAGGAAAAAAACACTAAGGAACGACAAGGGCTGGTAGGGGGCCCCGGCGACTTGTTGCGGCGGCAACGAGTTGTCTGCACCCTCCTCCGGGGGCTCCGGCGACGGTTCGGGGTCCGTCTTCCGCTGCATCCGCTCGACCACCTCGTCGACGAACCCGCTCACCGCTTGGCAGTGGGTGGGGGTGTCCTCGCTGTCCAACCAAGCATCCAACAACATCTCGAGGGGGAACTCAGGGTGCCGGAGGTGCACCCTCGGACGGATCGTTCCGGCAACCTCCCGGGCGCAGTTGGCGATCTCCTCGTTGCAGAACTTGGAGATCCACACGTCAAGCGCCACGAGCTTCCCCACCAAGTCGGAGAAGAACGGGATCAGCGTGGTAACATCTGTCCCGTCCACCCGCGCGGCCCGCAGTTCGAACCGCGGCAGCAGGTCGTGCAGCGATTGGGCGATCCCAAACAGCTTCTTGGTCTCCAACTCCCGCTGCCCGATCAGCGTGCCGTGGTTGGTTCGAGCCAAATGCACGGCGTGCTTGGCCTTGCGGAGGAGGCTCGCCTGCGCTAAGAGCTGTGCGGCCTTGGCCGAATTGTCCTCACCCGCCTTGACGAGCTCTTCCCAGACAGTAGCCAGCTCGGTCTCGAGTCGGGCCCTCCTGTCCTTGGCAGAATTGAGCTCTACCTCCTGCCGCACAGCCGCTGTTACCGCGTCCTCCGTAGCCTTGGTCTGCACCTCCAGCTTGACGCGCAGGCCCTGGATCTCACCAAGGTAGTTGCTGGTCAGGTCGCTCTTCTCATCGATCCGAGCCTGAGCCACGGCGAGCACCTCTGCGTGCTCCTTCTTGGCTTCTGACTGAGCCGGCACCAGCGAGTCCAGGGTTTCCTGGAACTCGGCGCGCTGAGCCTCCAGTCACCGGTAGAGCTCCTCCTCGGGGATGACCGGCGTGGCGGCCTCTTCCAAGGCTTCCCTGGCGAGGCGCACTCCTCCCTGGCGAGGCGTGTCTCCTCCCTCAGCCGGGAGAGTTCCTGCCGCTCCTCCTCCACGGCCAGTCGCACCTCACCGAGCTGGCTCTTGGCGATCTCGTGGTGCTGCCTCACCTGGTTGAAGGAGGTGACGAAGGCCAACTTCTGGTCCGTGATGGCGTCAAGGAGCCGGTGCCCCCTGCCGAAAATGCTTGGGTCCCAAGTGATGGGATTCCAAGCCACCACGGCAAGGGTGCCGAGGTCCGTGCTGAAGGTGGCGGCCGCCGCCGATGAAGCGCCCGTCGCCACTGTTTGGCCACATAGGGGGTCGTCCGCTTGCGGCGGAGCGTCCAGTTGCTCTACCGCTGCAGCCTCCCCGGCACCCGCGCCTGGGGGTTACGGGGCTGGTGGTGTTGCCGCGGCCCCAGCAGGGGCCGCCTCCTGCTGGTTGGTTTGAGAGTCCGCGCCGGCGGCCTCTGTGGCTGCTGGCGCGTCGCCGAGCGTCTCTTCGGGGGCGGCGGCGGTTGCCGCCACTGTTGCGGCCGGCGCGGTGGGGCTTGTCGCGGGGGCTACCACCGGTGCCCCCGCTATCCCCGCGACCCCGGCAACGGGGTCAAGATCAATCACCACAGCGCCCGCTCCCGGCGCGGGCGCCGTCGGGCCTGCAACAGAGAGAAGGGTTAAGATCCAAAGGGCTAGCCAGGTTGCCCGAAGGCGGACGCGGGGGGTTCTGGACGAGTACCTTGCGGGGACGCCGGGCTTGCGGGAGGAACCTCCTCCTCCTCCGCTCCGGCCGCCATTGCCGGGACGCCTGCCGCGGGCTGGACGTCGCCTGCGGGAAGAGAGGACCGTATGGTGGCGGATCAGCGAGCGAAGGGGTGAAAACAAAGGAGCAGGGCAAGATGCGGTACCTGTTAACGGCGCCACCTCCATCGAGGACGGGTCGGCAGCAGGCGCCGCAGCGGCGCCGCTGGCCCCAGCGTCGTCCGGGACGGTGCTGCTGCCGGCTTGTGCGCGCGCCCTCTTGCTCGGTGTGGCAGGGGGCGAATCAGCCCTCCCCCTCTTGCCGGCGCTAGCCGGCGAGCCGTCCTTCGGGGGGTTGAGTTGGAGCTTGAAGCCCCGGAAGAGCCCCCGCGCAGGCGGGGCTGTGGGCACCCATGGGGTCGTCGCAGCCCGGGGCATTGCAAGAACCTTTGAAGGAGTCGCCGCGGCACTGGCGGCCACCGTGGAGGTGGTCGCCATCGCGCTGCCAGTGGCCACCACAGGAGGGGTCGCCACGGCGGCGCCAGCAGCCGCTGCGGGGGTGGTCGCTGCCGCTGTGAGCGCCCTTGACCTGCGCACGATCAGGGGCAATGAACTCAGGCAGCCAATCGTCTAAAAGGTCCATTAATTTCACAGCATGTTATTTTATTCAATTATTTTGAGTTAGCCAAGTTATGTACATTAATTTTTGTGATATGCAGGTCTAAACTGTTTGGTAAGGAAGGTGACATAGCAGGAAATGTTGTCAACAGTGCGGTCGAAGGTTAGTTTGTTAAGAAAAGTTCATGTACTTTAAGGTACATAATACTATTTGGGTTGTACAACATTCTTGCAGGAGCTGAACGACTTTCTGTTCTTCAGGAGGTCGACCAACGAGACAATCGCATCAATGAAACAACAGGTTCCTATCTGTGAATTTCACGTAGTTTCGTGTTTACATTTATACTTTACCTGGAAAAATCTCTCACTGCTGTTGAATTGTATTTTGCAGTGCTAGATGAAGTACCCGAGAAAGGTAAAACTTTAGATGTACAAAGTGGAATATAAATTATTTTTGCAAAATAACTTGGGCTGGTCAAGGACTCATGGGTAGCACCTCCAGGAAGAGCACCGCTTGCTGGATTGAAGCGACTGAAAATGAGACTCGCCGCGAAGTAAGTTTCATATATGTTGGTCGAATTACTTTGTTATCGGTACATTATCCTTAAAACGAAGTGTATTCTTTTTTAGGCACACACGTGCAGCAGAGGTTGGCAAAGACAACAATGATGTTCCATTTGAACCAAGTTAGTACCTTTTCTGATGTGATAATGTAAGCTTTTTATGTAAAATCCTATTGTGATAATGTAATCTTGGTTTAGTAGATACGTTTTCTGTTGGACGAATGACACGGGTGGTGGTGGAGACGGAGAAAGAAGTACATGCTGGTGAGGATGTTGTTGGATCAGCTTCGAACAATGATGTTCCAGTTGAATCAAGTGAGTATTAACAGTACATGATTCAGTGCATATATGTTGGATCAAATAGAACAAATTTTGACAGAATTTTTACTTTCATTAGATAATCTGGATTCCAGCAAGGACAAGCAGAACGCAGGTACAATTGAAAGTACCCTACTTCTGGTTTGTGTGATATTCCTGTACAATGCAAGTACAATGTACTTCAACTGTTTTTTCATAATTGAATTATAGGTGACCATGGAAATGAAGATGACATAATAAAGGAGGTGTTAGCAGATATTGAGAGTTCTGAACATACCATTCCTGAAGGAGATGAACCTTATTCCGAAGGTACCTTATTTTGTGAATAAAAAAAGGTGTACTTGTAAGAACAAATGTGTTAAACTTCTTCCTCGAGGACAACCCAGTGATGTACCTAGGCCTGAAACTGTGCATGTGGAATCTGCAGTTCCTGTGGAAAATGAGTCATCGATGAAAGGTATTTCTCCTATCCTTCCATTTGGTTATGGTGGCATGTAGGACTTAATTTATTATGGCTCCTTTACATAATTTGATTGTACAGGAGATGTAGATGAGGAAAAATTGGATTTGGCCCAGGGTGTGACTACAGGTTCAGAGAGTACACATTCTGGCAATTTGATTGATCTAGTTAATAGTTTTTTGGTGACACCACCAAAGGAGCACAATATGGCAGGTACTTCTGTTTCTGAATGTGATTTCAAAAGTAATTTGCAAGTTCGCATGTTTTGCATGAACGTATTTTCCTTCTCCGTAGATGAGCTGAGCGAGATGGATAACGTTCATGGTACTGAACTTCCTCAATTTGACAAGACTCCCCAATGTGAGTTCTTGTGTTGCTAAGTACTTTTCTTTATGGCTAGTACCGATTTTCTGTACAATTAACATTTGAATTAAAAAGGTAACAACAAAGATGCAATGGATTATGCTGAGAACACGACCGATAAGGAAACAACACAGGGAGATGCTGATGGATCAGCTGAAGATAATGCTGGATCAGGTTAGAACAAAGGGAGTTTGCTGAAGTTCTATGATTTGAATCTGTTTCCACATGTCTGACAATTTGTATTCTGGTACATCTTTGGTGCAGATGCTTCAGTGCATATGAAAGTTTACAAAAGAATGATCGGTAAGAGAATGTACAACCGAACATTGGTGAAGATGATGCAAGCTGAAGCAGTGAAGGGATCAGTTGTTAGTGATGAAGAACCAAAGGCTTCGTAGGACCTGGAAGGCCTCGATAACAATATTTATGTTCAGTGTCGATTAGTTGTACTTAAGTAGTTGATGTTGCTGTGGGTGAAAACCTTGTTTTGGAAATTGGAATGTTGTGTTATGTCCAGAAGGGGTCAGCTAATCGTACTTTATGTTACATCTGTCATGCCAACTTTGTAGTCGTGGGGTGATGATGTCCGTCTAATTTTGTAATTTCTGTACTTGTTAAATAAATTGGTACATCTGTCATGCCAACTGATCCTTTCCTCGATGAGTTAGAAATGTGTGGCCGTCTGAACGAACAAAGTACTTATGGTACTGGGGTGGAATAACCTTTCTGCATTCAGAACAAACAAAGTACTTGTACTTCTAGGGTGGAATAAGTAAAGAACATGTTATTAGTTCTATACAGTAATTAACGAATATATATATTCTTTGGTGGATCGTTTCGTGGAGGATGACTGCTTGGGAGATAATGTGGGCTCATTCTTGCCTCATGCTGCCGCTGCTGGTATAAGAGATGCTCTAGTCCAGCTGTTTAGTACCCTAAGACTTATAAACATATAATTGCGTAAAGTTTGCACATACTACTCCTTACTTTAGTGGGTCCTATCCTTTCGAAAACTCTTGGGGGGAAACCGAATTTGAATAGCTGGGAGGGAAAACTATATCCTTATATATAGTACATTCTCTGTTCTGTGACTTTATCTCCTCTCATTTGCACCCAAGAAGCTGCCCTCCTTCATTACCTCCCATGTCATCTCAAGAATCATTTCTTCTTAGTGCTTCTTCATCATCCTCTGTCAATGGACGTTCCCCTGATCATTCGGAGGTACATCTTTCCGTTTCCACTCGTGATATGATTCGGAGGTACATTTTCATCATCCTCTATTGGATTTGACCACCTCGCTTGCAGGTGATTTCGGGCGAGTTGAACTCAGAGGATGAAGATGGGTATGCTGCTGATTTGGAGGAGGTGAACGGAGCAACAGATGATGAGATCGAATTTCAGTCCGAGTTGGATGATGAACCCGATTTTGTAAGTCTCCGTACCTACTGTACTTCGTACGATTATATGTTTGTACTATGCTCCTACTTAATTTCATATTTATCAGCAGGAATTTCAGGTAGATGCACGTTATCTGGTGGATGCACCGTACTTTGTTAACCTATAGGAAGAAGTTGGTGAAAATGAAATGTATGTACCTAGTGGAAATCACCAGCAAGAAGGTACCGGAAGGAAGGATGGGAAGGCTGGTCACCTGTCCGATGAAGGTTCAAGCACTGAACGTAGTTCGAAAGTTCGAGTTCAAGGGAAAGCAGCCGGCAGTGATGGTGGAGACATGAAGAGGAGGAAGATGGACTAGCTGGAGTAGCTTATGGAGTGTGGTAGATTTTGGTGTACTCTGTTTTGTTAGTGTAGTACGTTGTGTACTTCGAAGTACCTGAAACTGTTAAGATTTTGGATCAATAGATTTTGGTGTACTCTGGGTGTAATCTGTTTTGGTAGTGTCGGACTAAGTTGTTTTGGTACTACGTTGTGTACTTCGAAGTACCTGATACTGTTTAGGTTTTGGATCAAAGGTGGTCAAGTGGAGAATTTTGTTTAGCAGTATGATACTATTATTCTGAAAATTAATATAAAAGTTATTGTCCATCTCGATTGCTGTTGTTTGAATCAAGTATTTTAAATTTATGGCACACCGTCATTTAGGTTTACTTGTTTAATTGTTTTTTTTCCAGTGAACAGCTGAATTTGTGGGGACCACCATAGGTACATGTATTATTAGTTCCGCCCGTGCTGTCTTTGTGCGTTCAGTACATTAGAATCCATTTGACTTCGTGGACTGGGCGAGGACAGGCGGCCAGGACCGACTTGGTGACGCAGAAACCCTAGGTGGATTTTCGGGCGAGTCCCATCGTTGCCGCCGCCGGAATCTCTGTGTGCCTGCCAATCTTGGTGGCGAAGGATCCGGTAAGCACCATACATCCATTCCCCATCCACATTTGAATCTTGTTCCTATTCCTCTCGCATTTTCTACCGTTGCGTACCGAGAACGCATTTGTTCATACAAGGGTTGGTTCCATTAATTCGTGGTTACTTGTACTTGTTAATTGTATTGTCTGGTTTCTATCCTTAGGTTCATTTCTATGGAAGTATGGGAAACTTATTATTTCTTCCCTTTTTTGGGAAGCAGTCGCACGATTTCTTTTGTACATAGATTTGGTTTGTACATATGATTTCTTTTGGTTATGTACCTGCATGTACTTATGGTTTTGTACATTTGGTCACTTCAAAGTAATATATATTTTGTACATATGTTTATGTACATAAATTTTTCAAGGTTGAGAACGAAGGAGTAAGTCAAATTGTTATCGGAGTTGTAGAGTAAAAAATTCTTAGTACATAGAGTACTTCACATTTATTTAAGTTAGTTTTGTTGACTGATGGGTATAAATTTGAAGTACCATGCAGTACTTGTATGTCTGTACTTCCATTCTTAAGTATTATATGGCACTTGATTGGTTTTTCCTTATCCACGTAGATTGTAATTTTTTATGAAAGTACTTTCTCGTATACTTATGGTTTCAGTGTTCGACATTGATGTTGCAATGCTACGTACCTTGAAGCAAATATATGTACAAGTTGATTCCTTCAGATATTTGTCTTGTTTCCCTATTCTTACTAAGTACATCTGACATTTTTGGTTAGGTATGGAATCATCTTCAGTGATCCGAAGAGGAAGAAGTGTTGGTCCTGTTAGAAGATGGCGTGGCCGTAGAGGACGCAGCGTTCATTTACCTGATAATGAGTTATGGAGCCCGAAGCTGTTTGGTTGCCACAAGCCAAGCATCCTCTATGATATGTTTGCAAAATTCAATAGTCACAAGCTCGTTTTGATGCAAGATATCAATTTTCATGGGTTGTCAAAAATGCCGAAACATCGATCTTGGAACCGACAGTTCTCTTTGTACTGTCTGAATCAGTCAAATACAGATGGAGATCCCATTGAGTTCGAGACCTGTAATGGTACTAGACTTCCCATGTACCCATCACATGTACATGATATATTAGGCGTCCCAGTTGAGGGGGAACATATATCTGTAGAGGATGAGGATGTTCCAGAGGCGGTAGTGGAAGAAGTTTGCAGGGCGCTGCAGGTACGTGAGTTAAGTCTTTCTAGTGTGTCTGATGTTGTTCAAAGTGTTATTGATCAACACAGCACGCAGAAGGAGAAAGATGCATTCCAAATTGGACTCGTCATAGTATCATTTGCATATATGCTTGAGTGCTGAGATCGGGACCCCAAGATACCAAACTTTTTGCTTCCGTACCTTACAAGTGTCAGGAAACTGAAGGAAGTTAACTATTCAAGGTGTGTGCTTGATATCCTTGGAATTGCTGCTCGAAAGGTTCATGAAGTGAAGAGAGGTGGTTATTCCACTTGCACAGTTGGTGGCTGCATCATTGTACCTCAGGTTAGAATTACTAGCCCTTACTTTAATATGATAATATCTTATGGAGTACATAATGTAATATGTGTTTGAAATTTTGACAGATATTTTATTTGGATTCCATCGATTTTGGCATGCACAAAGCACCGACAGGCGTGTTTCCACGAATCGGGTTTATGGAAAGGAAAAATTAGATTTGCTTATTAGCATGGATAAGAACTGTCATACTGTTAATGTTAGCCAGTGGTATGGTTACTATGAGGTAATTGTTATAACATTTGAAAGTACAAATTTAATGGTCCGATACATGTGAGAAGGAATCTAAGTGTCTTAACCTGCTATAGAGGTACTCAAGAGCGAAGGTTCCGAAGCGTGAAGGCAAAGGGAAAGGCGTAGCCACAGGATCGAGAAGGCCTAAGAAGAAGTACAAGAGTGATAGGCAGTCTAGGAGACAGAAGCGTTTTACTGCGTTAATGAAGGTTGTAGAAGAGCACCATGCTGCAGATTCATATCTTATTGAAGACTTGAGACAAGAGATGCAGAAAAGGAAAAATCTTCTTCTACACCTGATAGCAGATCATTTGGAGAATGAGAGTTCATCTGAAGGTTTAGACGAAGATACGACATGTGAAACACATTTGGCTCAAGGTACGTTTCGATGTTTATTTCTAATAGGAACGGGCATTGATCTTTGATGTTTCCCAAAATGGTGAAGACAAAAATGTACTTGTACCAGATGTCGATGGAGGTCAACACTCGTTCCATGATGAACATGAATCTGAACTTTTGTTTTGATAGGTAATCCTTTGTTCAAGAGGCCGAACCGACTGCCACAAACTCCTGGTGTATGGCAAAGGAGAAAAGAAGTTAGGAAGGAGGGGTCTGAAGGTACTGTAGTACCAATTAACTGTAGGGTGTAATGTACGAAGCCATTTTTAATGTACTGATTGTGGTACTGCATGCACAGTCGGAGCGTCGGTTAATTCTGCGAACGTTGAAGGAGAGAGCAGCATGAGTCAACTTGGAGACAGGAGAGATGCAGAAGGTACTACATTTTGTAAGTTGCACTATTCCAAATTTTTTTGTTATTAGTAATTATCTGTTTTGGTAGGTCCAAGAAACTCAGGAAGCCAAACAAAGGTATGGTATGCATGGTTAGAATGTTATTATTTAATTTTATAAATGGGCCACTGTAATGAAATTGGTTGTTTTCTATAGATGCAAAGGTACATCATCGGGAGATAAGATATGTCGTTGCATGGGGTTCCGACACCGGGGATGCACGAGCACCCCCTTTTTAGGTTCGGCAGTGGGCTACAGGGATCGCTCCGGCGATCACCGGCGGGACCAATGCGAAGTGTAAGAACGCACCAAGAACGCTACCAAGGACACATGCACACACTTTTTACCCAGATTCGGGCCACCTTACGGTGTAAAACCCTACGTCCTGCTTGTCTGAGCTTGTATTACTGTGAAATCAGCTGTTTACAGGTTGCCGAGGGAAGCCCCCAGGCGGTCTCTTTTTGGCTAAGTGCTCTTTGCTACTTCGGTGTACTATGAGTTGGCTCAGCAAACGAACCAACGAGCGAACCGAACGAATTAACGAAGAAAAACCCAACCCTTTGACCGTTGGCGGGGGATACCACAGGTGCCACGGTGCATGGTTTACAAGTGGCGAGCATGGAGCTTGGGCAGCTCCTCCTCGGTGCGCTGGTATGCATGCACGAGCGCCAACCCCGCGGCTAGGGGTCTAGGGCCTAAAAAATAGGACTGGACAGCCACTGTTCGCCTGACTAGACAGGTAACGCCCCTCCTGTAAGCTCATTAAATGCGTCGTGCGCCTCACTCCTTCCCTGGCAAAACTGCACACTGGGCGCCTATCGCGCGCCCAAGTGGCGCCGCTGTTCTGCTCGCTCGGCCCCGCCCTCACGGTGGGAACCTGTGCCTGGGAACACCTCCTCCCGGCAAGTGCCTTCCCGGGAGGTGCCCAGGCGGGATTATTCCCCAAAGCCCCGCTAGCCCTTCCGGGCTGGTAGCTTGCCGGGCAGCCTGCAAGTTGCCGCCCGGGGTGAGATCCTCCCGGGAACCCAGCGATGCGACCCACGCGTCGTGCAATGGTGGTACCCCGGGTGCCACTGGTGCGACAATATAGCAACAGATGTTGGCAACATTAATGCCGAAAGTTAGTTTCTTTTTACCCCTCAATGTACTCGATGGTACTTAAATAAAAAGATTACGGGTAATTATTTTGATTAAATAACTGGTTTATGACAAAAAGAAATCAGCAGCGGAACGACATGATCAGATTCGAGAGGGTCGGGCAGAACATATCAATAATAATGAGACAATAGGTACGTATGTTTATGCTATAATATTTTGGTTAGTTCGAAAAGTAATAAATAGTTTAATTACGGATGATATTCTCAGTTGCAGGTACAGCAGTTGCTGAAGGTAATAATTTAGATGTACATTCTTCTATAAAGATTATGGTTGCACAAGCACTTGGGCTGCTGAAGGACTCATGTGCTAGGCCTCCAGGAATTCCACGAGTTCCTCCGAAGAGAAAGCTCAAAAAAAGCAAAGCTCAAAAAAAGCAATAGCCTTCAGGTAAATAGCAGTCATGTGTTGTTTTATTTAGTCCATGAGTACATTAACTTATTTGAAATAATATTGGTACAAGGGATCCACGACCAGAACAATCAAGTGACGAGAAGGAAAAAGAAGATGACTGGAATACTCATGTTCCAGTCGAATCAAGTTAGTATTTCCATGACCTATGCTAATCCCATAAATTTTGTGGATCTAAACTGGAAGGGGCCAATAACATGCTCTGTGTACTCTTTAATAGGAAACGTGTTGTGCAGCAAGGAAAAGAACTGTGAAACAGGTACATTACGTTGGAATGTGGTTACAATTAATTGATAGTACTACATACATTGGTAATATAAGTTACACTTGTTGATTTGTATGTACCTAATGAAATCCTGAATGTGCACCGTACTTAATATGGAGGAGGAAATTATTGTCAAAGCAGCTGATAATTATTTGGTGAAGTACAATTGTCGATACATGATTTGAATTTAAGAAATGTACTTTCCTGCAGAACAACCTGTTGAAGTACCTATAGTACCAATTGTCCATGTGCCTTTAACAGGGACCGGTGCAAGTGAAGAAGAAATACAAGATATGTGGCATATATATTTGTTTATATCCTATGGTTTCGTACATTTGTACCTACTAGTACAATGCTCGTGCGTTGCCACGGCCTCTTAAACACGTGCACACGAAAATTCATGTTTATACAAAACATAACAATATAATTGGACATTCATCAAAATGATCTCGGGGCTGATGCTAGCAGCCGCGGCCACGGACATGGCACCCAGTCCACACCGCCCGCCGGCCGTGGCTGGCGTCAGAGCACGTGGTGGTGCAGTGCACGAGGAACGGTGGATAGCGCCGATCAGCCCTGGACCCCTTTGCTCGTCTCTTGCACGATAATCTAATCCGACGCCGACGCGTATCGAGAGCGGTCACCGCAGGGAGGTGCTGTGCGGGCAGTTGAGTCGGCGGCGGCGGCCCGGAAAGGCAGCGCTGTGGGAATAGGAAAAAGAAGGTTCGATGGAGTGTAAGGAGACACGGAAAATCAGAACATGCACGGAAATTGATGCACGGCGGACAACGACGAAGGAAACCTTCCTGCTTTTATTATTAGGGATAGATAGTATTGTATGAATTATGTATTGTATCAGATAAGATGATTCCCGTATTTTTTGCGCAGGAGACGTGTGTGAGAAGAATTGTGATGTTACTCAGGCTGTGACAGGACGATCTGAAAGTACGAATCTTGGGAATTTTAATGATTTACTTGACAATTTGTTGATCACACCGCCAGCGAAACAAAGATTGGCAGGTACTGTTTATTTTGGGTGTAATTTGTGCAAGTTCTTCGTGAAAAGTTATTGTTCGGGAAGGTGAAGTAGACTACTTTTTTTGTATGGCAGCCCCTGACGGTCCTGTTTTTGATCAGACACCTCAAGGTATGGTTTCGTAGTATAGTAAGTTTGTTCAGCATTAATATTCTTGTATGTAATGAGCCTGTGAAACATGCAGCTGAAGGGAAAGTTGGAGTTACGTTTGCTGCGTACATGAGTGTGGACAAAGAAGCGGAGGCCGAACCTGAACACGAGGATCCATCAGGTTTGAACTAAGATTTCAAAGTTAAGATCATTAGATTTCAACCGAGATTGTTAATTTGCTGCATACATGCAGTTGAAACTTTAGATATGAACGTGTACGAAAGAAGGAATGTCAGGACGAAGAAATATGACAGGTTGTAGGAAGGGGGAACCACAACAGTTTGCAAGCAAGGCACAAATAATGTGTATTGAGTTTAAGTTGTATTGTACCACCTAAGTACTTTTAAGGATCTTTTTAAGGAAGTCTGTTATGATGTGGACTTTACATTTGCTGGTAGACAAGATACTGATATGGATGTTGGAACAACCATGATGGGTGAACTAGATTTGTTAGTTATTGTATATGATAATGGTACATGTTTGTTGGCCATATCTGGCCGTATTTGTACTTTCTGGTTATGCACGACGTATTTTTGTCTTTGGTAATTACACATGGTAGTGGGTTGGAAGTAGTAAAGTACTTTGTGGATATTGACGAAGGATATCAGCTATGTACCTATCTATGTGTACCACTTGTACAAGTAATGAAATAAGAATCGAACGAACTCAGGTCATTTGAAGTTCTGGTTTAGTTGTTTGACCGTTCTACTTTCTTGGAACCTGATTGTTTATTTCTGTGTTGAGTCAAGGTTTTAACGGGACATACATAAGAACCTGAAACAAGATATCTGTAAGGGGTAGAACATATCGTACATAAGTGATTACAGATGCAATGAAATGTGGGTACATATCGTACTTTGATGTACTTTTATTTTGTAGATGCAATGAAATGTGGCAGAACATTGTTGAGAACATAAGTAGAACATAGATACGATAATGCATAATAAGAGAAAATAAGCTGGCATACATTGAAAAACAGAAGTACATGTAGGTACGCAGGTGTAGGACAGTACAGGTAGGATGGTATTTTCAGAAGTTGAGAACCATAATGACAACCAGTACACTGAATATAATAAGTAGAACCAGTAAAAGAAGTTCACAACCAAAAGGCATTCAACGTGACCGGAGAAAGAAGTGTTCATATCGAAGAACCAAAACACTGGACTTCTCCATGTTGATGCAATGCTGGTAAAACGTTTGGCCGGCTAGACTTGTCTCCAATTTGGTGGGTCAATGATCTTGAGTATGGGGTAGGGGAGCCTGGATTTGTTATTCTCCATCGTGAGGAGTTCATAAAGAAACGTATGTTGAAGCCTTGAGTAAGCGTTCTGTGAGTATGTGAAAGAGGAGAAATATTTCAAATTTAGTAATAATTAAGGACCCAATCATTGTTTGAACATGCATAAGTTACCGGTGTGAGTGGCTGCTCCAATTCATCCCCATTGTAATTGCGGACACAATGTAACATGCATAATCCACTTTGATTCCTGCGACCGAAAATAGGACATACATAAGGTACAAGAAATAGGAGGTAAATGAGGTAGAAGAAAAGAACAAGGAAAAATGTTGGAGATGATAATCTTTCAATGTTAAAACCATCATTTGAAGGAACTGGTTAAGTGTACAAATGTACACCGTTATGATGCAGTAAGTAAGAGGTACTAATGTACCCCACCAACTTTTGTGTATAAACAAGGTTCAATGATTTTGCTTACTTGTTGAACTTGTCATTATTTGTCAGCACCGGATACACGTGAGGCCATTGTTTCTTGTTGGGATTCCAATTTTCATAATAGTTGTGGAAGCAATCAAAAAGTTGTTCTTGAATGAGGTTAGCAAAATGAGCATGCAATTCTTTAATTGTTGCCGATTCCAGATGCCGCCCCAACGGATCAAGTATATGAATAATCTCTTCCTTCATGTCAAACATGTAGGCAGACCAGGATTCCTCAATGAATGACGGTACGGTGAACTACAAATGAATGTCAGTATAAGTAAGTACATATTGAGTGTTTGTGAACATAGGACATTTGGATTCTGGTTTTACCATTATGGTGGACGACATGTTGTAGCTTATCTCATTGTCAATGAATTGTTCCCGGATGGATAGGAACGATGTCAAGTCATTTTCTGCTATCGCAGATACCTGTTGTTGTACAATAGTTACTTTGCGAGTATAATGAGAGCAAAGCACTGCCGGGATTATAATGATTAGCATGATTATAATGAGATCAGAACGTATAGAGAAATCACTCTCAAGGAGATGACACCAACGCATCTTGCTGCTGGTTGGTTCCATCCTTGTGTCTAATTGTGTTAACCGCCTTACAAGGAGGTCACACATTTCGAAGTCAAGAACATCGGTACCAATAATTTGTTGATGTACTGCACTGCCATTAATTGAGATGTACCGAGGAAATTCAGTGGTTACCCATGGCCTGGAAGAAATATGTAATTAATTTCCATCTAAAATAAATGGAACTTCTGAAACCGTAAGACAATGTGTGCTTACATTTTCAAATAGTGTGGAGGCGCGTCAACACACTATTCCATAAGAGAAAGCAAGACATCACCATCTAGTTTAGGATGAATGTATCCTTCAGACCAAGGTGAGGGTGCAAACGTACCAACCTTGGTTCGACGTTTGCAAGGTGGTGAAGAAGAGACATGGCCAAACAATATCTTACTGTTAGCACACTCTATGTCTTCTGACCTCATCATCAAATCTACGATGGCATGTTCCATGAGCAACTTTGTAGCAGCTGGAGAACATGGTGCCACTGGTGTTGATTCAGCTTTTTTCTTGAGTTCATCGTCGGAAGCTGCGAAGGTTGGACCAGAATTGAAGCCAAGATCAAAAGGTGGTGGTTCAAAGTCCATGTTGTTGAACATAGATCTGCTGGTGTGAACGCCATCTATGTATGAAAGGAATTCAGGTAAATACTGTTGGCAAGCATAGCTAGTATTTCTAACAGTTCTTAGGGTGAGGTACCTGAGGCATGAGTCTTTGATTTCTTGTTGATTGCATCCAGTAATTAAAATGTTGACCTCTTGGGTGTGTCCTCTAGGGATCTCATTGTATGCACAGGTGAAGTACATTCCTTGATGTCAGCTACATGGAATGAAGCGGTGAGACCTTTGTATAATTTAAAACTTTTATTTCTATAGCATCTTAAGTTATGTAATGGAGTACCTTCGTACAGAGAGTCAAATTCATCTTTGTTACGTCCTGTTTTAACGGAGCTGCTTCCGGAAGCTAACAGCGTAGAAGAAGTCCTTATGCTATTTTTTTGACGGATGTAATACAAAGTTAACATGTACCTTGTGTTTTTGCAGTTGAAGCTGAATGTTGTGATGGCAAATGGCTGGACAAGATGAAGTTGCATATCTTGTCTGCAAGCCATAAATTTTGCTGCAGTACATGAGTCTTCTCAGCTGTGTGCCTTTCGTGCATTGCTCTTGCGATGTTTGCATTGTATTGTTTCAAATCATTCGCCAGTCTTGTGTTGCACTGTTGAATATAATTTTGATGTCAACATACTGGTGTAAGTACGTAGTGGTACAGGATGGAAATAAGTTTTGAGAGGTTCAGGCTGTCACCAGAGTAGGGTACTTTTCTCGGAGGAACTGGGGCAGTGTTGCTGCGGTAATTTGTTGGCTGGTACTAGATGCAAAATGCAGAAGGGCAGGACTTTGTCCCGATCCAGTAGTCACAATAAGTGGTTGCTGTAGTTGCTGATATGTTGGGCATACGAACAGCACCCCTTGCATTGAACTGCGTGGCAGGAAAGACTTATTTTCAGAATAACAAGATGTACATATGGTTGTTGTAAGAGAGGGTAGAACAAACATTATTGCCATAGAGCCGAATAATAAGGGGAGGTACATAAGGTACATAGTGTAAGTAAGGATGGTATTAGCAGCTCATATTAAAAGAATATCAGAAAAGAGTTAGATTGGAATACTGGTGCATGGTGTAAGGTTCAATTATGGTAAGCACATCCATCGATTAGATTGGAAAGCAAGGAATGATAGTACAACAGAAATAATGAAGTATAGTTTGCAGGTGTAGGAACAATCGTAAGTACATGAAAGTTTTAGCACTTATGAAGAGGTACAAAGAGTACATAACAATGACAAGATGAACAAGTTACCTGGTTGGCTCCATAACCACCTCCAGGCTTAGTGTCAGCTAATATGAGTTTGTAGTACTTCAGTGGGGAAAGCCACCATACGAGGGTAGATGTTCTTTCGAGGTTGCGGTGGTCCAAGTAACAAATTATCTAGATAGTGTATCTGAGAATGAAACGATATAGTATTAATGCATAAGATAATTAATGCGGGTGGTAGAGAACATGGTTTATGTACCTGCAAAAATATATGACAAGCAAATATGTTGGAAACGACTTTGTTCATGGATAAGTTGGCTTGTACTTTCTGAGCTGCCTCAACGATACCTTTTAGAACATATGCACACCAATTGTATTGACCAATTTCCTCGGTACAACGCAACGCACCAAGGAAATCAATGTTGACGTGATCGTACTTTGTTGATGGAGACAGGAGATGACCCATGGCAATGATAACAAATGCCATCTTGAATGAATCCTTCTGTAATCTTGTGCTGTTTTCTGACAAGTCCATAAGTACAATCTTCTCAGCATCTTTGAGGTTGATCTTGCTCATAGATATAGCAGCTTGTTCACGAATGTAAGCCATTGCAGCATCGGATATTTGAGTTTCTGGTCCTAGTACATCATGTTGTCCTCATGGGATACCAAATACTTTGTTCACGTCCTGTGGTGTGAACTGGAGCCTCCGAGCTGCATCTAGTACAATTGTGAAGTCTATGCAATCAACTTGGCCGAGAAGCCAAGTACTGAAGATGCGACTAATTGAATTCCATAGAGGCAGTTCAAGTAAGCCTCCAAAACCTATTTCCTTGACCAACCGTCTCTTGATAGGATTGAATTTCTTGATAGTCCAGTAAAGTCTTTGCGGATGTCCTTGAGGTTGGGGACTTGGTAGTTGAAGAAGTTTGACTTTCTTCATTGCTATCATCCTCTGTTACTTTTTCAGTACTCAGAGGACCAGACATTGCAGCATGCCCTTTGAGCTAGCAAAATTTAAAAAATCGTGTTAAATTGGAGCATGTTTCGAACAATATTTTATGATGGACAGCATAAGAAGGTACATGTAGCAGATGATAGCAGTGTAACCATATGTACAATAATTAGCAGAAATGAGATATAGAATTTTACTACAAAGAAACCATGGAAAAGAAATAGGAAGCTGAGTTAAAGCTATCGTTGGAAGTACATGATGATACATGATGCTGGAGAGTACATGCATAACATTATGTTATGATGGACAGCGTGAGAAGGTACATGTAGTAGATGATAACGGTATAACCAAATGTACAATAATTAAGACGTACATAAGGTAGATGATGGCAGTGTAACCATATGTACAATAATGACCAGAAATGACATATAGAAATAGGGAAGTAACTGGTTAGGTACATGATGTGTTGTTGTATGAAAGGGTACTTGGTAGAACAAACGTGATTGCCATAGAGCCGCATGATAAAACGTGCGTTACTTAACAAAGGGTACAACGACAAGTAATTATCAGGAATTACATGTTGGCTTTTTGCAAAATCATGGTTAAGTACACAACAGGAACAGTGGTAAGTACATGGATCGATTAGAACAGTCGTAACTACATGAGAGGTACTGAAGGAATTATATTGGGAAGCAAATGTGAAGTACATTGTACGGTTACATTTGAAGGTACAATAGTCATAATAGGGAGAGGTACAACCAGGCAGCCTCCTCTCTAGCTAGCCGGCCCCGCTAGCTCAGTAGCTCTCGCATGCATGCAGTGCGCAGTCTCCGCGCAAAGCCATTCGCTAGCTCCTCTAAAAAAAATGAAAAAAAACACAAAAAAACATTGGCTAGAGAGAACGGAAGGAAGAGGAGGAAAAAAAAATGCAACCCTAGGGTATCTAGAAAAGTAGAATTTACCAATACCATAATACTTAGAAGTATGGAAGTATATCAGGCCAGATCATGTTTTAAACATAGCACAAACTTTTATTTATATGGGTGTTTTAATCCATTACTAAAGATTAGATCCCGAGTCGGTTGGTCAATCAACTTTTGCATCAGACTTGTTGATTGTTTGTAAGTACATAAGCTTAATATTTGTAATTTAATTCATACCAACTACCAACTGTTGGTCTGTACCTACGATGGTTGATCACACGTGATATACTTCACATTTGTAAACAAAATTCAAGTTCACATGCCGAAGTGTGGTGGATCGGTTGTTTGCACTGTTTGTTAGTCCTTTGTATGCAAAGTTATATTGATAGGTATGATTTTCGAGATAATAAATCATAATTCAAGCTTCACTTGATTATTATGTTGATACTCAGATTAAAGTGTAGATTATTTGAGCTAGTCGTGTGTTTTCTAGATACTTTGTAGCGATATAATGCTGTGTTTGGTTCGCTCCTCAGTCATTCACTCATAAGCAGCAAACATCTTCTTTTTCTTTTCTTTTTTTCTTACGTTATGCATGTTATATTATGCTCCAAAGAATTATCCTTTTGTTGTTTATAAGACTGTATTTTTAGGGTTACTAATGAGTTTAAGGTGCTTAACTAATGAGCTTAAGGTGCTAATGGCCGGAACTAATTAAGTAGCTAACCCAATACATACCCAGAAAAAGGCCCAAGAAAAAGAAAAAAAGCCCACAAGTGCCCACTACGGCTGATTACGTGAGAATCGGGCAATCGGCAGCAGCAGGGCATCCGGCCGGTACGTGATCGATCTGTTCCCTACCCTCACCAGTTCTCTTCCTCTGTTCTTCTTCATCTCCAGATGACGGACGACCAGACCAGACACTGCAGCTTGGGAGACGATCGATTGATCGAATCGCCGGAGGCCGGAGCCGGACGCACGTACAGGTAAGTAACTTGCTCGTTCTTTAATTATTTAGATGATTAGGTAATCAACTAATCATCAATTCATCAACAAATATTCCTATTATTACTAGATTGTAACATCCCAGAATTTTCCAATCCTGGAATGTTAAATAAAATAATTATTTTAATTAAAATATTGGCTTTGGAAATGTTTTTGTTGTGAATTTCTGAAGGATTTGAAATTTTTAGGACTTATTTAAATTTTTCCACACCATGTTTGAATATTCAACAAAAGATTGGATTAATATGACTATCCAAATTATACAACATGGTTGGAAACATTTATGTAAGTTCAAAGTTATTCTATTTTGGACCCATATGCATCTTATGATTTCCACCGAATTATTCTTTGCATCTAAACAAATCCTACGTTCTTTTTGAAGGATTTACTAGCACACTAAGTTTCCAATTTGGATGCTATGACCATTTGAGAGCATCGTTGGAACACTTAAATCGATTAGAAATGTTCTCCAACATTTATTTAAATGTTAAAGAAACAGAATAATATAATTTCCCAAGTATATGGTTGGAAAACATATATAATGATTCACCTATGTTTCTCTCGATATTTGCTTTGTCGTGTTCATTTTGTTTTCGAGAGGAAACTATCAAATATTCGAGAAGAGGATAACGTGACATCCTCATGTGCAAATGTTATTCCAACATTTATTCCATCGTTGAGAGTGGGATAACGTGACTTATATATATAGTTGGAAACATCTACGATGGTTTACATGGTTTGTGATTTGGTGTTATAAAGCTATTTGGGAATTTAGTGAACCATGTAATTAATATGAGATTTTATTTGGAGTTCAACCCAATGGGATATTTATCTAAGAAAGGGTTTTAGTGCAAAGTATGCCAACCCAATATTTTGTTGGAGTTTAAACTAATTTATGAAACAAAGGTTTCATAATAGATTTCAAAACCTATTTTATGTATTACTTATAAACCCTAATGACATTTATATAATCAAAAGTATTTTTACTTATTTTATTTTGAAAGGATTCAAGTCCCAAAAGTTTACACTTTGGAGGATTTGAATTTTCAAATTTACTGGAGTTTATTTGGACTTATTTGGAATTAGAAATCAAAAGTTATTAATAAAAACAGAAATGGAAAAAAAGAAAAGGAAAAAAAAAAGAGAATGGACCGACCCAACTGGGCCGGCCCATCTCCACCGAGCGCCCCAGCCAGCCACGAGCACGAGCTCGTGCTTCCTCCTCTGCATGTAAGAAATCATTTCTTTCCATATTTTCTTTCTTCAATTTCTTTCCTTTTCGCGCGTCTCTCTCCAAAAGGAAACCAAAAGTTATTAATAAAAACAGAAATGGAAAAAAAGAAAAGGAAAAAAAAAAGAGAATGGACCGACCCAATTGGGCTGGTCCAACTCACCTGGCCGAGCGCCCCAGCCACTTCTTCCTCCTGTGCACGTAAGGAATCCCCTCCTTTCATATTTTCTTTCTTCGATTTCTTTCCTTCCCGCACGTCTCTCTCCGAGAGGAAATCACCCCATCAATCCTCACCATCTCGGGAACCCATTCAGGAAATCAATTTGAAGTTTCCTCTCATTATCGCAGTTTCCAAAAGAGGCGCCCCGAATGCCGGCCGTCGACATCCCACGCCCGATCTCCCTCCTCGGCCCCTATAAAAGGATTCCACGCGCGTCACTTTGAGCCTTTGCCTCTCCTCTCTCATTCCCATGTAGAAATTTTGGCCTCAAAACCTCTGTACAGCCGGCTACGTCGACGTCTTTCTCCGTCGGTCACCGCCACCATTGTTGCCGGTGAGATCACCCCGAACCTCCGTTCTTCGATTCCTTCCACCGGTAGACTCATGTGACCCTTACCTACCTTTGTGACAAGATTTCGTGACCTCTTGACACCGTTGGCCGTGCCGTCCCCGAACCCATGCCGAAGCCGCGTCCGGAGCTCCGCCCGTCACCATCCGGAGATGCTACGACCGCGCAAGCCGCGTCCCGGTGTCCGCCTCGACGTCTTCCACGGCCCCATCAAACCCTAGGTCGACATCGTCGCCGTCCTCCTTCAACTCCGGCGAACTCCGTGTCTTTTCCGGTGAGCAACTTTTCAGCCGCAGCAGTTTTGATTTGCCATGTTTAGAAGCCCATATCTTTTGATCAGTGTATCATTTTTGGCCGAATCTTTCTTTTGTAGTTACACGTCCACCTCTCTAGACCAGACCAGATTGTATACCCCGTCTCCATGATATTCAGTACGGCATCTTCGTTGGAAATTTCTATTCACAGTATGCTGTTTTTGGATTAGCCACCTTTCGAAATTAATATAAATTGTTCCATTGATCCGTTTGGTTCAAAACCTTCTGTAGATCATCAATTAGATCAGTTTCTACACATTAGTGTTCATCTAAAGAGGTGCATCTTCGATCAAAAGTCGTATCTGTTAACACTGTCACATCAGTTAGCTATCTTCCGGAGTCTATCTTTTGAGTCATTACTCCAAATTAGATGATTCTTTCTGTCATGTCAAGATTAAATCCAAATCTACATCCTAGATCAATTTTAAAACCTTTCCAAGTTCATCCACACTAGTGCATCGTCATTGCAAAACAATACCTTCAGCCAATTCTAAGCCTTTAATTACAGAAACTTTGTTATATATTATCCTGTTTTGTAAGCCTGTATCTTTTGACTCACAACTCTTCTGCCTTCCGCTGCAAGATTTTATTTTCTTTTGAGATAACCCATGAGGTTATGCAATATGTAAGTTACTACTAAATTCTGGATCAATGCGATGTAATATACTTTTAACCTTTGTATCTTGATATTATATCTTGAAACTGTGTGTGCTAGCGAGTCGATCCAGGGACTAGCACTGTAAGCACAGAGATCGAACCCTGCAAGGGGGAGGATCGCTTCATAGATGAAGAGGAAGAATCAGGGGTCTGGAAAGACGCCATCAATATCATGTTGGTGCAAACCAGTACCAGTTGCTTCAAATTCAAGCTCTAGTATTCCTGCCGTTCAGAATAATGTAGTATCATCTGAAGAGAAAAACGCAAACCCATCTGAGGAAGAGCATCCATCTGTAGATCATAACTCAACTGACAATCCAATTGATATGCAAACTGATGATCAGAATATTGTAGCATCAGTGGAAGTTTCAGAACAGGCTAGAGTAGGAAATACAGCATATGAACGGGATCCGGGTAAATGCCAACAGATTTGGGAACTCCCTCTGGATAAGCAAGAAGAAGCGCGCCGATTTTATATTTCACAGGGCCCCTTTCAGCCATACATGGCCAATTATCCGTATAATGAACATCATCGTCGATTCCAATATAGCCATTTCACTAATTTTCCTTGGCTAGAGTATTCACTTTGTCGCACCAGTGGCACAAGGGGTACCACCACTGCGCGACGCGTGGGCCCCATTCCCAAGTTCCCGGGAAGATTTCATCCCGGGCAGCGTCTATGAGCACCCCAGCAAGCTACCAGCCCGGAGGGGGCTAGCGGGGCTTCGGGGAACATTCTCGCTTGGGCACCTCCCGGGAAGCTGCTTCCCGGGGGTGGTTCCCGGGTGCGTTGGGCCCGGGTGCTTCCCGGGGTCGACTTGCCGGGACAGGGGTTCCCGGGCACCTGCCCCTGCCTCAGGCGCAAGGCCTAGTGGCCAGATCAACAGCGCCACGCGAGGCCGCATGGCGGGCGTGGGATGCGCGGTCCCACGAGGGCAAGGAGTAAGGCGCACGGCTCAGTAAACGACCCAATCAACGGGTCGTTTCCCGTCCGATCAAAGGAACAGTGGGTGTCCAATCCTACTCTAGGGTTTTAGACCCCTAGCAGCAAAGGTGGCATCCATGCACGCCACCAGCTCACCGGGGGGAGTTGTATGCCTCCCCGCTGGACACTTGTAGCTCATGCACCATGGCACCTGTGGCATCCCCTTGAGTATAAAAGGAGGACCCACACTAACGGTGAGGGGGTTCAGAAGGTTAGAGTCTGGGTTCCGCGCGAGTTTAGTTAGCTTGGGGCACTAGCAAGGAGTAGTAAGGAAAGCCCGGGAACTTGCCCGGGAACTTGTAAACGCTTGATCCACAATCAATATCAGCCCAGACAAGCAGGACCTAGGGTTTTACACCTCCGGGTGGCCCGAACCTGGGTAAAAAGCGTGCGTGTGTTTGTACTTGGATGAGCGCGCACTTTCTAGTACCTCGCTTCACCGGCCCCACCGGGCCTCATCGGCCGTGCCGGCGATCGCCGGGGCTCTGCCCCGACGCCCCTACCGAACCTAAAATGGGGTCGTGACCGCACACCCCCGGTGTCGGAGCACCGTGCGACGACATCTGGCACGCCAGGTAGGGGGCGCGGGAGTAGAGATCGTCGGAGATCGCCGACAGCAGTGTTTCCATCGACGTCGGCTTCCTCTTCTTCGCCGACGAGACTAGTCGCCATGCCCCCCAAGCGGGCTGGTGATCCATGCATAGACCCACGTGAGGCCCCAGCGGCGCACACGCGGTCGCATGACGTGCGGCCCGAGTCGGGGGCTCAGGAGAACCCCGAGCCCTCGAGGGTGCAGCAAACGCAGCTGCTTCCCCCGCCTCCTCGGCCGTCTGCTGACAATCGGCCGAGGGGACTGGCTGCCCCCAGTGCCGGGGCCAGTCGTGCGAACGGGCATGGTGCCGCCCGCGCCGGCCAGCGTGTTGAGTCGCGGGCCGAGGATGCCCCGCGGCAACGGCACTAGGAGCACACCGCGTCGCGGGCGACCCATGGGGGTTCACACCCTGCGCGCCCGGAGGCGTCCGGGGCCAGGGCGGGAAGCAGCCGTTCGGGAAACCGGCTGCCCCCCGACCGAACCTCGGCGGAAGCCCATCATCGCCGCGCGTGTCATGGTGCGGTATGAGCCGCAGCAGGGCACGCCGGCGCATGAGACGTTGGGCGAGCAGCTGGAAGCGCTTCTCGCCCTAGCTGCCCAGCAGCCGCAAGGAGAGGGCGCCCCGGTAGGCTCCAGCCACGGGCAGAACCCGGAGCGCGGAGACGCGCCACCCGCCTCACGACAGGGGGAGAACCCTCCCCCTTCTCAGGGAGGCCAAGGAGACGGGGGCCCGAAGGGGTCCTCAAACTCGTCGCCCACCGTTCCGGGGGGCGATGCGCGTGGCATCTTGAATGCCCGCCAGCAGGAGGATTTGTGCCCGCGCTTGGAGCGCCGGCGCAGGTGCGAGGTAGAGCGCCAGCGCCCACAGGAGCAGGAAGACGCTCCCACAGGCCCCGAGGACGGCTGCACCGTGTTCACGCGTGAGCTGCGGCGGGTGACGTGGCCCCGTAAGTTCCGGGCGCCCACACTCGGTACGTACGACAGGACCGCTAACCCCAAGGATTTCCTCTTGACCTACACGTTGGGCATGCATGCCATTGGCGCCGACGACAAGGTCAGGGCGAACTGGTTCCCGATGGTCCTGAAAGGATCAGCGCGAACCTGTTTGCTCAACCTGCCCGCCGGGTCCATCGCCACTTGGGCGGACCTGCGCGAGCAGTTCGTGAGCACGTTCCAGGGCGGCTATAAGCGTCCGGGAACCATGGCGGAGCTGCACACTATCATGCAGAAACCGGGAGAGACGTTGCAGGCCTCCGTCAACCGCTTCTCCAACCTCTCCTATTCCATCCCAGAGACGGAGGCAGCCGCCATCATCAACACCTTCGCCATCAACGTCCGCGATCCCAAGATGCGTGAAAAGCTGAGCACGCATCGGATCCGGACGACGCAGGACTTGTACGCCCTGGTGCACAAATGCGCCATGGCCGAGGAAGGACGCCTAGCGCCCGAGCTAGCAGCCAAGGCTGCCGCGAGCCCTGGCGAGGGCTCACAGAAGAAGGGTTCCCGCAAGCGTAGCGGGAATCAAGTCCTCGCTGCGGACTCGGGGGCTCCTGTCGCGAGGCCCGCGAAGAAGGCCTCGCCGGGTGGCGGGTCTGGGGGGAAGCAGGTCGACGCGCCCCGCTGCCCCATCCACAGCAACCCCACCCATGACGCGCAGAATTGCCGCGTTCTGCAGGGGATCAGGCAGCGGCGGGAGCAGTGCCTTGAGGAGCGCCGTGCCGCCGGCGCCTGCTTCAACTGTGGCAACATCGGGCATCTCTCCCGAGACTGCCCGAACGACCCCAGAGCGGGGCCGAGGCCGGCCGGCGATGGTGCCAGCAGGGATGAACCCCAAGGGGGGCGCGGTCAGCCTCGCGCTGGGCGGGAACGCCCTCCCCGGGGACACGACAGGGCACGCGCTGAGGAGCAGCGCGAGTCCGACTGTACTGGCGGCGACGAGCCGGGCTTCCAGGAGCCTCGTGGCGTCGCCTACATCCATGGGGGAGCTTACGCTCTCTCATCCCACGCCGCGGTGAAGCGCCTCACCCGCGACGTGTGCGTGCTGTTGCCGGATGCGGAGCCGCAACAGCCGCTGAGGTGGTCACACGTGCCGATCACCTTCAGCGTCGACGATCACCCAGCGCGACAGTTGGGTTCAGGGGTAATACCCTTCGTCGTCTCGCCGATCATTAGCAATATGACGGTGACCAAGGTGCTGGTGGACAACGGAGCGGGGCTTAACCTCCTGTCCGCCAGGCTGGTGGAAAAGCTCCAGCTGCCGGTGGAGCAGCTGAAGCCCACCGACCCGTTCCGGGGGGTGAACCCCGGGATCGTGCGTCCGCTGGGACGCATCACGCTGCCGGTTACCTTCACGTCCCGGGAAGCGTTCAGGACCGAGCACATAGTGTTCGACGTGGCGCACACCCCGTTGCCTCCAGCGTTGATCAAGTTCATGGCGGCCACGCATTGCGCCTATGGCGTGATGAAGATGCCGTCCGTCTACGAAGTCCTCTCCATCAGGTGCGACCTCAAGGACACGGCTTGGTGCGTTGGCGAAGTCGTCCGGGCCGCTGCCGCAGCTGACGCTGGCGACGACGATGCTGTCGGGGACGACAGCCTGTCGGGCGATGCCCCGGCAACGAAGAAGGCTCGCGCTACCCTGCAAGAGCGTGCCGGGGGAGGTGCAGGCTCGAGCTCGCACCCCGGCAAGGGGCAGGGGCTCCGGGAGGAGGCCGCCAAGGTGAAGAACCTGCCCCTACAAGCCGATGACAATGAGCGCACCGTTACTGTCGGTGCAAACCTTACCGCCGAATAGGAAAGCGCCCTCATCACCTTCCTTCGGGATAATGCCGACGTGTTCGCTTGGGAACCGTCGGATCTTCCCGGAGTCCCTAGGGAGGTGATTGAGCATCGGCTCGCGGTGCGCCCGCGCACCCCGTCAAGCAGAAGATTCGGTGGCAAGCACAAGAGCGAAAAGATTTCATCAAGCAAGAGGTGGACAAGCTTAAGGCTGTCGGGGCAATTAGGGAAGTTCTGTACCCCACTTGGCTGGCTAACCTCGTAGCAGTGCCTAAAGCAGAGAATAAGCTTCGCATGTGTATAGATTTTACCGATCTTAATCGCGCATGCCCCAAGGATCCCTTCCCTATACCCCGTATCGACCAGATAGTTGATTCTACCGCTGGTTGTGACTTGCTGAGTTTTCTGGATGCTTTCTCCGGCTACCAACAAATCAAGATGGCGGTCGAGGATGAGAAAAAGACAGCGTTTATCACCCCGGTTGGCTATTATTGTTATACATGCATGCCTTTCGGGTTGAAGAACGTGGGCTCCACATTCCAGCGCACCCTGCGCGAATGTTTGGGGCCCAGCTAGGCCGCAACGCAGAGGCCTACATGGACGACATCGTCATCAAATTGAAGCGTGGGGACTCGCTGGTTGATGACCTACGGGAGACGTTCGAGAACCTCCGCAGGATCAAGCTCAAGCTGAACCCCGATAAGTGCACCTTCAGTGTCAACTTAGGGCAGCTTCTGGGTTTCTTGGTTCCACACAGGGAGATACAGGCCAACCCGACCAAGATAGAAGCCATCGAGAAGATGGAGGCCCCCCGCAAGGTGAAAGATGTCCAGCGCCTCAACGGCTGTGTTGCCGCGCTGGGGCGTTTCATCTCCAGGCTGGGCGAGCGTGCCCTGCCTTTCTTCAGGGTAATGAAGAAGAAGGGTCCAGTCGACTGGACTTCCGAGGCCGAGGCGGCGTTCTAGGAACTCAAGCAGTACCTGAGGTCGCCGCCCATCCTCGTCGCCCCCAAGCTGGGCGAGCCGCTGCTACTCTACCTAGCGGCGACTGACCAGGTGGTCAGCTCGGTGCTGGTTGCCGAGAGGGAGGAAGAAGTCCCGGGGACTGGGGCTGCGGGGCAGGGGGCTGAGCGGCCCCCGGGGACCACCCCCGAGTCGGCAACCTCGGCACCGCGGAAGCGGTTGATGCAACACCCGGTGTACTTCGTTAGTACGGTGCTGCGCGACTCGCAGACAAGGTACCCGCAAGTACAGAAGCTCCTTCTGGGGATTCTCCTTGCGTCCCGCAAGCTACGCCACTACTTCCAGGCGCACCGTGCCACGGTGGTGTCCGGGTTCTGCCTTGAGCGGGCCCTCACCAACCGTGAAGCCACCGGGAGGGTGGCCAAATGGAGGATGGAGTTGTCGGAGTTCGACCTCCACTTCGCCAACTCCAAAAGCATTAAGAGCACGGCCCTGGCGGACTTCGTCGTGGAATGGACGTCCACGGGCGTAGAAGAAAGTGAACCGGAGACCAGCCTGCCTGGCAAGCTGGACGAGGACCACTGGGTCCTCTACTTCGACGGTTCGTTCAGTCTTCAGGGAGCAGGCGCTGGGGTCGTCATCGAGTCACCAACAGGGGACCAGTTGAGGTTCGCTGTTCAACTCGACTTCGCTAACTCCACCAACAACACGGCGGAGTACGAGGGCCTGCTTGCCGGGTTGCGGGCAGCGGTCGCCCTCGACACTAAGCGCCTGGTTGTTCGCGGCGATTCCCAGCTCGTGATCAACCAGGTGAACAAGGACTAGGACTGCCCTCAAATGGCGTCGTATGTGGGGGAGGTCCGCAAGCTAGAACGAAAGTTCAAAGGTTTGCGCTTCGAGCACGTCAAGCGGAAGGATAACTTCGCTGCTGACGAGCTGGCCAAGATGGCAGCAGAGCGCCGGAAGCCTCCAACGGGGGTGTTCTGTCAGAAGCAAGTGGCTCCTTCAGTCGCCCCCTAGCCGGCTGCCGGGGACGCCCCTCCGGCAGCCAAAGGAACCCCTGCAGCAGCGGGGGTCCATGCCGCTGATATGGCGGCATGCGTTGGCAGGGAGATTCCCCCCTGGGCGGAAGAAATCGCCCGCTACTTGAAAAGGGGAGGCTCTCCCGGAAGATGACGTCGCCGCGGAGCGTGTAGCGCGGCACGCCAAGATGTACACTGTGGTAGATGGTAACCTCTACCGCAGGCATGCAAACGGTGTCAAGCTCATCTGCGTGCCGCAGGAAGAAGGGTGGGCACTGTTGGAAGACATACATCGAGGCACATGTTCACACCATGTGGCCTCCCGGGCTCTAGACGGTAAGGCGTTCCGGCACGGTTTTTACTGGCCGATGCGGAGCGACTTGTGAAGACGTGCGAGGCGTGCCAGTTCCACTCAAAGAAGAGCAACCAACCGGCACAGGCCCTGCATGTCATCCCGTCCTCATGGCCGTTCGCGGTCTGGGGGCTCGACATCGTCGGCAGGCTACCGAGGGCGGTCGGCGGTTACGAATATTTGTTCGTGGCCATTGACAAGTTCTCCAAGTGCGTGGAGGTGGAACCAGTGCAGAAGGTGACCGCCCAGGCGGCCATCAAGTTCTTCAGAGGCATTGTGTGCCGGTTTGGTGTGCCTAACAGCATCATCACCGACAACGGCACACAGTTCACGAGCGCGGCGTTTCAAGCCTATTGCGAGGACATGGGCACTAAGCTGCGCTTCACGTCTGTTGCTCACCCGAGGAGTAATGGACAGGCGGAGCAAGCCAACGCAGAGGTGCTGCGGGGGCTCAAGACGAGAACCTTTGACAAGCTCAAAGGCCACAAGAAACACTGGGTCGAAGAACTCCAGCCCGTGCTGTGGTCCATCCGGACCACACCTAGTCGGGCAACGGGCGAAACTCCTTTCGCCCTTGTCTACGGGGCAGAAGCGGTGCTGCCCCTCGAGCTCAAGCACAGATCTCCCCGAGTACGTGCGTACCGCGACACCAGCCAACACGAGCAAAGGGTTGACGATCTAAACTTCATTGAGGAGCTTCGATGCCGGGCTGCTGTGCGAGCCGCGCGCTACCAGCAGGGACTCCGTCGTTATCATGACAGGCGAGTCCGTCCCCGGGGGCTCGAGAACGGAGACCTTGTCCTGCGCCGGATAGAAGGAACGAAGGCCGGGAACAAATTGGCTCCGAAATGGGAGGGCCCCTTCCGAGTAGTGCAGGTGACCAGGCCGGGGGCTGTCCGCCTGGAAACCGAAGATGGCTTGCCGGTGCCCAATAGTTGGAATATTGAGCACTTGCGCAAGTTCTACCCGTGAAGCGGCGGAGCCCGACCCTCAGGTGATGTCGCCGATGCATACCTCTCGAACTAGTGTAGCCGGGCAGCCCCCATGTGCAAACCACTAGTTACTGTGAATAAATATAAGTGTCTCGCCCCTGAGCTTTGAATTTGCCTTGTTTATTCGTATGTTCATCCCTCTTCTATCTCCTACTGTAAGTGCACAAACGTGTCTTTCCATACTTGGTTGTGAGCAGGGGGCTGTTGGAGCCTCGAAAACATAAACCCGCTGCTGGATCGTTCCGGCACAGGACATGCAGTTCAGGAGTTTCTCTCGAAAGAAGTGAGTGGGAGGAAGGTAGAGCTCGATGAGGTTATTGAACCTTCTCTCGAATTTGAGTGTAGCGCAGCACCAGAAACTGTTCCCGTGCATCCTGCATCAGCTAGAGAGGAAGCTAATGATAATGATCATGAAGTTTTGAATGAGACAACTACTGAACTTCGCAGGTCGACGAGAACACGTAATACTCCTGAGTGGTACAATGTTCGTGTCATGAATGTCATGTTGTTGGACAACGATGAACCTGCGAATTATGAGGAAGCGATGATGAGCCCAGACTCCGAAAAATGGTTAGAAGCCATGAAATCCGAAATGGGATCCATGTATGAAAACCAAGTATGGACTTTGGTAGACTTACCGAATGACCGAAAGGCCGTTGAGAACAAATGGATTTTCAAGAAGAAAACAGATGCTGATGGAAATGTTACCGTCTATAAAGCTCGACTTGTCGCAAAAGGTTTTCGACAAATTCAAGGAGTTGACTACGATGAGACTTTCTCACCCGTAGCGATGCTAAAGTCTGTTCGGATTATGTTAGCAATTGCTGCATTTTTCGATTACGAAATCTGGCAGATGGATGTCAAAACCGCGTTCCTTAATGGTCACATTGAGGAAGAGTTATACATGGTTCAGCCCAAAGGTTTTGTCAATCCTAAGGATGCTAATAAGGTATGCAAACTTCAGCGTTCCATTTATGGGCTGAAGCAAGCATCTCGGAGTTGGAATCTCCGTTTTGATAAGGTGATCAAAGGGTTTGGATTTGTCCAAACTCACAGAGAAGCTTGTATTTACAAGAAAGTGAGTGGGAGCTCTGTAGCATTTCTAATACTGTATGTGGATGACATATTGCTGATTGGGAATGATATAGAACTTCTTAAAAGTGTTAAAGGCTATTTGAATAAAAGTTTTTCAATGAAAGACCTTGGTGAAGCAGCTTACATATTAGGCATCAAGATTTATAGAGATAGATCAAGACGCCTGATAGGACTTACACAAAGTACATACCTTGACAAAGTTTTGAAAAGGTTCAAAATGGATCAAGCAAAGAAAGGGTTCTTGCCCATGTTGCAAGGTAAGATATTGAGTAAAACTCAGTGTCCAGCTTCGGCAGAAGATAGAGAAAAGATGAATAGTATCCCCTATGCCTCAGTCATAGGCTCTATTATGTATGCCATGCGGTGTACTAGACCAGACGTGTGTCATGCTGTTAGTTTGACTAGCAGGTACCAAAGTGATCCAGGAGTGGAACACTGGACAGCAGTTAAGAATATCCTTAAGTACCTAAAAAGGACTAAAGAAATGTTTCTCGTTTATGGAGGTGACGAACAGCTCGTCGTAAAGAGTTACGTCGATGCTAGTTTTGACACTGATCCGGATGACTCTAAGTCTCAATCCGGATACGTATTTATTTTGAATGGTGGTGCAGTTAGCTGGAGGAGTTCCAAGCAGAGCGTTGTGGCAGCATCAACAACTGAAGCGGAATATGTGGCTGCTTCAGAAGCGGCACAGGAAGGAGTTTGGATGAAGGAGTTCATATCTGAACTTGGTGTGGTTCCGAGTGCGTTGGATCCCATGGACATCTATTGTGACAACACTGGTGCCATAGCCAACGCCAAGGAGCCGAGGTCTCACAAGAATTCCAAGCATATTAAACGCCGGTTTCACACTATTCGTGAATATGTCAAGGATGGTGACATAAAGATTTGCAAAGAACATACGGATCTGAATGTCGCAGACCCGTTGACTAAACCTCTTCCACGAGCAAAACATGATCAACACCAAGACTCCATGGGTGTTAGATTTATTACAATGTAAACTAGATTATTGACTCTAGTGCAAGTGGGAGACTGTTGGAAATATGCCCTAGAGGCAATAACAAATTTGTTATTATCATATTTCATTGTTCTTGATAAATGTTTATTGCCCATGCTATAATTGTATTGATTGGAAACTCAAATACATGTGTGGATAAATAAACAAATACCGTGTCCCTAATACGCCTCTACTAGATTAGCTCGTTGATTAAAGATGGTTAAGGTTTCCTAACCATAGACATGTGTTGTCATTTAATAACGAGATCATATCATTAGGAGAATGATGTGATGGACAGACCCAAACCTAAACATAGCTTTTGATCGTGTCACTTAAGTTTAAGTTGCTTATGTTTTATTATGTCAAGTATTATTTCTTTAGACCATGAGATCATGCCACTCCCTAGTACCGGAAGAATACTTTGTGGGCATCAACCGTCATCTCGTAACTGGGTGATCATAAAGGTGTTTTTCAGGTATCCCAGAAGGTGCTTGTTGGGTTGTATGGATCAAGACTGGGATTTGTCACTCCTTGTGACGGAGAGATATCTCTGGGCCCTCTTGGTAATATAACATCCTAATGAGCTTGCAAGCATGCGACTAATGTGTTTAGTTGCGGGGGTATTATATTACGGAACGAGTAAAGAGAACTTGCCGGTAACGAGATTAAACTAGGTATGGCGATACCGACGATCAAATCTCGGGCAAGTAATATATCGCGAGACAAAGAGAATTGGATACTGGATTAATTGAATCCTCGACATAGTGGTTCAACCGATGAGATCTTCGTGGAATATGTGGGAACTATTATGGACATCCAGGTCCCGCTATTGGTTATTGATATTTGATCATGTCCACATGTTCTCGAACCCGTAGGGTCACACACTTAACGTTTCATGTTGCTTGGGTTAGATGAGATAAATGATGATGATATCGAATTATGATTCGGAGTCTTGGATGGGATCCTAGACGCAACGAGGAGCTCCGGAATGTTCCGGAGATAAAGATTTATATATGGAAAGTTGTTTTCAGGGTTCTGGAAAGTTTGGAATATTTCCCGGTTTTGACCGGGAAGCTTCTAGAAGGTTCCGGAGGGATCCGGAGGGTTCCACCTTGAGGCCCACCTATCCCTGGGCTAAATGGGCCTGTGAGGGAGCACCCTGGCCTTAATGGGCCGAGGGGCTAGCCCACAGGGCCCATGCGGCCAGGAGGAGAGTCCTGGCCGCGGGAGAGTCCTGGCCGCATGAGAGTCCTGGCCGCCGGAGAGTCCTGGCCACGGGATAGTCCTGGCCGGCCACGCCTCCTCTACCCCTATATAAATAGAAGGGGGGGCAAGGGAGAGAGACACCCCAAGCTTTCAGTTGGATCTCTCTCCCCTGAGCCCTCCTCTCCTCCTCTTCTCACGCGCACGGCGTAGCCCTGCCCGTGAGAATATTCACCATAGTCACCACGCCGTCGTGCTGCCGGGATCTCGTCTACCTCTCCCTCTCGCTTGCTGGATCGAGGAAGGAGGGGACAACGTGAAGCTGAACGTGTGGATACCAAGGAGGTGCTGTCCGTTCGGCACTGAGATTGATCTCATTGAAAGTTCCACTACACCAACAACGATCTCGTGATCGCAACGCTTAGCGGTCTACGAGGGTATGGTGTTCATGATCCCTCTCGTTACATACATCTAGTATATATATTCTTGGGTTTTCTTCCGCACTTCTCGCAGGAAAATTTTTTGTTTCCTATGCAACGAACCTAACACCCGCAACGTGCACCGCGCAGTCATTGCGCCTGGGAAAGAAAATGCTCACATCCAAGTCTGGTATCGGCCCTTTGTGCCCGGGGGCTGGGAGGCAGGAGGAGTTTTCTTTGTGTTGCTTTGTATATTTTCGTAAATTTCGAAAAAATTTGCAGCACCTCAAGCCTGGTAAGAATCTAACCTGCAGGAAAGGATGGAATCTTGTGCACTGTGATGCCCGTGGGCTGCCCACGGGTCGCACCATCCACCGGTGCCTTGTGGTGCGGGATGACCGTAGCACAAGAGGCTCACCGCACTCCGAGGCTTCTGACTCGGGAGGGCGCCGCCACGTGTGCCACAGTTGCCTGGTGTGCATGACGGCGGAGACTGTACTGCGTTTCAAGGAAGGGGTGCCATGGGTGTTGCGCGGGCCCGTCACGCACGGTGGCAAACCCCCCTCCCGTGCCTATAAAAGGCGCGCCCTAGCTACGGAACGGCTCAGAGCGAAGCCGATTCCGGGGTTGTTAAGGCGGGTGGTGCCACGGAGGCGCGATGGTGGTGCATCCCATCAGCGCTTAGCACCGACGGGTGTCCTGCCATCGCGCCCCTACCTCATCACCCTATCGAGCCCACCCCGAGGGGCGTCGCAGAGGCACGGTTGTAGTGCATGCCATCAGCGTCCTGCGCCGACGGGTGCACTGCCGCCGTGCTCCTGCTGCGCCCCTTCAAGTGGGTGGCTTCTGGGCGAGGGTCGTCGCGGAGGCACTGTGGTGGTGCATCCCATCAGCATACGGCACTGACGGGGTGCGTTGCCACAATGCCCTTGCCGCGCCCCTCCATAAGACACCTCCGCAAGTAGCAGGGGCTGTCGCGAAGACTCTATGGTAGTGCATGCCATCCGTGCCTTGTGTTGACGGGTGCACTATCATACAGACCCGGCCGCATTCCCCTTGAAAGAGCCTTTTTCAGGCGCGGGTCGTTGCGAGGACGCTATGATGGCGCCGGTGCCAGCGCCCGCCACCCGTTCCGGCCCATCACCGCGTCCCTGCCACGGCCCTCGAGCAGTTTTGCTCCCGGGCAACAAGGGCTGTCACATCCCTTGGGACGAGCTCCCCAGAAAAACCAGGTCTCCCTAGTTGTGGGGGCTGTCGCCGGGAGGCTATAACTTCCTCACCACCCGTGCCCACCGTTCGGGGTGGGGCGCAGCTGGCGGCGAGGACGTTATAGCCGTCTTGCGGCTGCTCCTGGGGCGGAGTCCTCCTAAGCCAGGGTTCGTCCCTGAAGACGAGGGTTGCCGCGTGAGCGTGGTGGTAGCATCGGCGGTGGCGGTTGTCGCTGGCGGCGATCCTGCCTCCGCGCTCCCGCCGCATCCCTCAGAAACCATTTCCCTTGAACAGGTACCCAAGGTGGGTTCCTACAAAAGCAGTGCCCCAGCTGCACTTTACCGCCGAGCGTCACGAGGCATTGGACTGAACGGAAAAGCTAAGTGTCTGAATATGAGCGCTGAACTCGCTAAGAACTGAACGAAATTGAGTTCTGTCCCGTTGGGTGTGGCCCCAGATCCTGTGCGTAGCCGGGGTGTTAGAAGGGCGCTTGCGGGGGGAGTGCGCTCCCCGTGTGGCTTCGCGGGTCTGTCCCGGAAGGGCACGGCTTGAAGTAGTTACCTCGCAAGTGGAGTGGCTCCCCGCTCCCGCTTGGCCCCAGGACGGCACCGCGGGTCCGTCCCGGGTCCCTGGTCTGGTCAAGGGTGAGGCGCACGAGCCCCCCGCAACACAAGGCAAAATACGCAAAGGCTAAAAGGGCCACCCCGCTAGACAGCGCCGAGAACAACGAACATGTCGAAAAACTTAATTGACTAAGAATTGGACGCTGCTTCGCCAAGTGTGGTCCCGGAACCCGCGCGTGGCCGGGGTGTGAGGAGGACGCTTGCGGGGGGAGTGCGCTCCCCGTGTGGCTTCCGGGCCTGTCCCGGGAGGGCATGGCTTGGAGTAGTTACCCCGCAAGTGGAGTGGCTCGCCGACTACCGCTTGACCCCAGGTCGGCACTGCGGGTCCGTCCCGGGTCCCTGGTCTGGTCAAGGGTGGGACGTGCGAGTCCCCGACAACACAAGACACAACACGCAAAGGCTAAGGGAACTGCCCCGCGAGGCAGCCCCGGAAACAAGGAACAAAAATTGAGCAAATTAAAAAGGTTGATTGACAGAGTGCTGAATGATTGCATGGACTAATCAAAAGATGATTGTTCAAACGGCGCTAAGCGCCATACTTGCAGGAAAGCAAACTAGAGAAGCTACATTGGGAGCAATGAGCCCGGCGGGGGCCTGCGGCAACTAATTGTCGCCGTCTTCGGCCGGTGGGTCGGCGGGGAGATCAGGCTCCGGCTTCATCTGCATCCGCTCAACGACCTCGTCGACGAACTCGCGCACTGCTTGGGTGTGCGTGGGCTCGTCCTCGCTGTCGGACCAAGCGTCCAACAGGGACTCGAAGGGAAATTCTGGGTCCCGGAGATGAATCCGCGGGAGGATTGTCCCGGCAACCTCCCGAGCGCAGTTGGCGACTTCGTTGGCGCCGTACTTGGCGATCCAGACATCGAGCGCCCCAAGCTTCCCCATTAAGTCGGAGAAGAAGGGGATCAGCGTCGTGACATCCGTCCCATCCACCTCCGCCGCCTGCAGCTCGAACTTGGGCAGCAGGTCGCGCAGTGACTGGGCGATCTTCAGCAGCTTCTCCGTCTCGATCTGCCGCTGCCCGATCAGTGTGCCGTGATGGAGTCGAGCGTCGTGCGCGGCCCTTTTAGCCTTGCTGAGGCGGCCCGCCAACTTCTCGAGCTCTGCGGCCTTGGCCACATTGTCCTCGCCGGCCTTGACGAGCTCCTCCCGGACGGCGGCTAGCTCGGTCTCAAGCCTGGCCGCTCTGTCCTTGGCAGAGTTGAGCTCGGCCTCGAGCCGCGCCGCCGCTCTCGCCGTGTCCTCGGTGGCCTTGACCTGCACCTCCAGCATGACGTGGAGGCCTTGGATTTCGCCACGGTAGTTGGCGATCAGGACGCTCTTCTCGTCCAACCGGGCCTGGGCCGCCGTGACCACCTCGGCGTGTTCCTTCCTGGTCGCCTCAAGGGTGACCGACATTGAGTCGAGCTTCCCTTGAAGCTCCACGCGCTGGGCCTCCAGTTGTCAATGGAGTTCGGTCTCCGGGACCACCAGCTCCCGGGCGTCCTCCAGGGCTTGCCGGGCCAGCCGTGCCTCCTCTTCCGCGAGGCGCGTCTCCTCGCGCAGCCGGGACAATTCACGCCGTTCTCTCTCCACGGCCTCCCGCACCTCGCCGAGCTGATTCTTGGCGGCGGTGTGGTGCTCCCTCACCTCGTTGAAGGAGGTGACGAAGGCCAATTGCTGGTCCCTGACGGCGTCCAGGAACCGGTGCCCCCGCTCGTAGATGCTCGGATCCCAGGTAAGGGGGTTCCAAGCGACCCTGACGAGGGTGCCGAGGTCAGTAACGGGGAGAGCCACCGAGGACGGTGAAGCCCCTGCTGCTGATCCGGGGCTGTGCGCGGGGTCGCCAGCCTGCTCCCGGGGGTCTTGCTGTCCTTCCCCAGCAACTTCCCCTGCGCCTGCGCCCAGGGACCCCAGGGTTGGAGAAGCTTCCCTGCTCCCGGCGGGGGCCGTCCCCTGCGGGGCGACGGGAGAGCCTGCGTCGCCGGACGCAGTCATGGCGGCGGCGATGTCCACCGCTGCCGCTGTGTCCGCCGCAGCAGGACTAGACATAAGAGCAGGTTCCGGCTCCACCCCCGCCCCCATGGCCTCGACGACCGGGTCAAGATCGACCGTGGCTGCGCCCGTTCCGGGCAAGGGCGCACTTGTGCCTGCAACAATGAGAAGCATAAGGATCGGCGAGTAACGGAGCCTTCAAAGACGGACAAGGGTAACCAGGGTGGTCACCTTGCGCGGCTGCCGGGCTTGCCGGGGAAACCTCCCCTGCCTCGCTTGTGCCGGCGGGAGCGTATAAGAGGCTTGCCACGAGCGAGCTACCGCTCACTGCAGAGAAAAAAAAGGGTATGTTCATGAGTTTGGCTAACAAAAATTGCAGTTGCAGAAGAGTGACGAAGACATACCGGCTGCCGGCCCGGCTCCGTGGGGGCTTGGTCGCCAAGGGGCACGCCGTGTCGCTGCCGACCCCTGCGGCGGTGGGGTCGGCGGCGCCGCTGGCATCTGCGCGCGTCCTCTTGCTAGGTGTACAAGGCGGGGAATCGCTCCTCGCCCTCTTGCTGGCACCCGCCGGCGAGGAGGACTTCGGGGGGTTACGCCGGAGCGCGAAGCCCCGGAAGATCCCCCGAGCAGGTGCCGCCGTGGGCGCCCACGGAGTCGTCGTGACCCGGAGAGCTCCGGGTGTCGACGGCGAGGCCGCCACGACGCCGGAAGCAGAACTCGTGGAGGCCCCCGCTATCGGGGCGAAGGCCGTTGCCGGGGCACCGGCGACCCCTGCAGGCGCTGGCGCTGCCGGAGTACCGGCGGGCACCCCGGGACGGGTTGCCGCCGCAACGCTCGCGGCTGTCGCTGAGGTGGAGGCCGCCGACGAGACACCCGCGGCCCCTGTTGCCGCGGATGCCATCGGAGTGCCGAAGGGCGCCCCTGAAGCGGCCGCCGCTGCAAGGTTGGTGGCCGCCGCTGGGGCGGACATCGCTGTCGAGGAGATGGCTGTGGCCGCTGCAAACGTCCTCGATCTCCTCACGATCAAGGGCGCGCTGTCGCTGCTTTCGTCGTCGACGTCTCCAGCGACCCCCTCCGGGGATGCAGCCGCCTGGCCCGCCTCGTCTTCCAGCGACTGGAGGGAGGGCCAGCTGGGCTCGGATCTGTCCCCGCTCTCCTCGAACACCTGCTTCTCGCGGGGTGCTTGCGGGGGAGCGTGCGGGACCCGGGTGGGGGTGTCGTCCATCAACCCCCACTCGTTGCAGGGCGGGAAGACGCCGACGATGTCGCTGAGCACCCTGACGCCGGCGTGAAGAGAGGAAACCCCCGGCGGGAACTCCGTTGATTGGAAGATCTCGCCGGAGATCCCCCTCACCCATGTCCTGAGGGTCTCCAAGTCCACGCCGTCCTCCTGGAGGCGTGTCCTGTCCCCGGGGCGCGTGTACATCCACGCGGGCCGGGAGCATAGCTGCAGCGAGGCTATGCGCCAATGGACGAAGGTGCGTGCCACGTCCACATCGGTGAGCCCTGCTAGCCGCAGCGCCTTGATCTTCTCCACGATGGGGAGGAGGTCGGCATCGCGGTGGTACCTATCCTGCCAGCCGTTCTGGGGTTGCGGCAGCTCCGTAGGCGGCTGGATGAACTCCTGGGGGTCCTCCACTCGGACCCAGCACCAGTCGCTCCGCCACTCTTATTCAATCTTCTTCCCCGACCGGACGATGAACTCGGACTTCATCTGGTCGCGGGCGCGGAAGACCACCCCCGACGAGATCGCCTTCGCGTTGTCGATACACGGGTAGAAGTAGTGGCGGAAGAGCCCCACCGATGGCATCACCCCCACGAACGCCTCACAGAGGAACTAGAAGGTGGCGAGGAGGAACAGCGAGGTGGGGTGGAGCTACGAGTGGCGCAGCTAGTAGGACTCCATCAGTGCGTGGAGGAATAGGGAGAAGGGCGGCACCATGCCGCAGAGGAGGAAGCGCGCGAACACCCGGAAGTCGTTGTCCTGGTGTTCAGCGCCTGCCGGGAAGATCCGCGTCTCCCCGTGCTCGTTGAAACGGGAAGCGACAGCGTGCCGGAGCTTCCCCAGCGCCTCGCCGTTATAGCCGGGGCGAAAGAAGGCGACTGTGGTGCGCATCTCCCGCCTCTTCTGGTCCTTGGCGGCGTCCACCTTGATTACCGCCTCGGTCTTGCTCGTCGCAGCCCTCTTCGAGACCTGGACCTCCTTCCCTTTTCTGGTGGTGGGGGGCGCCATGGAAAGCGACGGCGGAAGCTAGCAGGAGCGCAGGATGCGAGATGCGGAAGGGGATGGAGGCGAAGGCGATGGGGGATGAGTATTGTTCCCCTTTTAGCAACAGTGGTGGCTTTATGACACCCGGCCGTTTGGTAACGGCCGGTTCCGTACCCTACGGGTGCGCGGGGATAACTCCTAATCACTGGGAGTAATGCGCGGAGTTGCCTTAACTTCCCAATTTAGGGGGGGAGTTAGGGCAGAAATCACGCGTCCACTGCTCCGTTTGTAACGGCGCCGTACACGGGGCAGCGAACGGACGCGGGCCCGCGACTGAACGGGGCCCACGCGTCGGTTAAGGGCGTAGCCCAGCAACCGACCAGGGGGAGACTCTTCCGGTAACAGGTGATGCCGGCCCAAGCCCGGGGGCTACTGTCGCACCAGTGGCACCCGAGGTACCACCGCTGCGCGACGCGTGGGCCCCATTCCCGAGTTCCCGGGAAGATTTCATCCCGGGCAGTGTTTATGAGCAGCCCAGCAACTTACCAGCCTGGAAGGGGCTAGCGGGGCTTCGGGGAACATTCTCGCTTGGGCACCTCCCGGGAAGCTGCTTCCCGGGGGTGGTTCCCGAGTGCATTGGGCCCGGGTGCTTCCCGGGGTCGACTTGCCGGGACAGGGGGTTCCCGGGCACCTGCCCCCACCTAAGGCGCGAGGGCCAGTGGCCAGATCAACAGCGCCACGCGAGGCCGCGTGGCGGGCGTGGGATGCGCGGTCCCACCAGGGCAAGGAGTAAGGCGCACAGCTCAGTAAACGAGCCGACCGACGGGTCGTTACCCGTCCGATCAAAGGAACAGTGGGTTTTCAATCCTACTCTAGGGTTTTAGACCCCAAGCAGCGGAGGTAGCATCCATGCACGCCACCAGCTCACCGAGGGGAGTTGTATACCTCCCCGGTGGACACTTGTAGCTCATGCACCATGGCACCTGTGGCATCCCCTTGAGTATAAAAGGAGGACCCACGCTAACAGTGAGGGGGTTCAGAAGGTTAGAGTCTGGGTTCCGCGCGAGTTGAGTTAGCTTGGGGCACTAGCAAGGAGTAGTAAGGAAAGCCCGGGAACTTGCCCGGCAACTTGTAAACGCTTATCCACAATCAATATCAGCCCAGACAAGCAGGACGTAGGGTTTTACACCTCCGGGTGGCCCGAACCTGGGTAAAAAGCGTGCGTGTGTTTGTTCTTGGATGAGCGCGCACTTTCTAGTACCTCGCTTCGCCGGCTCCGCCGAGCATCATCGGCCGTGCCGGCGATCGCCGGGGCTCTGCCACGACACCCCTACCGAACCTAAAAGGGGGCCGTGACCGCACACCCCCGGTGTCGGAGCACCGTGTGACGACACACTTGTTAAACATCATGCATATTGCCTGCCTTGTTTCCTCTTCACAAGAAAGACAAATCGTAGATGTGGCTCGGATACATTCACAGTTGATGGATTTTCAAACTGGAAGAAGGTGATGTAACATCCCAAAAATTCAAACCTTTACATGTGCATTGCATCCATGAGCATCCTGACACAATTGCATGTTTGAATTCAAATTTTGAATCACAAAAGACTTTAAGAGATTTTGTTTACATCCCTGTAACCTTTGGATTTTCAAACCAATAGGGTTGATGTATAAAAAGGTTTTAATGCATATATAAGCTATCCCATAATTTTTGGTTAATTATTTGGAGTTGAAAAAAGTATTTTTATTTAAATAGTTATATGGCCCTAAAGCATTTATAGGGCAAATGTATTTTTACATATTTTATTTTGAAGAGAAACTACTCCCAAAAGTTGTATCATGGTAGAACATGATTTTACAAATTTTCTGGAATTTATTTGGACCAATTTGGAGTTCAAACTCAAAAGATATCAAAGAAATGGGAAAAAAAACAGAAAAAGAAAAGGTCTAAAAGAAAAAAAAAGGGTAAACGGACCGGCCCGGCCGAATTGGGCCGAACCGGCCCAACTCTTCACGCGCACCCGCAGCCCAGCCAGCCCAGCGCCCGCGGCCGCGCGCCCGCACCCGCTGACAGGTGGGGCCCACCTGTCAGGCCTTCGTCTTCCCGAAGGAAACCCCGCGCGATCTCCGCCGCCGACCCGCGCCGCGCCGTCGCCGCCGTGACACCCGCGCCCGCCGATTTCGGCCTTCCCAAAGTTGCCCGAGCACGTCCTCTTAAAGCCCCTGCCCTCCTCTCCTTTTCCCCCAACCCAGCTCGCCCGATTCGCCCCCAGGCTGCCCAAATTTTGCGCCGCCGCCGCGCCATTGCTGCCGCCGTCCGCCACCCGCCGTCGCGTCCCCGTCGACCTAGGTGTGGACTCCGACGTCCCCGAGGAGCGCCACCGCCACCAGCGTCTCCGCCTCAACTCGCCGCGCACGCCCATCTCCTCCCCGACCCGAGACCTCGCCGGAAGAGCCCGCCGCCGCGCCCCGCGTCGCCGGAATCCTCGCCGGAAACCTAGCCCGCCGCCGGTAAGCCTCGAGCACCCTCGTCCGTCCGATCTAGATCGATGGCTAGGATTAGATCACTTATAAGACGAACCGGTACGCACTGTGGAGCGTCCGATCTTTATAAGTTAGATCTAACGGCTCGGATTAATCCACTTAAACCGAACCGGTACGCACCAATGAGAACGCGCCACGTGGCCCTAGTTAATAAAATGAAAATCTAATTTTTAATTTCCCGGATTAAATAAATGGCATTTTGCAGATAGGCCCCTGTTATTTCAAATGATCATAACTTTAAATCTGTTTGGCCAAATTTAGTGATCCACACCTTTTTGGAATCCTTAGAAAGTGTAGAATCTTTTGGCACTGTCCAATTTCAAATTTGAATATTTGAATCACATTCAAATTACAGATTAGGGTTTTATGCCATTTAAATCATAACTAATTATTTAGAAGTCCTTTTTGAATGAAACCAGTGCCCAAAATTTTGTTTTAATGTCCTCCGTCCAATGGGGCAGAGAAATAAATATTACGAATTAAATTGTTTTGCAGATGCAAATAAAACCTCATTTTAGGTTTTAAACCCTAGCTTTTGCTTTTTCTTAAAAACCCTAATTACATGTGTTTAATTCTCAAGGCATTGGATCAGCAGATCACCCAAATAAAATAAACCAAACTCATGTCACGTGTTTTGCATCGCATCATGGCATACATACTCTTTTGTCATGTTTGTATTGTGTGTTTATGTGTGTGTATATGTTTGCTGATGGTATAGTATTCTCGGAGAGCGAACCTTGCGATTGTGACGAGTGTTTGAACTCCATCTACTATCAAGGCAAGTTCACTTTGATCATATACCCATTATTTTATTATGCACTAGATTTTTATTAGTTGCGTTGTCAGGATTATTATTGTATCTATGCTAGCTATGATCTGTCCTAGTAGTATAGGATACCTTTGCCATGACTTCACCACCAATTGCCATCGTAGTAGTAAGAGGCTATGCTATGATAATATACGAGGGTGGTATTATTACAAATATGATACTATTGAATTACAATATGATCTTCCTAGTGTATGGCAAAACAAGTAATTCAATGAATCGTCCTGGGTGGGCTGCTTTGAGTTTTCTGATGTCGTGACGTTAGGTCCATTTCTATGGGGCCCGCTGAGTCGTCTCTCCGTGTGATTCGGGAGCGTCCATGGTCGCCTCCCCGTGCGATTCGGGGAGCGCCTGCGTCACAATGTGGGATGCCACCCGGCATAACCAGAGACTGGACTAGTTTCCTGTTTAGTAGCTTCCAGTACAACCACATGGTATTATGGGCTCTGCCAGGATGGATGTAAGAAATATGAACCCGGATCCGAGGTGACATCGGTATGTAGCAATGTAGGTGGGGGCGCGTCCCTCAGGTGGTTTGGGGGAATATGTTCTGAAAATTCCTGTAATCGATGCCGTTGCTACTCCACCTGGAGGACAGCAAGGGATTAACACGTCGATTTCTTGTGGGTAAAGTGTACCACCTCTCGAGAGTGTCAAACTAAGTACTTAGCCGTGTCCCCGGTTACGGACAATTATGAGCAACTAGACATCGGAGCTGTAAGGAAAGTCTCACTCATTCCAATTTCCTAATAAAATGAATGGTTTGAACTGGGTAGGAGCATTGATGTTTCTACTCAATGTGCCTAGGTTAATAGGAGCATGGGTGTTTCTACCCAGTGTTCAATAGAATTCAAAACTATTTGTCTAAAAATGATAGGATTTGAACAATGATGCTTTTATGCAAAATAGCCAAACCCCACTTAGCCAAACTATGCATGTACTTGGTAGGTCCTTTATAACTCTAGTGAGCTTGCCAATACATTCAAATGTATTGAACACGTAGTGGCTGCAATTAATAATGCAGGTGGGTCCGACGATGAGTGAGGCTCGTCGTTTTGTCATGGGTCATGTGCTTACATTCCAACATGCTCTCTCCTCTGGGGGTAGATGAGGCCCTTTTACTCTACTTTTCCGCTGCAGCTTCATGATACATTGTTGTCATGGTTTTGAACATTATTTGTTTATGCTGGCCCAAGAGGTCATGCAAGTTTGTAAGTACAATTTAAGTTCTGGATGATACGATGTAATAAAGTACATTTGACCTTTGTATCTTGGTATTACATCTTGAACTGTGTGTGCTAGTGAGTCGATCCAGGGACTAGCACAAGTAAGCACAGAGATCGAACCCCTGTGAAGGGGGATCGCTTCAGGTGAATGCTGGAAAAAATTGTGCTTTCTTAACTCACATGGGCAAAGATTCAAACTCTGCTCATAACTTTTCGGTTCGATCGTTTCATAGTCTGAAAAATAGTATGACTCATATCGACAAGGCGATTGTACAAGCATCTGCAAAAATGATTGGAAATGCAAGGCAAAGGCTTAAAGTTACAATTGATTCCATCAGGTAAGAAATATATTTTTCATTCTTGTACTGTCCAACATTACAGCTTCATATGTTGTAGTATAAATCTATAACAAGGTACTAATAGCCTGTTCTTTTATGATTTCACTAGGTGGTTAACATTCCAAGCTTGTGCTTTTAAAGGCCATGATGAATCTCCAGGATCCATAAATCAGGGTAATTTTCTTGAACTGATAAAGTTATTGGCTTTGTATAACAAGGAGATGAATGAGGTTGTCCTACAAAATGCTCCACGCAATGCTAAGTACACATCTGGAGAGGTTCAACAAGAAATTCTTCAGTTATTATCTCGTAGAGTGCAGAAAAATATTATAGAAGAAATTGGTACTAGCAAGTTCTGTATAATGGTGGACGAAGCTCGAGATGAATCCAAAAAAGAGCAGATGGCATTGGTCATTCAATTTGTTAACAAGGAAGGGTTTATAAAGGAGCGGTTCCTTGATGTTATTCATGTAAAAGACACGGTTGCATCGACTCTGAAGGATGCAATTTGTGCTGTCCTTGTTGATAATAATCTGAATGTGCAAGATATCAGAGGACAAGGATACGACGGGGCAAGCAACATGAGAGGGGAATGGAATGGACTGAAGGCTCTTATTCTGAACGAGTGCCCTTATGCATATTATGTCCATTGCATGGCTCATCAGTTACAGTTGGCTCTTGTTGCAGCATCAAGAGAAGTGCCTGATGTGCACAATTTTTTTCAGCATGCAAATTTCATCATAAATGTGGTTAGTGCATCGTCTAAACGCAATGATGAGTTACTTGCAAAACAAGCTATTGAGATTGCACGTGAAATTGAATTGGGAGAGCTCGATACAGGCAAAGGGGCAAATCAAATAGGCTCTTTACAGAGACCAGGGGACACTATATGGAGCTCTCACTTCAAGTCAATTCACAGCTTGCGAAAGATGTTTGGTGCTACAATTGCAGTCCTAAGGAGTATAGCAACGGATCGTTCCGTCTCACAATATTCTAGAGGAGATGCTGCAGGAGCCCTAAAGATAATCATCTCTTTTGATTTTGTTTTTATTCTGCACCTCATGGAGAAAATTATGAAGATAACAGATGTCTTGTGTCAAATACTCCAAAAGAAATCTGTGGACATATTGAATGCATTAAATTCTGTCTCAAACACTAAGGCGCTTATTGGTAAGCTAAGGGAAGATGGTTGGGAACCTCTTATGGAGGAGGTTAAATCTTTTTGTCTGAAGCATGAGATTGATATCCCAGATTCGAACAACAAGTATGTCTCTTTAATTCCCCCTGTCTTCTATTGCATTCTATTTATCGTACACTTTCTCATATTTTTATACAATACGACTTGCAGGTATGTTGATGTGACTAAGTCTCGGAACAAGCATGATAACACAACAACACTTCACCACTATAAATTAGATGTGTTCAACGTTGCCATAGATCAACAAGTGGTGGAGCTCAATAATCGATTTGGTGTTCAAAGTACAGAGCTTCTGACACTGTGTGCATCCTTGGATCCAAGACTTGACTCTTTTGACATATCAAATATATGTTCTTTGGTGGAAAAGTTTTATCCGGCTCATTTTTCTACCCAAGAACGAGCTCAACTGGAGTCTCAGCTGCCACATTTCCAATTGGATGTCTGCAACCATCCGGAACTAAAATGCGTGCCTTCACTTGCTGATTTGATAGTTGGTCTAGCTAAAACAGGTAAATCTGATGCATACTCGATGGTTGATAGGTTATTGCGCTTGGTCATAACTCTACCAGTGTCAACCGCAACCACCGAGCGAGCCTTTTCAGCTATGAAACTGATCAAGACGCGTCTTCAAAATAAAATGGGAGATGACTTTCTTCGACACTACATGATCGTCTATATTGGGAAGGAATTAGCTAGAAAAGTCACCTCCGATAAGATCATTGACTTGTTCGATGAGCTTGGTAGTCGTAGAGTTAAATTTAAGCTCATAGAAATTTAGTTTCTTTTGTTCTTGCACACATTTGTTGCTATACTTTCTATCGATATACTACATTGAGACTCTTTATATTGAGACTTTATATATTGGTATTTTTATCTATACTTTGTGTTTTTAGTTTTTCGCCCCCCTCATATTCAAATCCTGGCTCCGCCCCTGGGTACAACAGTCATAATAGGGAGAGGTACAAGGGTAGAAAAAGGAACAAAGAGTACATAAACATGATGTAAAGAAAATCGGTTGGTACGAAACAGGAAGAATGAAGTACATGATCCGATAACCTACGTGAGAGTACTTGTACTAAATTAGGGGTACATCACACACAGAACGTAGAAGAAATAAGAGATGACAGGTACCTTGGAAAGACTCATCGTTTAGTTTGGAAAAAGAAACACCTGAGTGCAGAATCTTGAAATCCTGTAACATGAAACGAGAAGTGTGAGTGGTACGTACTGTGGAACAAATATTTTGAGCAAATCGAAAAAGGACTGTAAGGTGCGGATACTACAAATCGAAGTACCTGCTGAATCTACATCGTCCAGGAAGTAAGGAGACTGTAGAACCCTAGAACGAGACACAACAAAATCGAAAGACTGACTAAAAATGAACTAAAAGAAAACAAAGAGCACAGCAAGAAAGTAGAAAAGAACTAAAATGGTCTCCTCAGAAAGAAAATGGTCGTGCAAAAAAAGCTCGGAGGAAGCACAACAATGGCAGAAGCATTTTGCAGAATGGAGGAAGAAAGAGTCCGACAGATAGATGCGAGATGGAGGTGGATGAAGTGAGGAAGAACAGCGCAAGTGAAGCAAGAAGAAATAAATATCTGAACCCACTACCGCCTGACAGGACTGTGGGCCTCTTGACATGACCAGACTTGGCTATGCAGTGGCTTTGCAGGGGCTGCAGGGCTACGAAATTTGTCAAATCAACGAGGGATCCATCTAAACAGAGCGAATTATGGCGACCATTCGATCATGATCCGTCGGTAAGCATCGTGGGGGTACATAGTTGGGGTGGCACCGTGATGTTTTGCATGAAGCATTGTCATGCCAGAGAACATTAAGTAGAGCCAATGGATTACAGCAAATTCCGGAACCTTCGTAATGCAACAGTAACTTACACACTAGCTGTTTATACCTGCTACATAGTTGACAGCAATAACAAAACTAAATCATTAAAACTCCTGGAACATCTTGTATCTTGTATGATTTGTCAGATATGAACACTATAGTCCAAGATATATTGACATTATACTGGTACAGACATCTGTACATCACAATGACTGAAGTTGCCCTACAAAGGATCACCCCAGGTGTGCAAAAATCAGTGAACAAGTTTCAAATGCCCACAACGCCGACCGCCACTTACACCGCTGACACTGCAACTCCGAATTGAAGCCTCCGTCTTAAGCACAGAGTCATATACTTCCTTGTCAGTCACCCATACGTACAGAAAAACATTTTGAAGTACAGATTTTTGTTGAAAAGTTTAGAGTAGAGCTGCTACTATCCCATTTAATATCCAAAGAACTATGTATCACAATCCTTCCGGTAGGCATGGCAGGCATGCAGTATTTTACAGAGAGCCTGAACCTGTGAAGGCTTTGCTGAGTACAGAGGTTCTGAAGAGGATAACCTGTAGACAAATGAACAAAAGACTCTTATTGCAACTCACTAAGATAAAATTAAGATATTTTTTTTATAAATTCAACAGTCATGGTCATATCAGAAGAAACATTCAAGTTGCATCTTGCAACTAAGATACATCTGTTTCTTATATAAAAAAACTGGTAAAGATCAAGTTGCAGCACTGCTCACTAAAATGTGCACTTCCAGTCAAAAGTTTTTGCTTCTTTTCAGAATTTTTGTTAACTAATATTTCTGCACTGTATAGTTACTAAACTTAATGGTTTTACTCTCCTTTCATTACGTGTTGTATGTGGTCACTAAGGTGTGATTAATCATGAGGTTACCTTATCGACTTGTATAAGATCTTTGAGGGACAAAGCACAAACAATGATAGTGTACTAGGTATCTAGCATGATCTGTAGTCATTCTTATTACAGTCTGACCTGAAGTAGGTTTTTCTACCCGTCACTACACTTGCTCGATCGGCTAATGATTACACAATTGCATATAGTAATTAGCAATCACATACTCTACTTGGAACGTTGGTACATTTAGGCACGTCGGTCGTCGAGAACTCGAGATCAGTATAACTGTCGATCAACTCAGCTAATCATGCCTGAACGTCGGTACATTTAGTTAGGCGCCAGGTCCTACGATCGATCGAGTTTTCATTCAATGCTCCGTCTGTTGCAAAAGCAAGAACGAACGTACGTACAACAAATAGATTATATACAGTATATACGATCTTATATGAATATAAACTGAATCCAAGTAGAAACATAAGGCATAGACAACAAAGCATACGCGTACGTACCTCTGGCCAGAAACAGCAAAAGCGATCGAGCTCGCTTGGCCAGCTCTAGAGTCTGTAGCCGATCGGGCGCCGGCCACCACCTCCGCGCAAGCGCCAAACTGACGCCTTGAGCGCGGGCGGGACCGCCGTATCCGGCCGGGGAGGCAGGCGGCAGCACGGATCCAGCCGGGGGGGAGGCGGGCGACGACGGCGCGAGGGGAGCGCACGGCGGAGGCGGCGCGAGGGGAGCAGGTGGGTGGCGGCGCGCGGGGCGGAGGGGAGGAGGAGGCGGCGGCGCGAGCTGGGAGGCGGTTCGCAGGGGACGCATAGTTGGAGGGGTCGAGCTGGACGGTCGGGGAAGGAGGCTCTCGTCCGCAGGTTGGAAATATGAGGATCATCGCTTAGAAATAATTCCAATAATCAACGGCCAGAAATAATCCCCGCAGGAGTACTGAGAAGTACTGAAAAGTACTGGCCACCGTAAAAGAGCTCTTTGATAAAATAAGAACAAGCTTCCAGAACAACAAAAAGCATCAGCAGTCTTGTTAATTTAAGAGGCTACAGACCCAAGACATTTGTTTCCTCCTATTCGATGACTCCCTGTAGACTTATAAAGGAGCATCATAGCCATATCTGTTTGAGCTGCTAACAATCTGCATCACAGAGAGGTGTGAACCTGACTTTTACTATTTGCTGGGCTTCACCTTATTCCTCGACGATTTTCTTGTAACCTGACCTGGTATCTTGCCCGCCCTGGCAGTAGGTTTGTCCAAACCATGCTCATCGTTGCTATTGCTCCCAGTTTTATTTGGTTCCATAGCCCTGAATGTTGTAATTAACTCTCTTTCTTGGCTTCAAATCATCATCTTCCCATGTTCTCCATCTGCCACTACTTCGCTGCATCACCGTCTATGCTGACTTGTCCTGTTGGTTAGCCGTCACCATCTATGTTGATCAAGCTAATCTATTTTTCAAACATATACATGCACTTTTTAAATTCTCCAAAGAGTTCATTCCAATTTAGAATATTTAACTTTTTGCCGGTTCCTATGTCATGCACTCATGCTCCAAGAGTTGATTGAAGAAAAGCTAGTGCCGATGTGAGCTCTTGCACGTACATGAATATAGTGTTCCCTAAAACACAGAGATACGGAAATAATTATCAGAGCTAAGTTAATTTGTTTTAGATATCAAGGGAATAGTAGTCATACACACAAAGTAGGTCAACTAACTGAGTGACAGACCACAGAGTAACATTCCATATTTGGCTTTACTTTTACATCTTTGTGATTTTTAAACTCAGCAAGCAAAGAATCTGATGATGAACGTGATGCGTACCTTGGACAATGAATCGTTTCACAACTTTTTGTAAAGAGAAAAGGCAAAGACAAGAGTGAAGCAAACGCATGCAAGGAATGCTGCTAATGTGTTATGTGTATGTGTGCTTGGCCGTTTCCCATGCAGTACTAGCTAAGCTAAGCCCTTTTTTCAAAAGAAAAGCGGATTCCCCTGGCCTTAATTTGCATAGCTAAGCTAAGCTAAGCATATATACTTCCTTACTGCGCGAGGCATACGTCTGCATGCAACTTTCAGTTTCCTCGTTGTATCTAGGCTTGTGCAAGTGCAGCAATTAATCCAGGTAACTATATACTACCAATCCTTCTGTATATGTATCTGCACATTAAACCAATTGCTTCTCCAAAATGTATACAAGTAGTCTTTCTTCAAAAAAGCATCATGTTGTAATTAACTTGTCCAAATTCTTGCATTGATCGTATACATGTTAGGGAAGAAGGAAATTAGATCCGGAGATTGCTCCAGATTGACCCATGGGTTAGAGATTCCAACTGGAGTTTGCTGGTATTTGAAGGATTGATTTGATCGTCATGTCTGAAGACTCTGAACCGGAGGTAATCCATCGGGCATGCACCTCTCCATCAGTTCAGTTACTGCGTTTAATAAAGTTGTGGCTGAGTGCATCAGTCGATGCAGAGGCCGGGGGTTCTCTCCTTTTCGAAAAAACAAACCAGTTCAGTGACTAATGCCGCAGTCCGCCGATCTGTGACATAGTTTCTTTTTCTTATTAGACACACACAATTATCATTGATTCCCTATTTATCTGTGTCAGTAATTTATGTCCTAATATTTTTTAGGGATGCACCTCAATGAGAATCTAAAGAAACAAAGCTAAAGTGACAAACCTCATTTGGTGTTATTATTGTTGAACACTGCAGGAGACCGAGATCCAGTTCGAAGCAAGAAACGTCGATGATTCCGCGGGAGAGATAATTGGTGTTTTGGAGGATACAAGCAAAGGAAATGTGATCTGCTTCTATGGCTGGAATGGATTGGGGGCATCGGCAGCTCTCAAAGTAGTAGCCCAACGCCTGAAATCATCAAAATCAAAGTTTGACAAGGTTGTCCATTTGGATTGCTCAGTGTGGAAAAGCAGGAGGGAGCTGCAAAAGTCAGTCGCCAAGGAGCTAGAGCTTCCCCAATCTGTGATGGACATCTTCAACTGGCACGACCAAGAAGATGATTTCAACGGGGTAGACGAAGGCGCTAGAGGGGTGATATCTGATGTCACGGCGAAGATCTTCCTAGAGCTTGTCAATAGTAGATTTGTGGTGATATTTCACAATGGGAGTGGAGAATACATTGACCTGTATGAGTGTGGTGTCCCCATAACAAGATTTTTGGGTAACAAAGTGCTGTGGACGTGGCGCGGGAGGTTTCGGCTCCGTCTCAAACTAAAGGACGGGGAAAGGAAAAAGATGGGCATGCTGACTGATGTTGTTATCTCAGCTTCTCATGGAGGCCTCAGTCATGAAGAATTTTGGGATCTATTGCGTGAAGAGTCCAAGGAGGTTGTCACTTACATGTGTATTCCTGAGCTTGAGCCTAATATGAACCATGTGATAGTGATGGAGTGCTTCCTATATGCCTGGGCACTGGGACGTGCCAACAGCGGCATCAACTGGGAGACCCATGCTTCAAATTATTGGGTATGCGATGGAATCATACCAGGGCAAGGTGACACATCAGCCTGGGAGATTGGCGATGCTCTAAGGAGGAGCATACGCTTGCATTGGCTTCTACAAGAGATTACTGCTGGGCAACAAATTGATGCTGCCAGTCTTCATTGCCTGCGGTGGAGGCCTAATAAGAGGTGGGTTTCTGCCACGCACCAAGTCCTAGAACTACAACAGGCCCTAGCTCCTGAGGTGACATCCTTCCTCCTCCTCTCAGATAAAACTGATAGCATGGCAGCATTACCAGCTAGCATCTTCCAACATTCAGAAAGTAGCAGGCTGCGTGTGTTACATCTCTCTCGTTGCACCTTCAGTTTTGCATCTCCTCCCTTCCTCTGTTGTGACCAACTAAGATTGCTCCATCTGGACCATTGCACAAATGTAACAGTAGTCGATGAGAATCCAAGTCACATTGAAAATATATTATGTTTCCAAAAGCTATGGGTGCTGGATCTGAGGTTTACAGAATGGTACTGGCTGCTATCAGAAAAGATGAAGGGTTTAATGGCAGACCTCAGGGAGCTGAATGTGGAAGGAGTCAGGCATGAGAGCATAAGTGATTTGTTCCATGATAGACCTCGCCTTGTCATGCTCCGAGTAACAGCTAACCGGGACCATGGTGACGACGACCAAGAGAAAAATAATCAAATGCCATTCCCCAATATGTCCAGTGCAAACAGCCTTAGCCTTAAGACAATCATCCTTGACGGCTGTGTCAGATTGGAGCAAATTGTCCCTGGCATCATGCCTCCGTCGCTCGAGTCATTTTGCTTCTTCAACAATGCTGCAACTACCACAAAGATATCTAGCATCTCTTTCCAGGGTTGTTCTCAGTTGAAGAGTATACTACTCGGAGGATTATTTGGAGGCCTCAAGGAGCTAAACCTCTCGGGAACATCAGTGAAAAGCCTCGACCTCAGAGAAGTGGAAACTCCAAACCTCAAGCGTCTCATCCTGCTAGGCTGCAAGATGCTCTGTGCAATATTATGGCCACCAGAAAACAAAAGGTCATATGTTTTGAAGGTTGTGCACATCAACACCATCCGATCTGCATCACCTAGCCAACCTAATTGGGAAGAGAGTACCAACGAGGTTAGTGCTTCTACAAGGTTGTCATCTATTCATACCGTTGCTACTACACAGCCAGGCATCGGTGGAGCTGCATCTTTTCACTTCTGGTACATCTCTGTAAGGGATGCAAGGCTTCTTAGATCACTTATGCCCGCAAGAGAATATATCGATTCTGTGTATGGATATATCGAAATGGATTCATCTCCGACATGTAGTGTTGCTGTTGGTGCCAGCTTAGTTGCTCAAAGAATCGGTAGCCTGGAAAAGCCTTATAAATATTTAGATGCAAGAGATGCCATCATTCTAGCTCACCTCCATGATGGTGCTGTTAATGAAGGTGCAATCAGTTGGATATGGGCTTGCCCAACTAGTCCTACTCCACCAGGTCAAGACTGGTATGTTCACATACAAGATGAGGTGGAGATGAAGAGAGGATTACTACAGGAACAAGGGAGCAGCATTGAAGGAACTAGTACTGGTGGTGCTCTACTCCCAAGTTTCATATGCCGTAAGGCATGGTCGCTTCATGTGCATGATAACTCGTCCATCGCTTGCATCCCATCCCCAAGAGGTTCGAGGTGGAACTGCCTTAGATTGTGCCAAGTCGAGAGGTGCCCCAAGCTACGCACTGTCTTTGCTACTCACCGAAAAAGTTTTAGTGAAACCATATTTTGGTTCTTGGCCACTTTTTGGGCATCCCAGCTTCCAATGGCGTGTTACATCTGGAACTGGAGTGCAACATCCCAACCTGGCAGAGGATCCTTTGAACACCTAGTATTCTTGCACCTAGACTATTGTCCCAGGCTCATACATGTGCTACCCCTCTCCAAGTATATGGCCACTTTGCCGCACCTGGAGACAGTTGAGATTGTGTGTTGCGGTGATCTGAGGGAGGTCTTCCCTTTGGAACCTGAGTGCCATGGGAATCAAACAATTATAGAATTTTCCAGCCTAAGGCGCATCCACCTGTATGAGCTTCCCACACTGAAACACATTTGTGGGAGCAGGATGTCAGCACCAAAGCTTGAGACCGTCAAGATCAGGGGCTGCTGGAGCCTCAAGTTCCTGCCGGCCGTCCGCAGCAGCACCACCAACCGGCCCAAGGTGGACTGCGAGAAGGACTGGTGGGACAATCTGGAGTGGGGCGGCTTGGCGGCGAATCACCACCCTTCACTCTACGAGCTGACCCACTCGATGTACTACAAGAAGGCCCAGTTGCCGAGAGGCCCTCTACTCAGGTGAGAGGTATATATGTGCATCTGTCCGTCCTTTCCTCACAACCAAATATACTAGCCAACTTGATTTTATTGTTCTATATGTAAAATATAAAATCATCTCATTGACGATTTGTTGTGCTGCACCGTAGGTAATAAATCCCTTTCATGAGTTGATGCCTACGTGAGAGTCGATCCGATGGTGCTTCCTTAAAAGCTGATGTCTTCTCTGTTGTGTATGATTGTGCGTTGCTTTCCCAGCTTCATGCTGCCATGGTGTTGCTATGCAAGTGCATAGACTGCATCGTCATGGTGTGGTGGCGTGCCTTTCAGTTTGGTTTGATTTGGTTTTCTCGGTCAGCTTTGCTCGATCGATCAAGATATGCATTGAAGTATCTATCATCTGGTTGGATGTATGACGATTGAACAAGCTTTGGGCAAGAGAGAAATAAATAAGGGAGGGCACTCTGCTTGTTCCGCATAAGCACCCTGCTTTGGTCATGCTGCTGCTATGCGCTCCCCAGTGTGTGTTGTGGTGTGTGATTTCTCAACTATGGACTGATTGTTGTAATATTATTTATCTATTACTCCGACTTATATATAAATGACAATGAAGATTTATGTGTCATATATAAATTCATTGTAGCTTTATGTTTTTTTCTCTCCACTCATTATATAACCTCTTGTAAATTTGGATCTTATTAGTTCAGATTGTATGCTTGTTCAAATATGTCTAGAATTGCCGTATCTTTAGGCAATAGCTGCATCAAAACGGCGCGATCTATTCATGTTATTAGGAATACCAAATTAGATCGTGTTGCTATCTCTTTCTCTCTCTCTCTAAATCTCACGAACACAATGTTGAGAATGGGTATTGTGACCCTCCGTGTTTGCAATGGTTTGCTAATTTCCTTCGGATGTAGATATTGGGAGGCTTGGAATTGAATTGGGTTTGAGTACCAATTCTCCTAGGAAACCAAATTGGGACTGAACTGAATTCCGCTGTTTGGTTGCGCGTTGAATTGGCTCATGGAGGAATCAGAGTGAGATACCAATTCTAATTCCTATTTGGATGGCCAAAGTTGGAATTGTATATTTATATAAAAGTATGAAGCTTATACTGTGCTGTACATGTATCGTAACAAAATTTTCAGAACATGCGAACGTACCTCCATGTTTATTTATAGAAAGAGAGAATGCTTGCAGAACTGAACCAACAGTGATTAAAAACCACAAAGAAGAGGATTAGGTTTTAGTACCAAACAGAGAAGAAGAAAAAGCTGTTGCTGCTGTGTACAGGGAGGGGAGAGGTGCAGAGGCGGGGAGATCGACAGCGGCTGCAGGTTGAGATGGCCGGTGGAAAGGGAGGAAATGGCATCGGCTGCAGGTGGGGTTGGGTGGCTCACGTCGGATCTGGAGAGAATACGAGAGAGGGAGGAGGAGAGGTCGAGGGAGTACCGCGCCCGGTCGCTCGATTAGAATCGGTAAGTGAGGTCGTCGGATACTGGGGGAAGCAGGACGTACCGCCGGTGTACGGGGTCGCACACCGCGAGCTCCCGGACGACCGGCGGCGGCTGCCTTTCGCCCACTTCCGGGGCCCTGCGGAGGAGCACACGGCCGTCGCGGGCGTCCATGGCGGTCCAGCGGCAGTGCGAAGGGAGGAAAGAGAAGGAGAAGTCGGCGGCGAGGTCGAGCGCTTTGGCGGCGGGCGCGGAGGGGTGAGGCGGGAGCGCCGGGTGGAACCCGAAGAGGTTGATGAAGCCGAGAAATGGCGGAGCGTGGAGGCGGCGGAAGCGGCGGAGGAAGGCGCCGCCATCGGCGGTGACGAGGCTGCGGAAGGAGACGCAGGCCGCGGTGGCGCGGGCTAGGTCCACGGCGGTTGGTAGCCGGAGGAAGATCTCCGCCAGGAGGTGATCGGGGATCTCCGCCAGACGCGAGTCGCCGGGAACAATTTCCGACAGCCGGCCGACGGGAATCCTCGACGAGACTGGGAAGGGGAGGAGAGGCGACGGAGGAGTTGGTAGGTTCTAGGGTTTAGGGGAACGGAAGAGCTCGCCGCCGGCTGCGTGCGGGTGGTGCGGCCGGTGCTGGGAACAGTGAGTGAGTTTTTTTGTTTCCTTTTCCTTTGTGTATTTTGCTGCCGAAACGGGCCTCGCTGGGCTGGAAATAATTTTAACGGGCCACTGTCAGGCTGGGCCGGGCCGTCCGCCGTGCGCAGTTAAATTGAGTTTTTTTTTCTTTGCTAAATTATGAAGAAATTCAAATTTGGCCCAAGGTGTTCTTCTTAATTTCTTCTTTTTTCAATCTTTCAGATCTTTCCGGCTCCAAAAGCACAGAGAAGAAATGAAAGGGCAAACAAAGACAAGGCCCTTTGCGAGCGGGCTGGGCTCGCGCCACGCCGAGCCACCACCGCCACAAGCAGCCGTCGCCATAGGAAGAGCACGTCGTCCCGTCCTCGCTTTCTTCTTCTGCCGACTGCCTCGCGCGGGTCCTCCAATCCGCGCGCGCCCATGGACCTCGCGGTGAGAGCGTCTGCCGCCGCGGCTTCCTCCTGCTCCCCCTACCCCACCTCGCTCCAGCACCAGCAGCCCCCCCGCGCGCGCGCCACTCACCACCTCCGCCGCCGGCGCCCCGGCCTCACACTGCCAGCTCGCCGGGTCGTCGCCGCCGCCGCCGCGTCCATCGCCGTGGACCCGGTAAGTACGCACTAACGTTTCTAGCCCAGGATGATCCTTTGCCTGCCAGGTGCTCGGCGTTATGGCTAGGCAGGCGGCCGGTACTCGGCCCCTCGGGTCTCGGGCAGGAACCGGGGCCAGTAGAGAGCTCTTAACCCACTGATTAAATCTGCAGAAGAGCCTTTTTTTTCATGCTAGCCCATACGAGTTCTGGCCGGCCCTCCAGTGCTGGCTTGCGAGTCTAGTTTCGGGCAATGGTAGATATGTTCCCTGATGTGTGAAACCGAGACTCAATTTTCGGCGGTGCAAACTCTTCATGCAGGAAACCAACGCCGAGCGGAATGACATCTCAGAAGCTGAGGTGTTCGCGTGCCCTGTTTGCTATGAACCGTTGATCAGGAAAGGCCCTCCAGGCATAAACCTGTATGTGCAACACAACTCCATTCATCACTTCCATTTCTCTGAACTCTGCTTCACGTGTTTCGGATGGAGTGGAACTCAACTCATGATGTTTGTTTTTGGCCTTTACGCGAGTCCCAGGCCAGCAATTTATAGGTCTGGATTCAAGTGTTCGAAATGCAAGAAGTCGTTCACCAGCAAAGACATCTTCTTGGACCTCACTGTCACCTCGGGAACAAAAGAGTACAGCGAGCTGAAGCCTGCTAGAACCGAGCTGTTCAGGAGCCCGCTCGTCTCGTTCCTTTACGAGAGAGGGTGGCGCCAAAACTTCAACCGGAGTGGCTTCCCTGGTCTTGATGAAGAGGTACTTTCTAGGCAACCTTATTCTTTGATTCCATAGCATTAAGCCGTTACTGCACACTGACTTTTTACATGCTTAGCTTATAATTTCATACATGTGGCGCAGGCAAGTTTTTGATGCCACAATGAAGAAATATCACCAATTTTCATGTATATTCTTCTTATGTGTTGTTGTGGCTTTGCCAGTTCCAAATGGCTCAAGATTATTTTCAACCGGTAGCTGGCGGTATACTCATCGATGTCAGCTGCGGCAGTGGCCTGTTTACAAGGAAGTTTGCAAAGTCTGGGGCATACTCAGCTGTGGTTGCTTTGGACTTCTCTGAGAATATGCTCCGCCAATGCTATGAATACATCAAGCAAGATGATACCCCCCTAAACACGTGAGATTTTCACTCGTTTTTATTGTGAGCTTTCCCTGTGAGACTTGAAAAATATCTTGCAAACATCCAACTGTAACAAACCACCAATTAGACAATCGGGCCAATTGAGTGGAAGCCATTGGTTTATTTTATTTATACAAAGAAAGACTATGATCTATGTGCTCAACATCTAACTGAACAACATTTGATAATGTACTCTATCATTTCCATATGGTACTGCTGCAGCATTTGATCATGAACATTCATCAATATTATTCCCAAACCTTGTTCAGGCAAATAATTAAGTTTTCTTCTTTTGGTTCTGCAGGAACCTTGCACTCGTAAGGGCTGATATTTCGAGGCTCCCTTTTGCTTCATGTTCAATTGATGCCATTCACGCTGGAGCTGCTATCCACTGTTGGCCATCCCCTTCAAATGCGGTATAGTATCTGTCTCATTTGCACTTTTGATTCAACCGACTTATGGTATTGTAGGTTCATAACTTCATATAGAAAAACTGATGTCTTCATAGTTATGATATTCATCAAGCCCACTGAATAATCAGCCAAGTCTTCATAGTCTAAATGGTCATTGCATGAAAAATAATGCCCAGTATTAAACCATGCTAGTTTAGTGCTCACTTAGTATGCTTTGGACAGCTTTTGGTCAGATTGTGCTGAATATCTCAGTTTCAATATAGTACTTGGATATGGGGCATTACGTGATGACCTGTTCATCGGAAAAATACTTTAGTTATTTAACATTTTATTATTATTTATTGAATAGTTATAGCATCATTTTCTAAGACTTCTCGTATCAGCTGTTTGAATTTGACATTTTTATTAGCATTTGACACTGGTATATGATGAGGATCTACTCCCTTCTGAAGGATCACCGACATAAATTTTTTTGTTATGCTTTGGGCAACTTGACAAACCAATCCTGTACATTACAGCCTACTGCCAATCCGCAGTTGATCCATTTTTTGTATATGAACTCATCATCTTGGCATCTCCTGCCGCTGTGAAAAAAACAGGTAGCTGAGATCAGCCGTGTGCTGAGGCCAGGCGGCGTCTTTGTGGCAACAACCTTCTTATCCACCCCCACGAACAGCGGCCCCTTCTCCGTTGGACCATTAAGGCCACTAAGACAGGTAAATCGGCCGGATCATTTACTGCTATCCATTTTCTGCTTAGCCAAGTTTTATCTAGCTTGATGCGCCTTCTCTGCTTTCTGCCGCAGATTGTTGGACCAGTGAACAGCAGCTACAATTTCTTCACTGAAGCAGAGCTGGAAGACCTGTGCAAATCCTGTGGCCTGGTTAACTACAGCAGCAAGGTGCAGAGGTCGTTCATCATGTTCTCTGGGCAAAAGCCTTAGCCAGGAATTCCATCCAAACATTGTATAGCCACAGTTTACTACTCCGTACCCCATGAGATATGGAAGGCCGGAACCCGGAAGTTGTAGATGCAGAGGCCGGAAGAAACTCTTTGCACATATTAATTCGGTTGCACCGTATATATGTCAGGTATCAGTTGATGCATGCGATGCGAAAGCAAGGAGATGCGCAAAATACCTTGAAAAGTTGAAATCAAAGTCCCTCGTTAATTGTCAGTGGGCACTATATACTGGAGTATATGGATAAGCACTCCATTAAGCAACCGTTGAACTATAGCTATTTACAAACCTGGCTGCACGTGGAATTAATGAGATCCGAACTAACGGCGAGCATCGAGCTCACACTCTTTCTTCTTCGGGAAAAAGAGAATCAGCTTCTTTATCGCCTCGTAAACCTCCGGAAAGTTCCCTAGTCAACACGCCAGTCCGGCGTCGAGATCTTCCTAACTGAGCTAGCTCATGACTAACCCTTATGGCCTTATTTTGATCCCAACTAAGTTGTACAAGTTGAACATTACTTTGTCCTAAGCACTCCCCAATGGCACTAATATAACTGGCTCGAGCCGCATACCTAGAGTAGTAAGTGGGTTCTACCACTAGTAGTAAAATTTGGCAGGCCTTGATTTCGTGATTTGGAAAACAATTAATTAGCTAACTGTTAGAGCTACAAATCACAATGCATGGATCTAGCATAAGCCAGAAGGGCCAGGCCAGGCCGGTCTATAAATTAGCACCCAATCGCCTGTCCATTTCCACCAGCTGATCATCTACCGGCTTAAGCCTTCTCATATATACTCAGCTCCATAAACGTAGCTAAGCTAGCTTAGATAGAGCTCTAGCAATGGCGGGCACGGCCAACCCTTCTTCGTATTACCAGAGTGGCCGTGTCACCCGAGAGGTGCAGCACAAGGAGCATCTCTTCCACTTATACATGTTCCAGCACACGGAGAACCTTCCAAATGCTAACCAGAAGGTCATAGCGCGCCCTAATCCTCCTCATGATTTTGGTCTGACCATCGCCATTGACTGGGCCCTGCGTGATGGTCTTGGCCCCAACGCGAAGAATGTCGCTCGAGCGCAAGGCATGGCCCTCGGATCTTCCATCGACGGCCCCAAATGGCTCATGTGTCACAACATTGTCTTCACCGATGAGAGGTATGTCTGCTTATTTCTTGGCATGCCGCTTACTTGTGTTAACTGGTCGGTTTTTATTACATTTTCTCTTCTTGCATATATAGACAATCATAACCATTCAGTTAAGATTTTTTCATCATCTGTATCTCTACGAATTTTGCATGAATCTCAGTGCTTGGATCAGACGATTGTTAGCGTCGAATTATAAATAGTTATTTCTCGGTCGCCTTAGAAATAGCAAATTCGTATTGACTATTAATTAGTTGCTCGTCGTGATCTCAGGTTTAAGGGGTCGACTCTTAGAGTGCTAGGAAACATCGAAGAAGAAGATAGAGGTGTATGGTCGATCGTCGGTGGAACCGGAGAGTTTTCCTATGCACAAGGTGATTTCACCTACAAGTATACCGAGAAACCGGTGAATGGGATATATACCAGGGAGGTCCATATTCGTGTTTTGTGCCCCACATTCGTAAAGCTGGTGAGATATTTTTACCCAAAATTTCTCCTCTGTTAATCTCCAATATAAAACTTTATGCTACTTTTAATCGTTTCGTCCAATTAATTGTTAATCAATAATGTGTTCTACCTACGTAGACACCTCCCAACAAGGTTGTGTCACGACATTCCTAGACGGTGAACAGTGGAGAGAGACTCGGGCGGCACAGAAGTGAGAAGAGAAGAGGAGCAGAAGGCCGGCGCGGGCTCAGTGGGCCGCCAGGGAGAAGGCCAGGCCCAAGACAGCCCACTTCGGCCACGAAGGAAGGCGACACTACTTATCGGTTTGTCGAGGGCATTGATCATTGTACCCGCATAAGCTGAACACCTTTTCCCATCTTCTTCTTATCCAAGTACTCGAATCGAGTGTCACATATGGTATCAGAGCCGTCTCGGTTCTAATCTCTGAAACTTTTTCTGCCTATACCTTTTCTCGGATTGGGTAGTCACGGCGGTCTCTCTCTGACGGTCGTTGGTGGCGAATTGGGTGTGAAGCGTCGGTGGTTGGGATCTCTCGTAAAATCCCACCGGCGTACTCCACTCGCGGTGGCGGAGCTCGTAAAATCCCACCGGCGTACTCCACTCGCGGTGGCGGAGGGTGCACCCTTGATACGGGTGGATTGGCGGCGTAGGCGACGGGATTGTTCGGGTACAAATTGGGCGGCGAGCGAGCGGTTGGTCACAGCTCTTCTGTGATTGGTGAAATTCCGGCTTGGCGGCTCGATTCGTGTACTGCGGGAGGCGCATCGTTGTGGCGGCGGTAGGCACTTTCCCTCTTGTGCAGTTCCGGAGTGGAGATTTGGTGGCGATGGAGCAGATTCACTCGGATTTGCGGGATCTGAAGAAACAAACAGCTGAGAGCCACACGACGATTAAGGCGGTCAACGATACTCTTCAGAAATTGGGCACATGGATGCCAGGGGTTGATGTATCTCTCAAGTCGTTGCAGGATTCGATCGCGGCAGTCGGGGCACGGGTGGCGGCGCTGGAGGCCGAGCAGCATCCGGAGAACAAGACACCACATGCTGACGGACCTGGCCCTATTGCGACTGCTACGACCATGCCGCTGGGAGGAGCACCTGCTCAAGCTCATGGTCCTGGAAAAGGGCGGCGGCAGTTTCCTCAGTCGCCTGTTCACTTTGAATCGGGCGAGAATTCTCAGCACTCGTTTGATGGCAGTGCTCGAGGTAACAATTTCTCTCGCATACCTAAGTCCAGTTTTCCCAAGTTTGACGGTGATAACCCTGGTTGGTGGAAGGCAGTTGCCGAAAAGTATTTTGCCATGTATGATGTACCTCATGAGTCCTGGGCCAATTTTGCTACTATGCACTTCAGGGGCAATGCTGCATTGTGGCTGCAGACGTATGAATCAATGCATGAGGTGGATTGCTGGGAGGAATTATTGGTTACTGTGAATGGGAAAATTGGCAAGGACAAATATCATGTGTTGTCGTAGCTCGGGGCTTAGACACCGGAGATGCTAGGCATTCACATTCAGTTTCGGTTGAGCGTTGGGGATCGCTCCGGCGATCGTCGGCACGGCCAATGTCAAGCGCAAAGAGGCACAAGTCTGTTTACCTAGGTTCGGGCCATCCTGAGGTGTAAAACCCTACGTCCTGCTTCTGAGTTTGTATTAGCCAATGAACAAATGTTTTACAGATTGCCGGGAGAGTCTCCGGACGCTCTCTCATTTTCTGCTATGTGGCTACTTCCTATTTCTGGGCTAAAACTAAAAAGAACCGAACCCCTTGACCGTTAGCGTTGGTCCTCCTTTTATACTCAAGGGGATACCACAGGTGACTTGGTGCATGGGGGACAAGTGTCGAGCAAAAACCTTAGGCAGCTTCCCCTCGCTGCGCTGGCATACATGCATGGCACAAAGCACTGTACCTGGGGCGGTACATGCCTTGGATTCACTGAGAGCCACTCACTGTGGGCTAACTTGACAGGGAACCACCCTTCTGTCGGAGCATTTAATGCTTGCTTGTGCCATACTCCACGCCCTGACCAACTCTGCTCGCGGGGAGCCTGCCGGGCGGCCACGTGGAGTCAATGCCTTGCCTGCTGGGTACCGACCCTGTGGTAAGTGCCTGCGCCAGGGAGTGCTCTCCCGGCAAGTGACCTTCCCGGGCAGCTCGAGCGGTGCTGCCCAGGGTGCTGCCCTTGCTGGGGGCAAGCGAGGAGACCCACGCGTTAAGCAACGGTGGTACCCCGGGTGCCACTGGTGCGACAGTGGCCCCCGGGCTTGGGCCGGCAACACCTGCTCCCGGGCGAACTCACCTTTGGTCGGTTGCCGGGCTACGCCCTTATCCGACGCGTGGGTCCCGAATCGTTTCAGGTTCCCGTTTATGCGTTACTCCAAGGACTCCGCCGTTACGGGCAGAGTGGTGTGGGCGAGATTTCCGCCTTAACCTCCCCTTAAACGCGGGTGGTTAAGTCCATGTCCCGCATCCCCCCTCTTTAAGCGTAGTTATCCCCAGCGCACTCGTAGGGTGCGGATGCGATCGTTGCTCAGCGCTTGGGTGCTATAAAACCCCACCGCTGCGCTGAGGAGCAAACACTTAGCCCTCCAGTCCCTCTTCTTCGCCCCCATTCCTCCTTGCGCCCCTGAATCCTGCTAACCACCGCCCACATTCCTCATGGCGCCGACGGCTCCCAAGAGAGGGAAGGGTTCCAAAAGCTCTGTGGTCGACAAGGTCGAGAAAGCCTCCAAGAAGCCCTTGTCGGAGAAGGACCAGAGGAACCGGGAGATGAGGGCCACACGGGCCTTCTTCAAGCCTGGCTACAACGGTGAAGGGGTCGACAAGATCTGGCACGCCGTCGCCACCTCGTTCAACGAGTATGGCGAGACGCTCATCTTCCCCGCCGGCGGCGACCACCAAGACAACGACTTCCGGGTGTTCGGCCGCTTCATCCTTGCTGGGTTCGTACCTCCGTACTCCCTCTTCGTCCATGCTCTCATGACGGCGTACCAGCTTAAGGTCGCACAGCTCCACCCCACTTCCCTCTTCCTTCTCGCCGCTTCCAATTTCTGTGTGAGGGGTTTGTCGGGCTGATGCCATCGGTGGCATTGTTCCGCCATTACTTCTACCCGCACGTCGAGCAGTCAGGAGCGATGTCGTCAGGGGTCTCGTTCCGCGCCCGCGACAAGATGAAGTCGGAGTTCATCGTGCGGAGCGAGAAGAAGATCGAGAAGGAGTGGCGTGGGAGCTGGTGTTGGGTTCGCGTGGATGAGCCCGACGAGTTCATTCACACGCCCACCGAGCTGCCGGTGAGTAGCGGCAGCTGGCAGGACCGCTACAGCCGGGACGCGGAGCTCCGTCCCATCATCAAGAAGATCAAGGCTCTGCGGCTAGCGGGGCTCACCGATCTGGATGTGGCGCGCACCTACATCAGCCGGCGCATCGGGCCGCTGCAGCTGCGGTCCCGCCCCGCGTGGATGTACACAGGGCCCGGCGACTCCACGAGGCTAGTTAGCGTGGGTGTGGCACCGGAGGTGATCCGGGTTTGGGTGAAGGGAATCACCGGCGAGGACGTTCCAATCGCGGAGCTGCTCCCGGGGGCTCCATCCCTTCACGCCGGCGTCGCGGGCCTCCACAACATCATCGGCAGCTACCCACCCTGCAACGAGTGGGGGCTGATGTCCGATCCCCCGGTCCCAGCCCCGAAGCCTCCGCCACCCGCAACCCGTGGGAAGCAAGTGGCCGAGGAGAGCGAGGGGGGATCGGATTCCAGCGGGCCCGGCAACGAGGCCGGCGGCGTTGCCGGGGCCAGGACAGTCCTCCCCAAGGCGGAGGCGAAGGACGAGGACGACATACCGCTAGTGCGGTGACCAAGGGCGCAGACGGCCGCAACTTCCTCTGCAACGGCTGCGGGCGCCCCGGCGGTTGCCGCGGCAACTAGGGCAGCGGCAACTCCACGAGGGTCCGCGGCCCCGCCAAAGCGGGGAATCTTCACGGGTTACTCGCTCAGGCTCAACCCCCCAAGGTAAGCTGATGGTTCCTTCCCCCTTCTATCTACGAGTTTGTGCTTGCCTTGATTCCTTTGTTTCTCCGTTGACACCTTGCAGGGACAGCGCTCCGGCCGGAGCTGGCAAGAGGGGGAGAACCGACACTGCACCCGCCGCACCTAGCAAGGTGCCGCGCACCCGGGCCAATGCCAGTACGCGGGTCAGCGACGCCACCACTACGCCCGCCGCCGACCCGGTCCCAGGGGAGGAGGAGCCTGCAGCAGGTACGGTCCGCTCTCCTGATTCCATTGTACACGCTCCTTTTGCATGCTGATCCTTAACCGTGTGTTTATCTTGGCTTGCAGGTGAGACTCAGCCTGCTGGGGACAGTCCGGCAAGAGAAACCGCGACGGAGGGGGACAAGCCTCCCCCCACAAGCACGACGACCCCGCAAGGTAATCACCCAGAACTCCCTTGCGCTTGTCGTGGGGTACCCCATCTTAGCTTGGGATACTCATTCTGCTCTTGTCGCAGGTCCCGGTGCGCCCACCACGGGGGCGGACGACACCGTGATCGACCTCACCTCTGACGTCGAGGATGCAGAGCTGAGGGACGAGCCGGAGGTGGCTCCCGCGCCAAGCCCTGCCGCCCGAGATACGACGGTGGTCCGCCGCTACTGGAGTGGGGCTCGACGGGGCATCCCCGGCCCCGCAGGCCAGAGGCGCGGACCCCGCAGCCGCTCAGCAGGAGGCGACTCCTGCCCGGGGCGTGGCCCCGCCACCAGACCCGCAACCCACTGGCGTGGGTGTGGAGGAAGACGTGGTTGGGGAGAAGAAGGCGGCTCCCCTGCTAGGGGACGATGCTCCCCCCGACCAGACCATGGCAGCAGAGGTCTCGTCCTCGTCCGCCGCTACTTCCATCCCGGACCTCGGCATCCTTGCCGGGGCGACTTGGGACCCAATCACCTGGGACCCAAGTATCTACGATCAGGGTCACCAGTTCCTCAACGCCATCAAGGAGCAGCAATTGGCGTTCGTCACCTCGTTCAACAAGGTGAGGGAGCACCTCGAGCTCGCGAAGGGTCAGCTGGGCGAAGTGCGGCAGGAAGTCGAAAGGGAGCGACAGGAGCTCTCCCGGCTAAGGGAGGAGGCCCGCGTGGCTCGGCAGGCCAGGGACGAGGCCGCAACGCCGGTCGTCCCCGAGGCAGAGCTCCACCGGCAACTGGAGGCCCAACGCGCCGAGCACCGGCAAGTACTAGACTCGCTGGACGCGGCGCGGGAGAAGGCCAACAAGGGGCACGAGGAGGTGCTCGCAACTGAACGAGAAGAGCGAGCTGGTCAGCAGCTACTCCTCCCAGCTCCAGGCGCTGCGCACGAAGCTGGAGGAGCAGGCCAAGGCCACGGAGGACGCGGCAACGGCGTTGGCACGGCGGGAGAAGGAGCTCAACTCCGCCAAGGAGAGGAGCGCCCATCTCGAGTCCGAATTGTCCACCGCCCGGGGTGAGCTCGTCAAGATGGGCGAGGACAACGTGGGCAAGGCCAAGTAGATCGTGCGGATCACAGATCTCCTTCGCAAGGCCAAGCATGCGGTGGCGTTGGCGCGTGGCAACCACGACAAGTTGGCGGAGCAGCGGCGGTGGGAGACTGAGAGGCTGCATGAGATCGCCCAGGCCGTACGCGAGCTGCTGCCGAGGTTCGAGCTGCAAGCCGCGAAGGTGGACGGTACGGACGTTAGCACCCTAATTCCGTTCTTCTCCGACATGGTGGGGAAGCTCGGGGCGCTAGACGTGTGGATCTCCAAGTTCTGCAACGGGGAGATAGCGTCGTGCGCCAGGGAGATCGCCGAGACGATCCTCCCCTGGGTGCACTACCACCACCCCGACTTCCCCATCGAGACGCTGCTGGACGCATGGTCGGACAGCGAAGACGGCCCCTCCCACACTAGGGCGGTAAGCAGGCTCGTCGAAGAAGTGGTGGAGTGGATGCAGAGGAAGCCGGAGCCCCCAAAGGAAGCCCCTGGCAACCAGCCGTCTTAGTCCCCTGCAAGCTTTGTTTTCATTTTGCTTCCTGCAAGTGGCGCTTGGCGCCGTTGAACAATTATGGTTCTATTAGTCCATGTAATCATTTGCTACTTCTAGAAATTTCGTTTTCTGGTTCTACTCGATACTTACTCCTGGAATTGACTCGCGGGGTGGATCCTCCAACCCTCGTGTGTCGCGCTTTGTGTTGCCGGGGACTCGCACGCTACCCACTTAACCAGACCAGGGACCCGGGATGGACCCGCGGTGCCAACCTGGGGCCAAGTAGTAGCGGCGAGCCACTCCTCTTGCAAGTTAGCTACTCCCAAACACGCGCCTACAGGACGGACCCGCAAGCCACATGAGGAGCGCACTCCCCCGCAAACGTCCTTCTAACACTCCAGCCACACGCCAGACCCGACCCACACCAACGAGCCAGCATTGAGTATTAGAAAGCTAGGCGCCTAGGATAATGCACTTAGCTGTCTGTTCTCATGTTGAACGTATCAGTTCTGCACTTGAAACGCCTGCTGGAGGGGCGCGGCAAGGACGCTGTGGCCGTGCACCTAACGGCGCTGAGCACTGATGGCATGCACCCCCACAACGTCTCTGTGGCAACCCTCGCCTTGGAACCGCCTGCTGGAGGGATGCGGCAAGGCCACGGTGGCCGTGCACCCATCGGCACTGAGCACGGATGGCATGCACCCCAATTGTGTCTCTGTGGCCTCCCTCGCCTTTGTAGCCATCTCCTTAGCTTTGCCCTGAGTTGTTCCGTGGCCACCATGCCCTTTTGTAGGCACGGCGAAGAATCCTGCCACCGCGCGCGCCGAGCCTCCACGGCACACGTGGCAACGCCCTCCTACGGTAAGAACCTTGATGCGGTCGCCATGCACCAGTGGCTGCCCGCTAGACGACACGGCCCGTGAGTACTCCACAAGTATCACCGTGTGTCTGACCCCTAACTTTATCCTGCACGTCAGATCCTTACCAAGCCCGAGATGCTGCAAAAAAAATTCGAAATGCATGAGAAAAGGTACATCACAGATAGCCCGACTGCCTCCCAGCCCCCAGGCACAGAAGGGTCGATACCAAACTTGGGTGTGAGCACTCTCCTACTCCCAAGACGCATCTGCTGCGTGGTGCGCGTTGCGGGGAACCGGCAACGGCACGACCCCGTGCCGGAGTGATCCCGCAACGGGATGTTTGTTTTCGAGGTTCCGGCAGCCCCCTACTCATAGACAAGGATTGAAAGAGACTTCTGTGCACCTAGAGCAGGAGACAGAAGAAAAAACACGGAATAAACAAATCAACTTGAAATTTAGAGGAAAACACTTGTCTTTATTCATAGAAACTAGCGGATTATAATCGGGGGTTGCCCGGCTACACTAGTTCGAGAGGCATGCTGCAGCAGCATCACCCGTGGGTCAGGCTCCGCCACTTCACGGGTAGAACTTGCGCAAGTGCTCAAAATTCCAGCTGTTTTGCACCGGCAAGCCTTCTTCGGTTTCCAGCCGGACAGCCCCCGGCCTGGTCACCTGCACTACCCGGAAGGGCCCCTCCCATTTCGGAGCCAACTTGTTCCCGGCCTTCGTTCCTTGTATCCAGCGCAGGATAAGGTCTCCGACCTCGAGCTCCCGGGTACGGATCCGTCTGTCATGATAACGGCGGAGCCCCTGCTGATAGCGTGTAGCTCGTACAGCAGCCCGGCATCGAAGTTCTTCGATGAAGTTAAGATTGTCAACCCTCTGCTCGTGTTGGCTATGCTTGCCGTACGTGCGTACTCGAGGGGATCCATGCTTGAGCTCGAGGGGCAGCACCGCTTCTGCCCCGTAGACAAGGGCGAAAGGAGTTTCACCCGTTGCCCGGCTAGGTGTGGTCCTGACCGACCACAACACGGGCTGGAGTTCTTCGACCAAGTGCTTCCCGTGGCCTTTGAGCTTGTCAAAGGTTCTCGTCTTGAGCCCCCGCAGCACCTCTGCGTTGGCTCGCTCCGCCTGTCCGTTGCTCCTCGGGTGAGCAACAGAGACGAAATGGATCTTGGTGCCCATGTCCTCGTAGTAGGCTTGGAACACGGGGCTCGTAAATTGTGTGCCATTATCGGTGATGATGCCGTTAGGCACACCAAACCGGCACACAATGCTCTTGAAGAATTTGATGGCCGCCTGAGCGGTCACCTTCCGCACTGGTTACACTTCTACCCACTTGGAGAACTTGTCGATGGCCACGAGTAAATACTCGTAGCCGCCAACCGCTCTAAGCAACTTGCTGACGATGTGCAGCCCCCAGACCGCGAACGGCCAGGAGGATGGAATGACTTGCAGGGCTTGTGCCGGCTGATTACTCTTCTTTGCATGGAACTGGCACGCCTCGCACGTCTTGACTAGTTGCTCGGCATCGGCTAGCGCTATAGGCCAGTAGAAGCCATGCCGAAAAGCCTTGCCGGCCAGAGCCCGGGAGGCCACATGGTGCGAGCATGTGCCTCGGTGTATGTCTTCCAGAAGTGCGCGCCCTTCGTCTTGGGGCACGCAGAGGAGCTTTACTCCATTTGCACGCCTCCGGTAGAGATCTCCGTCCAGCAGAGCGTACATCTTGGCTTGCCAGGCTACGCGCTCCGCGGCAACGTTGTCTTCAGGGAGGGCCTCCCCCTTGAGGTAGCGGGCGATGTCCACCGCCCAAGGAGGGGTTTCCCTGCTCATGCATGCCGCCACATCGGCGGCATGGACCCCCGCCGTTGCGGGGTTTCCTTCGGTTGCCGGGGGGGCTTCCCCGGCAGTCGGCTTGGGAGTGACTGAAGGCACAGTCTGCCTGTGCCAGAACACTCCTGCCGGGACTTTCCGGCGCTCTGCTGCCCACTTGGACAGTTCATCAGCCGCGAAGTTGTCCTTGCGCTTGACGTGCTCAAATTGCAAACCCTTGAACTTGCGTTCTAGCTTGCAGACTTCATCCACGTACGCTGCCATCTGCGGGCAGTCGTAGTCCTTGTTAACCTGGTTGATCACAAGTTGGGAATCCCCGCGAACAACCAGGCGCTTGATCTCGAGGTCGATCGCCGCCCGCAACCCGGCGAGCAACCCCTCGTACTCAGCCGTGTTGTTGGTGGAGTTGGGGAAGTCAAGTTGGATGGCGAATTTCAACTGGTCGCCCGTGGGTGACTCGATAACGACTCCGGCGCCAGCCCCCTGCAGGCTGAACGCGCCGTCGAAGTACATGATCCAGTGGCCTTCGTCCAACTTGTTGGGCAGGCTGGTCTCCGGCTCTTCTTCTTCTATGCCCATCGAGGTCCACTCCGCAACGAAATCTGCCAGAGCGGCACTCTTGATACTCTTGGTATTCGTAAAGTGCAGATCAAACTCTGGCAACTCCATCCTCCACTCGGCCAGCCTCCCGGTGGCTTCACGGTTGGTGAGGGCCCGCTCGAGGCAGAACCCGGACACCACCGTGATGCGGTGCGCCTGGAAGTAATGGCGCAGCTTGCGTGATGCAAGCGAAATCCCCAACAAGAGCTTCTGTACTTGCGGGTACCGCACGCGGGCGTCGCGCAGCAACGTGCTGACGAAGTACACAGGGTGCTCCATGAGCCGCTTGCGTGATGTCAACGCCGCCGGCTCGAGGGCGGTTCCCGGGCCCCAGGCGGTTGCCGGGGCTGACTCAGCCCCCGGCCCCGTAAGCTCAGCCCCCGAGAGATCTTCTTCTCTCTCGGCAACAAGCACCGAGCTTACCACTTGGTCAGTCGCCACTAGGAAGAGCAGCGGCGGCTTGCCCGGCTTGCGGGCGACGAGGATCGGCGGCGACTTCAGGTATCGCTTCAGGTCCTGGAACGCCGCCTCAGCCTCGGGGGTCCAATCAATTGGGCCCTTCTTCTTCATTACCTTGAAGAAAGGCAAGGCGTGTTCACCCAGCCTTGAAATGAAACGCCCCAGCGTGGCTACACAGCCGTTGAGGCGTTGGACGTCCTTCACCCTACGAGGAGCCTCCATCTTCTCGATAGCTTCTATCTTCTTTGGGTTGGCATGAATCCCCCTGTGTGAAACCAAGAAGCCCAGAAATTGCCCTGAGTCTCCACCAAAAATGCATTTCTGAGGGTTCAACTTGAGCTTAATCCTGCGGAGATTATCAAACGTCTCCCGCAAGAAATCAATAAGCGAGTCCCCGCGCTTTGACTTGATGATGATATCATCCATGTAGGCCTCAACGTTTTGGCCTAGCTGGGGTCCCAAACATTCGTGCAATGCATGCTGGAATGTTGAGCCCGCGTTCTTCAACCCGAAAGGCATGCACGTGTAGCAGTAGCAGCCAACCAGGGTGATGAACGTCGTTTTTTCCTCGTCCTCGACTGCCATCTTGATCTGATGGTAGCCGGAAAAAGCATCCAAAAAGCACAACAAATCGCAACCGGCAGTGGAATCTACTATTTGATCAATGCGAGGTACAAGGAAAGGGTCTTTTGGACATGCATGATTAAGATCGGTAAAATCCACACACATGCGTAATTTATTCTCCCCCTTGGACACTACAACTGGATTTGCTAACCAAGTGGGGTACAGTACTTCCCTGATAGCCCCCGCAGCCTTCAGCTTGTCCACTTCTTGCTTGATGAAGTCTTTGCGCTCCTGTGCTTGCCGGCGGATCTTCTGCTTGACGGGGCGGGCGTCTAGACGCACCGTAAGTCGATGCTCGATCACCTCTCTAGGGACTCCGGGAAGATCCGAAGGTTCCCAAGCGAACACGTCGGCGTTCTCCCGGAGGAAAGTGATGAGGGCGCTTTCCTATTTGGCATCGAGGTTCGCACCGATGGTGACGGTGCGCTCCTCGTTGTCGGCCTGGAGGGGCACCTTATTCACCTTGGCGGCCTCCTCCTTGAGCTGGCCCTTGCCAGGGCGCGAGCTCGAGCTTGTGCTTCCCCCGGCAATCTGCTGCGGGGTAACACGAGCATTCTTCGCTGCGGGGCAGTCGCCCGGCAACGAGCCTTCGCTTCCGGCGACGCCTTCGTCACCGGAATCGGCTACGGCGGCGGCCCAGCCGACCCCGCCAACACACCAAGCCGCGTCCTTGAGATCGCACTTGATGGAGAGGACTCCTTAAGTTGACGGCATCTTCATCATGCCGTAGGCACAATGGGTTGCCACCATGAACTTGATTAGCGCCGGCCGACCAAGGATCCCGTTGTACGGCAACGGGGTGTGAGCCACATCAAACACGATGTGCTCAGTTCTGAACGCCTCCCGGGACCCGAAGGTAACTGGCAGCGTGATGCGCCCCGGGGGCGCACGATTCCGGGGTTCACCCCCTGGAACGGGTCGGTGGGCTTCATCTGCTCCAGCGGCAGCTGAAACTTCTCCACCAACCTGGCGGACAGGAGGTTTAACCCCGCTCCGTCGTCCACCAGCACCTTGGTCACCATCATGTTGTTGATGATCGGTGAGACCACGAAGGGCAAAACCCCTGACCCCAGCTGCCGGGCGGGGCGATCGTCGGGGCTGAAAGTGATCGGCACGTGCGACCACTTCAACGGCTGCTGCGGTTACATGTTCGGCAACAGCGCACACACCTCCCGAGTGAGGCGCTTCACCGCGCTATGGGATGAGAGAGCGTAAGCCCCCCCATGGATGCAGGCGACGCCGCGGGGCTCCTGGAAGCCTGTCTCGTCGCCCTCACTGTAGTCGGACCCGGGCTGCTCCTCAGCGCGAGCCTTGTCTCGTCCCCGGGGAGGCTGCTCCCTGCCGACGCGGGCTTGGGCTCGATCCCCCTGGGCTTCTTCTCTGCCGGCATCCCCGCCGGGAGGCTTCGCTCCAGCTCTGGGGTCATTCGCGGGAGAGATGCCCGATGTCCCCGCAATTGAAGCAGGCGCCGGCTACTCGGCGCTCCTCGTGGCGCTGTTCGCGCCTCTGCTTGATGCCCTGCAGGATGCGACAATTCTGCGCGTCATGGGTGGCGTTGGCATGGATGGGGCAGCGGGGCGCGCCGCCCGGCTTGCCACCAGACCCACCAGCGGGTGAGGCCTTCTTCGCAGGCCTCGAGGCAGCCCCCGGTTCCGCGGCAAGCACTTGCTTCCCACTGCGCTTCCGGGAGCCCTTCTTCTGTGAGCCCTTAGCGGGACTTGCGGCAGCCTTGGCTGCAAGTTCGGACACCAAGCGCCCTTCCTCGGCCAGGGCACACTTGTGCGCCAAGGCGTAGAGCTCTTGTGTCGTCCGGATCCGGTGCGTGCTCAGCTTCTCACGCATCTTGGGGTCACGGACGTTGATGGCTGTCGCATGAGTGGCACCCGGGTTACCACCGCTGCACGACGCGTGGGTCACCTCGCTTGCTTCCCGGAAGGACCACACCCCGGGCGACAGTGTCCGAGCTGCCCGGCAAGCTACCAGCCCGACAGGGCTAGCGGGGCTTCGGGGGAGAATTCCCGCCTAGCCACCTCCCGGGAAGGTACTTGCCGGGAGGGGCGCACCCGGGCGCAGGTTTCTGTTGCGAGAGCGGGACCGAGCAAGTAGAACAGCGGCGCCACGTGGGCGCGCGGAAGGCACCTTGTGCAGGGTACGTGAGGACAAGGAGTGAAGCGCACGGCGCATTTAATGAACCGACAGAAAGGGGATTCCCCGTCAAGTCAAGCAAACCGTGGCTGTTCAAGAGTAGTTTTTTGGCCTTAGACCCCTAGCTACAAGGCTAGTGTTCTTGCATGTATGCTAGCGCACCAAGGAGGAGCTGCCCGAGCTCCCTGCTCGCCACTTGTAAACCATGCACCGTGGCACCTGTGGTATCCCCTTGGCTATAAAAGGAGGACCCCTGCCCACGGTCAAAGGGTTCGACCGACTCATAGTTCTGCACTAGCAGTAGCTCAAAGTAGTAAGCATCGTTTAGCCAAAAGGAGAGAGTACCCGGGGACTCCCCCGGCAACCTGTAAACCACAATTCCTCGGTTAATTACAAGATCAGACAAGCAGGACGTAGGGTTTTACACCTCAGGGTGGCCCGAACCTGGGTAAAAAGTGCTCCCGTGTCCATTGCTTCCATACGCTTTGCATTGGCCCCGCCGGTGATCACCGGAGCGATCCCCGTAGCCCACTGCCGAACCTAAAAGGGGGTGCCCGCGCATCCCCAGTGTCTAAGCCCCGTGCTACGACAATGGCGAAGGTATTGATGATGGCAGCAGCCTCCGCCTCAGGAATGGAGTAGGAGAGACTAGAGAAGCGCTTGACGAAGCTTCGCAACGTCTACCCTGGCTTCTGCACAACGGTGTGAAGCTCCGCCATGGTTCCTGGGCGCTTGTAGCAGTCCTGAAACGCGCTCACAAACTGCTCGCGCAGGTCAGCCCAGGAGGCTATGGACCCGGCGGGCAGGTTGAGCAGCTAGGTCCTCGCTGATCCTTTGAGGACCATCGGGAGCCAGTTGGCCCTGACATTGTCATCGGCACCGATGGCATGCATCCCCAATGTGTAGGTCAGGAGGAAATGTCGTCGGAGAAGATGAAGCTGACGTAGCTGTAGACGACGGCACTGGCGGTCTCCGGCGAGCTCTCCACACGCACCCCTACCTGGCCCGCCAAATGTCGTAGCCCGGGCTTAGACACCGAGGATGCTAGGCACCCCCTTTCAGGTTCGGCAGTGGGCGTTGGGGATCGCTCCGGCGATCGCCGGTGCGGCCAATGTCAAGCGCAAAGAGGCACAGGTCCGTTTACCCAGGTTCGGGCCACCCTGAGGTGTCCTATGTCCTGCTTCTGAGTTTGTATTAGCCAATGAACAAGTGTTTTACAGATTGCCGGGGGAGTCCCTGGGCGCTCTCTCCTTTACTGCTAAGTGGCTACTTGCTATTTCTGGGCTAAAACTAGAAAGAACCAAACCCCTTGACCTCTGTGTTGGTCCTCCTTTTATACTCAAGGGGATATCATAGGTGCCTCGGTGCATGGGGGACAAGTTTCGAGCAAAGACCCTAGGCAGCTTCCCCTCGCTGCGCTGGCATGCATGCATGGCACAAAGCACTGTACCTGGGACGGTACGTGCCTTCGATTCACTGAGAGTCATTCACTGTGGGCTGACTTGACAGGGAACCACCCTCCTGTCGGAGCATTTAATGCTTGCTTGTGCCATACTCCATGCCCTGACCAGCCCTGCTTGCGTGGAGCCTGCCGAGGGGCCACGTGGAGTCAATGCCCTGCCTGATGGGTACCGACCCTGTGGTAAGTGCCTGCGCCAGGGAGCGCTCTCCCGGCAAGTGACCTTCCCGGGGGGCGCCCTGACGGAGATTCTCTTGTTGCCTTACGGGGTGACCCCCGCAGTCCGGCTAGTCCTGCCGGGCCGATGACTTTCCGGGCAGCTCGGGCGGTGCTGCCCAAGGTGCGGCCCTTGCCGGGGCAAACGAGGCGACCCACGCATTAAGCAACGGTGGTACCCGGGTGCTACTGGTGCGACACATGTATTTGGATAAAATGGAACCCATTGTGCAAGCTGGTACAGTAGATGAGTATTACCATGCTTTCGAGGAATTGACCCACCGTGTGCTTATGCATAACAAGCACTATGATGAGGCCTTTTTTGTCAACAAATTTCTGAAAGGACTCAAACCAGATATTCAGTCTGCTATTAGATTGCATAAACCAAGTACTATAGATGCAGCTTTGTCTCTAGCTCAAACACAGGAAGATTTGCTTGAGGAGGCTCGTCAGTTAACGAGTAGTAGATACAAGCATGATTATAAGCCAGTGTATAAGTCTTTCAGTCACCAGAAGAGCTTAATGGGGCCTGGACCGGCGCCCAAGTTACTTGTTGAGGACAAAAGTAAACTGGAGCAGAAGTTGGAGGCTTTAAAAACCATGCGCCGGGAGAAGGGTTTGTGTTTCAAGTGTGGTGAAAAATATCATAGGGGACATAAGTGTGTGCCTTCAGTACAAGTGCAGTTGATTAATGAGCTCCTGTGTCTACTCCAGAGTAAAGAAGATACTGCTCAAGACTCTAACACTTCCCATGAACATTCTGGGTCAGAATCTGAAGAAGGTCTCATGCATTTGTCTCAGTGTGCAACAACTGGCACAACGCGGCGCAAAACAATGCGACTCCATGCTGTCTTGAATGGGCGGCCCATGTTGGTGTTGATTGACTCTGGTAGCTCAAGTAACTTCATTAGTGCTGCTGCTGTTACAGCTCTGAAGTTGGCGTCTGAACCTGTTCCGATGGCCAAAGTGACAGTTGCCAATGGGGGACACTTACTATGTACTTCCCAGATTCCTCATGCAGTGTGGTCATGCCAAGGGCACACTTTCACTGACGATCTCAGAGTTCTCGAGCTTGCTTGCTATGATATTATCTTGGGCATGGATTGGTTGGAAGACTGTGGCGATATGTGGGTCAATTGGCAAAAGAAGACGATGCGTTTTAAACATGCTGGCAAGCGCATCACGTTGCGTGGACTGAAAGATGATGTCAAGAGTTGCGCTCAGATTTCAGCATTGGAATTACATTCGTTGATCAATCGTGGTGAGTTAGCACAATTAATTCAGCTCTGTCCTGTCAGTGAGTCAGTTGAGTCGGCAACAACTCCTGCTCCAATTCAGGCTATCGTGGATGAATTCGCTGATTGTTTTAAGGAGCCACAGGGCTTACCGCCTCGCCGAGAATATGACCACCAGATTCCCCTGCTGCCCGGCACGAAACCTGTCGCTGTCAAACCCTATCGATATTCACCGCAACAGAAGGATGAGATTGAGAAGCAAGTTCGTGCCATGCTGAACAAGGAATCATCCGTCAGAGCCATAGCCCGTTTGCTTCTCCTGTTCTGCTCGTGCGGAAGAAAGATGGCACGTGGCGTTTTTGCGTCGATTATTGCCATTTGAATGCCGTCACGGTGAAGGACAAGTACCTTATGCCAGTCGGCGATGAGATGCTAGATGAATTGGCTGGTACACATTTTTTCACCAAGTTGGACTTGCGTTCGGGCTGCCATCAGCTTCGCCTAGCACCACAAGATGAAGCAAAGACAGCGTTCCGAACGCACCATGGGCATTTCGAGTTCCGTGTCATGCCCTTTGGTCTCACGTTGGCACCGGCGACATTTCAATCTGTCATGAACTTGGTATTTGCATCTAAATTGCACAAGTCTGTACTCGTATTTGTGGACGACATTCTGGTATACAGCAAGGACTTGGTTGAGCACAATCAGCATCTCCGTGACGTGTTTCTCTTATTGCGCCAGCACAATCTTTATGTCAAGCGGAGCAATCGCTCAGCAATCCTTGGAATATTTAGGCCATATCATCAGTGGTGCTAGTGTTGCCACAGATCCAGCGAAGATTAGTGTTGTCCAGGAGTGGCCCATACCATCGAATACTAAGCAATTGCGAGGATTCCTTGGGCTGACAGTGTATTATCGCAAGTTCATTAAGAATTATGGGCTGATTAGCTGGCCACTCACTCAGTTGTTGAAGAAACATGTGCTGTACATATGGACATCTGAGGAACACGCAGCTTTTGTGGCTCTGAAACAAGCACCGGTCCAAGCTCCTGTTTTGGCATTGCCCGATTTTTCCAAGCAATTTGTGCTTGAGACCGATGCATCTGACGGAGGTGTAGGGGCTGTGCTCATGCAGCAGGGCCATCCCATTGCCTTCATGAGCAAAGCCTTGGGCAGTAAGAACAAGACATTGTCAACTTATGACAAGGAATGCTTGGCTATTTTGATGGCTATTGACAAGTGGAAGTCTTATTTACAGTCTGGAGAATTCCTCATTTACACTGATCATCGCAGTTTGTGTCAATTGGGCGACCACAAGGCCAATACACCTATGCAACAGAAAGCGTTCTTCAAACTATTAGGCTTTCACTACAAAATTGTTTACAAGAAGGGGGTGGAAAATTCGGCTGCTGATGCCTTGTCCAGGCGTGTGCATGATGCTGAATTGTCCAGTTTATCTACCGTGCAACCACGTTGGTTGGAGATCATTGTCGAGGGCTACGCCAAGGATGCGCAAGCTCAGCAATTGCTCACTGAACTGGCCATCCAAAGCCCGAATGCCCACCACTTCTCTCTTCAGAATGGTGTCATTCGTCATAAGGGGAAAATTTGGTTCGGTGGCCACAAGGAAGCGCATCAGGCTATCTTGCGGGCGTTACACAACAGTGCTGTTGGGGGGCATTCTGATATTCTTGCCACATACCAACGGGTGGAGGATCTGTTCTCTTGGCCAAACATGAAGCAGGATGTGACTGCTTTTGTGCAACAATGTCAGATTTGCCAACAAGCAAAGGGCGAACATGTTAAAACACCAGGTCTGCTCCAACCACTACCCATTCCAACTAAAGTCTAGCATACCATTAGTATGGATTTCATTGAACAGTTGCCAGTTTCTCAGAGGTATGACACTATCCTCGTCATCGTGGACAAGTTTTCCAAGTATGCCCAATTTTTGCCCCTTCGACATCCCTTCACTGCATTGTCTGTTGCTCAAACGTTCATTGACAATGTATACAAGCTCCATGGGTTGTCTCAGTCCATCATCTCTGATCGCGACAAAGTGTTCACAAGCAAGCTATGGCAGCAGCTGTTCAAGATGGCCGACACAACTTTGAATCTCAGTTCTTCTTATCACCCGCAGACCAATGGGCAAACTGAACGTGTGAATCAATGTCTTGAGACATTCCTGCGCTGTTTTGTGCACGCCAATCCCAAGCGCTGGGCATCGTGGTTGCCCCAAGATGAGTTCTGGTACAATACTTCCTTTCACTTTGCTCTTGGTTGTTCCCCGTTTGAAGTTTTGTATGGGTACAAACCTCAGCATTTTGGGCTTACACCTCCTGCTGATTTGGCTCCTTTGGAATTGCAACACTGGTTGGCCGAGCGTGCCTCTATGCAGCAGCTCATCCAGCAGCATCTGGCCCGTGCCCAACAGCGTATGAAACGGCAGGCCGACAAACATCGCTCGGAAAGGTCCTTTGCTGTTGGTGATATGGTGTTTTTGCGTTTGCAGCCATATGTGCAGCAGTCTGTGGCGCAACGCTCCTCTCTGAAGCTATCTTTCCGATACTTTGGTCCTTACAAAGTGCTTCAGATACTTTGGTCCTTACAAAGTGCTTCAACGAGTGGGCAATGTGTCATACAAGTTCCAGTTACCTCCTTCTTCAAAGGTTCACCCCGTGGTGCATGTATCTTAGTTGAAGCGTGTTGTTTCAGCAGACACTCAGGTTGCTGTGGATTTGCCAGTGTTTGAGTTGGAGGAAGTGGCAACATCGGTTCCTCGCACGCTGCTTGGTGAGCGCCTGGTCAAACAAGGAAAGAAATTGGTGCCACAGGTGCAGTGGACTGGTCTTCCAGATGACTATGCAACTTGGGAAGGACTACACTCTCTCTATCAGAAATTCTCTGAAGCACCAGCATGGGGGCATGCTGCATCTTTAGGAGGGGGTATTGTCACGACATTCCTAGATGGTGAACAATGGAGAGAGACTCGGGCAGCATAGAAGCGAGAAGAGAAGAGGAGCAGAAGGCTGGCGCGCGCTCAGTGGGCTGCCAGGGAGAAGGCCAGGCCCAAGACAGGCGAGCCCCACTTCGGCCACGAAGGAAGGCGACACTACTTATCGGTTTCCTGCAAGTTGTCGAGGGCATTGATCATTGTAACAGCATAAGTTGAACACCTTTCCCATCTTCTTCTTCTCCAAGTACTCGAATCTGAGAGACTTGTGCATCTCGGCGTGACGCTGAGGAACTTGTATCCAAGTAATCGAGTGGGAAGATTGTCGAGCGTCACAGGTTGGACTAGTGGGTGGCAGCGGAGGGAAATCTTATGACATCCCAGAGCCCCCTCGACTTATTGAGAGTGTGACAATCCGAAGCGGTGAAGTCATCGACTCAATTGCGTATTCCTACATTGATCAAGCTGGAAAGAAGCAAACAGCTGGTCCGTGGGGAGGAAACAGAGGGCTCACGTTCACGGTGAGTGTATTTTAATTTGTATACTTTTTAGTTAGGTTTAATTTCGTGCAAGGGCATCCACAAAGCTAGCGGGTCAATTCTTAGTTGACTTTTATTCGAAAATTGCTGATGTAGAAAAAAAAAGAGAGGTAAGAGTTCTCTTAGTCGAGAATGGATTAAGAGTCACCTAAGAGTCGACGATGTTACCATTTCACACCATCACAATGCTAACAGATCATGTAGAGTTTGTTTAAAGACACAACTATGTATATATTATGCTACCGTCGTCTATAGGTGACAATGGAGAGTCAACGTTTACCCTACTATTATGGATGCCCTGAATAACATAGATGCACACCCGGGGTGAGATTAACTATAGAAACTTGTTTCCTTGCAGATCGTACTTGCTCCTTCAGAGACAATAAAGACAATCAGCGGGACAACCGTCGACTTTATGGGAAACACTGTTGTGACATCACTTACTTTTGTCACCAATGTCACGACATATGGACCATTTGGGAAAGCAAATGGTACTCCTTTCAGCGTCCCGACAAGGGCAATAACAATGACGTTATGGGTTTCTTTGCACAAGCTGGGTCAACCGTCGACGCACTTGGATTTTATCTCACTCCATCTGTTGCAAAATCAAGAGTGTCCTTTCTTCAAAATAAGTATGATTAGTTCTTCACAGGATGCCTAATTCTGTCCAAATTCTGATTTCCCAACAATAAGGACATGCTGTCCACATCCCATGTACCACGCACATGCTACTACTTAATTTATTCATGAGAAAATTACTTAAAACCACCACATTTGAGGCACATGTCAAGGAAAATCACCTTTTTTATTTATTTTTCAAATCACCACTGTTTTGGGGATGCATGTCACTCCGAACACTAATCTTTCAGTTGAGCACGAATTGACGGCAAACCTAACAATGGGGTCCACTTGTCGGAGCCAACGTGGCGCCACGCTGGACAATCACCTTCTTCCTAAAATCCTCTGCTCCCTCCTCGCGCCGGCCTCCGTTCGCCCGCGGCCGCCGCCGACCTCCCGCTCCTCGCGCCCGCCTTCGTCCGTCTGTAGGCATGGCCGCTGCTAAAATCCCCTGCTCTGCCGCCATGGCCCCAGCTCCGCCGGCTCCCCGCCACCACCAGGAATCCCCGTCGCTGGTCGACCTCGTGGCAGTGCCTCCCGTCCATTGGCCCGAGCGGTCCCTCTCCTGCTCTTCTTTCCCCACCGAGCCGCCTCGCCTGCTCCAACTCCGGCGAGAGTTGTGCCGCCCCTATTGCTGCCCCGCGCTATTGTGCTGCACGCGAGAGGATCACGATGCTACCTCGAGCCCTCGCCCACATCTCCTTGGCGCCGACGCGAATCTGAGCGCCCTCGCCTTGGAGCCCCTTCCTAGCCGCTGATGTAGCCGTCGCCGCAGTTGGGGAAGAAGCTCACGGCTCAGCTGATTCGGGCGCAAGGCGAGGTCCACGTGGTCTGGCTGTGGGTCCGCGAGGCTGTGGTGGGGTCAGGGGTCTTGGGGGCGGTCGAATCGATGGGGAGCGACCGGAGGAGTTCGGCACGGTCGCGGAGCAAGAGCAGAGAGTGAGGGAGAGAAAAACTTGGGGGAGAAGAAGAGCAAGGGAGAAATAGAGGGGCGAGAGGGAGAGCGCTGCGGGGGCGGGTGAGTTGCAGTCGCCGCCACATGCAGTCCCGCCTTCGCCGCCTCTTCGTTGTTCGCTGGCAATGCCAAGCACACGTCAGCGAAGAGACCAGTCGTGGGCTGTGTTAAGTGCTGATGTGGCGCCACGTTGGCTCCGACAAGTGGGCCCCATTGTCAGGTTTGCCGTCAATTCGTGCTCAACTGAAAGATTAGTGTTCGGAGTGACATGTATCCCAAAAACGGTGGTGATTTGATTTTTTTTAAAGGTGGTTTTTCTTGACACGTGTCTCAAATGTGATGGTTTTAAGTAATTTTCTCTTTATTAATTTCACTTTCAGCATGTGTGCTTTTGTTGTACTCCGACTTTTGTGAAAAGGAGGAAAGTATTTCAGACTATTTATTGATTGTATTTTCAACAAGAGATCGAGGGGATACCGTTTGGCATGGGACCATATGCACCGCATTGCATAGACACTTGTTTGCAACGTCTAAGATACGATGCAAGTCCAGAATTGCACTATACTTCAATTTTCTCTACGACCACTTCGACTTGATAATAAACAAAACATTTGCTATTATTGTTTTCTTTCAAAAGTTGTTTAGCATGCGACTATTGCCGAGTTATGGAAAAACAGATAAACTGTACTTGTTGTTGTTCTCGACAACAGTTAGAGTATGGGGTGCCAATGCTCGATGGCACAAGTATGGGGATAAAGGTAGGGCGTGTACGCCGGCCTTATAGCGAAGGTCGCCGTACATTTGGACAAGTTGACACGTCGATGTTTTTTTGAATAGGTTCGGTCGACCCTGCGGGTGCAACTTAATCCTATGTTAGGAAAAACTTCAAGGGGGTTGTTAGCCTAGGGCTTGGGCCGAGCGGATCTTTCCAAGACACCTTTCGGCGAGAGGTTCGTCGGGGCCACCTCGTACTTGGACCGAACACATCTTTCCAAGTATCGAGGTTAAGCTACCCTCGGAACTCCAACCCAACCCCTTCTCCTTTGAGTCCGGACCGAATGCGTCTTCCCGGATCTCGAAACTAGAGCTCTTTGCAAGAGGCTCTAGCCCTCTCCCTTGAGTTTATTCAAGTGAGAGTGAATGATACATGCCCCCATGGGGGGTATTTATAGCGTAGGGGTCCATGACAAATGACTATGGCTACCCTTGAGGGAGAGAGAAAAGTGGGGACAAAATGGTAAAAGTAGCTCTTTTGGTCCACAACTTTTGTGTGCACCATGGGGAAAAAGAGGGGCTTGGTCCATAGTCCACCATGGACTAAGAGCCCCTTCCTCACACCTTTCTTGCGCCCCACTCTAGCTCATTTGACCCTTTGACCATGGCATGGGAGGTTTGACTCGTTGACTAGTCTTCCTTTGGCACGTAGGATTGACCGCGCCACGTAGACGTCTTTGACTCGCGCTTGCGGAATGTTGACTTGTCGCCGCCACGTAGGATTTACGGCCCGACCCATATAAGAGTTTTATTTTATTACAACAGCACTAAATCAGGACTCGATCATTGTATTCAGTATAAAAGGTAGGTATCTAAAACTTTTAACACCAGCTAGAGACCCACTGAAAACATCTCCCAAAGTTGACTATGCTTGTAGAGAAGAAGTAGCCCATATCACCGTATTAATTGGAAAAGCCATGTTTTCTAGGCTAGGATCGAAATGACCTTAAACTAATCATAGTGCAAGTAACTTGGTAGTAAAATAGATGCCAACTAAGCATTTTTGTGACATGACATGGCAATAAATGAAGAAAGAGAGAGGTGGTAACTAAATAAGTTATCATAACATTACATAAATCAAGACAAGATGAGTCTACAACACAATTAATGACACTACATATATGTTAGTACCCACTATGAAGATAATAACTTAGACTAGTAACATATGCATGTTACCACTCTAAGTTACTCACCACTGTGACTAACCTTAGGACGCGGAACGGTTTAAATCAATTGGTGAAAATTAAGATACAATCTTCACAGTGCAATTTATCATGTGATGGGTCCCAGCAATTAGTGCTTCTTCCTTCGTTTGCCTAAGCACTAGCGGTAAACGAGGAAGGAACATTTTCTTCTCTCTCCTCTTAATTAGTGTTCCACCTAAGCAAAAAAAAAATCTGACGTGGTGAATTTAGATACAATCCACGGTAGAGCACAGACTGCCCTTATGACTTTTTATGGTTAACGTGCAATGTGAGACCTCACGTTGTTCGGAAAATAAACAAATGCTGTCTCTGTATCATTGAGTTAAGAAAGCAAACCATTATTACAAGTTGACATGAACCACCAATTTTTTTACTGGATTTTATCGGGTACAACAATTAAAAAACTAATTGTTCTTTTTTTTGAGGACTAGCTGTTGAAGATTACTTAACGGGCTGAAATCAAAGGCCCATTTGCGGCTGGACTTGAATGAGCCTAGGCCCAGTCCAGCCCAGCCCACCTTCCCACCCCGCACCGCCTCCGCGGCTCCGCCCTCACTTGCCCCCTGAGTCCTCTCTCTTCCGACCCCCTGCCGCTCTCGCCCCCTCGCTCCCCCCTCGCCGCCGCCCTTCTCCGCCGCCGCCTCCCGTCCAGATCCGCCCCGCCGTCGCGGCAGACGAAGCAGGGAGGCCCCCTCCACCCTCTCCGCTCGCGGGATTCCGTTCTCGCGCCCGGGGAAATCCGGAGGGCGCGGGCCAGGACCGAGCTTCGCTAGGGTTCGCGCGCCGCGGGTGTGTGCTGTCGCGGGGCGGCGGAGGCAGCAGCCATGAGCGATGGGGAGCGCCGCGATGACGATGTTCCGACCACCAGCGCCGCAGGTGAGCTCGTCGCCGATTGGAACTAGTCAGTTCGTGTGGAATCAGTTTGGTTTCGCCCTAATGATTTTTTTGCCTGCTATGCTGTCATCCTTCGTTCCCTTCTAGATGACGATGACGATGAGGATTATGAGGAGCCTGGTGGAGGGAACCACTTCCTGGGGTTTATGTTTGGCAATGTTGATGATTCTGGTGACCTAGATGCTGACTATCTTGATGAGGTAAAACTGTTTTTGTTCTTGTTTTTTTTTTTGCAGAAATAGGTTAACATTGCCAAATGTGAAACTGTTGTGGACCTCTGTATGAATTCACAAGTTTTATCTTGTGACATGCAGTTTGTTCTCTAGTTGTCTTTGCAACATAATGATCCAATGATTCGTTTCTTAATACATCTGTTTCTTCTTGAATCATCAGGATGCGAAGGAACACCTTTTTGCACTGGCTGACAAGCTTGGTCCATCTCTGAAAGATATTGACGTATGGTATCTTATGATGATTACAATGCTAATTTGATTAATGTTTTGTTATCAAACAAGTTAATACAGTCTTGTTTGCTTATATAGTTAACCAAGTCTTCTCCAGCACCAGTTGATCCTTCTGAGCAAGGTAAGTGACGTCTCCATATTTTCGTATAAATTGCATACACCAGCTTTACGGGGTTCTTCGACAAGTCCAATTTGTGAACTAATCATTACTTCCTGCTGTTTCTGAAAGCTTTGGTATTCCGTTTTCCATATAATCATATATTACACATAGTAGTTGATTTCTGATCATTTTTTTGTTCTGTAGACTATGATGAGAAAGCAGATGATGCTGTTGACTATGAGGACATTGATGAAGAATATGATGGACCTGAAGTTGAAGCAGCTACAGAAGAAGACCATTTGCTATCCAAGAAAGATTACTTCTCCTCGAACACAGTGTTTGCTTCAGTCAATACTAAAGCTTCAGTGTTTGATGAGGAGAATTATGACGAGGATGAAGAGCCACCCAATGATGAAGAACCAACCAATAATAATGAGTTACCTAGTGATAGTAAAGCTTCAGTGTTTGATGAGGAGAATTATGACGAGGATGAAGAACCACCAAAGAAGCACTCTTCAGGTGACAATCCAGCACATTTTTAATAGTTTGCTAACTCTTTTTTTTTTGCGTATTAGCATGAAGTTCGTTTGTTTACCTATTTGGTTGTTATTTTTTCCACATGATTACATCTGAGGTCTATACTCATGAATGTGGTGGTAAAAGTTCATGTGAGAAATATGAAATTGTTATTGTGCACACTTTTTGTTGTCAAATTTCAGCAGCAATACAATTGTTTTGATGAATGGTTTTCATTTTGAACTTCTGCAAACTTCAAACCTCTATTTATGCATTCTCTTTCTTGTGGGTTTGTAAGCAAAATATACCAATCTCATCTGTTGAAATCAATACTCATCAACACCTTAAAATTTCTGTTTCTATCTTATTTATATATATTTCATCCTGATAGTTGACACAAGTCTCTTTCCACTTGTCCGGTTGCATGTAATTTCAGTTGAGCAGCTAGACATGTCACCCTCAAATGGTATCCCTACCACTGAAATGATGTCTGGTTCGTTATCACCACGAGGGGAAAGTATGGACATTGAATATGAAGTTTGTCAGGTACCCTGTATTTCTGTTCAATTGTTCCCTCTTGAGTTTAGAATTTCATGCCAAATAACATATGTTTAGGTTAGAGGTGAGGAATCTTGGGATTAGTGCAATTTCCTTCATAGCTTGGATCACTTCTATTTTGGAAAACTAACTAAGGGACACTACATAACAGATTTTATTGCTAAAAGACACCTAGATCCCAAATGGGACCTGAATATACATTTCAGGGATACACCAATCCAATGTAGAAAAGTGTACACTTTCTCATGCCCTGTACTTAACTGCCTCAACATATTTCCACTCATAAATCTGCAGTTGCTCCCATATGATCTCTCTCTGTGTCTCTGTCTCTCTCTCTCTCACTTGACTACTTGTTCCTAATGAAGCAGGATGAAGTTGATACTGAAGAAGATCAGCTCGAGTCTAAATCTGCAACTTCCCTCCCCGTTTTATGCATAGAGGATGGGAGTGTCATCTTGAAATTCTCTGAAATTTTTGGCATACAGGAGCCTGTAAGAAAACCCAAGACAGATCACCATAAGCGCCCAGTGAGTAAAGGTATTCTTCAGGCTGATTATAAGAAACAAATCTAAGAAAATATCCTCATGAACCCCTTGGTAGTATTGCATATATAGCTGGTGGGTGGTTGGAGGCATACTAACCTGAAAGCTATGGTTATGTCGAGTTACAATCTGAATATAATGAAATTTAATTAGTACAAACCAATCGATAGTATATATTTATTACTGATAGTTTTATCTCTGATCTTAAATCATTATCTGATATGGCAAGTCCTAATTTAATATGGAAAACATTATGTGCTTCTATGGGCATGTTTTATTACCAGAGTTTGATTTGGATAGTCACAATTTGGGCATCGAAAATTAATCCACCCTCCCCTCCTACCCACACACACGCACACACCCAGCAAAATCATAGATGTACAAAAATATGAACAATTGTCACTAATGACTGGCCATATGCCTTTGTCTGGTCTTATTTGCTTGCAGAAATTCATATCACCTCTGACATTGTTGAAGATGACGAGGAAGTATTCCTGCGGAGTACTATTCAAGATCTCTCGTATTTGAAGCATATCAAGATGAATGAAGATGTTGTCGAGAGTGACAGTGATGACTTAATTAGCAGTGACACTTTTAGGTTGAAAGACTCATGTCTTTCTGAACAACCGATGAAGGATGCATACATAGATTTCCCTTCTGCTCAGCAATCTCCAGTTTGTCCTGATTTTTATCCGCTTGAACACGAAGATTGGGAAAATGGTATCATTTGGGGAAATTCACCTGCAAATGAAGGCCGGCATTGTTTGAAAAGCAGCATAATATCTGAAGAGAGCGGTGATACTCAGGAGGAAGAGCAGGCTAAGGATTATGGTTATGTATCTGGGTGCTATGATGTACAGAGTAAAAATAATGATTCTCCACTAATAACAGAGCCTTTTGGCTGTACAGAAATGCCTGCTTCAGCTAGTTACCATTCCCCTGAGAACAGTTACCCTCTACTGAGAAAGGAGACTCCCCTGGAGAAGAATAACTTAGACGAAATAGAACCAAATAATATAAATGGAACAGCTAAAATCAATACTATGAAGTGTTTGAACAACCTCTCTCTACTGAACAAGGAATTGCTAGAAGGATCTTGGTTGGACAACATAATTTGGGATCCCACTGAGGATACTCCGAAGCCTAAGCTAATCTTTGACCTTAAAGATGACCAGATGCTTTTTGAGATTCTAGATGAAAAGAATGGGGATCACCTCCGCTCTCATGCTCGTGCGATGATTGTTAGTCGGCCAATGAAGGCATCAGCAGTGGAAAAATTTGACCATAGCAACAAAGCAGTTACATGGAGCGGCCAATTCAACATTTCCAATGACAATTTTTATTCAAACAGGAAGATGTCACAGCAAGCTAAATCTCATACTAAAAAGCGTTCTTCAATGGGCATAAAGGTGGCGCATTCTGTTCCTGCACAGAAGCTGCAGACCATGAAGCCAAAGTTGAGCAAGTATGAACCTCTCTCCTCTTGCCACATTAATGTGAATTTCCACATCTATGTTTTCACCATTATTGGATTAACAAGCTTATATTTGATGAATTTTCCAATACAGTTATTTCATAGAGGTGATTAGTATTGTTCATGGAGTGAGATGGAAAAATAGTTATTCCAGGCATTGGCATAATCACCATTTTTAAATATTTTTTCCAACAGAAAGTGACTTACCAATTTGTCTTCGTTGATATTGTCTGCCCAAATAACTAAAATAGCTATTTTTAAGCTACGCCTTTGGAACAGTTTATGGCTGCTTTGGACCTTTAAGCCGGGTCATAATCTGTTTCAAACTGGCCCACCATTGGATATAGTTGCACTTGTGACGTCAAGTGGCACACAAGCTAGCTAAGTTAGCAAAGTTTTCTGAGTGTAGTACTTGGCTGGAGGAGCCTCCTCCATGTATCTCATCCTTGCTAATCTCAGATGTAACTGTCATCACTAATGAATAAAATGCTTGCTTAGTTTCAAAAATAAATAGTTGCACTTGTGACGTCTGTAATGTTTGTACTCTTGATCTTAGTTTATTCAGCAAGCGTACTTCTGGGGCTTTAGTTGTCATATGTAGCTCACCTACTGAACTCTGAATTTTATTTTTTTGCTGATTTTGATGCTAATCTATTTGATCAACTTTCATGCAGTAAGGAAATTGTCAACTTCCATAGACCAAAAGCTAAATGGTACCCCCATGAAAATAAACTTGCTGCCAAATTGCAAGGAGATGCTTGTAGTCATGGGTCAATGACTGTTATAGTAATGACTTTGGGAGGAAAAGGAGTGAAGCTTGTTGTCAATGCAGAGGAAACTCCTCTATCTGTCAAATCAAAAGCTTCCAAGAAGTTAGGCTAGTACTCATTCATTATCCCATCTGTTTTTTTTTTTACTTCAGAATATTTCTTCCGTCTTATGATTATGTATTGAAAAGCTGCTCTTCCATGGTTACTTTGTGACGCCTTAACTCCACTTCATGCAGAATTCAGACCGTCTGAAAAGATCAAATTGTTCGGATCTGGAAAAGAACTTCAGGATGATATCTCCTTGGCTATGCAAAATGTGCGACCGAAGTCTATTCTGCATGTTGTTCGCACTGAAGTACATCTATGGCCAAAAGCACAGAAGTTGCCTGGCGAGGACAAGCCTCTACGTCCTCCTGGGGCATTCAGGAAAAGAACTGACTTGTCCGTTAAGGATGGACATGTATTTTTGATGGAGTAAGTCCAATTTATTTAATTCTCGGCTTCATATCATATCAGTGGTAATTTTCATAACGTGTACATATCCTAATTCTTATATGTAAAAGTTATATTCAAACATCTACTGCTAGTTTAGCTGGACTGGTGAACATGGTTTTACTATGGGCAAAATTGCTACTGGTCATGTAAACGGCCAATATGCTGTGTTTTTTCTTGTTTTGATCATGTATGTTTTTGTTCAGTAATGTGTGTTATTTATGGCTTTCAATGCAGATACTGTGAGGAGAGACCTCTACTACTTGCAAATGCAGGAATGGGTGCTCGACTCTGTACGTATTATCAGAAAACTTCACCCACTGATCAGACAGCTACATCCCTGCGAAGCAACAGTGATGGACTTGGTACAGTGCTTGCTATTGAGCCTGCTGACAAATCTCCCTTTCTTGGAGATATACGTTCTGGGTCCCATCAATCATGTCTCGAAACAAACATGTATAGAGCACCTACATTTCCTCATAAGGTAGCATCTACCGATTATCTTTTGGTTCGTTCACCCAAAGGGATGCTTTCTCTTCGTCGCATTGACAAGCTATATGCTGTTGGCCAACAAGTAAGCTCTTGTGCTGAAATACTGTATTCTATATCTGCACGATGTGCAATATATTCAATCTTTTCTCTTTTGACTTTCAGAATTTTCACTTCAAAGCAACTAGTTTGAATTAATTTGATGGGTAATTTTGTTTATTAGTTGGCTGCAAATGTGTAATGCTGGAAAATCTTCGACCAGTAGTTGTTATATTTTGCTGTGCTCTAGTCATCTATCTATCTATATATTTTTCAACTGGCCGTGTAGGAAAATACGTCTATAACGCTATATGGGTAATATTTTTATGTCATCTGCCTTGTGTTTTTTTCATTTGTTTTTTGATGGATTTTATCATGTTATAGTGATATGGATCTGAATAGTGTAGCGGCTTTCATCAGTCAAAAAGTAATTCTGTAGTGTGTTTTTCTGCCCTTGGAAGTTGAATGTGTTATGGTTATTCATTGGGGTCAACAGTACCGGAGGGAGCGGAGGCGGCAGGCAAGTGTAGTTCAAAGTTCAGTTGGACCCGGATGTGGCATGACAGGCGCCTTCTGTGGCAGAAGATCGCTCTGCCAAGGCATATTAGGATTTTGCTCACATAGTAACTTGGATACTAGTAGAAGTCTAGAGAGTTTTGCGAGAGTTTAGGAGAGAGTTCAGTCAGAGTACGTAAAGATGTAGAGTCCAGGTTGACTTCGTCTAGTCCAGGTCCAGCATCATTACATAAGGAGCCCCAATGCAATCTTTTAATCGAGCATTAACACAATCTATATTTCCTAATGCTTTTCCTAACACAACTATTCTCTAAATTCCCCACCTGCTGCTGCCAAGAACCGCATGCTATATGAGGGTTTTCATCCGCCACTGCTAGCACTGGCCTCTGGTAAATTATCCCTATTGTAGGGCTAAATCATTCAAACTTGTTAAGCTACGGAGCTCGACTTGTTAAGATAATCAGCCAAAATGTCTGCTCAGCTTAGCTCGGTGTAAAACGCTGGGCTAGCTCGTTAGGCTTTTGTTTTAGCAGGAACCACTTGATATGGAGATCTTATACAAGAGCAACTAGTCACATTATCACAAGTTATGATGTAAACAAGTAACACCAATGTAGAATGAGGCAACTCGATTTAAAAAGGCACAAAATGCAAGCGGTAGTTCATTGATTCCAGGTTCCATCCACTAGGTTTATAGCACTAGTGGAGGTTAGATAGGGAGGGGCGAGCTGAAGCGGTTCTTTGGCTACTTGTGCTATTGTGTGGTACTGTGGCAATTAGCCCTAGTAGGGAATAGCTGTCGTGTGGTGAGCTGCTCTGGTGGGCTGTGTTGGGCATATAGCTCACTAGGTTGCTGGACTGGCTCCAAGCCTAACAAGTAACTCACAAGTTGGCTCGACTTGACTCATTAAGTAAAGAGCAGAAATGCTTGTTCGGCTTGGCTTGTCTATAGCACTTGTTCGTCTCAGATTGAGCCGAACTCTTAACTAGACGAGTGAGCCCACGGGTTTCGAGTTTTGCCTCTTCCTCTATCCCTACAACCTAAGAAGCAATCGAGCTCACAGAAGAATGTTCTTGAGCTGTTTTGGCAGGGCAGGGCATGACTTTCTGAAATATCCTAATTGTGGCAGTTTGTTACCTATGGTTTCTTTCTCTGATCAAGAATGGCAGGGGATAGCATAAGCTATAATGTTAGATTACACCATGTATTACTTCTATTGTCATCCACTTTCTTTAACATTGAAATAAAAATATTACTTCTGATTGCCCCTTCGTTTCCATTGCAACATAGTGCATTAAAACTCATGCTGTGATAGTCATAAATATGCATTTTACTTTTTTTTGCTAGACATCGTTTCAAGAGTATATATGCCTGCAATGAATCTTGAACTGTTTCATCCATAAAATGATAGATTTGTGCTCTCCTGGCAGGAACCTCATATGGAAGTATTTTCACCAGGAACGAAAAATATGCAGAATTATCTTCTGAATCGAATTCTCGTATATGTATATCGTGAATTCCGTGTTAGGGAGATGCCTGGTGTTCCTTCTCAGATTCGAGGAGATGAATTACCTATCCAGCCTCCTCTGACCGAAGCTATTGTGAAAAAACGATTGAAGCACTGTGCAGACTTGAAGGTAGATATATCACCCATGTTATCACTAATACTTCTCCAGTTATATCTGTAAATCTCTTTCCATTCTTCCAATAGGGGATTTTGGTTTGGTTTTACCACAATTAACTCTCTACTGCATTCATTCATTTAAACAGAAATTACCCAGTGGACACACAATCTGGATACAGAGACCTGATTTTCGGATTCCATCGGAGGAAGAACTCAGGAGACTATTGACACCAGAAATGGTGAGTTTCTCAAACTTTCTCGCTTTCCAAGAATGTGTATGCTGGACTGCCGGTCAGCCATAACACACATGTTATTCGAGGATCGCCAGCTTTTATTGATTATTCGCTCCCTCCTTTTCAAAGCTCTAAGTGAAAATCAAGAAAAGTTAATTAGAAAATTTGTACATGCTATTCCTGTTTATAGGGATGATTTAATTCTAAAATATCTCCCTCTAGACATCAATACAAGGGTAAACGGCATTAGCTTACAGTATTTGGTTTCGAAGCAAGAGACCAAAGAAAAGTATGGCTTATATTTTATTCTACTATATAAGATGACTGCCAGTTTCAGCACTTCTATAAACTTCCGGGTAACAGTAAACAAATGGTGTTTAGTGAAGTAAATTTCCCGAGAGAACTAGCAAATTGCATTAGAGGTCCTCAAACTTGTCTTACTGCTGGCTGACTGTTCTGTGTTGCTGTGGAAATTCCTGGCACTTGTATGGAGAAGTAGATAAGCAGAAGGCTGGTCTTTCTAGGGAGTGCTTATGCAGGAACGATTTGCTCTAGATAAGTGGAAGACGCCATGATTTGCTCTAGAATAACAACTAGTGGTGAAATAAGGAAGGTTCTGGGCCCAACTATGGCTTTCCACAGTATTTTCCATTATACTGATCGACATGCATCTACTGGCACAATTATGCAAGTCGTGGACCTGGCATACTAAAGATCAATTTTGTAGACTGAGTGGTATGGCTGAACCAGTTCAAGGGATTGTTTGTTTAGTATAAAGTCAATTTTACCCCCCTGAAAACTCATCTGGAAGTTGAAGAAAACACCCTGAACTATGAAGCCGGGTATAAAAGTATAAAAAAAACCTGAACTTTGAAAACCGGGCGTCCCGACCCCCGCTTGGCTGCTTCTAGACGGAAAGAGTGGGTTTGACTCGTACTCTTTGACCCCTTGACTGCCATGCTGACAAGTGAAGCCCCCCACCCCCACGCCTGACTCCCTCCCTCCCCCCCCTCTCTCCCCTTCATGGCTTCATTTCTCTCGCTCTCTTTCCCCAGTTCTGACAAGTGAGACGGGCACGTGGGAAAACCCCTCACTTTCTAGCGTGGCACAACCAGCATGGTGGTCAAGTGGTTAAACCCACTCTTTCCACCGAGAAACAGCCGGGGGGGGGGGGGGGGGGGGGGGGGGTAAAATGGACTTATTTCTTTTGTTTATCATTATTAACATTTCATTCCGAACTGAACACATCTCTTGCTATTGAGTTTATGCTCAACGTTTAATTATGGTAGTATTTCATTCTGAATTGAACATGTCTCTTGCTATTGAGTTTATTCTCAGCGATTAATTATGATAACATTTCATGCTGAATTGAAGATGTCTCTTGATATTGACTTTATGGTAACTGAAACTTTCACTCCTTCAGGTCTGCTGTCATGAGAGTATGCAAGCTGGTCAGCATCGTCTCAAGCGCTTAGGAATCGAAAAGCTTACTCAGCCTGTGGGACTTGCTTCTGCAATGAATCAGCTTCCTGATGAAGCAATTGAGCTTGCTGCTGCAGCACATATTGAGAGAGAGTTGCAAATCACAAGCTGGAACCTTACCAGCAATTTTGTTGCTTGTACTAATCAGGTATATGTATACTATTAATCTGTTCAGTGCCAGAACAACTCTGTCCATTTGATGATATTTGTGAAACTAAAACTACTGTTGGCAGTTGGCACGGACAACATAGTAAAATTTTACGTGTTCTAGTTCTAGAGAGACCACAGATAACCTTCACCTATCATTATTTGCTGACATAATATTGAGAGAGGATGAACTACTACCATGTAGCAACAAGAAAAAACTTGCAAGGTAGAAATGATAGGCATAAGTGAGTAATCCCACAATGTAGCATTGTATATACTTTGGGGTGCTAGTTTCAGTCCTGTTTGGACTGATGCATTATTGAGATCATACTGCAGACCTTCAGGACTTTATAGAGAAGCTTGTGGGATGCTTCTGTGAGTAGCGATAAACTAAATTTATATCTGTACTGTGGTCAGCCATTTCACATTCTTTGATCGTGATGGTGTAAGATAAGTTGAAATAGTTGCCTACTTAGGAGATTTTGATTGCAGCAATCTATATTTTAGTCCTTTTTTGGTTGGTAGGATGTACATTTTTTGCCCACATCCGTGGCAGCTTTGGCTAGATGGTGTGTGTATGTTTTCAATGCATGTGTATGCGCGTTCTTTTTTAAAATTATTAAAAAGGGTGCAGTATACTGTTAATGTTTCTTGTCTATTGGCCTATTGTTTCCCTAAACTGTTATACTCTAATATGCAGGACAGAGAAAATATAGAAAGACTAGAAATTACTGGAGTTGGTGATCCATCTGGCCGTGGGCTAGGATTTAGCTATGTGCGAGTAACACCAAAAGCACCTGTCTCCAATTCATCGCATAAGAAAAAGTCAGCTGCCGCCAAAGGTACCACTGTTACTGGAACAGATGCTGATCTCCGCAGGTTGAGCATGGATGCGGCTCGAGAGGTACCAACAAACCTAATGATTTAGCACACATGAAACATCGCCTGGGCCCTCCAGATGTTGGCATCACTTAGGATCATCACATGTTTCAGTTATGTGTGTTGGTAGTTTTTCAGATGCTTATTTTATCATTGTCTTGTTTATGAAGGAATTACATGTCGATCCCTGTAAAAAATTGAAATGACTGGATTCATGCATTCAAAGCAAAAAAATGTTTTGTCGAAATGCCATTGCCTTGGCTATGAAAAATAGAAGTGGGACCTCCTCCCATATTTTTATTGAAATGTGGAAATGCTTTGTTCACTAATGCTCGCCATTGATATTGCTGTAAACAGTTGCTTCTCAAATTTGGAGTCCCAGACGAGCAAATTGATAAATTAACAAGGTGGCATCGGATTGCTATGGTGAGGAAACTTTCGAGTGAGCAAGCAGCGTCAGGAATTACTATTGATGAAATTCCAGTCAGTAAGTTTGCACGTGGACAAAGGATGTCTTTTCTGCAGCTTCAACAGCAAACCAAAGAGAAATGTCAGGAAATTTGGGACAGACAAATTCAGTCACTTTCAGCTATTGAAGGGGATGATAATGGCAGTGATACAGAAGCCCACAGTGATCTCGACTCATTTGCTGGGGATCTTGAGAACTTGCTAGATGCTGAAGAATTTGATGATGAAGATGCTGGCACAGCAGACATGAGAAGTGATAAAGCAGATGGAATGAGAGGGCTTAAAATGAGAAGGTGCCCTACTCAAGCTCAGTCAAATGAGGAAATTCAAGATGACGAAGCAGAAGCTGCTCTAGTAAAAAAATTGCTTGAAGGTGGTTAATTGCCACTTTCATAATTTTGCTTCCCAAACACCAAATTTTGTAGTTGTGAATTGTGATTAATGGACTATTATTCTGCAGATAGCGGTAATGACCCAAAGAGGAAGAAGCAATCTGTGGATCTGGCAAATTATGGTACCTCTATGTACAATCAAGGTGCCAACAAAACGAAGCAGGGTAAGGCTGGGCAAATGATTAAATCGTCCGGTTACGTCAGTGCATTATTGACCCCAAAGGAGGGCACTCCAAGAGGAGGGAAAGAGGTGCCGTAATTTCATCTTAAATGCTGAACCTAGTCTTGATTGCTGCTGATTCATTATTTGTTGACATACTAATAAAAACAAGCTCAAAATACTCATATTGACTGCATGCAGATTGAAGATTCTTTTACTGAAGGTGGCTTACCCTCAAAACTGAAAACGAAGCAGATGGTTGATGCAAATGATATCATTCTAGTTAAAAAGAAAAATGTTCTAGGGAAGGATGGGTTTAAGGTAAGACATAGCATAGTTATAATTTATGTATTACTGTTTATATATTATGCTGGGTTTCATGTGTTTTTTCGTACGTGGGATTTTTCTTTCAATAGTGTGTCTTCCCAAATTAGCTTCTTTGCCTTTTATCATACTGCTTTTTTAGTACTGTGCATAGAACAAGGAACTTGACCGACACGATATGGCATTGTGTTGTGCCAGTTAACAGATTACTACTCCCTCCAATCTATAATAAGTGTCGCAGATTTAGTACAACTTTGTAGCAAGTTAGTACAAGTTAGTACAAAGTTGTACTAAATCTGAGACACTTATTATGGATCGGAGGGAATACAAGTTTTGTGGGAATGTTGCTGCGTCAACTAAACAATCGAATACTTGTTTGAGGAATATATGTTTCATATGTTGAACTTCACAACTTGTTTCAAAAGGAGTAGCATTTAGCCACTTGGTATGATGCTGGGCCTATCTTCCTTGATTCTTATGTGGCATGCCTTTTCTTATGTTAAGGAGAAGAGGCAGGGAGCAAGGGGCGACAGTCTCGTATGCGGAGCTTGTGGCCAGGTAGGCATAGTAGATTAAATTACTCATGTGTTGTTCTGAAAACTTCCTTTTCTGACTTTACGTGTGACATTGTTATTGCATAGCTTGGACACATGCGGACAAACAAACTGTGCCCCAGGTATGGGGAGGATCCAGAAACCTTAGAAATGGATGCTCTTGATGTAGTCAGCCATGTTCAAGCAAAGACACAGGGCAAGAGGTTGGTGGCCAAGGTTTCATCTGAAGTTCCTGAAACTGAAGGCCCAGAAAGCATTGAAAAGATCAAACCAGTAAAATTCAGATGCGGGGCACCAGAGAAATTCTTGGAGAGGAACATGTCAGTGGCAGGTTCTTTGGTTTCTGATAAAAGCATAATGGATGCTACAGATTTGAGATCTACTGGAAAGGTTAGCAAGATTAAAATATGTAGTAAGGTTAAATCTGAAGATTATCCTCTTGACACTCCTAAGCCGTCAGTTGTAATACGGCCTCCTGCTGAATCAGAGAAGGATGTACCTCGTAAGAAGGTCATTATCAAGCAGCCTAAGGGGCATGTAGACCTGCAAAGAGCTCTTGAAATTAGTAGTAGTCAGGAACCCAAAAAGATAAGGAAAATTGCTGAATTGTCAAGCTTTGAAAAGAAAAACAGAGAGGATGATCATTTGTATGCGGGAGAACCCAGCCAGATGAATTCCTCAACTGATAGGTTGGGTCTGGAGGGTAACAGGAAAAACAAAGAAGTACTGGGAGGTGATGAATCCTGGAGAGCATTTAAAGAGCAACGAGAGAGACAAGAACAAAGGCTAATTGAAGCTAGGATTTATGAAGCAAATAGGGAGGAAGAACTCCAGAAGGCAAAGAAGAAAAGCAAGAAAAAGAAAAAACATGAATTTCGAGATGATGATGTTCTCGATCACAGGCCATACAGAAATGAAAGAAAGGTACCCGAGAGAGATCGAACAGCAAAGAGACGTACTCCAGCTGATATGACAGAATTTGCACCATCAGCTAAGCGGCGCAGAGGAGGAGAGGTACATATTTCCACCCATGTTTTATGGAATTACGCAATGTTTTGATAGTCTTTTTCTACAACCTTTTTGCTGAAGAGTAAAAGTTTCCACCTAAGGTAGCCATGAATTTGTTTAATTGCTGGGATAGGAGGACCAAATAATTGTATGAAAGCCCTTTATTGTCTGCGTTTTTTTCTGCTTCCAGGAATTATACCTAGCTTTTTCTGAACTAACCAGTCTCATCAAGTGTGTGACGTCAACAGAATAGTTTATTTTTTGTGAATAGGTGAAAGAACAGTACTGTAGAAAATCATTTCATCATGTTTCTAGTCTCAAAACTTTTCATGATATTAACTGTCTCCACCATAGTTCATCCTTTAGTTTTTCAACGAGTTTTCTATGTTGAGACTGCTACTTTGTTAAATATGGACATGGTACCCTTTTGTGCTATCGTTTGAAAGAACAGATAGAACCAGTTGGTGTTTATTTATTTGTTGGATTCTGATTTTTGAACTCAATTAGTTGTTTTCATCCTGATGCAGGTTGAGCTCTCCAATATATTGGAAAAGATAGTTGACCTCCTGCGGGAAAACACTGCTATATCATTACTATTTCTTAAACCAGTGACAAAGAAAGTCGCTCCTGATTACCATGACATAATCCTGCGCCCAATGGATCTTGGTACCATCAGGGACAAGGCGAGGAAGATGGAATACAAAAACAGGGATGAGTTCAGGCATGATGTGGCCCAGATAGCGGTGAATGCACATCTTTACAATGATGAAAGACATCCTCACATCCCTCCGCTAGCTGACCAGCTCTTGGAGATGTGCGATTATCTTCTCGACGAAAGTGCAGATGTGCTCGACGATGCAGAAAGCGCGATCGAGGCCTAGCGCAATAACAAGATATGGCATTTGCTATATCCCAACATAGATGCTGTATTTGCTGATCTGTAGGAGGGAGAGGAAAGAGCACACCTGTACATTCTTTTTAGGTTCTGGCGATCACATTGGTTCCACATGTGATCCCAATCCCCAACTATTTTGCCTGGTTCTTCTTACTAGGCGTCAGCAGTTGGAATGTACACAAGCTCTAGGTTAGTCATTCAGGGGTCTGCTGTAACTATCGGCCTTATGCTGTAAAAAATGTAGCAAATATAACTGTCTATATTCTGTTCTTGTAGCTGTATACATCCCATGTGAATGGGTTTGAATCATATAGATAAGAGATGAGAGGTCAAGGCACATGCCTAGATGCACCTGTTTAACCTAGTCTAAGCTAATTCATCGGTGAGCTAGCTTCCGGTACTCGTCCAGGGGTTGTTGCACTGCAGCCTGAACTGTTAACCTGAAATGATTGAAAAGGTTCTTGCTTGGTCATAGGACTACCTACAGACGCCGAAAGTCAGAGCATGTGAGTTTATCATGTACAAGTTGGTTACCTGCTTGTGTATATAACTCTATGTGAGTTGTTGAATGATGTATAATCCTTTGAATGAAGACTCTGTCATTGCCTCATTGGATTGCACAGTTGATGACTTGTGGCTAGAGCTGGTGACGTGACAGAGCAAGTAACCATCTTTCCTTTAAACATTGTGGTGCGTTTTCTCCTTACCTGATGCCTGATGTCACAAAGGAGAGGTGTAAATTTCCAGGATGTTGACATGTACATAAATATCCTATGTACAGATTAATCTCACTTGACTGAGGATTGAAGATGCTTTCACTGTCGGCCAAAGAAAAGAGATCTCCGACTGGTCCTGTAAGTTAGCTGTCCCCACCATCTTGAATAGATCGTAGCATCTTGTTGGCCCGTTCGAACAGGGCAAGGATTGGCTTTATACACTTACTAAAACTCTTAGCACTTAATGTACTGTTCCCGTGTTCCGGTTGTACTTGATGATTTGCTTACATGTGCTCTTTCTAGTTGCAAAATAAAATGTCTCAGCCAGCCTTGGGCAACAATATCGTCGTTGGTTAAAACTAAAACCATTTTTGCAAGTTTCTCTGCCGCAACCACCTGAGAACCCCGAAACGTGTTGCATTTGGCAGTGACGAGCCTGAGAAAATGGCCAAAAAATTGATTCATTTAATTAATCTGAACGGCTACTAGTGCTTCACAAAGTAGCAATTATATACTGTAGGCAAGAGAAGACACGGCCAGGGCCAGGCCGGTCTTTGCTTGCCTGTGCCCATGCATCCAAATTAACCAAATCAATCAATTAAACTAATCACTCAACGACGGACGACCGGTTCCAAAACCCCAAAATCTCGCAATCACTTCACCGAACTTAACCTGTGCTCTTACTTCGTCGTACATATGCTCATACATGATACATTCATACATATATAAAATCTCCCGGTTAATATATATTTCACCATCGGAATTTCGATCCATCCTCTGTTGTTGGGACCGTAGCTAGCTTGGTAGAGGCAGCCATGGTGCCGTCTCGCGGGCGTTCGTTCGTCCTGCTGCTCCTCGTCGTCGTCTTCTTCTTCCTCGCGGAGGCGGCGAATTCGGCGGAAGGCGCGGCGCTGGCGGCGGAGCGGACGCGGCGGAAGGACCCCCTGGACGGGCTCCGGCTCTACCAAGGCGGCTGGAACATCAGCGACAAGCACTACATCGCAGTAAGTTGAGATGAATTACACTTCTTCCTTCCTTCCTTTCTTTCTTTCTTTCTTTCTTGCATGGAGTCTCCTTTCTTGCTTTGCTGATCACTTGGAGTAATTTTCAGTCGGTCGCGTTCAGCGCGGCGCCGGTGTTCGCCGTCGGTGCGGTCTGGTTCATCGCCGTCGCCGCCGCGGGTCTCGTCGCCTGCTGCTGCTGTTGCTGCTGCTCACGCGGCAGCAGCAGCGATTACTCCTACTCGCGGACCATCTTCACCGTCTCCCTCGTCCTTCTCCTCACCTTCACGGCCACCGCCATGTAAAATTCCTTCTCTTCTCTTTCTTCTACACAGAAAAAAAATCCATTCTTTTCTTGCATTTCCCTCGATTGATCCGAGATTTTTCTTTTTTCAAAACGTGGAATTACAACCCGTCTAAGGATCAATTATTTTCTTGTAAATAAAAATCCTGAGGTTAATTAACTCTTCCTTTTTTACTAAGGAATGTGGATTTAGTTAACTATTGAAAGAAATTGTTTTGCTATTTCTCGGGCCATCGAGAAATGATTATTTATAAATCCAAAGAAGCGTACGATCTGATCACAGAGATCCGTATAAATACAAACAACGTGAGATGATTTTCAATAAACGTCAAACAATTATGAATTTTGATCGAGAAATTACTTTTCTATTTATTTCTCGGTCTACTCATAAATAACCACTCCTCCTTGCATAGAATATTTATGTTTTTTTTTGCGACAAACCAATATGTTTATATGGATCAATCAATTATGTTTTTGCAGTGTCGGGTGTGCGGTGCTATACAACGGGCAGGGGAAGCTGCACGAGAGCACCAAGGCGACGGTAGCCTATGTGGTGAGGCAGTCGGATGGCGCAGTGGCAAGCCTAAGGGGGTTCACTAGATTCATCGAGAAGGCGAAAGAAGACGGCGGGGTTGGCGGCACCGCACTCTTGTCTCCTGAGCTGAGGGCGAATGTCGACAGGGTGGCGGCGAGGGTGGACGCTGCGGCGGATGAGCTTGCCACACGAACCAAGAGCAATGCGCGCAAGATCCGAACCGCGCTGGACACCACGTATGTGTATTTTAAACCAAGTGTTATGGTTTCAAATTTGGGCTACCACTGAAATCACTAAAATTCTGCATCTCAGTCAAAGGCTAGAAATTTTCTCTTAAAAAAATGACTAGAGAATTGAACAAGATTTTGATTAAACAGTAAAATTATTTGGATTCCTGCTACTGAAATGGTGTAAATATTTTGAGCGAAATGGCTGACATCTACTGAAATGGCTGAAAATCAGTGAATCTGCATAAAACTTCTTTGAAAATGAGAACCATAAACCCCCCGTTGATGACGTGGACAATAACATTTTTTTTTGTGTGATTGCAGAAGGAAAATCCTGATTGGCGTAGCAAGCGTGATGCTCGTGCTAGCGTTTCTTGGCCTTGGTGAGAAAATCGATCTTAGTATAATTAGCATACACATAATTAAGATGGTGATACTATTCTGTTTACAACATATGAACATCCCAATTATTTTTCTTACCAACCTCAGTCCAATGTAGAACATGTAAACAAAACTGTAGCAGCATTGCTTGTAAAACTGCATTGGTTTCAGACTGCAAATCTTACGGCTCGTTCATATGCATTTTTAGGCGGATGAGATACACAAAAAATTATTTAGGAAACTGAAGATGAACAATACTGTTTTCTTCAAAATTCACATGAAAGCTCAAACATCCCAAATTAATCAGATTACTGTAAATTGTCTATTGGGAGATATATTCATGCTCTCTTTTTTCCAACTTCTGGCAGTGTTCTCATTGGCTGGGATGCAGTCACTTGTGCGCTTGTAAGCATAACAACATCCTCCTGCTCCTCCAGATTAATTACATGTTTTTTCCACTCTAACCTTCAAAGATTGTCATACTAATCGTCAATCAAGTTCTAATTGGTGTACCTTCAATTGCAGCCTGGTGTGTCTGGGATGGATCCTGGTTACTGCAACCTTTATATTGTGTGGCGTTTTCCTTCTCCTGCACAAGTACTAGTACATTTTTTTCTGAGAGTGTCTTTATTCACTTGAGACATGGAAATTCTTATCTCTAAGTCGATGCATTCGATCATGAGCACCGATTCTTTAATCCAATGGAACTCAGCATATATACATCTCTGTTTAATTTTCTCTGAAATCTAGAACCGGCTTTTTTATTTGTCAGTGCTGTAGGGGACACGTGTGTCGCCATGGAAGAATGGGGGCGCCGTCCGCAGGATCGCACGGCGCTGGACGACATCCTTCCCTGCGCCGACACGGCGGCGACGTCGGAGGCCCTTCGCCGGAGCAAGGAGGTCAACCACCAGCTCGTCGCCTCCCTCAACAACGTGCTCGCCGACATCGCCAACGCCAACAACGTCCCTCCCCAGGCCGGCCCTCCGATCTACTACAACCAGTCGGGGCCGCCGGTGCCGCTCCTCTGCAACCCTTACCACGCCGACCTCACCGCCCGCTCTTGCTCCGCCGGCGAGGTCCCCGCCGCCGACGCGCAACAGGTGTGGCAAGGCTTCGTGTGCCGCCGCCTAACAGCCGGCGGCGCACAGGGGCCGGACGTGTGCGCGACGGTGGGCCGCCTCACGCCGGCGATGTACTCCCAGGCGTTGACCGTGGCCAACGCCAGCGAGGGGCTGGTCAACTACGGGCCGGTTCTCGCCGACCTAGCGGATTGCACGTTCGTCCGGCGGACATTCCGGACGATCGTGAGGGAGGGATGTCCGGGGCTGAGGCGCCACAGCGGCAGGGTGTACCAGGCTCTGCTCGTCGTGTCGGCGGCCATGGCGGCGGCGGCGGCGGCGTGGCTGGTGCACTCGCGGGAGAGGCGGCGGCGGAGCGAGGCCACAAGGTTCCGGGTGTCGCCGTATAGGCTGCCTATTGACGAGAAGTCGCTGCTCAAGAGCCCGAGAAGGCCGTACAGGCGAGCCGGCAGCAGCAGCAGCAGCAGCCCCGTCAGGGAGAGCAGGGGTGGAACTAGAGAGATGGTTGAGAGGGGACACTTGTGATGTTGTTAATTAATAAGAATTTTTTTTCTTCTAGAACACATGTTAATTAATAAGATGGGTGACAAGGGCATCAGTGATATAAACTAGCTTGGATCGTGTACACTCCCCGCGATTCATGACAAGTGTTGCTGATTTAGTGTAAAATAGCGCAAGGTGTAATCATAGCATTTGAAAATGATGGTGTAGTGTGGCTATGAGTCTGTAACATATGAATTTCATAAAAATAAAGAAAAAACAGTTCAATTTGCTCCGAAGAATTTCAGCATACCAATCGGAGTATGTATGTAAATAAGCAGTTTTTACCAGGAAGTATTCTGATAGATGTAGTTTATTTGTATATAGTTTTGATCAATGTTTCTTCAACCTACATATTTTTCCTATTGCTATTAATGTAGCCCGTGTTATAGGTCACGTGTTCACAATTTTCTTCTTCTGCAGACAAGCTGCTATCTTAATCCACAGGTCGCTGCTAATAACAGTGCCTACTAATTAACGAGAGGGCTAGATTTGCTTTGATTAATTGCCGCACGTGCTCACTAGCTAAGAATCAATATGTGCACACACATATACACACCTCCTGGCGCGTTCCGGGCGGATTAGAGCCAGAGGCCACCCGCGCCTACGACCGCTCGCTCAACCTCAACCTCAACCTCGCCGCCGGTGGCCGGCCAGAGCTCTCCGGAGCCAGCTGTCGCACGCAAAATGGCTTCGTTCAACGGAACGATGATGCAGGCCCACATGCCGCCACCTGTCACCCCTTGGTCCACCGGCATCTGCGACTGCCTCGACGACCGTCAAAATTGTGAGTCTTACCGAGTCGTCGCCCGCATGCACGCACCGAAGCTAACTACATTTTAAAAAAAAAACGCAGGCGTGTACACGTGTTTCTGCCCGTGCTTCACGTACGGGATGGTGGCGGAGATCGTGGACCGGGGGGCGACATCTGGCAGCGCCAGCGCGGTGTTGTATGGATTCGTGGCGTCTGTGACGGGGTGCCTGATGCATTGGATGTACTCTTGTTTCAACCGAAACAAGATGAGGGCGCAGTACGGGCTCCATGGGAATCCTTTGCTGGATGGTCTTGCCCACTGTGCCATGGAGCCGTGCGCGCTCTGCCAGGAGTACCGCGAGCTCAAGAACCGGGGCTTCGTCGTGGAGATCGGTATGTGTCTGTATACTCCCCTTCGTCTCACTTCGTCACAAAACAAGTGACGTGGATATTTGATTTGTTTGGATTGTGTGTTGATGCATTTTTGCAGGGTGGCAGGCCAACATGGAGAGGCGGCACCAGCAGTATCAGCAGCAGCAAGGGGTGACCGTGCCGCCGGCCATGGATAATGGGATGATCCGTTGATATATATATATATATATGCATGTTGATCGTTGCTGGCTTGGCTATGTGTACCCATTTTGATCAATCCGTGTAGTCTTGTTTTGCAGCTTAATTAGCTCGATCGGCTCTTAGTAAAATCGCATGCAACACACACTGTTATGATTGATTAGTTCTTGCTGTAAAAATTATGATTAATTGGTTCTGCAAAAGGAGAATTGGATGAGGAAGCCATTAATTATGTATATATGTATATAAATGGGTACTGTAGTTCATCTTATGATATCAGAGGTTCTCTGCTGGTGTAACTACGCACGGGAACGTGATGTACTATGTATTTATACGCTGACAATTAACGAATGTTTTTAGGTTATGTTTTGGGTCAAGCCTGCATCCATGGGTGGGCCTGGCCCAACAAGCATGCATTCAGGCGCAAAGTGTTATGTCGATCCGACTCAGAAAAAAGGCATCGTGTGGGTCTGAAAAAACGCTGAAATATCGTAAGAACGTTTGTGGTATTCACATTTTTTGTACGTTTTTAGCTGGTGTAGAAAAGTCAATGGTTTTCGTGGGTTGTGTTGAAGTACAAGCTAGTTGCCTATTTTTTCATTGGTTCGATGTTTTGGGGTCGTGGTATCAGTCTATCAGAGTCGAGGTTTCGAGTTCGAAATTTGATTGACGCAATTAAATTGCAGCCACTTTTGGTCTAAGTTTAGTTCTATGAAAACCACACTTGAGGGAGAATGTTGAAAGATAAATGCATTGCCCTCCTTTCGGTGCACGAAACTCTTCAAGTTGTAGCCCACGTTTTTGTGGGTTTTCTGTCGATTTTATAGATATCATGACACCGGTACAAGTTTTGGGCCATTCTGGGTCAATGCGGTAAAATCACCGTTTTGCCTGTTTTCGTGGGCTAGGCCACATTTTTGTTATTTTCGGAAGATTTTCCGATAACATGACCCCGGTACATAATTGTGGTGCAGAAAAGTCAAGAGTTAGGCCCTTTTGTGGGATATTGTCATATATCCCACATTGTTTTCGGGCTGTTTTTGGCATGATTTTGCCGGTGCACCGATGTCACGGTTGAGGCCTCGATTCTTCCGATATTCCCGCTAAACAGCTTCAATCAGGTCTTTTTTTTTCATTTGTAGAAAACTCATTGTTTTGACTGTTTTCGTGAACTATAACCCATGTTTTTTTGCGTGTTTTCGGTTGATTTACTAATACCATATTTTTTTACCAGAATACCAATACCATGACCCCGATACTTGGTTTTGGCCGGTTTTTAGATATAGTGACTCGTGGTACATGGTTTTTGGCATTTGAACAAGTTAAAAAAAAAAATCGTTTCGGTAACTATAGAAATGCACGGTGGCATGTTGCTGAACCTGAAATGACGCGAAGAACGACTTAGGATAACCGGAGCGCCCACCCCTGCATTTGTTTCTTTCTTTCTTTTCTTTCTTTCTCTGAGACAGGTGAAGATTCTCCGGACAGCAAACATATGTACAAAAAATAACAAAAGGCGTCGTTGATCCAGCAGCCAGCAGCACTGTTAATCAATCTGAGGCAAGAATCACCCCTAAGCCTAAGCCTAGCTAGATCCCAGCCACGTACGTGACTAGCGCCCGCGCGCTCAGTACGTTCCTTTACTAATTAAACGCCTCAATTACTTACTTACGTTCGTGTCGATCCAGACAACTATAGATGTACGTCTAGGGTGTGGACGTACATACTGTCTGCATGCATGTGGCATGTACTAGCCGCTGCCTAAATACTGCATCAAATGCATGCATGCATGCATGCTTTCAAGTCTTCTGTGCGCCTTCCACGTACTGGAGTGAACATGTAGAAGAAGAAACAGCAGCACGTACTGTACAGTTTTAAGGAACACGTAGGGGGGCCCTCTTTGATGGCCGGGCATGGGCTTTTGTCTTGTCGCCACTGGCATCGCCTTTCCTCCCGTCCTTAATTTCCGCCCTTCACTTATGCTATGCCGCGGCCGGCCCGCTGCTTGCTTCTTTGCGTCCTGACCAGCCTCATCATATCGGTCATACAACATGCATGGGCCGGTGGTCCTCTGAACACAACACACAACACACATGATGTCTGCCTCGACATCTCAAGTGGATTAACCAACCAACTAACTAAGCCTATCATGCATGGATCCTTTTTAAAGGCAAATGAGATGCAACATGCAAAGTGCTCAGTCCTTGTTATCTCGTTAATTAACAACCTATATGCAATGATACGCAGAGAAGGAAAGCCATCGGATCAGCTGGTAGCTAGCTAGCACCTTTGCAGGGGCATGTGAGGAGCCACGCCCTGCGCATATGCAGCGATTTGCATCAGATCGCCCTGACAACTTTTTTGGCCTTTTGCAAAATAGAGTAAAACGGCCATCTCTTTTTGTCGATCGTCGACCCTTTTGGCTCACGATCATCACTGAGCACATTACGTTGGATCTTGGGATGATACACTCCATCCATCCTGTACTATACTTGCTGCTCCACGTACGTACGGGGACTTGAGATATAAAGATCTTAGTGTCAATTTTTGTTTTTTGTTTTTTATGGAGATCTCAAGTAGTACGTACTACGTGGAAGGCCACGGAAGGCTTGACATTAAGCCTCTCTGCATTCGAGTATTTGACGACACTTGAAGATCTCCATGTGCAACGCGGTATAGGCTTCGCCGCATGAGGAGGAGTAACAATCCCTTTTAATTGCCGGCAAAACGGCTAATAACTGCTTCCATGTGAGCCGAGCCGTACTCTAGTCTGCAGTACGTGCTAAGCTATATTAGACCGCAACTGCAAACCGCATCTGCATGCGCATGTTATGCCTGCCGGCCGCCCTCTTCAATATATATCCTTTTGCTTTTCCTATAAAGAGGAAGAAGAAGGAGAGAGAGAGAGAGAGAGAGAGGTCATACATAATAGTAGTTCAATTCGATTGAAAGGGAGGGATATATGGACTGGTACGCGTGGCTGTCCAAGGCGGCGGGGCTGAGCCCGGCGGTGACGTACGAGTACGCGGTGCTGCTGGGTGAGAACGAGCTGGAGCCCCGCGACGCGCCGCACTTCGACCACGACCTGCTCCAGAGCATCGGCATCCGCGTCGCCAAGCACCGCCTCGAGATCCTCAAGCTCGCCAGGAAACCCTCCTCCATTGATTCCTCTTCCACCTCCTACGCGCGGGTGCGGCTCGAGGGCCTCGCGCGCAAGGCCGGCCGGTGCCTGGCCCGCTGCGCGAGGCGGATCGCCAGCGGAGGAGGACGGAGGGGGCTGTCGTCGTCTTCGGCGGGGGCGTCGATGTCGGTGTCCGTGGCGGTGCCGCGGATCTGTAACGGGGGAGAGGGGGATGTCGTCGTCAGGGCCGGTGCTGTGCGGAGGCGGACGCGGAGGAGGAAAGTGGGGAAGATGGTGCTGATGATCACCGATGGCGGCGGCTGCGGCGGAGGGGAAGGGGACGGCGGGGTTCGGTTCGAGGCGGCGTCAGCGGTGGCGGCGGGGCGGAAGGCTAGCCTCATGTTCCATGGCTGCGGCTACGAAGATGAGGAGGAGGATGAAGACGAGCGGCTGGGACACGATGAGGAGGACGCCGCCGGAGGCGGAAGGGAGATCAAGTGGGACTCCATGTTCCAGGACCTCAAGCCGACGTGACTGAATTTGCGTGACGATTTCGAGCTCCGTCGATCGACTCCCTCCTTTTCTTTTTCTTTTTTTAGCGTTTTAGCCGAGCACTTCTCGTGTTCCGGGTTAATGTTTTGCTGCGTGACTTATTAGTTCGTCACGGGTTTGGTACACCTTCAGTAGAGAGCAGAGTGTGAAAGTATTTTTTAGCCGAGGAACCATCGACCCTTCTCTTCGTAGTAGAGACCACCAGAGTGTGAGAGTTTTTCTGCGTGCATGTCAGCATGTGTTCCATGTAATGTTACCTCTTTCGAGTGAGAGTTCGTGTCTGTTCCATGTAACGTACCCTCCTTCCAAGAGAACGGAGAGGCAAGAAAATGAGGAATTTCGGCTTAATTTGTTCATCTAATAATATCCCAAGTTACTCAACCCTGGATGGGTTTGGAGTGACCGAGTGAGACTCATGAAGAAAATGCTTTCAACACATTGCCATTGCATTTCTCACTGTGTTGTGTCTGAAAGAAACTGCACCGATGCGTTCGCCCCCACGATTTCAGATTATGTTCGTTGCAGTCAACTACGCGTCCAGAACAGGACGTGATCAGACAAACGACTTTGAGCACGCTCAAGTGCAGGACTTATCATGAGACAAAAGCACAGGCCAAACCTCCCTTCAACAGAGGACATCGTCATTACCCCTTTATAATGGTGTCCGTGTCCATCCATATAAAAGGTAATGTTATTTTTTAGCCTCTGTTCTCAACAGGAAAAAAGAAAAGGCTTGAACTCTGTTTGTTTCGGACGTGGCTGTGACAGAAGAAGCTGTCGACTGGCTGTGCTGGGGAAACGGCTGTAATCAAGGTTGGTCGTTTGGCAACATAGCTGTCGAGTAGCTGCGAGCTAAGGAAATATCTGAAATGCCTCTTTAAGATAAAATCATTATAACCTGTGCACGACAACCAACACAAATAAAAAAACACATGCACACACAAAAATCGCTTGCTTATCTCTTGTATGGTCCTAAAAATATCAAAAACATTTAATACTTCATATAGATAAGTGTTTTTCATATTACTAAAATACGTAGCAATCTATCTTTGTCGGGAGATATAGAGAGAGTTGGCAATTATGTCACGCGTGGTGTTCATGTTGCTCTCGTCGTGTGAAATTGAAACGTCCTCGCCAAGCAAGGGTGTAGCTCGTTCACCTCCAGGCATGTAGTTTTCATCTGCATCACATTTGTCAAACTCTTTATCGCATAGCTTGCTATCTTTGATAAAATTGTGAAGCGCCATGCAAGAATTAATAATCATCGTTTGACTCCCGATCTTGTACTGCGGCACATCCCTTAGAATGCGCCATTTCTGTTTTAAGACACCAAATGAGCGCTCAATCACATTCCGAAGAGAAGAGTGAGCATGACTGAACACCTCTAACTTCCCAGTCGGTGGACGTCGATTCCGAAATTCCGGAAGATGGTATACGTTTGGCCTTTAAAAGGAGCTAGATATCCCTTCCGGTTTAGATAACCGGAATCAACAAGGTAGTACGTACCTACATCCATGGGACAAAAATTATTAGCTACACGTACATAATAAAATAATAAATTGAAAGATCGGTATGGTCGACTAGAGGGGGGAGGGTGAATAGGAGACTAACCGGAATAGACGCTCGAGCCATTTATCATTGATGTCACGACTTCCATGATCCTTCATCTTGGCTCCAAGAGTGATGACTCTCCTATATAGCTCATCCGGAACCTCTCCATCCTTCATGAAGAAATTTTTGCATTTGTTGATGACCACTTCAAACTTTGACTTTCTAACACTTTCATTGTTGTCAAAGTGGTCACCAATGAGCTTCCAAGCATCTCTAGCGGAATCAACACCACAGACAAATGTTTATACTCCAAGGGTAGATCCTTTAGGAGTATTCCAATGGCACGCTCATTGACTTGATTGTCCACATACTCTCTTGGTGACAAATTCTTTGGATCATGAACAAAGTAACCTTTTTCAACAATTCTCCACAACTCCGTTGATGTGCTCTTGAAGTGAGTCCTCATGGAATGAAACCAATCAACGTAATTAGTAGAGGTTAGCATGGGGGGTTCACCTTAATTATACATAGGTGACAAATTATGGTGGCGATGATTATATTGAGGTGGTGGAGCCACCTCACTATACAACCCATAGCCACCCTTTGGATTTGGTAGCACTCTCTTCGATAGCCTTAGCCTTGTTACGGGCTTTGGCATTCGAATCTTCCTTACAAATCCACCGCACTTGGTGGCTTGGCATGGAAAGGCTCGTTAGAAAACGAAGAGACTTCATTAGGTAGGTGCTTACTAATCTTTTTGTCCACACTATCTAGAATAACTTTTCGCATGCTATCCAAAAGCAATTTGATGGATTTAAAAGTTAGTGGAGCATTATCATCTAACACATCGGTTTCTTGGGTTTTCACGGTGGGTTCCCCATCATCGCAGGCCATACTCTTAAGAGCGGTAAAGCCCTAATTAAGAAACTTGGCTCTGATACTAATTGAAAGATCGGTATGGTCGACTAGAAGGAGGGGGGTGAATAGGAGACTAACAAATTATGTCTTTTCTTTTTCTTTTCTTGAGAGATACAAACACTTAATTCTAGGATTTTCTAAATTCTCTAAACTGAATGCAACCCTAGAATGAAATGCAATAGCTGAAGCAACACTATATAGCAAGAATGTAAAGGGGAAATGATACCACACGTGGAGACGAAGATTCCGGAGTTTCACCTATTGGGATTGGTGTACGTCTCCGTTTGGAGGAATGCTCTACCACAAAGGTAGAGACGCCACGAAGGCTCACTCTATTTCTTCAACTCACCACACCACAAAGGTGGGATGAGCTCTCACAACACCACAAAGGTGGGATGAGTTCCACTAATGGCTTTTTTGAGGGCGAACGACGAACCCTTACAAACTTGACCGGGGCAAACTCCACAATTCAATAGGAGGCTCCCAATCCAAGCCTCAAGCTCCTCATACACCAAAGGAGAGCTTGAGGTGACCGCTTCCGTCTAGGGTTCCCAACAACCCAAGAGAAACAAAATCCACAAAGAAAACAAGAGTAATCAACTTTTTGACTTGGTGAAACCCTAGAGCAAGATTTTCTTCTCCAATCCTCAAAGAATCAAGAGTTGGGAGTAGCTAGGGAGGGAGATCTTGGAGATTTGAACTTTTTGTGTTCTTGGGGTGAGAGGGGTTGTTCTTGGCTGTGAAAACGGTCAGCTAGCTCGTTGGGGACGAAGGAATATATGGGGTCCCTAAAATCGAGCCGTTATGCACTGCGCAGAGACAGGTCGGAACTTCCGGTCATAACCGAAACTTCTGGTCAAACGGAAGTTCCGCATATTACCGGAAGTTCCGCATTTTTCACCGATCCTAACAGAGAGCGACCGGAGGTTGGGGTAGAAGTTCCAGCCAGAACTTCCGCCACCTGGACTGCAGGCAGAACACAACATGCTGAGTTTAGTTCTTCTCTCTTACTTTTTGGGGTAGGCTTTTAGTGGGTGCAAATTGTGTAGTTGTGTACGTGAAATTGATTCACACATTACCTTCGCTTGTGGATTTCCTCTTAATAGTACGGATGTCTTATGATTCAAATCAAAACAAAAAAGCCGCTAACACCGCTACGCTTCATAGCATGTTGAGGGTCCACATCAACGTCTTGTGCTAATTTCTTTATGAAATCTGAAATACTTGACACACGATTAGATACACAACATGTTGTCATCAGCACCAAAACCACTTAGGAGAGAAATGCCCTTTCATAAATTGGTATTGCATAGGTAGTAAACATATAAATTACCTTCAGGAGGCGAGGGATAAGTACTCGCATACTTGTCCATACTATAATTAAAAATCCGTGTGTCATGGGCAGACCCTGCCCAACCAGCGATAACAAAGGTAAATCTCATGTCAAAATCACATACTGCCAACACATTTTGACTTGTGTAACCATGTCGTCCTGTGTAGTTCACTGTCTGACTAGCAGGAACAATAACGGGGATGTGTGATCCGTCAATCGCACCAATGCAACCTTTGAAGTGAGGCCAAAAACGTTTCTCTCTAATTTTTGGATGCACGGATGTGAATGTAGGATCTGTTGGTTTAATGATGTCTCCTCCCAATGAATTCAGACATTCCAAGACATGCTTGAACTTCCTGTGAATTGTTTCGGTTGAGCGAACAAAGTGATCCTCGGCTTGGATAAATGTTTGAGGACCTCCAAGCATCCACAAGCACAACCAAGCATACAAAATTAGAGAAAAATAATTACCACAACAGGCCGACTTGGTCCGGAGGAGACGAGGACGAAGGGGGTGCTGCGGGGCGGCGCAGGCCACGGCGGGGGCAGGCGGGCACCGGAGAGAGATGCAGACGACGGCTGGAGGGTGTGAGGTCAGGCCACGGCTGGCAGGCGGCGGCGGGAGGATGCGAGGCACGTGGAGGCAGGAGGGGCGCCGAGGAAGGAGTGCGGCGGCGGCCAAGAGGAACAGCCAGCGGCGGCGAGAGACCCTGCTCCCAATGGAGATCGATGGAGAGATATTTCACAGGTTAGAGATGAGAGAGAAATAACGGCCTGAATTCATTTTAGCGGTGACATATGCCTGGTAATTTCTATCAACTTTCAGTGGACAGCGGACGTGGGTTTTCAAGAAGCCCGAGAAGCACCTCGTGCACGTGCTTTGTCCAATATAACTAAAAACAGCTTTGGACTTTGGTGAGAAAGCGGATCCAAATTCGTTGTTTGGTTAGGCTTCAGCTTTTTTTCAACGAAAGCTGCTCTGAAAGTCAAAACAAACGAAGCCTTAGCCAAGTTGCAGAGAATAATCTCTTCTCCAGCCGCTGGGCTTGGCTAGTTTACACCAATAAGGTGCGTCGCGTGAGTCGCGTGTCTGAAGCGCACGGTGCCAAAAAATGAAGTCCTCGCAATAGCTGGACACAACAACTTGTATTGCTAAATTGAACAACTGATTTAGCAGCTATTTTCTGCACATTTAGCTAATGTGTCAAAATATAAGTAAGCTATAGTAATACATGAAAATTTACCACTAATACACACTCGACAATTTCATCTCCTTTCCATGGTTGGCAACAGATGAATGTAAACACGTTTGCTTTTGTGAGCCACAAATAGGATCAGCATGATTAGAAGTATTGCGGTTCAAAATTACAAACCACTCAAAATTGGGATGCTTGAGAATCAAGAACGATTAGCCTGATAGAAATCACCTGCACTAAGAAAAACATGTTTTCCTAGATGCAGATCAATTGGTGGGTAGCCTTCAATGCACTTGACAGTAATCTACAAGAACAAATACAAACATGTAAGAATTGAAAGGATAAAAATCATTAAAGAAAAATGTCACGGCATGTTTGAATTTCACACCTTGCCATTTCCAGTCTGGAATTCGTTCTTCAATCTGTAAATGGATCTTGACAACAAATACACCCTTAACGCATCAACATGGTCACTGTTGCCTGTTCCACCAAAGTACAAGCATGCTTAACTTGAGTTTCTATCAGACAAATGCTATGGCATGAACCACAAAACTAGCGAATATATGCATGACTACTTTGCAATTGTACTCTGTCAGCAGAAACAGGGCAATTTATTTACCTGAGGCATGGGGAAGGAGCTCAGGTGTGAGCACAGGGATGCACCTTGCAATGTAGATGACAAACGACATGTCATGTACAATGTGAGACTCCTCGCACATGACAACCTGCAGACCACGCCAGCAACATTGCAATTAAAATTTCTATGCCAGATTTTAAGTTACTCCAAAACCACATTACATTCAAATTTTCTGCAAGTCAGGTTGTTACATATATAAAGCAAGACATAAATTTTGTCGGCCGTCAAACTTTTCAAAGTTTGAAAAGAAAGAGAGAACAAAAATCACGATCAACCAGAAGCATTGGTCAAAATTTCCAGCGTTTGACCAAGCTTATGAGCAAAAAATTATCAACATCTGTAGTGCCAAATCAAGCTTTCTAGATCCATCATGAAATATCTTTTTATGGTGTGTTTATTTGGTATAGTAGATGTTAATATCTTTTGCTAGAAGCTTTGGTCAAACTTCTATACACCTTACATATTGGAACGGGAGGAAGTACAACACAAAAGCTGCACCCACATAGCTTCTTGCGCTCCCAAAGTCAGCAAGAAAACTGTTTTTCAAGCCAATTAGGCTTTATTGATGTAACCTATGCATAAAGCAATCCAATTGCCACAGAATTGTGCTAACATAAAAGAGGGATCTCTCCAATATACAGCAAGTCCAGTACCACAAAAATCTAAACATATTCAAGCTTCAAGGATGTTGACTGGGATGTGCTATTTAAAATTGAGGTTGATGCTACATGATAAAGTTTAAGTCAGTAAACTGAGTGGTTGAAGATACAAACTCACCATATCTGATGGTGCCATTGCCTTTGGAACTAGGGAATTACCAAGCACGTCCCTAATATACTGATCCTGCACAAAATAATAGCATTCGTGAAAGGATGTTTTTTCTCTGAAACAAGAAACCTTTATGTGAGCCAATCTGGCTGACCTGCGACTGCACAATTTCTTCGAGTGCATTGCTGTCGTCGTTCACAGATTTGTAGTATACATCAATTAAATCTGTAGGTTCTAGCTGAGCAGTCTTCCGCAATTTCTGGATTTTGTTTACAACCTGAAAAGACATGTTCATGAATTAGGAGACCACACTATGACTGGTCACCAGAACAAAACTGACTGAAGCACCCAGAAAGACTTATGCACTCAAAGTCTCAAACAAACATGAAAGTTCATGATGTAGAAAACTACGCTTTAGTTTCCCATTCTTGCACGAGCAAATATTCAGCTATGCATTCATTTAACTCGTCATGGTTTAGGTCAGGCAAAATTACTGAATATATGTCAAACTCAAACACAAACGCCGAATCCTGTAAAACTAAAAAAATAATTGACTACCTCTCGGGCCATGCCAGCTTCGAACAACGATTGATCGGCTCTAAGATCCAAAATGACTAACACGTCACCTGTAACAAAAACAAGACACTGATGTTATCAAAAGGGAGTAGCGAAACTATTAGGATGATCTGACACACTTATAACATACCATCTCCTGCGGCATCAATTTCCTTCTCTGACACATCTGCAGGACGCTTGAACTGTCGAACCACCTAAAGATGCAAATTTTATCACGTCAATTTCACAGAAATGAAGATGCAGTAAGTTTGTGCCAGCTGTGCTAAAACTAAAGTACAATTTCATGAAGGGTCATGACCTCATCAAGTCATCATAATCAGGTACTCCCTCTGACCCATATTACTTGTCTCAAATTTTCCAAAATATGGATGTATCTATGTTTAAAAAGCGTCTAGATACATGCAATATTTTGAGAAGTAATATGGGTCGGAGGGAGTAAAAGAAACGATAGCTAAAGATATGTTCTGGAATACCAAAACAGCACTTGGGAACATTATTCGCATCTTAATCTTAAGAAATATAAAAATACAAAAACATAATATCACAAATGTATCTTCTTGAAATAAGCTGAGATTTTTCAATTCACACTTGCTACATCTGCTGGCAATCATGAGTCCCGAAATTAACAACCACTAACAATACAAGCATGCAGTGTTACCTTAATGTCATCTAGCTTCAAGCAATGACCATGGAACGAAATCTCTCCGCTTTGCTCAAATGCCAAGATTTGTTCCTGAGACATTTTCTTCACTTCATTGGACACTTTGCCCATGTCTTTTCCCAGTCTTTTGCCTAGCACACTGAGGAAAAACAAGTATTGAGCAATGGATAAATATGTGCAACATTTTTGTGTGTTTAAGAACATGTACCTAAAATTGGGTTCTGCCCGTAGAGAAGCATACATCATGGGATCATTACATGGAGTAACAGTCTTGACATTCATCTCCTCCATGACATACTACACAGTTGAAAGTGCGTTATTACGACACTAAAGAAATCAATCAGTCACCCTCATATAATGAAAACTAAGTACTCCCTCCGTCCAGCAAAGGATGTCTCAACTTTGACCAAATTTGAATGCATCTATACACTAAGTCATGTCTAGATGCCTCCAAATTTTGACAAACTTGAGACATCTTTTGTTGGACGGAGGAAGTAGCAAAAATTGGATTCGATTAGTAAATCTAGTTGCTCGATAATTAGCAACCGGTAGAAATAGAAAGATGGAAATTTCTTGAGTAAAACTGATCTCAAGCAGTGATGAACCAATAGTAACAGCGATGGGTATGGAACATACGAAGTAAAAGTGAGGAAAGAAAAACAGATTTTATAGGTGTATCTATGATGACTTTTGGCCGTATAAACAAACCTCTTTTAGTTTGCCAGTGATGTCTTCAAGAAATTCATTGTCGGGATGAACAACCACCATCTCCCTGAAATTTAAATAGGATAAGCCATATTTCAAAGTTTTTTTTTGAAAGGCCATATTTCAAAGTTGATGATAGTATGAGACCAAACAGAACATGCTTTTTAAAGAGGTAGTCCCATGAAACAAACAAGATTACAGGAGTACATATTGAATAAATTTAAAAAACAAAAATACAGCCTGGACCATCTGATATTGTACTACTAGCACTATTCAATTATTCCTCCAGTCCCATGCACAGAGGATTCAAAAAAGCAACTAAAACTGCATCGATGTTATGACAACTACCACGCCCAAGAAGGTTCCTTACACTTCATGGTTGTGAAGACGAAAAGTTATAAATTGTTACCAAAATATGCACACGCATTAAAAAAAATCCTTGAAGTTATCTTTTGTATTGCACGAAATTAATCGGCAGGAAACTAGAAATCATACAGTAGACTGTCTGTACAAAAAACATTGTTAAAGAAAATGAAATCATACAAACAGAGTTTGGACATACTTCAGTGGCGTTTTGAGAGCTTTGCTATGCCGTTCCCGAATATTGCGCGCAAGATCAATGATGGTCATCATCCTATTTACACTTTGTTCAACACGCTCATCTCTCTGAACATGTGGGTAAGAAGACAGAACATGAGGTTATAACTCTGATAAAAAAACATAGTACTCCCTGAAATTCTAATTATAGGCAGTATCTTGGAAGAGCACGTAAATTAAGAGATGACCCTTGATGGAAACTATGTGCCTCGTAAAAGGAATTGGAAGGAGTAAAGATGATCTGGCAAGAAAAAGTTACCTCCCCAGTGGTGGAAGGGAAAGTGCAAAAGTGAATGCTCTCCTCTGATTTACTCGACACCTTTCGCAGATTTTGATAAAGAGCTTCAGTAAAGAAGGGCGTAAATGGAGCCATCACCACACAAGTTGTCACGAGTGCCTACATTTCATGGTTAAGATCCTTAGAAACTATTAGAAAGAACCACCAAAAAGGTACACTTCGCATGACCGGTAAAATGCTACTGTACTAACGACGTGGCTCATCAGCAACTGGTAAAATGTCACCTTAAGAGGTTATGATATGCGAGTAAGTATAGCACTGAATTTAAAAAATCCATCGACAATTTTTCGTATTCAGTTAAAAAAACAATTTGCCACCATTGTCTACCAAGAGAAGTTAAAACTGTACTGTGCTGCATAATTTACTTACATGGTACAGAGTTGAAAGAGAAATTCTGCAGTCTTCTTCTCCAGTGCGTCCTTTTAACCGTTTGCGGTTGAACCGCACATATATATTGGTAAGATTATCGATGTATTTTACCAAATATGGCACAACCTGAAGGGGCAAGCAAGCTATCAAATTTGGCCTTAAAATGGAGGAAGAATTGATATTACCAAGAAAAATATCCAGAAAAAACTACCGTGTAAAGCCGATATGCATCCATCTCCTGATGAACAAAGCTAACCAGACTTTCAGTTGCAGAGTGTATCCAGTGATCTAACACATTAGATGACTTCCGAAGTGAATCTTGGTCAATTGGAGAAAATGCTGCAAGACCCTCAACTTCAAGTCTCTTTGTGTTTTGGACAAGGAATCTATAAGCATTATACCACGGGAGAAAGACATCTTTCACCTGGTCAATTGAAAACGTGTTAGGGGACCCAATGTAGTTTTCCTAAGAACACAATATAATCAGAGCATTTGATGATTGATATGATCTACATGCGGACAAGTAGCCTCAACATATTTGTAGAATGGAGCCTAAAATATTGAAGAAAGAAACTTACAACACCATAAACACCTATCCTTTTAAATCGTAGAGATTCTGCACGCACAACTGGAGAATTTACTAAATACAGCCTCAAAGCATCCTGGAAGGAAAAGAAAAAACAGTTAATTACAAATTCTAACGCAAACAAATCATGCAATCACAAACCAGAGATTCAAATGTGATACTGTATGCTCGTCCTTCCGGGTACATAAGGTGCACATGCATTTCAAGATTTAAATTTGACCAAAATAATGCAGGCTATGTGCCACGGAAATTATACCATTGGATTCACATTTAATTTATGTTGAATAACTCATATATTAGTTGTCTAATTGATGTCAAAGTTGAATCTCGAAATGCATGGACGCATTATAAACTCGAAAGGAGGAAGTACACCCGGAGGAAGTACACCCTAAGGAATCTGTCATATAATATGTGAAAACTGAGTAACAGCCATTGACTTTCAAAGAAAAACTACATACCGCTCCATATTCATTAATGACCCCTACGGGTGAAGGGTAATTCTGTTTGCTCTTGCTCATTTTCTTACCATCCTCGGCCAAAACAAGACCATTGCATATAAGATTCTTAAAAGCAGGCTTCCCAAATAATGCTGTTGATAACACCATCAAAGTGTAAAACCTGCACGATGAAGTTGAATCGTGAAGGTGAGATGACTAGATCCGTATCTAACACAAATGAGTAGATCATTCTAGATCAATAAAAACGAATATCCTACTTTAGTCTTTCTGCTCATCAAAAGCTTGAAAAAAGGTGGTGAAAACTGTGCGAGCATGAAGTATTTAAATAATGAAGCCAGATCATTGTTACAAGTTCGACCAAATACAAACATCATAACAGAAATGTGAATCTATTTCCCCCCAAAAGAAGGAAGACAAAAGGCAATGAGCAAAGAGGTGAAACAAAGGAAACATCAGAAATTTCCATGTTCATTTCATGCCCAAAGTGAAAGTTGATTGCATGAGTGGTGCACAGAAAGCCTTAATGAACAACAAAGACCCTAAAATTCTTAATAATTAAGGAAAACATTGTATAAAATACTGCCAAAGATTCTGAAAGGAGTAACAGACCATCCGCGTGTTTGATCTAAGCCCTCTGCCACAAAATTGCCAGGAAAATTCTTCTCAAATAGTTCCCGGTTCTCAAATGGATAATGAATGTAGGCATATGGCATAGACCCGCTCTCAAACCAGCAGTCGAAAACCTGATGGCATCACAACAGTTGCTGAATGAGAATCATTTAAAAAATGAAAACATCGATATAGACAAATCGCAAACATTCACATGGATGACATTTGACAGGTCAAATTATAGTATTGGCCTGAACCACACATGAACTGCACAGGCAGAAATAGGAAGTAACCTTACAACATGCAATTTGCTAGGAAATTTATATCATTCTTGCAGTCTAAACTTTCAAACTTCAAAAGGAACTTGAGAACTACTCCCTCCGTCCCATAATTCAGCACGACAAGAATTATGGGACGGACGGAGTAGCAACCACTTGAGCAAAATCAATGTAAAACCTATTACATCCTCAATTACTATTTTAGGATTCAAATTCTTGATGTAAGTTCATAGAAAAATCTGCCAACATTTAGAATCCTAAAATAGTTTTACTGCAATATTAAATAGTTCAAATCAGATTTACTGCACACGAAAAGGTAAGGAACACTAAGTGTGGGTCAAAAAAAAAACTTACATCCTCAACACGTTTGAGCACCCCAAACTCTGGTCCTCTGCTAGAGGGAATCGTAATATCATCAATATGGTGGCGATGAAGATCGGTAACCTGAGCACAATTTTTTTAACGTTCACATAAGGACCAAAATCATCAATGTCCAAGAAAAAGAACATGAGCATATACAAAGTTCGCTGTTGTTTGCAAATTACAACTAAAGGATCAAGAATATGTATATGTTGTAAACAGTAAATGCTGCAAATAATGAAATTTCATTATCTTGCACAGTAGGGATATTAACCTTGACACCAGATAATTTTTCAAGTTTCTCGATGGAATCCATGACTACAATTTCTTCACCATCTTGGCTGATCCACACTGGAAGTGGAGTACCCCAGAATCTACTTCTGCTAACAGCCCAGTCCCTAGCACCTTCTAGCCAGTTATGGAATCTCTTTTCCTGCATGCATTTGTTGTTAACAAAAATATATGTCAAACATATCACCTTTCATAAATATACTGTCACCTGTCACCTAAACTCTCCAAACAGTTTCATAACATTCAACACTAGGAATGTCGACACTGGTTGCTATCCTAGTTTCTGAAGACCTTTTCAAAAATATACTTACATGCCTATTTTCTAAGAAAATGTCAACACTGGTTGCTATCCTGCTCTTCTACTAGGAAGTCCAGGAGCTGATCACTTGTTCCTTGAGACTATTAGACTAGATCCGAATTAACCTAATCTCTGATGAACCGTCTCCTTTCCGTCATGAGCTAATTACCTTGGATACTGCTATAAAACGGAACAGCAAAGAAATAGGCTAAAATGTTTTTTCCAGTAGACCCCTGAGTTTCCATGTCTTTACGAAAACATCTAAAGTTGTCTACTGTAGTTTATCAATTGTAGCTACTGCCGTCCTCACAAAAGTGACTTACCTTGACCTACGTTCAAACCTATTACCTACGACACCTTCGTAAGCGAACTTGAGATAACACTTACGGAGGATCTTAAAACTAACTAGCTTCTGGATGGCATGCAATATAGACTACGAAACCATTTAAGGTAATGTACAACTACAAGTCCTTCAAAATAGCCAAAATAATTGCAAGGGCTAGAAACAGGATCGCATTAAACTGGTGTGCCAAAAGTTGTATGATTGTTCTACTTATCATTGGGTGTCACTAACAAATGGTTTCCTTGAACTAGATTCACATCAGAGAAGTATTGAAAACGCCGAGACCACCTTAATTAGGCAATGCCCATGTGAGAATGCCCCGCCATCTGATCATGATCTCATGATTTACATGATCAGGTGGCTAAGAGGGACACCTCAAAATGGGTTACATCCCTATAAAAGTTTCTTCCTGAAAACACTGTCACAGGCAGTAAACGGTACCTTGACATAATCTGGAACCCAGTAGGTCTCCTTGTTACATTCCAGTAACTGATCTCTAATCTTTTCAACCTTGATAAACCTGCAGAAAAGCTCTCAGACTTATATTCCTCAAAACTAAGTAATGCAATTGATAAACCTGCAGAAAAGCTCTCAGACTTATATTCCTCAAAACTAAGTAATGCAATTGGAAAACTCTGGTGGATATAATAGAAGAGGAACACAACTAACAAAAATGAAACCAAGAAAATTCAACAGAAAGCATAGCTTGTCTGTGTGGATGGAACAATAGCATGATGAAGTCGGACTTGATAAAGTGATTGATACATGTGGTAACCAGCACATATAAGATGGACTGGGATAGTGCGATATCAAGCGTAATTTAGAATTAGACAAAAGCATTAAAGCAGGGAGAACAATGAAGGCACACATTTTGAATTTAGCATACAATTGTTAGACTATAGCTGTTGTATTCTACTATAATTGCCTTCTCTCAGTCTCCTCGCTTGTGCGCACGTCGCCAGCCCATGTTGTACACGATCGGCATGCCCTCCGTGGCCGCCTATTGCACTATATATTCATGAGATCAATACAAGGCGGCACTATCGAAGTGCTTACAACCGAACACTAGTTCTCTACAAGGTATCAGAGCCAAGAGGTCTCAAGTTCGAGACCCGGTTGCCGCAATTAAATTGCAACGCACTTTCGATCCACGTTTAGGCCTGCGAGAGCCACACGTGAGGGTAAGTGTTGAAGTATAAGTGGATTGGCTTGTCCCTTCCATCAGATCGGTCTTTTGGTTGCGTTGGCTAGCACATGAAGCTCTTCATGGTATCAGAACACTAGTTCTCTACAACAATGAAGGAAAATATCTAGTCACTGTCGTACACAGTTCATGGCTGCAGTTCTTGCATCTCATGGAAGAAACTTAAGATAACAATCGGTGTTCGTAGCACATAGAGGCTCTCGTATATTTGTGTGTATTCAACTTAACAACAATAGGTGTTCGTAGCATTTGTTCCTTGTGGTGAGTTAGCTCATGTACAGCATCAGTTGTCAGCACATGCGAAAGATAGATTTCCACAATAGTAGCAGAAGATGTTTACCAGCTTGGAACAGCCCGGTAGATAAGAGGAGTACCCGAGCGCCAACAAAATGGATAAGAGTGCTCGATGCTCCCTTTACTAACAAGTCTTCCCTTATCCTGATGCAGAAAATCATTTTCAGAATTTTCTCGAACACAAGTCATTTTCAGAATGGAATCCTAGGAGTAATAAAAACTATCCAAATGATGTTAAAATAAACTTCCATAAGGCGCCTTTGAAATAATAATGCACAGTATAATAAGCTAAAATAACAGGACATGATATGTTAATAAAGCAAAACACACTCATGACTGTGGTCAACAGTGTACAGTGGCATAGCTTCAAATGTTCATACTATACACCTGATTTCAGATAATTGATTAATTGATAAGGCATCAAAATGTATGCACAGTTTATAAGGTTGTTCAACGGTAAGAAACTGTATATAATGTGATGTCTTGTGCATTACTTTAGAACTAAGCTCCAAAATATGTACATAGTGGGTGCCAAAAATGCTGAGCAAGCAACTAAATGTAAATGTGTTAGTTACAGCTAAAAACCTATTTTACACTAGAAAAATGACTACCTTAACAGCGCTGATGATATCCTTGTCAGCCTCTTTGACATGCCGCCCTCTGAACTCAGTTATCTTTTCGATAAAGCAACCATCATCATCAACAGCGACAACAAGTCCACTGGCCTGGAAACAAAAAACATCAGGAAAAATATATATTAAATAAGTCATGCTCACAGCAGCATACATGTGAAAGATGCATAGAACTTTGAAATGCCTTTGGTTTTAAAGGCAACACGTGACATTGTCATGCACTCATGCTCACGGCAGCATACATCTGAAAGATGCATAGAACTTTTAAATGCTTTTGATCTAAAAGGCAACGCATGCCATGGACATGCTCACCACAGCATACATGTGAAAGATGCATACAAGGTTGAAATGCGTTTGGTTTAGAAGGCAACACATGAAATGGCAATCTTGGAAACCACAGTGAACAGAGAAAATGTGCCTGAGATAAAAATTACAAACTATTTGAGATATGGCTAACAAGAGATAATAAGTTGTAAACAAGGTACAAGGCATGCAATAGTATATTATGGCCACCCTACAAATTGAGAAATACGATAAAACAAATCTAATGACTAATGACACTATTGCATACCATCAAATTCTTCGCAAAAACACGTATACATGTTCTTGAGACAAAGTATGAACATCAGGAGAATATTGCATCATACACTAGTAAGATAATTTTGGCATACATATATAATAAGTAATTCAATTGGTCTACTCTTTCTCCTCAGCCCCCAGGCCTTAGCAATTATCCCAACCTCAAATAATAACAGAGAAACATTCCAACCTCAATTATCCCAGCAGCAAGGCAAACACGATGATCATCTTCACCAAATGCAGGAGCACAATGGACAACACCAGTTCCACTGTCATCAGTTACATAGTTATCCGCAATCACCCTAAACGCAGTCTCTTTAAACTCCAGGAAAAAATCAAACAGAGGAGTGTATCTGCAAGCAGAGGATTTTAACATTTAGCGCGCGCGCACACAAAAGAAACATCCTCCAGATATCATTGGGTATGACATTATTGGAGTTGGCTCAAACAACTCCCAATAACCCAAAATAAAGAGAAACAACTATTGAAAGTGATAACAGTGTGGGAGAATTTTGTTCACCAATCATAAAACTAGAGTAAACTATGCAAGTGGAACACATTGTATCGGTGGACTAGCAATCAAACCAATCTCCGCAAATGCAGAAATTCTAAGGATTACACTTGAAAATCCAAAAATAAAGTGGTGTAGATTCTTTAGCTCTGCCAAATACATGGTTAATAAAGATATAAACGGCTACCTAAGGAGAAGTGTTATCCTGCAGTAATAACTACCCCATCTAGTTTTCGACATCTTAGCTCAGTAGTTGCAAACATTTCAAAGTACAGAGAAGTGCTACTGTAATTATGTTCCATTATGCTGTGAACTGGATAATTAAACACAAAAACAAGATAGCTCACTTTAGGCCTACTAAGCATGATCCAGGAAACTTTGCCAATAATTCATATGATTCAGTGTCCAAACCACCCTGACCACCATCAGGGGTGCTTCCCTTAGGAGGAGCTTGCTTCTTTCCAGAAGCTTTGGCTTTAACTGGCAACTGGCCAAGCCTACTTTCTGCGACAATGTATACTGTTCCATTGGACTTGTCCTTAACCTGGTAACACAGTACGCACCATCAATCAGAAACAAATAGCAGTTTGCAGGTAGAAAAGGGTATGAACGATAGAATTCTCTTGTGGCACAATGACTTTGGTTATCTGTGCGCATGATCACATGGAGCAGCGTAGAAGGCAGTATGGCAGATATGCCTTCATGCGCAACCAACTTAATATGGTTACCACAGAAAGAGATAAACCATATCATTATCATCATTACAGCATTAAATTAATTAAGAAAGAATAAATAGCCTATGTACATGAAAAATAGAAATGTGCAGTTGACATTCCTGGAGGGTACATGCTTCTCAATACTGATACTTAGATACATGCTGAATCAGCCAGGCGCCCAGGCATATCATATTAGGTAAAGGAGATATCAGTCCTCGACTCTATAAGATGCATTAGATGTATGCATTTTATTTATGTCCTTCACTGCATTTTATTTACTTATTTTAAGAATAGGTATGTTCCTTGCAAAAACCAAGTCTCTAAATATGAACTGCCAGTGACAGTCAGGAACCTCGACAACAGTCGATAGTATTACGAAATGAAAGGAGTAGCCCACAAAAAGTGGGAAGTACTAACCTTAGAATACACAAGATTGGCATTGACACACAATGCTAGGTTGCTTGGGAGTGTCCAAGGCGTCGTAGTCCAGGCAACGAGAGCTGCATTGTCAACATCACTGACAACAGGGAAAGACACCATCACTGCTGGGTCTGGAACAGTCTACATAACACAATTAAACTAAATGGTCAATACAAGCTGCCGCAAACGAATAAGACCGACACCAGGAACAAAGACAATTACTCACCCTATAGTCCAGTCCTGCCTCGAAGTTTGACAGAGCAGTTTTGCAACCAGTGCTGTAAGGCATCACCTGGATCAAGAACAAGAGTTAAGGACGTTTGACTTACAAGGTATTCCTTGCAGCAAATTAAAGAAGAACGTAACTGTGATCCCCAATACTTTGTGCATTACTTATTCTTTGCCTCTTCTGTAAACAAGTATGGGGCAAGTTCCACAGGAACAACACTTGATTCTCCTAAGAGGCAACTTCAATCCAACAATTACGTTAGAATTAATTCCTAATTTAGTTTGTTAGTCACAGATGAGCCCCCCAAACACACGAGTCAACACACAAGAAATCAAAGATTCACTAAACAGTTACAGCAGTACTAACTGCGGAGTACGAAATAAGAATATGCTTACTTCAACATTTCTAGACATTAGCCACTTAATCTTGTAACTGAGACATGACAGAAATTGCAATGTCATAACAGTTGAATAGTTGCAGTATAGCTCCAATTCCACACACAGAAATTAAAATTATAGCAGCACTAACTACGAAATAAGAAGCCGTTTACTTCAGCATTCATAAACATTAGCTACTTGATATTACTGAGACGTAACATAATTGCAGCATCATAACAGTTGAATAGAGCATGGTTTCAATTTCACACATAGAAATTTCAAATTCTAAATAAATCAGGCAGTTCGCGGCGGCATGTTTCAGAACATTATGAAATTTCCATTTCCCTGACGCCATAAGCATGATTAACTTCGGATACCAAACCGGGGCGAGCAAAGTTGGGGGCGAGATTACCTTGAAGCCCTTGTACACGAGGTCCTTGGCCCAGAGCTGCCCGAAGACCCACCAGACGCTCTCCATGAAGTTGATGTCCATGGTCTTGTAATCGGCCTTGAAGTCAATCCACCTCCCCGTGCGCGTGACGACGGCCTCCCACTCCTTGACGTACTTGGTGACGATGCTGCGGCAGGCCTCGTTGTACCTGGCGATGCCGTAGTCGAGCACCTGCTGGCGGTTGGTGATGCCGAGCTGCTTGTCGATCTCGAACTCGACGGGGAGGCCGTGGCAGTCCCAGCCGAAGCGGCGCGCGACGTGGCGGCCGCGCATGGACTGGTGGCGCGTGACCACGTCCTTGATGGTGCCGGCGAGGATGTGGCCGTAGTGGGGGAGGCCCGTGGCGAAAGGGGGACCGTCGTAGAAGATGAACTCCTCGCCGCCCTCCGTGCGCCGGAGCTGCTCGTGGAAGGCGTCCAGCTCCGCCCACAGCTTGAGGACGCGCTCCTCCTCCGCCGGGAAGGAGAAGTCCTTCCCCTCGCACACGTCCTCCATGGTGGCCTCCGCAGCCGCGCAGCGGGAGAGGGGGCAGGGAGGCGAATGGGGCTAGCTAGGGTTTGGGGGGTGAGGCGGCGGCGGCGGCGGCGGCGGCGGCGGCGGCGGCGGAGGGAGGATGAGTTCTGCTTGGGGCGGGACTTGAGAGGAGAAGGGTTTAGCTGGGGATCACGTGCTGCGTGCGTGCTACTGCTTCGCCTCCTTGCCGTCCAAGGAGAGAGAAATTCTTAGTACAAATAAAGACTGAAAAATTCAATTGAGTAAACATCAAGAAACCTATATATCGGGATTGTTACCAGAAACTATGACTCCGAATTTTTTTTTAACTTTTGTGCTGGTCAGCTTAGCTTGGCGCTCAAGTTGGTTGACAAGAAGATATGAAATACGCACTTGTCAGGCTCCAGTGCTCAATTGACATGGTTTTTTTGTTTGCTTGTCTAGATCTCGACCATGACTCGAACCATCGTCGCTTCTTCAAACTCGTCTCTGCATATACCTTTGTTGGGTTTGGTGAGATGGACGCTAAATGGCTACGCCAGTTGAACCAGACAAGGGCGCGCGGGTGAAAGGATATGGCCGTGTTGTCCAACGGATTGGAGAGAGTTGTGGTTTCTTGATTGATGATAATGACCTACTCACTATGTTTGGGTTTATAAGGCCCGCGCGCAATTTTAAGCCAAAATTTGACCAAATATTGCATTTCGCTCTGTGTGCGTGGATTTGAATTCGCATGGGACGAAGGAGCACGATGATCACCTTGGTCTTGCAGATTCTCAGAAACAAGTGATAGGAGAGCAAAAATTTCGTTCATAGGAATTTCAGAGGTTACATTCCTTGTCGTGTTTGATCCAAATCCCCAAGAAGCAAGAACCTACGAACATAGACACCGCTACGTCTCCGCACCCGCTCGACCAGCACCGCCTGCCGTCGGAGAGACCGCACCTCATCCTCTCCCCGCACGCTCCCGAGGCGCTCCAAGTAGAACCCACACGCTCCCTCGCCACCGCGCGTACTCCATGAAACCCCCACCCGCCCCCCGGGACACGGCGGCAGCCTCACCCATGGCGCTGTCGACGACATCTAGATGGTGCAGCGCAGGCCCAGTGGGAGCCGCAGGCAGCAGCATGCGAGCACGACCTTGTTGTTGCTGTTCCTGCTGCTGTCGCGGTCCGTCGATGGCGGCGGCAGTGCGTGCGAATTGTGCCGCCTCTGAAGCATGTGCCTCGCGACCCGCTTCGATAGCGCCTGACGTGAGGAGCACAGCCGCCTTAACCAACACCTTGGGCGCCCTTCTGGCGGCCTACGAGCATCTCCTGCACCGCCGCGGATAGCGTCGATGACGACGAGAGTTGGGCCAGCCCCGGGATGCGCGCCGCGGCAGCACCGGAAGAAGACCGCCCGCCGTTGAGCGCTCCAGCTCCATAAAGGGCGACCGGCTGATCAACTGAACGTATGTGATTCCTGACGGCTCAGCTCAAACATCCCTTTCCTCTTCCTCCCCTTGCTTATTGCTCCCGGATATCGCTCGCAATGGCGGCCAAAAGAATGGCGCTCGCGGCCTCGCATTGGCAACCACGGCGGTTCTGTTCTTTGTGAGGACGCGTAGGAGGAGCCAACTCTAGCTGCTGCTAATGCCAGAGGCCAAGTGCCAGAATTTAGCACTCCTATGTTTTTATTTAGGGTGCGTTATTTTCGGCTTCTAGAACCGGCTTCCCTAGAAGCTGCTCTCATGTATCTGCTCTCATGTAGCTTTCTGGAGAAGCCGTATCTCAGATTTAGTTAGACATCTAAAGTAGTTTAGGTCAAATTAGTTTGGTAGCCTAATCAAATTTAGATAGCGCCTTCTGCAGGAAGCTGCGGAAGCTTCTCGGAGAAGCCGGTCTAGAAGCCGAAAAGAACTGTCCCTCGATCAGCCACGGCCTACGCGTACACCAGCCAGCGCGAGAAGCGGAATATTGGTTTACGTGACCGTATTAGGAAAGCGGGTTTCGGGAGTTGATTCGCGAGCGGCTTGGGAAAGCGGAGAGGATGGGAGGCGTTGAAGGCGGGAGGGGTTCTCCTCTGACGTCGTCGTCTCCCACTCTGACTCTCTCGCCTCTGCAATTCTGCGGCATCAGGGCTGACTCAACTGTTCGCCGCCGCGAGTCACCGCCGATGGGGTTCGCCGGGGGGGCGTGCCTGCTTGTCCTCTCCCTGCTCCTGGTCGCCGGGGCGGCCGCCACCGACCAGATCTTCACCACTTCAGGTACTAATTAATCGCGCCATCGCGTCGTCCGATCCCCTCTTCTTCGTCTGCTCGCCCAGCCTCTTCCGATTATTCCAAATCGTGCCAGTTCCTCGTTCCTCCCCTCGATGTTCGTTGCTGGAACTCCTCCTCGCCGATTCAACGAGCTATCCGATCATACAGACTTTGTTACCTCTAGTGTCCTTGTGGCCAGATCTTGCTCGCTCTAGTTGAAGCAATTGTCTCGTCTGTGTTCACGTGATGCAAAAATTGCAATGGATGCGCACGCCCAGCTCTTGTTTGTTACTGGACTGTTTGTTACCTATTGGCAAAAAAATTGCATGCACTCAACTGTTACCCATTGGCAGGTGTGCCGTTTGGGAAAAATTCGCGCGAGCCGAGGTACCGTGTGGAGTTCCATGCTGTCGATTCGCCGTACCGCCCGGTGAGTTTTTTCCTGATAAATTTTCCTTCTGACTTCTAGTTGCAGCAAGCTTCAGCTTTATTTTGTTCTGACTTACTGGGCACAACAGTGAACTATAATGTATGCCACATTAAGATGCTATCGTGAAGTAACCAATCCATGTTTGAGTTTTGTAAATGTGGATAACCAGCTAGGATTTGTAAAAATGGGAATAGCAGGAGGAACCAAGTGCTCTCTGTTTCTCTGTAACAAATAACATGATATGGTTATAAACAATGTTAATTCACCATGTTTCTATTACCTACTCATCTGTATTTCATTCCAGTCTTGTCAGAAAACCATAATGCAAGTCTTTCACCTCAAGTCCTTGATGCATAGGTTGCTGAAACATACTTCCTCTTCCTTTAACTGTTAACTGATGATACTTACTGTTTTCCTGCAGGAAATTGGCCAGGAATCTGAAGCGATGACTAATCATGAGGGGAAACATTACACATGCTTCCTACCAGTTCAAGAAACTAAAACCATGAAGTCAATTATTCCGCAAAATGCAACTAATGTTATAATAGAAAGCGATCGCAGAGTTAAACCAAAGGAGCCAGATGAACTGCTGGAGATTCTCAAGGATCAATGCTTTTACAGGGTAGGCATACAACTCTTTCTTTGTATGTGAGCATGTGAGACGTATGTTTTCTCTTGTGTCCGTCTGCAAGGGAAATAGAATGCCTTCTGATCAATATTATTTTTGTTGACGCAGCATGATGGTTGGTGGTCGTATGAATTCTGTTATCATGGCAAAATCCGTCAGGTTCATGTAGAGGGTGAGAAGGTGAGATCCCTCTTTTTTTACGAGGCTCATAATGATCATACTTTTGTTGATCCCTCTATGCTCCATCAGAAACAAAATCTGAGATATTTCAGAACAAGAATTGGTAGCTAAAATCTAAGGCATGTTTGGAACTCAGTTACATTGTGAAAAAAATACTTAAAAAAAGATAGGTTGGGTACCTACTGCTACAATTCTGATCATGCTTGAATTTCCTTAAACTTGTGAGTCTTCTGTTGAAGGTCATTCAAGAGTATGTTCTAGGTGAATACGACCCTGATGCAACTGATGCTTACCATGAGAATCATACATCTGAGTCCTCTGATGAAGACAATCACCTGAAAGATATTTCTACGAGGTATTGTACTTAATTTCTTAAAGCAAGGAAACAAACCACAAACAACATCACCTGAAAGATGTTTGCTGTTTTTGCCTCCTTCCAGATATCATGTCCACCTGTACACAAATGGGACTCTATGTGATCTTACAGATATACCCCGGTTCACAGAGGTAAGCCAAAATATGAGAAGGCTATGATGATCTATGCGGTTGTCATTCTAAATTCAAGCATTTTGATCACTATATGACTATGATGTCATATTGAGCAATACATTTGACTGCAACCACCCTGCATTCTTCATACAGGTTAGATTTGTTTGTTCTGAGCCCACTGTACTTATCAGTTCGTTAAAAGAGATTTCTTCGTGCAAGTATGTTTTGACAGTTCAAAGCCCAATGCTTTGCAAGAACCCGTAAGTACTTCTATTTTTTTCCCTGTCAATCATCTTTATCTATGTGTTTATTTAAGCTCATCATCTTGTTCTGCTTGCAGGTTGTTTCAGCAGGAAAAGCGCACCCTCTCCATCCACTGCAACGAGTTGCTTGCTGAAGCCACCGAGGACGACGATGATCTCCCAAAAGAAGCTCAGATGTCCATCGTTCCAGATCCAAATGAATTGCATGATTATGCAGCTTATGCCACCTGATCACCTGCCGAATGTGTTATACTCGTCCATTTAAGAACCATTATCTTGTAGGTACAATGGCAAGTTGGCAACTCAGCACTGAGCAGCACTATTCTTGACTGTCTTTTACCCTAATTTAACATGCTCGGTTTGAGCTTGTATACATTAATCCGAAGCAGGCTGAGATTATCACACTAACACTATCATAGATATATAGACATGAATAGCCAAGACTGTTTTTCTGTAGTAGAAGGAAAGATTTTGAGACCAGTGGCTGCCTTCGACACTTGTTGCAATGTTTATAAAGACAATGCAGTAATCTTGGGAAGTGCATTTTGTAAGCAACTTATCTTTACAAAGTCCATATATATATATTGCCCTGTAAGTGAAGATCCATCCTGGGAACGAAGGTACTTGCTTCTGGATGCATGCAGGTCAAGTCAAAAAAGAAAGAAAAATGAGTTGCTTAGTGTTAATGATACCTTGACCAGGATTCAGATATTAGAAAACTACTCAAAACAGTACTAGTGGAGTATCTCTGGAAAATCATCACCCATGTTAGGCAGTGATGAAGATAAGGCCTGAAAAACACTAACAGTATTATTAAGTGAACAGGTGCAAACTCCCAGGCTCGGAGGTGGCCTTGGTCAACTGAAGATTGTTCAATGAACTGACCAGTTCTATTTCTTGGTCAACTTAAACCAAACGTGTAAGTAAGATCATCTATCTGCAAGACATGTACTCTCTCGTCCCATAATATGAGGCATGCACATATTCTTACTCTCTCTATTCTTCTTAGCCTCATATTCTTACTCTCTCTATTCTTCTTAATTAATAGATTGAGTCCTATGGACTCCGGTTCAAAAAAATTATTTAATTATTTAATTTATACTTAGTCACAAGCTAAATTAAAGATCTAGTGAGAGATTGAGTAAGTTGCATTTAGCCTACGCAGAGCAATTTACAACATTTTTAAAAGGGCAAATACTGTAGTAGCATTTCTCAGTCACAGGCAGGTGGGCCACTAGGTGGTGCCCCTGTCCGTGCGTTGCTACGGAACAATGAGAAATATATAAAGATATCAATTTTAAAGTTTGACGTTTCATGAACACACATGCCTAGAACGATTATCATGTCTTTATCTGTCGTGAGGTTATGCTCTGTTAACTGACCACTCTATCTCTCTGACTCTCTCCCTCTGGCCCATCTCCTGCGCAACTCAACGGGAGGCTTCTCTTCTTCTTCCTCCTAGCATACGAGCACGAACAGAGCATACGCAGGTACAACCATGTTGCCGCGGGTTTGAATCCCACCAAATCGGTCGTTTTTCTCCGAATTAAAACTGGGAAACTAATCCCCACTGATTGACGATCCGATCTTGTCCCTTACCGTTTTGGGATCGAGGAGAGGAGATTGGTTTGGTGATGGATGCGTTTTGGGATCGTGGAGGGGAGGTTGGTTTGGAGATGGATGCGATCTGATCAAGGAGGGTGGAGGAGGCACATCGTGTGTGCGTAGGTGGGGGACTGTTCTTTCCGATCTAGAGGAAAGAATGGGACTGAACGAGCTCGTTGAGGGAAACAAAGAAGGGACGACAGCGGGCGGCGAGCGACATGAGTGCGGTGCGCCGGAGGAGAGACGCCGGTCGGCGGACGGAGGTGGTGCCAGAACCGGCCAGCGAGAGGCGATGCGACGAGAGCTCGGTCTGGTGGCCGACGTGGGAGATGAGACAGCGGCGGAGACGATGGGGAGGTGGCGGGGCATAGGAAGAGGGAGCTAGGGAGATGAGGCAGTGGGCAGGGGAGGCAAGTCAGGGAAGGATGCCATGGGCACCGACAGGAGGCTTGCAGGGTTGATGTCGGTCAGGATTTTTGTTCGGGCTTTGGTCATGTGTGATTGGTCAGGGTGGCATATCTGTAATTTTTGTGAAGTGACGTATGGCGTCCGTACCATCACTACCAACTCAATTTAATATATTGGCATAGATGCATACTACCCGAAGCCCGATTTGCGTGTTCAAAGAATGCCTTACCAAGCTTAGATCTTCCAATACCTAATGACACATGGGCCCATCAATCACACTTACAGGCCGACGTGGGTCCAGTGTAATTGGTGGTTGAGCTAACCCGGATAGGAATTAACCAAAATTGACTAGCAGTAGTAGTACTAATCCAACAAGAACACAACAGCGGAGAGAGGACGAGAGAAAAGAGCTCAGATCTCTGGATTGATTCAATCCCCAGCTTACTACTCCCCGAAGATTCTTCTGCTCTACTCTTCCCCCTTCCATTGATGCTCCAGTTCTTGCGCCGTCAAGAGAGGAGCGATGGATTTCACCTTCGGCCCGCCCCAAATCTCACCAAGAAAAGTTCAGAGAAGGGGGGCAGCCGGCGGCATTCTATCTCTATGAGCTCCTTCCTTCCGGTTGGAAATCATAGTAGCAATCTGGATTTTTGAGCAGTATATTGCGCGGAACTACTCCCCATTCTTTGTTGGTTTGGTTGGGCATTGGAATCTTTTCTTTTTTTTGGTTCGGTTTTCTCCAATGGGAGATCTTCTCGTCGTCTCCGATCTTGGATTTCGTTCTTTTTTATGCGCTGGGAGGCATGGTGAACATCGGCGGATGAGAGAATTTTTTTTTAGGTACGTCGAATTCCTCACATTTACTATTTTTCTAGGTTTGCAAAATATATTTTAATAAAATTGATTGTCCAGACTTTAGGATGGATTTTTATCTGATACATCTTATGATATATAGTCTACTGATATTTATGTTAAATATAAAGTTTCCTCATATTATATGTCAAATCGACCATAATCGAATGATCGTAATAACAAATATCTACAACATATAATATATGGCTACTATTCGTGCAAATAGTTCTTGAGTGGAGTGAGCAGATTACCAACAACTCAATTTTTTATGAGTAAATATATAGTTATTTTTACTTCCAAAGATATTTTCATACTTACCGATCTAAAAATATCAAGTAGATATTTTGCATAATAAACAATGCCTTCTTCATGTTTCGAGAGACATGATATCTTATCAACAAAAAATACACGATCTGAAACATGGTCTGTCAAAATCAGAACTCACTAAAAGAGAACACACTACCTGAGCATGATTATCACATCTACTGTTATCAAGTAAGATGATTTTTATATCAACTTTCTTTTTTTTGACAACATTTCTATATCAACTTTCATTAAGCAAGAAATACGATTAAAGGAACGACAATTAAGACATCAGTGAGCAATCGTCCATGGATATCAATACTAGATAGCCAAAATAACTATAGTGCGAGAAGTTGGGTCTCTTGAAGAGCCGGTCTTTGTTGGCCATATCGCCGTCGATTGCGCAAAGGCACGTTGGAACGCACACGCACTGCCTCACGCGGGCGTCGCCGTCGAAGTACGTGACAATTGATCAGCTGTCGTTGTCTTCTATGACATTTTTCTCGGACCCGGTCCAAATGCGTAGTTTGACAAGTCATCGCCATCGTTGTCTCTATTGATCCAGAGTTAAATTAGTTGAAAGTTTGCAGATTTATTTTATACAGAGACGCAGATACACAATCGCGCAAACAAATGTACATCTAACAAAGATTTAAGAATTTGTCTTAGAATTAATTCGAATAGCTAACAATTTGATGCAATAGTTACGGTACCTAACATGAGTTTGTCATTTTTTCATCTATCATGTGTTTCTTAAACAGTATCACTAATCCCAGTTTAATACGTTGTTCTTGTGTTTTATAACTTTGTGAACCAGGGTTCAAAAAAGCGCTAAGCGAGCGGTGAGGCACCGGTAAGAGGAATTTAAGCTTAAGCGTTCTGTACAGTTTTTGAGAAGTGGGCGGGATTCTTGGAGAAAATCAAGGGGAATTGGAGAATTTGAGAGACATTGTTGCTCGCCCAGGAGAAATTGGCGGGATATTTGGTGGGAGTCCAGGGGAATAGGAGAAATTCATGGGATTTTGTTGCTCGTCCAAATTGACGGGATCCTTGGAGGAAAAAAGGCGAATTGGAAAAATGGAGGGATTCTTGGAGGAAATTAGGCAGGAGAGAAAGAAGCCGTCCCTGCGGCTGAGAATTGTGCTAACGAGCCATATCAACTCTGAAGTAGTCGCTTAGGGCCTAAGGTCCTATTTGGTTGGGTTTAAAACTGTTTTTTCTTTTTCTTTTGGCTTATAAGCTAAAAAACACCTATTTAGGTGTTTTTCCTATTTAGATGATTTTGACTTGGGTTTTTACTTATACCATCATCTAAAAATATTAAGTAAAATATGGAAAACCAAAGTTGAAAGCATCTAAATCGGTACTTTTGTGGTTTAAAAACCAAAAATCAAAAAGCAGTTTTAAACCCAACCAAATAAGATCTAATTGGTGCGTTTTCCGACCGATGAGAGTTTTTGCGCGCTTAAGCGATGCTTTTTTTAACCACGTTCATGTTGTGGACTAAACTGTTAATTGACTGCATGTAACCATGTAAGCGAGCTCATTTACTACTTTCTCTCTCTGCCTTCTCGGTACTAGCGTGCGTTCAAAAACACTCATAAATTTGTGCACTTGAACCGAGTGAATTGTTTTGGAACGGAGGGAGTACTTGGCTACTGTACCCGCTCGGCCCCTCCCTGCCTCTGCCGAGCGACCCAGTCCTCCTCGCTCCTGGATCTTCTTCCTCCTCGGCCGAGCGCCGCCACCCATCACGCTGCCGAGCGCCCATCGTCTTCCTCCTCGCGCGAGCGCCTCCACCGCAGGTTGATCTCCCCTTCGATTCTCTCGCTCCCGACCGTTTCTCCTCCCATCACCCCACGAACGGATTCCGCCCTTTAGCTCCTCGTTTCATAATCTTCCCCAATCCGTAACTGAGGCAAAAATCAAGGCCCTACTGGGTCCTCCGCCCGTGATGGTGAACACCAACTACTCGGCGCTGCCATTGACCTCTCCTTCCCTCGAGCTGCAGTCCAACCCGCCGCCCAAATCTAGCGCCGCCGCCAACGCCAATGGCGCCCACAACGGCCACGCCAAGATCTCCAAGCAGGATTCCTTCTTGGGCGAGGTGGAAGACGGCGGTGGCGGCGAGGGTGAGCATGACGAGCTGCCGCTCATCGGAGATGGCGACGGCTCCGCCGGTCCCCCCGAGGGCTCCGGCGTGGCCGGCGCGGTGTTCAACCTCGCCACTTCCATTATTGGGGCCGGCATTATGGCCCTCCCGGCCACCATGAAGGTCCTCGGCGTCGCCGTCGGGCTCGTCTCGATTCTGGTCATGGGGATCCTTTCAGAGATCACCATTGAGCTGCTCGTGAGGTTCTCGGTGCGTTGCCGCGCCCTGTCGTACGGTGAGCTCGTGCACAAGGCGCTCGGACGCCCCGCGAGCATCGTGGCGCAGATGTGCGTCATCATCAACAATGCCGGGATCCTCGTGGTGTACCTGATCATCATCGGAGACGTCATGTCTGGATCGTTGAAGCACATTGGCGTCATGGACCAGCTGATTGGCCACGGCGAGTGGGACAACCGAAGGCTGCTGATTTTGGTGGTTCTCGTGGTCTTTCTCACCCCGCTGTGCGCGCTCGAGAAGATTGACTCACTGAGCTTGTCTTCTGCCGCATCGGTTGCTCTTGCCATTGTTTTTGTGGTTGTCTCTTGCATCATCGCGGCGGTGAAGCTCATCGAAGGCAAAATCAGTACGCCGAGGATGGGGCCGGATTTTAGCTCAAGAGCGGCGATGTTGGACTTGCTCGTGGTGATACCGATCATGACCAATGCCTACATCTGCCATTTCAATGTACAGCCGATCTACAACGAGCTCAAGGAGAAGACACCTCGCAACATGTACAATATTGGCAGGATCTCGACAGTACTCTGTGTTGTTGTATATGCACTGACTGCCATCTCAGGGTACCTCTTATTCGGCGATGACACGGAGTCTGATGTGCTCACCAACTTCGACAAGGATCTCGGGATCAAGTTCAGCTCAGTGCTCAACTACATTGTCAGGATTGGGTATATCATCCATCTGGTCCTCGTGTTCCCGGTCGTCCACTTCTCCCTGAGGCAGACCGTGGATTCGCTGATCTTTGGAGAGTTGGCGCCCCATAGCAGGAAGAAGATGCTCGCCTTGACGGCGGTGCTCTTGGCCCTCATCTACCTCGGTTCAACCATGATACCCAACATCTGGATGGCCTTCAAGTTCACCGGTGCGACGACGGGGCTGGCATTGGGGTTCATGTTCCCGGCCCTTGTGGCATTAAGACTGGACAAGGAAGGGGAGTGCCTGGGGCATGGAGAGAGGCTCCTGTCGCTCGGAATGCTGGGGCTGGCTGTCATTGTTAGCGTCGTCGGGGTCGTCGGCAATGTGTACAGCCTGAAGAGCAAGTCTGACTGATGGACCAAGATGAGCTGTATTTGTAGGCTAAATATACAGATTGTATGATCGCTGTCAGAACGAACATACTAGTTTTAGCAGGGATACAACTTGAGCTGCTGAGCAAAGCTCATCATATACATGACCTATGAGGTGAATTGTTACTGGAGGCCATTTCTGTACCTTTGGACCAATATTCTTTCATGTATTTTTCTGCTTATTGTTTTTACATGTGTATCCTGGGGCTGCCTTTTGATCCAGGCGACAAAGAGAACCCAGTTCTGTACTAAGGAGGTTGTCTGTCCATGAGATGATGGAAGTTGCATCCAGAAAATTTATCTCGGATTGTGATACGATGAATTTTGCATTCACAGAATTATGTGTTTTATGGTATGATGAATTTTGCATCCAGGAAATGTATCTTTGTTATTGTTGTGCGTTATCTGCTGGAGGCGCCTAATCTTGTTTCCTAGCAAAACATGGACTTTCTCTGGTTCACGGTAGATTTAGTGGAGTTCTATTGTTGTCCATATATATATAGAAAGGTTTTTTTTATTCTTGTCCACACAAAAAAATTGTTTGATTGGCTACAAAGAAGTTTTCTATTTGTGTCAAAAAATTAAGTTTTCTATTCTTGCCACAAAAACCTTCAAAGTTTCTTTTTTAAAATTGTAACATTCAAAGAATTATATTCTTGTCCATCTATAGAAGTAGATCTAATGTTGAGGTAGTGGGGTAGAATGTAATGGAATGGTTCTAGAAATTGAGATGGTTCTTTTGTTTGGTCTAGAATGCATGAAACAAATGGAACCACTTGGTTCCTCAAAAGGAAATAATCCCTCCATATGCCTAACCATCCAAGTGAACGAGTGGTTCCAAGTGTTTGGTTTATAAAACATAGAAAAGTAGAAACATTCCATTCCATTCCATTCTTATAGGAATAGAACCGTTTTGTTCCATTCCACATGATTCTACAACCAAATACTAGAGTTCACGAATCCATAATGTACATACATATTTATGTGAGTCACCATATTCACATGGAAATTAATGGCCAAAATGTCACATTAAGACCATGTAAAATTCCAAAAGAACATTTTTGTGGGGATAATTCCAAAATAACTTATACAGCATTCGACAACTAAAAGTTGCATGCCCCATTGCTATCCCATTATACAATTGAAGCATATCTGGAATATATTTAGACCGACATATGCTATTGCACTTTGCAATTTGCAATCGCGGATTTCAGTTAAATTCTCTCAAACACTGAAAACAGACATGATGACTAACCCTGGAAGAAAATGTTTAATAAACAAGTAGGGAACGTTCAAATAAACAGCGATGGTATTTCTCAATATTTCTTGCAGAAGGCGTTTGGACATCAGTATGTTACAAAAGAATACAATAACAAAACTACAAAACTTTTAGATCATCATCATCAATCATCAAGAGCATTGTTTGCAGTTATCGCTGTTAACGCTCCGTATTGCCTTGCAGCTTTTACCATGACAACAAAAATGGTAAAATACAGCAGAATGGTACAACAGCCACATAGACTCCATGTATGCATTGGTTTGTAGAACTTTGGATCTTGTGACCTGTGGGTGACAATGAAACAAGAGAATTAATCGTTAAAGAGTCAAGACAAAGCTGCAGAAGAAATCATTTTCCATAACAATTAAAAACCTCAACTAGATAACCAGTAATACAGCCATAAATCTTATGGGTAATACTCAAATAAACCTGTATCCACAAAAGTTGATTTGACAAAAAAATTAGAATTACCTGTAACTAAAACTGCGAGTTACTGAGAAATGTAACCATGCATCGTGCACTCTGAAACATTTTGTCTATCTTCTGCCAAACTAAACTCTGGACATCTAGAAGTTTCTTCACTTTATCCTGAAGCATCGAGTGACGGCGTATTGTTTCACCGTGTATCTGCTTCCAAAAAAGAAAATATTATTAAGTAGAAATATAATGGGCTAAACATGGCATACGCATATCATATACCTTCAGAAACAATTTCAGAACAGCTTGAACAAACTCGAAGTTATTCCTGCAGGACAGCTCATGAATAAAGTAATCCAACAGCAATGAAATGGATTGGAGTTCAGGTCTAGGCTCCAAATTTTCCAACTCATCTTCGTCTATTATCTGTAGCATTCGTAGTTCCATATCTAAAGATGACGAAGATAGACCTTTTAGGTAGTCGGTAAATGCTGAATCTGCAAAACAGATTCCGAGTCAGTGCTTACCATCACCAGCAATCACCACAGACCAAGATAATATACATATAATACCTGCCTATTTCTGGCTGTAACATATGGCATCATAGATAAAGCATAATAGAAGTAACCAGCATATGAACGTTTCTTACGATCTCATCAAATATAATATTCCAAGGAACATAATAATAGTAGCACAATAAGCCAAAATATCCTATTGTATTTAGACAAATCTACCTGAACAAAGATACTTATAAATACTTACAGTTATGAAGCTCTCCACAGGAATGTAACAAACGACTGAAGTGAGAGGAAAGATCAGCCATCGTTTTATGATTTATGTTCTCAGTAGTGCTGCTGTCTGTTTCTTTACTGGTAGGAGGCTCAAATAATATCTCCCCAGAAAGCGATGGAACCGAGGGCAAGAAAAAAGGGGCCTTCTCAGGCTTCTTGGGAGGCTCAATCGGTTTATTGCGAACCTAGAGAGTAGAGACACAGAAATATATGATGAGCACTTCAACTTCAATCTAGTCAAGCTTATGCAGGAAACAAAATTTATTTCTCCAGTCACAAATTAGTTTCCTATTGTAATATATTTGTTGAACCTAATAAAGTTGTAAAACCAAAACTTGTAAGTTTGACCACATATTAGTTGATAAAAATTTACTCAACGCTGTTTTTGTATAGATGCTCTAAATGTCCATCAAAATACTGTTGGTCAAAATTAAAATACTCATCTAGATACACTCTATGGTTAACACCAACTAATTCTAACTGGAGGGAGTAACAGATTAATGCGGGTCATAAGATCTATTACTTCGCAATGTGGAATTTTTGAAGATCAAAACAGAGCCAAAAGTACATTACCTTAATAATGTCAAGATTTGTCAAACTTTGCCATTGACTCCTTGGAAGTAATGAGAGTGTGATCATATTTGGTATTTGATGATCCATTATGACAAAAGGTTTAATAATCGATTGATTTGGATCTTGTGAATTTTGAATGGGTTCTTCCTCAGATCTTTCAGCTGATGAAACAGACGGCAACATCACATTCCGGACATGTTTACCACTTGCATAGCTATCAACATTTGTCGACGGTGAGAACAAAGCTTGATTAACCCTGCCAAATTTATTCAGAAAAGTATGAGCTTGTGTACAAGCTAAAGAATAAATTGCAGGACATCCTATATTTGTTCATTGTCCATAACAGTAGAAGATTCTGAAGTAGAAACATCAAAGAAGGAACAACTGAAGCTAACCATATTGAGCATTCAAAAGTTGCATGTGCTTAAGTTGACCTTAAGAGCTAACTACACAATGTTTGAGATTGGGAATAAGGTTAGTGGGTAACTAACAAAATTTGGATCAGCAAGCTATATCTGAACAAAATCATTGCAAGTGTACAATTTTTGAAGTTGTTCTATCTGGCAATCTGTCAGCAATTATTCATAACTTAAAACTATAAAATTACTTATATTGCCATACTCCTGAGCTTAAGAGAGTTGTACCGACAAAATAAAAATAAACATTTCAAAAAACATAGTTACGGTTTGTCCAGGAACGAGCTTGCCTTTTATGACATTGTGCACATGCGAACGTGAGAAAAATTAGTTCCTTGTGTACATTGATACACGATGGACTGGCTATAATATTTAATTGCGTAAATGACGCCAGGATTTGTGCAGATTGCACCAGCCTGAGAGCTCGTATAATGAAAACTTACCAAAGATAAACACCATTTTGATCGACATGAGTGGTCGCCAACACATCCATATTAGGAGACATAGAGACAGATGTTATAGAAACATCAACGTGCATTGCATCTATCTGTCTTGCTAAACTGATATCCCATATTCTTAGTGTCCCATCCATACTAGACGAGATGAGCCATTTTCCATCCTCACTGAAACACAAATCAGTGATACGGTCTGTATGGCCTTCAAATCTACGAACCATTTTCATGGATACTGTATCAAACAATATAAGCAGCATATCATCTGCTACAGTAGCAAGAAGACCTGCCATAAAACAACAAAATAATTGTTAATCATCCATACCATTATGTAAGGGAAAAATATAACATGTTAAATAGTACCATTTGACCGGTGATATGCAATCTTAGTTATAGATTTCCCAACATTGAATCTGGATTTTAGCTTACAACTTTTAAAATCCCACACCTGCAGGAGAAAATTAATTAGCTGAGTAATGTAATCGTGGTGAAAAGTTAACCCATACTGGCAAAGAGAAGTTCAAAAGTGGCTAATTTAAGGAAACAGATGGAGGTGCAATATATGTGTATTCTTGGTTATGGGATTAGAAGAGGGACATGATTTTTAACCAGTTGATAAGGACGTGGGGATGAAATGAAATGCACTTTACCACTGCGTTAAGTAGATGCACGTACTAAACATGCACCGAAATGAAATTAACTGAACTAAAGTGTAACAGACATCATCAAACCTTAATATCACCACGGTATCCAGCACTAATCAGAGAGCCATTTGTAGCATCACAAGCTAATCCAACAACTTCTCCCTCGTGTCCACATTGCATTGTCAGCGAGCTATCAATGTAGGTACCACGACTAATCCCAGATTGAAGGTTAAATTTTTCGATCCAACCACCTTCAGTGCCCAAGACAGTAAAATTACCGCATGCGCTTATCGCACATGCCTGTAAGAAAAGATAGGAATTATTAGTAATGAAAAAAAATGGAATTATTTTTAGCAATATCCGAGTCTTGGCCGTCCCAAGGAAGGTTGTTCTGGTCTAGCCTATAATGAGAACTCAATACATTCAAATAAAAAACATTACCTTAATTGGTGACTCGGTGCCTGATGATGGTGTCAGAATATGTTCGCCTATAACAAAGTTCTGAAGACGCCATACATATGCCTTTGGAGTATCCATGTGGCATGTAACAACATTACACCAATCACGTTCACGTATCGCAGCTGAAAACATAGGGTTCCCTCAGCTTAAGGTTTTTTTCTTAACAGAGTAAATTAGTAAAATGGAAACAGAAAAGGCATGCCAATCTGCCAAATAGGCAAATAGCTAACAGGAAACAGATGTATTGCTACCACATATAATCTACAATTTCTACCAACTCATTTAGGCACTAGTTGACATTGTGGTGTGGTCATGTGGTATTGTGATGTGGGTTGCGACAGTTCTGAAATACAGTAGCCACATTAGTGAGACTATTTTGTTACACAATCAATAAGCAAATGACCAGATCAAAACTTGATATGCCAGATAGACTGTTTTGCACTACACTTTTTTTACCAAGCAGAGCCTTAACTCCAGCACTGCCATGTTCTGCCTGTAAATCTTATCAAAATCATAGCAGGCAATACCAGAAGCCTAGCCTCCAACTGAAAAATCATCAAAGAGATCACATTTTAACCTTGAAGAGTAAGCCCTAGACGTAGTGACATATGATCAAAACACTCCAACGAACCTAAAATTGACAGCAGTAAGGAATGGATCTGCCTTATGAGATACAGCCAAACCGGCCATCTTTTATCTGAACATGCTGTTATGTTACGGAATTCTAGAACAACACTTGATTCTAGTGGTAAATGAGGAATTTTATCTGAACAAAAGTGACAGATTTGCAGTTCCCTGTTGACAATAGTATTAAGGTGCCCAGGGTACTAGTACAGAGAATTTTTATGTGTAAACATTGAGAAATATCATGCCCTTGGCCAGATAGCTGCTCAACATCATTATTTGTCACTACTTCTAGAAGATACTTGTACATACAGATAAGCAGAAAAATGTGATATGAACTTAATGAAAAGACCAAAGGATTACCACAATCAAATGTAATGACAGGTTTTAGCTTGATCTCTTCCTCCTACAGAAAAGAAATTAACTTGAAACACCCTAATTAGGAAATAATGAAACAGAAGTGACAAACAGTGATCATACTCAGCTAAAAAAAGAGTGATCATACTTTTACTCTACGCTTTTTTGCTCTTTTTGTCACGTGCCGCTGCGAAAGCTCTCTGCTTTGTTGTTCCTGCCAAAAATTGTTGCTTTAATAAGATTAAACACTAAACACTTGTAAGTCACTTTGCTAAGAAAAAGGCAAAGTAACATGATAGGAAAAATGACATGCAGGAATTCAAGGCAAACTGCCAAATGCATCTAGGCTCACTTTGCTGTTGCTGTTATGCATTTCTATATTTACAACTATTATGGCAAGTTGTGAAAAGTAAAAAAAAAACTTCAACAAACTCATAACAAAATAACAAAGTTGTGAAAAGTAAAAAAAAAAAAACTTCAACAAACTCATATTGCATGCTCCTGATAGATTTGAAATGTAAAAGGGTGGCAGTGCACGATTGTATTAAATATTGTCACAAACATTATGAATTACCTGGACAACTGAGAAAAGACGAAAGGCACGGTCTTGACCAGCAGATAAGATGTATTTTCCGTTGCCATAGAATCTAACAAAAAAAAATGGGCTGGCTCACTAAAGCACAAACGAATGGAAGTTCGCACACAACTGGAGAGCATTTGTTACCTTATGCACCGAGGCGGAGCACTATGCCCGCTTCGAAATCGTAACAGACGAGCATCTCCATCATTACTATCAAATATCCACATCTGGTATAGAGCATATTAGATTACCAGCTTTCGAATGTAAACTGAAACAAGACATTGCAGCATATTTAAACTGATTGGCAAGGCACTTACTTTTATTGAATTATCAGCTGCTGAGCTCATCAAAATAGGTTCATTGGCAAGAAAATGAAGTGATACTATAGAACCATCATGGGCCTCCCTAATCACAGAGTGCAGTCGTCTCTTCTCAAGATTCCAAATGCTAATAACACCCGAGGAACCTCCAGAGGCTAGAAGTGGTTGCCCATCTGGCAACAAAGCAAATTTGAATAAAACAATTAAACTTGCCATAGAAAAGCACGTAATATAGGAACGAAACAGTGCATCTTTTGTTTCTAACATGGAAAGTCAAAGCTAACTATAACCTTAATATTCGCAAATAAAAAACTATAACCTTAATAAAAAACTTCATGACAGTAAAGTATCTACCACCTGGCCAAAAAATTCAGTTCCATTACCATATCACCACAATAAATTACAGAGGCTCAAGAATATTATTCAATCATACCAACTATCATGGCTATTTTGTTTGAACTAGGAAACACTCCTCTACAGATTCTATTAGCAAGTCAAATCGCCAAATCATATAAAAAATGTAAAGCCAAAAGGAAATACACTTCCCGAATTGGATCTCAGGCATTTAACACACTTGCCACCATAAGGTCATATTCCACATCATAATAACAATCAGGAACAGAAGTTCAGACTTGAATGAGTTGAATTGACCAGGATTTCTTCGGGAATTTCATTATTGTCATAAGATGAACATATATAAATGATATAAAAGGTTGTAATGTACATCATGTTGCATCAAATCACCTGTTCGAAATGACAGGGCAGTTACAGCACCACGAATTTGATGGTTGAAAGACATCAACTCCTCATCATATCGAATATTATGAACATGAATTGTTCCATTGGAGCATCCGACTGCAACTATATCCAGAGCAGGTGAAGAAACACAACAACGCACTGATGAATCCCAACCCTTGAAATCATATAGTTTTTTCTTTGTGCTGATATTCCACAGCTGCAAGGGTCCTTCTTCACTACCAATAATGACCTGACGTACCATAGCAAGTTAACACGCAAGAAATCTGGAAAGACAATTATTTCAAAAGGAAATAAATAACTTCAGGCACCTTATTTAGGTAAGTATCTGGATGCATAATGCAGGTGGGAGTAAACTTGTCTCCCAATGATATGTTTCCAACAGGCTCACTGCTCGGTTCTGCTCCTCTGAAGGCCCATATAAATACATCACCTTTAATATCTGCACTCAGAATGTATTCTCCAAACAGGTACAACGTGTTGACCTTCTCTTCATGTCTACTCCAGGTAACCACCTGATTGAAGAGAAAACGTAAAAACGATGTCTCAATAGCAGTTGATGGATCATGGATATAGTGGGTCTGGATCGAGATAATCAGCTTTCGCAATTTTTGACGCAAAAGATAAGATAAACATTATAGATGCAGATTGTGTACTCAGGGACGGATGTCAGTCCACTTTGAGCTGTTAATTTGCCTGATTTTCTCCTTATCTTAGGAGGTGGAAGTATTGGGTGGTATTGTGGGCCTGAGCACCTGGGCCCGGGCGCAGTTCTGTCCCTGTGTGCCAGGGTGGAATGATGTGCACATACAAAAAACATACTCCCTCCGTCCTAAAAAGGATGTCGCAAATTTTTCAAAATATGGATGTATCTAGACATGTTATAGTGTCTAGATACATCCAAATTTAGACAAATTTCAGACATCCTTTTCCGGACGGAGGGAGTAAGAAAAAATATGCCCTGTTGTATGCTTTAAAAACAAGTAAAAGAAGCTAACAATAGCAACTGAAAGTGCACGCTTTTTTCATTTTTATACAACACACAGATGGGCATATTATTTCACAAAAGAGTGCAAGTGACATATTCTTCCACAATCTACATCTGGGTTTCACAAGAGAATTACAAATAGCCTGATAGGCTGATACACAAAATGCATTTTCCGCTCTGTATCTTCCTTTTGGAAGTTCGAAATAAGTAGTCGATAACTATTTCATTCAGCAATTACAAAACAAAGTGATGCATATATTGAAAATCATCCATTGCATTTTTTAGCTACAAAGTTTCATCTCCTTTTCCTAAAAGAAACTAGATATACTCCCTCCGTCCCATATTAAGTGACTCAAATCTGATCAAATATGGATGTATCTATTCCTAAACCACGTCTAGATACATGTAATAGAAAGTCACTTAATATGAGACGGAGGGAGTAGGTCATAGGGGGCACACGCTTAGACTAAATTTAAAAAATGGAATAATGTCCAATTGGTCCAGTAACGAATCATCAGAGGTTAAAGCCTTAATCGCTAATAACCAGAATGGCTGATAAGACTAATTCAGCAATCTTTAAGCGCATCAACTTCCTTACCAGGTCAGTCCGCTTGAAAACCGCGATATCACTTCCATATGCAGCAAACGTGTAATCCTTGAAGGATGCGAGGGCACGGATCTTCTTAGGCAGTTGAGGTCCTTTGATCACATAAAAAGTCCACACACCATGAGGAAAACAAAGTCACTAAATATTAAGAAAAAAAAACAAGCATACCAAACAGCAGGCTCACCAGCAAGGACCAAATTTAGCTTAGCACACTGCAGAATAAGAACAAAAAAAAGTGTGATTATACCACAAAATGGAAGTTGGTCGCATCAGAAAGAAAAGTAGAGCTATAGAGAGCAACGTAAGACAGGCAGAGTAAAGGTAGGCCAATAGGAACATCAACCCCATTGTAACAACAACCAGCCAGGCACTAATAAGCACCGCCATGAGCTCCAAGAAGAAGCTACCATATCGCTGCTCCTAGCATCCTAACAATCCTGAAGGCCCTGACAACAGCAACGAGCAACAGAACCCTTGCCTTGCCAGTGCTAGCTCCCTCTACGATACAAGCTATGAAGCTACTGCAATTGGCGTTGACAGTAGGCGGGGCGGGGGTTACGAGAGGAAGGGTTGGGTTGGGTTGTGTGGCTTACGTTGTAGACTTGGAAGGCCTTGCCGACGCTGACGGTGACGAAGGTCTCGGTGCCGAGGCGCTGCAGGGAGAAGGGCACCCCGCCGGTCGTGATGTACCCGATTGCGCGGAACGGCTCAAAGATCCCCATCCCGCTCTCCAGAGTCCAGCCGCGGCGGCGGGTGCTTTCGAAGGGAGAGCGCGCGCGACGGCGGCGAGGGTTTTAGAGGGGGTTTGGGGTTGGAGCGGCGGCGCGAGAAGGAAGGAAGAAAGGGTGAGAGAGGAGAGGCTGGGGCGCTGGGCATGGGCCGGGGAGTTGTAGTAAGCAGTAGGTTACTTTTGGTGGGTCGGGTCGAGAGCCCGGTGTCCATCAGGGTGTTTGGACCCGACCCAATAGCTCTGTACAATTTCGAGTTTTTTTTCTTTGCCTTTTATTTTTCTCTGGTTCTGCTGAAACAAAAACGCTTTTTTCAAAAGGAATTTCTATTGAGAGAACGTTTGCTCTTTAGTCTCTCGGAGCGAGCCATCGGCTGGCCATCCGATTGAGAAGATAGTGCCTAATATCGCGCCACGTGTCTTGTGGGTGACAATTTTAATTCTGTGGCATGGCAACTTTAGTCTGTGAAGGTGGCAACCTACAATTGAAATAACCATTTGTACGAACATAGCATGCATATTTAATCAAAACAAAATAGATATAATGCAAATATGGGTTCAACATGATGCTTGCCTTGCTCAGTAGTGTCTTGATACTGTCTTTGTCCTTGGTCTTCGACGTAGCCTTCGGTATCGTGTTCGTCTACTGGTCGAAAGAAGCAAAACGCAAGCGAATAAATAAAAGCTGATATTTTGAGAAACTCAGAAAAATGCAAAAACAGTACTGCTGGGTAGATCTTGGCAAAATAGGAATCTAGAAATTTGTTTCACTTGATTTTGAGTTATAGAGCAAAAGATATAGGCGTTCATTACTTAACAGAAAGAATGGGTGTCCACTGTATAGGTGTTCGGTTTTTATTTTAAAAGAACAGGGGCCACGTAAAAAGCGTAATTTAGGAATACACGTTCACGAGGGGAACACGGAATAACGGTTTGGAGGGAATAATAAGGCTCCCGATGGGTGGGCTCCACCAATCAGTGACTCACTAGGCAAACTAAAGAAAAGATTAACTATATGACATGTGGGGCCCTGGGCCAGAGAGAGAGAGAGACAGGGGACTGCCGGCGGAACTCACCGGCGGCGATGGAGGGCACGGCGACGGACGGAGAGAGACGGAGAAGGATTAGAAGCTCCTTGCAATTCTGTTGATGTAGCTCCTGTACCACGAGATGCTCCCGGCAGTGGCGGTCGTCGCCGGCAGCGGAGGACAGAGGAGGTCGACGGCGCGGGCTCGACGACGAGCTCCTCAGCTGCAATAGAGGGAGGGGAAGACGCGTGAGGTCGACCAGATCCTCCATGCTGAAGTAATTCGAATGATTGCGACGCAATCCACCGACAATGACGAGGCGAGGCAGTGGTGACGGCTTACCTCGCCGGAGAGGAAGAAGAAGGCTTCGGCTTGCCAATCGATTGCACTGGGATGGGGTTAAGGGACAGAGGAGGTGGTGCGAGGTGAGGGAGAGACCTGGGGTGGCTTTATATAGCCCGGCGTCGGTGCACCCGAGACCCTGGGCATGGCGACGGTGAGCGGACGCGTAGCTACGACGTGTCTTGGGTGAGGACATGCGTCGGTGCTTCTAGAGTGACGAGGAAGGCTCCAGGACGCTGGAATTCTAGAGACACAAGAGCGACGAAGCAATGCGCCTTGCGGGTCCGCCATGTCGGTGAGGTGCTCGACGGCGGGTCGACACATCGTGGGTTGAGAAAGGAGAGAGGTGCGTCCAGTCAGGCTCTAACCAGTGGTGTCCCGAAGCTTTTAGAGGACGCGGACGTGTCGGCATCGCGTTGCGGAGAGGTGACGCATGGCCCGGCGACTCATGTCGGTCGCGGGACGTGGCGTGCGCACGAGCAGTAGAAGACGAGAGACCAAATGGAGCACGTGCTGGTGTTCGTCCAGTGCGCGTGCTGGCATGGCCAAAACGACAGGAGGAAGGGAGAAGGAGGAAGGGAGGGTAGAGAGGATGTCCAGTGGATGCTAGGGCCCATTGGCAGTGAGAGGAGGGCAGAGGGTAAAGTATTGACAAGATTATTAACTCCAAGAATCTTGAACTCCAACAACATCTAAAGAACTCCAAATGTTGCTAAAGGATTAAACTAGGTTTTTGATTAACTCAAATTATGCTTGTTAATAAGTCATGGGATTAAGAATTCAAAAATCTAGGGTGTCACAGATGGCTAGGGGGTTGGCGGGGCTGGCCGATGGTGGCAGAGCCGCGTAAGGGAGCAGCGAGGAAGTGGGGGAGGGGGCTCGACGGCCACGACAAGGAGCGGAGTTGAAGTCGAAGGCGGGACGCGGCGGTAGGCCACGTCGGAGCTAGGTGGGTGGGCGCCTTCCACGGATCAGCCCGGCGGACGCCGGATCCGGAGAAGAACCGGACGTATCCGGCCGAGGACCGCAACAACGACGAATAGCAGAGTACAAACCGAAGACCAGTGAAGGAGGCAGACAGAGGGTGAGTCTTGGGACGCCGGATCCGCCGAAGGGCAGCCAGGTCTGGCCCACAGCAAGCCAGCTTTGCAGCAGCACCCAATCGCCTAGAAGATCCGGACGCTTCGCAAAGGAGACGAAGCAAGAGGAGCCCCGCCGCCAGCATCCTCGTCGGCTGCATGGGGCCGGCGGCCTTCTCCGGCGGTGGCGAGGGGAAGCAGGGGGAGGGGGGCGACGCTAGGTGGGAACCCAAGTCGCCCTCGAGCTGCCCTCGGGAGCCGCCCCGGGGAGGAAGATGCGAGAGTCTTTTTTTTTTGAGGTCTCGCAAATAAACAAAATGATATCCAATAGATGATCAACGGTTGCATATGTCACATAAATATCTAAATACTAATAGGGTTAGTACTTTTATTTTTTCCAATTCTAGAGTACCCTTTAGTAGATATCTTATTTCTTATATTAAGTTTGCTCGTCTCAAGACAAAAAAGTTAAATTGATTATAGAGGGACAATAAAATTAGGAAAATCTTGAATAAATAGTGTGTAAATTCTGAATATTGGTATTTATTTTTTTCGGACAAGAAAATTCTTGTAGCAAGAATGGGATATTTAAAACCATCGCAATCCCGTCTGATAAAATCTGACAAAAAAATCAGAATAAAAATGATTTTTGTAATCCAACAATCAATCTAGGTTAGTATGATTAACCGAGTTCACCTAAATATCTAACAGGGTTAGCATTTTTAATCTTGGTTAGGATGATTAACCGAGTTAACCTAAATATCTAACAGAGTTAGTGTTTTTATTTTTTCCAATTCTAGAGTACTTTTTTAGGAGATATCTTGTTTCTCATATTAAGTTTGCTCGTCCGAAGACAAAAAGTTAAGTCAATTATAGAGTGGAATTATGGAGCCTGCCGCTTCGAGCAACGATGGTGCCCGCCGCAGGAGCCAAGCCGGCACGCGTAGGATGCGCAAAAGTCAAGCCGGCGGCCATTCTTGGCGGCGCACTCCAGTTCTTGGTGGCTCCGGTTCTTAGTGGCTCTGAATCTTGGCTTTTGCTACCATGGCCATTGCCATGGTGGCTTCTTCTTAGGCGTTGGGATTGCTTCTTCTTGGGGTTTCAGCCCTGGATTGGCGGTGGAGCTAGCGAATTTCACAGCGCAAGACTCGAGTTTATATGGCCAAGGAAAGAGGATGAAGCTGAGGGGAGGGGATGAGCCAACGAGAGCGGAACTGAGGGAGTTATAAGGTTGGGCGGGCCGCCAGGCTGCGTTGGAGGGAGAAGCGACTGCGAATTTCTGGTCTAACCCCTATTATGGATTTGGTCATACGTAAGTTTTATTTTATTGTTCATGCCCTGTTCCGGTGGGCGGGAGATGTAGCGGCACTTGCGATTGGACTTTTCACAAAAGTGGACAAGTATGACTTCCGTCAAGTTCAGGGTGAATCTGCTGAACGGCGGTCTTTCAGATTTCTTTCTACCTTCTAGAGGGTTGAGGCAATTTCTCCATACATTTTGTTGCTATGTGCTGAAGGCTTCTCGGCTCGAATAAAACAGGAGATGGAGAACAAGTCTCTGAAAGGAATCAAGTTAATTTGCTAGAGAACCACATATTACATATAGCATCATTTTCCTTCAAGCATCTCAAGAAAACCGCGTTCCATCTTGCAAAGGTACGAAGCTAGTTCAGGCCAGAGCATTAATTTGCAAAAATCCTCTATTTATTTTTTTGACAGAAAAAAAACCTTTATTTATTTTGGCCCTGGGGTTTGTGATGAGGTGAAATCCTCCCTAAAAAGTTTTATTGGTATCCAAAATGAAGCTTTGAATGAAAAATATCTAAGAGTGATGCTTTTAAACATATTTTGGCACAGCAAACGGACCCGAAGATATATAACACTAGGACTTTAATAAACTTTCTTGAATTTTTTGAAAAAAAAACCTTGAAGAAATCCACGATATTTAGTTTGACCAACTTTATAGAAAAGTATACCACAATTGAATCCATCATGAAATATGTGTTCATAGTGTATTTATTTGCCATCATAGATGTTAACATATGTTTATATGAACATAGTCAGACTTTCTTAAGTTTGACTTAGACAAACCTAAATGACTTTCTTAATCTTCATGCCAGGGAAGAATGTTAGGTGCAATAACAGCCCATAAGTAGAGATGATTGCCTTGAAGTTAACTTCCTCCATCATGACTCCACAAATACGTTATACAGTATGACACAGCCATTATGTTCTGAAATACACACATCCTTAAGAAGAGTATATAAAATTTTCAATCGCTTAAAACGGTTGTACTCCTGACAGACAAACACCAGTACATCAGCAAACACAACAACCTGGGGGCTGCCATAAAGCAACACCTGCAAAACCTATTTCAGGTCATGTCGTAAGAATATCCTAAGTAAAATGAATAAGGAAAGACTGAACAAGAAGAGCAGCTTATGCCACCATAGTGAAGCTACTACTGATCAATTTACAGCTCTGATTTTTTACAAATTACAGGTACATTTTCCGAAGCCTGCATGATGCCCAACAACTGATGTTACTCCAGTCGACCCTGATTGGTATGACAACAGTATTGAAGTGTAGCTGCATGCCTGCGCCATGCGAAAAAATCAGTGTACATTTTTGCAGGGGCTGCCTAATGATCAGTGGATACTCGTGAGCCCATTGCGACCTTCCTCTCCAATGTACCCACAAAAATTACTGGCACTGAACAGATCCAATTCGTCCACAGCTAGCGCTCAATGATATTAACACAAACCAGCAAAGGCAACTAAAGAATGGAGCCTGAGCAGTGTCCACATACAATCTACAGCAGCAACTCTCACGATCTCCAAGTGACAATCACAATGGAAGAAGAGACCGTACATACTGTCGGGAAGCACTGTTTCGTCCAAGGCCCAACCCTAGGCCAAATGGTGTCCGATCATTCTTCTTACTATGGTCACAACACTGAGAGGAACTTACTTGACTGTGAGAATTTGAGCTAGCATGTGAATCAACACAAGCATGGTCGGTGCCATTACCATGATGGGAAGAGCCCTCGCCATTCTGCGAGACTGCGCTTGTCATCTGTATCATTCCTATTTCCTCATCAGTGTGTGATGTATGCTCAAGCCGCTCAACATCCTCATTGTATCCGTTTAACAAGAAGTCTGCGCAGTTCTTGCGCACCCCATGGTCGAATGGGTTTCTGAATCTGCCACCTGGACCTCTTAGATAACTGTATCTCATGGAATTTACCATCTCGTTTGTTGTGATGTTCCTTGCTATCTGCAAGGAAGAGGGAAACAAGGCATGAACATGAGAAAACATGTCCGTCCAGCAGTCCAGCAAGGCTATAGCTACTGGATGGAAAACATGGTCCCACACACAAACCTCGCAGATAGCTTAAAGGATCAAATAAAACAAACACCAATTAGCATATAGCTCCTTTCAGTAATTGGGTTCTCAACTTCTCTATTGAGTTCCAAACATGATAAATTTTCATTGCCTAATGTTTAATTTTGTTACCTAAGCTTTACTGTTGTGTTGAACTACCAATAGGTTATATACTCATGGCTCATGAGTGAGCTGACAACTACACACCAATTTGACATAATCCAGCAAGACACAAACATCTCGGGCAAACCCTAGTAAAGGCGGTAGCACAGTAGAGTATTTTCCCTTTGTAAGTCCAGGGTGTTCTATAGAAGTTTATTTTTCAGTTAGTAAACAAACAATGCTGAATGTTGTGCTTGTGCAGATAATAAACAGGTGTTACAGTGACTTGACTGTTTTAGGATCAACTTGGTTTTCTCAGGTAAAAAAACGTCAAGTGAAAAAAATAAATACCTGCGATGCTTGAACTACGGTTAGGCCTGCAACACCACAGAATAGGAAAAGGTCCATGAAGAAAAAAGAAACAGCCCCGGGATGGTGAACAGCAGAATAGCCAAGCCAAGCACCAAAGGATGCTGGAGAAGCTGGGTCTCTTACAGTCCCTGTGACAAGAACAGCAATGAATCTTATGGAAAATTTCCAGTCCATATTTTAAGGAAAAGCCACAGAGGACTAAGACAATACTTATAATGGCAGCAGAGCCAGTAATGATCATTGCAAAAACTTCTAGGGTGATGAACATGAAGAAATCCCATTTGTTCTTCTGCAGTTACATTCCACTAGATCAGACTGAAGAACAAGCAGATATTGAAGAAAAAACAAATTTCAAACAAAAGGTAGAGATAAGAAGATCAGCAAGTGAGGAGCGCAGGATTTTCATAGTGTTACTTGATTTCAAACAAAAGGTAGCATAATCTTCTGCCAAAATAAATTTCATCGAGAACATAAACTGTCTCCAGAAGAGATGATAACTTGATAATTACATTGATCACAAGCACATATAAAATGAATGAAGAGACAAGTACCTTGCCGATGCAATTAGATACCCAGGGGCAGTGATGGTCGAACTGCTCAACACAGCGATCACATGTTGAGCAATGTTTCGAACGAACAGGTCTGACAATCTGTAGAATGAAAAGTTCAAAATCAGAGGCTTAAGAATATAATTGTAGGAAAGAGAAAACTATTCAGTGTATGATGTGCTACTTACTTTGCAGGTTATACAAAGCTGTGACCAGTTACCAGTCAGAAGTGCAGGATTATCTAACTCCATCTTCAGCAAAGGTTCCTAAACACACAAATGCTCAGGATCGCATTTATTTTGGATTGTGCTTAAAACTTAAATTGGAAACCCACTAATTATAATAGGAAAAAAAGATAAAGGTGGTTCCACAAAACAAAATTAACTCTGTTCATCTTTCAAACTTACATCATCCCTTTGATTCTGTGAGTCTCTTATATTCGCACTGATGTAACCAGGATCTTTCCTGCAGAAAGTAAAAGCCAATTCCATATCACCATGGTGTTCAATGCTCAATATGTCCTTTCCCTTTGTTTGCTTTCCAATTTTTTCATAAGTATTAACCAAATGATTTTTTTTTCTGCCAATACCTGCTGCATCTATAGAACATGATCAACCCAGCTGTTGCAAGGAAGACTCCTGACCATGCAAACAGCGCAAATGGTGCTGTCATGTCCATGATATATTGTCCTGAAAAGAAGGAAATATAGTAAGCAGCCCACCACAGAAGAGCAGACAAGTGAAAAGACATTAAAAGTGCTACTTACCTGCTATAACAGAGTGTATATATGTAGCAAGCAAGACAATAGCAATACACCAAAGAAGAGGAGCAAGCCCTAATTTTGATAGCTTTGCAAAAGTCGCATTCCCATTACATCCTCTGTCATGTACCCTTCTAGCATTGTCCTGTGAGGAAATAAGCAAATCAAGTCTCTGTTTCTTTCCAAAAAGAAACAAGAAAATCAAGTTCCAGCCAGATTTTCCTCATGAAACACGGTTCTTCCATATCTTTACTTATAAAGTGTGAGCTGGTGGTCGTCCGTTCACTCCATTAAAGCTATTCTCTATATTGCTAGAAAATGAACGTAAGTGCACCTATTCAATATGGTAGATATGAGTATCACAATCTTTTGACTCAATTGATGTATATTTTGAGATAATTGTTATTCAGCACAAATTTTGGGAACATAAGGGCAAAAACGCATTTAACGTGCATTTACCTAGTCAGTTTTAAATTATTAGAGAGCAGACATAAAAAAATCTACAATGATGATTTGCTTACTGCTATACCTTTACACAAATTGTAACAAGTGACTAGGCAGAATCCCTATTAGATGAACTTGTTAGTGTGCTGAGACTTTGAGGTGCAGCAAACAAAGAGCTCAAGTAGACTACAGAACAGAAATGGCATAGTATATGTGACTCACGAGAAAGAATGCAACTTGCCGATGATTTTTATCAGCAGCAAGTTGTGCTGGAGTTAAACCAGTTTTGTCTTTCACCATCAAGTCATCCTTTTTGCCAGCCTGAACAAGCACAGTGCATGCCTCCATATTCCCCCGGATAGCAGCCCAATGTAAAGGAGTACAACCTAGGGCATCATTTGTAATGAAGAAATAAATCTCAAGCTTCAAAGTGAACCAACATAATGTTCTGTGCACATGCAAATTTGCATTAAGAGTAGCGAATAAATTTGCACATGCCTTCCTTATCCTCTCGCACCCTATAAGCATCCAAATACAAAAGGAGACGTATAGAATCTGCAAATCCCTTGTAAGCAGCCCTACAAGGTAAACAGGTATACATAAAGAAAGAGAGGTGTAAATGTAAATGTAAATGTAAAAGGAGCTGCCGAAGTTCCGTGCGGCCATAAATTACATAATGCACCAGCAGAAATTATCAGTAGGCTAATGGTCAGCACAAGAGCACAAGGTACAAACCAGTGCAATGGGCTTCTTCCATCGTTGTCAGGGACATCTGGGTCGGCATTCCATTTTGCAACAACGTGATAAATAAATGATGTCTGACCGTACTGTGCTGCAACATGTGTGGACTGCAAACAGAAGTAAATTGATTTAATGAGTTGGAACAAATTTGATGTCACACGTGAATGTCATCGATTCTTGACTGCCATTTTATGCAGAAAAAAGATATGGCCAAATTAAGCTTTTTTTTTGTCTAATGTAATAGATCAATTTTGTAGACAATTATCTAGCAAAACATAGTTGTGATCCAACAACGGACACCCAAAAGCAAACACAAAGGCGAAACAGGTGCCACAGATGCAGAAGAGAAGCCAGTAAGCAAACCTGATAGCCATATAAATCAGCAGCATCCACCTTAGCTCCTTCTTTCAGAAGCAGCTCAGCAACTTGTATATGGCCACGTACAGAACTCCAGTGAAGTGCTGTCTGCCCAGTGTGATCCACAGCGTTTACATCTGCACCATGCTGCCCAAACATCACAAAATCATCACCCAGCCAAACAAAGCGTTGACATCAGGCCAAACCACCAAGCAAAACCAGTCATATACGTCTCAACTACAACAACCCGAAAACAAAAATGCATTGACTAACATTACGATATCAAGATAGACATTTAGTATACCATTGTTTTACCATGGCTGTCTAACCTACCAACTACTGGCCATGACAACATAAATCGGTGCAAACATATATATGTCTCAACGTTTGTAACTGAAAGTACTGTCAGCATGAACAACTGAAAAAACTCCCACGAGGACATTCCAAGTTCAAACACACCTCCCTTTCCAAGTCTATATGGCAAGCATTCAGTTCGCAGTTTGCAGCCGCGTAATTGTCCACAAACCGTGGGACAGCGTCCATAGACGGCCATCGACAGCCACCAAAGGAGCGTAGTAACGAACACTAAGCAAGCTCACAAGCTCTGCTACACGGCTACGCTACAGCAAAACGACGACCAGCACGGCTGCACTGCACAATTTAAATAAAGCTTAAAAAACCAAACCGCGAGTTGGGGGGAAGAACACCTCGAGGATGTACTGCGCGGCCGCGACGCGGTTGTTGAGGGCGGCCCACTGGAGCGCGTGGTAGCCGAGCCCGTCGGGCTCCGCGACCGGCCGGCCCTCCGCTTCCACCAACCGCTGCAGCTTCTCCAGATCGCCGTACGCCGCCGCCGTGTACACGTCGTCCTTCAGCGGCTCGTCCTCCTTTGAAGGCACCGCTCCTTTCTCCGCCACCGCCGCCGAATCCACGGCGACGGAGACGGTGGTAGTGGCGGTGGTGGTGTCCTCGAGCACCTCGATCTCCGACGCCATGGGATCAGGCCCGGGGTTTTGGCAGGCGGGGGAACGCAGCTTGCCCTGAAGCGGGAGAAGAGAAGGGGGGGAGTGCCGTTTGAGAGGGCCGCTGCTGGGGTGAGAGAGAGGGCTTGGCTAGCTGCTGCTACTTCTCCGGCGGGCGCAGAGCTGGTCTCCTCCGGAGGCGGAGAACGAGAGGTAAGGGAAGGGCAGGAAGGGAAACAAATTTGTGAATTTTGCATGCCAGCCCCTCGGTTTCTACTAAATTTCTCGTGCAGGCTTCGTTGCGTAGTTCAAGTCTGAATTTGAAGTTTTGAACTCAGAACTCGGTGAGGTTGATTTGCAGGATTCTCAAATTGCAGGGAATATGAAAAATGCAGGACAAAGTAGCATATCATCTTGAGTATTACAAGATTCAAAAGGTGTTTGATGGTGCACAGAATGACTAGGATTTTTTCCGACAGGTTGGAGTGGATGGAAAACTTTATAGGGTATGTAGTACTCCCTACGTTTCATAATTCTTGTCTCAAATTTGCCCAAAGATGGATGTATCTATTCCTAAAAAGTGTCTAGATACATGTAAGATTTCGACAAGAATTATGAAACGAAAGTAGTATAAATAAAGTCTAAGGAAAAGTTCATATGGCTTGCAGTCCTATGAATTAAACAATCCATGTAGGGGGGAAATCCAGAAGATCAGAATCCTCCAAAAATCTTTTGAAAACCATTTGAATCAAGTAGACCTTAGAAGGTGAATTGACCCTAACTCAGGTGGTCTGGTTCCTTGTGGTGGAACCAGCCCACTCAGGTTAAAAAGTCATAGACTTGACATGGGTGTCACATTTTTCTGAATTATTTCAGGATTTAACCGGCGCTATTCTTTCAGTGATAAGTGACGTACCCGTCAACAGCGAGGCGCTAGGGGTGACTTCGTCAATCTCTCAAGAACTGTCGGCTCGGTCTTTCGGAGGTGCTCATAGGGGTAGAGTGTGCATGTGTGTGTTCATAGGGGTGAATGTTTGCACCTGTTGTGAGTGTCTGCGTTTGTACTGTGTTCTAAAAAAAAAGTAGACCTTAGAAGTAGATTGCAAACTAGGCTAATTTTTTTAAAATAATATGATTTTTTAATCATTTTCAAAAATAATACGCGTTTTTCAAAAATTTCAAAAATAATGCGGCCTCGGCCTAGGCGAAGCCGATTGGGCCCAGTCGGCCTGGCCCAAGCCGATTAGGCCTAGTTGGCCCTGGCCAGGCCGACTGCATGCTGCTTGCTCAGCCCGCGAGGCCCCCACGAGGCAGTCGGCCTGGCCCCGGCCGACTGAAGCCCAGTTGGCTTAGCCCAGGCCGACTGGCCCGGTCAGTTTCGGCCAGGCCGACTGGATTCAGTCTGTTTGGGCCAGGCCGATTTTTTCCGGATCCGGCCGATTCGAAGTAACTAGGCCCATTTTTTGTTTCGGATCCTCGCGGTGTTTTGAACTAAAAGACTCGACAACTTGGATAAAAATAACACGCCGAATCCGATTGGAAGTAATTAGGCTTCCCCGCTAGTTCGTTGCATGATCAACGCATACACGGCCGAGGCCCATTTTTTGTCTCGAATCCTTGCGGTTTTTTGAACTAAAAGACTTGACAACTTGGATAAAGAGTAACATACATCGATATTTTGCTGGACAATTTTTGTGTCGATTCTTTGCGGTTTGTTTGAACTGAAAGACTTGACATTTGGATAAATTTGGACAAATTAACATACATCGATAATGTGATGGTTACGGAACTAAGGCACGACTAAATTAACAAACATTGGTACCGCAATTGGACATAATTAAAGATAGCAAATACATTTGAAACACAAGCACTACTTAGTCCACTTAGGCCATTTTCCGCTCGTATCGCCACGTTCTTCTGCAGCCTTTGCCACGGCGGCCCTTTCTCTTTGTCTCTCCCTTTCTGCCTCACGAGCATCCTTGCGCCTTCGTTCCTCCTCTTGCATCTCAAACGCTTTCTCCCTGTTTTTCCTTAGTGCTTCGTCAATCCAACGACGTTGTTCCTCCCTATGCTCTTTCATCTCTCTCTCTTGCTCCTCTTTCTCCTGGGCTGCAGTTTTTTCCGCACGCTCCTCCGCGTGGAAACGCTGTCATGCATTTCGGGACCTTGTTTTGATCTCTTCCACCGCCCAATCCGGCATCTCCGTGTCAATCCAACGATACCACATGCATAGGGGTGGAGGAGACTACAAAAAAGCCTATTGTTACAAATCTGATATGACACAGAAAACATGTTTTAAAACACCTAAATGTGCTTACCGGAGGCTTGTCGTACGGCGAAACCGGGACAGGTGGTTCATACTCATAGTTCGCGCACATGAAAAACCTCATGCCCAGCTTATCTGAAAAATCTGTCACCTCCTTCACCTTGCATAGATTGCCGCACCAACACCTGAGATGTTCCACCCCCCGAGGCAACATCGCATCTTTCATCCTCCTCAGCCTCTCGCCCTGGTCGGAGCAAGGCAAACTCATTGGGGGACATTGGAATATTGGAAAAAACAGTAGTGGGAAGAATGCTTGGATGACTACCGGAGATGAGGTATTTATAGACTCTCAAACTCATTCTCCCGCCACCGTTTCCCGCCTCCTTTTCCCGCCAGCGTTTCCTGCCTCGTTTTCCCACCAGCGTTTCCCGCCTCCTTTTCCCGCCACCGTTTCCCGCCTTTTTTCCCGCCACCGTTTCCCGTCTATTTGTATCTTCTGTAACTATAAAAGACCGTCCATGGTATTGAAGTGTAGGCTCACCATTTCGTCTGGGAAGATGTCGTCCGGCTTCCCAGATGATCGTAGATTTTGGTCAGGTATGTCACGTGAGCTGTTGTGGTTAGCCAGTGATTTCAAGGTAGACAATAGGATAGTTCCATGGGACGAACTCATTAGTAGTGACACCCTACTAACTGAGCCGGGCCACCAATTATATAGGTGCAATTTCCCATTGAGGACTTCTGCAGAGATACGACAAAAACTGCTAAGGTTGCACGAAAGGTGGAAGAAGCACAGTGAAGGTAAGAGTGAGTCATACCTACAATGGGCTAGAAAACATCCATTGTTATGGGTTGAAGAGGAGGAATCCGATGAAGGTATCTTCATGCCAAGCAAAACGGGTAAGAGTTCTTCATCTTCCAAGGGGAAGAGTACTGCACCATCGAAGCGAAAGAGCACATCATCGTCCAAGGGGAAGAGTACATCATCGTCCGATGAAGATATCTTCATGCCAAGCAAAACGGGTAAGAGTTCTTCATCGTCCAAGGGGAAGAGTACTGCACCGTCGAAGGGAAAGAGCACATCATCGTCTAAGGGCAAGAGCACTTCATCTTCGTAGGGCTAGAGTTAGGCTATCTTATTTTAAGTTGTGCAACACCAAGTCACTCACAACCCAATCTGTGTCATACTTAGGAACATAGCCATGCACCCTCCCGGGACAACCTATTTGTTCGCACTCCATTGTAAGATATTTTTGTGAAGAGACTGTTGTTTTGAAAACCCTTTGCGTGGACATTACCCAAGCAATTATCGCATACTGCAGATGTTTCTTGTCAGGAAATCTGGCACCCTTCGCAATGTTGTTCTGATGATATTGCCATGCAGAGTCGTGCCCATCGTTCACGGTCATAGCTGAAGAGAAGTGTTGATTCCATGATGCAAGAATCGGCACCTCCTCTTCGTCCGACTCATGAGACTCATCGTCATAAGAACTACGACCATCTGTATCTTCATCCTCCATCTGGTTCTGCAAGTGACCATCTTCTTCGTCCGCATTTGCCTCGCCAGTGTACTCATCCTCTCCTACTGCCCCGAAGCTCTGGCCTGATTCATAACCACCACCTCCAGCATTCGACACAGAGTTTGCATTGGACAAGTCATAACTTGATTCACCCTCGCCTTCAGCTGGATTGGTCTCATGAGCGACAACCTGGATTAAGGCAACAGGTGTAGTTCCCTTTTTCTCGCAACTTTCTAACCAGCGCACCCACTTTGATGTCCGGTCTATCGGCCTCAAAACCCAGAAAATATTTGAACTTGACTTGGTCCACAATGATTGCACACGGACGGTGTATGTTTCAGGATCGAGCGCTAAACATCCTACCAACCATTCCTGCAACTGACTAAACGTCCATGTTTGAGGGGCCGTTAGATCCAACTCCACATACTTAAACTGACTCAGATCAGCTCCGTGCTCGGTTGTTAAGACAATACCAGAACCGTAGTAAAAAACAGACTTCACTGCACCGGACATCTCTGGTGCCTAAAAAAATGTTTAGACGCGTCAAATACTAACAGTACGGCATATAATTTTTTTTATGACGCGTCAAATACTAAGCAGTACGGCATATTAAAAACATTATGACGCGTCAAATACTAAATAGTACGGCATATAAAAAATGTTTAGACGCGTCTAATACTAAGGAGTACGGCATATAAAAAATGTTTAGACGCGTCTAATACTAAGCACTACGGCATATAAAAAATGTTTAGACGCGTCAAATACTAAGCACTACGGCATATAAAAAATGTTTAGATGCGTCAAATATTAAGCAGTACGGCATATAAAAAATGTTTAGATGCGTCAAATATTAAGCAGTACGGCATATAAAAATATTAATACGCGCCAAATATTAAGCAGTACGGCATATTAAAAATATTAATACGCGTCAAATACTAAGCAGTACGGCATATTAAAAATATTAATACGCGTCAAATACTAAGCAGTACGGCATATTAAAAATATTAATAAGCGTCAAATACTAAGCAGTACTGCATCAAAAAAAATCTATTCTATCAAAACATATTACTACCGGCCATAATATTTAGACGCATCAAATACTAAGCAGTACGACATTAACAGTTGTCCAAAATAATGAGCACTACCAAACGCTAAAACATACTTCTATATATATATATATATATATATATATATATATATATATATATATATATATATATATATACGTGAAGCGTGTGAACCCCAACCTCGAGCAGGCTCACAGTCGCCGGATGAGCATCACCACCACCTCCAAACTCCTCCAAACCACCACCATTGTCCCAACTTAGCAACACGAAATTAGCTCAACATGTTCAAAGAAAAGAGTAGATCAAGGTGTCATTGGGTGCTAAATAGCAAGGGGATGCAGTTTTGTGGGTCAAACGGGATCAAAACTCACTCATTTTGGCTAGAAATTGGGGACATTTTTGAGGAAGAAGAAGAGGAGAAGAAGAACAAAAGGTTCAGGGCAGGAAGAAGAAGAGGGCTCGGGGGCGTTTCCTGGGCTCGCGCGATGGGAAGGGAGGAAAGGAAAGAGAAAAGAGAAAACGGAGATTCCCCGCGGCCCACGAGAGGCCTGTCGGCCACGGCTAGGCCGACTGGGCTCAGTCGGTTTGGGCCAAGCCGAGAGCCTCCTGGGGGCCCCATGCGCGGAGCTGCCGGCCTGCAGTCGGCCTTGCCGACGCCGACTGGGCCGAATCGGCTTGGGCCAGGCCGACTGGACCCGTTCGGCCTGGCCCAGGCCCAGGCCGTATTATTTTTGAGATTTTTGAAAAACGCGTATTATTTTTGAAAATGATTAAAAAAATCGTATTATTTAAAAAAAATTAGCCCAAACTAGTACTAATCTGTTCCGATTTGTAAAATAAAAATCCTTCAGAAATCATTTGATCAAAGAGGCCTTAGAAGTTTTTTTTAACAAAAAGGTTGCAAACTCTTATCGTAAAACACAGCATATCTCTTACGAGATACCTTACAAAAAATACAGAGAAATACTATCTCGGGTGCTCGAAACTGATGATTGTATGCTCTTTGCTCACCAAAGATGCAACATACTTGTTGTGGTGTTATGGATACGCTATGACCGTCTCAGGCTATCTATCTAGCATAGGATGATATTTTGTGGGAAAACAAAATACAGAAGACTACAATTGCCCCTAAAATATAAAAAAAAATTCAGAGAGAATTTATATGGAGGTTATTTTACCAAAGAGATCCTTCAAGGTGCAAGCCAATTAATACGAGAAGGACCTGATAGACAAGTCATGACTGTCCTTACTTTATACTCTAAGAACCCTGAGATATCAAAAATTAATATTCTAGCCCTTCAAACAGCAACGCTTCAAGGGCACACGATTACCTCAATTGCACAACAGCTCCCTAGCCAGGCAAGAGCAATGTCATAGAAAAAGCATGAAGCAGATCAAAGTTATCCAATTTCTACCACACAGTGACCTAGTACATAATAATAATAAACAGAGGCATCCGAAGAAAAAATTTCACTCATAAACAGGATATCCGCAATGTGTATACAAGATCATCATCATCCCCTGGCAAAATGAAACTCCCCAAGACACTCGTCCAAACATGTCGAATGGCTGTTGATTTCGCTACCCTCAGGCTGCTGCTGCTATTGCTACTTACTACTACCAGAATGAGAAATTGAAAACTAGACAAGTTCAACAAGATGTGTGGAATACATGAACAACGGAAGGGGAAACAGATGAGGGAGCATAACGGGTCATCTCAAGGGGCTCCACGACATATAGATGATCTCTCCCGACCGGCAAAACTAAGTACTCGTTGTTCTTCTGCCTCTAAAGCCATTTGAAGAGAATGCCTCCATAGGTGGCGAAGAAGGGAGCGAACACGAGGGACTCGACCGCCATGAGCTTAATGAGGATGTTGAGCGAGGGGCCTGAGGTGTCCTTGAGGGGATCCCCAATGGTGTCACCAATCACAGCAGCCTTGTGGCAATCTGAGCCTTTAGGGCCCAGGGTTCTTGCATGCTCAGATGCGCCAGCCTAAAACCAAGGAAAACCAGGGTTAAAATGTTTGGCAAACAAAGAGGTAAAAGAAACCACCTGACTAAATTGTGTTACTGCAGCCATAGGATTTTTACCTCAATATACTTCTTGGCGTTGTCCCAGGCACCACCAGTGTTTGATGCTGAAATGGCGATCTGAATAAAAACAACATAGTTACGAAGGGAACATCTACATAACTGTGAATGAAATATGGTACGTAAATACAACGTTAAGTGTTAGTCCCAAAAAAAAAGAATGTTCCAACCTGAACACCAGAAACTAGAGCACCGGCAAGGACTCCAGAGAGGGTCTCGACGCCAAAGAAGGTCCCCACAATAAGGGGTGTGAGCATGACAAGAGCACCCGGGGGGATCATCTCCTTGATGGATGCATCAGTGGAGATCTTCACACATGTCGCGTAGTCAGGCTTGGCAGTGCCCTCCATGAGCCCAGGGATGGTGTTGAACTGCCTTCGCACTTCCTCCACCATCTTGAGAGCCGCACTGCCAACACTCTTCATGGTCATTGCAGAGAACCAGTATGGGAGCATGGCACCAACAAGCAGTCCAATGAAAACATTAGGTGTCAGAACATCAACAGTTGTGATCCCAGCACGGCTCACAAACGCACCGAAGAGAGCAAGGGACACCAAGGCAGCCGAGCCAATGGCAAAACCCTACAGGTAAAAATCGCATTATGCAGAAGTTAGTAGCTTCCAATGAAATTTGTGTAATGGATAGCCTTTTCTTAAATGTGATCTAGGCCATTTTAGCTGTTAAAATGGAAGACATCAAACCAAGGCATATGTACCTTTCCAATGGCAGCAGTTGTGTTTCCTGCAGCATCTAGAGCATCAGTTCTCTCACGAATTCTGTGGCTCATGCCAGCCATTTCAGCAATCCCTCCAGCGTTGTCACTGATAGGGCCATAGGCATCAATGGCAAGACCAGTTGCAATTGTGCTGAGCATTCCAAGAGCAGCCACAGCAACACCATACATTGCTGCAAGGCTGAAGCTGAGGAAAATACTAAAAGCAATGGCAAAAATAGGGATAATAACTGATTTGTATCCCAGAGCAAGCCCAAAGATGACATTGGTAGCAGCTCCAGTTCTGCAGGAATCAGCAACATCCTGCACAGGACTGAAGAAGTCGAGTTGTCAGGGGCTAATTGAAGGAACGTTGTTGACTAAAACCACTATTAAATATGATCACTACTGCAATTACCTGTATGCATTGCTTGTGTAGTACTCTGTAACAAATCCAATGACTAGGCCGGCCCAGAGACCAACCGACACACATAAAAATAGTTGCCTATCAAATTTAAGATGAAGTGAGATCATGAATTTAATGAGCAAGATCTGAACAAATGTGGATAGATTTAAAAAAATGACAATACCAGTTATGCACCGTCTTCTGGGCACCAAAGTTGAATATTGTGAAGGTAGACGGGAGGCCTAACCAACTGACGAGTGCAATGCCAACAGTCATCAAGGCAGTGGAAATTATAAGCTGTTTTTTTAGGGCAGGCTCTATCTCATCTACAGCCTTGACCTCAAAGAAATCAGTCGCAAAAAGAGTTGTTATCAAACAAGCTATTATACCCACAGAGCTAATTAGGAGTGGGTACATCATTGGGGTGAATTCATGGTTAATTCCAAAGGAAGAGATTGAGGCAACAACAAGAGCAGCACAAGATGATTCGGCATAGGAACCGAAGAGATCTGACCCCATCCCGGCAATATCTCCAACATTGTCACCAACATTGTCTGCGATGACCTGCATGATGCATGAAGAAAAGAATGATCATCCTCGGATGTAGATACAAAACCCTACCAAAATTACTATGGTCAACAACTGAGAAACTTTAATACTCCGTACACAGAGTTTCAAGCATTATCAGGAATAAAGTCTTTTGAGTCAAGAAAGAACTCTTACAGCTGGGTTCCTCGGGTCATCTTCAGGGATGTTCCTTTCCACCTTCCCAACAAGATCAGCACCAACATCAGCAGCTTTAGTGTAAATACCACCGCCTACACGGCCAAAAAGAGCCATAGAAGAACCACCGAGACCATAACCGGTGATAGCCTCGAAAAGACCCTCCCAGTCATCACCATAATAAAGTCCAAACACGTTGATTGCAACATAAAGAACAAAGAGGCCACTTGCAGCAAGAAGGAAGCCCATCACAGCACCAGAGCGGAAAGCAGTAATGAATGCCTTCCCAACACCCTTCCTTGCCTCAAGAGTTGTCCTGGCATTTGCGTAAGTTGCAATCTTCATCCCGAGAAAACCAGATACAAGAGAGGTGATTGCACCTAGCACGAAGGCAATTGTGCTGAACAGGGCATTGGCCAACGCAGGCTTGCATGTCTTGCCCTTGCTGTAATGGCAAGCTTGATCCTTTGTGCTGAACCCCTCAATGGAGCCCAGGAAGAGAAAGATCAGAACAGCAAAAATGGCCATGAATCCTCCAGCATACTTGTATTCAGTGAAAAGGAAGGAAGTTGCTCCTGTTTACAACAAAGAGTATTTAGACCACAGATGAACACACAAAGTAGATACTGATTCCAAGAAAAAGTTTAACAATAATAAAAAAACAAACAAGTGTATCACTACAACAATCCAGAAGCCTCATGCAAGACAGACTACTAAATCAGCAGCACCTTTTGAGTCCAACATTCCTCCCAAGTAACCCAACTGCCTTACATGAAACGACGGAACACAGAATCATCAGGTCCATGCGTGCCGCATCTAGGATTCCTTTCAAGGGAAGCATATGCGTGCGGGAATGCCCATTGCTTGCTGGGCAACTAATTCCTACCTGCTAGTACAATAATGCAGGTACGCAGAAATTTTGCCATCTTATCTTAAAAGAGCAACGGCGAGGACCAAGGGACCACAGGAGCCATAAATTATCTTCTTCCTGCAGTAACTTATCCTATCCCTGCAACAGCATGGACTGTAGGGCTTTTTCATGGTGGACCTCTCAAGAACAGAGCACTTGTAGTTCTGATCTGCTGTCACTCTCATAGACTCACTCCTCCAAAAAATTATCTCCCAGAAAAATATTGGTGTGAGGAATTGATAATTTAACCACAACCACAGCACACTGACTACTAGTAAGAAGAATTATTATAACATGCGTTGGGTAAAGCGGGAGCATTGATAGTTTAATGTTTGTGTAGATCCACCTAAAGAGCAGGACTAATATAACAGTTGATCTATATGACCAGGACACGGAATAGATAATAAATTCGTAATATAACTAAATGAACAAAAAGAACACGCATAGATGAGGTATAATTATGAAACCATGCATCAAACGAGCAAAGCACACATATAGTTACTTTTAGACACCCAAATTCGTTTGATAAAACTCACCGTGTTACCATGAACTGCCTAAGGAAGCAGCGAGAGAGAAATTCGATCACTCATATCATGTTCGCTACTAAAACACAAGCTACGCGCCGCAGCAAGCTAATCGTTTTACGGTTTTACCATGATGACGCCACAAACAAACAAAAATACAATCAAACAGCGAAATTAGCGCCCAATTCGGAGGGGCGACGCAAGGAAGGAAGGCCCAAAAAACATGGCCGAGATCTAGGACCAAATTAAGCGCCCCTCAGATCCAAGCTTAAACTACACCCGCTCACCTTCGGAGATGGCGGTCTGGATCTCGGCGCACTTGACGACGACGTTGTGGTCGTTGAGCCCTTCCTCCTCCTCGATGAGGTACTCGCTGCCGGCGGCGGCGCCGTTCTTCCCGGCGCCCGCCGCGGCGCCGGAGGAAGCCCCTTCCCCGTCGCGCCGCTCGGGCGTGACCTTGACCTTGGAGACCAGCACCCACTGCAGCACCGCGAACGCGATGCCCACCACGGCCGCCACCGGAACCACCAGCTGCGTCGCCAGCTCCGACAGCACCATCGCCGCCCGCCTCGGGAGTTCCTCCGCGCGAACTGCTCCGAGCGCACGAGAGAGAGAGGGAGGAGAAGAGAAGAGGAGAAGAGAGGAGAGATGGTGTGAGGTGTCCGGCTTTTATAAGCAGAGCAAGGAAGAAGAAGGCCAAGGGCTTTTCCGTCATTTTAGAGTCTCGTGGACTGTTTCACTCTCCTACCCAGCCTGGGATTGAATTTTTTTTATTTACATTTATTTTTTTTATTTGTAAGTAATGCTCGGGATAAATGCACAGTTATGATTAACATAATTATTTATACAATCTTTTTTTATGGTATGAAAATAAATATTATTGATAGTGAGAAACGAAAATGTACTGTCACTTGGCAGTCTCCACCATGAAGGACAGTTGTAAGGCGTACGGAGTAGTGACACCGGAAATTTTTTTAGCGGTGCCACGTGAAATAGTCGTTGGCGTGCAATGAGGGTGAGAAAATATAAGCTTGTCTTTAGTCGAGAGTAAGAATGAACACCTATAATTATTCAAAAAACATGCAAACTTTTTGATATGATTTTCATTTGCTGATCACAGTTTAGGGAGGCTTTGAATGCAGCTTTTGAACATCATGTAGTTTGGAATCGAGGTGTAGTAGTAAAAAGATATGGCATGAGACAGCTTTTTTGATCATATATACACTGATACACAATGCATTTATCAACCAAAACGGTGCACCGATATGTTTAAAGCAGTGTTGATTTGCGCTAACTCAGTGACTCATCACTGACTCATGTTACTTACGGCAAAATCGGAAGGAAAATATCTCGAATTGATTGGATAAGGTCCTCCTGAAGTCGTGATTTCCAAACCTAGGATAAAATCGCCAAACGGGATCTGACGTGGAAATGTCATGACTAGATAGTTTTACAGCTTCTACTGTAGATCCCTACTAGATCAACACAAAACAGAAGGCTTTTGCCTCCTTAAAAAAAGGGTAATGTCTCTTACTGCACCAGATTGGCCTAACTACTACTTTGGGTTAATTTGATATATGTTGCTACAATTCTTGTGTATTTGAAAAGTGCCCATTGTGATTCTCATCTTTCAAAAAATTAGCACGTAACTGCCCTGACATCTTTCAACCTGTACTGCCACTTTTTGCAGAATCAACGATTTTCTTGTGTAAAGGCGAGAATTGCAGTGGCATTTTTCGAGTGTATTGCAATGGTATTTTTGAAGGCGTAAAAACTGCAGTGGCATATATCAAATTAACCATACTTTTATATATCTCTTTTATTTTGCTTAAAAACCCCAGCCTGTTATTTTCTATGGCATTTTATTTGGTTTGTAGCATTGGTCCAGCTGGACGCATGCATGGTCCATGGATACCCTAACAGCCTGCACTATGGCTGCATTTGCATGCTCTTTCTTGGAGCTAGCTAGCACTGTCTTTGTGTGCATGTGTATACATTGTTTCTGTTCTACGCCCCATTATTTGCATTTGGCCACATCTCACAGATCAATGTCGGTGCCAGCTTAATTATCCAAGCTGAAAAATTAAAGCTTTGTATGTATCTGCAGCATCTTGGAATGCATGGATCCATGGAGGAATATACCACTTGAGCTGGATTTGCCATGTTACCATCGCTTGTACAGGAGCATGTGCCCTATGCTTAGTAAAGAGCTAGCAGCATAGTACAGTACAGTGGACAACAATATTTAATTAGTAGCTGATAACACAGCCAGATAGTACTAGTGATCACTGGCTCTTGAGGCAGCAGTGACGAGATGGGAGGATGTAATCACATGCTGGTGAGAAGTAAATTACTAACAAAGGCTGGCACCTGGTATTGGTTCATCTGAAGGGAGACATCAGTTGCATCACTGGAACAGAAACAGTTGTCCTAACATTAGGTGGATCTAGGTCCACAGTGGTGAATAATTTGTTTTAGATTATACTCAAAGTCAGATAACAAAATGATCATCCTAAAGAAAAATGGTCCAACCATTTGTGGCAATAATATTTTTTGAATGTAAATGTTAATTTTTTTTTCCTAATGATAAGTAAAACAAGTCCATTGGAACAACTATTGGGGAGTTAAACATAAGAAGAAAAAACACTGTGGTCCATTTTAATCAGATCCAATCATGCAATCCCTCTAAGGGCCAGTTCGTTTACACCCAGCCTGGTGGGGATTGAGGGGGCATGCTGGGATCTAATTCATTTTATCTTTAATCCCCGTCAATCCCCTCCAATACCGAACGGGACCTAATGGAGCTCGGGTTCCATGGACCATGCATGGAGCCCAAAAAATACATTCGGAAAATTTAAACCTTCTAAATACCATTTTCGAAATTTTGATTGGGCTCCATGGATCCCGAGCTCCAAAGGTCCGCACCCGATCCATTAATGTTGTATGAAATACTGTAGTGCAACTGTGCAAGAAGAGAGCATGGCAAGATTTGTAGAATGAATAAACACATCCTGGAACACTTCATAGGTAGTCTGTGTGCAAGATATGAGATCAAGAAGATCCCATTTACATGTGGACAGATGCTCATGAGTTACATGAGATGCTACTCGGCACGTGAATTCCATCCCACACACTAACACAAAGTAATTTCTGGGCTATTTCAACCTATTCATTATTATATATGTATTTGTTCACATTTGCTCAAATTAAGAGGGTGGTGTTGTGCTTCTCACACTCACACACCACCATGTGTTTTCCCCATGTGAAATTTCTTAATGTGATTAATCAACTAATATCAGTTTGTCTTGATGCAATGGTAGGTGAGACACTTGATGGTGATGCTCTGTCTACTTTCTAGATTCATGGGAGAGCAACACATTTCCATCACAGTTTGGCCGACACTATTTCTCTGCAAGGAACAATAAACAAAGATACAGTGGAACAATAAACAAAGATACAAAGGGTAAATACAGCACAGAAGTTGCTAGATCTGGAGGAAGAAGACTTGACTGCAATAATTCAGGTTAAGATCTGCATCACTATGACAGACCAGTTACTAGGCAGCTTCCATGCTCAGCTTAACTAACAATCTTGGACCTGGGGGTCAAGTCTAGAAGAGAAACAATTAACAAATCCGTTCTAGCTATTGCTGGTAGGTTATTTGTAATGATAACGAATTAAAAGGTCACAAGGAAATACAAGTGACATATTCTTAATTAACACAAAGAAAAAATCAATCATTTACTGCTACTGATGTGTATTGTCAGTAGGTGGCCTGAAGGAACTGTTGGTACAGCTAAAATAGACATTTCCCCCATTACTCCCTCTCCTTATCACAGCCTTCACTGCTGCAAGTGGGCTTCTCTTTCGTTTATATTCCTGCTATCTTTTCAAGAACATATTCCAACAAAAAGAAGAAAAAAAGTAAATTGAGATGCGAAAAAGAAGAGGAATAATTCCAAATTCCTCTCGCACGTAGCTTGCATGGGACGCATTATATCGAACGGGACGATATCCTGCAGCTAGCACGGACCACCAAATGATCACGGTCCCGGGTATCATTGCTGGTCTCATCCCCAAATTCCGCAAAAAGGCGAAAACCGCTCAGTTTTTGTACTCGGAGAACAGTCAATTTAAACACGCACACACAAAAAAAAAGGACTTGTGGGATATTTGAGGCAAAGGATCCATAACCCCAAATCATGGATCTTGTGACTGGTTTGTCAGAATACATCTAGTATTATCCATGACAAAGAAAGTGTGTGATTCTAAGGATATGAGCACATCATTTTCAGGCTTTTAGGCTCCATCCCTAGGTGTGATCTGGTTCAGGCACTCCCACTGATGCCTTATCCTTCCTCAAGCTATTAGAGAACACAAATTCCCATGGCTGTGACTTGCGATGAGTGTGACCAGCTGTGTGCAGTTATAGTGAGAGAGATGCCTAGGTTGTACTCTAGTAGAACATGTCCTATGGTTCTATCTGGTGACCACATGGTGCCTACGTGTCAAATTAAGCATGATTTCCAGCCAATGAATCGGTTTCTTCTAAACTTAGTAGGAATTTTCGGTCCCGGTAGGTGTGTATTTACGCGACTATTATGCCATGAGAGAGAGAGAGAGAGTGGTCCAAGAAACAAATTTGGTCAGTGATGACAAGAAACATAATTTGGTCAGGCATGACAAGATATCAACTTTGGTCAGGGATGACTGCAAATTACAGAAAATTAACGGTTTTCAGAACTGCAATCTAAATTGATTTTTGCTGCCAGTTCTAGCACGTGTCAGGAGGTTGATTCAGGTCAGTTTCACAAGAATTCTTTACAATTCATGTCAAACTCTGTTTACTCCTATGTTACTAAACTACAAAAGGAGGTGTGTTACATGTACTCTAGATGTTTATGTGTCAAGTCAATGCTAATCTACCTAGAACATTAACAAAACTAAAAGGAGAGATAACAAGAAGGGTAACCACATTCACACTCTCTGCATATACATACATAAAGAAGCACTAGTAGAGCCGTGAACGTCTGGATTCATTCCACTCTGCGTCTCTATCTGTCTTGGCTCTGAAATTAAGTATATATGGTCCTTTTCAGCAGCCAGAAAAGAGATACTCCAATGGAGCTGGTGGCAAGCCAACCTTTTTTTTCTCTGGGAGATATGTGGACATGTCCTAAAGTTCTACCCAGACTTTTTCCAAACCGAAGAGTGGGTTCGACACTTCGACACATCAAGTCATAAGTTCCTAACCAGACTTATCATCAGGTCTTGCTGATGATTAGACGATGTTCAGAAGTTCTAAAGGATCAACCATGATATCAACCTCCAATCTTCCATTCATCTTTGTTGTAGACTTTATTCTGCACCAAGCTCCATTCTGATACCTATCTAGATAGGCTTGTTGACGTGTTGCCTTCCCATACTGAAAGCAATATCTCTCAGGATCGAATATATATACAGAATTATGTTTTGGGGAAAGGAAAAGGGCAAATCTATTCAGGAATCTACTTTGTTAGATGATACATAGCTACTGTATCATCCATCATACTTGGAGTTGAATTGGTGCCTGCTAAATGCTATCAAAAAATTATTAGTCCTACACATTACCTGAAGAAGGGTCAAAACATGGACCTGACCTCATGACTGTTCAGTTGATTAGGTCTGTTTGACTTGAGATATGATAATATTTGAATAGCCATATTCTTGAAACGTTTGTATTCATAGCCCCAACTGAGTTTGTAACTAACCACAGGTCAGCGTCATCAAGCATGTCTCTACTCACAATCAATGACTCAACAAGGCATCATATATTCAAATGGTTAAACAAATTGACACGCCGAGCTCGACGTGAGCTATAACTCAATAATGTATAACTACTTCATCTATGTGTTTCAGAAGGTTCTGCGTTACAAACCTATTACATCTTAGAATACAGCAAATATGTGGGAGGGTTGCCACCTTGTCACAGGAAAAGATAGTTGGCCATGAGCATGAAGCAGTTTAGTACTGATATTTGTCACAAAATAGACTTAAATCACATGTTGTCCACGTGTCCTACATCTAGCTGTTTGCTCTTGCTAGTAAACCAGAAAAGGATGGAACAGGTGAGTTCCGCATCTGTTCTTGAGCTTGCTTTATCTCCTCAGGATCTTCAGGTATAAAACAGACATACGGTTAGATAGATAGATACAGAAACAGAATCACCCTAATACATTAGAACATACCGTTTACAAATATTCATGGAATGGGTAACATTAGATTAATCGAAACAAATAATCAGTCACAAAAGGATTTAGCAGCAACCACAATGGACAGTAGATACAAAAGCTGGAAAGGCAGAAACAATAGTCTGACTAAACACAACAAGGATTTGGACCAAATACATACACATGAGCAGATTTTCCAAAATTTCTTATTATCAAACTACTCATCTCAGGTTACTTACTGTTCAATTCATTGTAAATGGACTAAATCTAGAGCCAATGGAACATGATGGTGCATAGAACTTCATCAAGTGTGACTTATGTTATGCCAGTTCGTACTTGCTTGCATAAAGTAAACTATAATATAGTAAAATGAAGTTTGTCGTTTATTTTTGGATGTAAAAGGTTAAAATGTACAACTTACCTATGTTCTCCATCATCTTGGGCATAACAAAAACCATTAGGACCATAAAACCGACCATTAAACCCATGGGGCTCTTAAGAAGGGACATTACGTTGAAAGGTTCCCTTATCTGCGAAAAATGGACAAAAGCATATAAATTAGTTACTCTTAAATATTTGATCACAGCAATAAATGAGGAAACAAGTAAACAAAAAAAAAGCATCAGCCACCTCATAGTACTGCTCTTCTTTCAGAGGTTCCAAAACGAGCTCATTTAGAACTCTTCTGTTTTCAGTCAATGCTGCTTGAATATGCCCAGGATTCCTGGCACTGATGTCCACTCGAACCTATCGTGCACAGTAATAGAGAATCAACTGTTCAATGTCCATTTTTTTCATACTACAACAAAATCGACTAATAAATACTTACTGGTGAAAAAAAGTAGCCAAGTGACGAGACTTCAATCAGATGAGTTCCGGCTGGCACATTGTGGCTTAAGCATATTATGTCAAGGATCAACTTATCACAGGATGATCTGCTAACATTGCACAAAGGCGACTAACAATGACAAATTACACAAACACAATACACTATAGCAAGACACATGATGGCATCAAAAAAATTCTTCAGTCAGCACCCCCACAGACTCTCATCTACCTTTTTATCTGAAAGGGGAGTAGCCCCATAAAACAGACAGAATCTAAGATAACGGTGCATCAAACAAAGGTAAATAGAACAGGATATGTAGATCTAATTAAAACATGACTTATGTTTCCCCCCATCAGGAAATTCGAAATATATATGGAAGGATGTGGCATAACATTTTTTGTAGGATACAAAGCAAAGTAGCCATCTGGCCTGGCAAATGTAACCTTCTGACCACCATTAAGTATCACTTTAGTGTTTGATGTCTTGGCTGGAAGACCAAAGCCCTTTCCGCTTGCAGCTATAAGCACAACACATAAAAGTAACATCAAGTGGACATCAAATTAGGGCACCAGTACCTTTCAGCTCCACAAATATGGAAGCTTAGTCTAACTGCACTTCAAGGAGCAAAAATGCAAGATCCTAAATCATAATCAATTGTTTGGATGCACAGAAATAAAGACAATAGGCAGCCTTGGCAATTTACAACCAGCTGAAACAATCCGGCACCAGTATCTGATGATTCTACACACAGGCTTAAAATACATTCAGACAGACAGTTCTCACAACTGGTCAACGAAACATTATGTCCATTGATTAGCGTGTTTTAAAATGTTCCCAGTAAGCCTGAAAGTTAGCAACTAAAAACAAAAACAGTGAAGAAACAGTTTCCTACACCTGTTTGATCGTGTTATTACTCAGAACAAAAGGATGCAAAATATAAACAGCGGTCACGGCACAATCCAGCGCCGGTTCAAATTCAAACATAAAGAGGTTGGATAAAACTAGTCACCATGCAAACTACGCACCACCTAAACCCAGTCACAGAAGCAGTTGAAAGTTCATACTGGCATCGAGTGCAATGCACAGTACGCCAAATCAGCCACGCGCCCATCTACAGATCTCGAAGAGAAGCCCACCAAATTGGCCCGAGCCTAGTCGAGTCTGAGCATGGAACCGAATCGCGCTTACCCCCCACAAGGCCACAATAACCTCAGCACACGAGGTTTTCTCAGATGCACCTAATTTTGAGCCGAGCTACACAGACGCGATCCCAAACATGGCAACAACCCAAATTCGTTGAAACTTCAAACCATGGGGTCGAGCAGAGTCGGGCCACTACCGTCGATCTTGACGCGGCCGGCGATCGTGTACCCCTCGCCGGATCTGCAGGCAGGCACGAGGTCGAGACGGGGTCAGCTAGGTTAGGTTCCTGCCGAAACGGACGAAACGAAATTGCGGGGGGCGGAAGAGGGGAAGGGGCACCTACCCGGGCTGATCCGCCACCGCGGCGCCGAAGCACGCCGCCGTCGCTACGACGGCGAGGAGGAGGAGGACGCGGGGGGGGCTCATCGTCGTCGTCGTCGCGAGCAGAAGAGGCGAAGAGCTCTGCGCTTCCGTCCTTGCGTGTGTCCTGTTCTCGCCGTGGGCTTTCCCAGTTCCAGGAGTAGGAAAGGGGACGGAACGCTTGCTTGTTTATTTCTAGGATGGGCCGTCGGAAGAAGGCGCGCTCGGTTTTGCACGCCCGGCCCACGTGATCCTGTGCGGGGTCGGACATGCACAGAACTGGGCCTAGATGGCATGGTGCGGGGTCTTTTTCAAACAAGGAAAAAAAAATCGTTGTCTCTCTCAAAAAAAAGGAAAATCTTTTGTACCAAAAGAAAAAAGTCTTCGTAGAAAACCGTAGCAGCTCAGAGCATCGGTATACCCCACGATGCACGAGTGAAATACCGGCTATTCTCCTTGCATCCGGACATACTCCTCGCTTGAATATGTATTGTTTGGTTATAGTAAAACCACTTCATTAGGTAGATATCGCTATAGGGCTCCATCTAATGTTAGGAGGTGATGCCAACCTTCGGTCGACGCCTTGTTGTCCTTGATACTATACTTTGGTGGTGGCGACTTGACAATGAAAACAGCATTTGTAAGGTGTAAAAAGTCTACTGGATCTATTCTTGCCTTGGTATGCATTTTATTGCCAACATCAAATAAAAACCTAGTATTTGGGTCTCGTTGCCTCCTTGGTGGAAAAATATCGATTTATTGTAAGTACTTTTTTTGACAGCAGATTGATTGTAAGTTTGTATTTACCGGAAAAGTTTCACTGTTTGTTGTTTACCGTCTCTTTGTTCCACATGATTTTCAAAATATAAGAAAATTAAAAACATAAAAACTAGAAATTCAAAAATAAGCAAGACAGGGGAAACACGTGAATTCTCAACGAGGATTAGAACCATGTTATAGTTGTCATATGAACAAAAGAAATTTTCCAACCGATAGGACCCGATGAAATTTTTCCTTTGAAATTCGAGTGTGAAGTGAATCACATACTCTAACAAAAATCCTAAAGCCCTGATTGGATGGTTGTGTTTTTTAGTTGGATGGCTGATATCTAGTCTAACTTTAGAAACAAACTAAATAGCAACCCTTTCTACAAAAAATACAGCAATCTCCATAATTTGTTTCCCTACTAGTAATCCTTATCCAACAAGATTCTTTGAATATTCCCTTGATTTTGAAATCTTGCGCCATCTATTTATTTAAAAATTGTCGAAAGTCAGTTGGCTAATGCCTAATGGCTGGTCAGAAACCACAAGCAGACAAACAAGCCCAGTCCGGTGTCGTGGAGCCGCCAGCGGCCTCTGCTTCTTCTTCCCCGATCCGTCTCCTTCAGGCCTTCGCCTCAGGCGGCTTGCTTGCTTGCTTGCTCGCCTCTCTTCGCCGCCGTGCCATCGTCTGCTCCACGCGATCTCTCCGCCCCTCCGCCGAATACCCGGCGCGCGGCCTTCCCACTGTAAGCGGCCCCCTCTTCACGCCCCTGTTCTCTTCCGGTTCCGCCTGGCGTCGCGGCGCTGGCTGTTCCTCTGGTGGGTGGATTGGATCAGATCCTGATCTGCGGGATTCCCACACCCTGTCGTCGGTTTTTCCGTGCTTGGTCAAGGACTCGGGGTAGGCTTGCTTGGTGTCGTTGGGGGGAGGCGGAGCGCGCGGGCGGCGCTGTTCGTTTTGGGAGATTTTTTTGTCGTCGAGATCAGTCGATATGAGCGTCACGTACTGACGAATTAGCTAGGCGATGGTGGAATAGGTAGCGTCTGGGCAAGGTGTAGCGGGGGGGAATCCTGTGCCGGTACGTGAGGCAGTGAGTGGTTGTGTGATTGTGTCTATAAGCAAGGGACTGTGGTAGAATGTGCCTGACAAGTAAGGAGTTCATGCTAGTTTCATCACTTCAGATTAGACCAATTGGTGGCACGTACCGGATCTAGAGCAGACTCGTGATGAAAGAAAAGCTTATGAGATCTGCACTACATCGTGGTCACGTGTTTTCGTTATATCGATCTCCCTTGGGTACTAGTAACCCGATATTTGAAGGGCCAGCTGTGGTTGGTCATATGAATTTCATGCACGCTTTGTTTTCCATTGTACTTTTAGGCTGAGGTGGGGCATCGCCATTGTTCTGGAATGAGGTGTCGGGGCTTGGTGGTGCTATCATTACTCACGTTACACGTTCTGTTGTGCATTGTTAATGGCGTCTTCTCTGGCCGCACGAGCTCTTATGTGCGCACGGAATTCCCGTCCACAGATATGCCTATAGACAGTGAGTGGTTTGCAACTCCAAATGGCTACAATGCTCCACAGCAGGTATGGACCTGTGCTACTAGATATCAGTACATTATTAGCGGTTCCGTAATGTACTCATTACTTACTACTTATTCTGCTGGCAGGTTCATATCACACAAGGCGACTATGATGGAAAAGCTGTTATAATATCATGGGTCACTGTATCAGAACCTGGGCTAAGTGAAGTGTTTTACAGTAAAGAAGAGAACCGCTATGATCAGAAAGCAGAAGGAACATCAACAAGTTATACATTTTACGATTATAAATCTGGATACATACATCATTGCCTTGTTGATGGCCTTGAGGTAATATACTTCATTGTTGTTATGTCCTTTAATATTGGGTGGGACAAATACAGTGTTTGCCTCACCCAATATTGATGGCACTTTCTAGGATGGATTTCCATCCAACCTATAACTATAGAGATCACTCTATACTTTGGATCTACAAGTGCTCTGTATTAACTATCTGCTTCTTCAGTTGGGTGACACTGTACTAGTTCGTTCCAACATATAATTCTGAATTACCCTCTTGGTTTGCAGTATAACACTAAATATTATTACAAGATTGGAACGGGAGGTTCAGCTCGAGAATTTTGGTTTCAAACACCTCCAGCAATCGATGCTGACGCATCCTACACGTTTGGCATCATAGGTTTGTCTTCTCTTCTTTAATTATTTTTTGTTCATATGCTGTCTTTGCATTTCTTCCAGATTGATGCATGAGCGGGGAATTCGTAGTTGCCTTTCAATTTCATGTTTTTCTCTTTTCACAATGACACTACTATGACAAATTTAGCCCAAGTTATATCAATAATCCTACTCACTATATGCATTCTTTTTCCTGTCCAAATTCTAGACACTACCGTGTCACTGTTACGGCCATTAGGTGAGACATGGACTTAGAAATGCGGCAATTCAGGCAGTTTGACTTGATCTCTCTTTCTTTTCTGGCTCTACTTTGCTAGGTGATCTGGGGCAAACATTCAATTCTCTCTCAACTCTACAACATTATGAAAAAAGTGAAGGACAAACTGTTCTATTTGTTGGGGACTTGTCATATGCTGATAGGTATGAACATAATGATGGAATTCGGTGGGATTCTTGGGGTCGATTTGTTGAACGTAGTACTGCATATCAACCATGGATATGGAATTCTGGGAACCATGAGATAGAATACAGGCCTGATCTGGTATGTTATCTCCTCATCTATGCAAAATCTTGCCAGTGAAAGTTCATAATTTAACTAAGTTGAAATAGATTGACAAAGCTGCTGGAAATGTTTCATCCACCATGCATAATTTATTTATTATCATCTTTATTTTTGCATTATACTTTTCTTGTACTAGATATAGTTAACTGACTGTTTTGTGAATCAGATTGCATATTCCCAATATTTTATAGAATTATTTTTGGCAAGCATCCTATGGTGTTGCTCCTTGTTTAAACATGTTAAGGCGTTAGCTAGTAACATACACTGGAGAAACATGGATGCTCTTATTTGTTGGGTTTGAGCTGACAATGTGTGTTTGATACCGGGAAGCTCTTATTTGTTTGGTTTGAGCTGACAAACAATTTTTGCTGTAGCTGACTAGCTGCATGATTATGGTTGTGTAGTTTCCCACTCGACTCTACCAAGGCACATGCTTAGAGCCTTAGTCTTTGTTCAGAATAGCATCCTTTTTTCTCTTACATTTAAGTAGCTGAGCTTAATCAAGTATTGAGCTTTATTTTGTTTTGTTGCTGTTTTCAAAAGGATCAGGTTGCACTTGTCACTTCTTAATTATGGTCCCATTCGTACTTGATTTTGATATTCCAGGGAGAAACCTCTACATTTAAGCCATATCTGCACAGATATAAAACACCATACTTGGCATCAAATAGCAGCTCCCAAATGTGGTATGCAGTCAGGCGGGCATCTGCTCATATTATCGTCCTCTCTAGCTATTCTCCATTCGGTCAGTTCCTTTTCCTACTTGCTTTATTCTGTTTCTGCCATTACATTTCTGATATAGCACCACGATGTGTCATTTGGCAATGGGACTTGGGAGTTCCAAGTGCCTATCCTTGGTCCAAAGCCTGGGTCAAGCAGCAGTAGAAGTCCCACATTAAAAAAATATGGACTTATTATGTTCTTAATGACACAATTAAAATTGTAGATACTAAATTTGAGTCATTTTCTCTTTGTACTGTTGATACATTTGAAACTTTTACCATATCTCAAATTCTCAATACACATGGACTAGTTAGAAATCTATCTCCTGTTTCATTGAAAGTCTGAAACGGCGATAGCCATTTTTCTCTCTTCAGGGGACATTTTTAGGAATACTACATTTTTTAAAACTTGTAGCATGGTTCATATGAGCCGTGGTACAGGGTTTGGGTTCATGGTATTGCACTTTTCCTTGAAATTCCGCTGTAAACCTAAATCCTGTACCTCAGTTCAAGTTTGACGATTTTGGTATGATATGCTGCATGATCACAAAAACATAAGTAATCATTTTACTGACAACATGATATATCCATTATATATTATTTTAGAAGCATGCATGTTTTGGCAGCTGGATGTTGAGTGTAGATATTTGATGATTTTGTTGAATATGCCTGATCTGATGCAATTATGTCCTGTAAACTTGCATGGGGTATTTTATTAGTAAAATACACTCCCCAATGGATGTGGCTGAGGAGTGAATTCAAGCGTGTGGACAGGGAGAAGACACCTTGGCTTATTGTTCTCATGCATGCTCCCATGTACAACAGCAACAATGCACATTATATGGAGGGAGAGAGTATGAGGGCTGCTTTCGAGAAATGGTTTGTGAAGTACAAAGTCGACTTGGTATTTGCAGGGCATGTTCATGCTTATGAGAGATCGGTAAGTTCTTGTTGAGCACATGCTCCTTCTTTATGGATAAAATGCTGGATTTGGTCATCTGATCTTTCAGAGTCTATTCAAATGAAAATTTCAGGTCTGTTAGTTCTAGTTAATTTCTCATGGACACCTTTCTATATGAACTACTTGCAGTATCGTATATCTAATGTCAACTACAACATAACATCGGGGAGTCGATATCCAGTGCCAGACAAATCTGCTCCTGTGTACATAACAGTTGGTGATGGGGGCAACCAGGAAGGACTTGCCTCAAGGTAAGAGGAACACACTATTAGGAAGGAAGCTTATTATTGATAAGATTATGTTTATTGCACTCTTACAATACTTGCCTGTTGGTCAAACTCCAAATGTTGCAGGTTTAATGATCCACAGCCAGATTACTCTGCCTTCAGGGAGGCCAGCTATGGCCATTCGATTTTGCAGCTGAAGAATAGGACTCATGCTGTCTACCAGTGGCACAGAAATGATGACGGGAAGCATGTACCCGCAGACAACGTGGTGTTCCATAACCAATACTGGTGAGCACAATACTCGATAGTTTTATCTAAGGGCGATAATCATTCATTGCTTGCTGCTTTCATGATCCTATAATGTAGTAATGTCATGCCAATCCCGTTTCGTGGCCATTACTCTCCGTGTGACATATCTTTAGAGCTATGCCGCCTATCCAGCTGACCGAGTGGACATTGTTTGGCAGGGCAAACAACACACGTCGGAGGAGACTGAAGAAGAACCATTTTCGCTTCGATAGCATCGATAACCTGATTTCCATGCTCTAGGAGCTGTTCCCGCAGAAACGTTTACAGCACAGAAGTTTCAGCAACAGTGGGGGAAAGTTCTGTTGCTTGCTTGCGCGTTGATCGACCCGCGAGGCAAGACAATAGGCAAGATGAGGCAGGCCATCAGATTCCATGCCAAGAAGTCAAATATTGAAGTTTGTGGATTTCCCCTCTTACAAACTGTACCCTATAATGAGCACCAATCTGTACACTACACATGTAAAATTCCGCGATGAACATCACAGCCTCCCTACTCCCTGCTATATTGCTGCTTGTATTGCCAATTGGATCGTCCAATTCATTTATAAAATATTACGGGTATGAACTGAGATAAATATTACCGCAACAGCTGTTTAACCACACACACAATCATGAACATGGAAATTTACCAATTCCTTCGAAATTGAACTGTTTCCTGTGAAAAATTTCGCGTTCGAAGACACTTTTGTCGACGAAGATCCATTTCTTCTTCTGCTTCAACGGCGACGCCTGTGTCTGCTTCACCATCGTTGCTGCCCAGCTGACACGGACGAGCGCCGGCCATAAGAAACTGACGGCGGCAACAGGTCAACCTGAACCATCACCACTCTTAGAGCCTGCCTGGCTGGCTGCCCCAGCTTTATTACAAGGATTTGACAGTGAACTGATGGTGATCCTAGTCATGATGCCGTAGCTCTCAGCATCTTAAATCCGGTGCTCTGCTGAATCCGACATCGATCTTTCTCATCCTCCTACTGGTGCCGTGCCATATCTGAACAGTGGACTATTATTAACATGGTCGAATTCGCAGGTGACACATCCTGCGCCACTGAAGCTGACCCTAGCATAGCATGCAAGCAGGGTCCGTTCAGAGCTCTTTCACGGTACCCCGATTTTAATATGGACCGCTCATTTATCCCAATCTAATGGTTTGTATTGTCTGGTACTCCATCCTTAATTATACGGGGTACCGAGTCAAAAACCACCGGAATACCTCGATTGGAGGGCAAAATCGTAATCACCGAGGGTAGTTTGGAATTTTCTCGAACTGAACTCGATCTTGCTTTTTTGCAATTAAAAAAGACAGTTAACCCCGTGCCGGCATAGCGGACGAGGGCCACGCCGACAGAGCGGAGAAGACGCCGCTCGATTGGTGGCCGGTCAGCCAGCGGAGCGGACGAAGCTGCTACTCGATTGAGTCACTGCGCCGGCAGTACAGAGGAAGAGATGGAGCAACAACCGCCTGAGCGACACAAGCGGCGCCGTTGGAGCAGAAAAGGGCATCGCCGCCATGCCGGAGAGGACGAAGAGACGGAGTAGCAGCTGCTAGAGGAGAAAATGGACGCCACGGAGAAACCGCCACCACTATTCGATTGGGCCTTGGCGCTGGCGGAGCGGACGAAGAGGGAGCACGACAGGTGAGCGGAGAGAGCACGGTGACGCAACAGAGCTCGGCGATTCAATCGGAGGGGTTGCAGGTGCAGCCATCGCTGAGCTAGCTAGCCCAAATTGAATCGATCGGCGTCCTTTTTTTCCGGCCGTAACTAACAACAGATTTGGAGATGATTGTAGACCATTGTACGTTTAACAAATGTCTAATTTGCCCTTTATCATGGACGGTCAGATCTATTTGGTACTCCAGTATTGGTTTTTGGAGTACCGGAATACCGTAAAAATGCTCCCCGCTTATTTCTTTTCTCCTCACGACCATAATTGGCCGGATTCTACTGTTACGCGGTAAACGGAATACAGAGGTTCCTAATTGATACGCTAGTTCTCTAGTCAGATTATTTAGGAGTACTTAATTTTTTTCCGATGGAAACTATTTACTTAAAATTTGATTTAGAGATTCGAAAGTTGGTCTAGAAACCGGATATGAGCAGAATCCCATTTGCATCCCTAACCACAATACGTCACACAATTTTGTTAGAACATAACCTCTGCCACCGAAATTGCCCCACGTCTCGCTGTCGACGGATAGGTCGTCTACCACGACCGGGGAAATGAAAACATCCCGATAACGTTAGGGGGTACGCACACAGTTGGCATTGCAAACAAGGTCGGTCAGAGGCTAACTGACTACGGCAATGCACCTGATCATGCATCCAGCTGCTGCTGATGAGGATCGATGAGCAGGGAAAGTAGTCGACAGCAGCAGCAGCAGCAGGAGCCGCCGCTTGACGACACGAAACGGCGAGATGAGGCTGATGGGGAACGACGAGGTACGTACGTTAGCTTAGCTTACCCGTGTGTGTGTGTGTGCGCGCTGTGGCGTGGACAAACGGCAAGTGGAGGGGATGGAATAACAATGTCGATCAATCTGACGAGGAGATAGAAGGAGACTGCTGCGATGTCGACATGTACGGGTGAATCAATGAAAGATGATTGGGGGCAGGGGGGTGCCTGCCGATTCTCCTTCCCGCCACCACTCCGCTGCCGTCACTTTTTCCTTCTTTTGGCACACGGAAATTCGAAAAACTTGTGACCAACTAGGCGCCGAAGCTTTCCGTGATAAACACTCTTGGTCTTAAAATGATCTTTACTACTCCAAATTCATAATTGTCTTGGTGGAGTAGAATAGACAATTCAGATTTGTGTGCATCGATCAATGAAGATGTCGAAAATGAACAATACTCTTCTGTGCTACACACAAAAAGATTCGAACCGAGACGTGAGACGCCGTAAGGAAAACAAACTTAGATCGTGTGTGTGTTCCCAAACATAGCATTTGTCTTTTGTCCCCATAAAATTCATTTTTTTTCTTTCTCTAAGTAAACATGGCCAGAAAGAAGGTAAAATTCATGTGTTCCAAATGTGGTCATAAGACCTAGCTATATTCACAAGATTGTCAATGTTGGATAGTCCCAAATTAATTGTTCAAGATTCACCTTTTTTTTTCCTTGTTGCTATTTATATTAGGGTCGTAGGGTGACCAAACTATATGTGCCCCAACGAGGTCACGAAAGGACGAACTAGCTAGCCTTTGAGAATTTGCACTTTACGTAGTTCCATACCTCCATTATTACACGATGGTATGACATGGCATCTTTAGAGGCCTAGTTGAACAATCATTTTAAAAAATAGCATCTGGTCTAAAGATTTGACCGTACATGCAGCGGCAACGGTTGACCTGCAGATCAATGACAACTTGCGTGAAAGGTTGGAAAAAAGAGAGCAAAGCAAGAAGTTGAACTCATGCCAAAAACTCGTATTGGCTATTTGGAGTTTTATTAATTTAAAACCAGGTACTACGTAAAAGCCTTCTTTCTATAAAATCATGCTATTCCTAGTGGCAGGTTTTACATGGAACATAAATATTTCCAAATTTGTAACACTAGGTCTTGAGGAGCAAGATTTTCATGCAATTGATGCATTTTCATAATATCCATCAAGTTCATCTGTGTTCGAACTCTGATGCGATTGAAATTAGCAGCTTTCTTACCATCTACTACAATTCTTTTTTGGAAGTTGGTCATGCTCAAACTAACGGTTAGATATATCACCAGTGTAAATATTAAAAATGCTCGTAATTATAATAAAGCGATGTACCAGGTGGAAACATCTATTTAGTGAAAATTTCAAATCCTATCCATTAAATCTCATATAACTGTATCAAATGAAAGGTGAACCTCTAATCACCTAAACTCGTTTGATACACCGCCATATTATTCTGATACCCTACTATATCATAGTCTCTACTACTAGTATTTATAATACCTCAGGAGCTCATGAGACTCTTTTAGTGAAATTCATAAGTCTCAATTCCCGAGCGATCGCACCAAAAACTCGAGTTCCTTTTTGATTTCCTTCTTGATCAATGACAACCGTCATCATATCGTATTATCGTACCGTTGTCACGTTTGAGTTCTTTACACGTACATACAATTACAGCTCGTCTTACTTCTGTCTGATCTTTATAGAGGCATTTTGGGCACTGCTTCTATTGAATGCTCTATCTCCAAATGCCTTTTCCTACAAGGCAGGTAATAGATCACAATATTTTCCTCCGACGACTTCGTTGCAAGAAAGCAGGTAAAGCCTATTTTCTTTCTAAAACAACGACACCTATCAACACATATGAACGCATGTCCACAACGTCTACCGAAGATAGAAGCCACGTAATGCATGGTAATTAATGACAATAACGCTTCAAATTCGATTAAAGCGTCAAATTTTGAAAATATTTCTTCCCACCTTCCTTTTTCCTTGTAAACAATGCTTGTGTCTACTAAACAAAATCAACATACTATCAATAAAGTAGGGCTACTATTTTTCTTAAAAAAAAATCCCTAACATATGTCTTTTTTTTTTGCAGGGACAAACAATAGGAGTATCTTTCTTTCATGCATGCATATGCATGTCGATCGACAAGTCTACAAAACCTCATCAATAATTAAAAAGAGGTGAGCTGTGAGCAAGACGTGGGTATTATTTTCCCTGTCTTTATCGCATCGGTTAAGACATATACATATGTGAAAGGAATGCGGTTTTTCTCCAGAAGGAACAGAAAACAATATAAAAGGAACACAATAAATAAATCTAAGCATCTCAACTCCAGCTGCAACGCTTACGAGAAGCCCACAGATTCGGCCGCCAGACACTCACCGAGTCACCGTCGGGTCAGAAACCGACGGCCAGGATCGCCCCGCAATCCGCTGCCCGTCTCCCTCCCAAAACTTTTTTCTTTTCTTTTTCTGTAAATTCTTTTCCTAAATTTGTTTATTTGTTTTTTGGCTTCGCGTTGCCACCTCTCTTCTCTTCTTCCTCGCCACCACTTCTTCTGCGGTCGGTTCTTCAATTTCAATTCCCATCCCATTCCTCCTCCGGGGGAAGCCCCTCGATTCCGGCGACGACGGCGGCGGCGAGCAGCAGGCGCGGCGCGCGCGGCGCGATGTGCGGGAACGACAACTGGATCAACAGCTACCTGGACGCCATCCTCGACGCGGGGAAGGGCAGCGGCGGCGGAGGAGGCGGGGGCGGGGGAGGAGGCGGGGGCGGGGAGCTTCGGCCCTCGCTCCTCCTCCGCGAGCGCGGCCACTTCTCCCCGGCCCGGTACTTCGTCGAGGAGGTCATCACCGGCTACGACGAGACCGACCTCTACAAGACATGGTCCCGCGTACGTGTGTCCATCCCTCCCTGCAGCAGCTCTGCTCCAGGCTCTCGCCGCGCGATTCCGGCGAGGGTCCATTTTTTTCGGGTTTCGGTTTCGTTTTGGTGGGTTAATTGGCCTGCGGCTGTTTCTGATCGATCCGTGCGGGGTTGCTGCTGCAGGCGAACGCGATGCGGAGCCCGCAGGAGAGGAACACGCGGCTGGAGAACATGACATGGAGGATCTGGAACCTCGCCAGGAAGAAGAAGGAGGTGTGCGCCTTTTGCGTTGTTCGTTCGTTTCTTTTTCTTCGTTCGTACTACTGCTAGCTAGCGCTGCAGCTTTTTTTTATATGTGGTTGGAGAGGGATAGCCGGGGCCGTTGGTAATTCATTTCGTGTGCAAGTTAGAGCTCATTCAAGTGGAGCCATGGGTTAGATTAGATTAGATTAGTGTGTGTGTATGTCTTCTTTATTTTGTCTAGGAAGGACTAAAAGATGGATTGATCTTCACATAGGTGCATTTTAGAGAGCAGAGCACCAGGCTCTGTTCGACGGGAATGCGTTGGTTGAACTTTTGGTGATTGATCTCAGTTCTGAAGTATTCAGAAGTACTACATGAGTGTGGTAGCATTACCTACAATGTTAGGTGGATTCTTTCCTCATCTGATTATGAAGTATGCATGCCCGCGGTTGGACAATTTCTAAGTTTCCTGTTGTCGCCACTTGGTCTCTGGCTCTTCATCTCTTTCCCTGGTTACTTTTTCAGTTTACCAAATGCTGCTTCATAAAGTGGTGCAATTTCAAAGTAAGTAGCACGCACATTCTGGGAAAATGGCATATAATCACTATCTATTGGTTGCATAGACACCAGAGTTGGTATATGCTACTGAAATATTTCTATTGACCAATCGTTCGCAGTCTATTTTTGTTTTCAAGTAGTCACAGATCAAATAAATGACAAATGTAGCGAGAGAAGTGGTTGAAATCATGGCAGTAATTATTGATTTAGTTGGATTTGTCGAGCAACATGTGTGTTGCACCACTGCTGGAATCTCATAAAACATAAATGGCACTGGTGTTGGAATATGTTTTCTACCATGGCATTGTCTGCAATAATGCTGCATCCAAGTTCTATTTAATTCTCACTTTTGTTTACTTCCACATTTTAATTCTAGTCCACCAATATTGACTCTCTACTAGAGCTGATGAAATGTTGTGTTATGTGTTGAAAAAAGGTAAAAATGCCATCATACTTGAAAAGCATCCCTAGACTCAAGAGTACGAAACTCACAAATCTCTGGAACCGTTTAGACTTCAGAGTATACCTTCATTGTTCCCGGTAGCCTTAAGTATCCAACATCAAGGAAGCAGATTTCTGGAGCTCCATTGACACCTGCAAATCAACCGTCCAGTCTTTCCAAAAATTCCTCCGATGCTCATTTAGCAATTATTTGCCTCCTCTCAAGCTTGGAGAGAAAAACACACTCGAACCATAATATTGTTACAGAAGGAACCAATTCAAATCAAAATGAGGTGAACCCTCCAATCAACAAGAATATCCATGAGAGGCAACTTCTGGATACAACTGATTTATGGAAAAACTGCATGCAAAGCGTATAAAATCTGCATGAAAAGGTGACTGATAGGTCTACTCTCAGTCACTGCCAGCGGATCCTCAAAGCCAGCCCCTTGCGAGCCAGGTCGTGCACGCCCAGGCCATCTTTGGAAAGAGGCCGGCACACACACGCCTTTCATTGACGTGGCAGTGCCCTGCGTTGCTGTGACCAGCCCTAGTCAGATTATATAAGTATTTTATTTTCTTGCATTAAGCATCTCATGCTGCTTTCAACCCTAACCTGATCCACGTTGGTCATCAAAAAGCGACCTTCTGATGTCAGAATTTCCCCCTTGTTCAAAGATTATGTGCTTACTCACATTTGCACTTCGGTTTGTCCATCTTTCACGTACCTTTCCTATTACCTAATTGTTCCAGTACTCAGGTTGAGGAAGCCAACCGCTTGTTAAAACGCCGCCTAGAGACAGAGAAGCCACGGAATGATGCTACTGCAGAAATGTCTGAAGATCTCTTTGAAGGAGAAAAGGGAGAGGATGCTGGTGATGCATCTGTTGCCTATGGTGACAGCTCGACTGGGAACACACCTAAGATCAGTGCTGTTGACAAGCTATACATAGTGTTGATCAGGTATGGAATAGTTTCTTTAACTCCATGTTGTATTTCGTAAGCAAGTTTTGCAATGTAAGGCATGTTAAACGACACATACGCTGCAAGTTATTAATTCATTTTGCACTGAGCTGCTATTCATATCAGATGCCAATAACCTCTTAGTCGGAGATTACTTTATTCTGCTACCTGTATGTTGTGGTCTAGCATCCATCATGCACCACGGCATTTGCCATGATGCCATTTTTTAGCAATAGATGATCTAAAAGCATCACCATTTGCTTATTTAGCCTACCTTCTGAAGTACTGATAATCAAACCTTTAGACCTAAGAAATGGTGGTATAACCTCCTGTAGTCTTGCTCGTGTAATCCTGTTCCCTCCTTTGATATATATGATGTATTGCAGGTTTGCCAGTATTTTGTGTTGAAATGAATTGGCCGTTTAATTCCTTTGTGATGTATTATACTGCAGCCTTCATGGCCTGGTCCGTGGTGAGAACATGGAGCTTGGCCGTGATTCAGATACTAGTGGACAGGTATTGCTGCTGCGCATAATTGTGTGATTAAGTACAACTCCATTCCTTTTTCAGCATGAATAACCCTAACCCTATTGTTTAGTTAAGAGGGGGTAATATTACTTCCATTTGACCTTCTAAATACGCCCATCAACAGAAAGGTATAATGATGTAATTTCACTTGCTCTGTTGTGTCGTTTGACAGGTCAAATATGTTGTGGAACTTGCTAAAGCATTGAGTTCATGTCCTGGAGTGTACCGGGTTGATCTGTTGACAAGGCAAATCTTAGCACCGAATTATGATCGTGGATATGGTGAACCATCAGAGACACTAGTACCAACAAGCTCCAAGAATCTTAAACATGAAAGAAGAGAGAACAGTGGTGCATATATCATCAGAATACCATTTGGGCCGAAAGACAAGTATCTAGCTAAAGAACATCTCTGGCCTTACATTCAAGAATTTGTTGATGGCGCACTCAGTCATATAGTGCATATGTCGAAAATCATAGGCGAAGAAATCGGATGTGGGCATCCAGTGTGGCCTGCTGTGATTCATGGCCATTATGCCAGTGCAGGAGTTGCTGCCGCTCTACTATCTGGAGCACTTAACGTTCACATGGTATTTACTGGGCATTTTCTTGGGAAAGATAAGTTGGAAGGGCTTCTCAAGCAAGGGAGGCAGACGAGGGAAGAAATAAATATGACATACAAAATAATGCGCCGAATTGAGGCAGAGGAATTGTCTCTTGATGCTTCTGAGATCGTTATTGCAAGCACTAGGCAAGAGATAGAAGAGCAATGGCACCTGTATGATGGGTTTGAGGTCATGCTTGCAAGGAAACTTCGTGCGAGAGTCAAGCGTGGTGCTAATTGCTACGGCCGTTACATGCCTCGTATGGTTGTGAGTATACATTGTTACTCTGATTCTTACTTTTGTTACCATAAACTGGTAATTGAGGCAGAGAATTGTGTTTCATAATCGGGTAGTTAGCTTCAGCTGTCCATATCTGCTGTAGCATTTTAATATTGATTACTTTTCTATTCCTTGCTCTGCAGATAATCCCTCCAGGTGTTGAATTTGGCCATATGATTCAAGATTTTGATATGGATGGCGAGGAAGTTAGCCCGTCCCCAGCCTCTGAAGATCCACCTATTTGGTCTGAGGTGGCAATTTTTTCTTGAGATTTGTACATTCGACATTTTACTTACTAGTTCACATACTTTTTTCGATTTAGACTTCTTCAGTTGTTCATTTGTGCCTGTTTATCCTGCATTTTTAAGCCCATGCCCTGATAATTTGTATGTGTTGACAGATAATGAGGTTCTTTACGAATCCTAGGAAACCGTTGATTCTGGCTGTTGCTCGTCCTTATCCTGAAAAGAATATTACAACACTTGTCAAGGCGTTTGGTGAATGCCGACCATTGAGGGAGCTCGCTAACCTAGTAAGTTGGAAACATTATTTGGATAATGCTCTGTATATATTATATTTTAATATCATAAGCGTAATGGATTGAGTTCAGTAGTTGCTAATTTTAACATTTTATTTTGCACTAACTTCTGATGTTGCATTCCAGACACTGATAATGGGTAACCGTGAGGCTATTTCCAAAATGCATAATATGAGTGCAGCTGTTTTGACATCAGTACTTACATTGATTGATGAATATGATCTGTATGGTCAAGTGGCATACCCAAAGCATCACAAACACTCGGAAGTTCTTGATATTTATCGTTTAGCAGCAAGAACGAAGGTATCTTATTTTTTAGCATAAGAAACAGTTGGTGCCATTCTTTCAGTTGTTTTAAATTACTAGCCCCTAAAGTTTTTATGTTTAATTCTCTACCTATTTTGATCTGTTTCTGGTTGGTATAAACTCATGACTTTTTTTTGCGATGAAAGAAAACTCGTGACTTAAGTGATTTATTAAATTGTTCAAATGGCTGAAGGTCTTAATACACTATCCTATGAAGTTGGATGGTTATCGCAACAATTTATCAGTTCTACTTTCGTAATTGTAGTCTGTACTATTTGTGTTGATTCTGATTGTTCATTGAACATATGCAGGGTGCTTTTGTAAATGTAGCTTACTTTGAACAATTCGGTGTCACCTTGATAGAGGTAATAGTCATTGAAATTTAAATCATGTTTTGTGTCCACAGCCATTTCTGCATTCTAATTGCCTGCAATATATTCTTTGTAAGAGCAGGCTGCCATGCATGGCTTACCAGTAATTGCAACAAAAAATGGAGCTCCTGTTGAAATTCACCAGGTTTGTGCATCACATTGAAACTTGATTTTATAAGGAAAATCGTATCAACTCATGGCTGGGATGAAGATTCACTGGCTCATTACCGGTGGATTTTGATGCAGGTACTGGACAACGGTCTCCTTGTTGATCCCCATGATCAGCATGCAATTGCAGATGCACTCTATAAACTTCTTTCTGAAAAACAACTTTGGTCAAGATGCCGAGAGAATGGGCTGAAAAATATACATCAGTTTTCTTGGCCTGAACATTGCAAGAATTACTTGTCAAGGATATTAACTCTTAGCCCAAGATACCCTGCTTTTGCGAGCAGTGAAGACCAGATTAAGGCACCTATCAAGGGAAGGAAGTATATCATTGTCATTGCTGTAGACTCTGCCAGTAAGAACGATCTGGTCTGTATTATCAGAAATTCTATCGAGGCTACACGTACAGAAACTTTGTCAGGTTCAACGGGTTTCGTGTTGTCGACTTCCCTGACGATGGCAGAGATCCATTCTCTATTAATATCAGGAGGCATGGTTCCTACTGATTTTGATGCGTTCATATGCAATAGTGGGAGTGATTTATTTTACCCTTCACAAGCTGGTGATTCACCAAGCACTTCCCGTGTGACATTTGCCTTAGACCGTAATTACCAGTCCCATATCGAGTATCATTGGGGAGGAGAAGGTTTAAGAAAGTATCTAGTGAAGTGGGCTTCTTCAGTAGTAGAAAGAAGGGGAAGAATGGAAAAGCAAGTTATCTTTGAAGATGCAGAACACTCCTCGACATGTTGCCTTGCATTTAGAGTGGTCAATCCAAATTATGTAAGCCTTTTAGTTCAAAAATCTTCTGGCATTTGGTTGTAATTTTGCCTATACATGCATTGCGTGGATTCTTCAACTGCATTGTTTTATGGCAGTCCTTTATGCAAGGTTTTCTAATTATGGCTTGACATGTTTTGCAGTTACCTCCTTTAAAGGAGCTGCAAAAGTTGATGAGAGTCCAGTCACTACGCTGCCATGCCCTTTATAACCATAGTGCTACCAGGCTATCCGTAATTCCAATTCATGCATCACGGTCTCAGGCTCTAAGGTTTTCTTCCATTTTCTTACTTCATGCATTCACCATTTCCTGAACTTCTGTATATTAACTGCAGTATTGTTGGGTGAGAAACAGTTCTTTAAAATCTTTGCTAAAATGTGGATCTGGATTTTTCTTTGATTTGTTGTGTATGGATAATCAATTAGTCACCAACATTATTTTAGAGAAGATTAGACATATCGGTTGAGGAAAAACTTTACTTCCATTGCTTTGTTTGAGACTCCTGCCTAGAGTAGAGTCGTAAACTCAACTTCAAATGGAAGAACTCCAGTGCTATACACTACAATGAAGATTTAAGTTGAATCGTCCTTGGCCTACTTTTTTTAAGACAAAATTTTGCTGTTGTCTAAAAAAGATCAGCAACAAGCAACATAAGGTCCTGTTGAATTGCTTAACAGAAACTTTTTTAAGACAAACTTTTTTGAAGTGCTTAAGGTCCTGTTGAATTGCTTTTTTATGTAATTCCCTATATGCACCTTGCGGCCTACATGCACATAATCCTATTAAGAAAGTTTCTGTTCCTCTAGGTACTTATCTGTTCGTTGGGGCATAGAGTTGCCAAATGTTGCAATTCTTGTTGGTGAAACTGGTGATTCAGATTATGAAGAACTATTTGGAGGTCTGCACAAGACAGTCGTCCTGAAGGGCGAATTCAATACTCCTGCAAATAGAATCCATAACGTCAGACGGTATCCTTTGCAAGATGTTATTGCACTTGATTGCTCAAACATCATTGGAGTTGAGGGTTGCAGCACTGATGACATGATGTCTACTCTGAAAAAGATTGGTATACCGACAAAGTGACACCGATAGACATATACTTTATTATTATACGAAAAAGTGAACAATACAAAGATAGCAATTGAATACTATCATTTCCATACTCGATGGAAATGTCGATTTTGCCGGCAAGTCTGTAGTATATATGTGTGGTCCTCACTTGAGCTGTGAATAACATTCCAAACCCCATTTCAGTTGAGACCTGTTATATGGAAATTTTGGTATGAACCATGATTCCAGTACAGAAGAAACAGAGCGGTCAATTTATTGTCAATAAACATTTTAATGAAACACTAGTTTAGCATAAAATCTTCCAATAAATACTACCGAAGCTGACCAAGGTTCTTGTTGTATATACCTAGGGAGAATACTGTGAGTAGTTTACTGTTATACAGAAAAGTAAAACATATAAATGCCTTTGCAACCCTCCCTGCTCTTTTTTACTTTAGGATGTCAGCCTTGTGATTGTGTAAGATCTCTTTCATTCCAGTACATACAAAAATTCTGATGAGGTAAAGCTGATGAAGCTTTGTTGTTTCTTCCTTGGATCTGTAAAGTTATGATTGATCTGTAAGGACATTCATTAATTACCTCTTTCCGTTTCTCCGAAACAGTGTCTTGTGGGCTGTGGCTACTTATAGTTATAGCATTAACATCACATCCATATATCTCGCTGATCGATGGTGGTTATGACATTATTGTGGCAATTGCAATGCAGGCGCCAAACAACTCTGACTTCTCCATCCTATGACAGTCTTATGTTGTAGCATCTGGATAATGAACACCGTTCCTCCTCTGTATGACTTGCACCGAAAGCAATATATGGTTTGGTGCAGTAGCTGCAACAGTTATACATACTAACATGTTTCCTTTGCCTCTCCTTTCCAAATAAATAAACGAATTCAAACTTGTTCTTTATGTTGCTTGCTCTTCTGCTCATATCTGGTTGCTGTGCTACCGTTTGACTTCCCCCACCTGCAAGTTTTAATCAATTCCGAATTTTTTTTGTGTGTATATACCGTTTGATATGTGCAAGTCTGTTAAAGACACACCAGTTTGCTCGCTGCATGGAAAACATAAATTGTGCATATTCCCTATCTATTTAGATACTCATCTATTCTCCTTTTTGTACATAGCATAAAATCGACATATACTTGTTCAAATTTTGTGTGCATACAAGTATTTATACAATTCGATTTTTTGCCCTCTCATTTCTGAACTAGGAAGTCGGCTATTCATATGGATGATGCTAACATATAACAGTCTGTGAGTTATTGATTGGTTATCGGTTTATGGTTGGCCATCTGTATCATCATCAGGGATTGCGATACGTGCAGCTAGCGGCGTCTCCTGGAAACATGTACACACGAAGCAATTTATTATTCGTCAACATTGTGTGCCCTTTTTCTCTGTGAAAGGTGGCACTGAAAATAAAACAACAAATCGGAGCCTTGTACACTTTGTTGCTATTTTAGTTCACCTAACACAGAGGACACGGTGTTGTGCCAAGGATGTTATGCTACCTTCAAAGCAACTACAAATGTTGATATCTTGCTGATAAACTAGGCTCAGTTAAGCAACCTTCCAAAAACATCTAGAAATGGACACTAAAAAGTAGAAACTCTTTTCTCCATCACAAAAAAAAACTTTAATTTGTTAACCAATTGTTTTACGATCAAGATCTAACGGCAAGGATCACATCTTTTGCCTTCCTTCCTTCACCTTCTGTCGGACACGGCGAAGAAGGGTATGTCACCGGAGTACCAGACACGAAATTATAATGTTTTAAAACGTTTTCGCCGCCAAATTGAAAAAAAAACACAGTAGCGTGACAATACCGTGTAAGTTAACATATCCAGAACAAAACAAAAAGAAAACAATTCCATTTATTTCCTTCCACGCTTCGAAATGTGAAGCAGTATAACCGTAGAAGTGACAATACATTCTCCAGTTTTGACAAACTGGAGAATTAATTCCTTCTTGTCCACCGCATGAGGCGACGGGATTCAGGGGGGAGTTGTTAGCTGGAGTTGGTTGAGACTTGAGAGCTAGCTGCCCCAGCTAGTAATATTAACTTAGTCAGGGTTAATTTGAACTCAATACCTGATCAGCTCTCTCACTCATCAACGGCTTCAAAGGCTGCCTGCACTGCACGCCACAAACACAACAAGGAGAGGCAAATCAAGGGTACAGGAATGGTGCTGGCGAATTAATTCCGGCAGGTGAGGAGATGTTGTATATATGTGGATGGCCAGAAAGCACCTAAAACGGGTCAAAGTTCCCCAAATGGGACCAGGATTCAGCAACCAGCAGCTAAGCTACTCTAGCTATAGCTTGCTGACCATTTCTCTTGGAGGTCACTTGTTTGATTAGTAGGTGTGCACATAGGCAGGTAGGTTCCACATAAATGGCCTCCTTTTGGATTGGATCACACTAATTAATTAATTCCCAACACTTAGAAGGAACATGAAAAGAGAATGCAGGAGTCAAAAGAGAATTCATATGACGCCCTTGGCAAGTTTGTACATTTCGAAGAAATGTCCAAGTTCAGTCATAGAATGCATTCCATGTGAATTTGACAACCCGAATCATATGATACAGCTGGGGGTTCTTATACTAAAATTTTCCAAGGCATAAATAAAACTAATTTCTTATTAATTAACTAATTGGTAGGAGTACTACTATTTCTAGCCATATAAAAGCCTAATTTGGCAGGGCCCACATGCAGTTACTTTTGCCTTGGCTAGTATTTGATGCAAGGTCTTGTTACTCAAAAACATTTAATTCTAATGTGCCCATTTCATTTCACATCCCTCCCAACAGTATTGATTAAATTCTGATGCGGTTGCCCTCCCCCTGACCCCTGCTGCAGCACCTACATTTGTCCTTTTCAACTTGATTGCAAACAAAATAGAGTTAAACCAACCCAACAAACTCGAAGAGAATGTACACACATGAACCACAGGTCTCACATACATCCATCCATCTCCATTCCAGCAAGAGGACACCCACACAACACAAACACACAAATCTCACCAAGAAAAAGAGTAAAGAGTATCTGCTACATTTCTTGCCTTTTCTTGCACGTAGCTGGTTAAGCTAGCTACTGCATACATGATACAAGCTCCAGAGTCCAGCCTGCAGCCCTTTTTAACCCCTGCAACAGCAACCATTTCTCTCTAGCAGCCATTTCTGCCTCTCTGATAGCTGTGAACAATTCTTCAGAGAGTCATTCCCAGAGAGGACAGGTTTTCAGAGCCATGGATCAGGAGAGCTGCGAGAGAGCCGAAGCGGCGGCACTGCCGGAGCCGGAGCCGGAGCCGGAGCCGACGAAGGCGCAGGGAGTAGGCAAGAAGAGGAGGAGCAAGCAGCAGAGAAGGTCATCGTCAGAGGGAGGAGCTGGGAGCAAGAAGAAGAATGGGGAGAAGGAGTACAGGCTGGTGAGCTACGAGGAGCTGCCCGAGTACATGAAGGAGAACGAGTTCATCCTCAACTACTACCGCTCCGAGTGGCCCGTCCTCAACGCCGCCCTCAGCCTCTTCTCCTGGCACAACGAGACCATCAACATCTGGACGTACGCCGCCATTAATCCCTTCTTCTCCTTCTTCTTCGATCCTTGTTCTTGTGATGATAATTGAATCTGTGCTGCAGGCATCTGGTTGGGTTCATGGTGTTCTTGGGGCTCACCGTGTGGCACCTCGCCCAGTACTTCCCCCAGGTGGCGCACCTCATCGGCCACCTCTCATGGTCAGTTCATCCATCCATTCTTGCATTGCCTTTCAGATTTATACAACCATTTATTTGTTTGTTTCAGCCATATCATGTGACTGTTAAATTAATTGTTATGCAGCATATACTATACTATATATAATCTTTTCCATGGAAATTTATTGACTGATTGAAGGATCCATATGTTTGACTGCAGGCCAATCTCCAAGGTTGCAGAGAATGTCTCCAGCAACATAGGCGATGCCATCTCTGTGAGTAGCTAGTAGTACCTTCATGCCATTTTCATGATAACTTTAACTTGCACATTCCTGTGGTAACACTATCTGATACCAAGAAGATATACTGGAGCTAGCATAGTAGCAGTAAAATTTCCATAGATCAATTCTAAAGAAAAATATATGGTATTAAAAAGTTGCTTTATAAATTTGCTTTTTTCTTCTTCTTTCAAATAGAGCTGCAAGTTTGTAACATGTAATTTTAAGTGGCTCAACCAACATGAGTGAGTTACCGATTTGGAAATTTTGCTGGGTAGAGTAGATCCACATGATTAGGAGATTCCGTCCTGCAAATTCCAGTGGCTCACAATTCGATCAATGCTAGTACAAGGAGTACTAAGCTTGCTGTTGGCCTTGGCTGTCTGTGTCTGACTGTCTGGTGTGTACAGTACTGATTTGGACCTAAGCTAATTTGGAGGGTGGGTAGGGCAGGGTGGGGGTGGGGCTTCATTAACATTCATGCTCACTTTAATTTTAACTTCACCATCAACCTTGCCAGCCAGATGCAACTTCTAAGGTGCCACCACAAGAAAAGTGCGCACATGTGATTTTCGGATAACCAAAACTCTTCTTCCGGTGTCTGCATCGATCGATGCACACATATGAACCATCGAGCTGTATCCTTTATATCGGGGGTGCCGTTTGTGTGACCCCGGAGTTTATCCCGTGTGACCATTTCCCTTTATGTTTGTTGCCACACCTAAAATCATCCCTTTTTATTTTTTATCACATGGCACTATACTCGGTAGCTAGCTGCTTGGGCTGTCTGGTGGTACACTCAACTATGTGCACACACACACGCAGGACATGGTGAACTTCACAACTGCGCTTGTTGTTGCCCAAAGCGTTCTTTTTTTTGTTTGGACCATCAGAGTGTTTGTTTGCGTCAGGGTTACTCTGGACCATTCGTACTGTGGTGTCACTTGGCTTTCACAATAATTTTGATGTCGACTCCGACTAATGTAGGGATGCAAATGCAGAACTCTTGAAACCAGCGTATAAGTATGCTTAATATCATGAACAGCAGGGGATTTGGTGTGAGATAACCCTAATGATGACGGTTCAGGGTGGACATTAATTGTCTTTGGTTTTTTTTGGCCACATGCCGATTGACCGGTGGGTCTGACTGGTCACTTTTAGTATCAAAGGCCTCAGATCTTACAATTTGGGTTCAGTTTTAGTATCAAAGGCATCAAGGTGGACATTAACTTTTTTCCAAAAATTGTGGTTATCTGATACCGCGTTTCATCATATTCACTCTATGCTTAAAATTGAATTATCACCGTTTTCCGCTACAAGAACTACCAGCAATTCTTCTTATGATGCGGTAATTTATTATTTATCAGCATATATATTGCTCCAAACCTTGAGCAAATTTCAGTAGAGCGTGCAAATTTCAGTGAAATCTTACTGCAAACTTTAATCCAGATGTTACATGTAGGGGTGATGCAGGAAACAAGGTTTTCTATGTTAACCCACATGCTTAATTAGGAAAATGCATGGCTAAGAAACCTCTAATAACAATTTCATTAAATTCTCGTACCATGGCGGCAATTAAGCAGGTAACTGAACTGAAACCAAATTGGCTTACATGGTTTCAGGGCGCAGCATCCTTCATGCAGGCGAACCCAGGGCTCGCCGAAGCCTTCGCCGGCGCCGGCGTGGGCCCGACGACGCGGTGGCCCTTCTTCGTGTTCCTGGCCGGCGCCATGTTCTGCCTGCTGAGCAGCTGCGCGTGCCACCTGCTGTCCTGCCACTCCCACCGCCTCAACCTCTTCCTCATCCGGCTCGACTACACGGGGATCGCCGTCATGATCGTCGTCTCCTTCTTCCCGCCCATCTACTACATCTTCCAGTGCGAGCCCCGCTGGCAGCTCGCCTACCTCTCCGCCATCTCCGTCGCCGGCGCCGGCACCGTCTACGCCCTCATGTCGCCGCGTCTAAGCGCCGCCAAGTACAGAGCTCACCGTGCATTGCTATTCGTCGGCATGGGGCTGTCCGGGGTGGTGCCCGCGGTGCACGCCGCTGCCGTGAACTGGCATGAGCCGAGAAGGAACCTCACGCTGGCGTACGAGGGCGCCATGGCAGCTTCATACTTGATTGGCACGGCGTTCTACCTCACCAGGGTGCCGGAGCGGTGGAGGCCAGGGATGTTCGACCTCGCTGGGCAGAGCCACCAGATCTTCCACGCGCTAGTCATTGCCGGCGCGCTCGCACACTATGGCGCCGCCATCGTCTTCCTCAGGGTCCGCGACGAGATGGGCTGCCCTGCCAAGTGAGAAATTGAAAATATTAGTGGCGGGAACATGTTGCGACAGAGAAAAAACAAGATGGGTGTCTTTGGTTTGTGAGATTGATTAATTTGTTTGTAGCAGTGAGTAATGGATGATGCATGGGTTTAATTATTAGTGCAGTTTTTACAGCAGGAATGCAAGCAAGATATACATATATATACAGTGGTGGGTGGATTAATGCCAGGAGAAAAAAACTGTTACAGCTCTCTGTTGTTGCAGTTCCTCTTTGTACATACAGTTTGGTGACAAACGTCTCCCCACGTGGACAATGCTCAAAGTGTTGCTAATTAATGGACCCATTACCATATGGACAATGGCGGAGCCAGGAATTGCTGACGCCCCGTGCAAAAATAAATTCAAGACAATTGGTAATAATTTGGAAACAATATTCAGTGGTTCAACTACGAAGGTAATACATAGCAAAATACAATGTATGACATAATAGATGATACAAAAGATAGTACCAAATCAAAGGACGGATCGATCCGAGGCTCCCAATCCTCCCATGATTACATCTTTTCAAGACTAGAAGAAGCTAAACCTTCAAAAGAGGAAATTAGAAATTTAAATCAGTGCATAAAACAACAAGCAAAATAGTCAATAATTGATGCACAATCTGAAAAACATACCTTTGGGACGAGGTAGAACTCCTTTGCGTGAACGGTAACATTGAATCACTCTATGATCTTGGACTCTTCAAAACATAGTACCATTCTATGATTCATCCAATTATCACCCATCTTGTTCCTCAACTCAGCCTTGTTGAGCTGAAACAGAGGGGCATTATCACTTGCTCTAGTTGCACGACCAAGCTCTGCTTCTGCCTCTGATAGGGGCTCTGCTTCTGCCTCGCCTCTGATAGGGTGGTTTGTGGTTGGAAAAAAAATGAGTCATCTTCCTATTATTCCTCCTGTAAAATTGATTTGGAGTAACAAATTATAGAAGAGTAATACTAGTAACATCGATTCGTGAAACAAGACCCAAATTGGGAGCGAGAGGGGGCAACAGAGAGGGAGAGCTACCGATTGGGGAGTTTGGCCGAATCCCAAATGGGGAGAGTAGATTGCTCTGGCGAGTCGGCGACGGCGAGCGGCGGCGGGCGGCGGGGCTGCGCTGCCTCCCAATCTCTCTGACTCCTCTTCCTGACATGTCCCATTTTCGTTTATGGGCCGAAGGGAGGTCTGAACTGGGCTGCGCCCCAGGCCAAAGCCCAGATACGGTATGGTGTGGGCTAATTGTTTTCCCACGACCCAGGCCGTGTGGCCTGTGCTTCCTGGGCCCCCAGCTCGGCATTTTTTCTTCTCTGAGAATGTCGTGGACTGGGAGTATCGGGAATATTGTTTTTTAAAAGAAGTCCGTATTTCACTCTCAATGTAAATGTATCGGTAGGGACGCATAACCCTTGAAGTCAAAAACTGTTTAATTTTAACCTCAAACTCTCTAATACCGGATAAATCACCCCACTTAACGGTTTGAGAGCTGACGTGTTACATTTAGACCAGTTTGGTGCATGATTAGGCGAGTTGATCTTTTTTACGGCTGACATGGCCATCTTAGCCCCTGTCATGCCCGACGCCACTGCACAAAATCTCGCCGGCGTTGACCCACGCCACCACGCTCCAAGCCCCTGCTGCACCCCGCCGTGGCCGCTCGCCCCTGCTGTACCTGCTGCACGCCGCCACCGCCGCTGCTCCAAGCCCCTGCTGCACCTGCTGCACGCCGCTCGCCCTGCTGCACGCCTCTCCTGCTGCACCCCGCCGCTGCTCCAAGCCCCTGCTGCACCTCGCCGTTATTAGTTCATAGAGATGTACTACATGCTAGATCCATTTCTTCGTCAAACACCACACCAGATCAGAAGTATACTTGCTTAATCTCTAAAAATCTCAAGCAGCAGCAGCTACGATACATGGTTTCCATGGAGGAGAGAAGCTAGAGCAGAGCAACACCTATGATTCAATGGATGGGTGCAGCAGAAATTTATTGGAGAAAGATACGAACCTGAAGAACCAGATTGCCCAGCAAAACAGTTCTTGAGACAGCACCGAGCCCTGCAGCACGCCGTTGCCTCTCGTGCCGCTGCACCTGCTCCACGCCGCTGGCCGGAGGAAGGGAGTAGGGGACAGGGAGATAGAGGGAGCTGCGCCTCCAGACCTGGGGGCTGGGGCCGAGCACCACGGCGCGCTTGGCCTCCTCCTCCTCCTCCGGCTCCTTGTCCTTATTGTCCATGGCGGCCGGCAAGGCTGCAGGCGCTACGGCGCACGCACCGTCTCCCGCTGCAAGGCTCCCTCCGGGCACCTCTCTCTCACCCGACAGGTGGCTAGGCAAGGCAAGGGAAGGATTGGGCCAGAGGATCTGCGGGGGCCAGAGCACCAGCGGCGGTGGATGCTCATGGAGCTTCGAAAATGTTGGGATTTACGGTTGCATGGAAGGGGAATTTTGGTCAAATAAGGAGAAATGGCACGTCAGAGAGTCAACAATGAGATAAAAATCCTAATCAGCAACGAAACCGGCCTAAAGCATGAAAACCACCTAAGGCCTCGGTACGGGAGTATTTTTGGAGGTTTTGTGTTTAAACACCGGTGGTTTGGGTGAAAACACTTGTTTCACCCAAAACATTTATTTCACCCAAAACACTTGTTTTTTCTGAAAACACTTGTTTGGTTAAAACACTAGTTGCATTTGGCACAAGGGACTAAAACACTATTTACACTTGTTTGAGTAAAAATCTGATTTTTATTGTACAAACGTTGTAACAGATGACAAAAATGTAATAGAACTGGTATCATTTTCATGTAAAACAATATATAGAACAGTAAGAAATAACAAGTAACACTACAAGGCCTTGTGTTTCATAAAGAACAGCTAGGCATCAGATAAAACAAGTGAGCTAAAGTATCCGACCAGAATGCAAAGGCAATACAAATCAGATTTTACATAATCTTATCTAGCGAAACAGCACTACGATATGAGAATGAAACAAGAACTTCTCAGGTTTTGATGATTTTGCTTCTTCAGGACTTCCATGTGACGGTACCAAATTACAAAAACAACGAACAATAGATTTGTCCCAATCTTTCTCTTCTGCCACACCTTGTCGCCTTGGAGTTAAGCCTTGCAAAGTTGTATAGGACCATAAGATTGTCAATATCAAGAATAGGTAACCTTGCAGAGATATCGAAAGCATCTACAAGTTTAATATTAGTTCCATCTTCAAATTATGCACTAATAAATACTCCCTCTGATCCTAAATTCTTGACTAAAATTTGCCCAAATATGGATATATCTATTTTTTAAAAGTGTCTAGATACATGTAATATTTTGACAACAATTTAGGATCGGAGGGAGTACCAATTTTGAAAACAGTATGGAAAACAGTAAAAACAACATGGAAAACATTTGAAAACAGCAGCTTGGTTTTTTTGCTCTAGATCTCAGACCGATCATCGGAATTGCCCAAATGATATATCGTTGGAAAGGTAACGACATCATCTACAAGTTTCCTATTACTTACATCTTCAAATTCTGCACTAATAAATACCAGTTTTGAAAACAGTATGGAAAACATTTGAAAACAGCAGCTTGGTTTTTCTGCTCTAGATCTCAGACCGATCATCGGAATTACGCAAATGATATATCGTTAGAAAGGTATCTACATCATCTACAAATTTCCTATTAATTCCATCTTCAAATTCTGCACTAATAAATACTAGTTTTGAAAACAGTATGGAAAACAGTAGAAAACAGCATGGATACCATTTCTTACCTCATGCTATCTTAGCTATATGCCTTCTAATCCACAGAAGAGCAGTGCCATCCTTATCAGCAACCGAATTGACGAACATTTCCCTATTATCAGCATTTCTGAACAACTCCAACGCCATCAGCTTCTCATCAGGAGTTATCTCTTGCAATGTTCTCAACTCAGCCATGCACCTTGTGATTGAGAACTCATTTCCATCCTCCTTAGTGGCTTCCTTCTCTTTTATGTCCACGAATCTATGCATCCACCCACTAAAGCATCTCCACTATTCTTTTTAGGACTCTTCTTGGGCTTATTTTCTTTCGCAACAATGGGATTCCTTGGTGTATCAGCAGCAACACGTGCATCACCAGCTTAATTGTTCATGCTCAACTTGAGCTCTCCTTTCATCATGATCCACTTGAACCCTCCTTTGGACACCTTCCTCCATAATCTGCAGTTCATCATCACTACGGTCCTCGGCTACCCCTCTCTCTGTCTCTTCTTCATCTTCCATTGAAGGTTCTGATGTGGATGTTGAAAGGGCATTTTGATCCCTAAGTGTTTTGGTGTTAATGACAACATGACTCGTGGACTAACTGTGTGCTCGAGTGTTTCAGATTTGAGATCATATGGCACAAGACGGTTCGTTGCCCTCAAAAAGGAAAGAAACGTAGCGGTGTTTAGCGGCTTTTTATTTATATTGAGTCGTAAGAACTCCGTACTATTAAGAGGGAGTCCACATGGGAAGGTAATGGGTGAATCCACTTCACGTACACAAACTACCATATTTGCACCCACATAAAGCCTACCCGTGCGAGAGAGAGCCACCCAAAGTCTAACTGTGTTGCCAGGTCTGTTCCAGGCCCGGAACTTCCGGCCTACCTCCGGTAGGGCAGAACTTCCACCCAACGTCCGACCTACCTCCGTGATGCTACCGGAATTCATTTGTGTTTGGCGGAGGTTGGACCGGAACAAGGGTGAAAGTTCCGGGGTACAGGAACTTCCGAGGTATGACCGGAACTTCCTCCCCTGGCAGACTTAGTGCATAACGGTTAGATTTCGGGACCCCCATAAATTGTCATCCCCTACCTCGGGATGAACTCATCCGAAGCCCAACTCTCTCCACACCATTTCTAAAGTTTCAAAGTGCTATATCTCCCTCCATAGAGCTCCCCTCTTGTTGATTCTTTGAGGATTGGAGGAGGAGCTCTAGATCTACGGTTTCACCAAAGCAAAAAGTTGATTTCCCTTGTTTTCTTTGTGGATTTTGTTACTCTTGGGATTTTGAGATCCCTAGCCGGAAGGTGTCTTCTCAAGGCCACTAATCTTATGAAGTGGTGCTTGTGGATTCGGAAAGAAGTCTCTAATTAAGTTGTGGAGACGTGCCCTTCTCCTCGGATTGGGAGCCTCCAATTAACTTGCAGCGGAAAGGTAGAGCAAATGGGCCACAACTACTCCCAAAGGAGAGAGCATGTTGGAATGTAAGCACATGACCCAAAGAACATTGACGAACCTCACTCTTCGTTAGATTCACCTGCATTATTAATTGCAGCCACTACGTGGTCAATACATTGAATGTATTGGCAAGTTCACATGGAAGTTATAACAATCCTAACAAGTACATGCAATTTATGGCATAGTGGGGTTCAGACTTTTTGGCGTGGTAGCAAAACATAATTTATCTTACTACAATTGAATGTTACAATATTGATAACTAATGGACACTGGGTAGAAACACCGATGCTCCTATTAATCTAAGGACATTGAGTAGACACATCAATGCTTCTAACCCAAGTTCAAACCATTCATTTTATTAGGAAGTTGGAATGAGTGAGACCTTCCTTATAGCTCCCAAATCTAGTTGCTCATAATTGTCCGTAACCGGGGACACGGCTAAGTACTTAGTTTGACACTCTCGAGAGGTGGTACACTTTACCCACAAGAAATCGACGTGTTAATCCCTTGTTGTCCTCAGGGTAGAGTAGCAACAGCATCGATTACATAAATTTTCAGAACATAATCCCCCAGACCACGTGAGGGACGCGCTCCCACCTACACGGCCACATACCGATGTCATCCTCGGATCCAGGTTCATATTTCTTACATCCATCCTGCCAGAGCCCATTTAGCATGTGGTTGTACTGGAAGTTTCTAAACAGGAAAACTAGTCCAGTCTCTGGTTACCCCGGGTGGCATTCCACATTTGCGACGCAAGCACTCCCCGAATCCACGGGGAGACGTCCATGGACGATCCGCCCCCGAATCCACGGTGACTCGACTCAGAGGGACCCATAGAAATGGACCTGACGTCGCATAACATCTCAAATCCTCAAAGCCGTCCACTCAGGATGATTTATTAGGGTTAGTGCATAACGGTTAGATTTCGGGACCCCCATAAATTGTCATCCCCTACCTCGGGATGAACTCATCCGAAGCCCAACTCTCTCCACACCATTTCTAAAGCTTCAAAGTGCTATATCTCCCTCCATAAAGCTCCCCCCTTGTTGATTCTTTGAGGATTGGAGGAGGAGATCTAGATCTAGGGTTTCACCAAACCAAAAAGTTGATTTTCCTTGTTTCCTTTGTGGATTTTGTTACTCTTGAGATTTTGGGATCCCTAGCCGGAAGGTGTCTCCTCAAGGCCACTAATCTTGTGAGGTGGTGCTTGTGGATTCAGGAAGGAGCCTCCAATTAAGTTGTGGAGACATGCCCTTCTCCTCGGATTGAGAGCCTCCAATTAAGTTGTGGAGAGAGCCCTAGTCAAGTTTGTAAGGGTTGGCATTCGCCCCCAATTAACCCACTTAGTGGAACTCACCTCACCTTTGTGGTGTTGTGAGAGCTCATCTCACCTTTGTGGTGTGGTGAGTTGGAGAATAGAGTGAGCCTTTGTGGCGCCTCTACCTTTGTGGTAGAGCACTCCTCTAAACGAAGACGTACACCGACCCCAATAGGTGGAACTCCGATGAAATCTTCGTCTCCCCGTGTGGTATCATTCTTGCCCCTTTACTTACTCGCAAAGCTTAATTGTTTATCTTGTGCTTCGGCTATCAAGCAAGTTTCAATTGATTATCTATTGCTTGTGCTCGTGCTTCGGCTATTGCATCATACTAGGGGTGTTCATCATTTAGACGTTTTAGTGAACCCATGTATTGATGCTTGTATCCCATAAATGTGAAAAGAAAAAATAAAATTGTTAGTCGCCTATTCACCCCCCCTCCCCTTTAGTCGACCATACCGATCTTTCAAATGTAAAGCTGAGTTTTTCATCTATTGTTTGCCCTGCAAAAATCCGAAGTAATAGGCGTATATTATAGCTTATCTTGAACAACTCCTTGTGGTTCTGTGGCTGGCGGCGGCCACGCCCCCACTCTTTCAAATGATACCAGACGCCGCGGTAAGGTGCAAGGAAAGACCTAGTGTTCGCATAACCACCATCAACAAGATAAAACTTCCCATTTGGTACATTGAAACCTTTGAGCATGGCATCACTGAGTACTCTAGCCTCACTGGCAGAACCCTCCCATCCAGAAGAAATATAAGTTATGTTCATGTCAAAATCGCACGCAAACATGACATTCTGGCTAAGGGACCCTTTTCTATTCCTCCATGGAGCTTGAAGTTCAGAAGCTAGTGTGATAGGCACATGAGAACCGTCAATGGCACCTATACAATTCTGCAAGGAATTGAATGGAGAGTCATTTTTTTAAAACATTGGAATTAGATAAGAGAAGATTTTTTTCGTAAAATAGATGCACCTATACCTCGAAGTATGGGAAGAAGCGAGGGTCATTGGCAATTTTGGGATGAGGTCCATCAATGTATTGAGGCTTCACAAAGCGAGACGTGAGGATGGAAATGATGTCAAAGAACTCTTTGATGTACTCGTGAAAAGTCCACCCACTATGCTGAAACTGCACTTGCAGATCTTCAAATGATGCATCATGTGCAATCATGTAAAGAAAGAAAGCTAGCTTTTCTTCCACCTTAATCCTTGAATCTGACATCAGGCCTTCAGCTCTAAGATAGGATGCAAACCACCTAAAGATGTGTGGTTCCATTCTAAATGATGCCAAACAATTCTTAATATGACCATTCAAGAGTTCTCTAACTCTCTTCTTGCCATATAGGATGGAGCTATGACGTTTATTTTTTTCAATGGGTACTCTACTGTCCATTAGATGCATGTACAGCAATGGAAAAACTAAAAACATCATCTCATCATCTTCTTCAGTTTTCCTCTTCCTAACATGCTCTAGTCTCCCTTGATTCATTTTGGTGCTAAGGAAAAGAATCAAGAAAACAAATAAGAAAATTTACTCTAGGCCCTCAATTACAAGAACAGTGAACTAAAGGCATGTAGGAAATAAACAAAAGGAGTCGCAAGCGCTGTTGCATACCAAATTTAGGTGTCAAAACAATATCCCAAGAAGGTGGTGGTGGTTCATCCAACCCAACAAAGGTCCAAGGGGCAGGTCCCTTTGAAATAAAATTGAAAGAGGATATAACATTCTTTGCTCATCACGTATATGACAGAATATATAGTTCATTAGAAATACAACATATATACTACTCTAGGTATTGCTGAGAAAACATCTAAAGATAAATGTATCTTTAACAACATACTCCCTCCGTTCCTAAATACTTGCCCCTTGTATCTTTAACAACATCTAAAGATAAATATATACTACTCTAGGTTCTGAATTTAAAAATGCCATAAAAGTAACCAAGTCATGAAGTAAAAAAAAAGCCATAAAGATCAGATGATAATTCTACTATAATCACACATTTCGTCCATTCAGATTGGCCTGAGTGGAGATTCAGAAATTAACCTGCTACTGAGGAGAAATAAGAAAAAGAGACTCACTGGCGAGAAAGCCAGCTTGCATCCGGCCGGAGAAGTCGATGTCAGGGGCGTCCTTTATACGGTCGCCTGAGAAGGAGAGAAATAATAGGGTTATAAGACGACGTCGACGGCGGCAGCGGCGCAGAGTATGGTATGAGAAGACAAAGAGGAGAGAGGGGGAAGGCATACCGTGGGATCCTGCTACCCGGCGGTGTGGCTGGCGGCGAGGTTGCTGCTGCTGTGGGGGAACCGGAGGTCGCGGGCGGAGACAGCTTGGAGGCGGACGACGGCGGCGAGGGTGCTGCCGCTGGGGGGCACCGGAGGTCCCGGACGGAGACGGCTAGGAGGTGGGAGACGGCGATGGGGAGCTGGCGGTGACGGCTTGGAGACGGGCAACGGCGACACGGAGGCGAGCGAGAAACGCGAGTCCTACTCGCGTCTCGGTTTCAACCGAAGCCAGGCATTTTCTCTCTGTTTTTTAGGGTTTTTACCCATGTAGACCGGCCTAACAAACGGCCCAATAACGTTTTCTGCAGTTTTCGGGCTGAGCCGGAAAAAAACCTGAGACACCTCAAAAAAACTCCCGTGCCAAACAGGTCTTAAGGGTTGATTTATCCGGTTTTGTGGATTACAAGGCTAAAAATAAACGGTTTTCAACCTGCAGGCTCATGCGTTTCAGGATGCCTCTGTGGTTCAACGGAATCTCAAAAGAAAAAGGCCGTTTGGGGCCCAAAACATTCGTTCCTCGGCGACGTGCTGCCTGCCGCCGACTTGGGCCCTGTCGCGCTACTCGCTCACTGGGCCGCCTGCCGGAGCCGGAGAGAGAGGATGCCGGAGCTGCCGGAGGTGGAGGCGGCGCGGCGGGCGCTGGAGGCGCATTGCGTGGGTCGGCGCATCGCGCGCTGCGCCGTCGCGGACGACCCCAAGGTCGTCGTCTCCACCAGCCGCGTGGCCTTCGAGCGCGCCATGGTCGGCAGGACCATCGTCGCCGCGCGCAGGAAGGGCAAGAACCTCTGGCTCCGCCTCGACGCCCCTCCCTTCCCCTCCTTCCAGTTCGGTCAGTAATCCCCTAGTCCCCCCTACTACCACCAGTTCCGCTACCCTGGCGAGTAACGACCGCTTGTCTCGGCTTGCCGATTGCCGTCTTGTTCTGGAGGAGGGATTTAGGCGTACATACATTAGCTTGATCAGCGATGATTTTTAGCTTGAGTTCGCTTAACTGCTCTTTTGATGATAGCCCAATGAAAGCTGTAACCGATTAATTCCTTTAGAAGAGATGCAGACTATTTTGTGACTTCAGCAAACCGTGAGGGAGGGCTAGCTGACAAGAGCACTCTTTGTGTTGCAGGAATGGCAGGTGCAATCTACATTAAGGGTGTGGCCGTCACAAACTACAAGAGGCGAGTGCTCTCGTTCCCCATTCTCACACATCTCGCCTCTCGACCATTTTGTTTTGCTAGGAGGATAGTTATACAAATAATTAAGCTTATGGGATGGTTGCATTGCAGGTCGGCTGTCAGCACCGCGGACGAGTGGCCTTCCAAGTACTCCAAATTCTTTGTTGAGGTGAGGAGCCCAACACGATTATACGTCTCTTAGTGTTTTTTGTTTTGATGTGGCACTCTTCATGTTAAGGTGTTGCTTCTGCGTTTGTGCTTTTAGAAACTCATGAAGTCTGAATGTGGAGCATCAGTTGACAAGTTAAAGCGACATAAAACCCTTGTTCTTGTCATACTTGTAGAATAACTGTGACTGGGGATATGCAGGAAGTATCATGTTTCAATGGCCCATAGCTTCCAACACAACAAGCTTAATAAACACATCGTCAGCTGCGCTGATGACTAATCACTTAACAACACACACAGACAGAGGTTTTAAGGTTCATCCCTCACTCGTCAGAACTAAGCGTGTTCTATGGAATGGCAACAAATAGGATACATGTGCCCTGGATTATGAGGCCTCGTGATAATTTTTTTTAATCTCACATATAGATGTGTGTCTAATTCTGGAATTTTCCAACTGGTTAGTCCCTCCAGAAGATGGCTAGGCAGGAGGGCCACGGCTTGGAGTTATGCTGATGTATCTAGCCATGGCTCATCTGAAGTTGGTATTGAACTTTGGTGTTTCTAACCCTTTTAAATTTACTTATTTTACAGCTTGATGATGGCTTGGAGTTTTCCTTCACCGATAAGAGGCGCTTTGCAAGAGTTCGGTTGTTTGATGACGTAGGTGCATTCACAAGTTCTTTATAAGTTATCAGGAGGTACTCGTCCTATTAATTTTGTACATGTTTCCTCACTGAAGTATTATTTGCAGCCTGAAACTGTACCCCCAATTTCTGAGCTTGGTCCGGATGCTCTCTTTGAGCCGATGTCTGTTGACAATTTTGTGGACTCATTGAGTAGGAAGAAGATTGGAATAAAAGCTCTTTTACTTGATCAGGTGATCGCTGTGGAGTTGATAGAAGTTCTTGCCTCTACATTATTGTTTCATAGGAAGTACAGATTTAATTTCTTGTACTAATTTCATATGGTATCATACTATTTGACATCTTGCTTTTTTAACGAGCAGAGCTTCATATCAGGCATTGGTAATTGGATTGCAGATGAGGTGTTTTACCAGGTATTAGCACAAAAATTCTTGAAGCTTGCATGAAATGCAGCACTTAAACCTTAAATATGTACAGGTCCTGGGACCGAGGGTTGCTAACCTTGAATGTGTTATGGGCCTTGATTGCTAGATGCCTGATTCTTTAAGGGTGGGACAGACTCGTTATTTCTTATTCATTGCATGCCTCTGACAAAACAAATTCAGCTAAGTATTAATAGCAATGCTATGCACCAGAATGAATCTAATCTTATCCCTAACAACTGTGGCTAATACACCTAAGAGATAAAGTTGCTAACGTCCAACAGATAATTGCGGCTTCTGCAGTTGTTGCACATTGCTTCTGGGTTGTAACAGAATTCTTGTAATTCTTTTCAGTCAAGAATCCATCCATTACAAATTGCTTCGAGCCTATCAAGGGAGAGTTGTGAAGCACTACACAAAAGCATCAAAGAGGTTGGCCTAACTTGACATTGTTTTGAGTAACTCTATTCCATGTAGGTTGTAGAATACATCCAAGGGAGAATAGATTGCTTTTTTTTCGAGATTGGAGAATACGTTGCTTTGACCCAAGAAACTATCAGGTCGTGAAATATGCTGTGGAAGTTGATGCTGATTGTGACCGTTTTCCAGTGGAATGGTTGTTTCATCACCGCTGGGGCAAGAAGCCTGGTAAAGTCGATGGTGAGTTCATACTCAACTTCCATTGTGGTTGTCTTGAGTAAAATTGGTCACAACGTCTTTTAGAGAAAATTGTTTACGACTTTGACTCGTGGCTTTGCCTGCTTAATTGTAATCAGTTGTGTGGAAGTACATTTTTAGTAGTCATGTTCTGCAATCTTGTGACCATTTTGCAGCATTTGATACTCCCTAGATTTATAGATTTTCTGGTTTATGCAGGAAAGGAAATTGAATTCATAACAGCTGGTGGAAGGGTGAGCAAATACCACTTCACTACTACACCTTCTGTCCCAATTCTGTGTATCCTCTGATTCCTAATCTATCGATTCAGACGACGGCCTACGTGCCACAACTGCAGAAGCTGACTGGCACCCAATCTAACAAAATGGTAGCGGCTAACCCAGGACAACTCAGTGCAGATGGTGACGCCGCCAATGAAGTATTGGCAGATGGAGAAGATGATGATTTGAAACCACGAAAGAGAGTTGCAACATTCAGGGCTGTCAGGGGACAGCAAAAGAAGGATGCCATAAGTGCTCCCTCCAGAAAAACAAGGAAAAATGTTGGTGGCAAGGAGAAACCGAGTATTGAACATATCGAAAATGAAGATGTTGACACCATGGGACCAAATAAAATTGGCAGCACTAGCAATGACGAGCATGGTTTGGACAAACCTACTGCTAGGGCGGGCAAGATACCAGATCGGGTAACAAGGAGGAATAAGATGAAGCCCAGCAAATAGTAAATCAGGAGCGGGAGAGAGAGAGAGAGAGAGAGAGAGAGAAGAAATCCAGTGTGTATGCTCCACGATCAAACGTCATTTTGGTGTACATATATGCTGCATACATGCTAGCTTGATGCTAGCAACTTGCCAGTGGATATGAAACCATTTGAAAATCTTCCGAATCGTGCACCTTTGTCTCTATTTTCTGAATTACTGTGTCATATGAAGAGAAGTTGCATAACTAGTGTACCCAGGTTTTGCAACTCCTCACAAATGATAACTTTCTGCTTGCTTATTCATTGATTCTGCTAGGCATTATGGAGCTGTTTGGTTTTAGCCCAAGTTTATTGACCAGACTTAGTTGTCCATGAATTGGGCAACTTTAGCCAAAAGAATGGACTAGAATTGGCCAAGCTGCACTGGCATTGCCAAAAAAATATTGACAACCATCCAAATCAAGAGGAGGCTGCCAGTGCGGCAGTGCCACATCACGAGCAGCAAAGGAAATTAAGGCAGAGATAATTTGTTAATTTTCTGGTTGCTTTATTCATTGACACTGCTAGGCATTGAATATAGTCAACTTACAACTTGCCAACTTGGGGGGCTACCGGCACGCCCGTATAATGGCAGGGGCAGAGTGGGCGATGGCAGAGGGCCCCCACTTTTTTAGAGCCCCAAAGTTTATTTAACTAGTACTAATCGCCTGTTAATTGACGTTCATGATTGCCGTGAATACAGAGGAATAGCAGAGAACGCCCGTTGCCGCATGAGAAAAAAGAAGCAAATCCCACACCGCAGTCAGCCCACTGTGGAGAAAACCAAAACAAAGCCTGAATGGCAGTGTGATTCTTCGATCGATTGCATGGTTCAGGCCTCCCTGTCCAGACGGTGAATTGCATGCTTTGTCTTGCTCCCAGCCTCCCACGCTCCGAGTCCGTGACCAGTAGATAATCGTTCGTCTCCCAGCCGCCGAATGCTTTGGATAAAAAAAACTAGAAGCACTAGCTCAAAGCCTCAAACTCAAAAGAGTGCCTTTGATAGATATGTTTTAAATAATTTTAATTTTTTTACTGACCAAATTTTAGAGCCTCATTTTAGATTTAGCACAGGGGCCTCAAAATTCCGGGTACGGCCTACCGGGCTAAGTCAAAGCACTGGGCAGTTTGGGCCTCAAAGTGAATCAGTAACCTGATGCTGCCCGCGCCAGCTAGCTTGGGCAGTGGTTCTAAAAATAAATAAATAAAGTTAGATTGGGCAGTGACGTGGTCTTTTCGTGCCGCCATGAAAGGCCTTTAATCCTTTTTTGGTTAGGTGTCCCACCAGCCGTCTTAAGCTGTCCTCTTTGACCTCATGCTCTTCACCTAAATATATAATTTTAGCAAATAATTGATACACACACTAGACTCTATAACGGTCATGTGTCAATACCACTTTCCAACCATCCTCAATTTCCCAACAATCCTTGTAGCTTATGTAAAGTACATTACAGTAGTTTTCCAAAAAAACCAAACCGTCATGTAAAGATTTTTAATTACCACATGAAAAGAGAGTAAGGACATCTTTAATTCCGTGCCGCCACGCCCGGCCCGTGTGCCCTTTATCATCATCGAGACCAGGTGGAATTTCCTCTAGGGTGCTGCTGTTGCCTTTGAAGTACCTCTTGGTGTGGGATGGGCCGAACCCATCGATAATAATATGCTTTTTTACCTTAGTATGCGTCGACGGCCTTCCTCTTACGTGCAGGCTTCGAGATCTTGGTGGTCTTGGAGACCGCTGGTGGTGGAGCCGGTGGTGCCGCCGCACGCTTCTGATCGGCGTGGTACGAGCAGAGCGAATTAGGCTCGCTCAATGTCCGCTTGTACAACCACCTCCTTCCATCGTTGTTCTTGCACATCCAGACTCGTTCTGCTCCTCCCGCATCCACACCCTTGTCCTCCTCACTCTCAAGCATTGCCTTCTTCTTTGGCTCCTCTTAGTAGCCTTGTCTTCCTCAGCCAAAATCTGTTCCACAATCGTCTCCTGGACAACATTACGTCATCTTATGATGGTTGGGACGAGACAGCTAACCGGGACGTCGATGCCGGCGTAGTAAGTTTTGTTGACGTGGTCCTCATCCTGATAAACCAAGATAAAAAAAGAAAGGGGTTAATTAGAAGAGCAATTGACATGAGACTCTATAACCGGCATGTGTCAGTACCACTTTCCAACCACCCTCAATTTTCCAGCAATCCTTGTAGCTTATGTAAAGTACATTTCAGTAGTAGTGTTCCAAAGACACCAAACCCATTAGTGTGTCATGTGAGAATTTTCACTAGAACATCTCCCACATTGGTGCCAAGATGAAGACCACATCTTTTTTTTTATTGGCGTGTATCCATTACTTGATTAAAGTTCATCTAAAAATATAGAACCGAAAGCTCGTCTCAAAAGAATTCAAAAGCTCGTAATTAAAAAGATGAAAGCTCACGTCGAAAATATTGAAGCTCATCTCAAAGTAACAAAAAAAAATGGAAAGGTCTTCTGAAAAAGACTTGAAAATTCTGTATTTAGACAAGGCTCTCTAAAATTCAGCCCACTACCTTTCAACTATGGATATGAAACCTTTCAGACACGGTATAGAACATGAGCACAAAGATTTCAAGAAATATAATTGAAGTACAAAATAAATAAATCCTGCAATACCTTTAATATTATATTATGTAAAATCCTATCACAAAGTTACACCAGCAACATGCTTTCAACAATGATTTTCCATACTAAACTAGAGCGCCCAAGCATCCATAAAAAAGATATGTAGGAGAGGTTGATGTTAATGCCAAATGATGCACCTATCAACATAAAAAGTATGTAATTGTTCAGATTTCAGAACTTCTTGTACAAATGCTATTTTAAAAGATGATTTTGCTAACTCTTGAGTTTCCATACCGCATACGAGAACCCTAGGTATCCATGAAATTCTGGTGGAGAGAACATACCGTGATTCATGCCTCTTGGATCCGGATGCTGAAACGGGGGAGGAGGGCCACCGAGACCGAAACCCGCACTCCCATACCGCTCTTGCTGGAACGGTGGTGCAACTTGTGGTTGTGGAGGCCCGCACCATGGTCCTTCCCAGCCCCCTCACTCGCCTCTCCCAGTCGGACCACACCAAATCCCACTTTGCCAATCCCCACAAGGTTGCATGACAACTTCCGCAAACTACACTGCAGGAGTTGATGGAGGGGATCCCTCCAGAACCTACCGCAGTCACTCCTCCACCAAAGCCACCGCCGCTAACCCTAGATTTGATAGGCGATGAGGAATCGCACACCAACCTCCTCTATAGCTTGTGATAGAAATTTGAGGTTGTGCAGTTGAAACCCTATAATGGGTCTCAGGGTGGCGAACCATGTGTACACCGTTGATCCAATATGCTTTCCAATTATCTATCTCACGGACCTATCTATTGTGACATCTTCCTCGGCCTCGGCCCAACTAGGCCCAATCAGGCAGTTACGAGATTCGTACCTCATGTCTAGCGTCATCTTTAATGACTTTCTTTTTCACTAAACACAAATATCCATACTTTTGATTAAAATTTACAAGGGTAAGTTTGTACCCATCTTCTATGAATTATCCAAGAAAAAAGGAAGCAAAGAAGTGACTCTAAGCATGTATTAAGCTGAGTTAGAAGAGAAACATGGTACATAAGCTAACATTTGGAAATTAGTCATGTAAATAACCAATTTCTTAGAGAGTTCCAAAGTTAGAAATATTTTCATGAGTCTTAACTTCAATTAATGTGAGTTACAAATTAGCAATTACATTGATTAATTATTGCGGTTACCACTCCTTTAGCTTGTGAGTAGCACGTAACTTGATAGCTTGTTTGCTTGTTTGGTTGGAGGGAATTAGAAATATTTTCATGAGTCTTTGGGCAGTTTCGGCTTCTCTTGTTGTAATTTAGTAGGTGGATATTCTTGTTTTTCAACAACAGGTGGAATTTCCTCCAGGGTGTTGCTGCTGTCTTTGAAGTACCTATCGGTGCGGGATGGGCCGAACCTGTCGTAATAATAGTATGCTTCGTTACCATATGCCTCGACATCCTTCCTCTTATGTGCAGGCTTAGATATCTTGGTGGTCTTGGAGACTGCTAGTGGTGGAGCCGGTGGCGCCACCGCACGCTTCTAATCGGCGAGGTACGAGCAGAGCAAATTGGGCTCGCTCACTGTCCGCTTTTAGAACCACCTCTTGCCATCGTTATTCTTGCACATCCAGACTCGTTTTGCTCTTCCCGCAACCACGCCCTTGTCATCCTCACTCTCAAGCATTGCCTTCTTCTTTGGCTCTCTCTCAGTAGCCTTGTCTTCCTCAGCCAAAATCTGTTCCATAATAATCGCCTTCTGGACAACATTACGTCGCCTTATGCTGGTTGGGACGAGACAACCAACTGAGAGGTCGATGACGACGTAGTAAGTTTTGTTGACGAAGTCCTCATCCTTGATCCTTCATGCATGCACCAGACTCTATAATTGCCAAGTGTTAATAACACTTTCCAACCATCCACAAGTCTCTGACACTCTTTGTAGCTTATGTAAAGTACATTTAAGAGAGAGTTCCAAACACTAAACCCAATAGGAAGCTTAGTTATGTCCAGACAGTTCCCTTGTATTGTGATGTCCATTAGGAGATGGCCGGCCTCTCCTGCGTGATAGAAATCCTCGCCTATAGGAGGCCATCTCCTTTGACGCCGCCATCCTCGGCTTAATTCATAAGATCAACGGCCAGTTTTCCCATGCCGATGGCTCCACCGTCCATCGCGCATGCCACCGCCGCCACCTTCTTAGCCAATCAAGAAATCAACACTCAACTACTGAAATTCAGAACTAGTCATTATTGACGCCCAAATAATCAACATGGGCATCTCAATGGTTAGAAAACTCGCAGTTATCTCGTGTCGTCGTGTCCTGATTTGCAAGATTATAATTTATTTCCCTTGTGTCTCTTTTTCCTCTCGCGGGCCTATACCTGGACACCCTTGGCACAGACACATGAATAATTTATTTATGGATGCAAGCTAAACCGCGCGTATCTTCCACTTCTAAACACTACTAAACCCTAATAAAACCCTAACACTATACCCTAACCATAAATCCTAAATTTAACTTCTTTTACACGCTACGATGCACTTGGGATCTGTTGTCATATATTTATGGGGATGTCCATGCACATGCCCGCCCAGATTGATTTCCTTTGCGAATGTGGGGTCACTTTGTCCTACATACGGTCATACAACAGAGCAGCCGCATATCTGAATTGAATTCCACAAAATGGAGGACATGTTTTATTTCGAAACTCTAAACCTGACTGATAAAACTATGAGGTTTCTAGAGAAATTAAACATAATGCAACAGATAATTTACGAACAGTTTGCACGTAATAACTAAGGTAAGCTAAGTGGAGCAAATTAGTACTGTACCTAGCACCTCTATTCTAATACAGAGACGGGAGACCCCAGCAAGAGGCCACACACATACCATACATGCATGCTAGTTCACACTTGAGAAACCGAACTTTCACAGGCTTCTTCGACCTCTTTTTCACTGGGATCTTCCTCTTCATGCCGCCATTGAAGCCCACAACTGGAAATTCACCATCAAATCCGAACGCATCATCACTTCTCTCCTCATCCCACCCTGACATCCCATCCATTTCGTTGCATTTAATGGGTTCATTGATGATGGGTTCGTTGCATGGAAAACAAAAAATTCCTACGAGAAGTGCGGAAGATTTTGAACAATTGATGTCTGCCACAGCTTGGTAGGTCTGCATCATCAACTTGGGCTTGACCTAGGGTAGCTAGGAGAAGCATTGTCTTTGGGCGGTTTCGGCTTCTCTTGTTGTAATTCAGTAGGTGGAGATTCTTGTTGTTCAACAACAGGTGGAATTTCCTCCGGGGTGCTGCTGCTGCCTTTGAAGTACCTCTCGGTGCGGGATGGGCCGAACCCGTTGTAATAATAGTATGCTTCGTTACCGTATGTCTCGACAACCTTCCTCTTACGTGCAGGCGTCGAGCTCTTGGTGGGCTTGGAGACTTCTGGTGGTGGAGCCGGTGGCGCCGCCACACGCTTTTGTTCATCGGCGAGGTACGAGCAGAGCGAATTGGGCTCGCTCACTGTCCGCTTTTAGAACCACCTCCTACCATCGTTCTTCTTGCACATCAGGACTCGTTCTGCTCATCCCACAGCCACGCCCTTGTCCTCCTCACTCTCAATCATTGCCTTCTTCTTTGGCTCCCTCTCAGTAGCCTTGTCTTCCTCAGCCAAAATCTGTTCCACAATCGTCTTCTGGACAACATTACATCGTCTTATGCTGGTTGGGATGAGACAACCAACCGAGATGTCGATGACGACGTAGTAAGTTTTGTTGACGAAGTCCTCATCCTTGATCCTTGATGCACGCACCAGACTCTATAATTGCCAGGTGTTAATAACACTTTCCAACCATCCACAAGTCTCTGACACTCCTTGTAGCTTATGTAAAGTACATTTAAGAGAGAGTTGTAAACAACAAACCGAATGGGGAGTTTACTTCTGTCCAGTTCTCTTGTATCGTGATGTTCGTTAGGAGATGGCCGCCCTCGCCTGCGTGATAGAAATCCTCACCTATAGGAGGCCATCTCTCCTTTGACGCTGCCATCCTCGGCCTAATTCATAAGATCACCGGCCAGTTTCCCCATGTTGATGGCTCCACCGTCCATCGCGCATGCCACCACCGCCACCTTCTTAGCCAATAAAGAAATCAACACTGAACTACTGAAATTCAGAACTAGTCATTTTTTACGCCCAAATAATCAACATGGGCATCTCAATGGTTAGAAAACTCACAGTTATCACGTGTTGCCGTGTCCTGATTTGGAAGATTATAATTTATTTCCCTTGTGTCTCTCTTTCCTCTCGCGGGCCTATACCTGGACACCCTTGACACAGACACATGAATAATTTATTTATGGATGCAAGCTAAACCGCGCGTATCTTCCACTTCTAAACACCACTAAACCCTATACCCTAACCCTATACCCTAACCCTAAATCCTAAATCTAACTTCTTTTACACGCTATGATGCACGTGAGATCTGTTGTCATATATTTATGGGGATGTGCACATGCCCGCCCAGATTGATTTCCTTTGTGAACGTGGGGTCACATTGTCCTACATACCGTCATACAAAAGAGTGGCCACATATCTACCTTGAATTCCACAAAACGGAGGACATGTTTTATATCAAAACTCCAAACTGACTGATAAAAGTTTGAGTTTCTAGAGAAATTAAACATAATACAACAGATAATATGCGAACAGTTTGCATGTAATAACTAAGGTAAGCTAAGTGGAGCAAATTAGTACTGTACCTAGCACCTCTTTTCTAATACGGAGACGGGAGACCCCAGCGAGAGGCTACGCACGTACCATGCGTGCATGCTAGTTCACACTTGAGATCCAAACCGAACTTTCACAGGCTTCTTCGACCTCTTTTTCACTGGGATCTTCCTCTTGATGCCGCAATTGACGCCCACAACTAGAGATTCACCATGAAAGCCGAACGCATCATCACTTCTCTCCTCATCCCAGCCAGCAATGCCATCCATTTCGTCGCATTTAACGGGTTCATTGATGTCTGCCACAGCTTGTTAGTCTGCATCATTTAGCTTGGGCTTGACCTGGAGTAGGAGAAGCTTTGTCTTTGGGCGATTTCGGCTTCACTTGTTGTAATTCAGTAGGTGGAGATTCATGTTGTTCAACAAACGGTGGAATTTCCTCCAGGGTGCTGCTGCTGCCTTTGAAGTACCTCTCGGTACGGGATGGGCCAAACCCGTCGTAATAATAGTATGCTTCGTTACCGTATGCCTCGACAGCCTTCCTCTTACGTTCATGCTTCGAGCTCTTGGTGGGCTTTGAGACTTCTGATGGTGGAGCCGGTGGCGCCGCCACACGCTTCTGATCATCGACGAGATACGAGCATAGCGAATTGGGGTTGCTCATTGTCCGCTTTTAGAACCACCTCCTGCCCTCATTTTTCTTACACATCCAGACTCGTTTCGCTCTTCCCGCAGCCATGCCTTGTCCTCCTCACTCTCAATCATTGCCTTCTTCTTTGGCTCCCTTTCAGTAGCCTTGTCTTCCTCAGCCAAAATCTGTTCCACACAATCGTCTTCTGGACAACATTACATCTTCTTATGCTGGTTGGGACGAGACAGCCAACCGAGAGGTCGATGACGGCGTAGTAAGTTTTGTTGACGAAGTCCTTATCCTTGATCCCTGATGCACGCACCAGACTCTATAATTGCCAAGTGTTAATAACACTTTCTCTTGTATCATGATGTCGGTTAGGAGATGGCCGGCCTTGCCTGCGTGATGGAAATCCTCGCCTATAGGAGGCCATCTCCTTTGATGACGCCATCCTCGGCCTAATTCATAAGATCACCGACAAGTTTCCACATGCCGATGGCTCCACCGTCCATCGCACATGCCACCGCCACCACCTTCTTAGCCAATCAAGAAATCAACAATGAACTACTGAAATTCAGAACTAGTCGTTATTGACGCCCAAATAATCAACATGGGCATCTCAATGGTTAGAAAACTCGCAGTTATCACGTGTCGTCGTGTCCTGATTTGGAAGATTATAGTTTATTTCCCTTGTGTCTCTCTTTCCTCTCGCGGGCCTATACCTTGACACCCTTGACACCGACACATGAATAATTATTTATGGATGCAAGCTAAACCCCGCGTATCTTCCACTTCTGAACACTACTAAACCCTAATAAAACCCTAACCCTATACCCTAACCCTAAATCCTAAATCTAACTTCTTTTACACGTACGATGCACGTGGGATCTGTTGTCATATATTTATTGGGATGTGCACATGCCTGCCCAGATTGATTTCCTTTGCGAACGTGGGGTCACATTGTCCTACATACCGTCATACAAAAGAGCAGCCACATTTCTGTCTTGAATTCCACAAAATGGAGGACATGTTTTATGTCAAAACTCCAAAATCTTACTAATAAAAGCATGAGGTTTCTAGAGAAATTAAACAACATACAACAGATAATATGCGAACAGTTTGCATGTAATAACTAAGGTAAGCTAAGTGTGGAGCAAATTAGTATTTGTACCTAGCTCCTCTATTCTAATACGGAGATGGGAGACCCCAGCAAGAGGTCATGCACACGTACCATGCGTGTATGCTAGTTCACCAATGACTTGAGAAACCGAACTTTCACGGGCTTCTTCGACCTATTTTTCACTGGGATCTTCCTCTTGATGCCGCCATTGACGCCCACAACTGGAGATTCACCATCAAAGCCGAACGCATCATCACTGATCTCCTCATCCCAGCCAGCAATCCCATCCATTTCGACGCATTTAACGGGTTCATTGATGTCTGCATCATCAACTTGGGCTTGATATGGGGTAGGAGAAGCATTGTCTTTGGGCGGTTTTGACTTCTCTTGTTGTAATTCAGTAGGTGGAGATTCTTGTTGTTCAACAACAGGTGGAATTTCCTCTAGGGTGCTGCTGCTGCCTTTGAAGTACCTCTCGGTGCGGGATGGGCCGAACCCGTTGTAATAATAGTATGCTTCGTTACCATATGACTCGACAACCTTCCTCTTACGTGTAGGATTCGAGCTCTTGGTGGGCTTGGAGACTGCTGTTGGTGGCGCTGACGCACGCTTCTGATCATCGTTATGTCCAGTTAGTCTTGTATCGTGATGTTCGTTAGGAGATGGCCGGCCACGCCTGCATGAAGGAAATCCTCGCCTATAGGAGGCCATCTCCTTTGATGCTGCCATGCATCCTCTGCCTAATTCATAAGATCACCGGCCAGTTTCCCCATGCCTATGGCTCCACCGTCCATCGTGCATGCCACCGCCACCACCTTCTTAGCCAATCAAGAAATCAACACTGAGCTACTGAAATTCAGAACTAGTCGCTATTGACGCCCAAATAATCAACTTGGGCATCTCAATGGTTAGAACACTCGCAGTTATCACGTGTCGCCTTGTCCTGATTTGGAAGATTATAATTTATTTTCCTTGTGTCTCTCTTTCCTCTCGCGGGCCTATACCTTGACACCCTTGACACCGACACATGAATAATTATTTATGGATGCAAGATAAACCCTGCGTATCTTCCACTTCTAAACACTACTAAATCCTAATTAAAACCTAACCCTATACCCTAACCCTAAATCCTAAATCTAACTTATTTTACACGTACGATGCAGATGGGATCTGCTGTGATATACTTATGCAGACATTCACATGCCCGTTCAGATTTGATTTCCTTTGCGAATGTGGGGTCGCATTGTCATACATATTGCCATACAAAAGAGGAGTCACATATCTGCCTTGAATTCCACAAAACGAAGGACATGTTTTATGTCCAAACTCCAAAGCTGACTGATAAAAGTATGAGGACATGTTTTATGTCGAAACTCCAAATCTGACTGATAAAAGTATGAGGTTCCTAGAGAAATTAAACATAATACAATAGATAATATGTGAAAAATTTGCATGTAATCATTAAGGTAAGCTAACTAGAGCAAATTAGTACTGTACATAGCACCTCATTTCTAATACTAGAGCAAGAGGCCACGCACGTACCATGCGTGCACGCTAGTTTCATCAATGACTTGAGGGTTGCTTTCACAGGCTTCTTCGACCTCTTCTTCACTAGGATCTTCCCCTTGATGCCGCCATTGACGCCCACAACCCGAGATTCACCATCGAAGCCTAACGCATCATCACTGCTCTACTCGTCCCAACCAACGATCCCACATCCATTTCGTTGCATTTAACAGGTTCATTGATGTCTGCCATAGCTTGGTAATCTACATCATCAGCTTGGGCTTAACCTGGAGTAGGAGCAGCATTGTCTTTGGGTGGTGCCGACTTCTCTTGTTGTAATTGAGTAGGTGGAGATTCTTGTTGTTCAACAGCGGGTGGAATTTCCTCCAGGGTGCTGCTTGTGCTACCTTTGAAGTACCTCTTGGTGCGGGATGGGCCGAACCCGTCATATTAATAATATGCTTTGTTACCTTCGTATGCGTCGACGTTCCTCTTACGTGCAGGCTTCGAGATATTGGTGGTCTTGGAGACTGCTGGTGGTGGAGCCGGTGGCGCTGCCGCAATCTTCCGATCAGCGTGGTACGAGCAGAGCAAATTGGGCTCGCTCAATGTCCGCCTGTAGAACCACCTCCTTCCATCGTTGTTCTTGCACATCGAGACTCGTTCTGCTCCTCCCGCAGCCACGCCCTTGTCCTCCTCACTCTCAAGCATTGCCTTCTTCTTCGGCTCCCTCTCAGTAGCCTTGTCTTCCACAGCAAAATCTGTTCCACAATCGTGTTCTAGAAAACATTACGTCATCTTATGCTGGTTGGGACAAGACTGCCAACCGAGACGTCGATGCCGGCGTAGTAAGTTTTGTTGACGTGGTCCTCATCCTGATAAACCAAGATAAAAAAAAGAAAGGGGTTAATTAGAAGAGCAGGTGACACGAGACTCTATAGCCGGCATGCGTCAATACCACTTTCCAACCACCCTCGATTACCCAGCAATCCTTGTAGCTTATGTAAAGTACATTTCAGTAGTAGTGTTCCAAAGACACCAAACCCATTAGTGTGTCATGTGAGTAGTTCTACTAGAATATCTGCCACATCGTAGCCAAGATGAAGATGCTTAATTACCTTCTAAAAAGAGAGTGAGGACATCGTCAATTACTTGCTGCCACGCCTCGTGTGTCCTTTATCATCGAAACCACGCCGCCGGTCAACAACCCTACCCCCTCCTCCTCTTTGTTTGTTCCCTTGTTTGTTCACTGAGCTTCTCCTTCGTCACTTATCGACAAGTTATTCTAAATTAAGAATTAACAAGACAAGGGGTTTTGAATATAGTGCGTCTGCTGCTGCATGCATCCAAACTTGCCACATGCTCATCATATTTGTGTGAGAAAAATACGGAAGGGGAGGTTAGACCGAGAGAGATGGGTGTGCGTACAAACAAGAATTCCCCAATCTAGTCATATACTCCCTCTGTTCCATAATATAAGACGTCCACGCATTTCAAGGTCCAACTTTGACCATCAATTAGGCTAACAAAATGTGAATTATGTGTTATAAAAATTATACCACTAGATTCATATCTGAAAGAAGTTTCCGACGGTATAATTTTTATAATATATAATTCATATTTTGTTGATCTAATTGTTGGTCAAAGTAAAATTTTGAAATGCGTGCGTGCCTTATATTATGGAACGGATGGAGTATTGCTCTAGTATAGTATTGGTCGGTTGTACTTGGTAGAGCGTACTCGTAGGATACAGATTGAGAAAACTTGTGGTGGTGCTGGTACTGATGGAGAGTCGAGACCACAATTTTTTATTACCTGCACCCAGCCTCTTGAGGTAGTAGTAGATCAACTGAATTTTGTGTTTTGGGTGCAGGAAAGAAAAGGTCGTGGTGGCCAATTGGCCATGCAGCCTTATGATGGTGGTACCGGGTACATGTCCGGCCCGCCATCTATAGGAATGGCCAGGAGCGTCCATATCACAAGTGTATACGCAGACGATGTTGGGTAGCTTAGTACCAAGTCGGTCCAAAGTGTATCTTTCCATCGTGACAAGTGCAGATCCCAATCTTGAACTATCAAGTTATATTCATATGTTTCCGGAATAATACCCAAAAGTCACATTTATAGTCCCCCAGTTACGTTGAGACGGTTGGCAACCCCCCAAGTACCCATTCGGTACGTAGGTGCTTAATATTCTCATGATCTAAGGATTCATATTAGCATTGATAGATTATAATGATACCGACAACAATGAAACAATGTGATCTCGCATTATGTTATAAGTTCGGTCTGTCCAAGAGCAGCTTATTAGCCGAGTGGACCATCAATCGCCGAGCAAAATGGCGGACACGTACCCTCTCTTGGTGTGTCAAGTTGGTCCGCTGCCATGCCCCGTGTGTCCTCTTCATCATCGAGACCATTGCCGTCAACACCCGCACCCCATCATCCTCTTTATCCGTCCCTTTCTTCCTCCTTCGACATCTTTTAACAAATTGCAAGTTTCTTTTCTAGATTCATAATTAACAAGAGGAAGGGGTTTTGAATAGAGCTAGTCAGCTACGTACCGCACCCGTTGGAAGGTATTTGCGATGCTTCCGCAACCGTTGGAAGGAATTTGCGATGCTTTCATGGATCGAAGCTTGGTGTATCGCCAGTATTCCTACTACGTATAGCTAGGTGCAGATAGCAACCGCATCAGTTCCCTCTCAAGCGACTTTCTATTATGGTCCTTTCCGGACTAGGTTGAGCTAGCACCACGACACGTACCAGCCTCTGCTCCCGCCGGTGTTGCAGCCTCAAGGCCGACCGCGTCAGTTTCCTCCCAGAGAATTAATACTTTATCCTCCTGGTCCTTGGCTGCCTACTAGGTTGTGTCGGCACCGCAGCACGCACCGGCTAGGCCTCTCTCACCGGTGGCGTGACCCCCAGGACAGCTATTATATATGTTTCCACTGCTCAAAGCAGCACTCAGTCGTACGTATGTCCTGTTGTTTCCCTACTTGAAATCCACCTCCGGAAGGTGTTCCTCGACTTGGCGTGCATCATCTTCGGGGATGAGGTGTATGATGTGAAGCACATGATGACCCACTTTGGCAGCCTGCATGACAGACTAGAGCTTGTGGCGGCGTCACTTGACACGGAGGATCGTTGGAGTGCGCGGTGGGGCAGTGCCACTAGCTAGGCGGGCTCCAATAGCATGCTGACCTGGGATGCGTTCCGACGGATGAGGCAGGTCTACTTTGCCCATCACGGCATAAACGTTTACGTAGGGATTCTCTCCGGCCTCGTGCTCTTCCCCTAAATATATCATATTTATCCAATAACTTATACATGCAACAAAATCTATAATTGGCATGTGTCAGTACCACTTTTCCAATCACTCGATTCCCCGACACTCCTTTTAGCATATGTAAAGTACATTTAAGATAGGGTTCTAGACACCAAAGCCAATAGTGTGCCATGACAGAAGACTTATGTACATGTGCTCACTCTCCGACTTGGCGAGCAGCGCGTGACAAGGTAGTGCCACCAAACAGGCTACCACAGTGTGTGCGCACATGTTCCGGTGGATGAGGCAGGTCTACTTTGCCCAACACGGCATGAGCGCAAACGCTGGGGTCCTCTTCAGCCTCTTGCTCTTCCCCTAATTATATTATATATATTTAGCCAATAATTGATAAACACGCCACACTCTATAATTGGCATGTGTCAATACCACTTTCCGACCACCCTCATGTCTGAGGATGGAAATCATTAATTACGTACTAAGCGTTACGGAGAACCGGGATCTCGAGAAAACAAAGGAGTTACGAAAAGTTCGAAAAGAAAGAAGTCTATGGTAAACATATCGAGCGAAAGGCAGAAGATCTAGACGCCCGGACTCACATTAGTTGCTACGCATAACGGAGAACCGATATCTCGGAAAAAAAGTTCGAAACGAAGTCGAAAGAACTCTCCAGAGAGCAGATCGAGCGAACTGCCAGAATTAGACATCCAGACAATCGCCATCAATTCCGAAGTGTAATGGAAGGCCGGGATCTCAAAATGAAAGCAGTTACGAAATGTTCAAAACGAAATGAAAGAAGTCTATAGTAAACATATCGAGCTAACAGGCAAAATGAAGCACACCTTAATTCAATCGGATCAGATTCAATCGATCAGACCTTAAGTTGATCGGGTTTCACCCCCCCCCCCCCCAACAATCACTAGCAACTACATGTACATAGTCACGGCCTAGAGATATGAAACTTACACCCCTACCGGCTACAAACCTAACCAAGACTCACTCACAGGCCACAGTTTCTTGCCTTGCACGCATCAACAACAAACCCTCCTCGCCTAAAAAACATGACTAAACTGATCCAAGTCCAAGAGCAGCAAACTTTAACTAGCAGCGTTGATCATCATATATTATTGTCATAATGTTGTGGTACAGTTAGGTTTCTTGAGAAGGGGGGGGGGGGTTCGGACGCAGCTTCGGTGACGTACGGCGCAATTGCAGACGCGTGGGTAAGCCTCCACCTATCGGTGATGGCTATGGCACCGGCCGTTTGTCACCGGAGGTTCCTCCGACGGGTCGAGAGGGTGCCAGAGGAAGGGTGTTTCGTTCTAAACTTCACAATCCAGATTTACTTATTTTTTAGAGAATATTCCTAGAATTTGTGAATTCGTGAAAAAATTAGCGAGCAGAGGCTATGTATGTGTACGTGCGTGCGACACACAAACTATGTATGTGTGTGCAACACACAAATAAGGGAGAAAACAAAAAAGAAGAAATGTGTACATGTGTGCGGCACACAAATAAGTGAGAAAAGAAAGAAGAAATGTGTGTGTGCACGACCTACAAATAAGAGAGTAAGCAAAAAAAAGAATTTGTGTGCGACACACAAATTAGAGATCAGAAAGCAAAAGAAGATGAAATGTGTATCCGACACAAAAATAAGAGAGAAAAAAAATGTGTACGTGCGTGCGACACACAAATAAAAGAGAAACAAAGAAAAAAAATATGTGTGTGTGACACACAAAAAAGAGAAAATATGTACGTGTGTGCGGCACACAAATAAGAAAGAAAGGAAGAAAAGAATAAATGTGTGTGTGTGTGTGACGCAGAAATATAAATAAGAGAGAAAGAAAAAACAAATATGTATGTGTGTGCGACACAAAAATAAGAAAAAAAACAAGAAAAGAAGAAATGTGTGTGTGTGTGACACACAAATAAGGGAAAAGACAAAAAATAAGAAATGTGTGCGTGTGTGGAATACACACATAAGAGAGAAAGCAAGAAAAAGAAAAATGTGTGTGTGCAACACAGAATAAAAGAAAAAAACCAAAAAAAAGAAGAAATCAAGAAAAAAGAAATGTGTGTGCGCGACATACAAATAAAAGAAAAGGCAAAAAAACAATTTGTGTGTGACACACAAATTAGAATCAGAAAGCAAAAGAAGAAGAAATGTTTGTGTCGGACACAAAAACAAGAGAGAAAACAAAAAATTACCACTCAAATACGCACACAAAAATAAAAGAGAAACCAAGAAAAGAAAAATGTGTGTGCGACAAAAAAGAGAGGAAATATATGCGTGTGTGCGACACACAGATAAGAGAGAAATCAAGAAAAAAGAAATGTGTGTGCGCGACATACAAATAAAAGAAAAAACAAAGAAAACAATTTGTGTGTGACACATAAATTAGAGTCAGAAAGCAAAAGAAAAAAAAATGTGTGTGTCAGACACAAAAATAAGAGAGAAAGTAAAAAATGAATAAATGTGTACGTGTGTACCACACGAATACGCACACACAAATAAAAGAGGAACCAAGAAAAGAAAAATATGGGTGCGACACACAAAAAAGAGGAAATATGTATGTGTGTGCGACACACAAATAATAAAAAGGAAAAAATGCGTGTGCGTGAGACACACAAATATAAATAAGAGAGAAAGCAAAAAAAACAATTTGTGTGCGACACACAAATTAGAATCAGAGAATAAAATAAGAAGAAATGTGTGTGTCATACACAAAAATAAGAGAGAAAGCAAAAAATGAATAAATGTGTGCATGTGTACCACACAAATAAAAAGGAAACCAAGAAAATAAAAATATGTGTGCGACACACAGAAAAGAGGAAATATGTACGTGTGTGCGACACACAAATAAAAAAGAAAGGAAGAAAAGAATAAATGCATGTGTGTGAGACACACAAATATAAATAAGAGAGAAAGCAAAAAAAAATGTGTATGTGTGTGCGACACACAAATAAGAGAGAAAACAAGAAAAGAAGAAATGTGTGTGTCACACACAAATAAGAGAAAAGGCAAAAAAAAAGAAAAGAAATGTGTGCGTGTATGGGACACACTAATAAGAGACAAAGGAAGAAAAAAAACGTGTGTGTGTGACACACAAATAAGAGAAAAGCAAAAAAGAAGAAATGTGTGGGTGAGGCACACAAATAAAAAGAAAAGGCAAAAATAAGAAATGTGTACGTGTACACACAAATAAAAGAGAAATAAAAAAAGTTATCACGCAAATAAGAGATAAAACAAAAAAAAGAAATGTGTACGTGTGTGCAGCACACAAATATATAAGAGAGAAATCAAAAAATAAGAAATGCGTGTGCGCGACATACAAATAAAAAAAGAAGCAAAAAAGAACAATTTGTGTGCGACACACAAATTAGAGTCAGAGAGAAAAAGAAGAAAAATGTGTGTGTCAGACACAAAAATAAGAGAGAAAACAAAAAATGAATAAATGTGTACGTGTGTGCCACACAAACACGCACATGCAAATAAAAGAGAAACCAAGAAAAAAATGTGTGTGCGACACACAAAAAAGAGGAAATATGTAGTGTGTGCGATACACAAATAAAAAAGAAAGGAAGAAAAGAATAAATGTGTGTGTTAGAGACACAAATATAAATAAGAGAGAAAACAAAAAAAAAACAATTTGTGTGCGACACACAAATTAGAGCCAAAAAGCAATAAAAGAAGAATTGTGTGTGTCAGACACAAAAATAAGAGAGAAAGTAAAAAACTAATAAATGTGTACGTGTGTGTAGCACACAAATTTGCACACACAAGCATGCATAGTTTTGCAGGAATACAGATATATAGGTATATAGTATGGTAATTAAGAATGACAAACACATGCAGTTTGGGTACATTACAAGTTTACAACCATCCATCAGCGTTCTCTCAGCAGGTTTGGGGAATGGAAATTAAAAAAGAAGTTGAATGACAATCCCGCTCCATGAATTCTATCAGGTCTCTCTCGGTGCCTCTTCCTGTTCGCACACCATCAGAAGGACCAGGTGGTGCTGGAATTGGTTTCAGCAGAAGTTGATTAAGGAGCCAACAGCAGGAGGAGCAGCAGCAGAAGTAGAAGCGGAAGCAGAAAATGGCGAGTAGGAAATTTGTGACAGTTCAGGGAAGTTCCGCTCCATGAATTCTACCACGTCTGCTGCCGTCGGGAAACTTCGGTAATAACTCAACTAGACTCGTTCTAAAATTGTAGCAATGCTTAGATTACATGCATATGCTTATGGTGCATATAATCTACAACCTAGATAAATGGTTGTTGAAATGTGAAAAAAATGAAGTGCATTTAGTAGTCAGTTTAGCATCTGTATGAGCCTCACAAAATGATTATTGGCTATCGTACATATACTACTCCAGTATACATGTTCTGGTGAGATGACGGCTGGCTACAACACGGAGACGGTACTAATCAACTAATATCAGGGATCTAACACACACACACACACGATCGAGATGCATCGCGTACAGAGAACACAAAAACTACACAGGCGAGGCCGTATCGTAGCCAGATCAACATATATCTTGTGAGTCTCGCCACTCACAAGATATATGTTGATCTGGCTACGATACGGCCGGCCGAGACGATACTAATCAGCTGATCAGGGATCGATCTAACACACACAAGAGACACACGATGCTTGGCGTACAGAAGAACACAAACTCTAAACAGGCGAGAGCGTACGTCTTCCTCACCAGATACGGTGGTCGCTGTTGCAGGTCCACGGCTCCATACAGATGCATGTCGCAGGAAGGCGGCGGCGGCGGCGTGGCCGGTCAGCTGGATGTCGCACTCTCCGGCGGCCGCTGGCTCCTCCCATCTTCGCGATCGCCGGCCGGAAACCCTAGCCGCACAAATCGGAGGGATGTCTAGGTTTTTTCTTTTTCTTTTTTTGAGGGGAGGAGGGATGTCTAGTTGGGGTGCTGACCGGGTGAGGGGGAATGGAAAGAAACTGAAATCTATAGACAGCCAGGGAAATTGGTTTTTTTTTAGAGAGTACCCTGTAATTTTATTCAATTTCAAATTTGGATCATAGACCTTAGAAACTACAAGGTAACTCTTATAATTAAAAATTACAATAAAATCTCTAAAAGCCATCTTCTCCGTGGTATCATTCTTTGCACCATGAAAAGCTGCCGAGGTTTCAACATGAAGACTTCAACTAGACTAGAATAGCAACCTTGCCACTCGTATCCGCGCATGATCCTAACTACTTTCAAAGGTTTCGAAAAGCCCCTTGATCAGTCGCTCATTCAAAAAGATGAGAAGCCGTGAGCGTTGAACGTACTTGGGCCGGAGATGATCCCCTAAACGTACAGGTTGTCGAACTGCAAGATCTTCACCAGAACACCATAGGAGGATCCCAAAGATACAAAAGATAAAACCAACAGAAGCACCATAACATGCGAAGAAAAACTCAACAGATACGTATAAACGGATCTACGAGTACACAAACCCAAGATCCGCAAGATCGGGTACACTGAATCTACAATGACTAAAACTCTCTGGCTCCGGGGCAACACCCTTTGAGACAATACCACAGCAGAAGAAGAACTAGAGTACCTTTATTCGCGATGGCATCGCAACCTCCGCCATTACGTTACCGATCAGAACCAAACAATTGCTATAAGCAAATACTTCTGAACACTCTTATGAGAAATCGAGGTTTCCCTCACCTCGCAGCGTCAAGATGGCGGCCGGAGGCGAGGGGAACCTTTGATGACGGTGCCAGGGAATATATTTTTTTAGTGGAGCCAGGGAAATTGGGTAGAAAGAATGTCTTGCCCTCTAGATTAATTTCGTACGAGGAAGGCCCAAAGGCCGGCCCCGTTATGTCCACATGCAAGGGCCCAGCACGACCCATTGGGTTTCAAACCTGGTTCAAGAGCCAAGTGTTTTTTTTTTTTTGGAATGTGAGAAAAGTTTGTGACACGTTTCTCCATGTCATCAGTCCTGACTTCAGTTCTGCCAACATACTGTCTCCCAATTCTGCATCATGTTCCTTCGATAGAGTCCACATTTCTTCATATCTTGCAAATTCATTAGCCTTTAGTTTCTCTATATCTGCCAAAGTTTTTTTTTCTCCCGTTTCAATAATCCTAGACTCAAATTTTGCGTTGTAATCCTTGCGAATAGACACCGAACGCTCTTTTAGTTCCTGTAGCAGCGGGTTGATATTGAGAAAAGGAAAATCATGTGAGGTGGCATCTGCATTCAGCTTTAAAGAAACCAACCTTTGCAAAAATATGCGTCATGGTCTTACTTTAAAATTATTTACCGAAGAATTATGTGTAACGGACACTGTAATACTTTAAATCCGGTCCCAACAATGCAAAGGTACCATACAGAAAAAACAAATCAGGTGTAGTAGACATACAATACCTTCGCCCTGTCAAACAGACGGCTGTACATGGCTCTGCTTTTTTTTTTTTTGAGAGCCGTGAAAACCCCAATTAACCCAAATAATTGGGGTAAAAATGTCGGCCCAAATAACCCAAATTATGTCCACTGTAGGCCCAAATCCATTCCTCTCTGCCCTTACCGCCGCCGCGGCTGCCTTCTCTTTTCCCCCAGTCCAGCCTTCATCCCGCGCCGGCGTCGGCTGCCGGCGGCGGTGGCTTCCTTCTCGTCGGAGTGAAGTAAATTGCCGGCGGCTAGAGAAGTTGTTGCTAAGAAGCCTCACCGTCTGGCTGATTTCACCTTTGGGGGGCAGCTGTCGATGAGGAGTTGCTATTCTTCTTCTTCTTCTTCTCTCTGTGGGATTTCTAGAGCGGCGTGGAGGTACGCGGCGGCCGGGCCTCCGAGCCTGACCGGTGGCCACCGCCACCACAACCTGCGCTACCTTCCCCTCACGCCTCCGGCGCCGCCCATTGCCCTTGCTGGCCTCGCTGGGCGCTTCTTCTCTTCTTCCTCCCCATCCAAGCGCTCCACCAAGAGATCCGCAGCAAAGAAGGCCGCCCCGATGGACCCTTCCGGCGGTGACCCGTTCTATGTCGTCCGCAAGGGGGACGTCATCGGCATCTACAAGAACCTTGCCGACTGCCAAGCTCAAGTCAGCAATTCGGTAATGAACCCTCAACTTGGTGCGCTAGGCATTCAGTCTATGATGAATGTAGCATCCTAAGCAGACGTATCTACATTTGGTAACTGTACCGCTGTATGCTGATGGTCTTTCTGGAACAAGGGGAATTTTTTTGGAAGACGTAGCACTTCACAGAAATGAGAAATCACTCAGCTGTGTTCATGCATTTCTTAGCATGCTAAATCGTTGTTGCATCAGAGACTGCATCTCATAGGATGGCTAAATCTACTCTGCTACTTTCTTTCATTGCTGCAAAATTTATCTGTCTTTTACTGATAATGCACTATCATCACAATAAGAATATGTATTCTCATTGCCATCATGCCATGTCTATTGGCATTACTTATGCGAAACATATCTTGGTAGGTGTGCGATCCTCCTGTGACTGTGTACAAAGGCTATTCTTTGCGTAAAGAAACTGAGGAGTATCTCGCTGCGCGCGGGTTAAAGCATGCTCTGTATTCCATTAATGCAGCAGATGCAAGAGATGAATTGTTTGATGACCTGGTTCCCTGCCCTTTCCAGGTAAATAATAATTGTTGTGTAATTCTAATTTCCAGCTGTTTTACCTGATATGTTGTGGCTGCGTTATGTTAATTAACATATCAATTCCTTAACGCTTATTGTATTTTGCATCCGCTTTGTAATGTGCAACGGTACTGAATTTACTAGTTCCTTAATAAGACTTGCAATTTATGTACTTGTTGGGTCCAGTCGCATTTTTAATTCATTTTACTGTATAATTGGCATTGATCCAACCCGGCATGTGTAGACACGGTACCAGTTGTTAATAGAAATCCTTACATGATCATCACTAAAATTTATGTGTCCGCTTGATATATATACTGCCTCAATTTTGATTGAAAACTGCCCATAATTCTCAGGGCCTTAATATTTTCTCACACACAGTTCCAAGTCACCGCGGAGCTGATCATCATGTTATAATCTTGCATTACTACTTGTTTTTGCCTTTTCCCTATAAACTTTCTTGTAGATTATTCACTGTGCCACTTTTGGTTTCAGCAACCTGATGGAACTACAACTTCTACTTTGAAAAGGCCACAGGAAATGGTGAGTAGCGCTTTCTTTTCTCCAAGCTAAGCATCAATGCCTCCTCTGTTTAAAAACTGTTCTGTACGGTACTTAAAGTGCTTGCTACATATCTCATGTACTTGCACCAATAATTATTTGCTGAAGGAAACTGAACAACCAAAGAAGCATCCCAAAGGTGCTGAACAGGAACCATTACCTAATAGTCATGTGAGTACTATACAATGTGTTAACTCCTAACTGTGTATGCTTCTGCTTTCTACTTAGTTTTACTTTGCAGTTATGATTTGAATACTAACATGCATGTTTGTGACTTATCCTCACTATGAGGAAATGTTGAGTTCTCACTTCTCACTACTAGACCTGGTCTTTGCAGCTGTCTTGTATTCTTGAATTTGATGGTGCTTGTAAAGGAAATCCTGGGAAGTCAGGAGCTGGTGTAGTAGTAAGGCGGCCTGATGGCTCTGTGGTATGTACCCGAACTGGTATTGTGTGTGTTTGTTTATCTTTAATTACAATTTGATTATCTGATTATGACTGTGTTCTACTATTTCAACTGAAGATTGCTCAACTACGTGAGGGTTTGGGTATTGCAACAAATAACGCTGCTGAATATCGTGCATTGCTCCTGGGGCTGAGATATGCTGCCAACAAGGGATTCAAATATATCCGTGCTCAAGGCGATTCTAAGCTTGTCTGTAACCAGGTCTGTGGTTGTACCTTTGCTGCTTCGCAACCTTCATGTTGTACCATGGAACCAAATAGATAGCTGCTTGCTGTACAGTTAATTCTGACTCTTCACGGTCCACTAAAATGTTAAAATTCTGGACAAATTGAATTTCCAAAGTTTTTTCTTTTACTTTGTGCTTGTTTTTCCTATTAATTTTATTTGGTCATCCATACATCGCTACATCTATTAACGCAATTACAAGTTGAGGTGCACCGCGTTCCATATTATTTAATTAGAATCAGGAATAATTGGATTAACACCTTGGTTGCCAATGGCATACAAAATCTGGTGAAACGAATCAGAGCTCTTTCAAGAGTTTCTCTAGCAGCTCTATCAATGTTGACTACTTCTTTAACATAAGTAAACACATTAAAATTTCTGGAGCAGGTCCAAAATGTCTGGCGGGCTAGGAATGATAACATGGCTGACTTGTGCAAGAAAGTTAAAGAGCTGAAGGGAAGGTTTCTTGTATTTCAAGTCAACCATGTATTGAGGGTAGGCACTGTTCATTATCTTTTGATCTTGTTTTTAAATTTTTTACCTTCCATCATCCAGTTTCCAGGTCTGTAGTATGAATGCTCTGAACCAAATTACATACTTGTGCTCTTAGTACCAAAGCCTACATGCACTACTTATAGTTCGTCATGAAAGTAGTTCTGTTGAACCACCACCTGACTGAATCTCTTGATATTGATAATGGTTTTAGTTAGTTTTTGTCAGTGTTATGTAATAACTATGCCATACATTAATACGAGAAGGAAGCAACGAGAAGACCATCGAATGGCGATTCACCATTAATATTTGTATTGGATTGTCTCAACTCTCAATGTCATCTGACTTAGTTATTGCTGTACAATTCCATCTTATATCTAATATACGTAAACACTTAGATTCAGATCTCGCTGCATGCATAGACATTTGTTACTTGACATATTTATTGATGTACAATTTCCTCTTATGTCTAATATATGTAAACATTTAGATTGAGATCTCACTGCATGCGTAGACATTTGTGGTTTTATTTAATTTCTCTCTAGAGTCAAGAACCTGCATATTTCTGTCGTGTCTGTTCGTATATCAGCCCTTTGAACACTGTTCCAGTTGGAACTTTATATTGTAAGCATGGACAAGCTTGACATGGTGCCAGTTAAAAAACCTGTGATCCCTATCACTGATAATTTTCTTCTTTGCCATGTAGGAATTTAATGCAGACGCGGATGCTCAAGCTAACTTTGCTGTCGAACTTCCTGGTATGGAACCATTCTCGGAATCTCATCTTGCGAACCGTTATAGTGCTTATGTGTAACACCTGCCCGATGTCTTGCTCTCACAGCCGGCGAAATTCAAGAGCAGTCAAACTTCCCGTACTAGTGGTTTTGCTTCTTCGGAGTAGTTTGTGTATTTCTCCAGTCTATTTGCTCCAACCAAAGCTTATGTAACATTTGCTAAGTTCCCATTGACAGAAGCAACAGTTCTCTGTAGAGCAGCTGGTGCGTGATCTGCCGTTGACTTGCGGCTGGAGTTGAGATATTTGCATAAGGAGAAAGCGCAATCTGAGGATATTGTGTCTAGAGTTTCACATAAGGAGAAAGCGCAATCTGAGGATTTTGTGTCTAGAGTTTTGGGTGGTCTGGGGAGCTTGAGTAGCCTGACAGACAGAAACTTGCTGATATTCTTTTGGTTATGTACAATGTCAGCACCATTATATTTAATTATAACAAATTATTAAGGGGTAAAGGTATTTTGTCTGTCTTTCACCTTGTTCTGAGTGGTATATATTGTATGCTTGGGCCGATGATTCCATTTGCGTACGCCTTTTGTCGTGAGAGGGAGGCTGTGCATTGTCCATTTTTTTTAGAAAATAACCACATATATTTTCGCAAGATGCATGTCCAAAAGGCAATAAAACACCCAAAAGTTTTAAGGCGCATGCATGCACAAAGTCAACAAATTATATATACCTCTGTTTCTTTGAAAAATATAGACATATAAATTTCTAGAAAACATATATTCGATTAAACATTTTGGGATCACAAAAACTAAAGGATGAACTGAAATGATCTCGAATAGTAATAATTGGGCTTTCCAGTTCTGAATCACTTGAATCAGCAGCTCGAGCCCTCCTGATCCACACAACTAAATCGGGGTTTGGTATCAACTGAGCTACCTGTAGAGTCCACTGATTGCATTACCGTAGAACATTCAGAATTGGGATTGTCCAACATTTTTTTTGGGAGGGAATTTGGGATTGTCCAACTGAACTACAAACTGAAGCCAGCTTCCAAAACCTTTTATGATCAGATCGGCCCACTTAGGCCTGCTACTGGTTCTGGGCCGCATCGCCCAGGCCCAATCTTCTCTGTTCCCGTCGTCTACACACTGCGCAGCGCCGGATCAAACTCCCGAATCCCTCGCCGGAGCCGCCGCTCCTCCTCCGCCTTCCACCTGCGAGACACCTCTTCCCCGTCCAAAATCTCTTGCCGGACGGGCCACCTTCCAGCCGGGGTGGGAAGCGCTGAGATCGACGACAATGGCGGCGGCGGTGCCGCGAGGGGAGAGGTCGCGCTCGCGCACCGGCGGCGACGTGGGGTAGCAGCGAAGATCGGCGGAATAGCCGGACGAGGCGCCGGCGGGGCTCCGGTAGGACCAACTGCGCCTGCAAACCTTTTACTGGTATATACCATACTGCTCGCTTACTGAGAGTTGAACTGCGAGCCTCTGCAGCGAGGGGCGGAGGGGATTAGGATAGGGGGCAGCTATGCATCTCAGGATTAAGGCCAAAACAACACATAAGATCTGTAGGAGATTGAATAATTGAAATGCTCATATTTCATTGCCAGTCATGTTCATCGTTAGACCAAATCTCAGCCCTGAACACTAAATTCGCAGTGTAATTGCTGATATATGGGTGCTGCATCCAGTTTTGAATTGTTGGTTTTTCAACAATTTGGGTGTATTGAAAAATTACACACACAAAACCTAAGCATTCCCTTATCCTTCCCGTGGTCCGACGTTGATGTCTAGGCTAGGGAGGATAGAAGAAATTCATTGTGTAGGTTTCCTGAATTACTGTAACATATGAAGAAATGTTGCATCTGTCTGAAGTCTGAACTAGTGTACCCTGTCAACAGAAGATGCATCTGTATTCACTTTATTGTTGCTGGTAAAATGGTCAAGCCAATGTTCAGGGTTTTCTCTCAAGTTTTGAACATGCTTGATGGTTGTCTTGAACAAAATCGAACAAGCCCATCATCGTAGTGTTTGTTGAGAGTGTTGTCAAATTAAGGCCAAACAAGTGGCACATGGTGCAGGTTTGTGCCATAGTCCTCTGTCTCACTGAGAGACGGTCTCTAATGCTGATTTAATGGAGAAAAATTTCCATAACAGGGAAATCTACCCACTGGGCACAGGACTTTGGTGGGTGTGACATTGTCTGATTTTGGGAGTTGTGCAGCGGTTGGAAGGTGGGAGGGAAACGCTGAGGGGAATCACAAGGAAGTAGGTGGAAGGGAATCGTTACGTAGTTTAGGATAGGGATTGGGGCAAATCACAAGGAAGAAGGTCAGACTGAATCGTTCAGTGGTTTATGATAGGAATTGGCATTATTTGATTGGTAAAGATACTACTAGCTCCGTCCCATATCAAGTGACGATATATTACATGTATCTAGACGCTTTTTGGGTATATATATACATCCATATTTGGGCAAATTTGAGTCATTTAATATGGGACGGAGGGAGTACTTAAATTGCAGATGAGGTTGTTGTTCAGGAATCAGATTTTTCTAGCAATAACCTTTTATAACAATAGTTTCTCTAATTAGCTAATAGAATGACTGAATGGTCTTCTTTCCTTCTTTGGACCCTCTGCTTGTAGTAACATTTTTTCAAGAGTTCACAAATACTAGGCATATTCCATAAAGAAGCAGTAAATCTGGACCGTGAAATTGAAAATGAAACGCTCCTTCCTCTGGCACTCTCGAACACCCCGGAGGTTGCTTTGGTGACATATGGCCAGTGCCGTAACAGTCACCGACATGTAGGGCCTGACCTAGAATGAAATGCTCCTAGCTCTGGCACCCTCTCGATCCCCCCGGAGGATGTTTCGGTGACGTATAGACGGTGCCGTAACAGTCACCGACAAGTAAGGCCTGACCTAGACTGAAACGCTCTATCCTCTGGCACTCTCTCGAACCCCCCGGAGGATGCTTCGGTAGAATACAGCCGGTGCCGTAACAGTCACCGACAAGTAAGGCCTGACCTAAACTGAAACGCTCCATCCTCTGGCACCCTCTAGAACCGTCAGGAGGATGCTTAGGTGACGTACAACCGGTGCCGTGACAGTCACAACAAGTAGGGCCTGACCCACGAGTACCCTCCCTCCTTCCTCTCTCTCCTTCCCAGATCTGGCGCAGCTAGCCACATTTCGACGTACTCTTGTTTGCCGACCAGATCACCGCCGGTCACCGTGCAGCCCCCACCCCACCCACACACAACACACCTTCCTATTTTTCTTCCTCCTCCCGGTGCCTCTTCCTCCTCCGTTGGTCATCAAAAAAGTTCTTCTAGATCAAGAATTGAAAAAGCAAAGAGGGAATTGCTCGCCCGAAACGAATTCATTCGCCACTTCATCCATCAATAGGGTTTCACAAAACTCCAATGGAGTACAGCTTAGGGCAGCGCCAGTGTTCCCTACTAGCCCCTGGTGACGGTGAGCCGGACCGCATCAGTGCCCTCCCTGATGACTTGCTTCTCACTATTCTCGCCCGGCTCGGCTGCACCAGCACTGCCGCGTGCACCAGCGTCCTAAGCCGCCGCTGGTCCAGCCTCTGGACCAGACTCCGCGAGGTCATCCTCCATGGCGTTGCCTTGCAGCCGCTTGAATCGGTGCTTAACCACGTCTCTCCTGCGGTTTCCCTCCTTGAAATACATGTCCCTGAGGACTACTCGCCTGATCCTGCCCCTGTTAGCTCGCTGCTGCATGCCGCCGTGCGGCTCGCACCTGAGGAGCTTGTCCTCACCCTCCCGGCACGCTTAGTGAAAATCGACCTGCCACGCTTCCACCGCGCCACCTCCATCACGTTGACCTCGCGCTTCCTCATACTGCGAGTGCCAGCCGCCGCTGCCGGCGAGTACTGCCCCATGCTCGAGACACTGTCCCTCTCAGGCGGCCTCATCGGAAACCTCGATGCCTTGCTCTCCCGCTGTCCACGCTTGCGCGTGCTCAGGCTCGTGGCGCCCAACATTATGATCGACGACAAGGACCCTATGGTCGTCCACTCGGAGACGCTGCAGGAGCTCTTCATGGAAGCCAAGACGGCATGGTTGACATCATCACCCCTGTGCCCAAGCAACTGACGGTGCGTTTAAGAGCCCGCAAGGAGGTAAGCATCTCCGTATTGGCACGAAGGGTGGAGAATGTCTCATGGCACTGCTCCTACATAATGGGGTCTATTGGGTTTGGTCTTTGGAGTCTCGACAAATTGAGGTTGCAGACGGCACAGGGACAGGGACAGGAGATGCAGCTCCCTTCACTGCAGATTTATGCATGCATTGTACGTGTGTCTTCTCTCCTGCTGGATGATGTATATCTTCCTGCATTGTTCTTTCAGAACTTGTTATTTTTTATTACCCATGAAGCGGACAACCTTGCAGTGGAGATAGAGAAGCATATGGTTGCCCGCTTCTCTGTTTTGGAGCTATATCTCACAACAATTGGGCATGTTTATGGAGCGCTCATGTTTCATCTCCTTGAGATGAATCGAGTTCATAGATAAATGCAGAGGCTTAAGGTCGTCCTATGTAGATCAACGGTAATCCTCTGCTCTTATTATATACTCCTATATCACAATAATACATTGTGGAATAATTCACATATTTGGTTTTAGGAGTAGAAAGAAGCATGCGAAGCAGATTGTCCTTGTGAGCCTACCAACTGGAAAACACAAACCATCTGCTTGACTGCTCTCGAAGAAGTTGAGATCGACGGCTTTGAAGGAGAAGGTCATGAACTTGATTTCCTGAAACTGATATTAAGATGTGTGCCGAATCTTAGAAGATTGGTTCTGAAGCTGCCGGACGATGTCTTCTCGTTAGGGAAGGACGCATGCAACGGATTATTCAAAACCTTGAGTGGTGCGTATTCTCCCATGGAATGCCATATCTATCTTGGCTCTGGCCAGGTATGTTGTGCATGTATAATTAGCATGCTTCCTAGGTGCAACAGGGACATACATGACTGTGTCTGTATGTGAATCTTTTAAGTGTCGTCTAAACCTAAACTCAAGCCGTGAGTGCTGTTCGTATTGAGACCTGGAGGGTGGATGGAATGTGGTTAAAATTTGGAACTTTAAAACTTCCTCATTTCCTGTTGCATTCTGTTCTGGAACCCTTTTTTTTTAATGCGGGCGTCTTCGCTGTTGTGCTTTATACAATCTGCTGTGGCATTCTGTTTTGCACCTCTGTTCAGTATAGCCAATAAAAGAGTTTCAAGATTAGCTGGTGTCGTCTAATCTGAATTCCATTGGCCTTCAGCTTCGGCAGAAACTTAAATTCCGTTAAGTTTATGCTGTCAGCTTGTGCTGTATACGCTATTTGGGCCCTGGCCCAAGTGCTAAAGAGCCCACCGGGAGTCCGAGACGGACTCCGCCAGGGTGATTCGGTGTGCCTATATCAAGATTCAAAACCACCTCCTTCCTCCCAGATCGAAATTCGAAACCCTCCAACAAATCCATCCCAGATCAAGAATTCGAGACCCTCCAACACGAACCCTAGAAAAAAAAAATCCCCCTCTCTGTCTCGGCGAAAAACCCCATCCCTCAGCCTGATCAAGCCCACCAATGGCGGCCGATAGCAAGAAGACGAGCTCTACCTCCACCAACAACACGAGGAAGCCAAAGCAGCGGCGGCGGACTGGTCCGGCGACGGTGACAGTTCGCCGGATCAAGCCCCTGATGACGCGCTGGTCGATCCAGAAGGTCCTGGAGCGCGAGAGGCGGCCTTTCGCCATGGCCAAGGGCCGCTTCTTCGACGAGCTGAGCCCGGAGGAGAAGATGGAGGCGGCCGCGGAGCAGGAGAAGGAGGAGGACGAGTCCAGGCGTTCCGGGCCAAGGTCCGCGCCGAGTTCCTCGCCACCCCACCGGGTTCGTCTCGTACCCCGTCCCCGAAGAGTTCAGGCTGGAGATCCCTCTGGGAATGGCAGTCAGCAGAGAAGTCCTGGATTCGCGGTTCGAGATTGGTTGCCGAGTCCTCGAGTCGCGGACGGATCTTGGTTGTGTAGCGGTGAAACTGTAAAAAGAAAAGAAAAAATGTAAACGATTCAGGGATGCTACTCGATCCCTGATTGTCGTGATGTATTTGGTCGTAAGAACTAGATGAAATATAATGTAATGGAACCGTGCTGCTTTTCCAACAAGAATGGGACGGAACCAACTGGTGCAACCAAAGAGAATATTTCCCTTGTACGCGGAACCGTCCGGTGACTTTCTCGTCTCCCGTGACTCTCCTTCTCGTCTCCCCTCCTCACCTCACCTCCTCTCCCGAAACTCGGACCCGGATCGTCTAACGTGAAAGAGGGAAGTCAGAACTGAACGGAAATCTGCCGTTGGCTGCACGTGAAATCCATCCAACGAGCCTGGCGAGTCCTCGATTGTTCTCGGTCCATGGCGCGCAAACAAAGAGCTCCACAGCGCGCGAAATCCTTAGATGGCTCCTCGCCTTCTTGTTTTTCTGGCGCCAAAACAAAGGCGTGGTTGATCATCTAAACTTGGACGGCGGAAGAAGCCGACGGCTCAGAGCACCGCACGTCGCCACCGCCGCCGAACTGCGCTCCGTTGTTACTGCCGTCGTTGTAGACCTATAGTTGCTGTCAACTGCTCTCGATCTCCAATAAGGTAAACGACGATGAGATCGTTGGCTTTTCTTTTTCTCATCTTCTTCCTTGGACTTCCTTCTTCCTCTCACCTTGTTTCCTACTCTTGCTTGTTTTCTTCGTCAGACCAGTACATCGAATTGTTAAAACCATTATGGATAGCGAGATCAACGAGGAAAAGCAGGCCATGGCCGGTTCGAACGGGTAAGTGACGAGCATTTACTAATTTTCAGGCAAAAAGTTCGCACTCAACTAAATATTGGTTAGTGATTTACTATTTTCTATTTTACTATTGTACAGAACAAATGACATACCAAGTTGGGTACCACAAATTGGCATGAAGTTCAACACTTTGGATGAGGCTTGGTATTTTTGGCAGCATTACGGGGGTAGGATTGGGTTTGGTGTCAGGAAGAGATACTCAAATGTAAGCAAGTTTGATGGAACAATTACTTCAAGCAGATTTGTGTGTCGTAAAGAGGGTCTTTGGGCAAAAGACAAAAGAGATAAGCACATTAAGCAACCTCGAGCAGAAATTAGGACCAATTGCCAAGTTCGTATGAGTCTTACAATAGACCGAGAACTTGGAAATTATGAAGTTTATGATTTTGATCTTGTACACAACCACATGTTGCAGCTGCAAGAAACATGCCACCTCATGCCATCACAGCGAAAAATATCTGAAATTCAAGCTATCGAGATCGACATTGCTGATGATTCAGGCATTCAGCCCAAAGCTGCACATGAGGCAGCTAGCCGGCGAGTTGGTGGATCATCCTTTATTACCTATACTCGCCAGTATCACAAAAATTACTTGCGTACCAAGCGCCAAAGGGAGCTAGCATATGGTGAAGCAGGGAGTATGTTGAAGTATTTTTCAAGATAGAATTGCTGAGAACACATCATTCCAATATGCCATACAATTGGACTGTGAAGAGCAGATCACAAATATATTTTGGGCTGATGCTAAGATGATAATCGATTATGCTCATTTCGGTGATGTTATAACTTTTGACACTACTTTTGGAACAAATAAAGAACATAGGCTGTTTGGTGTATTTGTTGGGTTCAACCATTTCAGAGAAACGATTATTTTTGGTGCTTGCCTTTTGTATGATGAAACATTTGAATCTTTCAAATGGCTTTTTGAAACGTTTGTGTCAATTCATAATCAGAGGCACCCTAGAACCATATATACAGATCAAGATGTTGCAATGGGAAAGGCAGTGGAGCATGTATTTTCAACAACACGGCATGGGTTATGCACTTTTCACATAATGCAAAATGCTGTGAAACATCTATCTCGTCACAGGGAGAAGGAAGAGGAAGAGGAAGAGGATGATGGGTCAAATATTCTTGCAGATTTCAGTGCTTGCATGTTCGAGTATGAGGACAAGGCAAAATTTGAGGAAGCTTTTGACATCATGAGAACTAAAGTAGAGAAACATACCTGGTTTGATAGCATCTATAAGGTGAAAGAGAAGTGGGCTGAATGTTATATGAGAGATGCTTTTACCTCGGGAATGAGAAGTACACAACTAAGGAAAAGCTTGAAAAGCATCATTTGAAAGCAAATCTTGATGTGATTCGTTTTTTCAAGCATTTTGAAAGAGCTGTGCAAGGGAAACGAGACATTGAGTTGGATTCAGAGTTTGAGTCAAGGGAACTAGTACCTAGGATCAAAATGAGAACACCTATGCTGGTCCAGGCAAGTCAAATTTACACTCCTGGTATATTTGAATGTTTCCAAACAGAATATGAGAGATCTATGGCAGCCTGCACTAAACAACTGAATGCAGACTACGAGTTTGCTGTAACAATTAGTAGTCCTTTTGTAGACCCAACATACGAAGAAGAATGCAAAGTTATTGGCAATCCATTTGAACAAAGGGTATCATGCAGTTGTGGACAATTTGAGAGAGCAGGGATATTATGTGCACATGCCCTGCGGGTTCTTGATTTGATGAATATCAAGTTACTACCAACACATTATATTTTGAAGCGATGGACTCGGGAAGCACGGTCCGGAACTATTCAGGACAGAAGTGGAAGGAATGTTATTGAGAATCCAAAGTTGGATGCTGTTCGGCGCTACAAATTTCTTCAACAAAAATTTTCAAACTTGGCCACGAAGGTAGCTGGTTCCCAAGAATGTTGTATTTTACTTGAGAATTCACTTGATACTGTTGGTAAGGAGGTTGAGGCTAGAATGAAAAACGGAAGTGAAAGTAAAGACAATGAAAGATGTGATACGCAAGTGATGCCTAAATCAAATGAACTTTTATCAGCTGCACGCCTAAACAAAAAATCTCCAAAGAAGAAAACTGCAAAGATAAAGCTAAGTTGGGTTGACAAGTTTCACAAGAAAAGGAAGACATGACGAGCTACTGGATCACAAGAGTTACCAAAGGTGCAACAAAGTAATTATTTACATTTTATTGGTTTCCCACATATATAAAATAATAATTTGCTAGAATTCTTATGCTCTATTTGGTTTGCAGCAACAAGAAAATAGGAAGAAAACTTCCCAACGGCAACAGAATGATAGGAGGAAAAAATCCCAGCAACAAGAAAATAGACCAAAAACTTTCCAACAAGAGGAAAACAGAATGAAGACATCACAAAGTCAATCAGAGAGTGGTCTTGGGAGCATTCTGAATGATCCTGAAGGTCATGGATTCCTTACAAGTTTCACTTATTTGCTGACGGTATGTTTTAATTATCAAGAGTTTTGAGCTACTATAGTAAATCATGTTTCATTGTTCTAAAATATCAATTGTTTTTAACACTGCAGGTTGGGAGTGTCGACATTGATGCAGAAGAATTTTTTCTGTCACATGGCAAACTTCAGTAGTTAGTTTTGACCTTTAGTTTGTCTGTAGTTGCATGCTTCAGTTAAGAAAAGGCATTGGCCATGATGTATGCTTCAGTTTAAATCTGAACCCAGTACTAAATCATCCAAATTTCGCATGCATGTTTTACTTTAAATCTGAACTGAGTTCACTTGTTATGATATCTTCTGCGAGCAAGAGAGCAACGAGAATTTGTTTTTACCTATTATACTCTGATTTTGGGCCGCAACTCGTATTTTGCACAGACTCGAATTGGAATCGCCAGGCTCGTTGGATAGATTTCGCGTGCAGGAACGACGGGCCAAAAGTCAGTTCTGACTTCCCTCTTTCGCGTTAGACGATCCGGGTCCCCGAAACTCCCTCCCACGAAGCCTTGGCGTCCACCTCCAGATCCGCGCGTTTCCCCACCGCGTGAACCCCATCTCGGCCAGATCCAGGGCGAGGCCGGCGGCGGACGGGCGAGGGGCGAGGCAGGCGGCGGGGAACACAGCGGAGCCGGCGAAGGGGAAGGCAGAGGAGGGGAACTTGCGATTTGGAGTTCCTCGATCTGAAGAAACTTGCGGTTTCCGACTTGGACTCAAGGTAAATAGCAGTACTTTTTGGTTCATGCTTGAATCTTTGAGGGAGATTTCTCTATGCACCGTCGATCTAATCCTTTTTTGGTCCATGCTTCGATCTTTGAGGGAGAATTTTTTTTTGAGTAACTTGTTGCGTGTATGCATTGTCATTTTTTGATAGCCATGTATGACTTGTAGATGGTAAAGAGGATGGATAGGAGGCGGAATTTCCTGATTAGGGGAGCTGCAACGTTTGTGGTTTTCGCATTGGTTGCATTGGTCATTCGGGATAGAATAAAAAAGAGGAGACCCCGGGTTACCTATGGACCTATTTGGGAGAGAGACCTACAAAGAATCAATTATCTGAACAATAAAATTTTCAAGTGTGATGTGAGATGCAGAAATATGCTAAGGGTTGAAAGAGCACCCTTTTTTCGATTGTGTGAAATTTTGAGGGAACTTTTGTTGCTGAGAGACAGTATACATGTATCCGTGGAGGAGCAAGTAGCAATGTTCTTGAATACTATTGGCCATAACCTTAGAAATAGGGTTATTGGGGCTAATTTTGACAGGTCAAATGAGACGGTAAGCCGCTATTTTAGACTAGTCCTTCACGCAATAGCTGAGCTACGAGCTGAATATATCAGGCCACCTTCCTTGGAAACTCCAGCCAAAATTGCAGGGCACCCATGGTTTGACCCATATTTTAAGGTATTTTGAGAAACTTGTCCTTCCATATTTAGGTGTGAAATTTTATGGCTTATAACCCTTTAAAATATATAGGATTGCATTGGAGCAATTGATGGTACACATGTTCGAGCATCAGTTAGTAAAGATATGGAACCTTCCTTTCGTGGTCGGAAGTCTTTTTCTACTCAAAATGTCATGGCAGCAGTAGATTTTGACCTTCGGTTCACATATGTTTTGGCGGGTTGGGAGGGGACAGCACATGATGCGACCATTTTAGCAGATGCTATAGAGCGGGAGAATGGCCTGTATGTCCCTCGAGGTAATAATTTTCTTAAAACAAATTTGCCCAATATAATTTGCATAGAATTTTGTCACCAATTTGTTTTCATGTGTTAGGAAAATTCTACCTAGTTGACGCTGGTTATGGAGCCAAGCCTGGGTTTTTGCCACCTTTTCGTGCCGTGAGGTACCATTTGAATGAGTGGGGCAGCAATCCAGTACAAAATGAAAAGGAATTGTTCAACCTTAGGCACTCATCTCTACGAGTGACGGTTGAACGTGCCTTTGGAACTCTCAAGAGACGATTCAAAATTCTTGATGATGCAACCCCATTTTTTCCTTTCCCGGTTCAAGTTGAACTCTCAAGAGACGAGTGTAGTAGATTAAATTCCCATGTACAGTGTAGTATGACATATGCTCATGATTTTTCCAACAAACTGAATATTTTAGGACTAACTAATTAGACATGTTTATTGCTGAATAGTACAGAGCAGTTTGTTGAATGGGAGAAAGCAGTTTGTAAACCCAAGATTAAGATAAATATATCTTACTCTCAATGTTTGAATTGGAGAAGAGTGGGAAATCTTCTTCTAGGGGGACTATATATATCTTCTGAGTTCTACAGTAATCAAGTATCAGATCTTTCCATAGCTGCACTTGCTTTTCACGTGTTTCTCTCACAGGCTGCAAACTGAAAGACAAATGTTGTCATGCTATAAATCTTAGTCCTGATATGTAACATATGGCCACAAGAAGTTTTAACAGAGAATTTCCATAGCTAGTTTAAAAATAGTGTAATTAATTATGCAACTCAACCAGTAAAAAGGATCTTTTTATTGAACCAAATATCGTTCTAGGAATGTCAGATAATAGCATCAAATACCAAGATCAGGGTTGACATTTTTATCAAACCAAATATAGTTCCAAGCAGGGAGGGAGATGCTAGGAATTATGGACTCGTAACAGCGACGATAAATTGTAGTGTGAAGACACAAGTACCTAAGCTTCCAAACACAGCGGTCATAATATGTAAAATGCCTCTTCAAGGAATTGTTCACAAGCTATCCACTTCCTCACATGTTGATATACCACGGGATCAGCGTTAACTTGAGTCTTTTTACAAAAGGGATGGCGTGCAAATGAAAAATCACTAACAGTCTAATCCCCGTAGAATTACTTAACTTCATTTACAAAGACAAACAGTCTTGGTAAAGAAAAAAAAAGATGTACTTTTTTGTAAAGAAAAAGATGTACTATGTACTCCCTCTGTTCCATAATTCTTGTCTCAAATTTGCCCAAAAATGGATGTATCTATTCCTAAAAATTGTCTAGATTCATGTAATATTTCGACAAGAATTATGGAACGGAGGAAGTAGAGGACATCGATGTTTGTCTCCAAAGTACAGCGATCACCGATCATTCATTTGTGACGATGCAAATATATTACTACTTTTCAGTTCTAATCAGAATCAGTGCTCCTCAGATCCATCAAGGAAGACGGCTCGCCGCAATCCCCACCCACCCAACGCCCCCGGCTCTCCGGCGCCTCGCCGTTCCTGCTCTTCCTCGTTGGGACATCGCCCTTCCCGCCGTCTCCGCTCCTGGTGACTCGGCGCTGCAGCGCAGGATGCAGAGGCCGGGGGATTTCAAGCTTCCCCCTTTCTTCAACTACCCGCCCTACTTCACGTAATCTCCCCCTCTCTCTCTATATATATATCCCTCTCCTTCTTCTTTGCGTGCTGTGTTAGTATGTAGAAGGAAAGAACAGGGGTAGTATTGGGCTGTTGATGCAGGACATGGACATTGCATTCTTTCTTGACCAAACTGTAGTACTTTCTGTGTCACGAATTTAGCTCAACTTCCTGTTCCAGATGGTAGAAGTTTTGTGTCAGATCGGATGGTTGCCTGCTAGTTCTTGTTTTCTGTCTCTGGAAATTATTGAACTTGTTGGACAGATAAAAGTAGACTGTTAGTGATTTTTCGTTTGCACGCCATCCCTTTTGTAAAAAAACTCAAGTTAACGCTGATCCCGTTGTATATCAACATGTGAGGAAGTGGATAGCTTGTGAACAATTCCTTAAAGAGGCATTTTACATATTATGACCGCTGTGTTTGGAAGCTTAGGTACTTGTGTCTTCACACTACAATTTATCGTCGCTGTTACGAGTCCATAATTCCTAGCATCTCCCTCCCTGCTTGGAACTATATTTGGTTTGATAAAAATGTCAACCCTGATCTTGGTATTTGATGCTATTATCTGACATTCCTAGAACGATATTTGGTTCAATAAAAAGATCCTTTTTACTGGTTGAGTTGCATAATTAATTACACTATTTTTAAACTAGCTATGGAAATTCTCTGTTAAAACTTCTTGTGGCCATATGTTACATATCAGGACTAAGATTTATAGCATGACAACATTTGTCTTTCAGTTTGCAGCCTGTGAGAGAAACACGTGAAAAGCAAGTGCAGCTATGGAAAGATCTGATACTTGATTACTGTAGAACTCAGAAGATATATATAGTCCCCCTAGAAGAAGATTTCCCACTCTTCTCCAATTCAAACATTGAGAGTAAGATATATTTATCTTAATCTTGGGTTTACAAACTGCTTTCTCCCATTCAACAAACTGCTCTGTACTATTCAGCAATAAACATGTCTAATTAGTTAGTCCTAAAATATTCAGTTTGTTGGAAAAATCATGAGCATATGTCATACTACACTGTACATGGGAATTTAATCTACTACACTACTTTTGGTTATGCTTTTGTGCATATGTTTCGCCATTGCACTTAATTTACAGGTTTTATATCATGTAGGATCTTTAAGCTATGAAGCAAAGGAAGTGTTCCTTGCAGCTCTTGTTAATGAAGGTTCATTCTGCTGACTGTTGGCCCACCAGTGCAATGTTATTTAATTTCGTGTTGTGCACCTGCTTAAGACAAGTTAAAACCGCAGGGCGTGCGGAGTGGATGGACAAAGGTCATAAGAGATGCCTTATCCTTTGGCTTCGGATACAGGATTGGGCCAACTACATATTAGACTTTGTAAGGCTTCTTTTTTGTTTGACAGGTTTGAGAGGAGATATCAATTATGAACACATAATGGCACGATCTTCATCATGTCATGATATTTGACCTCATCTTTTGCTTGTAGGTAAGAGATAATGGATTGGAAGTAACGACTATTGAAGATATACGCTCTGGAATTGAAACAACTGGAACCGGTAAGTATAGCACAACTTCTGGGTGATGTGATCATATTTTCTTGCCTTGAATTAACTTGCGTTAGAAACAGTATTATCTATGTACGGTTGGACATGGCTGTTAGCGCTATTTTATGCATAAATGAATGGTGGCTCATCGCGAAAGCTTAGCCCATGCCCCGCAGCCCATAATAAAGCTATTCTTGTCCTGCCAAAAAGTGTGTTTGCTTACTTGTATCGTTTTATCCCGTGGCATATGTTACAGAGCTTGCGGGAATTGATCGTGGCGTTCTCATGCGTGCTTTGAGGCTACTGGAACAAAAGGGCAAGGCGACCATCTTTAAGGGCACTTCAGCAGATGACGAAGGTGTTAAATTTTCAGTGTAAACTTCGCCTGCAGTCCCCAGTTAGCAGAAGCAGATCAGTGTCTGTTTTTTTTTTCTTTTTCCTTTTTTGACAGGTGCAGATCAGTGTCTGTTAAACATAATACATCCTTGTATACCTGTGGACTGATCACATACTTCCCTTTCTCTATTTCTGAAGTGTTAATTGCCGCATTCGCCTTTGCTTGAATCGTTGTAATTATAATTCCATCCGTTTCTTTAGCATCAATATCTGTAAATGATGACTGGTCTTCCAATTCTATTTAACTTGCATCTAATCAGAGCTACATACTACAAAGAAGCTGTTAAGTGATTTTTACAGATGGATCTATTTGTAACTTGATCGAGATCTCTTTTCAAAATTGAGGGTGGTGAAAGTTGATCCTCTTAAGTAACGAAATTTTGATAGTTGCACATTTATTTAGAAGGAAAATTATTTGTAACGTTAGATTTGGAAATGAAGTTGCACACAACTTTTTTCCTTCGTTTTAGTCTGCATTTGATATCGAGGTGAATTATCTTATTATCATAATCCAGCTTTGTCTATTTTACCTGCTTTCCACAACATATTCCAACACTTGCAAACCAAGCCTTAAACTAGTCGTGACTTTTTTTTCCTCAAAGGAATTAAAAAAACAGATTTTAAACCACATTTCCTTGAACTCATTTGCAGTAGCAAACTAAAACTTTCTTTGGATTGGCTAAAAGAATACTTCCTCTGTTTTGCCCAGTCAATTCGGCTTCCCAAAACGTCTTATAAATTTTAACAGAGGTAGTAATAATAGATAATTTTTGCAACGATTAGAAGTGTCAATTTATGATACACCCGTCTAGATGTATTCTAGAAAGAAAGAGAAGCTATCTCTAATGTACCAGATCGCGGGAACCTTTTAACTCCTGCTCGATCAATCGGTATCTCATAAAACCAAGGCGAAGGGCAAGACTGACTGAAGTCTTGACATACACAGAAAGCATAAGGCCCAGTTAAAACAAATGTTTCTTCTACGGGTAAATATGATATGACAACATCATCTTTGACAGTACAAGGCAGAATCACAAATGTGCTACTGTGAGACCAGAAACAGGGAGCATCAAGGCATTTCGAAAGCAGATGAAGAAACAAAGCTCTAGGCCGCATAATCTAGTCCATCCTGCCCTTGAGCACCCGCTCTTGTACTTCAGTTGGTGTCCTGAAAAAACCCAAAGAACATGCCAATGAAGTGGGTTGGTTAATCCTCGGTTAATAGAACTAGAGAAACGGCTTAAACTTGAATATGATGCGAATTTGAACTTCCTAACCCATACACTCTCATCAACAGTATACAACACTAGAGGGAATTTAATTCAGACGGGCGATAACAGCAGCGAGGAGTGAACTTACACAACAAGAACATAGCCTCCCCACCCACTGAGGCAATCACGATCAACTGATGACAACAGAGCTTGTGATATAGTCTCGAAGAGTTCTTCAGGTTCCTTTCTCATGGAAATAAGATGGTGTCAGGCAACTTGTACCACATAATATAATGGTAGAAAAGCTGGCAGCTAAGACTAAAGACAGAATGCAAATTTGATATATTCCATGGTTTTCATCTCACGATAACAAGTCATAAAGCATGTTGTACTGGCTAAAATTGACCACACGAAAACATACCATGTTTGGCTTGTACATGGATTCACAAGCACCATATAAAGACTCTGATGCTGTCCCTGAGACAACAAAATCCTTGGCCAGTTCCCTGCATATGATTAAATGTCTACAATTAGCTTACACGAAGATGACTATATGAGAGCGAAACATAATGAGGCCTTCACAGAAGATAGGTACCCAAAAAAAAGCATAATTAAGTGGTGTATTATGAAATATAGAAGCACCAAAGTTTTGTTTCAGTACATATGAAATGAGATGCGGGGGAAATGATTTATTGTCGCTTTCAAAAAGGAACAAAAAACAAAGGCAGCAATTCTGTAAGTTGAATACAAACTTACCAATGGGCAGAATACATGGGATTGGCACAAAGACATTGTGTACATTGTGTTCGAGTATGCTGGAACAGGGAATCAGACAAATAATAACTGGAAACCCAGAATTTATATTCTGAGATTGCTTCTATGTTTTCCCTAGAAAAAGAGCAATATGGCTAGTAATGAAGTAGTGGGTATTTACAAACAATAATCTCGAGGTGCTTATGGTGGTTGCCCCAAACCAACTCCCGCATCCCATCAAGAGTAGTCGTGTGGGGAATTTTTTTTAAGAATTGGAGGCCATTACGAGGTTAACGTTGACAGACCAATATACTTCCCCTACAACGTGGAATTTGACTCAGATGAAGAACAATTAAAACAGGCACCGTAATCACTAAAGCAATACAGTAAACAGTGAGAAACAGATAATCAATCAGATGTGCATGAATTATGAAATACATCTAGAAAAATATGTGTGAAGAAGCAAAACCGAAAACAAATCTGATACTTACTTTGCACCAATGCAGTCCATGGTACAAATAAATGGCTCATTATCCTCTCCAAGTCCAGCAATAATTGGCTGGCAGAAGTATGGCCCAAATCTGGAATGTTTCATTAGGATAAGAAGTTAGACTAACCTGTCTGCATAATCGAATCTTAGGGAATGAAGAAACATGGCTTATCATAGATAAGCTGCAGGTCAAATATTAGCACAGAAAGGCTAATCACTAAGCTCATAATCCAATCTCTGACGCAGAAGTACAGGAACACTTTCTTACAGCTATATGGCACTAGATTGTTAACGTGTTCAAAATTGCATTACTCTGCAGAATACTAGACCCGATTGGCGTTCAAATTATACATGTGTGCACACTCTATTTGGGTTCTGGCGTGAGTAAACATCCTCACCTCTTCTCGTAGAGAAGCGCAGAGACAAGGCTGGCAAAGGTCTCAGGCTTCATGTCCCTCTCCTCCCGCAGCTGATACAGCTTGTGCTTGAACACCAGCCGCTGGTACCTACGCACGGAAACAAACAAACCAACCCTAAGCAGCCGCCGCAAAAAAAACAGAGGCAGGCAGTAACCAAACCCCACGAAAAGGTGGGAGGGGGGATCTGATTTGAAGGGGCAGCGAGGAGCGGCTCACAGCGTCTGGGCGTCGGTGGCGAGGCCGGAGAGGCCGAGGTAGAGCTTGCCGTGGATCTTGAACACCCTCTGGAAGTCCGTGGCCACGGTCTGCAGCTGCACGCCCAGGCGCCGGTCGCTGGCGATCGCGAAGCAGTTCTTCCCCACCATCGCCACCACGGCGGAGCCATTGTACTCGAAGATCTGCGATACGCGGGGGGCACCGGACCGTTAGTGCAGAAAACAGAGATCCGGGGCGAGGGCACAGGGAAGGGGACTCACCGACATGGCCGGAGTCGCGAGGTTCGCGGAGACGGCGGAGCGTGGAGTTCGATGGGGAGGAAGAGGAAGGCTGGGCTTATGACCAAGCTGGGCTTCTTGCAGAGCAAGAAGAAGGTTCGCATTAAAAAAAAAACTTCTGGATTAAATATCAGCAAAGAAAAAACATGGATCAAACATCAGCAACTTTCGGCCCGCGGGCCTTAAACAGGCCGTGGCCGAGTGCACGGCCCGCGCGCTCTCCTCCAGGGCCCACACGCTTACGCTGACTTTGCCGTGAATCCCCAAACCGCGTGGTAACCGAATCAAAGGCAACCTTCCCCACAAAATTCCCCAATCTTCTCCTCCCCGGAAAAATCCCCAAATCCGATCTCCTCCCCGAGAGAGAGCAAGGCGTCGGAAGCGGAGAAGATGGGCAACCCGGAGAAGCTGATGGCGCAGATCTTCGACCTCAAGTTCACGTCCAAGTCGCTGCAGCGGCAGGCGCGCAAGTGCGAGAAGGAGGAGAAGGAGCAGAAGCTCAAGGTGAAGAAGGCCATCGAGAAGGGCAACATGGACGGCGCCCGGATCTACGCCGAGAACGCCATCCGCAAGCGGACGGAGCACATGAACTACCTCCGCCTCGCCTCCCGCCTCGACGCCGTCGTGGCGCGCCTCGACACACAGGCCAAGATGCAGGTCATCGGCAAGTCCATGGGCAACATCGTCAAGTCGCTCGAGTCCTCCCTCAACACGGGCAACCTCCAGAAGATGTCCGAGACCATGGACAGCTTCGAGAGGCAGTTCGTTAACATGGAGGTCCAGGCCGAGTTCATGGAGGGCGCCATGGCCGGCTCCACCTCGCTGTCCACGCCCGAGACCGAGGTCAACAGCCTCATGCAGCAGGTCGCTGATGACTATGGCCTCGAGGTCTCTGTCGGGCTGCCACAGGCCGCCGCGCACGCCATACCCGCTGCCAAGGACAAGGAGAAGGTCGACGAGGACGACCTGACCCGCCGCCTCGCCGAGCTCAAGGCCCGCGGCTGAGTTCAGGTCTAGCTCTAGCCCCACAAACGAATATACTTGTCTCTGTTGTACTTGTACCGGTGGCGTATTATTATTTACTCCCTCCGTTCCTAAATACTTGTCGCTGTTTTAGTGCAAGCTACTTGTCGCTGTTTTAGTTCAAGTTTGCACTAAAACAACAACTGTGTTAGGAACGGAGGAAGTACTTATTACACTATGACTATGAGAACTGAGTATTGTAACTTGTTGCAACTATGATAACTGTGTTATAGATTAAGATTTGTACAAAATGATATATTTTCATGCGTGTGTAGTCCCTAGCCTGGTACCACTATCATGACTTAATGTCGGTGGCAGTGCGTGAAAGGTTCGTGTTATCACTGAACTATACCATTGTTCTGCTGTCACAAGGCATCTCGTGTTTGACTGATTGTATTAATGATATGCAATTTAGGGTGTGATATTCCATATAGTGATCGCTAGGATACTACGCCTGTGTTGGAATTTGCACCATGGTTTATCTTTCTAGTGTTGTTCAATAAAATCAGTTGAAATTCTATGTTAAGGTACCAGATTGTAGGAAGTACTTGCAAGTTGCTAAATATTGTTATCGGAATGACAATGCTGGTCTGGTGCTGATGCTCTGTTGAATATTAAAATATTGTTTTTTTTGAACTTATTGGATGATACGTACTGTATTTACTTTATACCATCTGGTTACAGTGTTGTATATGGCAACTGGCACCAGCGTAAGGTGTAGTGATTAGTTTCAGTGTCTGTTATTTCCTTTTGGTTGGTTGTTATCTTTAGGGTTTATTTCTGTACTTTAGGTTGTAGCACCCCTATATAAGTAGGCCCCTTGTTATAATTTGGAAATAGTAGGAACAATATCCAAGTTCTCCTATCTATTTCTTCGCGCTGCTCCATGTTTGGGTCCAGGAACACCTTAATCATGACTAATGGAGCCATTAGCCCATGCCATCTAGAATTGCACGTCTTAGAGATTGTCAGTCAATCCAACCCAGTTTTGTACTAGTTTTCTACATCAGAATGCTACTTCATGAAATTTTGAAGTAACATATTTGACAGACGCAGTTTTGTAGTTCTCTACATATCAAGATGCTACTTAATGAGATTCTGAAGTAAAATATTTGGCAGATTCATCACAGGGCTGGCATGTTTACTGCACTAATGTTATTGTGCTTTCTTAAAGCAATCTGTTTCATATGCAAATATAAAACCAGCAGCATGATACAAGAGGGTATCACTGATGCAGTTTGTTAGCATGTTAACAGAGTAGCAGTATACTAGAAATTGCCTTAGGTAATATTCTGCATCACCCTTTATAATCTGAATTCAATGTCAAAGCAGTGAATTTTGTACAATACATTCTCTCGTATTCCGTTTCCGACCTTTCCTGTTGCAAACTAAACTAAGCACTGGGTCCATGTCACTTTGATGAGTCCTAAGATTGATTGGTCTGATGATTTTAGTTTTTACTGTCGGCTTTTGGATCTTGAAACTTAATTGCAAACTTTGATAAGCTCCATCACATGGACAAATGCCAGAAATTGTGTTGTGTCTACTAAGAAAAACAAGCAGAGTAATAAAAGACTGATTGCTCACTTGCTGGGGTTCTTTCGTATTACTATATTAGCACTAGTTATTTTAATCCCTGAACGTCATCAAACGTTATTGTTTGTTCGACACCGAATAGTGAGTATCAAATAAGTTCCCAAATTTGTTAATCAGTATCATAGTACAATTTATGATTCTGTTAAAAACAGTCAGTGAGAACTGAACGTTGCATAGATCTTATAATCAAGATATTCAAGCAGTATTGCTCCGTATTTTTGATTCACTGAACATTGTTCTTCCATAAACTAATATCAACTCTCGCCATTTTGCAGATACGACTCTTGCAACGTCCCCTTGAGCCGCTCCGCTATTAGCCGATGCCCATGTCTAGGGTTGTTCATGTCTGATAGTTTGGTAAATACTGTTAAAATGAGGCGTGCTTATCTTGGATCTGTGTGTGGGACTGATCTAAACATTGATGTGTGATATTATGAGTCAAATAAAATGTAGGCATGTGAATGTCTTGTGTTGTTGTCCATGTTGCATCTGTCTTGTCTTTCCGTTTACTCCCGCTTGCTTGACATATATTTGTGCAAAGATTCTTCCTGTGTTAGATTGCCATCGTGCTCTCTCTCAATTCACCGTGTTTGCTGACGCTATAATGCACTGACAAAGTCGACTGTCAGCAAATATGCATATGGAATGACTCAGCCAAATGTCCATATGCATGTGGAACGACATCTAGGTTTAAATTCTGCTCTGGTGGGTGTGTGTCGCAGTCTTTCTTTGGACGACAGGCCGACAGCTTGTTTTTCTCAGAGGCAGCAAATGTTTTGTGAGTCGTTCTAAAGAAGAACATGGACCAGGTGACAGCAGGGTAGCCATACATACGGTGGCAACGGGTTGTCACCTCTCCCTAGGCTTCAAAAAAGATCAAAGACATGATCACGACCTAAAAACCAAGTGGATTAGTAATTGCAGCGTATGATCGCTAGATTATCACACTGAACAAACAATCTGGTAACAGAAACCAAACAGCTTCAAGGAATTCTCCAGCAGCACCCAAAAAATAGCAGAGAGCAGAGAAACAAAAAAAGTGGTGGTTCGCTGGAGTAGGCTGCGAGGCCCAAGCGGCCAAGGAGTGCAGCGGCCCGTTATCCTTCCACCGTTGGAAGCGGGCAGTTGTCGCTGCTCTGTGAAGCCAGCCTCACGCTGTGCCTGCCAACATTATGGGCCGCGAAGCCTAGCTTTCGCTTAAGCTCCAACGGCCCACTACGCAACTTGGAACGGGCGGGCCATCAGTAGCACACCCAGACCAGGCCCGCAGCGCTACGGCAACGTCCACACCACCCTTAAAGCCCCCACTCGGGTTACAAGCTCTCGCTACTGAGCTCAGCGAGTTGAGTGAGTGCAGAAGAGTATTTATGCTGGTTGTGGTGGTTGTAGCTAGCCGAGGTGGGACTAAAGGAGGTGCATGCCGGTGGCTCTGTAGTCTGTACGTGGGCTTCTGTGGCCTTCTCGCTCTGGGCTTAGGACAAAAGGCCAGACCAGAAAAGATTTCTGCTGCCAGTCATGGATGGATCTGAGGACCAACGTGTACTTGTAACAAAAATCGCTGCTGTCATGGAGATTTCCCAGAAAAAAAGGATGAGGTAACAAAAAAATGTTATGCTGTCATGGATGCACCAACATAGTAACAAAAAAATGTTATGCTGTCATGGATGCACCAACATAGTAACAAAAAAATGTTATGCTGTCATGGATGCACCAACATAGAACTGCAGCGCAGATCAACACATGAACCTGTGGGAGCTACAGACATTCACCGGCCATCTTGCACGCAAAAGCCAGTACATGGTAATTTTTTTATTTTTTAAAAGAAGATAAAAGATTCTATTAGTATATGTTAGACGACCCAAAGTTAGCTAATGTACTCTGAATCCATTTTTTACTGTGTCCCACAGCTAGCTACAAGCAAAAGGCTAGTTAACTCCATTCGTCTGCGAGTTTACACGGGGGAGCAGAGAACATGGGGGGCACTGGGCCCGACGACCCCTATTTGGCCCATTGGAGCAAGTGGCGCAACGAGCTAGCTAAAGCTAGGTGACAACACGCCTGCAACGAAAGTTTGCCTTCGTCGATTATACAACTACGCACTGGCAGGGCAGCCCGTGACAAGAAGAAGAGAACGTCACTTCAACGGGGGCTCGGAAAGTTGAATTCGACATGCGGGGGGGGGGGGGGGGGGGGGGGGGGGGGGGTGGGACCTATTTTTAATGAACTGATTAGTATCTATTAGGGAAAATCAAATTTTTTAGGGGGCAAAGCCACTCGGCGCTCCCCTTGTGTCCGTCCCTGTCTAAAAGTACAGTACGTACCTGTACGGATCATGCATATATAGATACGCCGATACAAAAAATAATTAGTTGACCATCCATGGACGACGAACCATAGTTGTACACTGATCACGCTGTGCCGATACTCCTGTGCCGATACTCCTTGTCCAATCAGAGCACGTATTCGCAAGCTAGTGTATCACCGGGGATATATGGATTTCGGCCGAGATGGAGATCGACGAACAATTTGCGGCAAGAAGAAGAAGAAGACGACGACGACGAGGAGTGGGTCGGTGGGTGGAAGTCTGGAAGAGGATAGGATAGCCATAGGGATGCGGGTGTGGCTGCTTGCTTGCCGGGTCACGGTCTCACCGAGTCGCAGATGAGTCCATGAACCGTACGTATGTACATTTGGTCCACATGGATCACGGACCGCCTAGATGAGACCCACCTAGCTTCACCGGCCGCATGCATGAGTGCATGCATGCGCTTGGCTGGCATGTGCAATGCATATTTAAAAGAATGAAATGAAGAAATATATATTAATCATGAATAGATGACATTTAGGTCTCTCTCTCAAATGCATGTCTCTTATTAGGTGCTATCGTTTTCGGTCACAATAAATGCTTAAGAGACCATCTCCCGGTATGTGTAGTGTCACAACATTGTCTTAGATACGCGTAATGTCTTTTATTGGTTTGTGTGAAGAAACATATCTAGCCTATACGACAGCTCCACGTTAATTATGCGCCATGTAGGCAAAATGCTGACATAAAGGCCGGCTTAAGACACATCGGCACGTAGGAGGGAGCATTGAGAGATATCCCTTGCCGTCATCGATCTGCTAGGAGGGTCCAAACGCGGTTTGGACTTTGGAACCATCCCGGTAGTTCTCAGTTCTTCCTTTGCGAGGTAATTGCACCACTGGTCCATAAACTTAAGGCGTGAGAACATTTTAGTCCATAAAGTTGAAAACTGAGCAAAACTAGTCCCCCAAATCTTGTGACGTGGGCGCATTTAGTCCAAATTGGACACGTGGCAGATGAAGGGAGTTTTTCCGAGCCCATGATAGTTTTGCACACATTTTAGGACTAGTATTGCTCAGTTTTCAAGTTGTTGGACTAAAATGCTCCCACGCCTCAAGTTTATGGGCCAGTGGTGCAATTACCTCTTGCAAAAATATGTGCAAATTTTCTGGTTGCGGTATATTTGTATAAACTTATATAAGAATCTACCAACATTTATTTTTTCGGTATTCTAGAAGTTGATGCTACATTTTTTTTATAAACTTGTTCAAATTTAACAAGTTGATATATGTTTTCGTAGTATACTTATTTGATATTCTTATACTCTCTCTGATTCATATTACTTGTCGAAATATTAAATGTATCTAGACGTTTTTAAACATAGATACATTCATATTTGGCAAATTTGAGATAATAAGAGTCGGAGGGAAGACTAATTAGGAATGGAGGTAGTAGTATTTAATTAGGAACAGATCGAACTAAGATATCCACCACATGATCAGTAGTACAATACTGCTGTACGTAGAGCACAAACCCTAGCTAGAGATCGATCACGGGCGGCCACTGCAACTTGCAAAGGAAGCTCTCCTCCATCCCTCCTCTATATAACCACACGTACTACACACACAAACCCTAGAACCGCATCAACACTCTTCCTTCCTCCTCCAACTAGCACCACATCAAGCTAGCTAGAGCAGCCATGGAGGCGTCCAGAACTCAGAAGCAACTCGCCTTCCTCCTCATCCTGCTGCTCTCCACCGCCGCAGCAGCTGCATCGGCGCCGGCAGCCACGGTCGCCTGCGACTGCGACAAGCCGTCGCACTCCCACCCGCCCAAGACCAAGCCCTCCTTCCCCTCCCCCAAGACGGGCCCCACCAAGCCCGCTCCCAAACCCAAGCCCAAGGGCCCATCCTACCCCTCGCCGTCGCCGGCCATCCGCCCGCCCAAGCCCAAGACCCCAGCTCCGGTCGTCGTCGGCCCACCCAAAGGCCGGCCCGTCCCTCGCCCCCCGGTCTACAGCCCACCCAAGGGCCCAATCACCGTCCCACCTGTGGTCGGCCCGCCCAAGGGCCCTGTCGTCAGCCCTCCCGTCGTCTACCCTTCACCGCCGGTGACCGCCCCTCCAGTCACCTACCCTTCACCACCAATCACCGCCCCACCAATAACCTACCCTTCCCCGCCGGTGACCGCACCACCAGTGACCTACCCGACCCCGCCGGCGGTGACCACACCCTGCCCGCCACCTCCGCCGACACCGGCGACGCTGACGTGTCCGGTGGACTCGCTGAAGATCGGGGCGTGCGTGGACCTGCTGGGCGGGCTGGTGCACGTGGGCCTGGGTGACCCGGCGGTGAACACGTGCTGCCCGCTGCTGGCGGGGCTGGTGGAGCTGGAGGCCGCCGTGTGTCTCTGCACCACCATCCGGCTCAAGCTGCTCAACATCAACCTCTACCTGCCGCTCGCGCTCCAGCTGCTGCTTACCTGCGGCAAGACTCCCCCGCCTGGGTACACATGCTCCGTCTAAAGCTGTCAGTGAGATCGAGGAGTTCCAAGAGTTCTGGAAAGATTGATGATCGACACGAGAGGGATGTCGATCCATCCATTAGACCTACGGACTACGTAGCTTGCAAGAAGAAGAGAAGAAGAAGAAGAGGCCGATGAGCTAAAGCATGCATCGACATGGGTGTTTGTTTTGTTTTAGTTTTCCGGTGTTTGGTTTGGTTGTTATTGGCTGCTTGGTTAAGTATTTGTCTGTGCGTGCGAGTGTGAGTGTGTTGATTAATCAATTGTTTGGTGACCAAGGCCAGTTGATTGATTAAGGAAAACAACAGCATGCAGTATGATTGCATGCATATTGAATAATTGGCAAATTGTGTATACTTCTCGACAGAGAGCTTCGACAAAGAATGCTCATATATGCGCATGCATGTATGCATACGCACGATTTTCCGAGCTAGTATACGACAGGACGATTACTTTTAAATATCTGGTGAATCTGATCTGGTTTGAGATCTAGCAGCTGGTCTTACGTACGTACACGTACGGACGGCTGCGAGAACAGTACGTTGATTTGATCGGTGTGCAGGCAGTACACTGAACAAAGCCGTGGTATGATAGGTGCAAAAGTGCAGAGAAAGCATGTGTCCTTTTGGCGCCATGTCACCCGTGAAACCTGCAGTTCCTGGTGTATTCGGTGTATAGACCATCGGCCCAGCTGGCCAACACTCTGCTTGCATTATTTACTGTGCGCACGTTTGTCCGATGTGGCATGTGACTAGCTAGCTAGGCTATACCGCGTGGCTGACTGTCTTCTTCTGGCATGTATTTTTTTTCCGAGAAGGCAAGGCCATATAATAAAATCAATCAACCTTAGAGACCATCTTTAAAGTAAAGAAAATTACACGCAAGTTCTTATAAGTAAACGTCGTTGTCTTCTTCCTGCACTCGCCGGTGGCGCGCCGTGAGCGAAGCTCGATGCTGTCTTTGGACCTGCGAACCACTTCGGAGCCAGGAAACCGTTGTTGACGTAGCAGCCGAGAAGTCGCCGGTCGGAGCCAGAAGACGCCGGTGACAGTGATCTGAGAAATAGACCACCGTTCCGGAGAAGGAAACGATGAAAAGGGTTGGATGACCATCTCAAATCCGGCCAGACGGATCCGAGAAGACCTGGCTGCACTAACTCCACGATGAGGTAGAAGCTGATCGAGAGACTCATTGATCGGAAAAGGAACCAATAAATCGATACGCGTAGACGATCTGCAAAGCACAAACACAAAACTAGATCCACCACTCCGAAAGAGTAGCGACCAACCGTCCCGCACTTCTCGATGCCACCAGCAGGATCGCCATCGACAAGGTGGATGAGGAGTCGGGAAACCTTATTCTTGACCCATGTAATGCTGCCATCACCACCATAGCTCGGCTGCCGGTTGACCAAATCCTATTTTTTGAAGACCTACTGTACCACCAAAATGTAGAAGAAGCAGTGACCTTGTTCCCTGGCCGGCCGGCCGATAGACGAGATAGATCGGATCTGCGGTGGGTGGCTGCTAGGGCAGGAGGCTTGTTTCCCTTTCTTCTGGCATGTTAAACAAGGCATGCTGTTCTACTGGCACGAAACAACTTTTATTTAAGGGATGTGGTTATAAACAACGAAAATCTTCAACAAAACAAAATTTTTTTTTTTCAAAAAAGAAGGAGAATTGAGATTAAGAAGCATATCTGGGCTTTGTTCACTGTGGTGACGAGGAAGACGGTGGATACTGCGCAGACGAGTCGATGGCTTCCCTCCTTGTATTGCCCAGTTACGGCCCACAGGGAACCCAAGAATTATTAGGCCTCCATCAAGATGGGTTAGTGTAGGAAGACAGGAACTTGGGCTTGCTCTAAAAAAAAAAAGACAGGAACTTGGGCCCGCTGGTTTTCCCAATCGCCCCCATAGACAGCTAGACACTTCTTCTTTTTTTTCTCACCTACTGCCTCCGGTCCATAATTCTTATCTCAAATTTGATCATAAATGGATGTATATATTCTTAAAAAAGTCTAGATACATGTAATATTTCGACAAGAATTATGGAACGGAGGGAGTATCATGTAACTATTTTCATTTTTACTTTGATGATCAGCGATGTAACTATTTTTATGATCAATAAGATAAGTGTGATGGTTTTTTTTCTAAAAGGAAAATGGCTCCCGCGGAGTGTATTAATTAGCCACTATTCGATTTCTAATTTAACATGCCTATTTTTTTGAAACGTTTTTGTATTTTTGTTGTTTTTATTATATATTTTTTATTTTTCCTCCTTGTTCCATGATGTCTCAGAACTTCTTAGTTCTATAATGTTTACATTCTTTTTGCATTTTTCCATAGCCCCCTTGGTTGGTTTCAAATATTTTGTTTTATCATTGTTTACGCTGAATAAGTTGTCACATGTGCACATCATTAAAAGTCAAGGCACAGTAAAAAAAAGGTATTGGATTAAGTTATGAAAAAATAGCAAGAGCTAATAGTTCAGGGCCTTTTCCCTCTTTTATCAAGTGACAATACATGTCAGCCACCCGACAGCCGGAGGTTGTTGCTGTCCAAGGATCTAGTGTGCAAGATAAGGGCATGACACGTGGCACTTGTTGGTGTTTTAGTTGGCAAAATTGATCCAAGGGCAATGCATGGGAAGTAGATCACAATGGTACGCAAGTGCCATGAAATTTACGCTTGTTCGCCCTCGAAAAGAGGCAATACCCTACTCGTGGGGTTTGGTGGATCGTATTGATGGTGTCTCAAGCGTAGATCACGATGCATGACAAGAGTTCTCGAAATTTCTAAATTTTCGGCGTATGCTATGAGTCATACCACTCAGGTAACCCCCTGCCCCTCCTTATATATTTGGTGGGTGCAGGGTTAACTACAAGATCCTGAGTCGGCTTACAAAAAATTGTTTCTTGAACGGTTACAACCATCTTCCTGGTGTTCCCAGACAAAAAGTCGTTTCCTAAACGGTTACAACCATCTTCATGGTTTCTCGGGCAAATTTATTCCTACAAGCAGTCGATCACTAAGGTTGTACTTCCTTCATTTCACAAAGGTTGGCATATTTTGTTTCGTTAAGACAAGACTTCGATCAATCCTAACTCTATTAATATGTGTTTTTACATACATGAAATTTATGTCAATAGATTCGTCTTTAAAAGTTCTTTCTAATAATCATGATTTTGTATCATATAGGTTACAATTAATAGTGTAATTCTTGATCAAAGCCTTGTTTTAACGAAACAAAATACGCCAATCTTTGTGAAATGGAGGGAGTATTCTTTTTTGACGAATTGCTATCACGAAAACATGTTTGTTAACAAATTATTATTAACTACTCACTCCGTTCTTAAATTATTGTTGATGTTGTTGTTTTAGTTCAAATTTCAACTACTCTTCTTGTGGGTTGACGAAGCCTTGGAGGCAATCTAACTTCTTTTTCTTTTAGAACGCTAACTTTCTTTTCCTTTTCTTGACTCACTCTCCTAGTCGTGTCGTGCCGTGTGGGCTGAGCCTGAGAAGTGAGAAACCCAGGCTCGAACCGCACCGCTCAAAGCCGGCCCAGCGAGCGGTGAAGCCTGAAGGGGAAGCTGCTGGTGCTGCCGCTGGGTGGCGTTGACAGTTAGATGCCACCGCGGGAGCCTCCGCCTCCGCCTCAGCTCTAATCTATCTCGGAATCGCCGGCCGGCGCCCGCGCCCTCGGAGGACTCCGCCCCGCCCCGCCCCGCGTCGCGCCGCACGCCCACCCACACGCCTCGATCCCGCTCCCCGCGTCCACGTCCGAGGCAGCGGCCGGCGACGATGGCGTCGTCCTCGTCCTCGTCGGCGTCGTTCCCGTCGGCGGCGGCGAGGAGGAAGGCCCGCAGCCCCCCGAAGCACCGCCACGACGGCACCTCGCCGCTCCCGCTCGGCATGGACTGGAGCCCGCCCCCGAAGCGATGGGTAAGCCCCTCCCCTCCCCAGCCGCGATCCCATCCTGCACCCCTGAATTCCTCAACCCCCAACCCCTCCGCTCGTTCCGATCCCGCCCGATCGACATCCCTCCTGCTCACGGCTCTTCGATCCGGAGGTCGATCGCGGCGCCGGCTAGCTGCCTCGAGGCGTCAGATTCGGTGCTTCAATGTTCGAATTCCACGTTGGGGTTGGATCAGATTGGTTGGTGCTTCCGTTGCTCACCTGATCGCCCCGACTGGGCAGCAACAGGTTCCGAGCTAGATTTAGTTTGCTGATGTGTGGTGTGTAGGAGGGTAGGAGTTAATTACGTCAGCTGAGGTATTTAATGTGCGGGTTGGGGATCCGCATTGGGATTTTGGGAATCTAGTGTTGCCAAGTTACGTCAGGTTGCTGATCCAGTGGTTTGGAGCCTGCCCTCGGTTAGGGTTTTGGTTCTCGCGAGAATTAGGGTGTATGTTTGGTGAATTTCTTAGTTGGGATCAGCGGCTTTGTAGGGATCTATTGCCCGTCAGCTATTAATGATAGGGATCCTCCTTGCTTGGTAACCATTATCTGCCCTCTCGCTGGTAGCGCAAGTGGTTTTTGTGTTTTTTATCAGACTGAAATGGCTGCAGCTTTGCCTACTGACTGTATATATATTTGGCAGTTGCATCCGGGTGCATATGCAGGTTAGTTCATTGCCTAGCAGATTTAGGTTGTCCTTTCCTTACAATTCCAAAATGTGCGATTAAATCGACCTTTTAGACCTGCTATGCTGTTTCTATAGTCATTTTTTTTACTCTTTGATTCATGATATCTTCACCGTACTTAGTAAAAATCATCCTACATTTCAAACTGAATGAAAACTTTGTACCGAAGAGTTAGCATGGTTAATACCCTGGCCCTCATTACAACTAGCAGGTTTCTTGCCCAGTCCGATGCATCGATTTTTATTCCGACCCCCAAATGAAAGAAATCAACCGCCTTGCACCCGCAAGTAGATAGTGTGTTTGATTAACAAATTTCAGTAGTGTATGAATAACTTAGAAGTTGCATGAAGAGCACCAATTGTCTTTGGACCAGGTCTCATTTGAAAGACAAGGGCATACCAGTACAATGCTGTAAAAATATGCATCAGCTGATGCTTCTTATGAGCTCATATTTGTTGATGACATGCAGGAGGGAAGAAACACCATATGGCCACATAACCCTCAAACAGGCTGGAGTTACTGTGTGACGATACCTTCTTGGATTGCTCAAACACCTGAAGCGGGTGTAACCCCTGACAATTTCTTGAAATCTATCGTTGTGAGTATCGTTGGTCTTCTATCCTCTTGTCTTCCCCACTTATGTCTGTGCAGGAGTCTAGTCAGTCAATCTGTGGCTGCATGTTTGTGCAGAAAGGAATTTCCTTTGTCCCTAGTATTAAAACTATTGTTAATTTGTTATAATAAAATGAGCTAGAAGGGAATACAAGTGACAAAACTTTGGTAGACCAATAAAAAGACAAATACAATGTTCAGCATTATGATGCCAAGATCTAAGTTTTACTAAAGTGCTATCTCACTTATCATATATATATATATATATATATATATCAATATATCAGATATAAATTCAATAACTCCAAAACTGTTTGTCTGATAGTAGGATTAATTGGGGTCAGCAGACAGCATTTTGTGGAGTCCTGATTCATCTAAATTGTGCTGTTCTGTTTATGATCTTTATTTAATGCCCATAAAGGACAGTTTTACAGGATACATGTTGGTATACAATCTCCGGAAGGCGTTAGCTCTAGCCATGGAGTTCTTCGAAGGTTTAGTGACTTTCTAAAGTTATGTTCTGATGTAAGTTGAGACAACTGATGCTTTTTATTGGGTCACATACTCTCACGTCACATGTATCACAACTTCGAGAGTGGGTTTTGTGATTGTCTGGGTGTGTGTTCTCATGCTATCTCATCCACACAACATGCACTGATATTTTTGCACATTCTCTCATCAGATGGGGGTGGGGAAGGGGTGGGGTGAGAGTACACAGGTCTCAAGGCACTCTGTGTGAGTGAGATAGTAGGAGTACGCTCTCCCATAGATGTTGCTAACATTATCTGCTGGTATCTGCATTACTTGACGTAGAATGGCTACTAGTGTACTATCCACATTATGTGACCTAGAATGGCTAGTAGCGTACTGTTTCCATACACTTCTATAGGTTAAGAAATACAGAGTGATTGAATGAGGAACAATGGCTTGAAGGAATTTCTTCTTTTAGGTCTGCAATACATTGCTTGTGCTCAAATACATTTTGTCTTCTGTTTTTAGAGAAGAGCAATAACACCCTTACATGCTGTAGTTGGACTGGCAAACTGCTAAAGTTGACAGAGATATTCCAAAAGATAGCCTTACTTTTTATTGCATTGTAGTGTCACCTTGAATATGCATTGTTCAAAGTGACTGCCATTACAAGTTTACAACTTCGTGCAATCTTGTTGACGTTGCATTTCGTTCATAGTGCTACACATTTATGTCATTTTGCATTTTCCATCTCTGCTGTGTTCCTGACAAAAGAAATTGCAATCTTGTGCTTTCTAATGCTAATTCAAGATTTTGTTCGTTTCATCAATCATCGTGCTAAAGTTCTCCTGTATTTCAGCTTAAGCGTGCGTTTCCCAGAAAAGACATCCCCCCTGCTCCACCGAAGCATGCTTTCCTAAGAATAAATTCAAGCAGGTTGCTTCTAGAAGAGGTTAGCTGTATCCAATTTTAGTTACTGCATTCTCTTGGGTTCTGCCTTTTGGACTTGTGGTACTAAAAACATTTTGGCTGCAGAGAAGAAATACTTTGGAGGAGTGGATGCAAAAGCTACTTTCTGACATTGACGTATCAAGAAGTACTCCTGTTGCTGCTTTTCTTGAACTTGAAGCTGCTGCACGCTCATGTATGTGCATTGATCCATTGAAGAGATTTTTCTTCTTCTAATTGTGTATTGTTCCAAGTCTTAATTGTGCATAATGAATATTGATAACTGAATCCTACTGCTTTATTGAATTCAGATTTCCAAGATTGGAATCAGCGTCCTTCTGAAGCTGGTACTTCAGTAAAAAGCAGTACAGACTCTTCTCATGATACTGATGAACCTGCTTCAGGTGCTCTCTCTGAGTCCAATCGAATAAATCCAGTACTTGCTCGTAATACCAGTGTGACAGGAGCAACTGGTAATGGTGTGCTGGGAGAATCTATATTAGGCGCGCCAAATCACAGGAAAGATAGTATTGTCTTTTTGGAACATGATGGAAGGAATGGTTCGATAGAGACTTACAAGGGAGTTATATCTGAAGATGATCGTGATTCTAACCCTGGTCATGCTCGGAAGGATTCTGCTGAAAGTTTAGGTAGTGATTTGAGTTCTTTAAGAGGAAGCGAATTATCAACTCCAGGGGTTAGTAGTTCCCTATGGGATGGTCCCATAGATCTCCCAAGTGGTGTGGATGGACATAGTCAAACAGAACATCTTACTGGTTTAGATATGCAGCTTTTGTATGATGCGGATGCTCCATTCATCCTTCCAACTGATCAGAGACAGAAGTTAACTAGGGTTTTGATCACCATGCAAAGAAGAATAGGGACAGCAAAAACCGATATGGAGGATCTCATAGCACGTCTACATCAGGAAGTAGCAGTTAAAGAATATCTTTCCACAAAGGTAACACTTTTTATCTGACATTTACTTTTTCTGCTATATTGTGAACCATATTCTGAATATTCCAGGATCATGCTTGTCTTGTGTACAGAATATGCTTTCATTTTACATGTTGTGAGTATGTCATAACATCATATGGTTTTCAAAATTACCGTTGTTGATTTTGTGCATCTTTCAATAGCATTCGACGGTTTCTGTTTGGATCTTGTATAGCTATTAGGTTAATTATTGCCACTTACGACTACTGATGCAGGTAAAAGATTTGGAGGTCGAGTTGGAAGCTACAAAGCAAAAAGGCAGAGAGACATTACAGCAAGCTATCTTAGCTGAAAGAGAGAGGATTACTCAGATGCAGTGGGATATGGATGAGCTCCGCAGGAAGTACTCTGAGATGGAGTCAAACCTGAAGATCGAACAAGTCAGTTTTTCCTTCTGGTCATGTGTCATGGCACCTTTTAATAAACTATACCATGATGATTTTGATTATCTTATTCTGTTTATTTTCCAGAATGAGAAAACTCGTGTGGAGTCAGAGAAAACAACTGCCAGTGGTGAAAAAGAAGAGTTAGTTGAAGAACTAGAGACTAGACGAAAAGAAGTTGAGAGTTTGAAACAGCATCTTGGAGAAGTTGAGGCGAAGTCTAAAACAGATATGAAGGTTCTTGTTAAAGAAGTAAAGTCTCTTAGAAATTCTCAAAAAGAGATGAAGAAAGTGCTGAATCAGTATCTCGAGGAGAAGACGGAACTAGAGGTACCCGTAAAATCATAATCCTTTCTCACTTGTAGAACTGTAACACTATGAATATTCTACATTAGTCAAGGCTTGCTCCCACCAAATTAGTCATGTTTTGCATGCTAACAACTTGAAACTGTTAATATGTTAATCTGTTTTATATTTTATTAGATTGAAGCTTCTATTCACTAAGAATATCTGAATTTCATGTGATCAGAGTTTTCTCTCTAAGCATTAGCTTTCCCATTTGTGCCAGAGGATCATTAATAGAGAGAAGCAGCGGTCGACCCGTGTGAAGTCAAGCCGTGAAAAAATTCTTCACGAATGCAGACTGCTCCGTGAGCGTCTACAAGAATGTAGTGCTAAATTTCTTGCAGAAGAACAAGATAACTTGACTGTTGATCCGTCATCTTTGCCTGATGCACTAGACTTTCTTGCGACCTCAGACAATAGGATACGTCTTCTTGTTGCTGAGGTAATTTTCTTCTTCTGATAGTCTGTTGTCATTTACTCCAAAGCCCTGCTCGACCAAACTCTAATCTCCAAAGTCATAAATTGAGCTCCAGTTGAGATGCTGGAGGAATAGAGCCACTCCAAAGTAAATCTTTTCTCAAGTGAAAATGATGTCTTTGTCATACAGATTAAAAGGAGATTCTTACTTACGATGAATTTTTTTAATTTTATCCTAGCACCGAGGGCAAGCTATTCCAGCACAACTTTAGTTCATCACGCGGAAGACAAATAGGGTGCAAATAGGGTGTCCACCAAATGGACGGCCTGGTTCTGTTTTAAAAAAGACCTGACCGACTGCTCTTATTTTTTGTTCGGATTCTAAGCTTTCATTGAAATAGCATAGCTTTGAAGTGTCCTTTTTCTTAAGCTACTTTTTTTTGCATATAAAGTTCCAATTCAGTTTTGCACGTGGCACCACTTTACTCTTGGTACTTTCTACCTGCAATCATGAAGCATTTACCAGTCAGCTAATTGCTACAGCCTGAAAATTCAAAATCAATTTCAATTCCCAATTTCAATTGCTATACTTTCTCGCTGAATTACAAATCTCTGTAGGCTCAGCTTCTAGCACGAGATGATGAGCAGGGCTCTTCTGATGATGGCGATAATTCCGATGGTAAATCTTCAATTACCATGAGCAGTGAAGATGCAAACATCACAGATGAAGAGACAACAAGGATGCTATCGGATCTGCTCATCGACAATGCGCAGCTGAGGATGCGCCTGAATTCCGTCATCCGCAATGCCGTAAATACCGCCGTGAAGCCAGAGAAAGAAGACACGGACGGAGTCGTCCCGAGGAAGACGGTCCTCAATTGGTTGCTGGACAGATAGAAACACACATGTACATATTCTTGTGAATTAGCTCCTTCTAGTCATGAGGCGGCCCGATCAAAAGTTCATATATGATGAGAGTATTGCTATAAGAAACAATTCACACCCTTCCCCTCTGCCAGCGCCTCCATTGTGGGAGCCGCTCAGCTCCATTGTGGAAGCAACGTACCATGGCATGGCAGCTTGTCGTCGTGTTGTATTATTTGTTTGGTGACGTGGAAATCCACCGAGGATAATGTATTTAGCCGGACATGGGAGAGTTTTTCGGTAGAAGAAAAATATAGTAATTGCGATTTGCAAAGCCGATGATAGACGTATCTCTGTGTATAGATGTTTGAGCTGGTGTGCCCATTTGGCCTGGCTCCAGGCCAAATCTTGTTGGTCCATGGATGGAGCTTCTCGCTGTTTAACTCTTGTTTTCTTTAGAGAGAGATTTGTTAAACTCTTGTGGTAAGTGGTAACTGCCACTTCAAAATTTTCTTCCTGTGAGTAAAAAGAAGGCCCCGTTGTGAAGAAATGCATTTCCTTCTCGTTTCCTTTTTTGGGAAAAATAAACTAGGTCAGGAGGGCTGGTGGGCCCCACGCGGCGTCTTTGGGAGAAAAAGCGTCGAGGTATGGCCCATCTGTCTGCCTTGTGTGTGTAGTAGTCAACACGTCCTCATTCCACCGCCAGAAAAAGGTTAAAGAAGGCATCGTAGTCGTAGAACAAGAGACAGGCGAGAGAGATAAATACGAGGCTCGCCCAACGCGAAGCCGCCGGGATCCCGACTGACCAACCAACCCAAGCAAACCCTCACCCAGAGCCGACCGAGCCCATCGGAGAAGCGTCAGCCACCAGGCGACGACCACCGAGGAGGAGGAGGCGGCGGCGGGCGGGCGCCAGCGGTGGATCGCCGGGTTACGAGGCGGGCGGCGGGGGCAACCCGATGCGCGGCTAGGACGGCGGCGACCGGCGCGAGCAGGACGGGGAGGAGCGCGGCGACGCCTGGCGGGGCACCATGTCTGCGGTAGTCTGTTGCGGCAAGAGGTCCTCCTCCATCTTCGCCGACGAGCTCCTCCCGCCGACGTCCCCTTCTTCCTCCCCGAACCACCACCACCACGCGGCAAAGAGGTCCCGCTACTCGCCGCCGCCGCACCGCGCCTTCGGCCGCCGCGACGCGCTCCTCCACCAGCTCCGCTCCTTCTTCCCCGACATGGATCCCCAGGTCCCAATCCCGCCCCCCTCGATTTTTATTTTATTTTTAGTAATTCTGAGCGCCAAAAGGCGGATCATTTCTTCCGATTGCGTGGTGAGGTTGACTTGGTAGGCCATTTCGGGTTGGATTAGGCACTTCTGTGGGAACACGCGGCTTCGCCGTTGCTAGATTTGCGATCCCAGGCACTTTACCGTGCGTTTTTTCGGAAATTTGCTGTTGTCGTGTGACGGGTAGTGGGGAAAGGTAGATCCTCTCCGTCGGAAACTTGATGGGTTCGTTTCCTTGCTTGATTTAGAAAATCCAACCGCATAAGTTACTCTCCAGCCTGAATTTTTAAGGGTCACGTATGGCACCCCTGATGAGAAAGCAAAGCAAACTTGTTTTCTTAACTGTGCCGTGCGTTTTGGAGAAAGACGGCAAGTTTTGATATATCTGAAGTTTGCTTAGATTTGTGGGGATAACACGGTGACAATAGATTTGTGGCGAAGGATGAAGATATCTCTGGCTGACTCTCTGTGTTCTAACTTCTACCACTACTGAATAATCTCTATAAGGATATGTTTTCCCTTATGGCTTCATGGATGGGCGATAGATCTAGTGCCCTGGCATTTCTGTGAAGCTTATATGTGTTAATATAGATTGTAGTGACTTGCATAGCGTGTGAGTGCGTATTTGGGTGACCCTGCAAGGGTTTCCTGCTTGCAGGGAGTTAGGCACTAATGACAAGGTTCATGTATGGCAATGCACCCTCACTTTTTAGGCTCCTGATGAACTGAATTGCTTCTGCACTTAACATGTTAAGTTACAACTAAGACTAAATATGCAGATGTATGCTTCCATTGTATTATTTCTGTAGCATATAGCTGACTACAGTTGCTCAAAATGATTTTAGTTGCTTGAGAGAGCTCTTGAAGCATCTGGAGATGATTTGGATTCTGCAATAAAGAGTTTGAAGGAACTGCACCTGGAGTCAACTCAGGCTATCTTATCGGCTACTGGTTGTAACTCTGAAAGCGGGCTACACACAGCAGCTCAGCCATCTGTTGAAGGTTTGTTTTCCACCCAAGGATATTGCATTCCTATGGTATATGATCATAGGCACACACATACTACTTCCTCATGCATTTGTCCCAGTTGCACCAACGATATGTCGATATACACCAAGCTGGTTCTAGAATTTGATCTTTCAATAATATTTGCACAGATCATACAGGTTGCTTTTATTTATATTCTTAGGGCATATTCAACAGGGTGATACTATAGCTGTTACTAACAAGACAAAGGTAGAAAATTTCATCTGTAGTAAGTACTTCTCCAACAACCGTTTCTTTGATCTGATACCAAGAGTAGTGCACACGAGAGAGACTCGGAGGGCTGATTGGGCTGATTGATTTATTAATTGGAGTGGGGCCTGCTGAATTCTTTTCTTGGTATCGGACGCAGCTCCAACTGTCCAACAGGACATTTAATCGATACTTCGTCTTGGTATCTGTGAGGTGCTCGTTACTGCCACCAGAAACGGTTTCTTACTTTTTCCTCCCAACTTCCTGTCCACGTCACTCTAATGCTGAGATGTCCTGTTTTAGTACCTGCATATGTGGACTGTTGGAGATGCCCTTATTGTTATGTTCCTACTAGGTCATGTGCTGTCAATTCGAAAAGCATAACATGGTTGTATCAAAGTATGGAGTATGCATGGCACTGTATGTGATTAACTGATCATGGACTAGGATGGCCGCATAACCCTCTCCATTCTCATATGCTCTCCATGTATTAGAGTAGCAATGCATCTGTTAACTCAGTAGCACCAAGCCTTCATTTTGTACTCTGTTTCATGGTTAACACACTACATGAGTACCTACACACCACACGAATTGGTCGCATCTCCATATATCCTACTGCATTTTGTTAATTCCACAATCCTAGAATCACAAAAGCGATGTATCTGACTGTACTGACAAGAGCAACGACTTTGCTTATGTTGGCAGCTATAACCAACGGTTGTGTGGATACAGCGACTGAACATCCGTCTGCTGCAGCTAGTTACCAGACAAGTAATAGTGGTCCCGAATGGGTTGAGCTTTTTGTCAGAGAGATGTCTAATGCTTCTGACCTGGATGATGCACGGGCTCGTGCGTCAAGAGCTTTGGAAGCCTTCAAGAAGTCCATTGAGGAGCATGCAGGAGCCGAATCTGCGCAGAGCTTGCATCAGGTACCAGCCATCATCTCGCTGTAATCTCCAAGGGGAGATGCTTCGCTGTGGAGCTTGGCCCCGACTTTGTACACTATAGGTCGAAGGAGGATATAAGTATGCGTAACAAGATCTTTTTTCTTGGCGATAGGAAAACATGGTGCTTAAGGAGCAAATGACGGCCATCCTCTCACAGAACGCTGTCCTGAAGCGCGCCGTCGCCATCCAACACGAGCGCCAAAAAGAGTTTGATGAGAGGAGCCACGAGGTCCAGGGCCTGAAGCAGCTTGTCTTGCAGTACCAGGAGCAGATGAGGACTCTAGAGGTAAAACAATCCTTCCTAAGCCCGTTTTCAGAAAATTCGCTCTTTGTTCGTGTTCGACATAGGAACTGATGAATCTACCCTGTATCGCAGATGAACAACTACGCGCTCACAATGCATCTGAAGCAGGCCCAGCAGAACAACTCCATGCCTGGGCGTTACAATCCCGATGTCTTCTGATTTTAGCTTCAGGCTTGCAGGATCCAGATTGATAATCTGCTGCTGTATGGAAAAAGAGAAGATGATATCTCTGGGATAGATCTATGTCGTTGACTGGTTCACCCACCACACCAGTACACCACCCAAGGGGCAAAACAAAGTCCACGATAGATGTGTTGACTCAAATATCCTGTTGTTACTTTGATTGATAGTACGATTTCCGATTCAATATATACAAAAGAAAACAGTCCCAAATCTTATATTATACGACTACGATGATTGATTGATTGATTGTCGTTTCAGTTCAAAATCATACGGATTTGTGTCTAGGAGATTCTTTGTTCCCTTTCAAACCGTATGTACGTTTCGAATTTCCAGACGATCCGACTTCTTTTGTATTTTTGAAAGGAACATCCTTATAACTTACTTTTAATAAGGAAGATCTTTAAAGGGAGTCCAATTTTGCCACCGCAGGCGAACGGACGGTCGCGATCGAGCAAGCGTCCGATCGCACGGCACCCAGTCCGTGTGCTCCAAGGCTTTGCGTCAATTCGATCTCCTATATATAAACGTACAAATCCCCAATTGACCAAACCCCCCTCGTCGATCACAGATTTCAACAGTCCAAACCCGCCACTGATCTCTCTCTCTCTCTGTCGCGGCGGACGAGCCTGGCCGAAACCCTAGCCCGCCCACCGGCGAAGCCATCAGCCATGGCGGCGAAAGTCGCGGGCGGCCGGAAGCGCGGGACGGCCGCCGCCTGCCTCGACGGCAGTGGCGGCGACGACCCCTTCTTCTTCGCGCTCAAGCGCGGGCGGTGCTCGCCGGAGGCGGACGTGGCGGCTGACCTCGGGGTCAGCCTGGAGTTCGACCCCGTCGACGCGCTCCAGCTCATCTTCCCCGGCGCCGATCCGCAGGTGCCCCCTCAAGTTGCAAATCTTCGCACCGCCTTTTAATTAGTTCTTCTCTATTCGATAGCGTGCGTAGAAGAACCCCCAACCAATTGATTTGATTGATTTGATCGGTCACAAGAGGTCAAGAGCACCTCACGACGTCCTGCCTCACGAGCGAACCAAAAATAAAAATTTGTGCTTGACGCGGACATATATGTTAGGGGAAATTTCGAAAATTTCGCATGATGCAGACTTGTGATTCAGAGAATTGGGAGGAGGACAGGGGAGGCTGAGCATCTCCTCCACCTTTTGATTTGTGCTGAAATTTCATCGGGGTCTAGATAGACGACGATAGGTACACTTACCCGCATCATATTGTTTCTGTAGGAAGGCATCTAATGAGTTGTTTTGGGGAAATTTTTAGCTTCTGCAAGGCTATTACGAAGCGTCGGGAAATGTACTGGATGCTGCGATCAGAGGATTTAAGGATTATTTGGCATCAGGTTTGGCAACGACGAGCGATGATGCGGCCTCATCTGGAGGTACAGGTATTAATTTTTTCAAACAGTCGACAGTAATGATTATGACCCAAAAATAAGAGCACTGGATAAAATTGTCTGGTGGTGCTTTGTTCAGACATACACATATTTCATTTGGACCAACACTGATCTTGCTATGTTGTGTATATTTCCTTAATTCCTTACAATTTGTTCACGACAATCTAGTACGGAGTACTAATTGTCACAAGAATGTAGGACAAATTCGTTCAGACATAATGCATATTTGTTTTGGACCAATGCTGATATCACCTGATAATATCTAGGTTATCTAACTCCAGTTTTTGTGTGTCAATGGTTATCAATCACAGTGAAATCTGATGTGCCGGCGATTAATACTCCCACCAACGGCTCCGAATGGGCGGAGCTAGTTGTCAAGGAGATGTACTCCGCCAAGAATTTGGTCGATGCCAAGGATCGAGCCTTCAGGATACTTGAACTGTTCGACAAATCTACTGCGAACTGCAATACTCCGGATGAGAAGCATAAAATGCACGAGGTAACCGTTGTATCTGCAATTGCGTGATAGTTGATACCACTAAAATGACAACTACTAGCTCAGTTCTGAAATACAGGACATCAGAATATGTGCAGTTAACCACAGTTTACTAAAAAGGTTATTTAAATTGGTCAAGAAAAAACAGTATATTGTTCTGCCATTAAATTATTCCTGTAATACTACCAATTTTGTGACTATTTTACTATCACATCATATAAAAATGACGAGCAAAGTTGCATGCTGATGATGCTATCATACTCCAAAACGACATTGAACAGTGAGTCTGTCCTTGGTCCATACCATTTGTTCAACTAAATCCCTTCATCAATACTATTACTGTGTCTCTAATTGATACGACTGTGCAGTTTGTTTTTGTTTTTTAGTTCCTTCATCTTTTCACATCCTTTCCACATCTTGGGACTAAATATTGGATCAACTCTCTGCATTGTTTTTGCCTCCTTCTTTTTTTGCTGCATGGTTTGCTAGGTGATGCTCTAAATTGTTTCCCATCTCAATAGCTTCATCCTGATCGTGTTACTTCCTAGAGATGTGTTGTACAAATCTTACCTTATGTCCACACCAATCCAGGAGCACAAGATACTGAAGCAGATGTTGGGAGGACTGCTTCACCAGAACGGCGTCTTGAAGCGAGCCTTCCTTATCCAGCACAACCGGCTCAAGGATTACCAGAACATGGTGCAGGAGCGGTCTCAGTTCAAGGAGATCGTCGACAAGTACCAGCAGCAGATAAAGGCTCTAGAGGTTCGTGAATTTGTCTGAAACATATATTGCTTAGTTCTGTGTGTGATTTCCTTCAGCAAGAGATCTTGTTGACCTATACATTTTAGACAAAATCAACCAATACTTCGGCTGCTTTGGTTGCAGGATAGGAACTATGCCCTGTCGTTTTACCTTGAGCAGTCGAAGCAAGGGAACAGCATCTGCGGGTACCGCAACCCTGATGTCTTCTAGACAAGCAATCGAAGCAATGGAGCAGAACAGCAGGTGCCCTGAGATTTGTGCTGCTTCGGGCCAATAATGAGCAAGATCCTGAAGCTGCAACAGACAATCAAGAGATGTACAATGAACGAACGTGTTCGTAATTGATTGTGATACAATTTTTCTTATCATGATTCAGTTTATGTTCCGGCTTGATCATTTGGAATATATCGCTGTCCTTGTTGTGTTGTACTATTACTTGTCGATAGGTGTGCCAAAATCCAAAATTCAAGTGAATCCTGACTGTTTTATGAATTCATTTGTTTATCTTGAGATCGCCTCCGCAGATGCAAATATGTTCAAGACCTTGATTGAGTACTTTTTTTTTTGAACCGGAGCCCGAAGACTTCATCTATTAATTAAGAGGAATAGAATTGCCTAGTTAATTAACGAAAAACCGGACAAAAACCGTTACAATCTTTGTAGCATCGTCATGGAACTGCACTAAAGAGCATCCTGGCTGTCCTGGCCACCCACACTCACTCAATGCACGGAGACGAAGAGAGTCGTCGAGGTTGCAAGCAGAAGTCACCGTCATCACACAAACACTCCTGAGCAGGTGACTCCAACTTCCCTCACCAACGCCCAAGAAATGACTCCACTACAGGCACGCAAGCTCGAGTCGGCCCATGCCAAACAGGCAACCATCCTCGCAAGCGAACAAAGCCGTCGATTCTGATGGTGAGCTTCGGAGAGGCAATATGCAAGGCCAGTGCCGAACAAGAACCTCAGAGATCGGACCACCTCACACCAAGTCATAGTCATCACGCATCACTCCTCTGAGCTGGCGACTCCGACTCCACAACAATGAAGCAAACCCAACCTGGAAGGCCAGCGGACACGTCGGAAGGAACGACTACCAGAACCATTGCCACAGCCTAACTTTTGCTCAACACCGTCGTCGCTGCCACAAAATTCGCCAACGGAATACTCGCAACGCCGGCTGGGCACCTGCCAACCGTGAAGCCGTGCATGGCCAGCCCCGGGAAATCACGAAGGGAAACACAATCTTCGAGACGACGCCCTCAGGATGGGAAGCGACACAAAAACGACGCCATCGTCCGACCCTGCACCGCAAGGCCTAGGCCTTGACCCGAAGATGAGACCCGAGAGCTGAGAAGGACGAAGTGCTCCATGACAGCCCCCAAGAGGAGAGCGACATCTACGGACGCCGCGCCATCGGTTTTCGCCCAAAGCAAACCTTCACCTACGCGCACCCCCGCGCTGCCGGACAGAGGCGGGAAAGACCCGCAGCGCCGCCGGCCTGCAAACCCACTGCCCCAAGCACCTCCAACGTGGCAACGGCGCCACCACCATGCAGGAGACACCAACCTCACTGCCGGTGAGCCGACGGGCCGGATCGGCCAACGCAGCGACCAGATCTGGCACCCTGGGACCTCGGTCAACACAGCGGGCCATCGGCCGGCCGCCGCCACGCGCCATGACGACCAGGGAGCAGGACGAGGGGGCCGCCACCCCACCCCAACACGCCGGACAGAGCCGACGCCGCCGCACCAAGGAGGAAGCAGGATCTTCGCCTGGCACCGCGCCGCTGCAGAGGACCGCCGGAAGGACGTGGAGGACAGGCCGCCAACGCCGCCACGCTGGCCGCAGGCACCGAGGCCGAGCCTCCCCCTCGGCACTGCGAGCAAGAAGAGCCCCGCCGCCACCGTCGTCTGCACGGACTTAGCCCGGCGGATTCATCCGGCGGTAGCGAGCAAGGGGTAGGGCGGGAGGGAGGGTAGCGGTGGCGGCGCGCCTAGGGTTCCCCCGAGCCGCCCTTAGACAACGCGGGGGTCGGGGGAGGGGTCAGTAGTGTATTTTGGTTAGTACAATACAATAGTACTGTACTCCGTTGATTGAATACTACAGTAAAAACTTTACTGCATGCACACATAGAAAAGAAAAACAGATGCTTTGTTGCGTTAGCTCATGCCTCATAACATTGTGTATGCATAGGACACCAATGTATGATCGTCTATTTTTTCTGAGAAAAACGGTACAAAGGCAGACGCTTACAAACCTGCTTGAACACTCACCCTATGATCCACTCTTGCCTCTGTAATATAATTAGGTCTTGAATTCAAAGAGGCTTGTGCTTTAGATCCAAATTCTTGCCATCTCACAACAAGATAACCTCTCTGCGATATAGTATTATCATCGACTCCGTCTGTTCGAAATTCATGTCGTGGTTTTTGTTCAAATTTGCACTAAAATCACGAGGAACGGAGGGAGTAGATCTTTCTTCTTTTTTTTTAGAAAGAGGGAGTAGATCTTAATACAACAGTTTTGATGAGGTGACTGAGATTTAATTTTTTTTCTTAAGAAAATCAGGTCTCCTAAGCACACCCTAATTACAATCACGTATGGGACGTGCCAATGCAATATACAAAGATCCAACAAACACTAAAGACCATGAGTGATATCGCACCATGCATACGCTACATTTAATTTGTACTACACAGTACTCCGTACATCTCAACTTCTCCTCACGCCAGTCCACCACATAAACCTACGAGGAAACTCCTCCTCGTCCTGACCCCGATCCGCCGCTGGCGGCTCCGCTTCCCCCTTGGCCGCCCGCCGCCGCCGCTGCCGCTCCACCTCCTCGTCCAGGATCCGGATGTACCCTTTAAACACCGCCTTGTTGCTCTTCATGCACTTGCGCAGCGCCGCCGTGGCCCTGACGCAGGCGTCGACGTCGTCGGGGTCCTCGCCGACGGCCTGCGGGTGGCACGCCCGCGTCGCCGCCCAGAACTCGTCGGCGCAGCCGCCGGCCTCCATGGAGCGGATCACGAGGCACATGTCCACGAACTCCGAGACGACACCCCCTGGTCGCTCGCCTCGATTCTTCCCGAGATTCCGCCGTGGGTTTGCTGCTCCCCGCCCCCATGTCGACGGCCGGATCGGTCGGATGGATAGAGATCGTTAGGGTTTCTAGTTTCTAATTTCTAGTTCTAGCCTTTTTTTTTAAGAATATTTCTAGTTCTAGCCGGGAGGAAAGATGATCGGAATCGCTCGATGGTTGCAGCTTTTGGGGGAGACGGGAGTTCCTTGCATCATACAGTATATGGGCCAAGCTAGAGTCGGGCCCAAGACCACGTTACATATATAGGGACAACGCCAGGGTTCATTACTACTCGTACTAGGAGTACTGTATTTATCTTTTTGATTTTGTAAACCATCAAGAAAAATATAAGGCGACGTATCTAGCGCAAACATTGTTCAGTCGCTGCAAACCATCTGCTACTGTCTCCGATCCTAAATTCTTGTCGTCGTTTTAGTACGCAGCCAACCACATGTATTCGTTAAGTTTGATTCCTCGAAGCTTTTAGTGGACGGCCGTCTCGTTAAGACGGTTTAGGATATGAACTCGATATCACAGCACTATTTGTAACAAACCCAGATCCATCATTGAGTGAGCTATTGTATATATATTTTTTGTTTCGTATTATAATACGCTTTGGTGAGCCAAATTGATCGCCAAAAAAAAAATCTTACTCCGTACAAAAGGAAACAGAAGGATTACATCGGTTGAGTAGTGCTGATCAGCGAGTATAATAAAGCTCTTTCGCCCCCGCTTCATTTTCCCGATAAAAAAAAGCTCTTTCGCCCGCCAGAAAAAGGACCAGAGAGAGATTTAAGTTTGATCATCATGAGATGAAATATAACAGATCAAAAGATCAAACTCATAGCAAAGATTCCTCTCTACCTACGCCGTGGGTTGTAGAGACTTGACAGAACGCGGAGACGGTGACTCCGGGATTATCTAGCCCCATCTTCTCGGCCACATGTTTTACCTCAGCCCACCAAATTAATTTCTTTTGTCCTGTACTACAGAGAGATTAGCGGTAAACTAGTACTTGTGGCAGACACGTATTCTTTTTTACTGACAGTTTTTTATTTTTTTCTGGCTCTCTCTTGTTCTTTCCATCTCTGTTTCATTTTCAAGTACATGGTGGTACATGACATGTTTTTAAGTACATATTTTGTACATTATGATAAATAAATTATAATTTACCAGTTTTCAAATATCTCGTGTGCATGAACTTATGAATCGAGTACATCGCATGGTACATCACAGGTACCTTATTACTTTTTAAGTACCTCAGGTATGGACTTATGAGACGATTTAGGTACATCACATATATCTAGAAAAAACCACAGTACATGATAAGTACATGATGGCACATCACATATACATCAACGTATATGACAAATACATCAAGCACTTATATCAAGGTACATGCAGGGACGGGCCTAGGATTTTAACCGTGGGTATTCAAAATTGTTGTAGAAATTCGCCAGTCAGTATTGCAACTTACTTTTCGTCTCTGTTCGAGTTATCATTGGGGCTGTACGCATCACATTGCGCATATGCAACTGCGGAACAGCGGAAGTGCCAAAGCGCGGAGTAGTAGCTAGCCCGTCTAGCCGTCCAGCGCCCAAGGCAAAGACGCTAGGGAGCAAAAAAGATGAGGAGGTGGAGGGACAGTCGGTAGGTTTTTGGATTTGAGGATATTTGAGGATATGTCTGTTTGTGGTTGTGGATTAAGAAGGAGGCGCAAAGTGCATACATCGATTGAGGTCGCACTCTATACGAACAGACGACAAAATTGGAGGAAGGAGGACCATTTCTTTAGCTCAATGCTTCAATAATCTTGAGTTTCAGTCTCAAATCTTTTTTCTATACATACACATGTAGAATACATGATGTATATATTCGATCTTTTGCAAAATTTGATGGGTATTCAGTTGAATACCCTAACTGAATACCCTTGACTTGAGCCGGGCCTGCCCATGGGTACATGGCAAGTACATGGCACATCACATATACATAACATATACATCAAGGTACATGACAAATACATCAAGCACATCACATATACATCAAGATACATGACAAATCACAGACGTATCAATGTACATGACAAATACACATTAAGGTACATCACAAATAGCTAAGTACCTCATCAATCCTCGATCAAAACAATCAGCAATCAAATCTAAATAAAACATCCTGAGGATATTCTATGTGCCCATGATCTTTAGGTGCAGACCGAGAAGAACTGCATCGCGGAGAGGATTTGCATCAGTACATGGAAAGAGAGGGGGGGGGGGGGGGGGGGAAGAGGGAGAGAGAGGGGGGGGATGGAGAGGTACCTGTGGGACCAGATCCGCGCGCGCCTGGGCCATGGCGGCGGCTGCGGCGGTGTCAGGGAAGGAGCCAACCTCCTTGGCGCTGGCCGCGGGAACCGACGGAGGAGGAGCGGCCCTTCATGGCGCCGGCAGCGTGAAGCGGCGAAGGAGGAGCGCCCTCATGGCGTCATGGTGGGAACCGGCGGCGGAGGAGCCGCCCTCCGTGGCGCGGTGGCGAGAACCGGCGGAGGAGAGACGGTGGCAGGCAAGGATCGGGAGAGAGATCGGGAGAGAAAGAGAGATGGATCGGGAGAGAGAGAGAGATGGACACAGTCAAGCAGATATGGAAAGAGATCAAGGGAGGCGGTTAATTAGGCAGAATTAAGGAGAGAGAATTAAGAAAAGGAAGGGACACGCGTGTGGTAAATAAGGTGGGGTAAGACAGCGGGGGAGTCATTGGGCGTTCGTCAGACTTGACACCTGTAGGATATATTACGAGTATAGACTTGACGCCTCTGGAAACTGCCAGGTTCGTCAAAAAAATAAATATAGTCAAATAGGCTATTGTGCTTCGGATCCAAATCCTCGCCATCTTACAACAGGATAACACCTTTAGGATAATAGTATTACGGAGACAAGTAATAACAAATCACGTATTCAAATACATAAAGATCCAACAAGGATAACACCTATATAAGGATATATTATGAGTATACGTACGACCAGCATTGATGTCTCTCAACATAAAAATTCTACGATGATATATTAGGAGTAGGTTTGTTTTAAGTCAAACTTTTTCTATGACGATATATGCGATGGGACTTGTCCTCATCCTGATCCTCTGCCGGTTCCCCACTCCGCCGCCGCCGCTCCTCCTCGTCCAAGATCCGGATATACCCTTTGAAAAAGGCCTTGTTGCTCGCCATGCACTTGCGCAGTGCCGCCATGTCCCTGACGCAGGCCTGGATGTCGGTGGGGTCCTCGCCGACGCGGTCCGGATGGCAGCTCAACATCGCGGGCATCAGCTGTCGCTGCAGCCGCCAGAGGGATAGATACATCCATTTTAGGACAAATTTTAAGACAAGAATTATGAAACGGATGGAGTACGTATTATATTATTTCGGACTTTTGTATATATCAGTAAAAATTGCAATAGTACGTACTATTAATTGGTGCTCTAAGCTGGCATAATTTTAGACGATATCGCGAAAGTTAGATATTCCCTCCGATTCATATTACTTGTCTCAAATTTGCTCAAATATGAAAGTATCTATGTGTTTAAAAAATATCTAGATACATGTAATATTTCGACGAGTAATTCCGGTCGGAAGGAAGAGCAGAAACTAGAAACATGAAAGTGAACTTTCGAGTTTCGCGATGGAAGCCTCGAGCGATCTCTGCAATTCTTCTTCAGATTTGCTCTTGCTTCTCCTCCTAATCGATCCCCTCGGTTCTTCTGCGGATTCGCTTTTGCTGCTCCCAATCGATCCCCTGACTCTTCTTTGGATTTGCTTTTAATGCTCCCAGTCGATCTCCTCGATTCTTCTTCAGATTTGCTGCTCACTGACAGGCGAAACACTGTACCTAGTGCCTCCATAGACCTGCGGGCATGGGTGATCCTATGGCTATTACTTAGGGTCTAATCTTGTAGTACTAATGCTGCCAACCCAATAACCATACAGTTCCTACTAGGATCCTCATGCCAAACTGGACGGACAGCGATAGCGGTCCCACAGCGGCCGAGACTAGAAAAACATTTTCGATCAATGTATGATTGTCTCTTGCCTCTCGTGTGATGAAAATGTAATTTCTCCTATACATAACAAATGTCTCAGATTTAGTACCGTGCAATTTTGCACTAGGTTAGTACCAAATTTGAAATATTTATTATGAAATCGGACGGAGTAGTAAAATTGGTGTCGAATTCAAGAGTCTTGTGTTTCAGATCCAAATTCTCACCTGTCACCATCATACAACAAGGTAATCAACATCTCTAGGATATAGTATTACTGAACAAATAATTAATTACTGAGACAAAGAATTCAAAGATCCAATAAGATAACACCTCCAGGATATACGACCGACAGCGATGTCTATCGTACGCTACTACCCCCGTTTCTAAATATTAAAAAAAAATTCTAGGGGACTCGTTCTCATGCCATCCCAGCAACTAAACCTTGAGGACTCGTCGTCACCCTTACCCGCCGCCGGCGCCGACGCCCCGCCATTCCCCTCTCGCAGCCGCCGCCCCTTCTCCATCTCCTCGTCCATGGCCCAGATAAACCCCGCGAACCGGAACACGCCCTGGTTCCACACCCTGACATCGGTCTTGAGACAGAAAAGGATGCCTCAAGAACCCTTGTATCTAAATACTTGGTGGCATGTCTCGAGAAATACGCGGACCACGACTTCATCCCCTTCTTCCTTAATTTGGAGTAAGTTGAATTTTATATATGGAACCGTTTGTTTTTTTGTAAATCAGTCTTCCTTATACACCCTTAGATACTAAAGTTTGTTTCTTTTGAAAACAGAGACCATTGGGTGACATTACTCATTTGTTTGCCTTGGTCCGCGGTGTACTACTTCGATTCACTACTTCCGAAGAAGAGTGTTCGAAGTAGATTCTGGAAACCCATCAAATCACTCATTGACACTGCCTGGAAAGTGGCGACCAAGGGAAAACTAGCTAGTAAAGGCTATAAAGACGAGCCTCACCACAACCACAGGTTCCCTTGCCAACAATAGCCGCCAGGCAGTATGTTCTGTGGCTACTACTGCTGTCACATCCTTATGGAGAATGCGAGCATGCTCAAGCCTGAGTGGAAGGGGTCAGTCACGGCGATGGAAGAGTACTGGCGGCCCCGAATGACAATGGGACACCGACCTAAATGGGTCGTTTATAACATTCAAAGAGAGTTCGCCCATCTCATAAACAATGAGGTCATCAAGCCCAGTGGGGACTTTTTCGAACGCGTGGAACAAGTCGTGTCTAGGGTTCGTCCATGACAATAGATTCAAGCTTGAATGAGATACATTTGTATTCTTTATATGCTTTCATGAAATTTTGACACTTTGTAATCAATGTCGTGAAGTGAGATACATTTGTATTTTTTATATGCTTTATATGATGCGGCTTATATACATTTGTGTGCTTTAAATGATGTGATGTGATGCGGCTTCATATGTATTTTTCTGTGATGAGATACATTCTGAGCTGTGTTGTATATAATTTTCTATGTATTTCCTATGTATTTACTGTGGTTTTAATTATTTTTTTAAATACCGAAAATGTATCAGTGTCGGTCACTCGACCGACACTGATGTGGCAACGCGACCGTTACTCATGATATATACATCAGTAACGGTCGGAAAAGATCGACCACCACTGATGTATATGTACATCAGTAACGGTCGCTCCGACCGTTACTGTTGTACCATCATCAGTAACGGTCGCTCCAGTAACGGTCGGAGCGACCGTTACTGATGATGGGTATCATCAGTAACACGAAGTTAGTAACGGCGGCCCCGACCGTTACTGATGTTGTTTTTCGACCGTTACTGATAAGCCTTTTCTGTAGTAGTGACACCGTGAATTTGAATTAACAAAACTGTGAATAAAAAACTGACATCAATATATAAAGATCCAATGACCAATTAATGCACCTAATCCAGGTGACAATTTCAACATGATCTATCATACGGAGTATCATATCGCGTCCCATATGATATATAATCTCAACATCTTCTCATGTCAGTCCACCACTTAAACTGCCAAGCGAACTCGTCCTGATCCGCCGCCCCGCCGTTCCCCCCTCGCCACGCGCCGCCGCTCCTCCTCCGCCTTCTCGATCCCCTCGTCCATGATCTGTATATGCCCTCTAAACACATGCTTATTGCTCACCATGCACTTGCATAGGGCCACTTGCGGCCTCGACGCTGCCACCGGCGGCTTCGCCGGGCCTCTTGTCGGCGAGCTCCGGGTGGCACGCCCACATCGCCGCCTTGAACTGGCCGAGGCAGCCGCCGGCCTCCATGTAGTTGTTGACGAAGCAGAGGTGCGAGAATTGGGCCAACGATGGGATCGATTCGAGAAATTGGTTGAGCAAGCCCCCCATGAAGAAGCTTATGGTCGATTAGCTAGCTAGGGTTGATTTCTAGCCGGGAGATCAAGGACAGAGGGACAGAGGAGAGAGATCGATGTATATTGCGCGCTCGCTCGTTGGTTGGAGTTGGGGGTTGTCCTTGATTAATTTAACTTTAATTATTCCGTGTAGACCAAGGAATTATATAGGAGTACATGGGCCAGGGCCCGTTATATGTACGTGTGGACACGACAGTTTTTTTTTTTGTACTCCGTAGTATAGTATTATTTTGATTTTGTAACAAACACGTCTTCCTCGCAACAAAAAAGAAACACTAACACATCATGTTTTTTTGGGTTGAAATTTCGTTGAGCCGAGCTCCCGACCGGCGAAGTCATCCCGGCCGGCTAGATGCCGGGGACGGGCACACGGAGGACGGGGCGCAGCAGGAGCCCGGCCTTGCGCCTCGCCGTGATACCGAAAGCCTCGGTCATGTCGAACTCCGCCGGGTCGGCCAAGCCGGGCGCCTCCCAATCAAAGTGCAGCAGCAAGCTAGCAAGCGCGAGCTCCACATTGGCGAGCCCAAACCCCATGCCAGGGCACATCCTCCGCCCGGCCCCGAACGGCAGCAGCTCGAAGTCCGAGCCCCTGAAGTCCACCTTGGCCGCGTCGGTGGCGGCCTCGAACCGCTCGGGCCGGAACTCCTCCGGCCCGTCAGGCCAGTATTTCTCGTCACGGCCCAGGGCCCACACGTTGACCAGCACCTGCGTGCCGGGTTGCACGTCGTAGCCCAACACCTTGCATGGCTCCCGGCACTCGCGGGGGAGGAGGAGCGGGAGCGGCGTGTGGAGCCGGAACGTCTCCCGGATCACGAGGTGGAGGTACGGGACGGCCTCGCCGAGCTGCTCCTCCACCACCTTGCCGCCGGCCTCGAAGGCTTGCCGCACCTCCGCCGTCGCCCTCTTCATCACCTTTGGGTTCTTTACCAGCTCCGCTATCACCCACTCCAGTGTTGTCGCCGATGTCTCGCTGCCCGCGCCAAAGATGTCCTGTGCATAAGGCAATATGTATATAAGGCACTTAATGCAAAAATTCGGGCAGATCTAGGAAAGTTTTTATGGAAGTTACTAGAGCTGATGACTAAGTAAGATTGCTTACGAAAACAACGGCTTTGATGGAGTCCATGTCGAGGGGGAGCTCGCCGTCCCTTTGGATCCGAAGCAGCACGTCGATGAGGTCCTCCTCCGCCCCAGCATTTTCTTTGCCAGTGTCATCATTCATTCTTTTGAGGTGCTCGGCGATGATGCGGTCGAGAATCCCAAACACGATATCACGACACTCCTGGGCCCGACTCACGGAGCCACTGACCCAGGCGGCGACCCGCGACGAGGGCCATAGGTCGGCCGGGTTGAACCCGGCCGCGAGCCCGATGGACCGGTCCAGCTCCCTCAGGAACACGTCCCGGTCCTTGCACCGGTCACCCATCACCGCCCGCACCGTGCTGTCCGCGACCAGCACGGACAGCATGGCCCTCATGTCAATGCTGACCGAGTCAACCGCGGCGGCGTTGACCGCCCGGAGCATGGCGTTGACCTCCTCCTCCCGGATGGACCGGAACGACCGGACCCGGCGGGCCGTGAGGAGCTCGGTGACCGCGATCTTCCTGAGCTGCCGCCAGTGCTCGCCGTAAGGTGCGAAGATGATGTCCCGGCCACCGTTGGTGAGCACGCTCACCGTGGCGCTGAGGGGCCGGGTGGCGAAGGAGGCGTCGTGGCCGCGCATCACCTCCCGCGCGCCGGCGCGGGAGGAGACGACCAGCGTGGGCACCTCGCCGAGCCGGAGCAGCATCACCGGCCACCCGTGCCGCCTCGCCAGGTTGCGCATGGCCTGGTGCGGCAGCTGCCGGCCCGCGATGTGGTGCATGCTGCCGATGATCGGCAGCGTCCATGGCCCCGGCGGCAGCCGCAGCTTCTCGCCGCCTTCCGCCCCCGGCGAGCGGCGGCGCCGCCTGGAGAGCAGCGAGATGAACAGGAGCGACGCCAGGGCTAAGGCGAGGTAGACGACGGCCGGATCATCCATGGCATAGGAGTAGTAGTACTTCTGCAGATCCATTTTTGTGAGATGATGCGTGGTTTGGAAGGATTAATGTGGACGGATTTATAGACGGCAGAGACGAGATGAATTGCTTATATACTAGTCTGGCTGAGCTAATTAATAAGCTAATATTAGTCCGCCCGTGGCTGCTAAGCAGCTAAGCTTAACTATCAGATCTAGTCGTCTTGTAGCGCGAGCACCAAAGAACGTGCATGGTACGAAGATGCGGTCAAGGAACAGGACAAAATTCAAGGAGAGAAGACCTCTGGGACAAGAATTCCTAGACCAACTTAATTAACTATAGATATATGTATATACTAGCAGGTGTGTCCGTGCGTTGCTACGGGTCAACAAAATCACAAATTATTTATTTTTTAATTTTTGTACGAAGTTAACCTACGGTGACGACCGTACCATCATCACCAACTCCAATTTAATATATTGGTATAGATAATCATTGTGTAGTATTTGTCAAATAAAAGAGTATATATACGAGCCAACATGTAACGTACCCAGGATCTCCCCCAACAACTGGCACGCAATAAGTGTATAATTTTGATGGAGTATGTTGATGGAGCATGCGAATTGTTTTTTCCTTAATTTGAAGAGGACGACATTGCTCCTATTTTGTAACGACTGATGCACACAATCATCTTGTCAAAGTTTAATACTCCCTTCGTCCTAAAATAAGTGACATGAATTTGTATAGATTCTTATGCAAATCCACGTCACTTATTTCAGGACGGAGGGAGTACTTATCAATGTTGACTTGATATTTTAAATTTTTTTAAAATAAATGCTTCTATATTTATGAGTTTTGCATATCACGAGAGAAATTCAAAGGACGAACGACCAATACATACATGAATTTCTTATGCTTGTAACACCTTTTTTTGCTTGCATGAAAACACCTTAATTTCTTACAGGCTTCTCTTACGTCAACATTGGGCATATATGTACTGCTTCGAGATGAGATACCTGTTGTATATATATAGGCGGCAGTGGGGTGTGAGTTTCATGTGACAGCCAAGATTCCTCCGTCCGTAGCCATGTACAGGCATAGGGGCAAGGAATATTTGCCTGCTTGTTCTGTAGTGAGCAGCTGAGCACCAGACGACTTGTTAAGCCACGCAGATGCGGTTAATTAAGGAACAATGCAGAGTGAGAGTTCTATAACTTTGGGGATAATAATTTCTAATGATGCATGAGCCACGTGGATAGCTACTCTTGCTTCTAGATACATGTAATAATAGAAAGTCATTTAATAAGTTCTATAACTAAGTTGGAACAATAACTAGTACTATAAGATTTTGACAGTTAAAAAAATAAATTAAAGGCCTGCCCGGATGCTTTTCACTCTTCAGACCATGTAATTTTAGATCAGTTAAGAAACTATAATTAGACTTTCCAAACAATAGAGATGAAAATGAGAGATGTTACTCAAAAAAAAAATTGATAGATGGAACCTTTTTTTCTCGTCATAAAAGAAAGGCAACGTTACTACGTATTACTTTGCTTTCGCGGTTTCTCATGCAGGCGACACGATGGAAACTCTAGAAACATATTCTTGTCTTAAATTTGATCAAAATAGATGTGTTTATTATTAAAAAATGTTTATACATACATATAATATTTCGACAAGAATTATAAAACGGAGCTAGTACTAGGAAGTAGTAAAAATGTTATCTCCGGAAGCAGCCAAGTAACGACATGATTCGCATGCGCCGACGCTCCAAAATACGGCATCAAACAGATGCTGCTGCCTGCAAATTAATGTTGACCAGCTATACTACTAGTATTTGATAATCGATGCAAGGATAACATAACCAACCAGAAAACGCCACAATGTGTTGCCTCACCTTAGTCGTGTTAACATCGATCGGCTTGCATTTTATCATAAATTTTTCCTCAAAAAAAAAAACATAAACTAAACTCATCACGATCACATGTACAGTGTCAATTGTGCATTTGACATCTTCCGGTAAAGAATCCTAAGAAGAATCTTCAGTGCACCCAAAGTGATCAGGACCCAATTAAAGCGTCTCCTATTGTGTATACATTAAAATAGGTTAAGCATGTTTGGCGAGGATGTGACCTTGGACATACGGCTCGCCGGCAGCCGGCCCGGCCTGTGTATATGGGTTTAATTAACTTCCATACTTAATTTACTGAAGAGTGTCTTCCGTTTCTTTGAGATTTCATTTATTTATTTATTTCATCTGAACCTAAGGTACTCGCTCGCTTGTTTACAAGGCATCCACTTGCTGAAGGAATGGATCTTCATGCTGGCAATTGTCAAGGAATTCAACCGAAGGAAGGGGATATATCGATCCACAAAGGTAGAGTCACTATCGACTCTTTACATCATTTGACTAAATCAACCGTACAATAACTCATACAATTAGTTATATTTTTAAGCTGACTTTTTCTACATGAGTTGTTAGTATTCCGTATAAAATTTGATATTGAACATTGGTAACTATGTGGACTCTCAAATCTCAATCTCATTCGACTCTTGGGGGTAAGGGTGTAGCTTTTTGCGAAGAGTTAGTAACGATCTCAATCTCTTATTTATGTCTCTTCTGCATCAACGATTCTTAATATTCTCTCCGTCCAACAAAAGATGTCTCAAGTTTGTCAAAATTTGGATGTATCTAGACATGACCTAGTGTATAGATGCATTCAAATTTAGTCAAAGATGAGACATCCTTTGTTGGACGGAAGGAGTAAGAAAGATTTAGGAATTGACCTTTTCGGATGCTCTATCACATTTTTTTAGATGAAAGGAGTTTTTATTGTCCGGTCCCATTTCGAAAAGAAATGAAACCCATATGCTCTAACACATCACCCGACAAGTAAGCTTTTCGGATGCTTTAACGCATTATCTGGCCAACAAAGCTCTCTGGTTGTTTCCCAAAAGTAATATGAAAACATGGGGAATCGGATAACAAGTTCTTTTTTGAGCGAAAAGCGGATAACAAGTGGTATTTTTTTAGAGGGGATAACAAATGGTAGTGAATGCCAAAATCCCAGCCTGCTACGAGCCAAGGTAGCCCAATTATACGGCCCATTTATACAGCTCGGTCACGGCCCATACAGGCATGAAAACTCAGAAGCCCAGAGCAGTTCGCTCTCGCACCAGCCCACCTCCAGGCCGAGCAAGCAAAGCCGTCCGAGAGGAGCAGAGCAGCGATGGCCGCCGCCGCCGCCGGGACAGGAGGCCAGGCCCTCGGCCGGAGCAGCTTCTCGCGCGCCGCCTCGTCACAGACCGCCTCCTCCTCCTCCACCGCCTCCGGCGTCAAGCTTGGCCCTAACGGCGCCGCCTTCGTGTCCTCCGGCATCCCTGACCTCGACAGTAAGCATATCTTTGCCCACGAGTCTCATCTGTTGTTCCCTTTCAGCGAACTATGTGCAGCCTGAGGATTCTGTTGAACCGAGACTAAGTTTATGATCGGGCTTAGTTTAAGCGGAACAGTAGGAATGGAGTGAGGCGATGTATTTTATTTTGTTTAAATCTTGGGTTTTGGTTATGGAGTCTGAAGTAGATAGATACCTCGCGATTACAGAATTTCCTTCAATGTTTTGTCTACCGGCGTGTAAATACGCAAGAAGAAAGTTGGTTCTTGAGGTCAGGAGTGGTATAAGCCTATAAGATCGGAAGACTTTGAACTGAGAAATAAAAGGAGGATTATGTTATGGAAGATGGGGGATGTGCATTGGCCAATTGGGTGGCTTGGTTGTAACTAGGTCTCGGCATGATTTATTAGTGTTTTGTTGCAGGGATTCTGGGTGGGGGTTTCCTCCTTGGTTCGGTCGTGATGGTCATGGAGGACTCCGACGCACCGCACCACCTCCTTCTTCTCAGGAACTTCATGGCGCAGGGCGTCGTGCACAAACAACCCCTGCTCTTTGCTGGGCCTATGAAGGAGCCCCGCGCGTTCCTTGGTGCGCTGCCTGCTCCTGTTGCCTCCTCGAAGGAGGATGCACGGCAGAGAGCGATTGGGCCTGGAGCAACTAGCGATGGACGAGCAAGCGTATGTACCATGGAAGATTTCCTCGACGGCGAATTTTGATATGTTCTTTTTTTGGTTTATTGATTTAGAAATGTTCCTTTTTTTGTGAGTATTCATCCAGATATGAACTGTGCAGGATGAAGGTTTGAGGATAGCTTGGCAGTACAGGAAATATTTTGGGGAAGAGAAGACTTCTCATGCTCAACACAGAGGTGATAAACTGATACTTCTCTTTCATTTGTTTGCATGTTGGTTAATTGTCTGCAGTGCTCAAAGAGATTTTGTTTCAGCTTTTCTGTATGATGTGCCAGAATCTTTTTTGAATAAAAGAAATATTTCATTGTTAGTGGAGACGACAGCTATCTTTGTATTGCCTATTATTTACTTGTATAAAGTATCATTTCTGGAACTGATGTTGAAGTTAAGCTACCATTATTCTCCTCAATATGTTTGTGTAATGAGCTGACTGGGCATTCCTGCAGACAACAAGCAGGAGTTTAGCAATGATTTTGATTTACGGAAGCCATTGGAGCGGCATTTACTTAATGCACAGCATATTGAATGTTTAAGCACTCAAGATGTAGACAATCTCAGTGACCTCCAGGATCGTTGTTCCACTTTCTTATCCAAACTTCCAAGGTGATTAATTCTTGGAATCATGACCGGAATTGTTATTGTCAAGGAAAACTCTCCAAAAATTGCAGTACCTTGATATCACAGATTAGTCTACCTCAGTACCACGTTTGATGTTTTGTAACCACAAAATTGGAGTTGTCTTAGACCTCATGTATTTTGCTGTATTGCTTCTGAATATCTCTTTCTGCATTCAGAAAAGATGGCGGTACTCTGAATGCTGGACAGATTGCTATACAGTCACTCTGTGCACCACAGTGTGGCTATTTTGGGAAGGCAAGTGTTGGATTGAAATGATGTGTGCTGACTGGCAGTGCGTTGAAAATTTGAAGCCAATTTATATGCTTCCTCCCTTACAAATCAATTTTTTTATATCGTAAACTATATTTTGCATTGCAGGACTGGGACATGGTCTCGTTTATCAGATCACTGAAATCCATGGTGCGCTCATCTAACGCTGTTGCTGTTATAACATTTCCATACACAGTCCTATCAAATTCCTTCTGCAAGAGATGGCAGCATCTGGCAGACACGTTGCTGTCGATAAAAGCAATTCCAGGCAAGCTTAACACTTCAAATTCGGTTTCTTGATTGCAACTTTGACCGCATAGGTACCTGATTGTCCATCTCTTTGATCATTAGATGAGGACAAGGACTTGGCAAAACTCCTCACGGGGTATCAGGATATGGTTGGTTTTCTGCATGTTCATAAGGTGGCACAGACTAACAGCCAGGTACCCAGGATGTCATAGCTGCTGTAAACAAACTTTGTGCTCTCTCATTTGACACATTTTACATTGACAAACAGGTTCCTGTGATACTGGAAGCATCCACATTTTCTCTGAAGCTGCGAAAGAGGAGGTCACTGGTGCTAGAACGGTTGAATCAGGCTCCGGTGGATGGGTCGAGCGGCCCTTCATCTGGATCATCAGGGAGTTGCTCCTCGTCGGTGCAAGGCTCTCAGCTTGATTTCTAGTTCATACGCTGGAGCTGGTATTTGAGGATAGTTGGAAGCATCCAGTGAAGCATGGCTAGCTGAGAAGGCTCTTGGTTGTTGTGTTAATTTGATAGTCACAGCTTTAGAGGTTTAGGTCTTTACAGCTTAATTTCTGTATTGCTGATGACAAGATAATTTATGTATTCGGTTTTAGTGTATACCACTTTTAAAACTCGTGTATTCCAAAAGGTTTAGATTGTACATGATATAAATGCCTAATTGCTGATGACAACATATTTAACTGAGTTCTATATTTCCGATGACAACAGATAATCATGGTTTTTTTGATAAATTTGGCCCTTTTTGCAATGTTATTCAAACATAAACTAGTTTGAAACTTTAATCAAATCCGAACACTCTTCATTGGTTCTGAATTCCGGCACAATATCAGCTTTCCATCACCAATACACATGACCCTGACCATTGACTCAGAACTGCAACCTTCGGCTGACAAGTAATGAGTCAGAGTTGGTTAAAGCTTTAGAACTAATTCACTTTTATAAAAGGGTCATTTTCTTCAAAAATCTTAAGTTGGTTGTTCTTAACCAAATTGACAAGTTTGCATAAACATGACGAAGCTCTGCATGCCTTGGCTGGACATGAAGAAAGAACATATAGTTGCATGCTTCTAGAAAAATCCGGAGATGATTCTAGGGTAGAGAACTAAATTCTTGTCATGGCTTTAGTTCAAAATTTGAACTAAAGCCACGACAAGAATTTAGGATCGGAGGGAGTACATGATAAGGCTCAGGCATGCTGAGTTTGCAGAGATGATTCCAGGGTAGAGATGTACATTTACAGGAGTTTTGCTAGGTAGAAAGTTTCAGGCCTAAATATGTACACAGTATGGTTTTTTCGACAGGTTGAATGATCTAGATGCTTCAGGAAATCTCCATCCCACAGTGCTTTTGCGGTTTCACACAGAAGGAGCAGAACCATCTCCAAAGAGCATGTTTGCGACCGGTGGAGGGAGCCATGCTGCGCTAGCACTGTTCTGCACTTCTTGCTGCTGAAATTTCTGATGATCACCAGATTGATCGGAGACACTGGCGACCTTTCGACTCCTTGGCCTTGCAATGCCTTTCCCCACGAAGATACCTAGCTTCATTGCAGTAAAGAAACCTATTGCAATAAACAGAGGCCTCACTGCCCAATGGAAGTCCTCAAGGTGCTCATACTTCTTCACAATGCCCTCACACTTGTCGAAGCTCACTGCCTCCACCTCGGAAGGATCTGCCAAGCAACTGCATACTTCACCAAGATTAAATTTACCTGGGAACTTGACAACAAGACAACCATTCGGGAGTATCTGTGAAATCCGACCAGTTGCAAACCCTCCCCCTCTCTTTCGCTGCCATTCGAAACGGGGGCTTGAAATGTTAGTTCTCAGCATCACAAACTGCCCAACACAGTAGGCTTCGGCCATTTGGAGGTCAGCATATTCCCCCTTCCAAAGGGTGTCCATTCCTATCAAACCAACATGCACGGTGCCATTACGGTCAATGCTATGAAGAATTCCAACCTGAGACCGCTTCTTGTCCTCCTCCCTAAGACGTACCCAGTCTCCAGCAGCAAAGCCGTAGGTTACCCTCTCCACTGTCGAGGAGCGAACCTTCAAAGGGTCATGTCGTCCATGGACTCGTACAAGAATGTAACCATCACATTCTCCATCCTTCTCCAAGCCAACTATGGTTCCATCAGGGATTTCCATTGTTTCAGGAGTACACGAGTTTTTAAGCTTTCTCGAGCGGACCTTGTCACCAACTTGCAGCTTATCCTTGAAGAGTGACCAATTAGTGCAACTTGGCTGAGTTGGCCTTTCTGCCATTAGATGTTCAGAACTGTTCCAGCCAGCGTTGTCGTAATCTACATCTTTAGCACTAAACAAAGGAAAATAAAATAAATTTAGGGAAAAATGCACTGCATAGTATATACTGTATGGACATAGTAAAAATAACCGTACAAGAAAAAGAAACAGATATTGGTCATATATAAGATAACTGACAAATCATATGAGCATTAGAAAGAACACACTTCGATGCTTTCACATAAAAAAATCGATACAACTTAGCAGTCATCCATCGCTAACAGAAGCAGAAGTTAGAACGAGGCATGGTAAAATCACACGTGCAATGGCAATTTAACCAAATCTTATAAGTTGCTGGCAATGCAAAAGCAAAAGATTTTAGCTTGCTACCTTTCAAATGCATGTAATATATCTGTCATCAAGGGGCGATCTCTAAAGTCATACTCAAAGCAGCCAGAAAGGACATTCTTGACCTCTGGAGGCAAATTGTATGGGAATATAGGTTTCTCTTTCTTCAGGACAACCAACTGATAGATCTCATCTGGCGATTTGCCACGCCATGGCTGAATGCCGCTGAACATCTCAAGAATGCTGCACGCAAAACCCCATGAGTCTGTCTCATAACTAATTGGACCTCTGATGCCTGGTTGCCATTGTTCTGGGGCCATGTAATTTGCAGTTCCAAGTCTTTGGATAAGGTCTGGATTTGGCAGTGAAAGCCCAAAGAGCAAGGATGGAATACCAAAATCCCCTAGAACAGCATGGTCATGGTCATCAAGGAGAAAATTACAAGGCTTAAGATTTAGAATCAATATCCCCCTCGAGTGTAGATCTAGCACACCACGTGCCAAATCAGCACCATATCTGCAGGTTACAAGAATTCATTAAATTAGGTACTCAGGAAAATATCGTCCAAGTAGAAGATCATCAGCATTAACAGAAATCAACAAGGCATTGTTCACGTACTAAGGTGAGAAACAATATATGGCAGTTAATCAATAATTACTGTCAGAACGTCACTGGTAGAAAGCTGGAAACTACATGCTGATGCTGAAGAAAAGGGAGCCTGCGGGGACTGAATACATCCAATATCTAGAAACCTGTGGGGACTTCCACCATACCTTAAAACATCTGACAAAGGGAGTCTTCCACCTTTATGCCGAGCCATCTTGTCTCCGATGGATCCTTCATAGAACTTCATCGCTATACAAATCTGAAAATCCATGAAGCAAAAAATGAGCTACGAGACCATCTTTAGTGCACCACACAGGTGATCCAGCAGCAAGGCGCGCTTGCCAGAAAAAAACAAGGTCAACACGGCCAACAACAGCATACCCTTCCATTCTGTGTGGAGATGCCATGAAGGAAGCAGACACTGCCTAGACCCTGGCATTTACCAAAGATCTCATCGAACCTCGCCGAGAACACCTGCAGCTGGTCATCCTTAACCGGATGCAGCATCTTCACGGCGACCTCATGGTAACGATCATAATCCTCTGTTCTCTGATGGTGTGTCGCTATCCAGACATCCCCAAAGGGGCCTCTCCCTATCCGGTGCTTCAGACTCAGCACGCTTGGGTCGATCCACGGGCTTATCTGGCTCGGGCCAGAGAAGACTGTCCGGTAGTGATCAGGGTCCTTCTCAAGCAGCATGTACTCGAACAATTCGGCGGGCTGGGGGTCAGAGCTTTGCCCTGCCATTCCTATACCAAGAGAAATTCACAACTTAAAAACATCTAGAGTTTCCTAAAAAAATATTTTAAAAAATCCTAATTTCCCCCCCCCCCCAACGTTAGTAGAACAAACTCCTGGTTTCTCTATCAACCTACGCTTGTGGGGGGAAGAATCCCTGATTTACTCTAAGCTATCAGCAATATTTTTTGTTGTTTTCTCAGCACACCCCAACAGAGAACAACCAACAGATTCCATTTCCTACCCACACACATCCGACAAACTTACTGCGGTTGAACTACCTACCACAAGAAGTCAAGAAGCAGTTACTGTACAAGAACGAACAGCACGGGAATGCGGGGAAATTCAACCGCACAGGAATTGCATACACAAGCAATAATCTCCCAAGAACCGTAAGAATCACTGAAGGGACGGATCTAGATAGTGTAATACAGTAATAACCACTGGATGAAAACGAGCGCATACCTCAAAACTCCAATGGCCAGAGACTGCGGACGGGGGGGTGGAGACAGCAGGATGCGGCGAGGAATAACGGGGCGGCGGCGCGCGTGAGAGGCGGGGTTGCATCGGCAGCTGCAGCAAGGCAAAGCGGCGGTGGACTATATGAGAGAGGGATTTGGTGCGACTCCCGTGAGAAGAGGAAAGAAAGGTACGGCAAAGAGGAGAGTTTTGGCGGTGGATGGATGGATGCACACCAGATATTATTATTTTTCCTTTCTTATAACTGAAAAAGAGATTTATTTCCAGAATCCTAACTACTCCTGGAAAATAAAAATTGATGTTTCTTCAGAGATACTCACCCCGTTTATAATTAGCATAAAATAAATAAAACACGCTTTAAATGTTATCTTAAAGAAAAAAATACACTGCATTTCCGGGTGTAGATATACCGTACACCTACAGTACATATACCATTTTTTAATATATTTATATGTGAGTATGCTGTTTTTAAGATACTCCAAATCAAACAACATGATGAAAAAGATGGCAAGCTGGTTCATTGTGTTAAGCATGTTTTAAATATATTCTCATGCTTGTACATAAAACAGAGTATTTTTTTTACAAGAAACATACTACCTGAGAATATATTTCATAGTATATACGCTACTATAGTTACTCTGCTCCATATTACTCACGTACTACACCGAAAAATATGAAACTGTATATTATCGAAATATTATTCATCTAATCTAATGATGCTATTTCCACTTTCCCGTTTTAAAGAATTTCTTATATACTCTTAGTTAATTTAAGTTGGAAAATTATCCACCCAAAATCATGATTTTATGCATTAAATTTTAAAAGAGCTAGCACCTCAGAAACTCAGAAACTATATTACTCCCTCCGGACGGAATTAAGTGTCACTGATTTGATTTAGTACAAAATCTGGGACAAGTAATATGGATAGTATATTAATGTAAAAACATGATGAGAACTGCATGTCTTGCTTGCTCTAGCTGCCCAAAAAAGTTGTAAAGATGCTAGCAGAGCTTGAGAGCATGCCTTGACCAGCTTTAAAATTTTGAGCACTTTTAGGTTGACAGAACCACTGTGGTTGCATGATGCAAGGGCAGAGGGAGTGGGCCTTCGTTTCATCCAAGTACCAAGTCTGTCCCCTGTATATCCAAGGTCACTGCCCCAATACTGCCCCTACTACTACTTCTATGATCCTTTGGATCTTGCCAGAACATTTGCATGTGGTGTGGCGCCCATTGTAAACTAAATCATCATCAATTGGTGCAAGATTCACACTTTGTCCATGGAGAATTGGCCGGCAACACCTTTGCTTTCACAGTTAAAAAATGTTGGTGAAAATTGATGCAAGGTATATGTCCTGCTTTCCATTCTTGTTTCCTGCCCTTTTCTCCTACAAATCTGAAAGCCAAGTCATGGGGAATCGATTTCCCTTTGATACTACGCTGCAGAGATTAATTAATATCTAAACAAACACTTGATTGCATGTGCTCCATCGAAATGACCTTGATCTGAAGTCCATGACAAGAAAGGGGATATGTCTTATCCGGCCTAGTACAATTTTTCTGCTAGCTAGATGGATCATTTGCATGTGGCCAGCAGCGACACCAGATGCCACACTCTTCAGCAAACAGCTTCTCTGCCAAGACACTCCACTGCAAGGGTATGCTCTGCCTGTACGCCTCCAGCTGCTGCTAGCTTCTGTATATGGAGTATTTTTTTTCAGGACAAGCTTCTGTAAATTCTCATGTATGTTAAAGACAGTTAACCCGAAGTGGCAAAGAACAAATAATTTCTTTCAAAGGATGAGAAAGAGTGTTAGTTAGAGAAGGACAAATGAGTTTTTATTTTCTGACGGCTCTAGGAATTTCTCGTAGTTTCGTGTGAGATTTCTGCTTTCCAAACGGGCTCTAGCTCTTGATCCTAAAATGGAATAAGAAGACTTGGACCAGGGGCTCACATGATCCTGAATAATTGAATACGGAATACGATTTAACTCGACATGATCTCATGAGCTGCTGAGCATTGTTTTAATAAGAAAGCTGCTGAAAAAGCCAAATAAAGCTTGAAGGTTTGGTTTCCAGCTCCAAGTACAAGTGAGTTGTGTATTCTGAAAAGGGAACAAAAGCACCAAGAATCTTCTCCTTTTAATTTCCGGTCTTGTGATAGGGAACCAGTGGGGCTCCCTCTTAACTGAAGATAGAGAAAGGCAGAAAGCAAATCAAGATGGCATATTGCTTCAATGCTTTCATCCATGTAATATACTATATGCAGCTCCTTTTCTGTGACACGATGGATGCACATATGTAGGAGCCCATGAGCAAAATGTCATGTTTCCCAAATAGGCAGGCACTGTTAATTGAAGAACAAATCTTTTACAGGAAAGGTAAAGAAGAATAAAATTAAGTTAAGATGCAGATAATTGCGGCTTGAGAGGGTCTCTGCACCTGCAAGTGCGTGTCTTGAAAATTGACAGTCATTGGGATGGTGAGGTGTTTGTCCATATACAGAGAGTTGCATGCATCATGCAGTTGCGTCAAAGGCAAGAAAAGATCTCTTATGTCAAATTAAACAACTAGCTTAGCTAGATACAAAGGAACTAAGGAAGTACGTTGCTTCTGATCACAGGGGACATACATGCATCAAACATTTGGCAGTACCTGTTGACAAATGGCAATCCTAAGCAATACAATGGTGTTATGCAAACTAATAAGACAATTCGTGGTCAGAAAACCCAATTTCCCAACAAGATCCAAAAGGCAAAGTTGGATTATTCTATTTTACTTTGCACGGCAGGGATTTTAAATCTTACATACTCCAAGTAAAATAGACAAAAGGCAAAGTACATAAACACAGTTTATTTTTACTTCATATTCTTGGCTCAACCTTGCTTGAACTTTGGAGCAAGGGCAAGTACTGAGCCTCGGTTTGAGGTTGCTAAACTACATCGTGCTAAAGTTTATTTGATAATATCTTGTGGAAAATACACGGGAAAACAGAAGAACTTGGTTAAGGAGATGAAAATTGCTTGAAAATCATCATAAACCCACTTTGATGCCAAACTCAGCCAAGTAGAGCCAGAGCGAGAGATCCCCTGTTCATATGTCAAGAAAAAAAAACTCAACTACCTGCCGACTGGGTGGGCCGGCCGGGTCAAAGCCCAACGGCCTCTAATTTGATGGGCCGGGACCAAGTCCAACGGCCTCTAAACGGATGGGCCGCAAACCCCGGCGCCGTCCTTGTATAACCCCGACGCGACGAGGACACCTCGCAGGCTCGCAGCTTTCGGCCGCCGCAAGAAGCCAGTTAACGGCGATGCCGCCGCCGATCCACACGGCCGAGAACCAGCAGCAGCCGGCGGACGGCGTCGCCATCAAAGTCGACGGCGACGATCACACGGCGCCGCTCCTCGAGCCCAAGCTCGGACCCGACGGCGACAAGGAAGAAGACGAGGACCGGAAGGCGGCGCCATTCGACGAAGAGGAATGGGTACGCACGCACGCATCCGGTCAATTAATCCTCCTCTCCCAAGATCGAATCTCAAAACAAAACAAAACCCTCTTAGATTGATTTAATCTCGATCTCGTCGAATTAATTAATTAATTAATTAATGCGCGCGCAGGACGCGTTCTGGATCGGGACCAACTGGCTGATGTACGCGAGGCTGCTGGTGCAGTTCAGCGGCGACGAGGCGGCCGGCGACGGGCTCGTCTGCTGCGGCGTCCTGCTGACGGCCATCTTCGTCGGCTGCCACTGGGCAGGCGGCACGTGGCGCCGGCGGTTCCTCAGCTTCTCTAGGCCGCAACTGTTCATTACTCTGGCTGTATGCCTTTGCATGCTCCCTCGATCCGCCGGTCCAAGCAGCTCCGTATAAATACGCACCTACGCGAGTAGTAATAATTTAAATAATGTTAATAAATACTTTCTTCGTCTTATATTTATATAGCAGAATGCCCGACCATTTTTGGGTCACCCTTTTTTTCTCTCCTTTTCTTATTTTTTCTGTTGAGCCACACCCGTTCTCCTTCTTGGGCCAGCTTCTCCGAGAACACCCAGTCCATGCCCGCACGAGTGCTAGTGCCCGTCTTCCTCCTAGCGCCAAAAGCAGCACACATGTGCGCCGGCCGCCGCAATCTCCGCCCTCGACGACGCCTTCTCGACCCGCAACCCGTCCAGGTGCCCTGAACCGTATCCCATGGCTCTTTTCTTTCTTTTCCCCTCCTCAATCATCACCCATAATTACGGCTGAACCGTCTTAGCGCGCGTTGTTGTAGCGGCCCCGTTGGCCCAGATCAACACGCCTGGGGATGAGGGCTGAGAGAACGAACATGTTCCCCTGCTCAGCGTTTGGAGCGGACGAAAGAGTGGTTTTCGTGCGGGCGGACGAGGTTGGTCTCGGGGGCTTGACGAAAAAAAGGGAGAAAAGAAGTTGGAATGGTCCGTATTTTTTACATTGATATATAGATATAGATAGATTCGGTGCAATCATGGGGCCCAAAAATTTTATGGGAAGTTTGACAGACGACGGTGAAGAGAACGGTCCGTATTTTTTATATAGGTATAGATTAAGTGACTCATATTTGCCCAAATTTGGATGTGTTTATGTCTAAAAATCGTATAGATACATGTAATAGAAAGTCACTTAATAAGAGACGCATGGGTAATTAGTTTGCTTGAATAGATGCATTCATCTCCACACTTTGTACTGTACTATATGTGCGGTATATATTGGTCTGTTGGATGTAAAATGTCGTACAGTAATTGTACGAAAAAGATGGTACGTATAGCAGTGCTCGGGGATTAAATCAAGCCGGATCGGATGCCTCTATGTTCTACTTATATCACGCCCGACCTGCCTGTGCGCTCTTCGTCTTCTTTCTGTCCTGCCTCTTATAGCAATGGCCCCCTCCCTCCGTGCATGGATCCACAAAATTCATATGAAGATGGACGTGCATGGACTGTTGGCTGAGAACGAGAGTATAATGACGCAAGCAATTGGATGGTGCGTTTAATGAAAACCGCCACATTACGTGTCGACGTGGCAAAAAAAAAGCATACATAAATATTCCATGTCATGTCAAATTCGGGTTTGTCCGTGCTTCGCCGGCAAAAGCTAGACCGAAGAAGGTTGGTTGGGTCAAAGCCACCGGAAAACTAGGTTAAATTGAACGCAGATGCATCCCGTGATGCGGATGCCTTATCCGGCACGGTCGGAGCAGTGATCCGAGATCATTCTGGTACCTTTGTGAGCGCCATTAATTGGAAGTTAGACTTTGTCGCAGATGTGGAAGCTGCAGAAGCTCATGCGGTCAGAATTGGCCTGGAATTTGCAGTGCTATCTAGCTGTTCTCGAGTTCTTGTTAATTCATACTCGTCTGAGATGGTTCAGGCCCCTGCCACTCGTCCTCTAGGTGCAGCTGCTGCCATCTACGAAGATTGCTTCAGCATGCTGGAAGACCTGACCCAATTTGACATCTCCCATTGCTATCGCGAGACGAACGAAGTTGCTCACGAGCTTGCCGAGATGTCGAAGCATCAACATATTAGATCCTGATTTAATTCCCCCCTACAAGCATTGTACCTCTCCTTATTGAGAATGTAACCTTTATTTCTAGCCAATAAAGAGGTATCTTGCGTTAAAAAAAAACCCTACCCGGCGTTGATAGTTACCGAACGAAATTCACACAAAATTAAAAAAATGAGTTCAACAAGGAGAAAGTTTGCATTTTTCACGAAGAATTAAGAACGGAAAATACACGTACGTGTCTCTCTCTCTACGTTTTCTTTATGAACTAGATCGAGTCGAGTCCACTCAAATATCACCGGCCGATACTACAAATCTCTCTGTACACACAGGCCAGCCGGGCGACACCAAACATAAATAGATTCAAACCAAGGCGACCGATCTAGGGCTACACACGGATCCCTGATAGGCCGCCGGCAGAAACCGGTCGATCTCGGCAGCAGATCTCCGCCGCGCGGCGCCATGACTCACGGCCACCACCACGGCGGCGGCGGCGGCCACCATCACCATCATCACGGCGGCCACCACCACCAGCAGCAGCCGCCGCCGCCATTGCCGGGGTTCCCGGTCCCGGTCCCATACATGGTCCCAGCTGCTCCAGCGACGACGGAGGAGACGACGGCCTGTGCGACGGCGACGGACTGTGAGGCGCCGCTCCTGGAGCACAGGCATTGCGAGAAGTACGAACCCGAGAACGGCATCGCAGCCTGCGCAGCCTGCTTGGTACGTCCTGTACGTCTTAATTATTAAATCCGATGAACTCCATCTCAATTTAACAAGACACAATCGATCTGTTAATTTCATGGATCTCAATTTAACAAGACACAATCGATCTGTTAATTTCATGGATCTCAATTTAGCAAGACACAATCGATCTTATTTTAGGATATATCTTATTTATATATATATGTTGATCGTCATATATGCAGTGTCTGGTCGTGGTGGTCCTGGTGCAATATGTGAGGATTGATTAATTGATAGATCTTGCGCGGAAGTTTTTGATTGATTATTGTGTTACTGAGTGTGTCCGGTGATTTCATTATATGTGCGGCCATGTTCGATCTTTCCAAGCTGTGGACTGTTGTAGCTCCATCTATCACCTCCAAATGACCCCTATAAGCTAGCTAACCCCCAGTTTCAGAGTTCTAGACTTACATCGCATTTACTTATGTTCTTTCGGTGGGAGGTTTCGTAAAAAGATAATAGCTGCCGTCAGTTTCATTAACCATTAATGCCTGTTGGAGATGACTGATGAATGCAGAAACTCTAGCATACAGGAAGAACTGACACTACTACAGAAACGGTTATGGTCGAAAAATAGCATCAGTAACGGGCGGGGCCGCCGTTACTAACTTTCTGCCAGTAATGATGGGTATCATCAGTAACGGTTGCTCCCATCAGTAACGGTCGTTGCGACCGTTACTGATGTACCAATCATCAGTGACGGTCACATTTTCGCGCCCGTCACTGACGATGGTATCATCAGTAACGGCCGCTTTGTCCCATCAGTGTCGTGTGAGTGACCGACACTGATACATTTTTAGTAATTAAAAAAATAATTAAAACCACAGAAAATACACGGTATTTATACACAGAAAAATACATAGCATTCGAATACACAGAAAATACGCAGCACATCACATATATTTCGAATTAAAACCACAGCCACATAATTTAAAGCATACAAATGTATATAAAGCCGCATCATTTAAAGCATACAAATGTATCTCACTTCACGACATTGATTACAAAGTGTCAAAATTTCATAGCAAAATCAAGTTTGAAGCTATTGTTGTGGGTGAACCCTAGTAACCACTTGTTCCACGCGTTCGTAGAAGTTCCCACTAGGCTTGATGACCTCATTGTTGATGAGATTGCCGAACTCCCTTTGAATGTTATACACGATCCATTTAGGTCAGTGTGCCATTGTCATTCGGGGCCGCCAGTACTCTTCCACAGCCGCGATTGACCCCTTCCACTCAAGTTTGAACAATGCTGGCATTTTCCATAAGGATGTGACAGCAATAGTACTCACAGTACACAGTGCTAGGCGGCTGTTGCTGGCAAGGGAACCTGTGGTTGTGCTGAGGCTTGTCTTTATAGCCTTTACCGGCTAGTTTTCCTTGCTCGCAACTTTCCAGGCAGTGTTAATGAGTGATTTAATGGGTTTCCAGTAGCGACCTCGAACACCCTTCTTCGGAAGTAGTGAATCAAAATAGTACACCACGGATCAAGGCAAACAAATGAGTAGTGTCACCCAATGGTCTCTGTTTTCAAAAGAAACAAACTTTAGTAACTAAGGGTGTATAAGAAAGACTGATTTAGAAAAAACAAACGGTTCCATATATAAAATTCAACTTACTCCAAATTAAGGAAGAAGAGGATAAAATCGTGGTCAGCGTATTTCTCCAGACATGCATGGCCACCAAGTATTTAGACGCTAAGGTTCTTGAGTGATCCTTTTTTGGCTCTAGACTGATGTCACCGTAGTTGAACATCGCAGGGTCTAGAATTGCTACTTTTTTTACCTCCATTCGCCGCATTTCCCTTATTTGGTAGGCAGACCACAGCCTTAAGAGGTTGATATCAAGCTTTTGGCGGTTGAAGAGGTGGAACAGTTCGTTGAACTCCATACCAAAGGTTATAGGACGTTCCTGAATGCCCCCGGTTTCTTGCTCAAAGAAGCCATAGTCTCGTGGGATTCGAACATTGATTTGTTGGGCATGCTGTTGAGAACCAGCTGATGCTTGCATGTAGAACTGATGAAGCTCTTGCATCTCATTAAGGTAAGGAGTGAAAAAGAAGGCATATGTGTGTAAGATCTTTATTCTCATTAAGGTAAGGAGTGAAAAAGAAGGCACTTCACCGGTGCCTGCGCGTAACAAAAAGAAGGCATATGTGTGTAAGATCTTTATTCTCATTAAGGTAAGGAGTGAAAAAGAGTTTGAAAAGTATGCTTACAAACATGTTGTCGCTCGGACCCGGATCGTTATCCCGGATGCCCTCGCTTGGGTCCGGTTGGCTAGCGGGGGGGTTGTCCATGCTAGGAGCCAGGCTGTAACCTAGGGTGTAGGTGTCATTTTCTTCCATACGTGTGTCGGAGGTGGCGCTGGTCTTTAGCGGGGTGCTCTTTCGCGGGGGAAGAGAAGGAAGGAGGTTTCACAAATCGTCCACTCCTCCCCCAAGTATGGAGTCAAGGGCGGGGTGGTCTTTGGTCAATGCCGACACCAAATGATGGACGACTTGCACTGCATATTCTCTTGACACCTCTTGACACACCATAGATGCCTGCTCTCGCGCCTCCGCCTTAGCTTGTTCTATTATTTCAGCAGAAGCGGGGAGCTTTTTTTGGACCCTGCTTCGCTTCGGAGCAGGCAGGAAATAATCATCCCAGCAAGCCCCTTTGCCTTCCCTTAGTACACGGCCCGTGTGCTAAGCCTTTTGCAAGCCGGCGATCACAGCCGACTCATAGCTCTTGCTCTGCACGGAGTTGGCGGATGTTTCTGACCTCTTGCTCTCCTCCCATTTGTGGCCATTTTCCTGTTATCATATAAGACAGGACCAACGTGAATATATATGGATCATGAGTGTCATAATTAACACCGAAATGAAATTAATGCACGTGAACCCTTACCGTAAAATTTTTAACAGACGACTGCATTGGCTCAATGCCCGCCCACTCCTTTGGTGTCATGTGCTGATGTGCATATTCTCTAGCACATTTATCCTCCAGAATGTTATGCACTGGAGGCACCCTGCCTGCCGCCTCGAGAATTCGGTCCTGCTTGCGCCAGACCTTCCTCTTCCCCTCTTTCCCTGCACTCGCTAGCCTGTGGTTCAACGGCTTCTTCGCGCACAATGCCCTCATACGTTCACTCTTCGCAATGAAGGCAGGGTCAGACGATTCCTTCTTGAATTTTTCCCATTCGGCATCATCAGTTATCGACAGCCATTTCTTCTTAATGATGTCATAGGGTTTGTCCATCCACTTTCTAGCGGTGGTTTTTCAAGTAGCAAGACCATTCCGCACTGCTATGTTGATGGACGCTCGGAATCGCTCGCGCCACTCGTCACTGACTTGGAACCTCCTTTCAACGTCCGCCATGCACATGTTTCTAACGACTTCGGAGATGTCATTCCACTTGTCGGTGATCTTGCAATATTTACGTGCAACGGCTCCACAAGTGGTTGCGGAGGCCTTTTGTGCCCTCTCAGGTGACTCCGGGCGGCCTCTGTCAGAGTGTCGGGTGACCACGTAGCAAAACTCCTTCAAGTTGTGACTCCCCCTCGGCGTCTTCTTCCTTGGCTTCTTAGCCATAGAAGCAGTTGGCTGCGGGTTACTCTCTTCCACCCGTCGCTAGTTGTCTTGCTCTTCTGAACGAGAGCTATGATCGCTAGAGCTAGGATCACCGCCAGAGCTAGCAATTTGCTCTCCCGATGAAGACTCTTCATCAACACGATACACCTCCTCAGGAGCTACGTCCTCAAGAACTGATTTCTAGCTACTCTTGCCCATTTCGTACCTACCCATCAAAACCATCAAATATATATCGGCCGAAAATTTCGACATGATCTATGCTATAAAACTAGCAAATTTTATCTACTAGGAGCTCGAAACCTGCATAAAAACCCACCCGCATATGTACCCCCTCGGCACGATGGCCGGCCCCTTCTCCAATGACCCGACACGATGGTTGGGCCCACAATTCACATAAATGAAGCACTTTCCAAAGCAAAAAATCATCACACCTAGCTTTCAAACAACATCGATATAGTAATGTCATAAAAGATTTAATTACAATAACCCATATACATGGAATAGCTTTCAAACAACCCATCTATGAATAGAATGTATATATAGCATATAAAACACCTAAAATCAAAACCTAATTAAATCTTAACCCCAATTAAACAAATATAAACATCATGTATTTCAAATTCCAGCTAATTTTGACAGCAACTAATTTGATAGCAACTAATTTGACAGTAACTAATTTTGACAGCAACTAATTTTGATGGCGTGGGCGCGAGGACGGCGGCGGGAGGAGGGAGACGACGGCACGGGCTCGGGGCAGCGCGGGCTCGGGGACGGCGGCGGCACGAAATTTCGGCAGGGCTTCACCCGCGCTAGGGTTTAGCCCAACTGCTGGTCGCTCTGTATGTTGAGGACGCGCGGGCAGAATAACCCTAAATTTCGCTAAGTGTTCTCTTATATACCCTATACTCATCAATAACGGGCGGGTAACGGACCCGACCGTTACTGATGTTCCTTCAATCATCAGTAACGGGCGCACTAGAACGCGACCGCCACTGATGTGCTCCTATGAGCAATGCCCAACCACTCATCAGTAACGGTCGCACAACAGCATGACCGTTACTAATGATTATACTTGTTAATGTTTAGGACATGGACTTAGTTTGCATTTGTCTAGTATTTGTATGCCACATCATGTCTTGTCTAGTATTTGTACACCACATCATGGAATTCATATATTTCAAGTTTGATGAATAAATGCATGCATTTGTCTAGTATTTGTGCTAAATTATATTCAAAAAATTCATCACATGCATACACAAAAGTACATCGATTACACATAATTTCACTTAGTACAAAGTTTGCATTCAAATTCAGTACAAGTACATTACAATGTGACTACTAGACCTTCTTCTTCCTTCGGTAAGTCAAAACTTGACTCCTCGTAGTAGTGCTTCTGAGGTAGGGTTTTTGTGGTATTTTCTCGCTCTCGCTCCCATCACTTCTTCTTTTCCCTCTCCTTTTCCTCATTAATATCGTGCGTTCTGCTTTTTCGTCATCTGCGGCGGTCGTCGGATCATGGAAACCTTCGTAGTCTTCTTGTGAATTAACTCCGTCCACTCCAACAATGCTTCTTTTTCCTCTTCTTACTACGACGCGGCCTTTATTTGCCGGGTCGTCTATGTAGAATACCTGTTTGCATTGTTTAGCAAAGACTCATGGTTCCTCTCTTGCCGGGATTTTTCTCACGTCAACTTGTTCACGAGGGATCTCAGGAGATAGCACCATCGTCGTGAACCTGTGACTTTGTTCTTTGTCACCTTTGGTCCATCTTACACGCAACATTGGGATCTTTGTGATCGAGTACTCCAATTCCCAGATCTCCTCGATAACGCCGAAGAACGCTTTGGTTTTGCTGTTGTCGTCGGTCGCGGTCTCAGAAGTCATGACTACACCACTATTTTGATACGTGCTTTTACGGTCCTGAGACGTAGTGTAGAAGTTATAGCCGTTGATCACATATGATTGCCAAGTAGAGACGTGGTAAGCAGGTTCCCGTGACAAACATGCAACCGTCTCTTCTGATACATTGGTCGTCTCCCTGTCGTACCAATAATTCTTCAGCCACGCTGCGAATGTTTTATTGTGCTCCCAGTGGATCCAGACTTCTCCTCTTTTAGGGTTTTCATTTCACAGTTGTTCCATGTGCATTTCCTGATAAGATCGGTAGCAATCAACAGTTTGCAACACAACCAAATGTGCTCTTTCAAAGTCAGCTTTCCTTTCTCTTCCATGGACATTAAGGAATGTATGTCCAAGGCCACCTTCGCCTTCGAGCTTGCCCTTGTGCCGTGATTCAGAAACACCTATTGATTTCTGATCGGCCAATCAATCCGTGCAGAACTCGATGCACTCTTCTGCCCTAAAGCCTTCCACGATGCTACCTTCCGGACGCGATATGTTATCAACGTAGCGCTTTAGAACCCGTTGTATCATTCAGGGCCATACATGTTATGCAGGAACGAGGGCCCTAGGGACAGGATCTCATCGCATATGTGGATCATTAGATGGACCATGATATCGAAGAATGATGGAGGGAAGAACATCTCGAGTTCGCACAGAATCTGTATCATACTATCCTGTAGTATCTGGTATCGTCTAACGGTGATTGACTTCTGCGAGATGCTGTCAAAGAAGTCAGCAAGCTTCATGATTGTCTCCCTTACGTGCGGCTCCATAATACCTCTGATTGTGACTGGAAGTAACTGAGTGAGTATGACATGGTTGTCGTGTGATTTCATGCCAGATAGCTTGTGACTCTTCATGTCAACTAGATGCTTGATGCTCGATGAGTAGTTCGATGAAACTTTAATGCCCTGCAGGCACTGGCACATTCTATGCAACTCGTCTTTGTACAGGTTGTAATATGCAAGACGACACCGTGTGGTCACCGTCACGAAACCATTCTTGTTGGCTGCCGACACTTGATCTTTGCCCACAACTCTTTTCTGATAGACATGAGTTCCAGGTCCTTCCGTGCATTGGGTCCATGTTTCGTCTTCTCTGGAATGTTCATCAGCAACCCCAGCACGCTGTCGCATACATTTTTCTCCACGTGCATGACATCTATGTTGTGGCAGTATTCTAAATGTGCCCAGTACTCCAGGTCGCAGAATACAGACCTTCTTTTCCACACGACGCCTGTAGATTCCTTATATTTCTTCACAGCAATTTTTTCGGAGACAACTTCAAGATCGTTCACAATTTCGAGGATTTGCATACTAGACTTCTCCTTCGGCGCTGTCCCGTGCTCTGTTTTCACATTGAACCTTTCCTTGTCATCCCTCCAAGGGTCTTTAGCATCCAACCACTTTCGGTGACCCATGTAAACAATTTTGGATGAAGCGGGCAACTTCTCTGATGTCGTGTTTTCCCCGCACTTTGTACAGGCCTTGTAGCCATGTGTCACCTGGCATGAAGTATTTCCATTCGCAGGGTTGTCATGCACGCAGGTCAGAAGCGCTGCTCTCATCATGAAGTACTTCCTCTTGTTTGCGTCCCAAACCACTCTGTCAGGGTTCCAACGCTGCTTCAGCTCATCCTTCACTAGCTGCAGATACACATTTAGGTCAGCTCCCGGCTGCTTTGGACCCTGTATGAGCATGCACATGTGGATGTACTTTTTCTTCATGATTAACCATGGAGGAAGGTTGTAGACAAACAAGATCACTAGCTATGTGATGTGCTTGTTGTTCATGTTTCCAAAAGGATTTATCCCGTCAGTGCTGAGACCGAGCCTCAGGTTTCTGGGCTCTGCCCCGAAATCTGGAAATGCCATTCGAAGTTTCTCCACTGAGTCCCATCGGCAGGGTGTCTTAGGACCCCAGGTTCCTCCACATGGTAGTGCCCGTCAATATCGAATGCTGCCTACGCCGGATCGTGATGGACGAGATACCTCGCGTCCTTAATGTTCTGCATCCAACGCTCAACTCGGCCACCTGCCGTAAGATACCATACAGTCTTTGCCAGCCTCCCCTTCATTACTTCTTTCCCATCGTCTTCGCCAGTTCTAGCATTTTTCTTCTTGTATCTCGATTCACCGCATATGTGGTAGCTCTCATGGTTCTCGTACTCTCCAATGTATACCATGTAGTCGTTTGGACATAAATGATGTTTCACGCAATCTAATCCAAGCGGGCATGTAATCTTCTTCGCCTCGTATGTGCTCTTGGGCAACTTGTTTGGCTGTGGAAAAACCGAAGCAAAGTAACTCAACAAGTCCGTGAAGCCCTTGTCTGACCAGCATGATGCTGCCTTCAGCCTCAAAAGTTCGAGTGTTACTTCGAGCATGTTGTTTTCTTCGCCAGCTGTATCATACAAGGGTGTGTTTACGTCCTCCAATAATTTTTTGCACTGAGCAGACTCTGCCTCATCTTCGGGGTCCTCCAGCTGGTCCCGTCGGTACGGGTCATCTTGCATTTCGGAAACCTTGCCACGTGGAGCTCCTTCACCTTCCACATTAGCCTCCTCATCGACCCTTGTTTCTTTCTCGGAATCATTCGCCAGATCATACCGCAGGACATGATCATTTTCGCTACCACTACCGACATCAACCGCATCCTCCCCGTGACAAGTCCAGCGTGAATAACCTTCCACAAAACCCGATGCCAGCACGTGCATCTGAACATCTTCAGGCTTCATCATGCATGTGTTTCCACATTTGCGACATGGACAACACATCATCACAATTCCATTTCGTTTTATATCACCTATCGCGACTCGAAAAAAGACCATCCATTCGGTTATCCATCGAGCATTGATTCTTTCCGTGGCGTACATCGAAGAACGGTCCTTCGATCTACAACACAATACACAAGAAAACACAAAGCAAAATAGTTAGCCTAATAATTAACAAGGGGATTAAGGGGTTTACTAAAAATTTGAAATTTGAAGTTAGGGAGTTCGAAATTAGCCACATTCGGAGAGAAATTGGAGGCCGGAGAGAAAGATCAGAAGTGAGAGAGAGCTCGCAAGGGAGAGGGAAGCTCGGGGCGACGACGAGGAGGCCGCATTTTGGCTAGCGGCCCGAGCTCAAAAATTTGAAATTGGGGAACTTCAAAGAGAAATTGGAGGCCGGCGAGAAAAATCGGGAGGGAGAGAGAGCTCGCAAGTGAGAGGGAAGCTTGAGGCTCGAAAAATGGAGCTCACCGGCCGCCGGTCGCCAACGGCCGGAGCTCCAAAAATAGAGCTCGCCGGAGGCCGCCAGCCGGATATGGAGATCGGGGCCGGCCAGGGAAAGAGGAGGAAGGGGCTACCTGCAGCTGGGCTCGCCAGCGGCCATGGCGGAATCCGGCCGCGCTCCGCCGTCGCCGGAGGAGAAGGGGCCGCAGGTGGTCCGTGACGACGAGCATCACGACCAACTGCGGCTCTGTCTAGCGTATTTAAACCGCGGCTCTCATCAGTGTCGGTCGTGACTTGGGTGACCGTTACTGATAATAGGGGCTACATCAGTGACGGTCGCTTAATATCCGCCCGTTAGAGATGTACAACACATCAGTAACAGTCGGGCCGCAGACGACCGTTACTGATTGTCGCACCAGTGGCACCCGGGGTACCACCGTTGGCCAACGCGTGGGTCACCTCAGTTGCTCCCCGCAAGGACGGCACCCCGGACAGCGCGGTGCAAGCTGCCTGGGAAGCCACCAGCCCGGCAGGATTAGCCGGGCTACGGGTGTTGCTCCGGGTGGCAGCGTGGAGGTTCCCGTCAGGGTGCCCCCCGGGAAGGTCACTTGCTGGGGAGGGTGTTCCCTGGCGCAGGCGCTTACAGCAGGACCGACGCCCAATGCAAGGAGAGTATTGGCGCCACGTGGCCGCCCGGCAGGCTCCTCTTGTGCAGGGCTGGTCAGGGCGTGGAGTATGGCACAAGCAAGCATTAAATGCTCCGACAGAAGGGTGGTTCCATGTCTAGTCAGCCCACAGTGAGTGGCTCGCAGTGAATCTAAGGCACGTACCGCCCCAGCTACAGCACTTTGCACCATGCATGCATGCCAGCACATCGAGGGTAAGCTGCCTAGAGTCTTTGCTCTACACTTGTCCCCATGCACCGAGGCACCTGTGGTATCCCCTTGAGTATAACAGGAGGACCAGCGCCATCGGTCGGGGGGGTTCTTTTCTAGGTTACACTCCAGGGGAGTTTGAGGGAGAGTCTTTAGCCCAGAAGTAGCAAGTAGCCACTTAGCGGAAAAGGGAAGAGAGCACCCGGGGGCTCCCCCGGCAACCTGTAAACACTTGTTCATTGGCTAATATAAACTCAGAAGCAGGACGTAGGGTTTTACACCCTCCGGGTGGCCCGAACCTTGGTAAACGAGCTTGTGCATTGTACGCTCGTCATTGGACTCGCCGGCGATCGCCGGAGCGATCCCCAACGCCCACTGCCGAACCAAAAAGAGGGTGCCTCGCATCCTCGGTGTCTAAGCCCCGGGCTACGACACTGATATGCTCAGTGCATCAGTGGCGGGCACGTTAAGGCGACCGTTACTGATGTATCACTCATCAGTAACGGTCGGCTATTAAGTGACCGCCACTGATGTCTCTCGCGAGGAATGATGGTACATCAGTGGCGGTCGCCTCGCGCGACCGTCATTGATGTATGGCTGGGCAAGGACGGGCAGACCCCCATCTGTTCATCAGTAACGGTCGGGGCCGCGACTGACACTGATGTTATTCATCAGTAACGGTCGTGCCGGACCCGTTACTCGACCGTTAGTGATGGGCCGTGAGATATAGACCGTTTTGTAGTAGTGTGAAGAGGGCATGAAGCGCAACTACGCAAACACTTATATATTTTTACTCTCACATGCCACTTTGGCCTCAAAGGGTTGGAATTATTTGATTGAGTTCCTGCCTGGGTCACATTAATTTCCATGTCTTACCGTGGAGTTGAAAAAAACTGAAAGAAATATGCAAGTATATATTTGTCCAAGAAGAGCATAAATGGTACTAGTGGTCATATGATACATGGAGGACAATCACATGGTAAGTTACAATTGAGTTTGACCCAACATACTCCCTCCGTCCCGAATTAACTGACGTGGATTTGTATAGATTCTTATACAAATCCACGTCAGTTAATTCAGGATGGAGTATATAAATCCTAAAGTAACTGCTGTTTTTAATCTGGACAATACATGAGCTTCCACATCTCCAAATCCTCGCCCCTGTCATATTCTCTGATGTACTGAGGAACCCTTGCAAGGTCTATCTGCTCCCCCACAAGACCGCCTGGTTTAGATGTAGCATTATCCAGGTCTCCACATCCTGTAGATGGTGGGGATTGAACAGAGGTTAGTCGAGATAGCCTGATGGAGCAATTGTTTGGTCAGCTGGTCAGACTGTTTTCCAAGGATTTTTTTTACCATCTTGAACCGCGAAGAAGCTTCGGAAGTGCTTGTAACCATTGGCCACGACGTCCAGTTCGTCCATGCTGAAGTTGTATCTCTTCTCCAGGGTCAAGTACAACACCTACCAAATGCGTATATATTAATTAGCCGGAGTTCTTTAGAAATGGTTGATGGCTGGCAATGAATACGAGCGATGATAGTACCTTGTTAGCACCGTGTGACATCAATTTCCTCACTGTGCCAAAGAACAAATCGGTGAGAGTATCGCTATAAATAACATCTGCAGCGAATAGCAGGGTTGCTTTCTCAGCCTCCTTGATTTCAATTGTAGACCATAAGTATCTTGAACTGCATCGGAAACATGTATACTTGAGCTCAGTGATGATGGAAAAATTACCAAAACTGAAAACATCCAGAAGCAAGACTATATATAAAAGCTGTGAAACTCCATCGTCTTGTATGTACAAACAAACTATATACATGAATATGAAATATGATGCTTCTCCACAACCATGTGTATTTTTTTTTTTTGCTTATGAACAGGAAGTGGTAAAGCAAAGCATGATCTACATATTAATCTTACACGCTTGAATATGCTGCGTATAAATCAGTGTATAGTGGATGCCTATAGTAAACAATACTAAGAACAGTTGGTGCAGAGGAAAATAAACCTTGGATCAGATGCGTCACGTGTACCCACAGGCGGAGGCCACGAAAATTTCCAGTCCAGTTCTCGCACATGGACTTTAGCTTCATCAAATTTTAACACGCTAGAGTTGAGACGGACATTAGCCAAGCAATTATCGAGGATATCAGTGCCTCTATCTGTCCATCCCAATTGGTAAATCAAATAAATAAATCTTGACGATTCCATGTAGTAATTTTTTGGGTTGTGCGTAAGTAGCATGTCAATATCCAACATTCAGACTTCCAGATATTATCTGACCTGGCTAAGTTATTACTCCCTAAAGCCGTACAAATTTTTATGGAACGGAGGGAGTAGGAGTTATGAGTATGAAAGCAATAGAATAACAAGTTTGATGGAGAATTTTACAGATTTTCATAATACAGATGAGTCATATCTTCGAAGACATAGCCATGAAATTGAAATATTCAGAGAGTAAAGAGCAATGCCAGCCAATTTGCGTAGCACAGACTGGAATTGGGATAATGCTGTGAACTTTGTTACATATGTACTTTGCAAATTTCTGGTACAAGTGGCACGGTTATGCCACATGGTCTATTCTGATCTCAACCAAAATTTGAGAACCCTGTTTGTGGAACAGAATGATAAAACCATATATGTTGGATTGATTGTGGAACACGTATAAATTGTGTACTTAAAAGGAGTCCTAAGTACCTGTAATGAAAATTCTTCTAGCAACTCGAGCTTGCACCAACCCTACCAGCCCTGCAAACGTTTTATACTTCTACGATTACAGGAACATAGTTGAATTTAGGAACAAGTAGTATGGTAACAGTTTACATAATGCTAATGTAAGAGGCAGATAAAGCAAGGGAGTATGATTCCCGGTTCCCTCAACTGAATTTCACATCATTACCTGTCCCAGCACCAATCTCCACGGCAGTAACACCATCAAACTCGGACGACGTGAAGCTTTTGTGCAGCACGAAGTCGGTTAGCAGCATCGCCGCCTTCCAAACCTGTAAACCAACATCAACATTCAACAAAGATGAATCACAGACAAGATAAAGATCAAAAGATGCTGCTAGAAAATCCAGCATTGAAGTTCTCTAACCTGAAGCCCGACGCTCCTGAGCGAAGAGGTGATACCGTGCTGCACGGTGAGCACATGATCCTCACTTCTTCTCCCTGACCCTGCATACCCAAGGAGGATCAAATTGACTGACTCGATCGCCAACTAAGACAAGACATCATGCCATAACAAATGCCTTACTATCTTTCTTCCTTCTCCTGTCGAGAACGAGATCCCCGTCGCCATCCACGGCGACAGCATCAGGAGAATCACCTTCTCGAAACAAAACCAAGAATCAACTCACCACAACGAGCAATGCACTATCCACCCTTCTATCCATCCACACACTATGACCAATGCAAAACACACACACACTCATTCACTCACAAGAGCTGCTTGACGCCACGACCAGTTCACACCCACCGGTACTACACTCGCCGCCGGTGCCGCCGCCACCGTCGGATGATTCTGGAAAACATCGAACCGCACCTCAGTACCAAGCGAAACCTGCCATCTGATCTCACCCATTCGGCCCGATCGAGGAAAATAAGCCGCGCAGTGAAGCTGTTTGACGAAATGCGCGCGAGGAAGACCAGCGGTGAGTTCCCTCCGGCTGGTTGTTGTGGTCACCTACCTGGTAGTAGTAGCAGCGGGCGGGAGGAGAAGGTGAAGCGGGAGCGGTAGAGCCCGGAGAAGCGCGGCGGGCAGCCCAGGTGCACCTCGCTCATCACCTGCTCCTCCGCCTCTCCTCCTCCCCGGGCTTCCTCCATCGCAGAAGATGTCTTCCGCCTTGCCTTTCACAGTTTCCTTGGAGACAAACCGACAAAGAAGATGTATTGGGCCGGGAGATGGAGTGGAACGCTGGTGGGCTTATTGGGCCTGGATATGTATGGGCCCTCCAGTGGTGGGCTTTTCTGCGAGCCGTATTCGAACAGTCCATTCCCCTCGGTCTCCGGCGGGATTCGCCGGCGGAGCTCAGCTCGGATCCCGGCGGCGTACGGCGGTACGGGCCGTTGGCAGGGGTGACCCAGGAAGGAAGGGCGTCCGCTTCCGCGTAGAGCTCTCCTCCAGCTCCAGCAGGTCCCGTCTCCCCATCACTCCTGAACAACACTCAATTAATGCATAATGCAGATTTCTGGCCATTAACCCCTTCCTTCCGCAGGAGGATTCCTTCTCTGTCGAAATCCATGGCAACGCTTAGCTTAACTTAATTTGTGGTTCAAAAAAACATTTGAATTAATTTAAATTCGCATTCTCGTGAACTCTGTGCAGTTGATTCATGATGCTGGTTCCCTGAGTTTGCTGAAAGTTGTTTGGCCAAAACACATCATGTGCCTGAAAAGAGGGGGGATGCAGGTTCCAAGATCCAGTGCAGGTTCTTGGAAGATTGCTAATCAGGCTTTGTGTCTCCTACTCTCCTTTCACCAAAAAGGGAGGTCCTCCTTTCACAGCTGAGCTGCAGTCGCCAGAATGGGTCATTTTTTTTCTGAATTTTGTCATCTGGTGTTAACTGTTTGTTAACTGCTATTAACCTACATTACAGGAAACACTGGTGTCATATATTTTAGGTGCTTTTAGAGTTAATGCATTTCGCTTCTTTCTCAATTTTTTTTTGCGTTGGCGTATATTTCTGAGTATCAAACACATCTGAGCTGCATATTCATTCATTGCAGGTTGCAACTTGCAAGCAATTCCAAGTCCTAGAGATGACATCTGTACACATGAGTAGATGATCCTGCCCATAAGTGTTGTGAAACCTCAAACACGTTTCATTCCGTACATACATAATGCTGAATCATTGTCCTTTTGCTACCAGCTTCTAAAGGGCCTGCCTATTAATTAACCTCTGCAGTTTAAATAGTCCTGTCAGTCAAGAAACTGGAGAACATCATGGCTAATTTTTTTCCCCTTAATGTCCACTGGAACCAACAGTCTCAATGTCCAACATCATGTCTATAATGTGTTCATATGTTTCTCTTTGCAGATGACAGAAGTGCTGTTGGAGTTGTACATTGTCTGCATGTAACTCAAGACTTTGGAGCTTTGCTCACTCCTCTCGATTCAGGTACAATCACAAACAGCAAATCCATCTATCTCTAAGAAAAATCAGAGCAAACCGAACACAGGGATCAGAGCCCTAATAACTAAGCTCTAGATGCAGCCCTGTGGATGGATGGTACATTTGGTTTGGTGGACGAATAAAGGGGGCATTAGTAGCACTGTTGCATTGGCTACTTCTTGTGTGGAGCTCAGCTCCTCCACTGATTCCCCTCCTTGCACACACTTCATGGCAGCAGCAGCATCAATGCACTACTACTTCTCTGCTCTCCGTTTTTAAGTGCCCCGACAGCTAGCTGTTGCACCTCCCTGCCGGCCGGGGTCCTGCCTTGCCAATGCTCAAGTTGCATGTAGCATTATTTGCTTAGGTTTGGGGTAGAAGCTGCAGATCTTATAAAAAATCCTGCTTAAATGAGTACCTGAAATCAATGGGGCCGCATGCTTGCTTAGGCCTGGCAGAAGCAACGAACGGAAGAAAGCTTTTCTTCTTGGAACCTCACATGCATACTTAAACCCATAGTGTTCATGATCTGGAGCCATTTTTCCTGCTATGTAATGCTGGTATAAGTTTTTATTAGGTGCTAGCATGCTTGCATGGGCAAGGGGAAGGAAGTGAGCTGAAATGGGATTTGAAGTGATGGTTTGGAGGGAGCAAGAAAGGGGGGTGTGATTGATGAGCAGTAAAGAAGGACTCTGCAGCAGCAACCCTTGCAGGTCGCCTCAAGGGAGGACAGACAGATAGAGGAGAGAGAGAGCACAGGGGTGGCATGGACCTACAAAGGTACTCTTGGATTGGCCTCTTATGGAAACATTTTGCTTGCTTGCATTTGATTCCCTTTCCTTTTCCCCAGCTGTTTATGATGGACAGCACTGCTTGGAGATCCAGCACAATAAAAGCCATTGTTATCATCATCATCATCAAAACGTAAATACAAGGTACTAGTGGTACTAGGACTCTTTTACTCCTGTGTAGAGTAGGAGGAGGAGGCTATTTATTTGCTTGCTCCTTTCTCATCACACCATTGTCTTGTACAGCTTGCAGTTTATGTATATTGCATCTTTCTTGCATGCAGCCTGCTTGGTTATTCTGAGGAGGATTTATCCTGCAGTGTGCAGAGAAAGTGTAGGAGGATTCATCACACTGTCTCTTCCATAAATGCCTTCTAGCTGCATCTCCTTTTCTGGTCTTGCTTTTTATTCATATTCTTCTTACTCCTTGTTAGGACTTTAGCTTTTTACAAGGAACATAATTGGAGATATCTACCAGTCTACTACAGTTTTGAATTCACAAGCTAACATCTGGGGTGTGCCTTCATGGCTGCCTTTAATTAGTTCCAGAACAGCAATACAATTTGGTTTTGTGCGTAGGAAATGGTGGTTGATTAGACAATTTGGTATGTCAGGTGGTGTCCTGTCTACAAGTTGACAGAGCAACTGGGCCAACTTATGGTTCTTTACATGCTAATTGACAATCTTTTAACTGAGGCCTATGAAACAACATGACACCAAATGGTGCCAATCTTCCTTTTTATATATGGAAGGTTCAACAACCTGAGTGGTTTTGGTGTGTATATTAGTTGGAAAATTCATCTGCAAGCAATCTTACTTGTTTGCTTCAGTTTTCTGCCTGAAAACAAGCTCTTTTGGGCAATCATGTTTGGGCACTTCCATGAAGAGCATCATGCAGTAATTTGTTATGTTAGCTCAGGCACATCTCAGTTTTATGGCATGCCTTTATGATTTAGTGATTCTTTGACACCAATAAATGGGTTTGAGATTGTGAGATGAGACATCAATATCTGACCTGTCCCTGCATAATGTACTCCAGGTAACTTTTACCTGCAAAGTAAATGGAGTCCTCTGACAAGGAGTTGCTAAGCAATGCCCAGATGAGAAGACAACAAAATAGATCAAGGAACGCTTTGTTGTAACAAGGAGCTGAACAACACTAGCCAAAGACATGCATGCATGAGCTCATCTCATGAAACATTCTCCAATCAACAGTTCAACACACATGTGTGTCTGAATTAGCTGCGGCCACGTCTCAATCACTACTGGTAAGAACAATTAAAGCCAGAAAGGAATATCTTAACTACACATGGCATCCCCTCTTGATTGTACATTTCCCATCTTGGGGGAGCAATTAATCAAATTACACCATGAGTATAAATGCAGCTTACAACTGTAGTAAAACTATTGCCATTAATAATGGTTAATTCAGAGGCCATATGAAATGTAGGAATTATACTCCCTTTATTTGTCTTTCTTTCTAAAAACATCATGAATTGCTTTTATTTAAATAAATAGTTTTGTAAAAAACGGTGGTCTGAGTATGGCGTCCAGATACGTTGTCATATGGAACCACAATTATCAGCAAGTACTTTTAACAACACCAATTTCATGCCATATAAATCACCTTATTATTAACCAAAGTCTTATACCAGTAGTATTAACGAAAGCTAGCATGAACAAAGGGAGCATGCAGCACCACCAATAGACATGAGCATCTGTCCAATGATGGCATAAATTGAAGGGAGGGGTGATCGATGGTTAACTGGTGAAGTGATGTATATACATCCCTGCAGGGAGATCTTTTCCTTCCTTCCGTTTCCTTTCAGAGGCAGGCAGCCAGGCAAGCTAGCAGAAGCAGGCAGGCCACCTCAGCCATCAGCAGCAGCAGCAGCAGCAGCAGCAAAACCAAAGTCCCAAACCCTGCACTCTGCAGATGCAGAGATCGGTTCTTTATCACAGCGCAAGCGACTGGACAAGCACTTGCACATCGATCGAGAGTGAGATACAGAGAGCGAGAGCTTAGCTAAGCTGCTGGTAGTATATACTGCAAGAGGGAGAGAGGGGCACCCGATCGAAGGGGAGAGCGCGGGCCACATATGGCGGCCACCAGGAGGAGCGCCTTCTTCTACGGCGCCGGCGGCATCGCGCTCGCCGCGGGCGGGGATGAGGAGATGGCGGAGGAGGACGGACGCCGGCGCTTCGCTCCTGTGCGGCCGGCCGTGGTCACCCAGCAGCTCTTCCCGATGACGACGGCGGCGGCCATGGCCGCGGGGGCGAGGCAGACGCAGCAGCAGCAGCTGGCGGTGGAGCAGTGCGTCATGGCTGGCGCGGCGGCGGGTGGGGCGGGTGGGCAGTGGGCGCGGCCGGCGTCGAGGAAGAGCCGGCGAGGACCGCGGTCGAGGAGCTCGCAGTACCGCGGCGTCACCTTCTACCGCCGCACCGGCCGCTGGGAGTCCCACATCTGGTCAGCCTCATATTACCTCCCTCCCTCCCTCAATTAAACTCTCCTGATTACTGACCATAATCATCATGCAAACGATGAAGCTTCGAAAATTATCACGCAAATATATGCAGCTTCCAGTCGATTTTGCTACTACTTATATTTGTTTGTGTGTTTTTTGCAGGGATTGTGGGAAGCAAGTGTACTTGGGTGAGTTCTTCTTATGTTCTTCCTGTGTGAAAATTCTATGGTGTGTGATCTACTAATTCCTCTGTTCCTGACTCCACATTTCATATTCTTTCTTTTGCCCCTTCCCATTTTTGCAGGCGGATTTGACACAGCACAGGCTGCTGCAAGGTTAGTTAGTTACCTAACAATGCGTGATGAAAATACTGCACCAAAGTCTCCACATTTTCATCAACAAAATCTGAAGAAGGAGAAGAAAAAAACTTATCTTCTTCTCTCTTTTTTTTTTGCGAGAAAAAGCTTATCTTCTTCTCTGATTCATTCCAGGGCATATGACCAAGCTGCGATCAAGTTCCGGGGCGTGGACGCGGACATCAACTTCGTCCTGGACGACTACGAGGAGGAAATCAAGAAGGTGATCGATCTATCACGAGAGCAACCGTCAGAAGATGGTGTTCTGAAATTGCGTTATCTGACTGAAAGAAAGTTCTGCATATTCTGTGTTTTCTGACGCCATGGCAATGGATATGGCGAATGGCAGATGAGCAGCTTCAGCAAGGAGGAGTTCGTGCACGTGCTCCGGCGGCAGGGCGCCGGCTTCGTGAGGGGCAGCTCCAGGTTCCGCGGGGTCACCCTACACAAGTGCGGCAAGTGGGAGGCCAGGATCGGCCAGCTCATGGGCAAGAAGTAATTAACGATCTGCCTCTTCTGCTATACTTTTTACTCATCCATCCAGTCCATGATCAGTCTTCCAAATGTGCTAATCTGAGCTTGGAAAATGTAATTTAGCTTGTTCATTCGTCTCATGGCCGTTGCAGGTTCGTGTACCTTGGCCTGTATGACACAGAGATGGATGCTGCCAAGTATGCAACAACGATGTTCTCTTTCTGAATTCCTGCATATCGATTCCCTTTGTTCCATGCTTAAATTCATCTGTTGTTCTTGACGATCTCTGCTCTGTGGATCATCAACCAGGGCTTACGACAAGGCGGCGCTCAGCTGCGGCGGGGAGGATGCGGTGACCAACTTCGAGCCCGAGGCGGCGTGCGACGGCGGCGAGCCGGATCTGGAGCTCAGCCTGGGCTACTCAGGCGGAGTCGGCACCACCGCACACGCTGCCGCCGCGCCGCCGCAGGGCCACCGGAGGAGGACGAGCCTGACGGTACGCCGAGCGCAGCGCCGAACCCTGCTCATCACCGTTGTTGCCTCTCTCTCTCTCTCTGTCGCTGACACTGAAAACCACCCAACGCTGCCAGCTGGAGACGCCGGAGGAGGAGGAGAAGGGGAGGGCGTGCTACTACCATGGCAACAACATGAGCATCTGGACCAGGCCTTCGTCGACGCCGAACTCCGCACCCGGCGATCATCGGCAGCCGTACCCCGCCGCCGCCAGAGCAGCAGTAGCAGCATCATCAGGATTCCCGCCGGAGCTGGGCGCGGCAGCAGGCGTCCAGCAGCTGAACCACCACCATCGGCAGGGCGGCAGGCAGCCGTGGCAGTGAGCCAGTCTGCCAGTGACTGACCAGCAGTCGAGCTGCTGCTGCGTGCCATGGCCTGAGATCTTTTGAGAGAACACTTAGCTTCGATCGGGCGCCCAATTTTGGTAAGCAGGGGCGGCCCAAGCCAACCAATGCAGAGGCAGAGCACGGCCAATTCCTGTGCCGACTGCCGAGCTATCAGTAATTCCGCAGAGATAAGCGAGAAGAAGGCCGTACGTGGCTTCAAAGAACTCGTTGTTAGTGAAGAGATTTGATGTAATGCAAGCTTGGACTTCTGTCACGCGGATTGACTCCAAACTTTGCTACGCGTGTGGATGACCAATTATGCCAATCTTTTGATCATGAGCAAAACTTTGGCTCTTGCTTGATGGTGTCAGATATTTTGTTTGTTTCCTGGTAGCCGGTGGTAGTTTTTTTTCTTCTTCTTACCAGTATTGACCAGAACAGAGCATGGACAACTGAAACTTTAACCAAGTTTAGTGGAGTATGATGATATGAATGCGGACAAACGGCTCTCGAGAATATGTACTCTCTTCGTTTTGAAAAATTCAAAAACTTGGTCTATGAAAAATTTAAAATTCCGAATAACCCACTCGCACGTCGGCAAGAGCCCACATTCCAAGTCGGGCTAGGACATATGGGCCTATAGCCCATATAGGAGTCTGTCAGATGAAACAGCCCATGTAAAACCCATCCCTTATCCGGCTGCACCCGACCCGTCACCAAATCGAGACCCGAAACCCGTTAAGCCGACCGCCTCGTGACGGACGGACGCGTTATTAGCGAGGAGGCGAGCGAAAAATCTCCGCCTCTTCGCCCCCCTTTCTGCCTCCGCCTCCCCCGCGCGATCGATCGCCCTCACCGCACCCCAGCCATGGCGGAGATCGTGGACCCGGCCGTCGCCGCCGCCGCCGCCGCGGGCGGGCCGGTGGTTGCGGAGGAGGAGGAGGAGCCGCGTCTGCCGCCCGCCCCCGCCGGGGGAGAGGAGGACGACGACGACGAGGAGGAAGGGGACGTGTGCCGGATCTGCCGCAACCGCGGCGACGACGAGCACCCGCTCCGCTACCCGTGCGCCTGCAGCGGCAGCATCAAGTTCGTGCACCAGGACTGCCTCCTCCAGTGGCTCGACCACAGCAACTCGCGCCAGTGCGAGGTAATTAGCCCTCCTTCCCCGTCGATTTCAGCTCGGTCCCGTTCGTATTTTAGGGATTATTCGATTGGGCGGTGGAACCGGTTGAGGGGCTGCTGAGCTGGCTCTGATTCGTTGGGGAGCTTCCACTGTGGGTTGTAGATTTCGAGGGTAAATTGGTCAGTCGGTATCATATACCTGGTTAGGGCAACTGTTGATAATGTTTAATTTTATGCGTCGAAGGAAGGCTTTTACTGCTCTAGGTTGCTAGAATTCGTGATTAGGGTTTGAGAACCATGTCGATGGAATAGCTCTTGAATTTTATCCGCTGAACAGTAGAACTCATTTAGCTTCCGCTCTACTTTGGTTTGTACAAGAGATTTACATTTTGCATCACCACGCTATCCTTTTAGTTACTGCTTTGCATCATAATCTTGAGGGCCAAGTTAGTTTTAGGTTTATAGGTGCTGGGGCTTCACTCACCACTTGAACACACGATGATGATCATGGCTCGGTTCGAACCAAGAGGAGGAGGAGGACAGTGTTGTACTGCACCTATTTGTTTTCTGAATCCAGTTTTAATCAACTAGCTTATATGCTTTGCAGGTCTGTAAACATGCGTTCTCTTTCTCGCCTGTATATGCTCAGAATGCTCCAACGAGACTTCCTTTCCAAGAGCTTGTGTTTGGCGTTGGAATGAAAGCATGCCATGTGTTTCAGTTTGTCCTCCGCCTTGCCTTTGTTCTTTCAGTTTGGCTCATGATTATCCCCTTCATTACCTATTGGATCTGGAGGTTAACATTTGTGAGAAGTTTTGGTGAAGCACAAAGGCTGTTCTTGAGTCACATCAGCGCTCAGTTGATCCTTAGTGATTGCCTACATGGTTTTCTTCTCTCGGCTATTATTGTCCTTATATTTCTTGGAGCTACCTCTTTAAGGGACTATATAAGGCACTTGAGGGAACTTGGAGGACATGAAGCTGATAGGGATGACGCAGGCCGTGAAAGGCATGGTGCTCGAGCTGTCAGAAGGCTAGCTGGTCCTAATAATAGGGTTCCTGCTGCAGATGGAAACATGGACGAATTGGCAGAGGCCCAAGGACTTGGTGCTGGTGAACTTCTGAGGAGAAATGCAGAAAACGTTGCTGCTCGATTGGAACGACTTGAAGCTCAAGTTGAGCAGATGCTAGATGGTTTGGATGATGCCGATGGTGCAGAGGATGTTCCTTTTGATGAACTCGTAGGCATGCAAGGTCCAGTATTCCACTTGGTTGAGAACGCGATAACAGTAAGGATCTCTTTTTCCTGTAAACAAATGCGTTTCTTTATATATATTAACATGTGCCTGCACAAATATGTCGATTTATATGTTCATGTTATGGCTATTCAAACTACTAGGAACTCTTCTTGCTTTCTAACAAATTCCAGTTGGGAAGTGATAAGATTAAGTTTAGATCTGCGTATGAATATAAACTCTCACTAACAGGGATCCGCTAAAGTGTTTTCTCATAAAGCTTGAATGAATGGACTTCTTTGTATTGATAATATTGATTGTGCCCCCTCCAGAGCGTAGTTACGGACTTAGTGAAAGGGGCTTCGAACCCCGATCTGGATTGGGGATTGAAATCACTTCAATCAGTCAGAATTTGCACTCCGATTCGTCGAAATCGAGCGAACCCAAAAAGGAATCACAACCAGTGACAAACTCAAATCCAAAATAAAGGTGGTGTCTAGCCAAACTTGTGCTATAGCATCACGAAGGCACATTGCAGCAGCATGCCCTGGGCGTCCGAGGCCAACCACGCAACGACGGCGAAGATATTGCAGACAGCTTGCCGTGGCTGCACGCTTGTAGGAGAGCTCCCTCTCTTTCATGGTTTTTTTTCTCATACTCCCTCCATCCCATATTAAGTGACATTTTATTACATGTATCTAGACTCTTTTAGGCATAGATACATCCATATTTGAGCAAATTTGAGTCACTTAATGTGGGACGGAGGGAGTAGAACCTAGCATGTTGTGGAATGCATGCTCGGAGAGGAGGTCGTGGTGGATTTGGAGAAGATAGATGAGACAGTAGATGTCTACCGAAGAAGATGATGGTCTGTGATTGGAATGATATTATGTGCTCTCCTGAAGGTGGGCCCCAAATAATTCTAATAATTAATCCTGGAGAAGACAATGTTGCATGGGTTGCATGTACTGATTCAACTATTCAGTTTTTCTATTCCTGCAAACAAAATGTTCATCTTCCCTGCATGGTGTGATAACAGAAATAATGGAAGGATAATTACTAAAACAAGCATTCATTAAAGTAGATTGACACATAGTAAAAGAATAGCATAAACTATTCATTAGAACTCCGATGGTGAATCAGAATCATTGGATTCACGACTCTGTTGACCGATTTCACGAACCAGAGATGTACACCTTCCATCGATTTTGATTCAGAGGTGGCAAATCGTGAACGAGCGAACCTCGAGTCTATGTTCCAGATATTTAGCCACTTGGATAGCTTATCTTCGCCTTTTCTTTTAACATGATGTTCGACACTGTTATTTTCGTGACCTATGTATTTTCTTCTTTAAAAATGCCATCATGTATGACCTGATAATTTTCAAGCTCTGTTGCAGTTGTGCTGAGTTTCTCTGTTTCTCCCTTTTCTCTAACTTTCACATACATGTTTTTCTTCAGGTTTTGGCCAGCAATGCTATATTCCTCATTGTCGTGATCTTTGTACCATTCTCGTTGGGAAGGATTGTCCTGTACTATTTATCATGGTTCTTCTCTTCAGCATCTAGCCCCATGCTCGCTAAAATGATGCCCTTCACAGAATCTGCTATTTCCTTGGCTAATGATACATTAAATAATGCATTTAATGCCATGAAGAATTTCTCTTCCGACAGTCATAATGAAGGTGTCATTGGACATGTGATTGAGGTGGTTACTCAATCCTTGAAGATAAATGCCACTGGTCTTGCTGTAATGCAGGGGGCTGCGAAGAACAGTGTGATGAAAGGAACTGCTATGGGCTCATCTTACCTTTCTGATCTGACAACTCTTGCTGTTGGATACATGTTCATCTTCTGCCTTGTGTTTTTGTACATCGGATCATTGGCTTTACTTCGATACGCCCGCGGAGAACGTTTTACCATTGGAAGACTCTATGGTATTGCTGCAATACTAGAGGCCATTCCATCTCTATGCAGGCAGTTCTTTTCTGGAATGAAGCATCTCATGACTATGGTCAAAGTTGCATTCCTTCTGGTGATTGAACTTGGTGTATTCCCCCTTATGTGTGGTTGGTGGCTTGATGTCTGCACTCTGAAGATGTTGGGCACAACAATTGCTCAAAGAGTTGAATTCTTTACAATGTCACCCTTTGCGAGCTCCTCTATCCATTGGCTTGTTGGGATTGTGTATATGCTCCAAATAAGCATATTTGTCAGTCTTCTTCGAGGGGTATTGCTCAAATTTCAATCATTCTGATAGCTCCATTAATCCACTAACTTCTCGTTTTGATGTCATATATTTGCTTGTTTCTCATGTTTGTTTTTCCTTTCCATGGTAGGTGCTGCGGAACGGAGTCCTTTATTTCTTACGGGACCCTGCTGATCCAAATTACAATCCGTTTAGAGACTTGATTGATGATCCTGTACACAAACATGCTCGACGAGTTCTTTTATCTGTTGCTGTGTATGGAAGCCTGATTGTGATGCTGGTCTTCTTACCTGTCAAACTGGCCATGCGAGTTGCTCCTTCAACTTTCCCTCTGGACATCACGTGAGTTAGATTATCCAGGCTTTTCCCCTTAAGATTGTTTTGACTCACCTGATTATTTTACACCTATATTTTTGTTTCCATGGTATTGCAGCATTTTTGACCCATTTACTGAGATTCCAGTCGACGTGCTTCTGTTCCAAATATGCATCCCGTTTGCGATTGAACATTTCAAGCCTCGTGCAACAATTAAAGCTCTGTTGCATCATTGGTTTGCTGTGATTGGCTGGGCACTAGGCTTAACTGATTTCTTGCTGCCAAAACCAGAAGAAAATGGTGGGCAAGAGAACTGGAATGTCAGGGCAGAAAGAAGAGATAGGTTACATGGTGGGAGGGAAGCAGTAGCACTACAGCTTGAGCAGCGTATGATACAGCATGCTGCATTAGATAATGATGGCAGGGGTAATGCAAACGAAGCTAATGATGTTGCTGAAGAATCTGAAGCAGATGATCAAGGAGATTCAGAGTGAGTATAATATCTAGATATCTGTAAAAGAATAATTGTTTTCATTCATTTTTGAAACTGCACAAAAAAAAAGATCTTCATACTCCTATATCAGAAGAGCTAAACAGATTCAAACATAATTGAGTTTCTTTTTGCTGCAACTAATTCTGAACAGTAAAATGTATATTTTGATGGACATGAAGTATTACCTTGAAGTTTCCCCTCCTTTATGCTGAGAAATCTGATTTATGCTCAAGGAATTAGCAGTGTTGCATTGGAAAAATACCTGGATTATATCAACTTAAACTGTGGCTCAATCTTTCGAGTTTTACCTTTTTGAAGGTACGGCTTCGCTCTCCGGATTGTACTCTTGCTTGTACTGGCATGGATGACACTATTAATATTCAATGCTGGAATGATTGTTATTCCTATCTCACTTGGCCGTCTGGTTTTTGAGGCTGTTCCCCGCCTGCCAATCACACATGGCATTAAGTGTAATGGTAATTTACTGATGTTTGCACTGCATACCTTATTGTTTGCTATGTGCATTTTCATGTTACGAGGTTAATCCAATATAACTTTATTAAACATGTGGTGAACTTGTTTGTTTCTCTACCAGATCTGTTCTCTTTTAGCATCGGTTGTTATATCATCTGGAGTGCAGCAGCGGGAACCAGATATGCAATTGACTACATTAGATCGCGACGTCTGGCCTTCCTGGTACAACAAATTTGCAAGTGGTGCTCTATTGTTTTGAAGAGTTCTGCTCTCCTATCAATATGGGTAATTCTTCTGGACTGAACTACTACTTTGGTCCAACCATCTCATTTTGCTTTTATCATTGCTGATCTATAATTGACTAGGCCTGTACTCTGCTTCTAACCATGAGAGATGTTCTTTTCAGATCTTTGTTATTCCTGTGTTGATTGGACTCCTTTTTGAGCTACTGGTGATTGTACCCATGAGAGTGCCTATTGACGAGAGCCCAGTGTTTCTATTGTATCAGGATTGGGCTCTCGGATTAATATTCTTGAAAATATGGACTAGACTGGTAAGACTGCAAATCTCTGATTCGTGTGTCCCTTTAAAACCATCAGTGCCTGTGCAGTTTACTTGTTATTTAAACCATTTAGACATGGGTAGTCAACTATTCGAATGTACTCCCTCCGTCCCATAATTCTCGTCTCAAATTTGCCCAAATATGAATGTATCTATTCCTAAAAAGCGCTTAGATACATGTAGTATTTCGACAAGAATTAATTTTTTTTGCGAGGAATTTCGACAAGAATTATGGGATGGAGGGAGTATGAATTATTATTTTTGTTGACTGTTTCTTTTGGGTACTGTTTGCAGGTTATGCTGGATCAAATGGCACCTTTAGTAGATGAAAGCTGGAGAATGAAGTTTGAGAGAGTAAGAGAGGATGGCTTCTCCCGTTTGAAAGGTCTATGGGTCCTGCATGAAATCATAACGCCGATCGTCACCAAGCTCCTCACTGCACTGTGTGTTCCATATGTCCTTGCAAGGGGTGTTTTCCCGGTGCTGGGCTACCCATTGATTGTGAACTCGGCAGTCTACCGTTTCGCCTGGCTTGGCTGCCTGATATTCAGCACACTGTTCTTCTGTGGCAAGCGGTTCCATGTTTGGTTCACCAACCTCCACAATTCCATCAGGGACGACCGCTATCTGATTGGCCGCAGGCTGCACAACTTTGGTGAGGACTCGCTCCGATTGAACGAATCTGATGAAACTCCAGGGCCAGGAGGTGAGGACCAGGCTCTGATTCCTGTAGATGACGATGATGTGGGGCTGAGGTTCAGGCGTATCAACCGGAATGCGCATGAACATCCGAGGATGGTTCTTGAGTAGCAGAAGGCATCATCATCATCTTGGCCTACAGTTAGTCTCTTGTGGTTTGTGCAACCGGCATTGTAGAGTGATTAGTTGTTCTTCTAGTGTTAGGGTAGGCAAGTATTGTTGTACAACAAAGTATTGGGAATAAGCTAGAAAGATTCAAGCCGATAGCTCTGATGGTAAACTCCCTTTCCTGTGTACTGGTAGTCGTTGCTGAATGTATATATATTGACTGAAGAACACTCCCAAGCCGACATAAAATTTGATGTTTTTTTGCTGATCAACGGCTAATGGGTAGCCCATACATACAATTCAATGTAATTCTGAATATATCACGCGATGTCTAGTGGTAGCCAACAAAATTTGACATGATTCTGGTGCAATGGATGATGAATCAGTTATACTTCACTGTTGGGCGGCTTTTGTGCGAATATTTTGATCTGAATTCAAGCTGGGTGTTTTGTCGGAGATGATTCACAGATTCTACGAACACTCGTTAGCTCTAAAAGGGCCACGGCCACGCATGTTACGTTCTGGGGAAATATGTGTGCCAATTTGTGTAATGTTGAACGAAGGATAGATGCTAGGGTTAAACTCCCCTCTTTTTTCTACTCCCTCGTGTTGAGAATTATTAGTTACGATCAATTAGAATTAATTATTAATTATAACTGTTCGTCCAATTTTCCCAAAACTTGGGACACCAATGCATGTATTGGTGTCCCTTCCCCTTTATATATATGATCATCATTCAATGGAAAACACATGATCATCATTCAATGGAAAACACACAGATTCATTTTCATTCATTCATTTCACAACATGTTATCAACCACGCTAGACTCTTCCATTAGAGAGCGATAGCAAGATCAAAGCAAGAACAGAGAAGAACAAGAAAGGTGAGAAACATGGAGATCTACGATCTACCCAAAATCTTCTCTGGCTCTTTTGAGTCCCTACACCATGGAGCATCTCGCCGTTGGCGAACTTACCGTGGTCGACGCCGCTCGACTCCTAGTCACCGCCGGACCCGCACGGGTGGAGCCCATGCTCGCCACGGACACCAGAAAGCCGCCATGGAGTCTCGCATCCGCCAAGGAATTGCGCCGATATCGGAACCACCGGCTTCGCTCCACCCGTGCTCGCCACGGACACCAGAGAGCCGCCATGGAGTCTCGCATCCGCCAAGGAATTGCGCCGATACCGGAACCACCAGCTTCGCTGCTCACCTCGCCGTCGATGGCATGGCTTCTCCATGGGCCTGCGGCCCCTTGGGGTTCTCCACGCCCCACGCCGACGCCGGCGTACGATCTCGACGCCACCGAGGCATGGTTGGCCGCCAACGCCGACCCCATGCACAGCAACGTCATGAAGGATTGGATGGATGCGATCCCCATCAGCCCGCCTCCTCCGTCTCCGGCCATGGTGGCCCTCGGCCTTTCCCCCCCTCCTCTCTCTAGACGCGGTGGCGCATGGTGGTGGGCGGCAGCGCGTGGTGGCACGCGGCATTAGAAGGAATCGGGGAGGAGGCCGCCGTCGGGCGTGGGGATCTATAATGTTGAAAGAGGGATAGATGCTACAGTTAAACTGGTGATTGTACCCATGAGAATGCCCATTGAAGTTATTAAAGTTGTACTAAATCCAAGACACCTATTATCAATGGAAGGGGGTATAAGTTTTGTTGATTATCAAACTTTGGCTAAACTTGTGGCAAAATATATTAGTAGTAATATGTACTAAATCAAACCCACTGTGAAAACATATTTCATGATGGTAAATAGTTATGCCACGGTATGAATATATAGCTCTTTACCCACCAGGACCGATGATCTAGTCTTCAGATAGACGCCATCTTTCTTTTCTTTTCTTTAGTTTTGTTGATAATCATATCTGTACTTTTGGCTATTTGGATATGTAGAGGTTAGGGATGAACTTTTGTGGCTGTGTCTCCCGATACGATAATGGGATCAATATAGCTTTCATTATCTTGGGAAAAAGGTTCGGTTACTTTAGAAGAAATAAAACAACAATTGCTGACGTGGATGCATGATTAGGCAAGAATCTAACGGCGACAACAGTTTTGTAGATCAAGAAGTAGAGCTCAAGTTTGACAATGGTGCGTGCCCAAGTGCTTGCCCAAGTCTGCGCACCATTATTGTCTTTATACGGTCTGGATACTCAGAAGCATCGATCACCGCCGGATTCCAACTTTGGGTTAATGGGCTATGTAGTTCCATTTATAGGTTCGGCCGGCGGGCCCATCGGGACCGTGTTGCAGAATGCGGCCTATGGAGCTTTAGATCGACATGGCTCTGCAAATTGGTATTTTGATTATCAATTTCCATTAATAGTGTGTTGGCTCCCATAATATCATAATATATGGGTGGCACTTTCTTTGAAAAAGCTTACACCGTCTCTTGGACTCGGCCTTTTTTTTTCGAAAAGGAGGGACTCAGCTAAAGTAGATTAAAGAAAATGACCCGAATATGTATTTTTTTTAGTGTCCTATGCAAGTCTTGTACGTGTGGAGAGTTGTTTTTGTGACATCTAATTTATCGCGTTCTACTTGTATTACAAATATGTTTGGGCGTTGGCTCAAGAGTTTGGAGAAATTGCTTCAATCACTTATCCTTGCACGGACTTGTGCGATTTGTTGGTCTTTACGGAATTGCAGAAGTGGCTAGGTTTTTAACGAGAATTTTATTTTTCCAATTGTTTTGTTCGGACTGCGCACTGGCTACGTACTTGGTCCCTACTGCTTCCGTTGACGGCCAAGGAGTTTGTAATTTGGGTGCAACCATGAGAAGACGGTGCCTCGGAAGTTCTTCAACTGGTTTGGACGGCGCTCCAGGCTTGGGCTTTAGGATGAATGATATGTTGCATATTTTTATCTTCCTTGTAAGTTTGAGGTTGATACATTGTTGAAGCTTTATTGATATGGTGGTTGCGCATATCGATCGATGCAGAGGCCAGAGGATGCCCTCTGTTTCGATTTTTTTAACGTAAAATCAGATGAACCGATACAATCAGGAACAATCCCACACAAACACCACCACAAATAGACCAAGTTCAAACACCAATCTGCCGAGAGCAGACAACCTCCCACAAATACTAGAGAGAAAAGGCCGTGATTGTCATGGGAGGAACATGAAGACAACAGACATGTGACACTCCGGTGTGGATGAAGAAACCAGCCCTCCAAGAGATCTGCGCCAACACAACGCTGACGACCAGTATCCTGCACGGCAGAATGACAGACACACTAAACATTGAAAATCTTCATCGGCCGCCACACCTAGCAGACCACCAACACCACCTTTCGAAAGCGCCACCCCAGCATACATGCACCGCTCATGCTCGAACTGCAACTGCAACTCCGCACGAACCGGACACCCGCACCCCAAGCTGCATCAGTGAAACCACACGTAGACGATAGACCACGTCCGCCGCATGACCATCGTCTAGGACCGCTGCCGTTAGATGTGTATCTGTCCATGCAAGTGGGCACAAATGGGGCTGCAGTAGCCCGAGGTGTAGCCCAATTATATTATTCACTCCGTTTCTAAATACTTGTCGCTGTTTTAGTGCAAACTACTCATAGTATTAACTTGTCATTTTTTCTAGATTACCAAGACATAGCCCATACTTCAAAGTCCAGTACAGTTTACCTTGGTTGTAGCTCAGGTATTTAGAAATTCCTAGCTCCCCTACGGCATATAACTGGTTCACAACCATACGAGCAACAGGCTAACGAAAACATCAAAACTCAAAAGCCATCGTCCCTATCAAACACCAAACCTAGGCTAGACCAGCAACAGCAAGCCTAGCATGTATATTTCTTCCCTGCCAATCACGCTACCCTGGGTTCCAAACGTACAACTGCACAAGGCTGCTAGTTGCTGGTATGGTCCTCCACGCGGAATAAGTGCAGGAATCAAATGGCAATGGGCCTGAAACCCGTGCCCCTATCGATTTTTTTATCGAGACAAGCATATGTCACGTTCAATCATCGTCATGGATTTGTTCGTGTAGCAAAACTTGGATTTCCAACTTACAAATTTGTTTCAGTATTCCAAACTCCTGTTTGGTTAGGTTTAAATGCGGCTTCGATTTTTTGCTTACATAAGCCACAGAAACACCTCTGTTTGGTTTTTTTCTTATATCATCGTCTAACAAAATAAAATCAACAGCTTAAATCCAAATCCAAAAACCGGACCTCAGACCATTCTCTCTACATTGCTGCTACTGGCCACTGGCCATCTTTTTGTCTCTCGGCATTTGCTATTGTTTTTCTAGTAAAATGACGTTCTCATGGATAACCCATGGGGCCCAGGGGCGGAGGCAGCACCCAGGCCAGCATGGGCCTTGGCCCCCTTGAGATTTGAAATTTCTAGTAAAGTCCCTGCTTTACCTCTGCATCCTATAAGTTTCGTTTTGTATGCTTTGACCCCTCCTAATAAACTGCCCCTTTTAGCTGGCCCTCCCTGTACTCTTTTTCTGCCTCCGCTCCTGACGGGGCCCAGAAATTAACCTGACGAGCACTGGAATGATTGACCCAAAAAATGAGCATTGCTTTTCTTTATGAAGAAATGAGCATTATTGACTAGGGGTGAGAGGATGAAGACCGGCCTCAAAATGAAGTCGTGGACGGACAAACATTTTAGGTCTTCTTTGGTGCTAATGTATTTTTTTTAGTCACTATTGTTTCGGTATTTCAGGTGTTTGGATGTTCATTCAAAACTCTCAAAAATCCAAAACATTAGTATGATAATTGTTTTAATTTGGTTAAAAAATGGAATGCTTTGTGGAGAAAATCTAGGGATAATCTTCTCTAAACAGTTCCTACCAAACAACCAATTGAAGTTTCTAGTGTTTTTCAATTTGAAATGGATACGAATACGAAACAAGGCTTACACGAAGTATACTCCGTTGTGAGCCGGTCGCCGTAAGAAAGTTTCCAGGAAGTTTCTAAACCTCTGAGCCCTCCCTATCTCCTTTATGTCACGTCTGTCAGTCTCAGTCCTTCACATTTTTATTTTTTGATCATAGTCCCTTTCACATATGAACAACGCTGTAATTGCAGACAAGGAGCAGAACAAATCTTGGCTAGACTTGTGTGTACACGTAGGTACATTGTTTCGGAACACATCTCTTAAAGTGAATTTCCTGCTTTTCTAACCGAATATTCCTGAGGGAAATGACCCTGCGAAAAATGAAAAAGGTAGAGGAAAGAAGACACGGTGCATTTAACCAAAACCTCGCAGGGCATCTTTGATTCGCAGGATTTTAAAAACATAGTAATAGGAACAACGTAGAATCAGAATGTCATGTCATGTTGATCATACAAGAATTTACATACAAAAATGTGCGGTATAAGCTGTTTGATTGCACCACATGAAAAATGCAGAGTTTGCTTAAAGGATTATGTGCTACTCATAATTGTCATAAAGACAAAAAAAATCCATGAGGTCGGGCTCATGAAAATTTTCTTTCGAAATAGCATGCAAACTAGTCCATAGATATCTATGGTTTCCAATCCTGCAAATCAAACTGCGCTATAAAGGAAAAGTTCCTTAAGAATATAATCATCTAATTTCTTATGAAATTTCTTCCCTTAGACAGTATTTAGGGTGTGTTTGGCTGGAAGGGCAACAGTAACCATGCCAAAGAGTTGGCAACCAAGGATTTTTTTTTTCTTTTTCTTTTTTTGCTCTTGTTGGTTTGTTGCCAAAAAATTGATTGCATTTTGCAACCCTCACATTGCCAATTATTGGCGAAGCCCTTCTGCAACCCAGGTAGGTAAAACACCCGGGCGCGGTTTCGTAAAAAAGGAAAAACCAGGGAGTGGCCGGGTTCGCCGCAGATAAGAGCAGCCCTACCGTTCTTTATTTATTCCTTCCTTCCTTCAAATGCGAAGGACAGGATTCTTTCCACTCGGAAAAAAAAGAACAGAAAAAAGGATAGGATTCTTTGCCTCCAACCCTAGCGGTGTTCTTACCTTTTCAACTTATCATATCCCATCGATCCTTAAGTGCGAGCTAGCCTCCCTGCTGTCGTGAGCGGCGGCTACCTCGAGCAAGTGAGGTCGGGGGAGAGTGAGAGAGACAGAGTAACAACGAGCCTGCAAGTCATCGACGCTAGCTAGCGTTCAATCGCGCGCAGAGCCGCCGACATGAGGTAACTAAGAGATTGCTTGATTTGCAGTTATCATGCATACCGCAGAGCATCAAGCCTTGAGCCTGGGTTTCTTGTTGTTTGGCGCCGCCTCCTAAGCACGTTGGCGGTTTTAAATCGTTATGCTAATCGTTATATATTCGGTCACAAACCATGTTGGTCATTTGAGGGATGAGATAGCAGATGAGTAGGTGTTATGCCTTGGGTTATGTTTGGTGAGAAAATGGGGGGGTGTAAATATACTGTAGCAAGAAAAGCTCAGCTCTGTCACACAATTATATATATATACAACTAACCCAGACTTCACATCGGAGCAGAAAGCACACGCACATCGCATATTTGCAAAGTATGCAATGCATGTATGGTTCATTCCTCTCCCCTTCTGCAGATAAACTTAGATTAGTAGTATAGTACCCTACCGTACATACATAGATTATCCTAACCTCCTTCTCCGTGTACCAGAGGAAAACAACTACAAGAATAATGGGACGAAGGGAGTGCAAAATATTCAATGGTAAATTTTTCCAACTAGAGCGATCCGACAAAGCCAATCTGATTAAAGTGTAATACATCATTACTCTACAAATTCGGACAGAATGCACATTTTAGTGCGCGAGACGTTTAACTCGATGATCTCGTCTCAGTGATACGCTTTAGCCCAAAAATAATTTGGGAGGAATTAGATCCACTCTCAACGTCACACCAGCTAGGACCACAACCAAGAGTAGGTGATCTTTTTGGATGTGTCTTTGCAAAATAATCAGCCCAATTCCACGTCACAGCAGAGACCTCTTGAGTCTCTTCTTCTTCCTGCTCCCCAACGTCTTCTTTTAGTTTTTGAACGTGGCGGGCGGACCCAGAGAATATTTTTTGAGGGGGCAAAAGTGTGTAAATGGGCTGAGTGGGGGCATATGCATGGGATTAGTGTGTGCATTTTCCTTGTAACATGGGCCATATGCTACTGGGTCGAAAAATTTAGTGGGGGCAGATGCCCCCATGGCCCATAACGTGGGTCCGCTCCTGGGTAGAAGAAGGTAGCCCACTCCGGCCGCCACGAGCATTGCGACACCGGCGCCGGCCATACTGAGGAGTGAGAACCCCCTCGTCGCCTAGAAAATCTCCCCTCTTGACCTATGTCATGACTGGTGTGGCGTGGACGCCACGTGGCAAATTTGATCCCTCCAACTGTTTTGAACCAACAAGATGAGATTATTATGTTGAACGTGCGTTTTTTCGAGTTCATGGACCAAAATGTCCATTTCTAATTAAGTCCATGGGTTAATATGTATTTATCATCTAATATATGAATGGTCAGGATATGTAGATCGCGGGCCGGGGAGGCGGGGACATTATGAGAGTAGTAAAGTCTGTCTGAGCAACAAAAGATTACCTTGATCAAGTACAATACATTAATTTGAAACCGGTAGCGTATCTTGTGAAAATCACCTTTATGACGTTTGTGGAAACCATTGTAGAGACAGTTTAAAATTTTCTACAAAAATTACATATTAGTGAACTGATGTTTCATATGCATGAAATTTCATGTCCACACTCAGTTGTGCTTAGCAGTTGGGAGCATCAATAATGGTTCTTTATTGTCTGGCATTATTCATTTGTATCATTTTTTGTTTTTAAGTCTTTCCTAATGCAATTGAATTTGACTTGAAATTTTGCATGTTTGCAGGATATCACATCTCCAATACATGATATCACATCTCCGACATTTGATATTTTTGTAAGAATTTTTTTGAACTTCTAAACATGTTTCTATGGAGTTTGCACTGCAACAGTGGTTTTCACCTAATATTTTGCATACAGGGGACGTATCAAGTGAAAAACTCTATTTATTGAAAACTTGAAAGGTAAAACCTCTAATCACTTAAAACATATTTTATGAAACCCCCGTGAGGTGGGACTCGTGATAAGAAGTCTAGGGGTTTTCAATAAAATTTTAAATTTACAAGTTTTAAAGCAAATAAGAATTTTGAATTTGCAAGTTTTTGACACCAAGACCACCCAAATTTTTTGTATGCAAATTTTAAAAGCAAATAAGAATTTTGAATTTGCAAGTTTTTGACGCCAAGACCACCCAAATTTTTGGTTTTGAAAGTGACTCCCAAGCCACCAAACGTTGTGAACCGTTACATGTGTCGTCCTGTGTCTAGAAAAAAGCACGGAGTTTTTTATCAAGCCTTTCAGTTGAAATCGCAGTAAGTTGGCAAGCTATCAAGAACGGCCGAGACCAGAGTTAGCCTCCCACCTTTGGAGAGTAGTTTTGCACGCCATCCAGCTAAGTATGACGTTACATTAATTGTATAGCTTGTAGACATGACACACATTCTGTTTTATTTCCTTAAGTGTAACACCTTGTATATATGGGGAGCGTCTATTTCTCAGACGATTTAGAAATAGTAGTTATTTCTCAGGCGACGATTATAGCCATCTGGTTAAGATTTTTTTTCATCATTTGTACTCGTATGGATTTACACAAATCTTAATGATTGGATCAGACGGTTGTTAGCATGGTCTTAGAAATAGTTATTTCTCTGTCAAAAGTTGTATTTTGCTCATATGAATATATACAGTGACTGGAATTCACATCATTCAACTTCATCTGTGTTGATTGAATTAGTTATATTCTTTTTCAGCACTGGTTTCTCTCAGCCGGCCATCTCATTGCCAGTTGCCGAACAGCTATGGAACCAGTGGGAGATACAAAGCCTGGTGCTGGTGAGCTTCTCGCTGCAAGTCTTCCTCCTCTTCTTCCCAGCCATCCGAAAGCGGCGGCACTCAAGCGTCCTCAGCTTGCTGCTGTAGATTGCCTACCTGTTGGCCGACTACGTCGCAACCTTCACCCTGGGCCGCCTGACGCTCCACCTGGATGAGCCGCGGCACCAGCTCTTGCTCTTCTGGACGCCATTCCTGCTGCTCCACCTCGGTGGCCAGGAGACGATCGCGGCCTTGTCGACGGAGGACAGCCTGCTGTGGAAGCGGCACCTCCTGAGCCTCGTCTCGCAGGTCCTGCTGGCCATCTACATCGTCACCAAGTCATGGCACGTCGTCAGCAACAAGCATCTCATGGCGCCCATGGTGCTCATGTTCATCTCTGGGACAATCAAATACGCGGAGAGAACATGGGCGCTGATGGCCGCCGGCAGCGCCATGACGCCCGGGAGCAGCTCCACCTTGTCAGACTATGTGCTCAACGTGGAGGGCAGTGTCCTTGACGATGCACAGTCCTATTTCCAGAGGCTCCATGATTATCTATCAGCCACTGACCACAAGGGCAGGATAGATTACCAGGGCCTCGTGGAGGTGGCCGGCAAGGGGGTCCGGATATGCTTGGATTTCCTGACAGACATGACCCCTTTCTTGATGTGGCACAAAGGCAACATCATCGACCGAAGCATCAAGAAGTTCCAAGACCTGAAGAAGCAGGAGCACCGGCACAAGATCGCTTACAAGCTGGCTGAGATCCAGCTCTCACTCATCTATGACTTCATGTACACCAAGTATGGAGTTCTTCAGTACCACCTCAACATGGTCACCAGTGGCATCCAGCGGTTTGTCACGTTTGGCACGACCACCGTAGCGCTGGGGCTGTTCCTCAAGGCTGACCTTGAAGGGCACTTCTCCAACGACGTCAGAGCCGACGTCGTGGTGTCTTACATACTGCTAGGCGGTGCCGTCGCGCTGGACCTGTCCTCCATCTTCCTGGTGCTCTCATCATACTGGCCTTACCTGCCTGGTAGAAACCCCTTTGGCAAAGATGCAGGGTTCCCGGGTAAGCGTTTAATGTTCAGTCTGACGACCAGGCTTGTGTATCCAATGCGCAAGAGTTTTTGGTCAGGGCAGATGTCTCAATACAACCTGATTGGCGAGTGCATCCACGAGAAGGAAGCTAATCTGTTGGTCAAGGTCCTGCTCAAGGTCGGCCTCATGTCTGACGTCAAGACAGTGCAAGTCTCTCCTGAGCTCAAGGAGTTCGTCTTCAGGAAGCTGCTGGACACAGGGGCCACTCGGCACGTGAATGAGTACTGGAAATGGGACTCCAGCGCGTTCACCGGCCAGTGGGCACGGTGGGCGCTGGAGAAAACGCAGGAAGGGAAGTCGGTGGATCAGTCGGTGCTCAACCTGGAAGGAAGGCGGAACCATCGCTGGTGTCGTCCTCATGTGGCACATCATCACGGAGATGTGCTTCTACACCACTTCCAGCGCCATGGACAAGGACAGCACCACCGTGCCATACAGGAACATGAGCTTGCACATGTCCGACTACATCATGTACCTTGTCGGGAAATGCGGCGTCAAGAGCGGAAGCAATGGGCATTTCGAGCTTGGTAAGCTCCGGCGCGACGTCAGGAAAGCCATCTCTGACAGGAGCCATTTCTCCAGGGGCCGCCTGGAGCAGAGCAAGGTAGTCATGTACGGGTACGAGGGCCGTGGGTTCTTCACTTCCCGTGCCAGCGCTGCCGCCAAGGAGCTGCGCAAGATCACGGATCCGTCTGACCGATGGGAGATCATAGCCACCGTGTGGGCTGAGATGCTCTGCTACCTTTCACAGAACTGCGAGGCTGTATTCCACATCAAGAGCCTCAGCACCGGCGGTGAGTTCATCACGCACGTCAGGATCTTATCCATTATTCTGGGCATTCCTTTCCTCCGGGAGGCGTGGCTAACTACAGGTAAATTCAGGAAACTTGTTATTAAGGGCCTCACTGATTCAAATTCAATAGATTTCCTTTCCATACGACCTCTTGCAAAAACTTGTAGGTCCTCTGCTTGGAAAGTTGTAATTTTTTTTTTACTTTTTTTTAGTGCGAGGGATGGTTAGCCATTCCAATTCCAAGCAGGCCCGTAGGCTTTTGGAAAGTTGTTATAGTTCTAAATCAGACAATGATCTTTAGGCCAAGATGATTTGATTTTGTTCTCTGTATTCGATTTTAACGCTTTCAGACTTCACAATATGATTGGATAGTTGGAGATTAGTTAGTGTACATCGAATTATAGCACAACTTTAAGGAATGGTTCCAATCAATACGATTGACTTTCCTTCATTGCAAAGGGCTTTTAATTTAAGAGTCCCCTGTTAGTTCGTCTTTTTATACTACTGCGCATAAATTGAACCATGCATGTATCTATGTGCATTTTACATGTATATTTCTCGTTATGCTTTCATCTCAAAATACTTAGTTTTCGGATTCTTATTGTCTGCTAATGTTGTACAACAGCTAAGGACGATGCCGATTATTCCGATTTCGTAATGTTCTAACTCAAATAGCTTGGAGGACCACAAGTTCAACCCTTTTGAAGAAGCTGGCTATATTGCGACCGATTATGCTGACGAAGATGAAGTATAATTAATTAGTGTGCTTGTTGTGGATCTTGTCAGACGTTTTAAGCAAAAATGTATTCTATATCGCTACGTGTTATGTTTGACTTTTGCTATGTAAAACTTTTATTCTATTGTTGCAAATAAGTGCTTGGATAACTGCTGATTGCAGGTGTATCGTGTTGTAAGATTGGTTTGCCATTGCTGAAGTGCAATACTATGGTTTATTATAATCTGTCTGAACCTAGGTCTAAAAGAAATTATTTCCTTTCTTTGAACGCCTGTTGCTTGGTTGACATGCCTTGAGGTTGAGGGAAACTGCTGGTTGATTGTCTCACATGCCGTTGGTAGGTCCACCTGAACATGGAATTGATATGTTTGGTTCACATGTTGCAACATTGTAGGACAGCTTGACATTTCGAAGCAACTTAAGTCATGACTTGGCTCCCACTGAATAGAGACTCTGTATTTTAATACTCCCACGGATTCGTAAAAAGTGTTGTCTCTTAGTACAAAATTTGTACTAACTCAATATAAATTTTGTACTAATTTAATACAAAATGGGTGACATTTTTTTTTTGAGGAACCGGCAGGAGCTCTGCCTTTTCATTAAGAAGAAAGCAATAGTTATTTACAAGAGGTGACGTTTTTCCTATACCCGGGGAACGCACAAAACCCTGGTACCACACACTAAGCACACCTAGTCAGGCTCTAGAGCGAAGCCAACAGCGGGGAGGCCGAAGGCAAGGCTGCGCTGATTGATATCTTCCAAAGCGAGGTGAGCAACTTGGACATAAGTGAGACGCACCAGGTTGAAAATACGACGGTTGCGCTCCTTCCAGGTGTTCCACCAAACATAGATGAGGTGGCCACTCATTCTTCTCTTAGCACTTTTATCAGTGTGGGGAAGGGAGGCATCCCACCACTCGTCAATGGAGGCAAGGGATGACGTCGAGGCAGCAGCCACGCCCGTCCAATGGGACAACTTTCTGCCAGACGCTCTTGGTGAACGGGCAGTCCTAGCATAAATGGGTCACGGATTCAGGGGGCCCCAGGCAAAGTTGACAGACTTGGTCGTGTGGCCAGCCGCGAATGGCAAGCCTATCCGCGGTGAGGATGCGATTCTGCAGGAGCAGCCACGAGAAGACCTTGCACTTTGGCTCAGCATGTGCCTCCCAAATCTTGAAGGCCGCAAAGCGTGGGTGAGAGCCAATGAACTGCGCCCGGTAGGCAGAGCGGCAAGAGTAAACTCCGTCCGAGGCCCATATCCAGGTGATGGAGTCCGGTCTTTCAGGGTCAAGGACAGTGGAGTTGACAATCCGGGCCAGGTCAAGGAATTCGCTGAACTACACCACGGAGGAAAGCCGGCTAATAGCTCTGATCCAGTTCCCGTTGCTCAATTCTTTGTGCACCGATCTGTTTTTCCGCGTGGCAATCTTGAACAACTCAGGGGCGCGAGAGCAGAAGGCCCCTTCACCGGACCAATTGTCGAGCCAGAACAGGGCCAAGTTGCCGTCGCCAATCGTGATCCGAGTGGAAGCTCTGAACAGGTCCATATCAGAGCTATCGCATGGCAGGACGGAGCCCACCCAAGGTCTGTCCGGCTCCGTCCACCTGAGCCACGGCCACGGAAGCCGAAGGGCCCTCCCAAAGCGTTCCATGTCGGCGATACCCAGACCGCCGAGGGACAACGGACGGTACACAATCTTCCAGTTGACAAGGGCATGGCCACCCCCAGCCGTCTCACTGTCGTCGCTCTTCCATATGGGTGACATGTTTTATGGATCGGACGGAGTAGATTAACTTCTTTTTTTGCGAAAAAGATCACCGGTCTATTAATAATAGATCAACTTGGCTATGAAGATTGGCATTTGACCAGCTGGTCACCACTAACACGATGATATGTATGGTGCTTTCTTTAAAAGTATCCTTGCAAGAGCATCTCTAGCAGGCCCGTTATATTACCAGGCCCGTAAAACTTTTATGGGTTAGAACGGAAAAATGCACGGAATAAAATCCGCAAGACGACTCGGCCCGTAAATATTTTTTTGGGGGGTTATCCTAAGTAGTGTGCCATCGAAAACTCGAGCGTCTATTTAGTTTGCGAAGTTGGCGCTTTGCTTGCATGATTAATGCGCTAATCCATGAGTTATTATGTTCTTCCTTTTCCTTCTTTTTTTTTTAATCACAAGCCACGCGTTCTTTCTTCTTCTTTTTTAAGCACAAGCCACGCGTTTTGGGGACCATCGTGGGTCACGAGGGAATCAAGGCTGGATCACGTGCACGCAAAGGCCGTAGAGAGCTAATGAGCCGTTGGGTTCAAGTCAAGTCACCGTACTGGATTGGATGGAGCCCAATGGATCTCCAGAACCCAGATGAGAGTCCGCGTGTAAATTACCCACGGCATGCGCGAACGTGTGGGCTGACCCGGCCCACAGACCCAGAGGCCAGAGGTCTTCTCCTCTTCTTTTTATTTCTAATTTTTTATTAGATGGTCTTCTCCTCTTCTGCCTGTGCCAGCAGACGCGCCCCCTTTTAATAGCAGCTGGTGGCCTGGCAGGTCGCTGTCGTCTCTCGTCGTCGCTGGTTCAATTCAATCACCCCCCCGCTCCCCCAACCCTTGATTCCCGTTCTCCATGTCGTCGTCGATCCAGGGCCAGGTCCTCGAGCTCAGAGGTACGCCCGCCCCAACGCCGCCGCCTCCCGCGGATCCGCCGCCGCGCCGTGCCAGCGAGCATGTCTGGATTCTGATTTTGTCTTTCTCGTGTGTGTGGCAGTGACGGGGTGCAGGAAGCTGCGGGACACGGAGTTCTTCTCGCGCCAGGACCCCTACGTCGTCGTCGAGTACGCCAACACCAAGCTCCGCACCCGCACCTGCACCGGTATAATCCGTCCTGTCTCAATTCCTTCCCCCAACCCCTGCTCTTCTCTTCTTCTTCTGCTTCCCCCCTTCCAATTTTGCTCCGGCTTCGGTTTCTCGGCCGTGTAAATGGGCCCAGATCAGGCTGGTACAAGTGCTTGAACCGTGTGGTCAGTCTCTGGATTCACTTGGGGCTGTGTAGGTACGCACGCACGCAGTGGGTGCGCAGCAATCTGATGGCAGTGTTTTGGTTCTTCATTTGAGGATCTAGTGCGTATACTCAGCGCAATTGCTTTCTTTCAGTGGTTGCGCCGACAGACGTTGTTCACGAGGTGGGTGTGGGGAATTGGGGTCACAAGGCCTTCGTTGTTCTCGAGGAGGGGGCGCTCGTACGCGTAGTGCTGTCATTACTTGTTCTGTTGTGGTCCGGTCACTGTTTCGGTGCACGCATTGTCGTATTAGCTGGGGTCCAGTTCCATCAGACTTCTGCCTAGCTACTTGATTTATCGCCTGATTAGATTATATATGCAGTCCATCTGTTAGGTAGCGGCCTCCCTGCTAGTTTAGTTCTCTGAGAATATGATGCCCATTTCATTTCTTTCACGTCTCCTTGTCCAATCATGCCGCCCTAGATTGGCATAAGGATAAGATAACTCAGGTCAATTTAAGAATATGTTCACCTTTTTTGATACTTTGATGCGCTCCCTCTGAATAATATTGCAGTTGTACACGCTAGTGGTATCTACTACTTGTCCAAATCCTTTTTTGAGACCTAGAAATGTGTTATAGTATGCGGCACAAATAAGAAATTCAACCACCGGTACTTTACAATTTTATTCCCTTCTTTACAATTTTGGCTAATGATCAGATATTGGCGCAGGAATCTTGTCCCCTTCTTTACAATTTTGGCATCTAACTATATGTTTCGAGTAGGGCTCTCGTGCAGTGGCGGAGCCAGGAAATAGCTTAGACCAGGGCCATTAGAGTGTACTCCCTCCGTTCCTAAATACTTGTCGTTGTTTTAGTGTGGCGACAAGTATTTAGGAATGGAGGGAGTATATGACTAGGAAAAGATAATTAAGGAGGGGAAGACCCGGCCCAAACTTCAAATTGTCATAATTTAACAAAGAAAATACTTGTCGTTGTTTTAGTGTGGCGACAAGTATTTAGGAATGGAGGGAGTATATGACTAGGAAAAGATAATTAAGGAGGGGAAGACCCGGCCCAAACTTCAAATTGTCATAATTTAACAAAGAAAAAATTTCAAGCCCCAGGCCGTGGCCCCCCTTGCCTGGGGCTTGTCTCCACCCCTGCTCTCGTGTTTTGAAGTTGGTCAATTCAACTTTTTTGAAGCAATGCATTACTCTACCATCTTAAAATATCTTCTCTCTTCTTTAAAAGTTGCAACTTGGCCTCCCTAATCTCTACAAGGACTAAGATAGAGCAAACTGGCATGGATAGTTTAACAACTTGTGTGAGTTATAGTTGAATGTGTAATCGGCTCCCAGTTGTCGTGTTGTGCTCTATGAATGAACTGAAAGGATACCTGAAGAAAGTGTTTTTCCAGCTATCTTACAACTACCACACCACAATTCGAGATACACCCTCATTCATCCTTGAGCTAACCTGAACAACACTCTCATATAACAGTCTTAGCCAGGCCCTCAATATTTCCAAGAGGTTCTTCGCTTGTAATCTGTAACAAATTATTAACCAGTGGCTTTTGCTGGATAAAGTTCAAGGACGTTCCACAATTAAAATAACACTTATCCTGCAGCTATCTTACCACCATAAATTTACTGTTTTTTAATATGCAATCAGATGGGGGAAGGAACCCGACTTTTGATGATAAGTTTCACATACCACTCATTGAGGGGCTTCGTGAGCTAAATATCATCGTGTGGAACAGCAACACACTCAGCAATGATGATTTCATCGGCAGCTGCAGGTTTGTACATCATAATGTCATTCATTTAGTTATTATTGTTATCAAGTGGCTGATGATGACTGAACATTTTTGTAGGGTGCAGCTGCACAAGGCACTCACAAGCGGCTACGATGACTCGTCATGGCCCCTCCAGACACGCCATATGAAGTAGTCCTGTTCCATACATACCTTATGCTCACTGTCTCTTTGCAAATTTCCTGATAATAATGTGTACCTGCAGGTCTGCGGGGGAAGTGAGGCTCATTATGCACTTCGATGTCTCAGCAATGGTGAGAGACTGATCTATCACTGATCTTTGTTTCTCTGTTCCTGTTGGTATCTCCTTGCCTCATCTGTTTTCTTATGTCTACCAGAAGAACAAGATGGCTGGTAAAAGTGCTGCCGCATCCTCTGCCCATTCTGTTCCTCCAGTGCCAGCACCCTTGCCATATGCTGCCTCCTCACTGTCATACCCAGCGCCGACAGCATATCCTGCTGCACCCCCGCACCAAGCTTATCCAACTCCTGGCCATGCACCATATCCCACTCCTTCCGCATACGCATCTCCACCTCCCCAGCAACCATGCCCACACCATGCATATCCTCCTACAAGTCAGCCTCCGCAGCCATATGGGCAACCATACCCGCCGCAGCCATATGCGCAACCATACCCGCCACAGCCATATGGGCAGCCGTACCCGCCACAGCCATACGGCCAACCCTACCCACCACCATCAGCAGCACAATCTCCATATCCACCTGGTAACATCTTGATGATCTCTGACAAATTCATGTGTTTTCATAACTCAGTCAGATGAACTAATTAGAGCTCTTTACAACATTGGATCTTACGCAGCGCCTTACCCCGGAGTTTATCCACCGCCACCACCATATTGATCATATACCAGCAGCTTCAGTGACCTGGTGTGGCGGAACCAAACAACAATGATCTGTTCTGGTGATACATGATGTGCAACAAAACCGTGCCGACCGCCGCAGAGCTGTTTCATATGGACCATAAGTGTACCGAGTCAAGATGAGAAATGTTTCCTCTGGGTGAATCGCGCGAACAGCCTGACAACCATCAGCAACATTTATTTACTCTCTCTTGTATGCTCTATATAAGTAGCTTGCATATATAGCATCAGTGATGGAAGTCAGTGCTATATGTTTGTGTGGGTTTGCCAAAGGGAGAATCCACCTTGCTTCTGTTTTGAAGTCATCATTATTGACTGTTCTATATACCTGCAAGACTGCAATGTAGTGCTGACTGCTCGAATGCGTGTGAATACATGTATCACAAGGTTACAGTAATACAGTGTATTGCGCCCTGAGTTGAAACCTGGAGGTGTTTTCTGGTGCTCAATAAATTTGCTTTGTTTGATATACTCTTGAGGTGTGGTGAATCGGGAAGATTGTCAAGCAAATGTTCAGAGATGGTCTTGACATCTTTGCTTTCTGTGATGCTAACTTCGCCTATTCAGACTGGTCATAGTGGAAAGTAACATAGAGTAGTAACATGTATATATTACTAGTCTAAGTTACCACCTCCATAGTGGGTAGTAACATATATGTGGTGTCATGTATTGTTTCATTTATTAGGTTGTAGACTCATTTTGTTTTGATTTGTGTGATGTTATGATAACATATCTAGTTACCACCTTCCTATCTTTCTTCATTTAATACCATGTCATGTCACCAAAATGCCTAGTTGGCATCTTATGTTACTAACTAAGTTACTTCCACTATGAGCAGACTCACTTGATCTGACATCCAAAGTTTTTTCTAGAACATCGATATGGTTTTATTTATTCAACGAAACAACGAACTAAGTGCAATTGATTAAGAGAAACTTGAACGATAACAAAGAATTATGGATAAACCGAAATTTTTGAAGCAACCTTCTGTAGCTGTGTCTGTGTTCGCGATTAAAAAGATTAAAAAGATGTTGAAGTTAAATTCGAAGAAATTAGATGTGTCGTGAATATGTACTATGTGTATATCAAATAGTTAGTCATGACAAACCTCGTCAATTGTGTTATTATAGTTTGCAGAAAAATAAAAAATTACATCTCGCTTGAATGCGGACTATCTCGCTGCCGAGCGCCCCAACCCCGTCGCTCCGTCGCTCGTCTTCCTCCTCGCGCAAGCGCCCGCCACCTGGTTGATCTCCCGGATTCTCTCGTTCCCGGCCGTTTCTCCTCCCCTCACCTCACGAATGAATTACGCCCTTTAGCCCCCTGTTTCATCTCCTTAATCACCTCCAATTCGTAACGGAGGCAAAAATCAAGGTAGGGCGACCGCCCTCCGCCCGTGAGCTCATCTGTGATGCATGTAGTTTTTTTTTATCGAAATCTCTAATTTGAGGAAAGTAAATTAAATGTTATGGTATCTGTTGAATGCTTCCATGATTTTTCGATCCAGGTAGAAAATGACCCAGATTTTTTCTGTATAACTGGCATGCTCCCTACAGGTGCTGCAAAGATGCCGCAGGTGATGGTGGTGGCGCGGAACTTCATGGACATGGTGGCCGCACTGCCTGCTACCAAGCTCGACATGCTCTATGATTCCGCCTTCATCTGCGAGGCTGTACTCAGGTATCCAATCCATCAGTTATGCAATGCGTTTTTAAAGTACTGTTGCTGTCATCGTGGTCACACCTTTCACTCTGGCAGGTCGTTCCCACCGCTACCAAAGAAGTGCTAGAAGTCCTTCGCTGCTAGAAGATCTTTCACCTCACGTGCACAGGCTAGGTTGCTAGGTGGTTTATTTGTGCTGCATAAGTTTCAGTCTTTGTATTGCATACTGCTATATATATAGGGGTACAAGGTGGCTGACCACTAGTTCTAGAAGGGTCTACAAGCTACTACAGGTTACTACCTAAGCTAGACATGCAAGCACAGGTTCTAGAAAAACCTACAAGCTGCTACAGGTTGCTGCCTTAATTCCTAAGCAAGGATTACTCTCACAATTCTCCCCCTAATCCTTGCTCTTCATGCTTGACTTGATTTGGACCATCCCGATTTTAGTACGCAGCTCCTGAAACTTTACTCGCCCGAGAGATTTTGTCAAAATGTCAGCGAGCTGATCTGAAGTACTAATGTAGCTGGTGCTGATGCTTCCATCTTCCAAGCAGTCTCTGATGAAGTGATATCGAAGATCGATATGTTTGCTGCGCTCGTGGAAGACTGGATTTTTGGCTAATGCCAGGGCAGACTTGCTGTCCACCATTAGTTCAACTGCCCCGGCTTCTCTTCCATGGAGTTCACCAAGCAGTCGAGCCAGCCAAATTCCTTGTGTTGCGGCAGTCGTGGCTGCTACATACTCTGCCTCGCAGGAAGACAGAGCAACCACCCTCTACTTGAGAGATTGCCAACTCACCAAGCAGTTGCCAAGGAAGAATAGTGTGCCACTTGTGCTCTTCCTGGTGTCAATGTCACCGGCGAGGTCACTGTCACTGTATCCAACCAGCCGTGTCTCCTTTGTCGTCCGCTTGTAGTGCAGACCATAGTGAGTCGTGCCGGCGACGTAGCGAAGAATTCTCTTCACTGCCATCATGTGCTCCTCTGTGGGTCGTTCGATGAAACGACTCACATAGCCAACAGCAAAGGCTAGGTCTGGCTGTGTGTGGACAAGGTAGCAGAGGCTGCCGACGATCCGTCGGTACTCCGTAGCGTCCACCTCTTCTGCTGTGCTTTCACGGCTCAGCCTGAGCCGCTCCTCCATTGGAGTGTGAGCAGGATGCATCCTTCCATTCCTCCCAGCCGAAGGATATGTGAGGCATAATGTGCCTGACATAGGCTGATGTCGTTTTCGTTCTGCTGGACTTCAATTCCGAGATAGAAAGACAACAATCCCAAGTTGCTCATTTGGAATTTTGTCTTCATCTCTTCCTTGAAGCTCTCTATTGCTTCCTTCGACGAACCAGTGATGATCAGATCATCTACATAGACTCCAAGGAGCAGAGTTGCATCGCCATTGTTGCGCCTGTAGATCGCGTGCTCGTGCTTGCTCTGCTTGAATCCAATTTCCTTGAGCGTGCAGTCAAGCTTCGCGTTCCATGCTCGTGGTGCCTGTCTTAGGCCATAGAGGGCCTTGTGCAGCCGCAAAACCTTTCCTTATTTTCCGGTGACGACGAAACCGGGTGGCTGCTTCACATAGACTTCCTCCTTCAATTCTCCATTGAGAAAGGCAGATTTTACGTCCATGTGGTGGACGGGCCACCCCTCCTGGGCAGCCAAAGCAAGCAACAGCCTGATTGATTCCATGCGAGCGACGGGAGCAAAGACTTCTTCAAAGTCTATGCCGGCTTGCTGGACAAAGCCACGCGCGACCAGCCGTGCTTTGTGTTTGATCACTTCGCCGGCTTCATTTTTCTTCAGTTTGTAGACCCATTTGAGGCCTATTGGTCGATGCCCATGTGGCAAATCGACAAGCTCCCATGTCTTGTTCTGCTCCACCGCGTCAATTTCCTCACGCATAGCTGCCTGCCATGCCTTGTCTCGCTCAGCTTCAGCGAATGAGCACGGCTCCCCCGTGCTGGCCAAGTGCAGCTCATTGCCAAGATTGCGTGACGTGAGCCCTAGCAGTGGTTCTTCTTCTCCAATCAAATTCTCGACCGTATGATAGCGAACTGGTGTGTCGCTATGAGCAGCATCGAGTCGATCATCATCATTTGCTGGTGGCGTGACAAATTCTGGAGTTGCTGAAGCTGGTGCACTGGTTGTAGTTGCTGCTGGAACAGATGGAGACGACGGTGTTATGGTGGCTGAGGCACTTGGAGTCCCATGGCTCAATGATGCAGTTCTGTCCTCTCCTGGACAGGACACCTGGCTAGGCGCCCTCACGGTGCCACGACATATATATTGTATGTCGAAGCTGCTGCCAGAGTTGCTACCGTTCGCTGCCCAATCCCAGCCACGTTCTTCATCGAAGATGACGTCGCGCGCTATGCGGACGCGCCTCGTCAGAGGGTCCAGCAGCCAGTACACCTTTACTCCTTCCTCGTAGCCAATGAAAACAGCAGGAGAGCTGCGGTCATCGAGCTTGCGCAGGTTCCCCTGTTCCTTGACATATGCCAAGCACCCAAAGGTGCGAAGGTAGTGGATCGCTGGCTTGCGACCATGCCACGCCTCGTAAGGCGTCTTCCTGGTAAGGGCTTTGGTGGGAGCTCGGTTGAGCAAGAAGACAGCAGTGCTCACCGCCTCCCCCCAAAATTCAGTTGGCATGCCTCTCTGTTTCAGCAAAGCGCGTGCCATTGCTACCACCGTTTGGTTCCGCCGCTCGACAACTCCATTTTGCTGCGGGGAGTACGGTGCGGAGAAGTGGTGCTGGATTCCTTCATCAGCACAATAGGCAGCAAATTCCGTTGAAGTGAACTCACCGCCATTGTCCGTGCGGAACACATGCAGTTTGCGTCCACTCTGAACTTCAGCCGCTGCCTGAATTCTTTTGATGGCATCAGGAGCATTGTTCTTGGCTGCTAGGAGCATCACCCACATGTAACGAGTGGCGTCGTCCACCAAGAGCAAGAAGTATTTCCGGCCTCCTGGTGTTGCCGGCGTAACAGGACCACAGAGGTCGTCGTGGACGAGCTCAAGTGGCTCCTGTGCCCGGTATTTTGCTTGCTGAGGGAATGGGCTCCGGCGATGCTTGGTGATGACACACGTGTCACATAGCTGCTCCACATGCTCCAGCTGTGGCAGCCCACGTGCCATGGCGAGGCGTCCCATCTTCTCCAAGGCATCGAAGTTGAGATGCCCAAAACGCTCATGCCAGCGCCAAGCAGCGTCGCCGTGGCGGGCAGAGAGACAGATTGGCTGAGCAATCTCAAGATGGAGTTTGTAGAGGCGATTCCGGCCGCGCCTTACGCAAGCAAGGAGTCGACCTTGCTGATCCCATATGCGCAGCACACCTCTCCTGATCAGCACGCACGCGTCGCTCTCGTCGAGCTGACCGATGCTGATGATCGAGTTCCTCAAGCGAGGGATGTAGTAGACACCGTTGAGGGCCTTGTGTTCGCCGTTCCTGCCAGCGAAGATGACAGTGCCAATGCCCTTGATTTCGACGACCGAGCCATCGCCAAATTTGACGGTGCCGGTGACCGTTTGGTCAAGTTCAGCAAAGGCGTCGCTATGGCCCGTCATGTGATTTGTGGCGCCGGTGTCAAGGTACCAGCCCTTGATTCGCTCCTCATAACTGCTCGTCCCAAGGAAGACTTTTGCCTTCGGCTCGTCGATGTGAAGAGGCGCGTGCTCTGGAACTGCAGCACTATTGTTCTGCACTGGAGCTGGAGCTGGAGCTGCAACAGTGGTGTCCTGCACCAGGGCTGGAGTTGCAGCTGTGCTGTCCTGCACCTTTGTAGCTGGGGCTGGAGTAATGCTCTTCTGCTCAACTTTGGCTGGGGCTGGAGTGGTGCAGACCTGCGCCATGAGGAGAGCTGGCTCCTCATCATCTTCCTCAGCTTGGGCCAAGAAAGCCTTGTTTCTCCAGGGCTGCCTGCAGTCCCTGGCCCAATGGCCGCTGCGCCCGCAATTGAGGCATTTGTTATTGCGGGGGCCGTCCTTAGGGGCTGCCTGCTCCTCGCTGCCTTCTCCACCCTCGCGGTGGCGTGGTCGTCTTAGCGGCGGTGAAGGGGAACGGTGCCGTGGCTGGCGAAGCGGACTGTCGGCTACGTCTTGAGCTGGAGCAGACATCTCTCTCAGGATCCTCTTAACAGGGCTCTGAAACCAACTGTTAGAAGTTCTTCGCTGTTAGAAGATCTTTCACCTCACGTGCACAGGCTAGGTTGCTAGGTGGTTTATTTGTGCTGCATAAGTTTCAGTCTTTGTATTGCATACTGCTATATATATAGGGGTACAAGGTGGCTGACCACTAGTTCTAGAAGGGTCTACAAGCTACTACAGGTTACTACCTAAGCTAGACATGCAAGCACAGGTTCTAGAAGAACCTACAAGCTGCTACAGGTTGCTGCCTTAATTCCTAAGCAGGGATTACTCTCACAAGAAGTACACGCTTCAGATGTTGTATGTGTCAGCACCGATGCCCGCTGCAGCTATGGAGGAGTGGGTGCTGGCTGGATGAGTATGCCTCCAAACACAAGGTTGCCATCGATAGGCTGCTCCAACTTAGGGTCTTTGTCGAAGTACGTGATTGGTAAGACCTCATCCACCTCCATACGGCGCTGGGTACACAGCTGAAAATTTTGAGCAGACCTTGAATCTTAGCCAGAATGGTGATGGTGGCGGTTCAATAGCATGTGTTATGTTTTTGGCACACAGGGGTGATTTGATCTAATATGGACACCAAATTTTCTGAAACTTTTTAGAATATCAATTATTCATTTGCCTCGTCAACCAGAACAAAAATTCATTAAGAGTTCTTTTAAAAAAATCATTAAGAGTTAGAGTTACTCCCTCCTATCCATAAAAAGTGTCGCCCACTTAGTACAAAATTTGTACTTAGTACAAATGGGCGACACTTTTTATGGATCGGAGGGAGCAGTAAACACTATCTTGCACTCGTACCCCATAGTTTTTCAGTGGACATACCTTTTGCCTTGACATTATAGGTCTCCTGTCAATATGCACATGTATAGGCAGAATGAAGTACTTCCTCCGTCCAACAAAAGATGTCTTAAGTTTGTCAAAATTTGGACGTGTCTAGACATGACTTAGTGTATAGATGCATTCAAATTTGGACAAAGTTGAGACATCCTTTGTTGGACGGAGAGAGTATCTAATTTCAAGTTCACTTGGTTTCACTGTATATACAGAAGAAAAGAGGTGAGCTACAAGATGAATGATAAGTTCCAGGGAAACATGCAGAAGTACTTGGTTGACGGGTAAGTTTTTCCGAACTACTTTTGTTGACAACAACAAGGAAAATCATTTGTTCTATTTGAGCTAATTGCAGCTTTTTCAAACTGTTCTGATGGTGTCATCATGTGCTTTATTTATTTTAAAGTATCTTAGAATGTTGCCACGTGCACTGCAGACATCCCAGTGAAAAAGCTGAAAGGATTCGTGTGATGTTGTCTTTTGGAAAATAGTTCTCAAACTTCCAGTGAATTATACACAAGAAATACAAAATTAAAACCTGATGCTTTTGGGATGAAAATATAATTGTCTTTTTCTACATTGACATGGTTGTTTCTTTTATTCATAAAAATTCTAGCCTGATCAGCTAGTGGTACTGCTCAAGATTTACTGCTCTGTCTTTTGTTCTAGTTCCTCAGTTGTGCATATGAACTTATTATATAATTTGGTCAAATCCCAGTTATATTTATTTTATTTGGCACAGTGGAAGTTTACCAAGGGAACCGATACCATCAAGTGTCACTGGCAGATTGCCCACACTAACAGAACTAGAAAACTATGCCCTTGAGCAATGGGAGGTTAGAACGACAGCTTAACTCACTTATGTTTCCGATGTATATTTTCTGTTACATCATTGTTGTTATATTTCTGCTCATGGGACCACACTGTTCGAACAGTTGGATGACTTCATGCTTACTGCCCCTAGCAAAGGCTTATAGCCATTGTTCTGTTTTATTCCAAAACAGTGCTTTTTGCTGCAATTGATAAACTCATCTCAAGTTGAGAGAGGGACAAGTTTCAGCTCGTCTATGATGAAAACATTTCAGCGAGGTCTTCTGAGTTCAAGGTTTAACCTAATTACCCCCTTGCTTTAACAGTGAGTTGTGTATAAAAAGTAGAGCCAATTTTCATTTCAATACAATAGCATGTAAAGTTTAGCTCTTTCAATTGCTTGTACAATTAGATATTATATCTGGTAGCAGTGTCTGTATAGTAATATCGTAACCAAACTAGTTGTAAATTCAAGATGCTGTGGGCTACAACAAATTGTTCTTGCTGTCGTTTGGTACTTTGGTTGTCTGGTTTATTTTGTCTGGTTCTAAAAAGGGATTAACTGGTGGCACTAACAATTCATTCAGTTTAGCAGTTTGAGATTTTATAATTTAGATATTTGTAAATCATGTTTGATGTCTTAGTTCCCATGGTGAACTTCAAGAGTTCATTTCTGTAGTTCTGTTTTCTGCTGTATATCCTCTCCCCTCTAGCTATATTTTATATATTTATTACTCCACTGAATCTGTTGTTCTAGAGGTTATGATTTGATGATTTCTGTAGTTCTAGAGGTTCTAAACTAGCAAACATTCTCTAGCTATATTTTATATATTTACTCCACTGAATCTGTAAGCAATAATTCCAACCTAAAGAGTTCCTAATTTAAAACGTTTTACAGGGATGGTGACGCTCCAAAGTTAAGTGAGAATGGCTTCCAGTTTCTGGTGTGTTCTTGGCTGTGTCGGTTTATCCAGTTATCTGATAGATTTCCATCTTCGGTTCTCACTCTTTTCTATTTAACCAGCTGATGGAGACAAATGTACAACTTTGGTACATAATGCGAGAATACATTTCATCAGCAGAGGTATTTGTGTCGTGCAATTCTGATTGGACATCATTTTTTTTTGTGCTGACTATTTATATTACTATTGAACAGGAACGTGGAGTAGACCCTACGGAGTTGATATCATTTCTCTTGGAACTTAGTTTTCATACATTGGGAGCGGTAAAGTAAAACATTCTTCTACTAGATCATGTTAAGAACCATTCAGAAGTCAAAAGTTATTCAATCTTTGTCTCGTTTGATAATTAAAATCCTAATTTTTACATCAACATCTTCTTCAAAGTATTGTTGTATTTGTTCTGGTCTACTCCTCTAACAAGACAGGGCCAGAACACTGGCCTTTTTTTGCCTGGTTAAAATGTTTAAGAAAGTAACATAATTCCACAGCTTAGAAGAAGTTAAGGGGCTATAGGACTACAGTGATCAGATTAAATTGATTCTGTATATGTTTTTTGTGTTCAGATTTTAATGCCTGGTACGTTGTTTAAAACTTAACCACCAGTTTTTTCTGTCTCTTTTGTTCGTTCTTCAGGCTTATAGCTTCAATACTCTGACTGATGTCCAAAGAATTGCTATTAGAGATCTGGCGGAGCTGGGGTTAGTCAAAGTGCAGCAGGTATAAGTTTTGATTTAGTTTTTTTCCCTGATCAACTTGGTGAATATGAATTTCAAATAGTTCAATAACAGGGTCGGAAAGATAGCTGGTTCATACCTACAAAATTGGCCACAAACCTCTCATCGAGCTTGTCAGATTCATCTGCCAGCAAAGAGGTTTCATGACATCTTCTCCTTTGCTATGCAGTTTTAGCTCTTCAGATGTTCTTCATAACATCCACCTTGTTATCGCCTAAGCAACATTTGATGAAGATGATAACCTTTCCACCTAATAGTTGATACTGTAGGATATTATATTGGCAGGGTATTGTGGTTGTGGAGACAAACTTTAGGTTATATGCATACTCTGCTTCCAGATTGCACTGTGAAATTCTACGCCTTTTTTCAAGGTATGTGAGGTGTCAGATGAGTGCACCTAGCTCAGCCCTCTGTCATCTTTTACATTTTTGCTACTGCTTGGAAATTCCTATTGCACCTTCCTCCTTGCTCTTGTTTATCAACATGGTAAATGTTTGGTATGCAAAGAGGCGACTGCTTTTTTTGGTTGTGCACTTAAGAGGCTCTATACTTGCCCATTTTTTTCTAGTTAGGCTTCCAAATTAGTTTAGGCTAAACTAGTTTGGAAGTCTAAACAAATTTGGGGGGGCTGCTTCTCCAGGAAGCTGGGGGAAGGCAGCTTCTCGGAGAAACCGGTCCTGGAAGCCGAAAAGAACGCAGCCTATGTTGAGTCGCATTTTGTTACACGCGTTTAGTTATTTGGATGATTCTGATACTACTGGTCCCTGGTCACCTGTTTATTCACTCAGGAACTCGTTGTTGATCTTTGTTAGATACCTTTCTCATGACTGAATAGGCTAAGCAATGCCATCCTTCCTAGTGGAGTTCAATCCTTCATCCAGGGGGTACAAAACACAGCAACAGTATAGCGTGTCAGTGATGATTAGGTTGATAAGAACATGACTGTCTATTAATTTATTAACCTAACTATCTGTGGATGTTCAAGATGCAGAACTCTTCAGAATTATGGAGCTGTAGCCTGCTTGTAAATCTAGTTATTTTAACCCTCCACATCTTAAAGGATTGTTGCCACTTGCCAGTTGCCTACTGCTAGTTTTATTTTGTCAGTATTCACACTATGCCATGTTCTGGAGGGAGAGCTCTGCAGTTAGCAAGGTGGATCTCCTTTGCACCCACACTGAGCATTGATTTGAGGTTTCACACATAGAAATGGGAATGCTGGTGTTGAAGGTCTTACATGTGTACCTTCTTAGCGGTTAATGCTATTTTGTGGTTGTTTACTATACGTTTTTTATATTTTACTTCACGTGCTGTCAATTTTCAATCTTTGTTGAATGCTTCAAGATATGTTTTCTTAGGGTGGAGTATCAACTTCCAAACCTCATCGTGGGAGCTATTACAAAAGAAAGTCTTTATGGTGCTTTTGATAATGGGATCACTGCTGAACAGGTATTATCTTAATTATACATTTCTACACGATTCCTTGCATAGAGAAACATACTTATGCCTTTTTTTGTTTTTGTCAGATAATTTCATTCCTTAAGCAAAACGCCCACCCCGCGTAGCCGACAAAATACCTGTGGTGCCAGAGAATGTTACAGATCAGGTAAGCAAGCAGCAATCTATCCCTCATCAACCAGGATCATCAGTTCCAGTGACATAAAATAGAGTACCCTAATTATCTGATACAGATTAGGTTGTGGGAGACCGATCGAAACAGGGTTGACATGGTCCTGTCACATGTATACGAAGATTTTCCGAGCAAGGTGAACCCTTTAACCATCAAAGTCGGGCAGTTTCTTCAATTGCCATGTCCCTCTGTTCTTGTTTTAGCGCGAAATATAAACATATACTTGGGCGCCGCTTCCTTGTGCAGGACTTGTTTGAGCAATGCTGCGATCTTGCAAGGGATAACGGTTTTTTGCTATGGGAGGACTCGAAGAAGATGAGATTGATAGTACGAGTAGAGTTCCACCAAGAGATGCGGGAGTTCCTTCGCAGGCAAAGATGAAAGAAAGCCTCGGATTCTCTTCTGCCACATCTTGATCCCAAGGAAAAATGACCCATCGGATGCTCTTCTGCCACATCTTGATCCCAAGGAAAAATGATCCATCGGATTCTCTTTACAACACCCTTCTCCTCCGCAGGCAAAGTTTCAATTGCAGCAGACAGATGCGGAGTGGCGAAACGTCGAAATCATTTTAAGTTGAGGGTCTTAATCTAGTGTAATCTTTTTAGTAAATTGTTAGGCTTGGTGTCAGGTTTGTGCTCTGCTTAGTATTACAGATGGAATGAGAGAAAAAAATGGTTATAAAAGGTGTACTATTTCTTATTGGGTAATTGAACCGAATTATAAATACTGGCGTCCAGTCTTCTTTTCTCTCCTTAATCTAACTCATGTGTTGGCATATAATTTTTTTCGCTCCGTGCAAAAATTAAAAGCAAAAATAAATATATTTCTCTGTTAACTTAATTTTTAAAATACGTATTTTCTAAGTGGGGCACGTGCCCAGTCTGGTCTTAGGCAGCGGCGCCGTCCGCACCGTCCGATTGGACGAATCGATCTCCGGACGACCCGACCCGGCGACCCCTTCTCTCTGTCCCTTTTTTATTCCATCTCTCTCCCTCAGCCTTCCCATTTTCCTCTCAGCAGTGTCCGGCAGATCCCAGAGCGCCCACCTGAAGGACAGCCGAGGCCACGGACGGTGGCGGCGAGGTAGCGACGGGGCGGCGCTGGGTGGGGCCATGGCCGGGCACGTGGTGGCGCGGAGGCAGGCGGCGGTGGGGTAGCGGCCGGGCAGCGCTGGACGGGGCTGTGGAGTCGTGGATGTTTTGTCTTGCTTGCTCCCGCTGATGTGTTCCGCTTTGCTTCGGCGCTTGATCTGTTCCTAGCCTGCAATTTGATTTGGTTAGTTTTGGCCTCTCACCTCAATGGCCTACTTCGTCAGATGATATGCACTGACGCCTCGGCGCCTTGCACTTCCAATTGCTAAGCTCCTTGAAGCCCTGATCAATACTTTTTGCAAGTTCGCATGTCTGAAAGCCATGGGCTGGGCCAACACACAACTAATTAACCCCTTCTTATCAATGTCTAGGCGTTGCTTCTTACCATGAACAAAACACACACGACGTAGTACTTGCTGCAGGGTATTGTTTTGTTGTGGAGTGATCAGGTTGTCTCAGATGGCTGCTAGAACCTTTTTTTTTTTTGGCCGAAGTAGTTACTGGGAGGTGATGGTTTTGGTGATAAAAATTTGTAATTGAGACAAATGCATTTTTTGGAGGAATTTGCATGTAGTGATGATGGCAGGTTGGTGTCGAGGGATATTGGGAGTGTAGTGTTAATCTCGTTCAGCTATTTATCCGGTACTGCAGTTTTTCTGTTAGCAGATAGCGTTTTCTTCAGCTAATAACTTGTCCGTATGTGGACTGTTTCAGCATGCGACTCGCTCTCCTCCAGCATGCAACGACCGGCGAGCACAAGAACCAGATCAAAGCTCGATCTGGTTCTGGTGATAGCTCGTCATGTCGCATCCCGGTCTGTGACTCCGCCGCGCTCGCGCACGTTGAGCCATGGCCGGAGCCACGGGAGACGACGCGACACACAAGTCGTCGTGCGGCAGCAGGAGGTGGTGCGCGAGGTGAGCAGCGGCAGCGCCATGACGTTCCCCATGTTGATGCGCACCAACTACGCGGATTGGGCCATCCTTATGCGCGTCCAACTCCAGGGCGATGGGCTCTGGGAGGCGGTCGAAGGCCTGGAGACGTCGAGGCGGCAGGAGCGGCAGGCGTTCGCCGTCATCCTGCGCTCGGTGCCGCTCGACATGATGCGCGTGATCGCGGCCAAGGACAACGCGCAAGAAGCCTGGGACGCCATCAAGCTGATGCGCGCCGGCGTCGAGCGCGTCCGCAAGGCAAAGGCCCAGAAGCTGCGCAAGGAGTATGAGAACCTAGCGTTCAAGAGCGGCGAGTCGATCGAAGACTTCGTGCTCCGGCTGACTGGAATTGTGACTGACCTGCAGCAGGTTGGTGACGACATCACGGAGGAGAAGGCGGTGAAGATGCTGCTGCGTTCGGTGCCGGTAAGAATCAAGCCGGTTGCCGTGGCGATGGAATCATGCCTCGACTTCTCCAACATGTCCATAGAGGAGCTCTCGGGCCGGCTCTCCGCCACAGAGGACAGGCTCGATCCAGAGCCTGAGGTGGGCAGCAAATTGCTGCTCACAGAGGAGGAGTGGCACCAACACAGTCGCGGGTCTAACTCCGGTGGCTCAGGCGACAAGAAGGGCAAGTCCCTTGTGAAGGCCAAGTCCCCCGTCGCCACAGAGAAATCTGGTGGTGGCAACGCCGGTGGATCCGGCGAGAAGAAGAAGGGGAGCTGCCGGTACTGCGGCAAGCCCGGCCACTGGGCAGCCGAGTGCCGGAAAAAGGCTCGCGATGAGAAGCTGAAGGGCGAGCAGGTCAACCTGACCGCCGCCGCCGAGGACCATGAGCCGGCGCCCCTGATGGCGCGCGTCTGTGAACTGGAGGCGCCGGTTGACGACTCCATGCCGGCAGTGTTCTTGAACGAGGAGAAAGTGGTTCCTGTGTACGCCAGTGCCGGTGTCGGTGTCTGGTACGCGGACACAGGAGCCACGAGCCACATGACCAGTGACAAGGGCGTTTTCACGACGCTCGACGAGTCTGTCCATGGGAAAGTGAAGTTCGGGGATGGTTCACTTGTGGACATTCGCGGCAAAGGCACCGTTCTCTTCAGGTGTTCGTCCGGCGACCAAAGGATCTTGTCAGAGGTATACTATATTCCCAGGTTACGATCGAATATTGTTTCCTGTGGACAGCCGGACGAGAATGGCTGCAAGATCTTGATCCACCGCGGGATGCTCAATATCTGGGATCCGGAGGAGGTCCTGCTGGCGCACGTCCTGAGGGCAAAAAATCAGCTATACTGGCTTGATCTAACCCTAGCCGAGCCGGTCTGTCTATTGGCGCAAGGATCGGACGCGGCATGGCTGTGGCACGGGCGCTACGGCCACCTGCACTTCAGGGCGTTGCACGCGCTCTCAGTGAAGCAGATGGCACGCGGCCTCCCTGAGATCGATCATATTGGGCAGTTCTGCGACGGATGTGCATTGGGCAAGCAGCACCGATCTCCGTTCCCACAGGCTTCTGCATTTCGTGCACAGAAGGTACTCGACCTGGTGCACACCGATCTATGCGGGCCACTCCGGCCACTGCTGCTGGGAACAAGTACTTCCTCCTCATAGTGGATGACCACTCACGGTTCATGTGGGTGGAGCTGCTGCGCACCAAAGACGAGGCCCTTCGCTACTTCAAGAAGGTGAAAGCCATGGCAGAAGCGGAGCGCAGCTGCAAGCTGCTGGCGTTCCGGTCTGACCATGGAGGGGAGTTCAACTCCGGCGAGTTCGTTGATTTCTGCAAGGAACACGGCATCAAGCACAACACCACCGCTCCATACACTCCACAGCAGAACAGAGTCGTGGAGGGAAGGAACCAGACCGTCATCAAGATGGCCAGGTGCCTGCTCAAGTCAATGTCGATGCCGGGCACATTCTGGGCGGAGGAGGTGAAGACGGCTGTATACATCTTGAACCGTGCGCCGTCCAGGAGCCTCGCTGGTGCAACTCCGTATGAGATGTGGCATGGTAAGAAGCCGAATGTTAGTCATTTTCGTACTTTCGGTTGCCGTGCACATGTGAAGAAGCTAGGGCCCGGGATCAACAAGCTGTTAGATCGCTCCATTGCAGGGGTGTTCGTGGGCTACGAAGCTGGTGCCAAAGCGTACAGGGTATATGACCCTGTGGGCAAGAAGCTGATGGTGTCTCGCGACGTCATCTTTGAGGAGGCACGGCCATGGGACTGGACGGTGTCCGGCGCCGCTCCAACGCCGCCAAGCTCGTTCACAGTGGTATACTCCACCGCCACTACGTCCACGACACCCACGACGTCGACTACGCCGGTCGCTGCAACGCCTGTAGCTGATCCGGCAACGGCGCCCGTCTCAAGTGCTGAAGCTGACCCTCAGACGGACACTGTAGCAAATCCGACAAAAGACACTTCTGCAGTTCCAGCGTCTCCTGCTGCAGCAACTCAGCGGCCGGGCAAGTGGGCAACTCTGCCGTCAGAAATTGACAGAGAGGCAGTGGACACCGATGTCACTCCGCTGCGCTACAAGCGCCTCGATGATGTGTTTGCTCAGCTTGATAAAGATCCAGATGCAGATGGTGAAGATGTTTGCATGCTGGCTTCTGAAGAACCCGAAAGTGTAACCGAGGCTCTGCACAATTCTTCCTGGCATGCGGCTATGGAAGAAGAGATGCGCTCGATTTAAGAGAACAACACATGGGTGGCTGCAGATCTTCATGCTGGTTACAAGGCCATTGGGCTCAAATGGGTATTCAAAGTGAAGAAGGATCCAAATGGGCAGACCATAAAACACAAAGCACGTCTCGTTGCCAAGGGCTACGCTCAGCGCCAAGGCATTGATTTTGAAGAGGTTTTTTCCCCTGTTGCCAAGATGGAATCGGTGCGCCTGCTACTTGCCATTGCAGCGCACAAAGGCTGGTCAATCCATCACATGGATGTGAAGTCAGCTTTCTTGAATGGGGAATTAACTGAAGACGTCTTTGTACAACAGCCACCGGGGTTCAGTGATGAAGCATCTGTCAACAACTTTCTGAAGCTCCGAAAGGCATTGTACGGCTTGCAGCAAGCACCACGAGCATGGTACTCAAAGCTCGACAGCTCTCTCACTTTTCTTGGCTTCACCAGATGTGTGCTTGAGCACGCTGTTTACAGGAGAGGAGAAGGGGATTCAGCTCTGTTGATAGGAGTATATGTTGATGATTTGGTCATCACAGGTGTTAGCAGCCAGGACATTGCTATGTTCAAGGATCAGATGCAGCAGATGTTCAGAATGACTGATCTCGGGCTGTTAAGTTACTATCTTGGCATTGAGGTGCAGCAAAAGGGAGGAGAAATAACTCTGTCCCAAGCTTCATATGCAGCAAAAATTCTTGAGACAACAGGTATGGGGAGTTGCAATGCTAGCCACACTCCCATGGAGAATCGGCTGCATCTAAGCAAGAATGACAACAGTGCGCCGTTCGATGCTACAAGGTACAGAAGTGTAATTGGTAGCCTCAGATACCTGGTGAACACAAGACCCGACATCTCCTATGCTGTGGGGATAGCCAGTCGCTTCATGGAATCACCAACAGTGCAACACTGGGCAGCGACCAAACAAATTCTCAGATATATCAAAGGTACGCTGAGATATGGGTGTTGTTACAAGCCGGGAGGTACTGACATTTTGTCAGGTTACAGTGATAGCGACCTTGCCGGTGATGTTGATGACCGGAAGAGCACCTCCGGCATTGCATTTTTCTTGGGGAGCAGCATCATTTCTTGGTCATCGCAGAAGCAGAAGATTGTAGCATTGTCTTCCTACGAGGCTGAGTATGTGGCAGCAGCGGCTGCGGCGTGTTAGGGTGTTTGGCTGGCTCGGTTGATGGAAGAAATCACTGGTGAAAGTCAGCCAAACTTCAAACTTTGTGTGGACAACAAATCTGCCATTGCTCTTTGCAAGAATCTGGTGCAGCATGGAAGAAGTAAGCACATTGATACTAAGTTCCACTACATCAGAGAATGCATTGAGGATGGAAGAATGGACATCGATCATGTTGGCACCGATGGCCAAGTTGCTGATATTCTGACCAAAGCTCTCGGGTGAGTCAAGTTCATCGAGATGTGTTAGAAGCTGGGCGTTCAGGAGGTCAGCATCAATGCCGGGTAACGAGCTTAAGGGGGTGAAATGTAGTGTTAATCTCGTTCAGCTATTTATCCGGTACTGCAGTTTTTCTGTTAGCAGATAGCGTTTTCTTCAGCTAATAACTTGTCCGCCCGTGGACTATTTCAGCCATACTATGTAACGTTATGGCTCGTAGTTATCTCCTTTACGTTTGTTAGTTGGAGCTCACTGAGTTTCGATCGTGGGATGGCGCGACAATAGTGGGACGAAGTGGGCTAGTCGTTGTGTTTCTGTTACGACATGTACTGAAGAATAAAAGGAATGAAATGGAAAAGCAGCGGACGGTTGCACGCTGCGCAAATCTCTTGTGTTTTCCTCTTCGTGTATCCACCTACGAGTGAGCGAGAGTGAGAGACATTGCCATTGCAACTTCAGGGAGGAGAGGGAGGTGGGAGATGGCTACCTAGTTGTTTTGTACTGAATAAAATAGATGGAAATGAGTGTATTCATAAGATTGATAGAAATTTAATCTGACGAGTATGCAATAGTTAACCTGTCAATTATAAATGGATAAACCAGCTATTATACATAATTAACCTGACAAGTAGGTGTGAAAAAACTGGTAAGTAAGCATAGATAAATTGGCAATCGGGCACAATTAACTTGGCAAGTACATGGTACTAACCTGGCAAGCATGTGTGCATAAATCGCAATTATGCACAATTAATTTGGCAAGTATATAGGCACAGTTAACCTAAAAATTGGTGTGATAACCTGACAATTAGTTGTGGATATCTAACAACAGGGGCAAAGCTAGCACGTAAGCACTGATGTCAAATGACACCGATGACTTCTTGCTAATCCTTCTTGAAAATAGAGAAACGCTCATAATAATAATATGCAATGCCACCGGTAAATTTTAAAGAGTGGCCCCAATGATGTATTTTTTCTGGCTTCGCCCCTGCCTAACAAGTTGGTGTGGATAAACTGACAATTAAGCAAAATTAACTTGGCAAGTATGCACAGTTAACTCGGCAAGTAGGTGTGGATAATCTGGCAAGTAGGTGCGTATAACCTGGCAAGTAGGCTCGATAAATTGGCAACTAGGCACAATTAACTTGGCAAGTAGAAACAAGTAACTTGGCAAGTATGTGTGGATAAACCGGCAATTATGAACAATTAACCTGGTAAGTAGGCACAGTTAACCCGGCAAGTACGTGTGGATAATCTGGTAAATAGATCCGTATAACCTGACAAGTAGGCTCCATAAATTGGCAATTAGGCACAATTAACTTGGGAAGTAGAAACAAATAACTTGGCAAGTATGTGTGGATAAACCGGCGATATGCACAATTAACGTGGCAAGTAGTCACAATTAATCCGGCAAGTAGGTGTGGATAATCTGGCAATTAGGTACGTATAACCCGGCAAGTGGGCATGATAAATGGACAATTAGACACAATTAACTTAGCAAGTACTCTAGAAACAAGTAACTTGGCAAATATGTGTGTGGATAACCGGCAATTATGCACGGTTAACCTGTCAAGTAGGCACAATTAACCGGGTAAGTAGGTGTGGATAACGTAGCAAGTAATTGGAGAGAAGCCGGTAAATAGGTGTAGATAACCTGGCAAATAGGCACAGTTAATCCAACAAGGGGGTGTGGATAACTTGGCAAGTTGGTGTTGATAAATCGTATGCACGGTTAACCTGACAAGTAGGCTCAGTTAATCTGACAAGTAGGTAAGAATAAATTGGTAAGATGGGATCCAGAAACGAAAGCTTACATACTATTGTTGTCTTTGAGAAGCAATTGCAGCAAAAGAAGAAAAACTAACCAATGATGCTCATTTTCATCGAAGGAATTCACAAGTGCACCGCATAAAAAAGAAACGGGATTTTTTTTTGAGAGGAAAAAAAATGATTGCTTGACCCCAACAGCCGCATTGGAAGAAATTGAAAAGAGAAGTTGCTGTTTGGGCTCAGCAGTCGGTTGGAAGAGAAGCCTCTGTTTGGGCCGTGTCTAGCCTAGTTGCTTCTTGTTTTGGCTGTGGTAGGGACGTCGCAGGCGAGGGAGCACGCGAAGCAAGCAGGAGCTGGCGCACGCAGGGCGTTCACACGGACATACGGAAGCCGCCGCTCGTTGTGTTTAAGTGGGCCACGCCGCTGTGTAGTTTCGTCCATTTGGCCCAAATCTCATTAAATGGGCCTCGAAAGTCGGAAGCCAGGAGAAGACTGTTCAGCTCACAATATCGCATGGCCCAGCAATGGCAGCTCAAGCCCAAAAGACGAGCCGGCGAAGTGGTGGAACTACCGAGGCCGTATTTGTTTGGGCTTCTGTTTCAGATTCTGCTGCTTTTAGTCTTTTAAAAAGCACTTCTTCCGTTTACACATGAAGCTGGAGGTGTTTCCTGCAGCTTCTGAAGGGAAGCACCTCCCGACGTGTTTGTCAGCTTCACGTGTAAACGGAAAAAGTGCTTTTTAGAAAAACATCAAAAGTTAAAAGCTGAAATCCAAACAAACAGGATCTGAACCAGAGTCGATTGGTGAACAGCAGACGCCAGACGGACCAGAAAAGAAACAAAACAAAACCCTTATTTAAAAAAATAAAAAATAAACGCCACGGGGGCTAGGGTTTTACTCTCGTAGCCGCCCGTCGTCTCCCTCCTCCCCCTTGCCTCGCCTCGCCTCCTACACCCCGAAGGCAGAAGGCTCGAGCCATGGCCGGGAAGAAGCGCAAGTCCGCCGCCTCCGAGAAGCAGCCGAAGAGCGGCCGCCTGCCGCTCGGCGCGGACGCGGACGCGGTGGCAGACGCCGGGAAGCGACGCCGCTCGGGCGCCGCCAAGTGGCACCAGGCGGAGGAGGAGGCCTCCGTGCCCTCCTCCATCAGCGCCAAGATCCTCCGCGAGGCGCTCAAGCAGCAGCAGGAGGAGGGCCTCGCCGAGCCCGCTGCCGCCACCTCCCCGGCTGGCGCGTCATCCTCCTTCGCCGTCCCCGTCGAAGCTGGCGATGATGATGATGATGAGGACGTCGACGAGTTCGGCGGCTTCGACGCGCAGAGCGAGTACGACGGCGGCGTGGTGCGTGCGTGCCTTGGGGCTTTTCTTTTTGGGTGTCCGGCTGATGCGAATTTTCTGATTCCGTTGTGTTGCTAGGCGGAGATCGATGAGGAGGACGAGAAGGCGCTCGCGGCATTCATGTCCAAGGACACCTCGTCCAAGCGAACACTTGGTGATATCATTCTTCAGAAGATACGAGAGAAGGACGCCACGGTCTCAGCAGGTGGGCATCCATTCCTAAACCAGCTGGTTCTTCTCTGATACTTGGCACAGGAGTCAATTGACCATTGCGGCAATGACGAGCTATTCCGCATTCAGTTTAAACGCGTTTTGGATGTGAGTTAAATTGCATTGGTCAATATGAAAAAAGAGATGGAATACCTGAGTTTGTGTTTGTGCAGAAGGGCGGCCTCCTGTCAAGTTGGACGAGAGTGTTGTTGAGATCTATAAAGAGTATGTGCTTGGCTCCATACTCTATCCACGTAGAACCCGCTCTGCATTAATTATGTGCGATGCTAATTTTTCTTATGCAGGGTTGGCAAGCTCTTGAGCCGATATACTAGTGGGAAAATTCCCCAATCATTCAAGCGCATCCCATCGTTGGTATGCTGGGCAGAGGTGCTGCAGCTAACTGAGCTAGAGCATTGGTCTCCTAACGCAGTATACCAAGCAACACGGCTCTTCTCTTCAAACATGAATGCGAAAAATGCCGTGCGCTTCTATGATGCTATCCTGCTCCCCCGTATTCGCAATGACATAAAGCAGAACAAGAGGCTTCATTTTGCACTTTATCAGTCTATAAAAAAATCCCTCTACAAGCCTGCTGCCTTTTTCAAGGGAATTTTGCTGCCACTCTGTCAGGTAACTCTCATTAGAGTAGATACGGTCGTAGAATGGATGGAAAATTCATCAGTATCTTGCATTTTATTTTGCACTGTACATGATTGCATCTGGAGAGTAGATCTGGCTCCCAATAATATGCTTTTTAGGGAGCTATACTCTTGATCATCCAACCATAAGCCATATTTTTAGTGCTATTTATGGGCTTGCATCTGCACGAAGTGCATATTGCTTCCTTCTATTCATTTTATAGGCTCTAATGTTCTGACTGCAGGAAGGGAATTGCACTCTGCGTGAAGCAGTAATCACTGGTAGTATTATCCAGAAAGTCACAATTCCACCACTCCATGCGAGGTTAGCTGAATATAGTGCAAGATTCATCTCTAAGATGATTTTGGAGTTGGTATCTTATCCCTATTTGACATTTTGATGCAGCGCTGCGTTAATGAAACTAGCAGATATGGAGTACTGTGGAACCACTAGGTAAAGTGTGACACCTTAAAGTCTTCTTTGTTTGGACAGAGTATAAGAACTTCCCCACTTTTTTACAAATGAACATTGTACTTCTGTGTCTAAGCATTATGTTTTTTTGTACAGTGAAATTTTTTTGCTAGTCAACATTTTTGGTATATATTGAATTGTTGCTGTAGTGTAAGCTATAGCGGTTTAGATGTTACACAATGCAAAAAACATAAGTACTATTCCTTCACCTCTCCTTTTGCCTTGTCTGTCTGCAAATTTATACAACATTTTTTGCCAATGGGTTTGCATCTGTTGGTGTTAACATTTTTCCAAATAGAAGCCATGCCAATAGGACTTCCGTCTTTTTTTGTCCATAGTTTATGAATTCCTTGCTCGTGATGCTGTTGAATCATCAACATAGCTATCATGATGAGCATTATGGCTTCAGTATCTCATGACCGAAAGGGTCATTGTTGTGGTATTTCAAAAATTTCAGTTATGTAGCCAAGTTTTGTCATGGAACATCATAGACTGTTTTTCCTTCCTATGACCGTAGTTTGCGTGATCGTTAGCTGCCGACTGCATTGCATGTTACAGCTCTGGGGTTTTATAGAACATCAGGGTCGAGTCTGTATATTCCTTTTGTATATAGTTGTGGGTTGTGCGTGTGTTCGTTTATTAGCTTCTTATTAGCTTGAACATGTTGTAACCTAATATCTCTCTTGCAGTTACTTCATCAAACTATTTCTAGATAAGAAGTATGCTTTGCCGTACCGTGTGCTTGATGCAGTTTTTGCCCATTTCATGCGGTTTCTTGATGACGAGAGGAACATGCCTGTTATATGGCATCAGTCCTTGCTTGCCTTTGTGGAAAGGTTAGTGATAAAGCTTGAAGGCATATTTTGTTTAATCCAAAAGGCATCACTCTTAATGCAGTAAAACAACTACTGTACATCTAGTATAACAGGTTTTTTTTACCTGATTTTCTTCTTGGTAAACCTTTTCTATTACCGGGACATAGTATTCGACCTGAAAAATGTTCTTGTGGAAACTCTGAAGTTACAGAGTTTTACCACTGACCAGCTTCTTTGCGATTTATAGCTCTGAGATTTGATCCTTGCTAAGGTTTTCACCACTTCATTCATGTATTGCTAAATATTTTATGACAGATACAAGAATGAGTTGGAGAAAAAAGACAAGGAGAAACTTGCACGCTTGTTGGATCACCAGAAACACTATTTGGTACATCTCATCCCATCGTCCCCATGCCTGCATGAATTTTGGAATGATGCTGATTCAACTGAGATATGATTGTCACTGTCTCCAGGTTACTCCAGAAATCCGTAGGGAACTTCGGAGCGGTGCCAACAGGGGTGAAAAGGCGACCGACATGTCGATTTATATCCTTACAGTGCATGCCTTTTATTCTTTTTTTTCTGCAAGCATATTTTGCTTCGTATGTTGATGCAATCAAATTTTTCTACTGCGATACAACACTGTTGCGTCCTTAACTTTGTTCTTACGCTCGCCTGTTTCTGTGATCACAAAGCCAATTGAAGAAGACAGATGGGATGTTCCTGAAGTACCCATGGAGGAGGATTAATGGCGGCATTGAGTTTTGGCCAATACAGAGTAGGATGTTTTTTTTCTATGTAACGTGTACTCTTTTTTGGGTTCAGAAAGGCAGAGATAAATACACTGGTTTGTAAGATCGACCACTATGGAAGTTTAATTAAAGTTTCATTAAAGCATAAAATATAAGATTGAAATGTGCAAATGTACAAAAAGTGAATTTTGTAAATATATTTAGAACGTGGCATCGTCTTGATGACAGTAGTGTATGCTGAATTAGCTGAACCAAGTTACCGAAAAAGGGTGCAAAAAGTAGTGCTTGGGAAAAAGTGTTGCTGTACTACTGTCTTAAACCTTATGATCGCCATTATGTTTCACAGAGAGCCTGGAGTTCTCCTGTGTTAATTTTTTCAAAGAAATACTCAGTATTCATGTTTGCTCACCTCTCACTTGATACTGGATAGCATATGTGCATCCAAAAGTAACGTTGATTACATGGTTGGATTAAAATCATATGGAATCAAATAGCACTGTTTTATCTGTGCTGCCTGGATACCATGCTGACATTGTGGTGTGGAAACCTGAGGCGGAGTTCGAACTCGACGACAGCCATGCTGTATACCACAAGCATCGGGTTCGCTCCCTAACTCAAAATAATTAAGAGACCCATCTTCACACTTCCAGCAATTTACAAATTTGAACTGAAACCAAACTGATTTTGAATATTTCCGCAGAACATCTCGGCGTATCTAGGGAAGCAGCTCTCTGGCAAGGTTCTGTCGACTTTCGTGAGAGGGGGCCTCGTGTTCGCGGAGGGCAAGCACGCAGGGGCCGCTTGTGGCGCCACCATCCTCGCCAAGTAAAATTGTAGAGCTGCCATTTCTGATCTTGTAGCGTATATCATCGTGCGCTGTGTAAATTTGTAGTATGTAGTATCTCCCTGTGTATATAATTGAATCCCCTGCACCCTTTCCATTGTTGTATACCCATCCATTTATTGGGATTGCCCCTGCATTCCCCCTCCCTTGGACTGGGGCAGTGTAGGATCTCTAGAATTATTCTTGGACTGAACTACGGGGTTAGCAGCGTAGTAGTTGTCTTTATTACTCTTCACTTTCTGTGATGCTAACTTTCCTGTCAGTCATCTAGTGCTCTGCTCCTCTTAAGAACATTACACTGTAGGCTTGCGTGTCGGTGATCCAAAGCGTAGTAATAGGATATCAGTTCATGTGCATTCATCAAACTATTACACTGCATTTCGGCACCATTTCTTGCCGGTGTTTGGTACTTGCTCAGCTCCACTCATAAAGTTGACCTGCTGGAAAAAAATTACCACTTGGTTGGACAGATAGTGAGAGACACAAAGTAGTTAGTAGTCCATGGATGCCATAGTACGTACACTTTTGCAAAAACCTGCAGGCAAGGGGAAAAAAGGATCCCTCAACAGAACTTCTTGAAATCAGTGTGAAACTTGTACTCCTTCCGTCCCATATTAAGTGTCAAAATATTACATTCATCTAGACGTTTTTTAAGTATAGATAGATCCATATTTGAACAAATCTGAAACATTTAATATGGGACGGAGGTAGTAATAATTAACTGGCCTTTCAATCATCACACACATGACAGCTTTAATTTCTTCTCCAAAGGTGCTCCAAAAAAAAGAACTCCTTTTTTCTGCAGGTTTTCTTATTAAGGTGCTGCTTTTCTGAATCTGTGATTGCAGCTGCACGCGTGCTCTGCTCACACTGCCAGTCTCGCAGGACAGGATGGTATGAAGACTCTGCATCTGCAGCCAGCCATGGTGGTGCCAAAATGTCAAACTAGCTTTGGCATCAACACTTTACAGCACTGCATGTCCTCTGTCTAGGGGAACTTAACTGGTGCAGAAGACAGTAGTCAGTAGGCCTAATCTTTGGAGCAGGTAGGTAATCTTAGTGCCATCATTGGCGCTGTGTGTTTAATTATTGCAACGTAGATTGATTAATGATGAGCTGATGCCATTTTGTCTTAAGATAATGGAAGAGAGGTCTCTTTGACCACCTGTCGAAGATGCACACAGCCTCAATTATTACAAAGTTATTACAGTATCCTCGCCGTAGGCGAAAAGGAAGACTATGCCTGTCTAGTTTATATATTCATTTTTCCTAACCATGTTTTATATTACTAGCAAAATTGCTGGCTTATAGGGAATACCAGTTCAGGCTAGCTAGATTTATGATAGAGTTGGGTTATTTACATATGACAAAATCTGTCTAATCTGGATGTCTGAACATGGCCAGGCCGGTCATGCACCTGCAGGTGCCTTTTCCTTCTATGGTTCTATGTAACAAAATGGAAATAGTATGCTGATCTGATTACCCACTAGCCTTTTTGGAGTTACACTTGAACTAGCTACCTCTTTTCTCTTGCCTTGCTGCTTCCATCTCTTTCAACCTGCAAGTACCATGCCAAACTGGAGCCGCACTGCCTCCCTTTAAACAGAAAACATAAGATCACAACTCAAGTCTTTCTGCACTGCACTGCGCACAGCTTGCACCCCTGATGAAATTTCCTGGCAAATCACTCCCGTTAATTAATCAGTCAGCTTTTTTCTTAGAAAGCTAGTGAATTAACTGATCCAATTTTTTTCTTGCTGATTTGCAGTGCCATGGACAGCTACTAGCAAAACATTCCCTGAATGAATTTGAAACATCAGAACAGTGCACTGCTGTTACAGGAATAACAGCTGCTAACTCATTAATTAAACACATGTGCTGGATTGCAGTCCCTCAACAGTTCCTAGGTTTTGTTTCAAAAAGAAAGTTGAGTCCTAACAAACTCTTAGCATCATCATGTGTACAGTAATGTAAACCAAACTGGCTTGACAACTGCAGTACTACTACTGCTGGTCCAGATTTGATGCAAGTTGGAGAGTATCTATCCGTCTAACATCCACTTGTGTCTCTATCAAGAGAAATTAAGGCACCGAACTAGTTAATTGGTTGGGGGTGTTCATTTTGATAGTGTCAGTTGACCTTAACCAATGCAGCTTCCCAGCACACACACATGCATGATGCTGACGAGTACTAACTAATTAAAGCTAGAAGCAGGAGGTTGGAGGAGCAAAAGGCGTCGCTGCTTTGCTGCATTTTTGTCTATTCCATTTGGATCCGGGCATTTGTTTCCTAAGAAAAGGTGGCTCGGATCAGATGCCGGTGGGGGAAGAAAAAGGTACGCGCCCATGTTATGTTCTTCAGCACTACGTGCTACAGTACTATGTTTGTAGTAGCATTTCTTTAATTATGTTCTCTTCCTTTATAAACGGAGTCAAAAAGCTTTGCCTCGTCTCCCTAGTCAAAGAAGTTCAGTAGTACACTTGGTGATTAAGCATCTGATAGTTAATCTGGAGGTTTTAAATACGAGTAGCTTCAATTGCCAGGGAACAAAATTTGACTGTGATCCTGCTGGAATCCAAAGGAGGGACTTGTACGTGGAAGTAAATGTTGGTCGCCATGGCTGCAGCCTGTGCAGTTACACTTACACGTGCCGTTGTTTTGGTAGCTGCAAGCTGGAGGCCACTACACATCTACAGACTAGAGCAACTACTACCTCTGATACAAAACCACAAATGGTCCATGGCATTGCATGCATGGCAGGCAGCAGGTGAGTCCACGTACGCACCGACAAATCCTTGATGCCAAACATATACTCTCGCTCGGCTTAGAAATAACTGACGTGGATTATTATAAGAATTTATATGAATTCACTTATATGAATTCACGTAGTTAATTCGGGATGGGGAGTACACGATATCTCATACATAAATTGGTATGGACGGGAAAAACATATTTTTTTTTGAAGTCATTGTTCTATTAATTATCGATCATCTATCTTAGGTACTCGCTCCGATCCATAATAAGTGTCGCTTACTGATATGCAAAGTCAGCGACACTTATTATGGATCGATCGGAGGGCCAGAGTATCGTATAATTCACATTCCTTTCCATTTCATTTGATTCCGGCCGTGCTTTCGTCAACTTTTCACATTTGTGGCAAGCAATTTTGGGGACTTAGCTAGGTCTGGACTCTGGACCACGGGAGCAGAACGTACGGGGGCCGACTTCTTTGTTGATTTACAGGAATCATCTGGCCGGTGAAGTCGATGCTGCAGGAGCCGGCCCTGTGACTCACGGGTGTACAACTAACGGATGTCCCTAACTTGCTATAGTGGCCGTGCATGTGACTTACTTTGCTCTTCATGCATTTCTATATTTGGGTCTCGATCTCCATCGGATCCGACCAAGCTTAATTAAGATGGTCAGCAGCTGGTGGCGTCTATGCGTCCAAGTAAAAAGGCGTAGCTAGATCCAGGAGATTCACGAGACCCATCGAATGGCGCCAATGGCAAATAATTAACCAAAGATTCTAATTTTACTGCCAGGAGTAGCTAGTAAACGTCGTCGTCGGGTAGTTTGTTAATAGCCGTGTTTACCATATAGTACGAACGTCTTGGACCAGTCTGCAATATTGTCTGTCGGGGCCGGCCGGGTAAAATGTCTTTTCTGATTCGTTGTACAACTATAGAAATGCATGAATAGAAATCGAGAGAGAGAAAAGAAATACAGGATTGCCAATGCCATGGCATTCTATTAATTAGCGATAATAACTAGTTTTTCTCTATCTTTTTTAGTACCTTGCAGTATCCAAGATTAATTCTGTCCATCTTTTTCACCTTAGTATCCCAGATTGTTGAGAGAGGTATTATTATTATACATACACACTTAGATCATGATAAAGTTTTTATCCAGTGAAAACCATTGTTAGGTGAAAACTTGCAAACTTTCTTCTGAACCGTTGGATCTTAAAGGTGTGGTCCAGATGAGAGGTGGGAGTCTACCCCATCACTTAAACGCGAATTTGCAGAAACCCCCTCCCATGCCCAGCCTTTTTCTCCTGCCGTGGCCCCGTATAGAGCTCCTCCGCCGGCCATGATTACCGACGCTCGCCCGTCCGGTCGTCCGCCGCCCCGCGCGCTCTGCCCCTCCGTGCTCCCCCGTCCAGTGCTGCGCGGCTGGCACTCGCTAGCGTATGAGATTTGGATTCATCAAGAGAAAGAGAAGCAGAAGCAGGCCCCGCTGCTCCAATGCGTGATTTTTTACAATAGAATCATTCCTCATGTTATTTTGGCCGTCTCTGGCAGTTTGTTTGAGACTTGGTTCAGCCAGAAGAGAATCAAAGTGAAACTTGCTACTGTTACAACCTATGTTGGAGAAAAATTCACTGTGAGGGGAGCCTCTGTCGGAAGAACTTTAGGCCAATGAGCTGTGAAGTGGCAATGGAGGTGCATGCGTTGGTAAACTATGAAGCATCCTTCCTTGCTGTGACCTGCTGAACCTCTGGATTTCTCCTTTGCCCTCCCTGAATCAGATAAAGCAAACATCTCTGCAAGGCCAGCGAGCAGCATGGAGACGCAGCTCCGCCCACCTCCCGCGCCTGGGGTTAGCACCTCCGACGCCAGCGCATGGGACCGCTGTCACCGCCGCCAGCGCCTTCTCCGATTCAATCGCCATCGGGCTAGGGATTGCGTTTGGGAACACAGAAGAGGGCGAAGCGTTACCTGGTGGAGAAATAGGCTGGGCGTGGGAGGGGGTTTCTGCAAATTCGCGTTTAAGTGATGGGGTAGACTCCACCTCTCATCTGGACCACATCCTTAAGGATCCAACGGTTCAGAAGTAAAGTTTGCAAGTTTCCGCCCAAAGGTTTTCAATGGATACCTTAAGGTATGGCCAAAGCAAAACGCAAACGGCCTAATTACGTGGCGCCCTTTTTTTGTCGATTCCCTTGTCTTGCATGCATGCATTGTGGTTTTCCGTACGGATGTGCAGAAGAAGGGCATGCATGCATGTGAGGCCGACCACGTCCACGCACGTATACGTACATGGGCTCGGAGGCAAAAAAGGTAAAATTAATTAATCAAACAACGACATGGCCAGCCAGCCACACACAGCTTAATTAATTAGGTTTCGTGAGTGGTGTCAGAGTACTGTGAAAAACAGCTTGCTAGCTCATGTGAACGTTACCCGTCGTACGTACTTACGTAATCGTTTCGTCATACATACGTTAATTAAAAACTTGCTTCGAGATCTACATCTGTCGATCCACCGACCACCAGCTACATATGGAATATGTACAAGGTTTCTTAGGTTTGATCAAAACTTCGACTAAAATTAGACTAACGGGATCAAAATGATAAACATAAGCAAGAATTTTTGGATTTATTTCGTTGCTACTCACTCCGTCCAAAATAAACGACGTGGATTCGCATAAAAATCTATATGACTATACAAATCCACATTAGTAATTTCGGGATGGAGGAAGTATTACTTTATATTAATAGAGTGACTATATGTCTAATATTGTTGGGTGTGAAGGCAGGTTCTTTTTTCTTTAATGCATGGTGTGGTGTGTTGTTCAGATCTCTGAACAATTGTCGACCGCTGGGGTCCACATCACAGTGTACGTGCCTACATGTATGCTGCCTGTTAGGGCAGGTTTCAGAGTTACTAATTTAAGTGAGTTAATGTTACGTACGTACTGCGTCAGATCCATGCATGATTTATAAGCTAGCTGGGGTGGAGTGAAAAACACGTACTTACCCCTTGTCGAAACGAATTGAACCCTTTGAAAATAAGTAAAACTAATTAATTGTCCTTAAATGACCACCACCAGCTAGCCAGTGAAACTGCAGTAGAATCAGTTAAAAAGGGGAAGATACCCATGATTTGATACGTATAGGATATTGTTGTGTAAAAGTGCTCCAGTAAGTAATACTCCCTCCGTTCCAAAATAGTCCACGTCAATTATTTCGGGACAGAGACGGTATGTGTTTTTGGAGGGAGTAGCAAGTACTTACGCACAATCTCGTCGCCAAGACGGCTGCTACCATCTGTTCTGTTGAAGTATAATTGGGTCTGCTTTTTTTCCCATCAGTTTTGAGCTTTCAGGTGCATAAAACTCTTCACATCAATTTAAAAATATTGCCAGGAGCAAACATCCACTGGCTAGCCACAGTATACATAAACCACTTAATTAATTAGCCTAGACAGATGCCCAGATGTTCCCCAGTAAGCCTATATCTAACTCCGTCAGAACACTGCTCTCACAAAAGTCAAAGAAAGGACAGGACTCGATACAGTAATACTCTTGTATAGAAATCCCAGACGATGCTCCATTTTCAATCTTAAACTAACTTTTTTAACTGTCAGACGATGCTTAACCCCAGCTAGTGCCAGCGTCACCCCTATCACTGTCGCGTCATGCGTGATGACACGTGAGATTTGTTAGAAAAGATCAGATGCAACTAACTGCCGAAAACAAAGCGGCCAGCAGCCACCGGCCATGATCGATGGAGGAAAACCAACCGATTTTAATAAAGGTAGGGATATCGAGCTCGACATGCCAACACCTCTTTGTCATCCATGTGCTTTTTGGCGGATTAAGCCTGTTTTCATTCAGAAAATTCCATTAACCATATATAGTCCCACCAAGAATAAGAAAAATACGCAAGAGCTTAATGTCATCAGCATCGAGACTGTATTTTTCGTTTCTCTCGACTATTCTGAATTTCTCTTTCCGTCTTTCGTCCCTCGACTCTAGAGCCAGGGAAAACTTTGGGTAGGGATGAAAACTATTGTACGGTATTTACAGTTTTGAGGGACCAAGTGTCTCGCTAGTATTAGAGTTGAAGGAGCCAAACTAGACGTTGATATAATTTCTATATTTTCCTTGCATGTACCATGCATGGAAAATTAAATTAAATATCGATAAATAGCATCTTTGTCTTATGATGTTGATGTTGACAGTCCAATAGCAGACAGCCCAATGGCAACATGATCGATCAAGCCCCGACTTAAATATGTGTATGTCTTAATTACTCCTGCATGCATATGGATCGAGTTCATCATCAATCCATCATGCATGGCAAGTGGCTGGTCCAAAAATGATTATTCGCAATAAACTTAATTAAATTGATGATCATTATTCTTGCATTCCTCTTTCTCTTAACCCTAAACAGACTTAAATTCCTCCCTACTATAGCTGGAACAAATTAACTTGATGATACATGTCGTGTACATACAGTAGTATACACACATGACACATGTCGCGCACCGAGCATGCATGCATGCATGTTACATGCACCCTACTCAGTTCACCAAAGACAGCAAAAATCTTTGCATATGCATGCATCAGGATTCGTGCGTACGGATGGACGATTCTCTTTCTATCTCATCTCTGGCCGCGCTTGCTTTCTCTTCTCGATCTTATCTATCATGCGGTCACGCCTTTCGCACTGTAGGTACTGTCCCCGTTTCATAATTCTTATCTCAAATTTTTGTATCTTAAAAGATACGTGTAATATTTCGATAAGAATTATAAAACGGAGGGAACATTAATTACCCTACTTTGCACAGTGATGTGACAACGTGTTCCTTAGACACTTTTGATGAGTGGGGCCTCTGCACTTGCCGTACGTGGATGGTCGATGTGCTCTATTATCCGTATCATGCATGCATTAATGGGTTATCGTCCGATCGGCCTAATAATAACGTACACGTAGGTGCGCTGCAGCTGCTAGCTGCGCCGTCCCGTTCCATGACGTTGGATGATACCAGTAAGCAATTACTCCGTAATAAACTTTAGCCGGAACAAACATTACAGAAACCTGCGTGCATGAGCTAGAGCATGTATTGAAACGAAAAATATATATGCACCGACTCGACATATGCATGTACTCGTACACCCAACAAGAGTGCACGCCATGTTACTACTGCATGCATCCCTACGTATAGCTACCTTTAGCAGCTGGGCCACTTTACACCATCGATCCATCTGTACGTACATACGTGTTCACAACATCGATCACGTATAGTACACTGCTCATGGGATGGGACATGCACCAACAAGGGCCAAAGTTGCATCGAATAAAATCGATCAGGATTCCCGTACGTGCTCTTTCTATCTGCAGTACGTGTCTCTAGCTATAGCTAGCTGCATGCTGATCGATCCCCTTTCACATATATTCGGTCGTGCATGCGAGAGTACGTGCACTACTAGCTAGCTTGTGCACAGCAATGTGACAACTGACAGCGTGTTGTTGTTGTTCCTCCTGTAGCATCGTCGTTCTGATGAGTGGGCCGGCAGGGAATTAATCTCTGCACGAATTTGATATATCCTTGTGGGACGATGAAAAATGTCATTGATAATTGCATGGATGAATATATATCTATTTACTCACAAGATCCCTCGGAATTATGACCAACCACCAAGGCCGGCAGTTTCCGATGATCGATCGATGTTAAGCTGCAAGGAGAACACTGTCCAGAAGGCCTTTTTTTGTGTGGAACGAGCTAGCTAGGGTTAGTATGGTCATTTCACGCTTCACTAACAGCTTTGCAACGGATGAAAACCGACGGCACAAAAAAAAAATTAGTTTATAATAGGCCGAAATTTAAGCAGTAGCACGTGACAAGTTCTTTTCGGCCTTTTGGGCTGGCTTCAAAACTGCCCTCCCCTAACTTCCTGGAGAAGCTGCCACCTAAATTTGATTAGGCTATTAAACTAGTTTGGTCTAAACTATTTTAAAAGTCTAACTAAATTTGTGATGCGGTTTTTCCACGAAGCTTTTAGAAGAAGCCGCTCTTAAAAGCCGAAAAGACCGTGGCCTATACCAACGGGCACGTCACGTTTTCTGAGATTCCTCTTCTACCATTTGGAAAGCAACCAATTGAATTGTAAAGATATATATGCCGATGTTTCAAATTTGCGTACACACGAAAAACGGACATACTCGTACTCTCTGTCTCTGTCTTCGTGAGCTGCGAGCTCAACGTCACGCTTTACGAGGCCCTGGCCATCAATCCGTGAATCGCGATCGTCCACACTTTACTTAACGCTCGGCCGGTGGCTCGTAGTAATACTTTTTCGTACAACAAGCCGCGGGGCCAGCCAGCCGGTCGACCGCGTACAGTAGAGTCGAGAGACAGGTATCCGAAAACGACCGCTGCACTGCACTGCTCTCACTCTTCCTTTCTTCTCGAATCTCCCCACCCAAAAATTTCGAATTTTTTTACCCCAATGAATTGATAAAAATCCGCGTGGAACGCCCTTCCTTACTCCTCCTTCCTTCCCCCACATGCCCTGCCATTGCCAGCCCACCCTGCCGCTGCTTCCTCATCCTCTTCCTCCTCGTCCCGACCCCCTTCCATTTCTCTACTGCTAGTACTCCACTAGCTAGCGCCTAGCGCCGATCTCCGGACAAGGTCCGGTCAGCTCCGGTCAACCCGCCACCAGCCAGTCCTGGCAGCTGCCTCCCAGGCTTCGGCTTCCGGGCTGTACATCCCGACTCGGCTCACATCCCATCCATGGCGTCCTTGTCGGTGCCGCTGTGGGATTGATTAGTTTCAAATTCGCGCCGCGGCGGCCAAGCGCAGATGGAGTGGAGGAGGAGGCGCGGCGGCGGCGGCGGAGAAGGTGGTGTCGGCGGCGGCACTGGGGTGGCGGCGTTGTTGCTCCTCCTCGCGCTCGCGACGGTCCCCGGCGCGCGCGGGCTGGACGACGACGGCGCAAACTCAGACGCCGCGCTGCTGCTCTCCTTCAAGCGCGCCGTCACCGCCGACCCGCTCGGCGTCCTCTCCGCCTGGTCCCTCTCCCCCTCCGACTCCGGCTCCGGCCAGTACTCCTCCTCCGCCTGCGCCTGGAACGGCGTCATGTGCAACGGCTTCCCCGCTTCCCCCAACGCCACCTCCCCACCGCCGCCCGTCAACGCCACTTCCAACTCCAACTCCACCGCCGCCGCCATCGACGCGGCGTCTCTGGCGGCAGCCACGACGGTGTCCCGGGTCATAGGCCTAGTCCTCCCCAACGCGCAGCTCTCGGGCACCATCCCGGCCGACCTCGCCCGCATCCCCCACCTCCGCCACCTCGACCTCTCCAACAACGCCTTCAACGGGACCCTCCCGTCAGCCCTCCTCCTCAACGCCTCCGAGCTCCGGGTCCTCTCGCTCGCCGGCAACGACCTCTCCGGCTCCCTCCCTGTCCCTTCGTCCTCCTACCCCAACACCAGCCTCCTCCAGGAGCTCAACGTCTCCGACAACGCGCTCTCCGGCACCCTTCCCGCAGAACTCCTCCGCCTCCCATCCCTCGCCGCGCTGGCCCTCGCCAACAACTACCTCGCCGGCGGGCTCCCGGGCGGCGGGCTCGGGGACGCGCTAGAAGTCCTCGATCTGAGCGACAACTACTTCGAGGGCTCCCTACCGTCGGATTTCGGCGGGGTCAAGCTGAGGACGATGAACGTCTCCTCCAACAGGCTTACCGGAGATCTCCCGGTGATGCTCGCGGCTGTATTGCCCGCGAACGCGACGGTGGATCTGTCGGGGAACAACTTCACGGGCGCGGTCCCGGCGGCGGGGGTGTTCGGCGCGCAGCCGGCGGCGGCGTACGAGGGGAATCCCAGGCTCTGTGGCCCGCCGCTGGACCGCTCCTGCTCCATCCCCTCCTCGCTGTCCAAGCCGCCTAATGGGACCGACTCGCCGCCGGCGTTCGCGGCCATTCCCAAGAGTTCGGGGCGAGGTGTGCCGCCGGGGGATGCCGCTGAGGGGCAGGGCCCGGGTGGTGGTGGGCAGGGGAAGCTGCGGCCCGCGGCGATTGTCGCCATTGTTGCCGGTGACCTTGCCGGCGTCGGGATTCTCTTCGCGCTCTTCTTGTATGTTTACCATGTCAGGAAGAGGCGGCGGGAGCGTGGCATGGCGCCGCCGCCGCAGCAGCAAAAGAGCGCCCGAGGAGGAGACGGCTCAGTGAAGACGGTGGATATGGACGTCGCCGGAGTTAGAGAAGACAGGGCGTCCACGTCCACGGGGTGCTGCATTGGCCGCAGGAAGAGCGACGGCTCGGAAAGCTCCTACTGCACGGCGTCGTCTTCGGACGCGGGCTCCGATGGCGACGAGGACATCAAGAGGAGACACCCCGGCAGCTTCATCGGCTGGACCACGCCGCAGCACCACAGCAAGAAGCACAACGAACAGCAGCAGCAGGCGGCGCAGGCGCCGGCTCCGGCGACGCTGGTGACTGTGGACGGGGGCGGCGGCGAGCTGGAGATGGAGACGCTACTCAAGGCGTCGGCCTACATCCTCGGTGCCACCGGGTCGAGCATCGTGTACAAGGCCGTGCTCGCCGACGGCACGGCGCTGGCTGTTAGGCGCATCGGCGAGAGCGGTGGCGCCGAGAAGCTCAAGGACTTCGACGCGCAGGTGCGTGCCGTCGCCCGGTTCCGGCACCCCAACGTCCTCCGGCTCCGGGGGTTCTACTGGGGCGCCGACGAGAAGCTCCTCATACATGACTACGCCGCCAACGGCAGCCTCGCCAACATCGCATTCACCAGTAAGCTCCCACCTGTTAGAATCCATTGTTGCTTACCTGCATTATCTTGCAATAACTGCATTGGATTGCTTGCATAGATGGCACCTTTGGTCAAGCATGATCCATTCTGCTAAAATTTCAGGCTGCAATGGCGTCGGTCAGCAATTAGTACTGTACTGTACCGTACTAATGCCAGTGATATTTGCACTGCTCATGGTCATAATTCCCTATCATTTGACACTAATGGCACAAATCATTTGCAACTTTTAGCACTGATTTCTTTTACCAACTCTGGTACAGTACTAGTACTAGTACCAGGACTACTCCTCACTTGCGAATCAAGCAAAACCTGAAGGAAATGTACTAGGCTAGTACATAGCAAGGAGTACATTCTGTCTTGATTAATATGGAAATCTTTATAAATAGCTTCTTGATTTTCTCTCTTAGATTGAAAAGGCTGCAGGTGTTGTTGATTGCTCACTGTGTTCTATCGACATTGGTGGTTTTCAGGGCGGTTCGGCGCATCGTCATCACCGATGCACTTGAGCCTGGAGGCGCGGCTGCGGATCGCACGGGGCGTGGCGCGAGGGCTGGCATATATCCACGAGAAGAAGGGCGTGCACGGGAATGTCAAGCCAAGCAACATCCTACTTGGCGCTGACATGGAGCCATGGATCGGGGACCTGGGGCTGGACCGTCTAGTGTCCGGCGAGGGCATGTATCGGAGCGGCGTGGGAGCATCAGCGCGACTGTTCGGGAGCAAGCGGTCCATGCATTCAACGAGCAGCCTGCCGGACCTGTCCCAGATGCCTGGGGGTGCCGGGGCGAGCCCGTGCACCTCCTCCTCGTCGACAGCCCCGCCGCCATACCAGGCACCAGAGTGCCTCAAGAACCTGCGGCCCAATGCCAAGTGGGACGTCTACTCCTTCGGCATGGTGCTCCTGGAGCTGCTCTCCGGGAGGGTCTACTCGGAGGTGGAGCTGTGCCAATGGCACGCCGGCTCTGTCGCCTCCGCCACTGCTGATGAGCAGCGCGGTCGCGTGCTGCGGATGGCTGACCCCACGCTCCGTGGCGAGGCAGACGGCAACGAGGACACCCTGCTTGGCTGCTTCAGGCTCGCCTTCGCCTGCTGTGCCATGGCGCCTGGCAAGAGGCCCTCCATGAGGGACGCTGCCGTGCTTCTCGACAGGATGCCGGCAGCCTCCACCTCCACCGCCGAGACTCCTTACTGATGGCTTGGCAATAACTTGACAGGGAACCATGGATGATGGTAGGGTAGTAAAAAAGATTCAGTCTTACTGATGGCGACCTTACTGTTTGTAGATTTCGTGTCACTAATTTTGACGATCCTGTGATTAACCCTTTTTTGCAAACTTGCTGTTTACTGCTCTGGTTGTATTGTCATTCCCCACTGTTACGAATCGCAATTCCATTTTCCGTTCTAGTCTTTTACTACAAGAACAATAACTGTTCAATGGTACAATGCCTCCCGGAATTTACCATAATAGGAAGCAGGCAGAAAGAAGAAACTATGTGCCTTGGTTTAGTAAAAACTTTTTAAAGTAGGAAACTCACTCTGTTGGGTGATGCAGAGTTCGGTGTCTGGAGCATATAAACACGCAGCCGTGTTTTCTGGGTCGCAGGGTTTTTTCTGTACTTCACCTCGATGCAGATGCAGAGTAGCCTAATTAATCCAAGTGGCCAAGAGGACCAGAAGAAGATGAGATATAATGATCCAGCATTCTCAGCTCTCATCTTGGAAATTGATTCTTCGGAATGTAATCTCGGCTGAATATATTCATAGGATCAACAAAATTATAACGTCAACAAAATACTTTTCGATACAAATCTATACGTAGATTTCAAGTATCCAACGCAAATATTTAATAGGTGGACAGTCAAAGTTTTGAAAACGTCATGTTCCTCTAGAACTGGAGGGAGTAATTTGTTAATTAATGCTAGTACGTGCATGCATATGTGCTTCGCCTACACTACTTGGTGCCTGGTGTGCCGAATGGAATGTTCAAAGCAACATGTCCAGCCTCACAACATTTTCTTTTTTTTCCCCAAGAATTCCTAACATATTTTGGTACGCCGGAACGGGTCGAAACAAAGGAATAGATTCCCGTGCTGGCTGTACAGCTACTTCACAGGTAGGTCCAATCCAACAGTGGTTCGACAACTAGAACAGATCAAGATGGCTGGACAAGACAGGCTTCTGCCAAAGCAATTATCTCTGCTGCACAATCAATTTTAATCATGAATTAGTCTACAAGAGTTAATGCAGTGCTTTAAGGGTACCTGCTATGTTTATCAATGTTATCAGCTTTAACACATCCCATTCCCAACACTATGTTGTAAGGCTAGGCCCTCAAGGTGAAGAAATCTGGCTGTAAAAGCAGAGCTATGCAGCAAGATTTGAGAAAACTTACAGTCAGAGTGGAGTGGAGTGCAACCCTGGCTAATAATAACGAGTGACATACTCCCATGATGCAGATATTCGCCACAGCTCAGCAAACATATCTTCCTGTTGTCATCACAAGCTAACTGACAGTTCAGCTGCACAGGCCGGCCACAGGGGTCCTGATAGCAAAGAACAAAAGTTCTTGTTACACCAGCTGGTGGTCAAACGTGACGTCTCCTTGTCAGTTGGCCAGTACTCAGTTTTGTTGGAAATCATCAGGCGTGAGCTTGTTTCTAGTAATTGATCAAAGTACTCTCCTTTAAATACAACAGCAAACTTTTTCCTGTCAAGGATATTCACTGAAAGGTGTAGATCATAAATAGTCTGAGAAAATAACTGCAAGGATGAAATTGAGTGATCAGAAAACAAGGCCAGAAGAATCCTATAAAATACGATTCCATAGCATGAGGAAGAAAAAAAATGGTCTAATAGAAGTACTGAGGAAGAACTAACCAGGCACACAACCATAGTGGATGTAATCAGGCACTATTAACTTGAGAACCACCAGGACATGCAAAACTTGGTATGATAAAATTGACAGGGGAGCCGCCAACTGTGGCTGCTACATTCTAGAAACCACCACCTGTGAACCTGCAACACTGCCCCTACCCATTGCATGAAGAAATGGAAATCTTAAGGGCATCCAACAATAGGGTTACTCAATCTTGCACATTTACGACTGCAGGTTTTATGCAACCAAACACGATTTTTTCGCTCCCATGTTTTCCTTATTTACTCACTTAACTACTAAACTCAAGAAATTTTGTGCATACTGGTCAAAACAGCAGAGTCAATGTCATGACATTTTCACTTGTAAACATAACGATTATGAAATATTTCTGGGAACCAAACTGCCACAGCTAAAATGTTTAAGATAATCACACTAACCAAATGTAGGAATAAGCTAGTAAAGGATACGATCTATCTCCCTTGTACAGGGCTACATATAGAAGATTACAAATAAGATTCACCACGGAAGTTCATATCATAATTGGAGCAAAAGCTTCAATTTAGTGGACATCAAAATCATCACAATGCATTTGCAGCTCCTAGCATTGACCATTCACATCCCATTGAGCGTAATCACAATCGTGCGAGGTGTAGGATAATCACGATGTTCACAGAGCCATATACCCTGGAAACAGAAAACAGGATGACCAAGATTAGTTATCGAATTACGTGGTGTCACTCAAGAGTATGACACGAGATGCAGGTGTTGGAACCAGAATTGGATTCAGGTACCCGATTCGGCAAAATAAAATCATAGCAAATGTCACTCCGACATGCACATGGACGTGGATACCGGAGTATGAATGGGTTCAGGTGTCAGATGCGGCAATAGAACTTAGGACACGCATGCCTGAGTCACATTTAGTCGCTGCTAATATTGAGAGTATGTCATTGCACTTAAAAGTCAAGTTTAAACTCAGATCTGATACAGGTGGATACTAGATCTCTTTATACACTGAATATACCAGTTCCTACAAAAAAAATACAGCATATCTATTCATCTGAACCAGAAATTATATTGGATTTTCAATCAAGTCTATCAAGAAAATAGAACTTTAAATACCGAGAGCAGATGCAGCTAAGAATATTATACTATAGTATTAGCAAGCATGTAATAAAATATTTTCCAGCACCTGCCAAGTTCCCATGTTGAAACGCCCGTTAGTGATAGGAATCCTAAAGCAAAAAGTAAAGTGTCACTCATCTTTTTAGACAGTCACTCATTTATTGCAGACGCTATGGATTATTGGGAGGGTGGGGGGCATACGTCAAGGCACAACCAAACATTGATGATTTAATATGTGCTGGCATGTCATCAGGTCCTGCAATCACAATCTGAGTTTTAGTGTGTGATCTAATCACGTAAATTATGGTTTCTGCCTATCAAAAACAGAAATGAAGACAAGAAAAACCACATCTCATAGAATAAACCACCTGGAAGCCAAGAACAGCTTACGTAGTCATGTAATTAGTTTCCTAAGTTTGTACGACAATTATGAGAATACAAAATAGAATGCGAAGATTAGACCCTAGTCCATAGAGAACTAAACTTTTTAGAGTCCATAGAGAACTAATGGACCACTATAAAAGGTACATCATTATACATAATGCTATAATTTAAATAAGAACACTCAAGGAACACCAAAGAGCAGCCATTCGAGGCTTCAAATCCTAACCTTCTATGGTGTGTCTCCATGGAGCAGATGTACCCTGATTATAATGAAACATAGATTAGAAGACTATTCTAATAAGATATCCCTGAACAGAAACAAAAACGTAATAACACACCATTTACCTCTGGAACAATTCGATTAAGGAATGTTTCGGTGTCAGTCTGGACATCCGGGTCATAGTTCTCATTAATGGTCAGTGAAGCGCTTGTGTGATGCACTGCAGAGCATAACCATTTTACTGTTTATAACAAAAACGAAAAACTGTCCCACAACAACAAACATCAGATACTCCATACTTTAAGTAAATTAAACAAATGACATTAATTGATACACTCCACCATCTGGAATGTTAAGTTCTGCTCTTCCTCTAATAACACAACATATTTTTGCCTCCTAGATAACTGATTGACTGAATGGGTAATTACAAGTCGCTGACAAACTCAACATCTCATTATTTCACACGCTCAATTTATTTACATGCTAAAGTTTATAAATCGCTTGAAATCTTCCACAGCTCCTAAGTACCTAGTCAACATTTTTTATATGCAGCAGGCAAGAAGGGGCGAGTCACTTCATACCATTGCAAAGTCAGTTGCACTGGAAATATCATTGGTGTGTCAATAACATGTGTCCTGAGGGCCACTAGTAACCTCCTACACCTTTATTATGGAACCGAGATAATTTCTCATCCTTAAGAAAACCTTTCAAATGTGCTCAGTAAACTAAATTACATGACAACATGCTTGCAGCACATAACTTCCAATGAAAAACATTGAGCGACCAACTTTGAATATCGAGCAGTGCCACAGACCTCCGCTGTCTTGCCGACAAATTTAACAGTGCAAGTGTGCAATTGATTCTCACCAAATCCTCCACTAAACAACCATGTAACTCCATAATATCAATAGTACTAATCATCTGTCAAATCGAATCGGCATGCTCTTGCTACTGCTAGGTGCCTAGATACTCGATCAGCAGGACTGACAGAAGAACAAGGTACAGAAACACAAACTGCATCACGTACAGAAGAGATGCGCCAGCCCGCACTTGAACTCGGAGAGGTCGCTTCTTATCTCGTGCATAATCTGCAGGTATCCAAGTAATAAACAACAAGACGATAGCGCCATCATCGTCCACGCTGAACACACACAGGGCCAGGGCCCAGGGGCATGCCAATACGAACGAGAGGGGAGGCCGAGGCGCACCTTGTGGGTGATGAGATGGCAGCCCCGGCGCTGCGGCGGGATGACGACCGTCCTCTGGGCCCAGCGGGCGGCGGCCGGGGAGGAGGCGGGAGCCGAGGGCGCGGCGAGGTCGCACCGGACGGCGCCGGCGCGCGCGGCGGTGCGGCGGGGCCGCGTGGGGGCGGCGGCGGAGAGGGAGAGGGAGAGGGAGATGGGCGGCGCCGGCGACAGCGCCAGCGCCGACGAGGTTGCTGCCGCTTGCATGATCGGACTTGGGCGACGGTGGATGATTCGGGAAGCGGCGGCGGTGGCGCGAGAGGAGAGCGTGTGGTGCCGCGGCGGTTGCTTCCTTGTTCTCACCTTTTGTGTGGGTCTGAATTTCTTCTACTGTTCTTTTTAAGGAAAGAATTGCAATCTGCAAATTGATTTCTATGATTTTTTACTGCTTTTTGTGTCAGAATGGTTTCTGTAAACAAATGGTGTTTTAGATAAACTTTAGTACTATCATATTAAAAACATAAGAGCCGCTTAATTTGGGACATATATCACTTAAATTTTCGTGTATTTGAAAATTACCGCAGCAAAGAAGTAAAACCAAACCACCGCAAATACAAGCTAAACATATTTTCTCCGATCGACAATAATTGTTTCAAATTTTGTACTAAATTAGTACAGACTTGTACTTAGTCTGAGACACTTAATATGGATCGGAGGAAGTTTCTTTTACCTGTGGTGTTTTCTTAGAAAACTGTTTAAAAACCTGTCAAAATTAAAAGTCAAAATGTATCTAGATACTTTTTATGAATAGATACATCTATTTTTGTGCAAATTTGGGACAAAAATTATGAAACGAAGGAGTACTGAATTCTATGTGATTACATCGAACACAACACAAGTTTACTTTTGAACTTGAACTGAAGAAGAGACGAATGGGGATGCCTTGTTCCCAAAGCGAAGAAGCGGCGAGAAACCCGTGACCCTTTCCAAAACCCACGCGCAAAAAATGCAGGCGCTCCTGCTCTCGCCGGCGGCGGCGCCACCGCGGCCGCCTCTCCCGACGCTAACGCGGCGGTCTCTGTCCTCCTCCGTAGTAGCTCTCGCGCCGTGCGTCTCCGCTCCCTGCCGCGCGGCCCCCTACTCCGCCGCGGCCCGACGAGGCACGCCGTCGCGCCTCGCCGCCGCGGCCGCGGCGCCCGGTCCCGCCGAGCCCGCGCCGCCGTCCGCCGAGGAGGAGGCCGACCGCGCAAAGCTCGCTCAGGTATCCTCTCCCTCCCTCACTCAACCCTTCCGCTGATCTGTCGAGCCCCACTGCATTTAGTGATACCGTCGTGCTAGTACGATTTCTGTTGCCTGATTGGGGGAATTTAGCTCCTTGGAAGAACCTCTTATGTGCGTGTCCGTTTTGCCGATTGCTGCAAGGATGATTGGGAAGCTGTGCTCTATCGAGAATGTGCAGACTAAATTGCGCAATTCTTGTTATGCTGTAGCAAATCCATTCTGCAGGGCAGAGCAGGCTGGTATGAAGGAATGGAGCCATACCTGTAGTCATTCAGGGTGTTTTGGGGGATGTATTTGTTTCTTCACACGTGTTTTGCATCTAGTTATTCTCCGGTTTGAATCACCATTATATTTAGACCTAACTAAGAAGAACCACACTTCATTTTCCACTTGGATGCACACTCATAATTGTTTCTATCAAAATCTCACTTACTATTGCCGCGAGACGGTGACTTTAACATGATCCCTACTGGTTTCCTGTTCGTTTAGAAAAATGTCACTGGGTTTCTGGGACTCTGGCGGTGCTAGTGCCTGGTTGGTCCTTTATTTATTTATGTTTCTGAAGTTTTTGCTGTAACTTTTCCAATCCTTGTGTTATGTGCTCTTTTTGACATTCCAGTCTTAGTGTAGTCTGTGGCTAAAGGTTAAAACCGTAAATCCAGTGTTTTCGTGCTGTTTTGCCCCATGGTTTTCATGGTCCATCACTCCATTGTCACACTTGCTTATTTTTAGATTGAAAACTTTAGGAAAGATTCCGATAATGTCACACTTTCTTTCTGTACGTGCTATTTACTTGACTCACGCATTAGCTTTCCTCTGTTTTGTTTTCCTTGTTTTGCAGGTTAGCAAAAGACTAGAGAAAACAGGACGTTATTTTGGCAGTTTGGGTACCCTGGGATTCTGGTCTCAGTTGGTGTGCACAACTGTTTCGGCTGGAATTCTGTCGTTCTCTGCAGTGGCTACTGGGAATGCAACAGCTCCATTTACATTCTATGCAACTGCAGTTGGTATCATTGCAGCCTTTGTCTCCGTATTTCGGTCGTTTAGCTATATCCGTCTTTCTGAAAGACTTAGGAGAACATCGACCGAACCTGCAAAGGTACTCCTGTTGCTGAAAAAATCTTCCACTGCACAATTGCTTTCTTTGTTGAAGAATCGTCGCTCCTATGCACTCACTGGTATCACCTTCCTTACCTGTCTACAATCAACTCGTCATCTTGAACCTCACTGATTTGACGGTATCGCATTATTATGGTATATGCGCCACATGGTAGCCTGCTACTTGATTTGTTTGAAACTGACATAGTAATATTTGGTTGTGTTTATATATGCATTTTAGCCAAAACTAAATTGAGTGTTCCTTCTCCAGGCTCCTCCACGTGCCGATGTGGTGAAAAATCTGAGAAACAGTGTTGTGGTTAATGTTATTGGAATGGGTGCTGCACTTCTTGGGATGCAGGCAACTGTTGGTGCCTTGGTAGCAAAAGCTCTCACAACCTCCTCGGTGCCCTACTACCAGGGAATATCCCCTGGCCAGAGTCCTGTCCTCGCTTTAGATGTTTTTCTTGTTCAGGTATGGCATTGTTTCTTTCCTTCATTTTGATCATTGTCAGTAAGAATTAGCTTCCAGTGGTGTGCATTTTCCTCCCAACTTACAAAGTGGTTTGTTTGACTTCGTAATGCGAACATTACTCTACAGGGTTCGTAACGAAATGTTCAATCTTCACCAAATAGTAGAACATCCTAGGTCAGGACTTCGGCATAATTGAAAATTCACCCTTTAGATTGTGCAATCATAGGATGACATTTTCCACTTGCCACTCTCTGCTTCCCATCCTAGAAATGTATTCAAATATTTTTGAACCAACGCATGGTATGTTTTAGTCAGATTAATTGTTCAACTGACATTGTCTCTCGTCATGGACAGGCTTCAGCCAACACCATCCTCTCGCATTTCCTTGGGCTATCGAGCTCGCTGGAACTACTGCGGTCTGTAACAGTCCCTCAAGCGGAAGCTACCCCTCGACCGGTGTGAGCTACAGGCTATAGTTTGTCCAAATGAAGTGTATTCGTCAGTGCTGGAATTCGTTAGTTTTTGGTTTGCACTGTACTCTGAAAGCGCAATAGTTCCTATTTTTTTTCCTTTCTGTGCATGGATATTTTCAGCTGTTGATAAGCATCAAACCGTCCTGTCGCCTTAATTTTCGTATGTGCGACTCTCTTGTATATTTGAAGAATAAATTCGTTGCATATCTCAGATGCTTCAACCTCTGTTCGTTGAGAGTAAGTCCACCGATGTGAAGTAGCAGGTCTGCAGGAGGAAAACCTGTGAAAAATAACAATCTGATTGACCAACAATATACTCCACCAGTGCTAAAACCATAGACCTTGACGTCTTCTTCTGAATGCTTACATTTTATATAAAATCCTCACAATCTCGGAATCCAGAACCAACATCTAGCTCCGCATTCTCAGTGAAGTGTGTCCAGTTGAGAAGATGGATCTGAAACTGGAAAGTAGAGCTTAGCTATGCCAAACGCCCCCTTAGAATATATACGGTGCCACTACAAGAAACAGATAAACGAGTAGCTCAAGATAATTTTGATTTCTCCCTGGACAGGTAATATAATTGTTTTTTACATTCGACTCTAGGTGAAGTTACATTACATGGGTAATGCAGCAAGTTGCTCTCACTCTCTGCGCAAAACCATAAAACCTGTCTAAGTACAAGACGAACGAAAATGTGATGGGCTGTAACAAAAGACAGAAAAGATGAACTGGACATGTTGTTTTCCCTGTCTATATGTCAGCTCATGAGCTTCCTGACGTAATGTATAGACTTGAAACAGAGGTGCAGTGAGCTCTCAGCTTGTATTAACAGCAATATCTGAGGTAATCAAAAAACTTGCCAGACTCCTCTTGTGATCCGAAGGGGCTTGATTTGCTTGTGAAGAATATTAATCTGCACGTCCAAAACTTGGAATATCCCTAGTCCAATCACATCAGCTGTCAAACTCTAGTCCTCATGATCAAAAGCGGCTTAGTTTGTGTGTCAAGGGTATCAATCTGCACAACCGACAGGTCGAAATTCCCCCAGCCCAATTCCATCAGGTGTCACACTCTTGCTGTTCTCATGATCCGAAGAGGCTTGATTAGCGCATCAATACTATCAGCCTGCGCATTGAGATCCTCCGAGTCCAGTTCCATCAGCTGCACACCGTCTGATGCACCATCCTCTGCCACACCGTCAGAGTCAAGTCTGATGAAGTCAACAAAGTCCCCACCAGAGAAAACATGCTGCAGTTTCTGCACGTGGTCTTGGTCTGACGAAGCTTTCCTTGTCTCACGGTCATGTCCAATGTTGGTGTCAAAATATCGTCCCCAACTACTGTTTTGGGGGGTGTCTGGTCTGCTTCTCTTGGATTTGATTAGCTTCTTTGGATGATGAAGTTTGCAACTAGATTGTTGTGCGCACTCTCCTGTCGCCTCAAAGACCGGGCATACATAGGTGTGCTTTCTACGACACTGTTCGTAACAGAGATTAATTCAAGACCATGAAAAGATTAGTGATCTTGGTTCAGAACATAAAAAAGTTTGTGGAAGCCCCAAAAAGTTCATAAGCTGTAAACCATTGCAATATGAAAACATGCTTATTAACTAAGTGCAGAGCAAGCTTATCTGGCAGAAACAAGTTTCAACCAAAAAGAAGAGTAGAAGACATACCTATATAGACAGTTCATCACTTAAGAAAAAACTGGACAGTCCACGTTGACACAAATACAAATATACATGTCACAGATTCCAGCAAATATGCTACTGGTCCCATGCAGTGAATTATATCTACCATGAATTTTGCATTAAAAAGTAGTTGATCAATAGACGAGAGAAAAAACATGTTAACATCCTACTTAACTTATTATAGTTTTATATGCATGACAGGGACATTTTGTATAATTTCACTTCTGACCTTTTTTGACATGTTAATGCTGACCAAGTTACAGAATTCCATCTAGCTATAGTAATAACAAAAAACAGAACAAGCATGTATCTGACTTACTTTATAAGTCAAGGTTAAAGTGTTTTTAAGGCAAAACTTGATAGGATCGATAGAGCTATAGTAATATCATCAAGTACCTCATCACCATCTGCACAATATCCCTTTAAGAAGTCTTCACAAGCAGGAGCATTAGAATTCACTTTCACATGCCTATAGGGACAAGCTGTGTTGGTGCAGAGACCTGCCAGTGAGATGCCAAACATATATGTAATCGAGAAGAAGCTTGCAGCAAACAAGAGAGTAAGACATGATGCACTGAGAATGAAATGAATAACCTCTCAGAAAATATGAACAATCTTGCATTCGTTCTGGAAGGACCTGCAGAACAGACTCTTACAATGAAAGAAATGTCAAATGCAGGATAAGCAGAAGAATCAAGAGAGAATGTCTTACCTGGTGAGTCAGTTTGCAGCTAGTATCAGAACACAGACCTTTAAGAAATTTGGTGCAAATAGTAACTTTAGCACGGTCATGAATATAACGACACTGGCCTTCAGGTTTCTTACACTCGCCAAACCGAGTGAAGAATTGACAGTACTGTGGTTTCTTTGGCAGGCGTCGTGATCTAACAGTGTGCAAACTCCATCGAACTTTCTCATTTGCTAGCATGCGGATCACTTTCTTTGGGTTCCTAACCAGTTGGTTACCTTTGCTAACACGCACATATCTGTTCCAAAATAAGACATGCAGAGAATGAGTCAAGTTCAAAGATCAAGAATGCAAATAACTGCTGATAAGATGGCACAATGAAAGCAACAGCATAATCAATACATACTCGTTGCAAGTTGAAGACCTCCTCAAATCTGAAGATGCTTGATTGTTGTTCATTAATTTATTGCCGTCGACAGATACAGAATATTGATCTGCAAATTTTGACAAGCATGAAGAGAAAAAAAAAATACTAACCAAGTGAATTCAAGGTAATATGTTAAGCGTAAGGTACACCAACTGGACACACTGATAAATGTAATACACCAACTGTAAGCACTGATGAATGTAATAATTAACGAGGTTCTTATAATCTTTGCACTGCACTTTGAAATGGAATCACTACCAAGTCATACTTTAACTAAATAAGCACAAGCGCAGCAAAAATGTTCATTCGACAAGGCTCAGTTTGTGGTTTCTAACTGTGATGCAACAAACTTATTTTATAATCCTGTACAGAAAAGCTATCGAAAGCAGATAGAAGTTCGCTAGACAAATGGTAGATGGTAAAATAGACAAAGTGGGTGGAGAACACGGGATTATGAGTAATATGGCGGAGCGTGAAAGTTATTATACTAAAACAGTAACTGAGAGGGCAGTCTTGTAATATGGCGGAGCATGGTAGTTATTATACTATAAACCAATTAAGAAGCAGCCAAACTTATGTATCTCAGAGGAATATATTTTAGCAGTACAGAAATTCTCCGGTAGCAGCAAAAAAGCACTGAACCATATAAATATGGGTATAAATATTTACAAGTCAACAAATTACCACTTCTTTCAGTAAGCTGCTTCCACTTTTCTCTCCTCATTCTTTGAACGTCAGAAACTGCACGTGTAGCTTCCTGCAATCCAGGTGGCAACATTGTTTTGATTGGTCATGTAAATGAAATGCACCATGCATGCACAGGACACAATAATGTGGTCTTCAGATTTAGATAGTGAAATCGCATTTTTCAGAAGTTGGTTGCATAGCTGCTCTCATGACTGTCATGGCAGTCATGTCAAGTATAGTCAGCACAATATAGGCAAGAATCAGCATTTTTTTAGAGGATAGCCAACAAACTTAGTCAGAAACTTCTAAGAGACAATAAGAGCTGCACCAGTAACATAAAAGAAAGCATCTCTCAAATACCTCTCGTGGACTTCCCATCACCATTATAATGAATACAACCGAATTGACGCTGCATTGATCACTTAGTATAAAAAATTAGGAAAGAAGAATATCGATGAAGCTACCTCATTAACCTTTTGAGAACGCTTCTCAAGGGATCGTGACCATTTCAAACTTGATCCACCAACACTTAATACGGGAGATTTCCGTATAGTGAATCCATCAGTTGAGACGGTATAAACCATATCTCTCTTCTTTGCTTGCAATAATCTTCTGTTAAACAATAAGGACAAAAACTTGGTATAAACAAACCAAATGAAATGGTTCAATAGGAAAAGAAAAAACAACCAGCCCAGTCTACTAAATATTACCTGACTAGCCGCAAGGAGCTCACATTCTGAGGGTGACTGCTTCTAAAATTCTTGTAGTATATTTTTCTTTTCCATGGAAGTATACGTCGGGATGCCTTCATATAACCAGTTGCCACGGACACTTTCCTCTGCGGTTGTTGCCCGTTGAGTGTCCACACATGAGAGAAACTCCCCATATTATTTGTTGTCTGAAGAGCTGCATTTAGGAAAGTTTGCGCAATGATAGTTCAAGGAATTAGCATCACGAAGTATGAGGCTGTAGTGTAAGATGCAGGCTACATAAAATAAAATCAATAAGCAAAATGTAAGGGTGCCAGTTAAGGAGCTTATGAATAGTGCTCAACTGCTCATGCCTCACTCTTTGATTTTGGTTGACAAGGTTCAGGTTGTTGTAATTCAAAGAACAAAATATGAGGACATTATACTATGTTGTGCTGGTAACGAAATGGAAATATTTAGATTAAAAACAATAGATTACCTTTACGTGGTATGTCCTTGAACACAGTGATACTATTGTTGGAGGATGCAATATGTACACCTTTGTTCTCACCTGAATTTGAGTTCTTAGCAGTTGTTATTTCTTTTGTGCTTTGACCATCAAGGGAAGAGGAACTCAAAATAATCTGATTTTTCCTATTCTTCAAATAGAAATCAGAGCTTGTGTGTGGCTGCAGTGATAGAACCTTATCCATGGCACTGTTAATCGAGTCATCAGCGTCCTGCCTTTGAGCAGCAACCAGTTGATTTGATTTGGGTCTAACATAAACCACTTTACTAGTATCTGAGGGTTCAGATTTTTGTGCACTTTTGATGCTTGGGAAATCAACACCTGAGTATAACTTACCAACAGACTCTTCTTTTTCGGTTTCAGGACTGTGCTGCTTGTGCAAAGTTTGAGGTGACTGCTCTGGAAGGTTCATGGTAGGATTGATGAATTTGGCGTGAAGTGGTAAAGGAGGAGTCTTTGGTCTTTCAACTGAAAAGTTAGAACGTGCCATGGAATCATTTGAATCAACTTTCCTGACAAAGTTCATGCTTCTCCTCATCACAGGCTTATTCAACTTATTCTGAGTATCTGGATTAGAAGAGGAAGCAGGAACACTTCCCGTTGCTGGATTCCTAATAAGGGCGTTACCCTTGCGTATGTAAGAGTTTTGAATTTTTCCATTCCTCCTCGGTGGTTGTTTAGGGGGTAATCCTGAAGGCTGTGAACCATGCGAAGACGCAGAAGATGCCATGTCACCACGATGCCATGTCTTGTGCCTTGCATTTTGACTTGAGCGAGGAGGCTCTCGGGATAAGCTGGGTATATTCACCTGTTTAGGTACTACCTTGGGAGGCAAAGAGCTTGTAACATTTGTCTGAGGAGATTTTACAACAGATTTTGCAACTGAGTCCAATACTGCTCTCCTGCTATCCTCCTCTGATGCAAGTATCTTGTCAGGAAAACTAATAGAAGGTAGAGTAGATTTGCATGGTTGATGGTCCTTTTTAGCTTCTGAAACAATGGATCCAATCCAAGAAGATAATGAATCCTGATTTGTGCTTGAGTCAACGACAGGACCCTCAGTATTACTGTCATAGGTATGATCTGGCTCAACAGATACCTGAGGAGAAACTAGTTCTGCATCCATCACATCAGTAGATTCTAAAGCTCCGAGAGCAGTGTCAATAGGATTAACAGTAGGGACATCCACCATTGTATGACCAGATTGATCTAAAACATTTATTGAACTAACAGAGTGCAAACCCGAGAGTACTATCCCATCATCATTATCAACATCCTCACTGATCACTTTGGGTGTCAATGGGTCTGACTGAGGCATATCGCTGCCAGATAGCCTAATGCTGTTAACCTGACTAGAGAAAGCATCCATACTTCCACAATGGTACATATCTTGTGTAATATCATGATCCTGACTAACGAGGGTGGCGTCATCCACGCTCTGATCTAAACCTATCCTATCCTTTGTAACAGTAGCATCATTAGCCAGAAGTTTCCCAGCTATTGCAATGTTGTTTACTGTCGGTGGTAAAGTCAGCCAGTTTTGAACGCCTGCACCCATTAAGTCGTCATCAGCTACAACTTTTCGTGTTACAAGACTGTCAAATTCTGTCACTGTGGCAACATCTAATCCTTGTTGACCATTCAACAGCTCATGGTTTTCCTCAGGCTGTCCCTCACTTTCTGTGGTACTGAAATAGAAATTACTGCCAAGTGTCAAAGCTGTAGGAACGGACTGCTCGCTGTTACCAGAGACAGATGAAGATTCGCAGGAATGTGCCAAGACAAAATCAATCTCAGGAGACAGATGGCCTCTATGAAGATTTATCAGTTCTGCAACCTGAGTTGTAGCGCCCCTTTCTACACCATTATTCAAAATAATATCACTGGTTGAATCCTCCATAGGATCGTCATTCAATGATGGCACATTTGTGCTTCCAATATTTCTGGAAGATGGCAGATTAAAGAAATCTCTACCCTCAACTTGCCGGGGAGCATCTGTTTCATTTAAAGCAGTTTCGTCATCGAGATCTTCCATGTGGCTATCCTTGGTTCTGTCAGCTAAATTGAATTCTAGAGTACTCGTAGAGTTACTAGTGCCAGGATGTCTATCATTTGACCCTGTGGGGCTCATACCCACTTCCTCCCCAACAATCTTGCTCATAATAGCTTCTGTTGTACTAGGAGCTTCCAAGTGGTGCATTATTTCTAAAGTGCTAGTTTGACACGAGTCAATGGGGAATTGACTCTCTTTCTTCCTTGTATCCTTATTCAAACTAAGTTCCCTTGTATAAGAAACCTTCACATGATGTGTCACAGAAACATTACCTTCACTTGATACCATGGGCATTCTACCTTCTTTATCCTGGATATTCTCACTGGCGCTGAATTCAGTAGTATGAAGAGTTCCCCTAGAGTTAACATACACAAAACCCTTTTGACATGGATGAGTCAGCATGTTACCTTCTTCCTCACGAGCATCCTGACTCGCATCGACTTCTATTGCCCCAGGAGTTCCCAGAGTCTCATCTAAACAAGGAACACTCTTTCCAACTGATCCAGTCAGAATCATATCCTCATTTTTCTGAGCACCCTCTCTCTCACAGTTAGTAACCTCTGTTGTACTAGGTCCTGCAATGAAATTGCTTACACGGAGAACATCCTCTTTATTTGTTCCAATCAAGATGCCGTTGCCTTCCCTCCTGGTATCCTTGCTTCCACAAACTTCTGGCGTGTCATGATTTACTATAACACCATCCATGCATGTATTGTTTTTCTCACTCACACCCTTACAGACTTTGCTCTCTCCCATGCTAGAATCTTTACACTGATCAGATGTTCCCACGGGATTACTAGCAACTGCAACATTCATTTCACCAGAAAGAGACAAGATTTCACCCTCCTCCTCCTCCTCCTGATAATTATCATTCTTAAACAAAAAGGCTGAATTCCTAGCAGCCGAATCCATGGAGCTCCTATCATCTTTCCCAGGATGTTCAGTCCTACGTGTATTACCAGCCGAAGCAGCATTATAATCAGCTGGTCCCATGGACCTTCTGTCGTCTTCATTTCCAGGATGCTCACTCACACTAACACCTGCTGGATTAGAAACTGCAACGGACTCGATAGTTGAAGCAATTTTCCTTTTACGTGGATTTGTCACATTATTATTTTCATCCGTTTGGACAGCCGCACCATTGCCAGCTCCATCTGTATCACTGGTGCTAACCGAATTGTGAACAGAGACAATATCCTTTTCAGCCGATGACATTATGATCTCACCCTCTTCTTTCTCGCAAGTGTTTGCATTATCAATACTATTCCTATTTCCTGAGACGATTGAGCTACTAATTTGTTGATCTTTGCCTCCAATCTTCCTAACGATCTTTTTGATAACTATCTTCTTCACTTTCTTCACGCCAGTCACAGGCTGAGCAGCCAGGCCCAAATCTTTGCTAGTCGAACCTGCCACACTCTTCTGAACATTATCATGCTTCTCAGAGATCTTTTTAACAGCCTCTCTTTTTTCCTTGGACTCTGGTGAAGGCTTCACAAGAACAGAGGCCAACACCTTCCCAATCTTCTTTCCAGCATCCTTCTTCACTCCTTTACTGCTATTACCATCGTTGCTACCAGCACTCTTCGCCTTACAGTCCACAGAAATCACGCTGGCCAATTCCTTCGAAGCAGACCCAGTATTGTTTGACTTGCGTGGCGAAATATGTGTGTCCTTTGGCAGCTGCCGCGTAGAAGCAGCAGGGCTCTCCTCTATCCGCTGCCACACAGAAAGTCTCCTAGGGGCGACCTTCTGCGGGGTGCGCCTCGGGTGCGCCACAATTGTGGCACGTGGAGAGCCAGATAGTGTCGTCTGCAAAGGCATCTGTACCTTCCTGCCGTCGCTGTGGGTCGAGTAGCTCTCGTGGCTGTAACCCAGATGCGCGGGGGACCTATCTACAAAACTGTCAACCTGTGGTGCATAGTTGGGATGGGGCTGCTGCCTGAGATACCGGGAAGGGGGCGGGCCAGAGCTTGAGGTGCTCTCGACGTCACCACCGCCCCCATCATGTAAGGCGCACCGCTGCCTCTTCCGCGGGCCGGGCGGCGACATCCGGAGCTGGTGGGTGGGGGCATATCTGCGCCTGTCGTCCTCAGCCTCCTCCCACTGGAGCTGCTGCTGCTGGTGATGGTGGTGATGCTGGTGCTGTGGGTTGTGGTGGTGGTGGTGACCCGCAGCGCGGCGGATCTCCTCGTCGCCGTGCCGCTGGTGGGCGTGGTGGTAGTGGTGGTGGGGAGCGGGGCTGTGGTACGTTGGCGGCGGAGGAGGAGGCGTGGAGTACTGCGGCGGCGGCGGCGGGGGAGGAGGCGTGGAGTAGGGCTCGGGAGGAGGCGCGGGGAGCGGCGGCGCGTAGCTGGGCCCGTCGTAGCGGTGCGGCTGCTGCGACGGCGGCGGCGGGAGCGGAGGAGGCGGGGGCAACTGCTGCTGGTGCTGCTGATGCCGTGGAGGGTTATGGTGGTGGTGGTGGTGGTGGTGGAGATGGCCGTACGGCGCCGGCGGGAGGGGCTCGTAGGAGCCGTACTCGTGCCTGGACCGCACGGTCGCGCCGCCGCTGATGCTGCTTCCCCCCGCGAAGTGGTGGTGCTGCTGGTCGACGTAGTGGTGGCCACCACCGCCGTGGCGGCGATGGTGGTGGTGGTCGTAGGGCGGGGGCGGATCCATGCACCCACGCGAATTTGCAGAACTGCGGCGGCGGCGGGTGGAGTTCTAGGGTTTGCGCGATGTTGGGGATTGGGGGAATTGGAATTGGAATTGGGGCTGGAAATTTGGAATCGGGGATTGCTTTGCTTGCTTGTTTTGCTTTGCCCACGGCCGGCAAAAGGGCAGCTGTATGAATTGATGATGGCCGTGGCCGGCCCTGTTGGGCTTGTGCGCTGCGCGGCGCACAATCTGCTTTGATGAGATTGGATCTGATCGTGGTGAAGGACTTCTTTCTCTTTTCCCTTCTCGGTGCGGCCCTGTGAAAGTAGGCTCGGCCGGCACGGCACGGCAGGACAAGAGTAAACAGAAAACACTCCTCTCTCAAAGAAAAAAGATTAAACAGAAAACACAATTCTTTCCCCCTCTCTCTCTGTAGAGATTAGAGAAACCATATTTCTTTTGTTTTCTTTTGTCTAATTGGTCTATGTTTACTTACCTTTGTGTGCGGCGGGAACCGCGTCGAATCATGGCCCGCGAGGATGTGGGATGAACGGGCGCGAACCGGTTAGCAGTAGGCATCCGGGTGTAGAAAAACGGCGTGAAACGATGACTTCCCATGGGATGTAGTGGACCGCATGGCGATGGAGTCCACCTGGTGTTATGGTGGTGTGTGGAGAGGCGGGCTGCATCCGTAATCCTCCTCTCTCAGTAGAACCTCATATCCGTGATCCAGATCCATGTTTCGCCCTTCGTGTGTCGTATTAGGAATCCAGCCATCTATTTTGGCAACTTGCCTCGACTCCGGTGTTTGTTGATGGGCCGACTGTTGCCTTCCCGTGGTTGAAGACGAGCCGCCTTTGTAGGTGGAGGGGCGCCGTCGGTGAAGACCGGCCGGAGTTGAAGACGTAGGAGCAACATGGAGCCGCCATCGAACAAGTTGGCGAACCTAGCGTGGCAAGAAGGACGAGAGGGTGAAGCGGGTGTTGTGGGGGGGGGGGGGGTGTCGTGGTGGTGTCATGGCAGATGCCATAAGATGGCTTAACTTGGGGCCGATGGACGATGGTGGATCCGGAGGAGGGAGGACGTGAAGAAGAACACGCACAAAACATGCAAGAACACCCAGATCTACCCAGGTTCGGAGCCCTCTTGCCGAGGTAAGACTCCTACTCCTGCCTTGCTGTATTAGCCGAGATAGAGCAGCTCTAGAATGGCGCTCCTTGAGCTGTATTCTTGGGGAAAAAGAAGAAGAAGGGAAAGAAAACCCTAGAACTGCTAAGCCCCCTCTTATCGCGGGGGTAGAGGTCTATTTATAGGCGCCACATGGTACACTGCCATGTGGGTCGAGTCCGACGTTGCTATCTACGGGCCCCGCCAGGCACGCGACGTTGCTCCTGGGTAGTACTATGGGGGACAAGACAACTTTACTTTTACTGTCTGCCGGCAGCAGGTACAGCTATCCTCTGCCGGCCTCGTCAGGGAATCTCCTTTCGGTGCTTCCAGCGCGTGGTCACCTGACACCGTGGTGCAGGCGCTGACCGCTTTTCCGGGGTGATGATGGCTTCGCTTTACTCCGCACCGCTTGGTCAGGATAAGACCGTTGAGGGATCCCGGCTCCTACCGGGGTTCCCGTAGTCATCTTGATCCTGAAAGCTTTACGAAATATAACAGTCGTGCCGGCATACACTGGGCATGCCGGTTTAGCCGACTTAGCGTTAGTCACACTCGGAGATGCCGGCATGTTTATCTAAGCCGGCCTAACCTCCGTTATCTCGGTTAGAACTGTCTCTGTTAACTCGGCTAGAGTTGTGTCGACGTGACCCTACCCGGGGTCATCCCCCCGACACTAGTCCCCGAAGCTGGTGCGGTCCGGCCTAAAAAGATGTCGGGTTGCGACAGCTTCCCACAACAGACCATCAACAGTCTATTTGGGTTTAGCCGAGAAAGATGCGGGGTAATTCCCGGTTCAGCTAGCCGAGACAAATTTAGTCCGGGACTCCAGGTTGAGATATTTGCTCAGCTTTTAGCCGAGATCCTTCTCTCTTTATGACTGATAAGCGAAAGCTCCCATTTGCCAATATAACAGCTGCCAAAGGGAGGATAAGGCTTCAATTACTGCCATTGCGCCTTTTGAGGCGAACATGCCGTCGCGTCGGACAGTAACGCCGATATAGCTTTTAAAGATAACCTCGGTTCCCGCACGAACAATTATCCGTCGGATATTGCGGGATTCTCGGCTGCCCGCCGCACAGCAACCGAACGCACGCCTTGATGCACATAACTGCCCGAATCATGCGCGATCCTCCCGTTAGCCACTAAGCATATATCACGGGAAACGTGTATCCCATAACTGCGCCTCGGTATAAGGGGAGGAGGAGGGCGTGGGCAAAAAAACCCTTCGCACTCCTCGCTCTCCCCGCCTCTTCGTTCTCCTCGCGCACTTAGCCCCTCTGCTCCACACGCACTCCGCCGCCGCTGCTCCGAGCAACTCCGCCACTGCGGTAACTCGCCTCTGAGCTTGCCGCCGCTAGCCTGTTCCCAAGCCTCCGGTTCTCCACCGCCTCCGCTTGCTAGCCCGGGCCTCGCGCAAGCGCTTCCTCTTCTGAAGCTCCGAACCCTAGATCTGTTTCCCCAACAATGGCGTCCTCTTCTCGCGCTCCGGCCGCTAGCTCTGCTACTCAGGCGGAGGAGAAGACCAGCTTCGAGCAAGCCGTGTGGGCTGGCTCCGAGGTCACCTCGGCGGATCTCAAGTGGCTTCACAACTCCCGATGAATCCCGAAGGGGGTTCAGTCCCGGCTTCCCAGCGACGAGGTCGTTCCCGCTCCTGAGGAAGGTGAACACGTCGTCTTCCTCTCTCATTTTGAACGCGGTTTCGCTCTTCCGGCTAGCGACTTCTTCCGTTCCTGTCTTGATTTCTTTGGTCTCCAATCTCACCATCTCCCGGCGAATGCTATTCTTACTCTCTCGGCATTCGCCACATGCTGCGAGGGCTATCTCGGCCTCTGGCCATCCATCGCCCTGTGGTCCCGATACTTTATGTTCCGGCCACAGGTTATCCCGGACAAGGAGAATCTCGGCGCACCAAAGATGATGACGCAGTGCGGGGCTGCCACCATCGTTCCTCGCCGTAATTTCGTGTTCCCTAAAATCCAAGGTCTTGAGTCATGCAAAAAATGGCACAAGACCTATTTCTATGTCAAGAACGCCACCACCGACTTTATTAATCTTCCAGGATTCGATATCGGCCCCCCGGAGGAGAAAAGGAATTGGTTTGTTGACTTGAAAGACTCCCTCCTGCAGGCTGACGAGATCCACGCCCGGATCCTCGAGCTCAAGAAGAATGGGATGTCGACCGACGACCTCCTGGCCACCTTCATATACCGGTGCCTGTGCCCGCTCCAGCGCCGGGTTCACAAGATGTGCCACTATGGCGGCCAGTTTGATCCGGACAGGATCTCGACCATCGAGCTCTCCCATGCGGAGGTTCGGCGCCGGGTTAAGGCGATCGCCAAGACCAGCATGTCGGAAGAATGGTCATGGGGTATGCCGGCATACGCCCGGAATCGTCGTGCTCCCAAGGTAAGTTTCATCTTTCTGTTGCTTCATGTTTGTATCAGTCATATATGTATATCGGCACCTGCCTAACGCATTCTTGTCCCGGTTCAATCTGATTCCCTTGCGTAGAGTTTTACCCTTCAACGTCAAGAGGACGGGGACTCCCCCGACAAGCGCTTTGCGCCTCCGCGCAAGACGGCTGACGATGAGGACCCCGACTCGGAGGACTTCATGCAAATCCCGTATACCGCTCCTCGCTGCACCGAGTGTAAGAATCTCCGACATTCTTCCGTGATTTCTCAACATCTATCAGTGAGGTGATTTTGTTCATTCTTTCCCAGATGCAGCCGACTCGGGCGAGCTTGCGGCGGAGGCGCCGATTCGGCAGAAACACGCCGTTAGGAAGAAGCGCACTGCCGAGACGGAGCTTCTGCAGAACGTAAAGCGGAAGAGGGCAGCAGCTCGTGGCCCCAAGCCTAAACCCCTGGTCGTCAGGTAAGGCCTAGCTCACCTCGACTGCTTACGTCAGCCTTCTTCTTTTGTTGTCAAGTAAGTAGCTAAACTTTTTCTTCTGCAGGGAAGCTTTGGATGCAACCCAGTCTCGGTCATTCATTGCGTCCGAGATTCCAGCATCTCAACCTTCCCGCACCGAGGCCTCTGACCTGGCTGTGGGCGGGACTGAGACCGTCGCGGATCCGACATCCCCGGCCCGGGATGTTGATCCAAGTGCCGACGCCCCCGTCGTCGGCCAATCCGAGACTCCTACGGCCAGGGTCTCGACAAGTGAAGCTGTTGCCGAGCCAACACTTTCCTCGGTCGCAGCGGAAACCACCTCGGAGGCACCGGCCTCCGGGACGCCGCAAAAACCGGCAACGGGTCCCCAGGACCCCCAAGGCCCGGAACCAACTCCAACTCCTACCCGGATTCCAACTCCGCCACCATCTCCAACGCAACCAGAGCCGACTCCAACTCCTACCTAGATTCCAACTCCGTCGTCATCTCCCAAGCAGCCGGAGAAGACCGCCCAGGCTACTGCTGCCCGTGCCGTAAAGGCTAAAGGCCCTGCTGCCGTAGCGGGGCCGAATGTTCCAGGGCCGGCTGCCCCGTGTCGGTCAGGCCGGCGACAAGAAATCCCGCTCCGGACGAGCAGCGGGAATAGCTGGGGGTCGCTTGGCCAGTCCGTCATGGACTGGAACCAAGCAGATCACTACGAAGTGACCTCCAGCACCGTGCAGGCGGCACGGCAAAACCCTTTGGTGGGGCAGTCACCGGCAGCGACTCCAGAGTCAGTGGCGGCCCGGATGTACCAAGCCTGGATGACTCTGTTTGAAGCGGACCGAGCCATCGAGGTATGCAAATTTCCTTAAGAAAAACCTGTAACTCCCAACTCAAGTATAGTATCTATACTCTTAGTCCCCGAGGTTTAGGGCAAGTAAGAATTAGTCGGCCTGAAGCTTAGCCATAGAACTTATAGTCGGCCTGAAGCTGAAAAAATTTAAAACACTTATTCCCCGAGATTCGGGTCGAGTGTAGAATAGTCGGCCTGAAGCTGAAAAACTTCAAACACTTATTCCCCGAGATTCAGGTCGAGTTTAAAATAGTCGGCCTGAAGCTGAAAAACTTCACACACTTATTCCCCGAAATTCACTATCAATTGTTTGTTTTAGTAAACTTGGTTGTACTTCCTCATTTGGCAGCTCTGCATGAATAAACGCACCGCACTTATTCCCCGAAATTCACTATCAATTGCCTGTTTCAAAGAGCTGTTGGGTATGTACAAGAAGTTGGAGGCATCGCACGAGGCCTTGAAGGCGGAGCACAGAGCCGGAGTACGTATATTCTGCCAATATACAATCTCTGTCCGAGTATGCATAACGGATATAAGTTAACATATGTTTTTGTCCTCAGCCGGAGATAACGCCCAAGTGGAGCAGCTGTTGAAGCGCGTCTCCGAGCTACAAGGTAAAGATCTACCCACAATCCGAGTTTCGTGCACATTGAATGTCGGCTTTTGTAACATCCGTTCTGACTGAACAGATGAGAAGACTCGGCTAACCGAGCAACATCAGAAGGAGATCTCTCAGCTGCAGGCCGAGATCGCTGCGCAAGCCGAGGCGCATAAGACCGAGGTGAACCAACTCACCTCAGCCCTCTCTGCTCGAGAGGATGAGAAAACCCGTCTGGAAGACGAGGTCAAGAAGAGCAAGGAGGCCGCTGCCGCATTCGAGACTCGCGCGACAGTCGCCGAGCTGGAGGATGCCGAGAAGGCGGGCCTGATCGACGCTCTCCGGCGTGACATCATCAAAATCGACTCCATGCTAACAAGTAAGCTTAGCCTCTCCATTTAGTTACCTGTCTGATCAGTAGCGCTGTCATTCCGAGACTAATTAACTGTTCTCTGCTCCTGCCAGAATATTTTCCCTTATCCGTCGAGCATGCCCAAGCGACCGTGATAAAAGCTCACAAGAAAAGGGATCCAGCAGTGGCGGCGGGGGAACCATTTGAATGGGACTTGGAGGACTACCTGGTGAGCATTGCTTCCCGTGTAAAACCTCTCAAGTCCTTCAGCATCGACATGGTGGATGCATGCCTCCAGCTTTTCAAAGCTTTGTGGCCCGGTGAGGAGGTGCCTGTGGAGATCCCGGACTTGTCAAGGCGGTTGGCCGAGGGCCCGTCCCAGCTGGATGAGTGGCGGGAGTCTGCTGCACGCATCGGAGCCGACGAGGCTTTGTCGTTCGTACTCTCTTGGTACGACGGCATTAACCTCCATGTGCTCCAGACTATGCGCGCTGACTCCCGTTATCTCTCGGACCCAGAGCTGGTGGCTAAGCGCCGGGAAAGGGCTTATTCCTTCATACAGTATGCCGACGTGCATACGTTTGTAGAAGGCCCCCTCTCTGACGCCGATGCCGAGATGACGGATGGGGAGGAAGAAGCAGTAGACGAGGAAATCGCTGTGGAGTCGGCCTCCCCCCAGCCGAGTCCCGACACCAACAACCCGGCTGCCTCGTCATAGGGAGCATGAAAGAAATTGTAAAATAGTTAGATCCCCGGAATGCCGGGTGCAGATGTAACCGACATACTCCTATTTGTTAAGTACTAAATTCTCATTTTAATCAAGTCGTTTATTTTATCGTATTCCCGACCGAGTCCCCGAGTATCTTTTTCCTCTTAGTGAAATGTTTCAAATTTGGTTATTTTGCCTGCCTTGTCGGCGTTCGACGTATGAATCGCAAAGTCATAAAACCACCCTTTCGGAAAAAGATAACTCCGAGAACTTGCCCGGCAACAGAAGAATTAACATAAAATGCCAAGCTTAAATGAAACATATCTCGGATCGCCTCTTTGCTTATTTCCTTAGTCGTTTTTCGTGTGCACAGTTATCTTATACCCATTTCTAGCTTGCCATGAAGCCGGATTGCGGACAATAGCGAAGTCATAGAAGGGTGTTGTCAAGACCGACACAGTATTAGATCAACGTAAGATTACACAACCAAGCCATGCCGACATACAAAAAATAATTGCAGCAAATCATACAGAAGTCTCCGAGTTTCTTTTAAAAACTCGGCGGATAATTTCATTGTCTTAATTGAAATATTCGACATAAGGAAAAAACGATACAGATACTCATCTTTCAAGTATAGAACGGACGGAGCAAAGCTACATTCCATGGCCTCTTGGTCTCCTCGCCCGACCGGTCTATCCTGTTCGCCTTGGGGTCCTGAGCATCTATAAGATAGTAGGAATCGTTGTGGAGCGTTTTCCTCACGATGAAGGGTCCTTCCCATGGAGGTGACAATTTGTGCGTGCCGGTTGTGCATTGCACAAGCCGGAGGACAAGATCTCCTTCTCGGAATACTCGCGGGCTGACCTTTTGGCTATGATAACGCCTTAGGTTCTGTTGATAGATGGCCGACCGAGATAGAGCCAATTCCTGTGCTTCTTCGAGCAGGTCGACATCGTTTTCTCAGGCCTCTTTTACCCCGGCCTCCGTGTACATGGTTACTCGTGGAGAGTCATGTTCAATGTCGGCTGGTAAGACAGCTTCTGCCCCGTATACGAGGAAGAATGGCGTGTAGCCTGTAAAGCGATTAGGAGTTGTCCGAAGACTCCATAAGCCGGGAGTTCGTCCAACCAGCATCCCGGAGTGTGCTCCAGTGGTTCGATTAGCCGGGGTTTTATGCCGGCCAAGACCATACCATTTGCTCTTTCCACTTGCCCGCTGGACTGAGGATGCGCTACAGAGGCAACATCTAGTCGGATTTTCTTCTCGGCACAGAAGCGTGCGAGAGGCCCCTCTGCAAAGTTTGTCCCATTATCCGTGATAATACTGTGCGGGTATCCATATCTTAAGATGATATCTTTCAAAAACGATACCGCCGTTTTGCCATCACACTTCTTTATCGGCTTGACCTCAATCCACTTAGTGAACTTGTCGACCATGACCAGGATATGCGTCATGCCTCCTCGCGCTCGCTTAAATGGCCCTACCATGTCCAAACACCAGACGGCAAACGGCCAAGTGATTGGGATGGTTTTAAGCTCGGATGCCGGCATATGGATCTTGCTGGCATATCTCTGACATCCATTGCACTTCCTGACTATATCTTCTGCTTCCTGTAGTGCACTTCCGGAAAGCTTTGCCTACCAGCGTTCTTGAAGATGCGTGATGACCACATTCTCCCGGATGGATATCTCGGAGTATCTCCGGCCCTTCTCCTGGCTCAACGCATCATTGTAGGATGTTAGTGATACTCCTCTTGTAAAGCTCACAATTGATGATGGTGTACGCCTTTGCTCTTCTTTGGATCTGCCTTGCCGACACTTCCTCTTCCGGCAGACTCCCGTCTTTGAGGTAAGTCATTATCGGCTAAGCCCAAGCCGGCACAGAACGAATAGTGAAGATTGGCTCATCCGGCTCGTCTACCTCCATTGGCTCAACCGCCATTGCTTCCACCGAGTTCAGGCTCTCAGTTCCCGGGTTACCGGAACCGTTACTACTGTCAATGTCCATAGGCATAGCGGCCTCGGAACTTGCCGGGATGAATATGGACTCCGATTCTGGCGATGGCTTGATAGACGGCTTGCGCAGATGCTCCAGTGCTACTCCAGCCGGAATGGCCTGTTGTGTCGGCCGCTTCGTTTTCTGCCCGAGGTATGTGGTGGAACTCACACCCTTCGAAATGGCCACTGATCTTCTGAACATGAAACCGGTATAACGCCATGTTAGCATCCAATGCATCCCAGTTGCCGGAAGCTTGCTGGACGACTAGATTGGAATCGCCAAAGCATTGAATCCGGCGAACTCCTATCTCCTTTGCCATCTTCAGTCCATGCACTAGCGCTTCATACTCGACGACATTGTTGGACGTTGCGAAGTGAATCTGCAGTACATATTTGAGCTGGTCACGCTTAGGCGAGGTTAGAACTATGCCGGCACCCAACCTGCTTTTCATCTTGGAGCCGTCGAAGTGCATCTTCCAATAATTAGTCTCCGGGGGTGGCGGCTCATACTCCATCTCGGCCCAATCCACCAGAAAATCTGCCAAAGGTTGAGACTTCACGGCATCTCGCCAAAGCGTATAGGGTGCTAGTTCAACTGCCCATTTTGCTACCCGGCCGCTTGCGTCTTTGTTACTCATGATTTCTGAGACAGGCACGTCACAGACAATTCGGATCTGATGTGCATCAAAGTAATGCTTCAACTTCTTTGCCGACATATAAACACCGTAAGCCATCTTCTGATAATGGGGGTAGTTCTGCTTGGACAATGATAGCACCTCGCTCAAATAATATACCGGCCTTTGCACCAACTTGTCCTCCTCGACTCTCTCCACCACTATGACGGCACTAACAACCCGGTTGGTCGCTGCGATGTATAACAACATTGGCTCTTTCTCCATTGGAGAGGCCAATATCGGCGCCGTGGCTATCATTTTCTTCAGCTCCTAAAAAGCTAGGTCTGCCTGTGGCGTCCACACAAATTTGTCAATCTTCTTCATCAGCTGGTATAGGGGCATAGCCTTTTCGCCCAGCCGACTAAGGAAGCGACTTAGCGATGCTAGGCATCCTGTGAATTTTTGCACATCTTTAAGGCACTTTGGCAATTTAATTTTTTTCGATGGCGGCGATTTTTCCATGATTTGTTTCGATGCCCCGGCTTGATACTAGGAAATTGAGCAACTTTCCTGCCGGCACACCGAATGTGCACTTAGCCGGGTTCAGTTTCATTCGGAACCTTCTCAGATTCGCAAATGTTTTCCGGATATCATCCAGGAGCGTAGCGCTTTGCTTAGTTTTTATGACGACATCGTCGACATATACCTGCACATTCTTGCCGAGTTGATCGTGCAAGCATTTCTGCATGCATCTTTGATAGGTAGCCCCTGCATTTCTCAAGCCGAACGGCATAGTACGATAGCAATAAGCCCCGAACGAGGTGATAAATGATGTCTTTATTTGATCATCAGGGTTCAGTGGTATCTGATGAAAACCAGAGTGCGCATCCACAAAAGACAACAACTCACACCCGGCAGTAGAATCAACCACTTGATCGATCCGAGGTAACGGGAAAGGATCTTTAGGACACGCCTTGTTGAGGCTGGTGTAGTCGACACACATGCGCCACACCTTGGCGGCAGTTGGGTCGTCTTTCTTCTTCTCGATCATGACCGGGTTTGCCAGCCAGTCGGGATGTAGCACCTCCATGATGAAGCCGGCGGCTAGAAGCCGGGATAACTCCTCCGATATGACTTTCCTTCTGTCGTCAGTGAAGCGTCGAGGAGGCTGACTTCACCGGTCTCACGTCGGGTCTGACATGTAATGAGTGCTTAGCCAGCTCCCTCGGCACACCCGGCAGGTCTTGATTTGACCATGCGAAGATGTCCTGATGCTCACGGAGAAAGATGGTGAGCTCGCCTTCCTATTTCTCACTCAGGCCGGCACCAATGATGACGGTGCGGTCCGGGAACTCGCTGTCAATCTGAATCTTCATTATCTCTTTGGCCGCTTGGAAAGCCACACTTCCATGAGGATTCGTCATAGCCAGCAGGCCAGTTTGTGCCGCCTGAGCCATCGCCACAGCCTCCTGCAGCTTCTTCTTCTCGCCAACGATAACCAGTGACTCAGCCAGAGCCGATCTTGCTGCAGCGCATTCGATTGAACGCTTGTAGTTACCCGTGATGGTTATGGTTCCATTTGGTCCCGGCATCTTCATTTTGAGATAACCGATATGAGTAGTAGCCATGAAATTAGCAAGTGCCGGCCTGCCGAGCAATGCGTGGTACGGACTGTTGAGATCCACCACCTCGAACAATAAATTCTCAATCCGACAGTTCTCGCGGGTGCCGAATAAGACATCGACTCGGATCTTGCTGACAGGGGCACAAGACACTCCCGACACGACACCGTGAAAAGTTGTCCGGCTTGGCTCAAACATGTTGTCGGTAATGCCAAGTTTCAGCATCGTGTCCCGATATAGGATGTTTATGCTGCTCCCATTGTCGATGAGGACCCGAGTAAACTTCACATTTATGTCGGGCCCGATGAGCGTCAGATCAACCACCAAGGCATACCCACCGGGATTCGGCATAACCTTAGGGTGATCAGCTCGGTTACAGGTGATCTCCTGCTCCGACCAATACAAGAACTTCGGAACAGCCGACATCACCGCATTGACTTCCATTTCACGCATGCGCTGACTCTGCTTGTCAGTCGGCTCGGTGATGAAAATCATGTAGCTTTGGTGGTGCTCCTTGTACTCATTTCTCCCGGCGTAGCCTGGGATCTCCTGTTCTTCCACCTGATTGACAGCGTTACTTGCTTGAGGGTGTCCCTGAATCTGCGCATTTGTGCCTGTCAGCGGAGGAGGGGGAGGTAGCCGACTTGCCTCGCCCTTTTCGGCCCGTTGCATCCAACTACATTGCCGCGTCGTATGATTCGCCGGCTTGTTGGGATTAGTCATGTGAAAACGACAAGGCTGATCCAGCATCACTTCGAAGGTATATACTTCGGCTTATCTTGCCAGGGCTTCTTTTGCTCACCCTTCTTGACCCATTTCCGGTTTCCTGTCTTCTGACGCTGACTTGAGCCGGCATTAGGTTGATCCTGAATCACAGCGACACGGGCTAGCCCGTATCGGTAATCCGGCCTGTCATCTCTCCTCTTGTTGCGATGATCTTGATGATCGTTTCTCCGAAACGCCCCGACTGGGATGTATACCGGCTGCTCCCTTTGAGGTTCTACCGGCATTAGCAATGGCTGAGTCAGATCACCAAGCGCGTACATGCCGGCTATCCTGATCATCTCGGATAACGTGGCCGGCATCTCTCTTTGCAGCTTCTGCCACAGCATGCTGCCGTGCCGACATCCCTGTGCAAACCACGCTATGGCCGGCGACTCCACTATTCCTTCACAAGAATTGCGAAGGTTGTTCCATCTCGTCAGGTAATCCCGATCGGTCTCATTGTCTCTCTGCTTACACATGGACAACTGCTGAGGGCGATTCGGCCTCTTATAAGTGCTAGTGAAGTTGCTGACAAAGGCTTCCTCGAAGTCTATCCAGCAGTTGATGCTACCTTCCGGCAAATTGTTCAGCCAAATTCTTGCCGGTCCGATAAGCATCTGAGGTACGTAACGCACTGCCCATCTGCGGTTGCCGCCTTCCACACTTACCACCGTGACATAGTCCTCCAGCCAATCTTCCGGCTTAGTGCTGCCGTCATAGCTTCTCGTACCCCTGGGCAGCTGGAAACCCGGAATAGGTCTTTCCCTCATGATTCGGCTCGCAAAGCATCATGGTCCCGGAGGACCTTGCTCTTCCAGGAGCTCAGACAGGTATATTCGGTCAAGGCGATGCTGGGCATCCAGGGGTGACACCTGCCTGTTGCCGACTCTGCCTCCGAGCGGGCCGAGGTTATCGCGTTCCCGCCTGATATAACCCTCGTCGGCCAAGACCGAGTATCCATCATCGTAACGGTCATGTCGGTGATCATCACCTCGATAGATTGGGTTTTGCCCGACACCCTGCTGTCTCGCAGCAGTATTGGGTGCCGGACCCCGAACTCGGTGTCCTTGATCATGCGAGTAGCGCTCCTGCTGATCTCAGCGATTTCCGCCGGGACGCAAACCACTCTGACTGTCATCGACCCTCCTGCCTATCTGTCTCTCGGCAAAAGCTAGATTACAACGTTCAAGCTGTTTATCCCGGCCTGAGTTGACACTCTTGTCCCGTTTGCCACCAGGCGAGGTTGCTTGTTTGTCAACCCGGCCTCCAACGTCTGCAGCCGAGTGAATGACCTGCGATGCACCGGCTTTGCCGTGCATTCTCATGAATGCCTCATTCTGCTCGTTAGCCGCTTGGAGCAGCTCTTTCACGCGCAATTGCTGCTGACGAAGTGCCTCTCCCGTGAGATTCGGCAACTCCTCGGCTGCAGCCTCGGCAGCCCGAAGGTTTTTTACAGGGGTATTGTATTTCGGCTTAAGTGCCGAGGCGAAACTTGCCGACACAGCTGGCACAACTCTGCCATCTCTTGTCATCTCGGCATTCAAATTCTTGCCACGGTTACGCACCTCCCCAATTCTGCTAGGGTTAGTAAACGCAGTAGAACTAAGACCATGAGCTTTGTTATACTCATGAAGCGAAATCTCGAACTGCTGCCGGGCGTTGGCGATGTCGACGGCCTCCTTCAACAGCTTCTTGCTCTCCAGCTCCAACTCCGCCTGCAGCTGAGCCAGGTTAACGTTGGACGCAACCGGCGTAGTCAGCCGCTCGATGGAGGCCTTTATCTGAGTCGGCTTCGACGGCAAGGCCGACATGCCGGCCTGAGCAGCGATGTTCTCTGGCTTCTCCAAGGGGAGCTTTGCCGTTCTTCCAGACCTGGTTTGGGCCGCGCCGCCTCCTGCGGCGTCCTTCCCCGTGTCGGCGTCGTGCGCAGTCACCATGACCTCCACACGGTCAGCGGGGCAGTCGGCGTGCCGGCCACGAACCGCGCGGACGGCGGGTGGATCGTCGGCCATCACCACCTGCTCTGGGTACCTGCAAGGATGGTCAGTGGCGACGTAGACCTCGTGCATGCCGAAATCGATGAAGCGGCCGGCACAAGGGAGCGGCGCACCATGGAAGCAGCCCGCGTTGTTGTCGATGAAGCCCAGAGAGCCGAATTTCTGGACTAAACCGGAGACCACACGCTCTCCGGTGGCGAGGAAGCTTCCCGTCCGGATGAAAACTCCAGCCAGAGCCGCTGCATGCCCCACGGTGGGCGCCAACCGTCGTGGTGGTGTCACGGCAGATGTCATAGGATGGCTTAACTTGGGGCCGATGGAAGATGGTGGATCCGGAGGAGATAGGACGTGAAGAAGAACACGCACAAAACACGCAAGAACACCCAAATCTACCTAGGTTCGGAGCCCTCTTGCCGAGGTAAGACTCCTACTCCTGCCTTGCTGTATTAGCCGAGATAGAGCAGCTCTACAATGGCGCTACTTGAGCTGTATTCTTGGGGAAGAAGAAGAAGAAAAAGAAGAAGAAGAAGAAGAAGAAGGGAAAGAAAACCCTAGAACTGCTCAGCCCTCTCTTACCACGGGGGGTAGAGGTCTATTTATAGGCGCCACATGGTACACTGCCATGTGGGCCGAGTCCGACGTTGCTATCTACGGGCCCTGCCGGGCACGCGGCGTTGCTCCCTTTGGGTAGTACTATGGGGGACAAGACATGTCGTCGCACGGTGCTCCGACACTGGGGGCGTGCGGTCACGGCCCCCTTTTTAGGTTCGGCAGGGGCGTCGGGGTTCGCCCGGTGATCACCGACAGGCCGATGGGCCCTGCAGGGCGGGCAAAATGATGTACTAGAGGTGCGCGCTAATCAAAGAACACATGCACGCACGTTTTTACCCAGGTTCGGGTCACCCGGAGGTGTAAAACCCTACGTCCTGATTGTCTGAGCTAGTATTGGTTATGGATCAAGTGTTTACAAATGTCGAGCGGGGAGGCACACAACTCCCCCTCAGTGAGCTGGTGCCACGCTTGGACGCCACCTCCACCGCTAGGGGTCTAAAACCCTAGAGTAGGATTGGACAGCCATTGTTTGCTTGATTTGGACGGGTAACGCCCCTCCTGTCGGCTCATTTAGTGAGCCGTGCGCCTTACTCCTTGCCCCGGTGGGGCCACGCCCGCCACACGCCCGCGTGGCGCTGTTGACCTGCTCACTGGGCCCCACCCTTGAGGTGGGGGCTTGCGCCCGAGAACCCCCTGTCCCAGCAAGTCGCTCCCCGGGAAGCGCCCGGGAACCTCCCCCCGGGAAGCGGCTTCCCACGAGGTGCCCAGGCAGGAATATTCCCCGAAGCCCCGCTAGCCCTTCCGGGCTGGTAGCTTGCCGGTCTACTCGTAGCCGCTGCCCGGGATGAAACCTTTCCGGGAAACTCGGGGACGGGGCCCACGCGTCGCGCAGCGGTGGTACCCCGGGTGCCACTGGTGCGACAGTAGCCCTCGGGCGTGGGCCGGCATCACCTGTTCCCGGGTAAGTCTTCCCCAGGTCGGTTGCCGGGCTACGCCCTCAACCGACGTGTGGGCCCCGATTCGCCGTGGGCCCGCGTCCCTTCGCTGCCCCGTGTACAACGCCATTACAGACGGGGCAGTGGGCGCGTGATTTTCGCCCTAACTCCCCCCCTAAATAGGGAAGTTAAGGCCACTCCACGCATTACTCCTAATGATTAGGAGTTATCCTCGCGCACCCGTAGGGTACGAAACCGGCCGTTACCAAACGGCCGGGTGTTATAAGGCTCTTACTATTGCCAAAAGGGGAGAAACACTCTGCCCCCATTGCCTTCGTCTTCATCCCCTTTCACATCTCGCATCCCAGCGCCCCTGCTAGCCTTCGCCTTCGTTCCCCATGGCACCCCCCACAACCAGAAAGGGGAAGGAGGTCCAGGTCTCAAAGAAAGCCGCGGCCAGCAAGAGCGAGGCGGCAACCAAGGCGGCCGCCGCCAAGGATCAAAAGAGGCGGGAGATGCGGGCCACGCTCGCCTTCTACCGCCCCGGCTACAACGGCGAGGCGCTAGGGAAGGTCCGGCACGCTGTCGCCTCCAACTTCAACGAGCACGGGGAGACGCTGATCTTCCCGGCGGGCGTCGAGCACCAGGACAACGACTTCAGGGTGTTCGCGCGCTTCCTCCTCAGTGGCCTGGTGCCACCCTTCTCACTATTCCTCCACGCACTGATGGAGTCCTACCAGCTGCGGGTGGCGCAGCTTCACCCCACGTCGCTGTTCCTCTTTGCCACCTTCCAGTTCCTCTGCGAGGCGTTCGTGGGGGTGATGCCGTCGGTGGGGCTCTTCCGCCACTACTTCTACCCCCGCATTGACAACGCGAAGGCGATGTCGTCGGGGGTGGTGTTACGCGCCCGTGACCAGATGAAGTCCGAGTTCATCGTCCGGTCGGGGAAGAAAATCGAAAAGGAGTGACGGAGCGATTGGTGTTGGGTCCGAGTGGAGGACCCCCAAGAGTTCATCCAGCTGCCCACGGAGCTGCCGCAACCCCAAAACGGCTGGCAGGACAGGTATCACCGCGACGCCGACCTCCTCCCCATCGTGGAGAAGATCAAGGTGCTGCGGCTAGCGGGGCTCACTAACATGGACGTGGCGCGCACCTTCGTCCACCGGCGTATAGCTCCGCTGCAACTGCGCTCCCGGCCCGCGTGGATGCGACAAGACAACTTTACTTTTACTGTTTGCCGACAGCATGTACAGCTATCCTCTGCCGGCCTCGTCAGGGAATCTCCTTTCGGTGCTTCCAGCGCGTGGTCACCTGACACCGTGGTGCAGGCGCTGACCGCTTTTCCGGGGTGATGATGGCTTCGCTTTAATCCGCACCGCTTGGTCAGGATAAGACCGCTGAGGGATCCCGGCTCCTGCCGGGGTTCCCGTAGTCATCTTGATCCTGCAAGCTTTACGAAATATAACAGTCGTGCCGGCATACACTGGGCATGCCGGTTTAGCCGACTTAGCGTTAGTCACACTCGGAGATGCCGGCATGTTTATCTAAGCCGGCCTAACCTCCGTTATCTCGGCTAGAACTGTCTCTGTTAACTCGGCTAGAGTTGTGTCGACGTGACCCTACCCGATTGCGGTGACTCCCCTTAGAGTAGGTCCAGCAATAGCTCCTAAACCGAGTCCCTAAATTGGAAAAAAAGAGAGAGAGAAAGAGAGAGAGAGAGAGAGAGAGAGAGAGAGAGAGAGCACGATCGGGAGCGATGGCGAAGAGGCAACGGTGGAGCAGCGCTAGGGTTAGCTAGGTCGCCATGTTTGGGAGAGGAGAGGAAAGGGAATTGTGAGGGACTACGACTTGCGGGATTTCCTTTTATGCTCATGGTACGGTAGTCTAGTGTCATTTTGTGAGTAAATTCCTTCAACTCCACGCACAAGAGAAACTAGGACCGGCATTTCCTTCAATCACGTTGTTCGACTTTGCTCATAGAACCTTACCTTCAAACCATAGAGACATGAGGATGGAGAAGTGCACATTAAGGAAAGATGCCGTCATGATATTGGTGTAACCTAGTATACATGGACGCCATGTCATGGAGTCTATATGGATCCAGCCCATGATGACGCGTATGTGAAGGATAATCGGGTAATTGCACTCTGCGTGTCATTGCGTTCAATTCGTTCATTCATCTTCGGCATGTCGAAACACCGTCACTAATATAAACTAAGTTGCTGATTGCGGTGACTCCCCTTAGAGTAGGTCCAGCAATAGCTCCTAAACCGAGTCCCTAAATTGGAAAAATAGGGGCTAGCCCCGAGAAATAGGGGATCAAACATTGCTTCTTGCTCCAGCATAGCCCAATTTCGCAGCTGCCAACTCAACAACATTCATCTCATTTGATCAAGATTCATCCAATTCGACTAATATCCATTCACAACGCAAAGCCAACGTGGTCTCGAATCAAAATCTGTAATAAAGTTGGTCACACGAGCGGATGCGGAAGCCAGGACGACGCCTAAGTGAAAAGTGAGGCCCAAAAGAGATCAATCAGGCCATCGATTAGGGAGGCCCACGTACGGGAAAAGCCCGCGTATCAGTATAACCTGGTACGGGGAGGAAGGAAGAGAATCCGCACCCTCCGCATCTGTGGCCCGTTTTGTAGTACAACAAGGGTATCTGGAGCGGGCTTATTATGATCGGCTTTGTTTTTGCGGGGATGTGGGCTTTGATCTTTTAAACCCGAACGCACGAACCACGAACGGACCGCAGGTCGATCTCGCAAAAACAAAAAAGGAGCGAACTAGCGAGCGGCGTTCCCCACATAACAACCCGCAGCGGCGCTCGCTTCGAGGGCCCAGCTCCGTGCGCGCGGCCGTCTAGCACCGCGCTAGGTCAGCCCAGCTAGGAGCCAGCCTAGCAGTGCGTCAACAAGCCCATCTCCAGAGTCCAGACTCCAGCCGCAGCCCTCCTGCTGTCCTGCATGCATGCTTGTGTTTTTCAAACTTGAGCTTTCACGTCAAAGACCACAATTACGGCATTACCTGTTAAAAAAGCCCATCGTTACACTATCCAGCTCATCTCATACATTCGTTAACCATTAGATACCAAATAAAAAACTTGCCGTCCTCTCAAAAAAAAACTTGTGAGTTTATCTACGCGCACCAAACTGTTTATATATGTCGTTTTAATCACTGCTGATGATCAATTTATCTACACCTCTTTAGATGTTCCTTGTCGGTTTATTACTACTCAAATATCAGTTTTTCGACGGCTATTTACTGGCTTATACACATGTGCTACTTGGCATGCATCTAATTGCCATTTTAATTGTATCTACGTGTGACGTGTCAAATAATTGTGCATACTTATCAAGTTAACTGTGTCTATTTGTCAGTATAAACAACTTTCGAAAAGAAGGATATACCCCCGGCCCCGTGCACAATATAAACATGTCAGATAGGAGCAAATTAATAAACTGGTAATTATGTGTAAATAGTGTGGCAATTGTGCGGTGACAAAAAAAATGACAACTAGGTAGGCAATTAGGACAAACAACATGACATCTAGGTACTGCGTGACATGACAACTAAGACCAAACAACATGGCAAGTAGAACCAACAACTCGGCAACTAAATAGCAAACGACATATAAACTACGACTCAACATCATAGCAACTAGGTAGTACACGACATCCCGACTACGACCCAACACATGGCAACTAGGATGAAACAACATGGCAACAATGCATACTTGCCATGTTACCCTTACCTAAATTTCAGGTTACCCGTCCCTAATTGACAGATTACCCATATATATACATACTTACCTAATTGTCAGGTTAGCCGTGTCTAATTGCCAGGTTAGTCGTGCATACTTTCCAGGTTAGCCGTGCATGATTGCATAGCCGTGCCTGATTGTCAGGTTAGCCGTGCATACTTGCCAGGTTAGGCATGCTTGATTGCTAGGTTAGACGTGCCTGATTGCAAATTACCCGTGCCTAATTGCTAGGTTAGTGCTGAATACTTCCCAGGTTAGGCGCACATACTTGCCAGGTCAGCCTTACATGCTTGCCGGATTATCCACACACACTTGCCAGGTTAATCGTACGTAATTGCCAGATTAGGCGTGCGCATTTGTGAGGTTAGCTCTATATACTTTCCGGGTTATGCCTGCATACTTGCCGGCGCACACACTTGTAAGGTTAACTGTACCTGTTTAAACCATGACTACTTACCGAATTCTTCGTCCCTACTTGTCAGATTATTCACACCCACTTGCCGGATTAGTCACATATGTTTTCAAGTTTAACCATGACTACTTATGCGCATCTTGCTGGATTATTTACACCCACTTGCGGATTATCCACATGTACTTGACAGGTTAATTGTATCTACTTGCTAGTTTAACCATGACTACTTGTCGGATTATCCACACCCACTTATCAGGTTAATTCTGTGTGTTTGTCGGTTTATCCATGTGCACTTGCCTCTTGCTTATACATGCACTCTAATCAGATTTTTAACCTACAACAGCACATTTAATGGACCAAACTTGCAAGGATATTTAGTTGTGTACCTACTTGCTGGTTTAACCATGACTACTTGCTAAATTATCCATGCTCACTTACCGGATTATTTACACCTGCCTGTCAGATTAATTGGTTTAGCAATACATACTAACCAGATTATTAACCCACGGTTACTGGAATGGACTACACATACCACCTAGTGTATCATATATCTCAATAAAAATGCGATGTATATGCCTGAAGCATAGAGCTATGCTCATCTAGCACACAGACCAACCAGGAGCTTTCAGTTCACACTCACTCTATTCAGGTTGTGTTTGTTTGGACTGCAGTTTCAGCTGCAGATTCCAGAATCAGCTGTGGCTGGAAGGTTGGAGCAGTCTGATGCCTGTTTGTTTGTGCGGCTGGTCCAACTTCAGCTGCAACTGAAATGTGCTGAAATAATTTGAATGACCTTGTAGTTCTGTAAATTTGTTATTAATGATCGTACTGTTTTACATGTAAATTAGTTGTTTAAGAGTTGTTGCAGACGACAATAATTGGACACATCATATAATATAATATAAATAACAAGTAATGTGTTCTTTTGCGGAGCGGCTGCAATAATCATTAATGTGTACAATAATTGGTTTTTTTTCGCCTTAATCTTGTGGACAGTTGCAATAATCATTACTATGTTCAATTCAAAGTATTTGTGTGTGCTGCCTTCTCTCGCAAAAACTGATAAGCATGACCATTATCTATGCATGTAGTCCAGTTGCAATCAACAGTTGTAATACGTCCAGAAGCAACACCTCGATAGATGAGCTATTGGCAAACTTTGCATTAGTTACTAATTGCAATCAAGCAGCAGAACAGACACGGAGACAAAGAATAGCGCAGAGAGAGCGGACAGAGCGTTGTGCAGCTACAGATGTTGAGCGGCGTCCTCAAAGTAGGAGGAGCAGGGAGCCGCGTCAGGGGTCGTCCATCGGAACAGCTCGGGCCGCCCGTCCAGGTCGGAGGAGGGCTGCGGCGCAGGCTGGAGGAGATCGACGCCGGCGGTTCCAGCCAGAGGAGGGCACCGCAGATTGAAGCAGGCTGAGCCGAGGACGCCCCCGGTTCCGGCCAGAGGAGGGCCCCCAGTTCTGGCCGCGCGAGAACGCCCTGACGCAGGAACTTGCCGTGCTCGGGTGGGGTTTCTGGTTTGGGGGCGTCGCCGGAGATCTGGAGGTCTGCGGCAGCAGGTCCAACAACGGGGAAGGTGGGGGGTGGTGGAGGCGGGTGGGTCGCGGCAGCAGGAGGGTGAAGGCATAAGTTCCGGCAGATGAGGAGGGTCGCCGGAGAACTGCCCCGCCGGGGCGACGGCAGGTGTGGGATCGCGACGGGGACGGGGAGAACGGCTGTTGCTCGGGAGGAAGGAGACGGGGAATAGAATGAACCAGTAAGAGCATTTTGTGTGTATTATGAACTTTGGTGGGAGGGTAAACCAGTAAAAAAGTTGTTTGGAGCGGCAGCAGCTGGAAGAAGCTTCAGTTTCGCAGCTTCTCGGTCGTAGTGTATTTCTAAGGAGCGTTCCAAAGGAGCCGCTACAAGAAGTTGGTGTGAAATCTGATGTTTGTTTGGGCTTCAGTTTCTAGAGCCCAGAAGCTATTGGAGCTGCTCCTTGAAGCCCAAACAAACACACCCTCAATCGATCAACGGACGGTGATAGATAACGACTCGCTAGCATGATGAGCTACAAAACAAATCAGGAAACAATCAGCCAACCTACCATTGCGTCACTCCATGTGTCTCCTTCGACCGCTGACCAGATCCGCCATAGCTGCTGCACGCAGGCAGCTTCTGTCCCGAACGCGCAGCCGCTGCAGCACGATCCATCGCCGCCCCTTGTCCTTGTCCTTATCCTTGGCACAGCCGCTACGAGCTCTTCATCCTCACCACCGGCCAGGCCCCCTCCACCCATCCGTCCTTCTGACTGCCTTTGCCGCCCCGGGGATCCGAAGACCTGCCCGGCGCCACCCCGCTCGCGCCCACCCGCCGGCGTCGCCCCGCCACAGCCCAGCCCAGCGCCGCCCCGCCACAGCCCAGCCCAGCGCCGCCCCGCCGCTACCCCGCCGCCGCCGTCCATGGCCTTGGCCGTCGCTGCGAGGATCCTGGTTTGGTGGCTCGGGAGAAGAGAAACCGGGGAGGTGGGAGGTCTCGGTGGGGAAGAAATGAGCCTACGAGGAGATAAGAGGGAGAGAGATGAAAGAAAAAAGAAAATAGAGTAGGGAGTCCGATCGGACGGTGCGAAAAGCCGCCGCTAGCTAAGACATGTCTGGACACGTGCCCCACTTAGAAAGACCGGAAAAAAAACAAAAACAAAAACTGAAGTCCTGAACCTACCTTTAAGCTCATGGATCGGTTGAGAGGAGATCCGTGCAAATCCGTGCGTAGGCAGTATTACAGCAGAGCGTTCTCTCATCACCGTACAAGCCGGAGATATGCTGTACTGCCTCGCCGACGGGCGGCCTCGTGCGGGGGCTGACAGGTTGACGAAATACGGAGTATCCTATTGCACGGGCGGGTGCAATGGCCACACGACATGACAGCGCGATCGATCCACCACCAGCTCGTTGATTGGCCCTCAGTTTGAATAAAGCTTGTTGGGCAAAGATCTGGCCCTCTGACTCCACGATCATGCACCGGGAATAAAGAAACGTCCGAGGAAGCTGCGTACGAAGCTCACGCACGAGCCGCGGATCCAGGCAGTTGGCGCCGGACGTACGGTTGGGAAGTGCGTAGTATACCACCGGCTGCTCGTGTCGGCTGGGCAGGGGGCCGCGCCAACCTCCGGCCAGCCTGGCCTTGCTTCCCTCGGGAGTCCCGTTGCTTCCTCCGAGCGGTTCGACTTGCTGGGCGCAACGACGCAACACGACGAAACCCGCCGAACGGCCTCGTGCTGACCCGTGCGTGCAATTGCATGTGTGGACTCTTCTTTTCCTTTTTCAACGAGAGAGAGGCCGATGGATGGTTATAACGTTACGTACTCGTCCCACGGGAGCTAATGCAGTACTAGTAATATCGAGATATTTCTTGTTAGACTAAAAAAAAGAGATATTTCTTGTTCGTGCATAGAGAAATCTATAATCCGGGCAAGTGTGGCCACCTGCTTTCTCCTTTGCTGGATGTACTACCACAAACGGGTGCAACGATACGCGCTGTTCGTTTTTCTTTTCTTGTTCAGTGTAAAAAAAAAACGTGTGTTCTGATTTCTGAACTCCAACGGCGGAACGGCAAACTCCTCCATCCACGTACACCTGCCAAAGCTAGCTAGCTAGCAAAACGACACGGTTCAAATTTCGAACCGACGATAGAGTAACCAGGTTCAAAATCACTGACTGAACGGTCCCACCCGCAAAAAGGGCCCCACATGGCATGCAGCAGAGGAAAACGACAAGCGCCCCCGGATCGTTGCGGTGGGGGGCGGTGCTCGGGGACTCGTGCGGCCAGGTGGCGCCAGCTGTATCCAGTCCGCCTTGCCGTTACCGTTGCCGGTCGGTCACATCACCGGCCTCCTATCTCTTCTCAGTTCTCACCCCCTATAAAATCCCCTCCTCCTCCCCATCCCCTTCCTCCAGCCAAATCCCCATTGCACACACACACAACACAGAGAGCAATCGCCACCCATTGCCATCATCTCTCTCGAGTTTCTGCAGTTCAGAGTATCCGATTAGTGATGGGGGATCAGGTGGGGGAGAGGACGAGGGGCCCGTGGAGCCCAGAGGAGGACGAGACCCTGCGGGCGATGGTGGGCGTGCACGGGGCGAGGAACTGGACGGCCATCGGCCGCGGCGTGCCGGGCCGGTCCGGGAAGTCGTGCCGCCTGCGGTGGTGCAACCAGCTCTCCCCGCGCGTCGAGCGCCGCGCCTTCACCGCCGATGAGGACGCCGCCATCGTGGCGGCCCACGCGCGGATCGGCAACCGCTGGGCCGCCATCGCCAGGATCCTCGGGAATGGGCGCACCGACAACGCCGTCAAGAACCACTGGAACTGCTCCCTCAAGCGCCGGCTCCGAGCCGCTTCTGCCGGTGGGGAGGAGGATGAGCGGCGGGCGTGTAAGCGGGTCAGCGTCTCGCCGGAGAGCCCATCGGGGTCTGGATCCGGGTCCGGGTCTGGGTCGGAACGGAGCGACCTCAGCCATGGCGGCAGCGTGTTTGGGCGGCGGATGGTTTGCAGGCCGGTGGCGGCGGACTGCGCCATGAGCCGCTGCCGGAGGGACGAGGAGGAGGAGGACGACGGCCCGCTCACATCGCTCTCCCTCTCCCTCCCAGGCATGGCCCAGGACCAGGAGGGGTCCTTCTCCTTCTGCCACGAGAGCCAATTCCAACAGCCGCCTTCGCCTTCGCCGGCGCCGTACCCGTTCAGCGCCGAGTTCGCGGCGGCGATGCAGGAGATGATCCGCGGCGAGGTGCGGAGGTACATGGCCGGCTGCGACGACCTGCCGCCGCCGGAGTCGCGGGGATTCAGCAGCCGGTCGGGAGCAACAAATCCGATGGAATGGAGGAGGAATGGCTGGCTTAACTAATCGTAGGACAAGTACTAGCATTCTGCAGCTTGGATCGATATAGGATCTGACTGTATTCCTCTCTGTTGTTGATCGATTCCCCAGTTGCTGTTAAACTGAAACAGCAATGGCAGCAAACCAAAACAAAAATATGCAAATCAGTGGGCATGAAAGCTGGTTAAGCAAGCTCATGGCTTTGCTTCTTCTGTACAGGAAAGGAATGGGAAGAAATTCGCAATCTCAAGTTACAAGCCCATGGAATGTACTTATATAATGTTTATTTTTCTTGCGAGCAGCAAGTCTGTCCAAACGGATCTGAAGGGGAAAAAAAAAGACATCATCTTGAACTTGCACAACTGAAGCACAGCAAGGCAGAGAGATCTGAAGGTGCTGCAAGCTAGCTGCGATGCAAGGACTACCATGGTCCGGAACATCCACATTCAGATTCGACACACTTTGCCAATCAGTCGTTGATCACAGAACCATTTTATACTGAAACACTGATAGACAGCGAAGCAAGTACCAGTGCGATTTCGCAGCAACGATATCGACGTTGTGCGTAACGAAATTCGAACTGGTCTCTGTTCTGGCCGCTCTGAACCCTGAGATATACAGAAATTTAGACGTAGGCAGCTTGCAAGAATAAATTGCAAGTGATGTGTTTGGGCATCAATCGAGTGCTGCGGGTACAAGACGAGGAGTCCGACAAAGGATAAATTGCTTGTTACCTGGTTGAGCCTGGCCGAAGCGGCCCAAAAGCATCAGCAGCAAGCCAGAGAAGTTTCTGAACGTTTGGTATAAAGCCCAGAACGAGTATCAGGTCAACCCAAGGCGAGGCCTGTGTGCTTGTGTGGATGTATTTCAGCCCACTTCTTTTCGGCTTTCAGGGCATGGGCTTCTCTAACGAGCTGCTCTCCTCTAACTTTCTGGAGATGTGAAATTTTGTTAGGCTTTCGGATGAAATCCTAGCAAATTTGGAAGCCTAGCAAAAAATTTAATACGGCTTCTCCAGGAAGTTGGAAAAGAGTAGCTTCTCAGAGGTGGAAAAAACTAGAGAAACAGGGAAGGAAAACATAAATAAATGAAAGCTGTACTGACCTGTGTTGAAGGTGCTGAGAGATCCTGCGATGCCGGTCCTTCCAGATTTTCCAGGTCACCAACGGCAATGGTTGGAATTTGCACAACACACGGGTAGAATGGAGCAAGTTTTTATCGTGTGGGTCAACTTTTATTCCCTGTAAAGTTCCCCTTGCTAAGTTGTTTTATAAATATGTAAATTTGGAAAAAAAAATGTGGCTTCAGATGGAAACATACATATTTAAGAGATGACGTTTCTTAAAGAAGGGTATGTTCGTTTAGGCTCCTGCCAAACCTCCGCCACCCCTGCCTTTATGTGTCACCTTATCGCCTCCGCTCTTCATTTGTGCAACATCTCGTGACTACCTATGTTTACCGTCAAGCTATCTACTACTAGCATGTTGTCCTCCTTTTCTTTTTCTCGCCCTTTCTGGCATGTAACATCACATGTGTAATCCGACCTCCTTCCGAAGATGAAAGCGTCATCGGATTGCCACCGAGTCCGCCATCGCCACTTGTCTCGTAAACCACAACAACATCATTAGAGTCAGCATGCCTAATAACTCAACCCAAATAGGTGCCCCCCTCCGGGCGGCCCCCTCGCCCTTAGCCAAAGTCACAACATTCCCGCTCCACCCCCACTTGAACCATTTCCACTTCCGGCGTTCCTTTGTTTGTTGCTCTAAACACGTGGGGAGGAAAGTGTGAGGGAAATAACAATTAATCTCGTAAAGTCCGAGTTTCTTTCGGAAAGGTTAACCCCTGCAGTGCTCCGACTTTCTTTCGGAGACAAGGATGTCATGGGATTGAAGACTACAAGACTACATCAAAGGGGCAAAAATTAACACATCTTAACTCCTATAAAAGAGCCATTTGGTGGTGGCGGTACGTCACTGCATCTCTATCTTTTACAGGTGGGGCCTTTTTTACTGTGCCAACGCCCTCCCACGAGCCACGAGGTTCTCAACTGTACAGGGCGCCACACTCACGCGCAACCTTGGCATGAACCATTGCATAAACACTAATCTAAATTTTTCTCAACCAAGAATCGAAACCACAACGTGGATTGCATGAATAAAGCAAATAACCAAAGGTCACATTCTAATCGTTATAGATCTGAATTTCTTAGCCAAAACACGAAGAAAAAATCATGAACGCCGTCAAAATCTTGAACACTGCCGGAATAAAGGAGGAGATCGGGAAATCGGCCGCACGTCGAAGGCGGCGTTGCCCCTCGTCACCCGCCCCCCCCCCCCCCTCCCCGCACAAACGCGGAGGACGTTCGGGGTGACGAGGTTGGCGACGCGTCGCTGGATCTGGCTGTCGTCGGTGGGAAGCTCAAGGGAGGCAGTGTTGTTCGGCGGCTGTGGCGGGCGAAAGATGGAGGCGGCTGTGGCGGGCGAAAGATGGAGGCGGCGCTCGCCTGGGAAGGGGATGTAGCGGCGCTCGCCGCCGGGGAAGGAGAGCTCGCGAATCAAGGTAGGGATGGAGTGGGCTCCCAGCGAAAGGAGATGGAGGCGGTTCTAGCCGAAGGAAGCGCTCGCCAGGGGAGGGGAGGGAGGCGGCGCTCAGGTGAAAGATCGGTATGGTCGACTAGAGGGAGGGTGAATAGAAGACTAACAAATTTTAACTTTTCTTTTTTTTTAAAAGATACAAACACTTAATTCTAGGGCTTTCTAGATTCTCTAAAGTGAATGCAACCCTAGTATGAAGTGCAATAGCCGAAGCACTAGCCGAAGCAAAGTATAGGCAATGAAGTAAAGCAATTAAGTAAAGGACAAGTATGATACCACACGGGAAGACGAAGATTTCACCGGAGTTCCACCTATTGGGATCGGCGTACGTCTCCGTTTGGAGGAGTGCTCTACCACAAAGGGAGAGACGCCACGAAGGCTCACTCTATTCTCCAACTCACCACACCACAAAAGCGAAGTGAGTTCCACTAATGGCTTCCTTGAAGGCGAATGCCGAACCTTTACAAACAAGAATAAGGGCACGAATCCACAACTAAATTGGAGGCTCCTTCCAAATTCTCAAACACCTCCTCACAAGATTGGAGTGCTTGAAGAGATACCTTCCGTCTAGGGGTCCCAAAATCCCAAGAGTAACAAAATTCACCAAGAAAAACGAGGGGAATCAACTTTTGATTTGGTGAAACCCTAGATCGAGCTCTTCTCAACATTTCCTCAAAGTATTAGCTAGGGGGAAGCACTAGGGAGAGAGATCTCGAGATTTGAAGCTTTGGAGGTGAAGAACGCTTGCAGGAATGGAGTCACGAACCGTTGGGGACGAAGACCCTCTTTTATAGGATCCCTGATTTCCGCCCGTTATGTGCAATTTCGGCACAGGGCGGTACTACCGCTAGCTCAAGCGGTACTACCGCGAGCGGTAGTGCAGCCCCGGTACCATGCCGGTGCCGCTATATGTCAGTAGCGTTTTGCTACCTCATAGCACTGGTGCGGTACCGGGGCGGTACTACTGGCCTGGGATGACCGGTACTGCTGCCATGGATAGGAAAAATAGGTAGAACCCTTTGGTTCAAGAATAGGTTTTAGCTAATCTTCACCAGTGAGATTGAGGCTATCTGGTGGGTGCAATTTGGTGGTTGTGTGTACGTGAAATTGATTCACCCAAACCTTCCCAAATGGATTCTCTCTTTATAGTATGAATTTTCCTACGACTCAATATAAATAAAAAACCGTAAATCCTTCTACGCTTCTTTTTTGGGCAACGAACCGCTTTGCTTGATTCTATATAATTTCTGAAAACACTTAGCATACGGTTAGTCCACATATTAAATTATCATTAACATCAAAACTCATTAGGGATCGAAATGTTCTTTCATCAGGCGCTGGTTGCGGTGGGCGAGTGTGCGACGGGGAAGAAGAACTGTCGAGAAGAGAAAGCAGTCGGGTGTTTCTCGACTTGGCCTGGCTCGGGCCTCCTTTTTGCATCCGGTGGGCCAGGCTGAGAAGGTGATGCAGGCTTCCTCCTTACTCTCGTATAATTCTTTTTCTATCGTGCTTAAAAAAAGTTTATGCGCTATGTTGTACTACAAGCCATAACACGATTGAACATGTGAAAGCTGGTCCTTTGCAGTAAGAGAAGCAGGAGGATTCATTGTGTGTTCATCTTTTTGGATAGAGTTTTTATACTAAAAGTTGATCAATGATTTTAGGTTCAGATAATGCTGATTTTGTATTTGCTTTCCCTATATGCCACTTTAGTATTAATATAGAATCTTGTCTTTGTGATTGAACTAAACAAAATAGTGTGCTTGTGTTAGTTCAGCTTCTATAGTTCTTAGTTGGCAACAAACATACCATTGGTCCGTCATATTTGAAAAATTTGAATCAGTTAATATGAAACGAAGGGAATAATATGTTTAGCAAATATCAAACAACAATTTTATGGTTCCATACAACTTAAAGTGGTTCCGTAACAGCGCACGGACAACTTACTAGTTATGATTAAGATTTGCTCTAAAGATAGCCATGCATGCTTATCCGAGTCTCCAGATATAATCAGGATTTATTCATAACCCTAATAATAGTAAGAAGAAAAATCTCGAGAGACTCTTTTCACTAGAAGTGCGTAGACTGTTCTAGAAGAAAAGAAGAGGTCACACCGAAGAAAGACCACCACAAGTAATCCTGTCTGTCCCCTTCCTCCTCAAGAAAACCCCAGACAGCCTCCGACGATTTCCGAGCACCTCCAGTCGACGCCCCCGGTCTCCTCCTCCTCCGCAGGCCAACGCTGCCGCCGGCTCGCCTCCCTCACCGGCCAGAGCTCACGCGGCGTCCCCGTTCGTCCCTTCCCTGCCCACCCCTCGACCCACTCCTCCGGCGCGGGGATCGAGCTCCGGCGCGGCGTTGGGAGCCAGATCCTCGACCTCCAGAACGATTAGGTTAGATTTCCGTTCGCCGAATTTCGCGTTCGGGCTAGGGGAAGCATATGGGGCACGGGTTTTTGTTGCTGTGAGAGGCGGAACTTGTAACCTAGGCAAACTCCGAGCACACGAAAGCTGCAGTTTATATGATGACACCTGAATGATTTATCCGTTTTTTCTGTGTATATGCAGGATGGCTGATGATGCTGCACCTAGTGGTTCGACCGTGAAGGCTGGCGGTGATGATCCAGAACCTACTATCGAGATCAACATCAAGACCCTGGACTCGCAAGTGCACAAGCTCCGTGTTCAGAAGAATGTAATTATGCTCTAGCTCTTGATTTTTCAGGGTTTTGTCGTGTTGACTGCCCAACTACTTTCAAGTTGATAGCAATTATACAATAAAGAATGGCTCCCTGTTAATTCTCAATTCCTGTATTTAGAATCATGAGGATCGATAACAGTGTGTGCAATGTTTTTTATGACCTAATCGCCAAATGTTCTCAGGAGACAGTTTTGAACCTGAAAGAGAAGATAGTGGATGCAGCCGGGATTCCTGTGGACCAGCAAAGGTTGATTTTTAGGGGAAGAGTCTTAAAGGATGATCACCTCTTGTCAGAATACCGTATCCTTTTGTTCGTGCATTTCTGTCAAGGCTACAAAGTGTATCTTTACATCTGTACCTCAGTTATTACCTTGATGAGCAAAGTGTATCTTTACATCTATACCTCAGTTAATTACCTTGATGAGTCATGTTGATTTTTTTTCTGGGCTAGTGTCACATTGAAGTTGTTAAGCTTTGATTGCCAGAAATATGGATGAGAGCCTCAAAATCATTGTAAGCATTGGTATACATTCAATAAGTTGAGGTTGTTCATGAATCGCTAGTTAGTGCTGGGACACTAGGTTTTATTGAAGACTAGCTAAATGCACGTGCGTTGCTAGGGAATTAAAAGTATACATTTCATGCATGAGTTGTTTTAAATATTTATGTGCTCATATTTTCCAACTTTATGCTAAATAAGAATTCTCTCAAAAAATTTATCTGATTTTTTTAATCTCAAAAGTATAGATATATATATATATATATATATATATATATATATATATATATATATATCATATGGAATAGGTGGCAATCAAGTAATTTTCTAACAAGCTAGGGAGTAGTCTCAATAGGGTGAATTGACGACCACCAACTCGAACCTTTATAAGTGTAAAGATTACATGGCATGATATGAGGTTGCCAGTGATTATTGGTTTCCATCACTCCACTTCTGATTTGCCATTCTAAAGATTTGCTTTTCTTTTGGTTTCTCATACGTATACCTGTTTGTCCAATATTTTAATGGACACTTTAAATTCTCTTTCCTGCCATATTTATGTGCGGATTGTATTGATTGCTCATGGTCAACTCTGTTATCGATATCCTTTACAATCCAAAGATTTGGAAGATGGATATACATTGCATTTAGTTGCTCGACGTACTGCTGAGGGCCAACATTCTTCTGGCACATCTGAAGAAGGCACCCATGGTAATGGTAAGTCTGGCATGCCATTGCTTTGTCGACTACAATATCAGTCCTGACTGCAACAGATATTTGTATATGCTGTCATCATTTATTATGCCTACATAGCGCCTTGCCATCCATCGGTGTTATAGGACCTCAAATTATGCTTGCATTTATAGTTTTGTGCTTTCAAATGTCAGGTTTTGCTATTCAGAGACACAAATAGCAGTTCCATGACAGTAGGTATTTAATCCCGGGAGGTCAGGAATTAGTTCTTGATAGTTGTGGACGAAAATGGCCATTGGAGCTTTTCAGGCTACTAAAAATGATGAAGATATTAATCCTCTGATTTTTTGTTTTACTTTAGGGCCTGTGTGGAAGAGGGGTATTTCTTGGTAAAGTTTTGGTATTTGGTTTAAATTTGACTTGAATACCAAAACTTAGCAAGAAATGCCATTCTTCCAGACAGAACTGTAGACACCATTGCTTTACTGTTTTCATGTTAACATTGGTGGAAGCCAAGTTCTTTGTTAGTTTATACAGAGGCTTTTGCAGAATGTTTCTGCGACGAGAGTATTTTTCTGGAACTTTGCTCATTTCAGATGTTATGGATTGCTGCCGAAACCAACTGTTTCCTCATTATCTTAGTATATGATTGGTTATAAATGGATATCTTCCCCAAAAAAAGCAAGATAACAATATGATGAGTCTGGGCCTTATGAACCTTTTACATTTTTTTTGTCATTGGTGCAGTTAATGTTGCTGCGAATGGAGGAATGCTAGGAGATATGTCCAGGGTATGCTTCTACCATTGCTTTATGTTGATTATGTCTTAGAAAATCAGCCATTCCGCCACATTATAGCAATTATTGAACGTTGATTCTTTTTTTTATTTGAGTTGTTTATTTATTTGTTTATCTATTCTCTTCTAGGAATTTATAGATGATTTGCTTTCTGAAGGGACAATAGGTGACCTTGCTAGGGTATATGACATGTTCTAGTGTCCTGTATATCTTTCATAACTGATAAGTGATTGTTTTACGCACCTATTGGTCTAATCTACTTCCTTCTGTTATGTTCAGACTGTTCGGGATATTCTTGGCTCGTTAGGTCTTGAGATGCCTGGTGGTGTGGTGAATGGTGCATTCTCGGTAATGAGGTTTCTTCTATGGGCCTGTTTATGGTTCCTGAGATATATCAATATTTTACTTACCTGTTTTTTGCTTTATCAGGTGCCATTAACCACTGCACCAGAAGGGGCCAGTAATGTTGGAAGAACTCAGCCAGGGAACCCAGCACAACCTGGTTTCTCAATCCATGTGTCACAGCTTCAACCAGGAGGGGCTATTCCTCGGAACATGGTAATATATCGTTCTTTAGTTTTCTTCCTCTGTTTTTCCATCTGTATTTTGTTCCTTAATTCTACCATTGATGACAGGTTATTCCTGATTCCATGGCAACAATTGTGGAGTACATCAATCGCATGGACCTACTATTGCAGAACAATGGTATGTCTTTTTGCAGCCCGTTATTTGTTGCTGGTCAATAATCCTGTTATACGTGACATTCTATTTTGATGATAAAAATGAAGGTGTTCCTTCTGTGGAGTCAATTGCTCGGCCACCAAGTTCAGAGGATGCTTATTTAAACGGAAGATTTCCAAGTCCCGACGTGCTGGTTTCAGTCATTGAGAGAACCCAGCAACTTCTTGGTGGCAGTGCTTCTTCTGCTCTTTCTGTATGTTATTTTTCTAACCTGTAGTTGTATTCTACATTGCAATAGTTCACCTTCAACAGTGATATTAAATTTCGTAATGATTTTTCCTTCTATTGTAGTCTCCTAGTCAATGTTCTGTAAACAAGAATGTGTTGCTATTTTAGTACTTTTTTGGCTGTTTATTTTTTAGCGGTATGGAAACTAAATGAACTGAACATTTAAGTTTGCCCTTTGTCCACCCTCAAAACGCAACACTCAAAGGAAATATTTTCCTGGTGTTAGAACTTCATGGTTTGTTGGCAAATGATAATACGTTGACAGGATGCATCTTTTAGATTGTTATTTACTGTCAAATGATCTGTTATGAAAACTGAATGATAAGTGCAAACTTTTCTTTGGACTTCTTTGTGACCTCTGTTAACCCGATTTTCTGTTTCAGCATCTTGCACACCGTATTCAGAGAGATGCTGCCACTAGTGATACAGCTATACGAAGCCAGATCCAGAATGAATCGGCTCAGTTGGGAGCAGCAATGCAGCATCTGGGGGCTATGCTTTTGGAGCTTGGACGGACAATGATGATGCTTAGAATGGGGGCATCTCCTGTATGCATTTTTCTACCATGTTACATATCTGATTTCACAGTTTGGACTATTCTGAAGGTTTGTCGATTTTGCAGGATAATGCTTTTGTAAATGCTGGGTCTGCTATTTATATAAACCCTGCAGGACCAAATCCAATCATGGTTCAGGTGATATATTGAGATACTTCTTCATGTTGTTGGTTTTCATGTGCTCTGCCACTCTAATAACAGTAACTCATTGTTTCTGCAGCCATCTTTCCAGAGTGCCCCTCATTTTGGAGTTTCCAGCATACCAGTTTTGAGTGGAGTTTCTGGTCAATTTGGTATTGTTGATCCTTCTCGAACATCTGGTGTCAATGTTTACGGTGGTAAGGCCACATCTCAGCCTTTTTAATTTCTTGTTTTGAGGGGAAAAAAGATATATAGGTGGGTTATTGGATGTTCAAACGACTTACTTATGGTGCATTCTCAATATACCCTCCCACTTGATGCTGAAAACAGGCTTACATTTTTTTTTTCTTATATAGTACTTCATGGTAATTTGTCCGAGGGTACAAATGTTAGGCGCCTCATAAATGGTGTCCCAATTATAAAGAAGTAGATTTGCTTTCTAAACCATTTGATTGACAGATATGCTGACAGTAACAACTGGTAATATTGTAATTATAGTGGCTTTCAGATATCATGAGTGTCCTTGATATATGGTATACTGTCTAGGTCCATACTCTGCTGCAGTGCATGTTTACTGTTCTGAGATGAGCCTCTTGGATGGCAAGTAGATATAATATTACAAGTCTCAGTTGTTGGGCAAGTTGACTTGTCGAATCCTTTTAAGCAACGGCGTCATTTTATATTACTTTTGGGTGGGATAGTACCCCCTCCTCCATCGTCATGTCTATATCCATCCCCTGTAACGATAATCTGGAACCGAGTTATACCAGTTCTGAAAAAAGCTATGTCTCACACGATCTTTAGTTTTGAAGTTCTAATGAGTGCTTATCATATTTTGATATCTCTGCACTCACTTGCATTTTATCCTGTATACTAGGTGCTTCTGCAACAAATGGCACGTCTGTTGGTTCAACCACTGCTTCCGCAACTACTGTTGATGGGGCCCGCCAAAATGTAGAAAGAACTCAAGGAGGAAACTCATCAGCTAACTCAACACCTGGATTGCCAACAAGAACAGTTGTTGCAGCTATTCCGGCACGGTCCTCAGCTGACGCTCCAAACCATGTCCTAGGTGTTATCCTTCCTGTTCAAGTGAGAAGTCAAGTAGCAGCGCCTAATCAGTCAACTGTTTCTCAAGGTTCCCAAGCTGCAGTGGGCAATGGATCTCAACCAAATGCAACATTTGTTGTTCCACAAGCTTCTTCAGGTGGTGTTGCTAACATTTCTTCTATAGTGGCACAGATAACTGCACAGGTAGCCAATGCAATGGCTGCAAACCAACCAGGCCAGGTCTCATCATCTGTGCAAAACGCAGCAGATCAGGGGGCTCACCCAACCACAAACAATGGAGATGGTACTGTGAGTTCTGAGGCATCAAGAAATATGCAACTCCAGAATGAGATCCTGAGTTCTCAGCAGGCAGAAACTCCACTGAATGTCCAATCTCATGTAACTGCCACAGGTAATTTTCTTTACTTGATGAAGTTCTTCCTCTAGAGAAAATTGTGCCGAATTGTTCACCATTCCTGTTTTGTTGCTGTTCCTCTAATTAGGTACATTGCAGTCAAATACATCTGATCCCAATTTATCTGCACAAGCTAGCAGCACTGCAAATGTTTTTTTCAGTGTCGATAGTACTCAAGAACAGTCACAAATGGAAGGTATCAATGTGGATAGCAGTAGGAGCTATTCTGAGGAATTGGCAGCAGCCTTAGCTGGACAGGACATCTTAGTAGAACATGCACGTGATATTCCTTTGAGCGCAGCAGCAGAAAATTCCGAGCTGAAGAACAAGCCCTCAGATGGAGTAACAGGAGAGTCTGTTAAACCTAGTGCAAGCGGCAGGTCTGAACCGCTAGGTCTTGGTGGAGGTCTTCAGCCTAAGGTATATTAAATAACGAGTTCAGTTTAGTCTTGTAGTTTCTACACTCAGATTGTTGTTGTCAAAGTTATTTGCAAGCAGTGGGCTTTGAGTCTGTTGTGGATAGCTGCAGTGTCGTTGATTATTTTAACCACTTGCAGAGGCGGAGCAAAATTTCAAAGCCATCTGGGACTAGCGGTGATTCTAGTGAACCCCTTAATACCTCTTCTGTCCCCAGAAGCCAAGAAGCTGTTTCGGCGGGTCAGCAGATTCTGCAAGCCCTTGCTTCAAGTAATGCTGATGTAAGGAATGGCAGTGTTGCGGATACTCGCCCTCCATCCTCGATGCCTCAGTTTGCTGGTGGAATGCCTCCGAGAAGACCAGGTGGTGAAGGACAGCTCGATATTGGCAGCATGTTATCTAGTGTTCTCAACAGTCCGGTTTTTGGCAATCTAATGTCAAATGTAGCAGCTCAAACAGGACTAGAATCGCCGGCTGATGTGCGGAACATAATGGAAGACTTGACACAGAACCCTGCAATGATGGATACTATAAGCAATATAGTGCAAAATGCAGATGGGCCACGAAGGGGCCAAGGCGGCGGCTTTGACTTATCTAGAATGATGCAGCAAATGATGCCAGTTGTATCACAAGTTCTTGGTGGAGCTGCAGCTCGTCCTGCTGGTACAGATGGTGGAGAGTCAGGACTGCAGCCTGGCAGAAGGGCTCAGGTAAGGCATCCTGTTTAATGAAAGAGCTGTCGTTGAGCCTGTTCTTCTCCTCCATAGCTTGGTTTGGAAAGAGATCTAGTGATGATGACTACTATAAAAGTTAGTATTTCAGTTCTGTTTGCTTACGTGAATATGACATATTTGGACCTACCAAATCTGCTTGACTCTGTTCACACTCTCTTCTGGTAGCTCATAAGAAGCATTTATATTTTGCTAATGTTGGTAGCCAGATTCTTTTGGTTAGTGTGCCTGCATGGTACAACGCCGCTCATGTTTTGTATTCCATGGACAGATTGATCTTCACCAAGCCCGTGAACGCATCGAGCAACATGAGTCCCCTGAGGATATCTTTGGTGCTGTCCTTGAAACAGCTGCTCAGGCCTATGGTGAAGACGAGACCATACAGGTCATGCTCGAAGAACTTGCCAGTGATCCAGAGCTTGCCGACGTACGTTTTCTACAACCTTTACTTATATATAAATAAGCCCCATTGCAGCAATAACATGAAACATATCATGTAGCTCTGTTGGTGTTAATCCTAACCTGTGGCTCTAAACAAATGCTCCCTTTCCCAGGACTACTTGAAGCTTCTGATCGAACAAGTTGGCGAGAGGGTACAGTCAGAATCCGAGACCGAGAAGCAGCCGTGAAGCGCGGCATGGGGAGTGATCCAGCAAGGGGGGGGACATAGATTACAGGAGACTCGGTTAACACTACGGTAAACCAGACCGTTCTCGCCGCTGCGCACTAACTTTTTGAACAAGGACATGCAGAGACCAGACAGCGTTGTTTGGGCATGGTGGTTTAACCTGAGAAACCGTTTGCGGATGTCGGAATCGGTTCGGGCATCGCGAATGTTATACTGGCAGATTTGGGTTTACTTTATGACTCCGGAGTTGAGCATCACCTTTTTTTTATCTGTTATCTATATGTACAGTCATATGCCGGTTGAATTCGTTATATTTATCTGCCAATTTGAATTCTGGGGATGTGATTCTTGTTTCATGCATGCGCCTTTCATTCAGTTTTTCAAAATGAGGATGGCTTGGTTTTTTCCACACGTAACGTCACTTGGAGGCTTACAGCTTTAGCTATAGCCTTTGTTCGACAGTTAAAAAACAACTACTACTACCTCACTTAGACAAGCATACCTTTTGTTGCTGGATTGGTTACGTTGTTAGGCAGCTGCATATATCAGTTGCAGTTTTTTTTAGGGAAATTACAGTAGACCATAAGGCCTGGCATTTTATTGATGAAATGAAAATTTGTGTACAAATGGAATATCAGCTGCAGTTTGTACTTTGTAAATTGTAGTCCAACTGTCCAAGAGCATCGTCTGTCTTCATCCTTTACAAAAATGTTGGCATGAAGCTAGCGTAGCTCGTCTCATTGCTCAATGGTCAGCTAGCTAGCAAGGAAAGGGTAATCGGTGTACCCGACGGCGGGGTCGCCGCCGCCGTAGAAGGTGGCCTTATCACAGTCGTTGAGCGGCGCGTCGAGCTCGAACCGGCGCGGGAGATCGGGGTTAGCAAGGAAGAGCCTCCCGAAGGCCACGAGGTCGGCGTACCCTTCTCCCACGGCGCGGTCCCCTTCCTCCCGCCTGTACCCGCCGCTGGCGATGAAGGTGCCCCCGAACGCCTCCCGGAACGGCGCCAGCCTCCGCGAGAGCCCCAGCCGCCGCCCGGCCACCCGCGGCTCGATCATGTGGCAGTATAGCACGCCGTAGCCATTGAGGCGTTCCACAATTTCGAGCGCTAGGTCTTCTTCTTCCTCGGCGCCGGCGCCGGCGGCGGCTAGGTCGCCGGAGGTGGAGGAGGAGAATTGGTCCAGGCGGATCCCCACGCGGTGGGCCCCGACCTCGCCGACCACGGCGGAGATCACCTCCGTCGCGAACCGGATCCGGCTCCGGCTGCTCTCGATTCCGCCGCCGCCGGTCTCGTCGTCGTCTTCGGCGCCGGCGTTGGAGGAGGAGACGAAGTAGGCGTTGGCGCCGAGGATCTCGACGCCGTCGAACCCCGCGTCGACGGCGTTCCTGGCGGCGGCCCTGAAGCACTCCACGACTCCGGGCGCGTCCACCGCCGCCACCCGCCTCGGCGACGACAGCTCCTCGCGGCGGCCGTCGAAGCTCATCTGCGGGCTCACCTGCTGCATGATCTTCTCCTCCTGGCGGCGGCGGCGGGGGACGTGCCAGAGCTGGCAGAAGAAGACGGCGCCCTTGGCGTGCACGGCGTCGACGACGGGCCGCCACGAGTCCACGTGCTCCGGGGCCCAGATCCCCGGCACGTCCCCGAAGTACTCCCGCGCCGCCGCTGTATCAGAGACGAGCGTGGCCTCGGAGATGAGGAACCCGCCGGCGGTGGCGCGCTGCGAGTAGTACACGGCGGCGTGCTGCGGCTGCGGCACGCCGCCGGGCGAGCGCTGCCGCGTCAGCGGCGCCAGCACCACCCTGTGGGATAGCTCGAACTCGCCCATCTTGTACGGCGTCAGCAAAGGGATGCTCGTCTTCATCCTCCTGCAGACTAGCTAGCAAGCTCTTGAGAGTTCTCAGCAATGGCGGCTAGCCTGCAGTGAGTGATAATTAGTTTGCAGGAACCGGCTGAGAACTGGTAACTAGGAAAGGAAATGTGCTCTCTATTTAATGTAACACGCATGATAAGGTGTTGATTAAAACTATATAAAAGGGTGAAATGCATCGCGCATGCTATATTACTAACAAGTTGCTGTTTTTTTGAGGACGCCTAACAAGTTGCTGTCGGTCAGTCTCATCTTTCTTTCTTTCTCTAGACTGAACTCTCAGCCTTGTCATGGTCAGGTGCAGCGATAACCACGACCCGATATGTGATGTGACAAGCAATCCAATTATAGAGTATTGCATATGAAAACTTCTCTACAAAAGGAGTAGTATATCCGAAATATAGCTTGGAACTATGTTTCGCATGCAGCAGACACTGCTCTTTCTGAATTTCCTCCGGCAGGAAACCAAAATCCCCGACAGAAACTTGGATTATCTTCAAAAAGGATAAAGTCTTGATCGTGGGCCCATTACAGCCCAACAACCACCATAGCCACCCACAAGCAAACACTAAAGTCTTGACTGTGGCCCGGTTAGGCCCAATAATCACCGACAGCGCCAACAAATATCAAGTCTTGACTGTGGACCATCGTTTTTTTTTTCGCTCAAAAAAAAATCAGGTCCAGCTTGCATAATATGACACGTACTATCCAATCTCAAAAGAAAAAAAATTTGTTACTATCCAAATCTGATTCAAGCTACTTGCAGAAGTAGTTTTTGTGTCCAATTATTTAAGCGTTGTAGTTGATGAAAAGATCCAATGAGTGGGACAGGAACAGTAAACAGTAAACACAAGGACCGCAAGAACATCTCCCGTGGCTCAATCGGCCACGTCGTCCGATTATTTTTTAAATGTTTTTTTAAAAAGGGTCTAATACACAATCTGATTTTTTTTAGTTAAATGAACAGGGGCCAAAACACCAACACTCTGATTTTGGCCCATCTCTTAATTGTTTGCCAAATCCGATTACGCTTGACACCCATGCCATTTATCTAATCTGCGGCGAGAAAATAAATGAAACGTACTAAAATCTTTCCCGAATTTTGGGTCCGGAAATTAATCATTCCTACCCTGACCGGACCGGACCTGGCCTGGCCTGGCTCGCTTGGCCGGCCGGGGTCAAGGCCACGTCGCCGTCCCGTCCAGCAACTTTCCTCTTCCTCTTCCGGCCGGACATCATCAATGGACACTGAGCCTCTCTTGCCCACCCACCATTGATTGGGCGACGTCTTTGACGAGCAAAACCACACAAGACTTTGACTTGCTCGTCTCTGCCGGGCGCCCCCTTTCTCTCCTCTCGCGCTCCCGCGTCATCTCGCCTTTAAGATCGTTGCCGCGTGCACCAACCATCCTCCTCTCTTAGCTTCTTCTTCCTCTTGCGCCGCACGCCTCCGCCATGGCTTATAGTAGTTCCTGCCGCGGAATCCTCCTCTTCCTCCTGGCCGCCGCGGTGCTCGTGGCCGGCGACGGCGGTGGGGTCGGGTTCGACCTCCACCACCGCTTCTCCCCCGTGGTGAAGCGGTGGGCGGAGTCCCGCGGCCGCCCCGCCGCCGCCGCCTGGTGGCCGGAGGGCTCCCCGGAGTACTACTCGGCGCTCTCCGCTCACGACCGCGCCCGCCGCGTGCTCGCCGGGGGCAAGGGCGAATCCCTCCTCTCCTTCGCCGACGGCAACTCCACCACCCGCCACGCCGGATCGTACGCTCCCCTGTTCCTTCTTCTTCCCCTGTTCTCCTCCTCTGCTCTGCTCTCTCACGCGCCATTAATTGATTCGATTGATCTCCTCGATTCCATCCATGGAAGATCGAATTGGAGCTAGAGAGAAGAAGATCGAGCTTTCGCTGAGGTGGATTTTGAATTTCGAATTCCAGGTTGCACTACGCGAAGGTGGCGTTGGGGACGCCGAACGCGACGTTCGTGGTGGCGCTGGACACTGGCAGCGACCTCTTCTGGGTGCCCTGCGACTGCAAGCGCTGCGCCCCCATAGCCAACACCTCCGAGCTCCTCAAGCCCTACAGCCCGCGGCAGTCGTCCACGAGCAAGCCGGTGACCTGCTCTCACTCCCTCTGCGACCGCCCCAACGCCTGCGGGAACGGCAATGGCAGCTGCCCGTACACCGTCAAGTACGTCTCCGCCAACACCTCGTCGTCCGGGGTGCTGGTGGAGGACGTGCTGTACATGACGCGGCAGAGCTCGAGCTCGAGGTCCGGCAATGGCGGAAACGTCGGGGAGGCGGTGGGGGCGAGAGTGGTGTTCGGGTGCGGGCAGGAGCAGACGGGGGCGTTCCTGGACGGCGCCGCCATGGAGGGGCTGCTGGGCCTGGGCATGGACAGGGTGTCGGTGCCGAGCTTGCTGGCCGCCGCCGGGCTCGTGGGATCCGACAGCTTCTCCATGTGCTTCAGCCCCGACGGCAACGGCCGCATCAACTTCGGCGAGCCCAGCGACGCCGGCGCCCAGAACGAGACCCCCTTCATCGTCAGCAAGACGCGGTACGACTCACGCCCGGGATCCGCGCTACTGCCAGTTTGACTACTGTTGACCGAGAAGTAGGGCCAGGCTGTCAGTCAGTCCGGTTTGACTGATACTTTTCTTAATTATATTTTTATTGCAATTTCTATTTTTCTAGCCCGACGTATAATATCAGCGTGACGGCGGTCAACGTGAAAGGGAAGGGGGCGATGGCGGCAGAGTTTGCCGCCGTTGTCGACTCCGGCACGTCCTTCACCTACCTCAACGACCCGGCCTACTCCTTGCTCGCCACAAGCGTCAGTGCTCTTTTCTGTACTGATGATTTATTACCATTCAGTTAATTTCCTGGGGAAAAACCTTTTAAGTAAAAAATTCTTATTTGTTGCATCTGTGGATCGTGTGTGTTGCAGTTCAACTCGCAGGTCCGGGAGAAGAGGGCGAACCTGAGCGCGTCGATCCCGTTCGAGTACTGCTACGCGCTGAGCCGGGGGCAGACGGAGGTGCTGATGCCGGAGGTGAGCCTGACGACGAGAGGCGGCGCCGTGTTCCCGGTGACACGTCCTTTCGTCATCGTCGCCGGCGAGACCACCGACGGGCAGGTCCACGCCGTCGGCTACTGCCTCGCCGTGTTCAAGAGCGACATCCCCATTGACATCATCGGCCGTACGTCTGGTCTTTTTCTGAATCATGGACCGTTAATTTGGCTTCTTCACAAAAAAAGAAAAAAGGCTCATGACCTGGACTGTAGCTGTACTGTACTGACTGACGAACATTCATGTGCAGAGAACTTCATGACCGGCTTGAAGGTCGTCTTCGACCGGCAGAGATCCGTCCTCGGCTGGACCAAGTTCGACTGTAAGAAAATCAATCAAGTTTCATCAAGCAAATTTGAAGAAGCAAACAACATTACTTTACTGAACTGAATATATAACTGCAGGTTACAAGAACATGAAGGTGGAAGATGACGGGAGCCCTGCGGCGGCGCCGGGCCCGATGCCGGTGACGCAGCTGAGGCCACGGCAGAGCGACACGCCGTTCCCCGGCGCCGTGCAGCCCCGCTCGGCGGCCGGCCATGCACTCTCTTCCTTCTCTCCGGCGATGCTGCTCGTCACTCTTGTAGCTGCCGCCGCGGCCGTGCTCTGAGGACTGATAATCGAGGATGCCGGTGGTCGGAGAACCAAATGGCGTAGATGTATACAGGTAGGCGCTAGCTCATCTTCAGAGAGAGATTTACAGGAGGATATAGATATAGAGAAAAAAAATTGGCTGATTCATGAGGATATTTTATACTGCTGCTCGGCTTTGGGATAAACTTTTTTTTTTCGTTTTCTGTGGGAAAGGCCGCGTCTGTATTGGTTCAGTGAAACAGGCCGTGGGGCCGAGCAAACCCAACGCAATGGCCCAAAACATTGTTAAACGGAGTAGGATGACGCATGAGCGGATACGATCATGTCACGTCAGGCTAACTAGACTTGCGGTAGAAGTTGTAATCCTAACCGAATTGTAAATCCTAGATTGTATGTGTCTACATATAAAGAGTACACGCCTACCCTTGAGAGCTACGGCGATTCAATCCAATCTACTGTTTTTACATGGTATCAGAGCCAATCCGCTCTTTGATCATCCATGGCTCCTTTCCTCGCAGCTCCAACCAACATCGCTCAAACCATCGGCGCTGCGATCACCGTCAAGCTCAACCAGGATAACTTCCTGTTATGGAGGGCTCAGGCTCTCCCTGCTCTCTACAGCCTCGATCTGTTTGGCTCTGTAGATGGGAGCAGCGCCGCGCCGTCAAAGAAGGTTCCAGCGTCCGAGGGAAGTTCAGAGACGGTGAACAACCTTGAGTATGCTGTGTGGTTCAAACCAGATCAACAGGTTTTGAGTGCTCTCCTTGCATCTCTGAACCCATCCGTGCTCGGCCATGTGATGCTGCTGAAGTCATCGGCGAGCGTATGGGATGTACTCACCCGGATGTTCTCGTCACGATCCAAGGCGAAGATCGTGCAACTCCGCACGAAGCTTGTGAAGTCGAAGAAAAGGGAGATGTCCCTTGCTGACTACTACAACCACGTGAAGAAAATTGCTGACACCATGGCAACAGTCGGCAATCCTCTGAGTGATTCAGAGATCATATCGTATATTCTTGCTGGGACCAGTGAGGATCATGAGAATTTCACCACGTCGATATCGGTGATAGCTTCGAAGGGTGACGATGATTTCACTCTCAACAACCTCTACGGGCACATGGTAGTGTACGAGGCACGCAACGGCGACCGCGTGTCCAATGGATCTCCTCAGTTCCAACACTTTGCCAACAATGCATCGCGTGGAGGAGGACGCGGTGGCTTTTCGGCGTGGCGGCGGAGGCCGTGGACGCGAGGACGGCGGCCGCAGCTATGGAGGAGGTCGGAACTACAACAATGGCGACGGCTATGGTGGGGGCGGCTATGGCGGTCGCCAAGGAGGCGACAACTCCGGGCGCGGCAATGGCCAAGGAGGAAGACGTGGACGCGGCGGCAAATCCACGTGCCAGATCTGTGGTGTCTATGGACACGATGCCCTCCACTGCTACTCTCGCTTCAACCACGCCATTCAACCAGAGACGTCGAATCGCGCCGCCAACTACTCCAACTCCAACGACACTTCTGAACCAACCTGGATCATGGACTCCGGGGAGACGGATCACATGACCAACGACATGGATCGTCTCCATGTACAAAAGAATTATGAAGGCCACGATCAGATCCAGGTGACCAATGGTACGCATATTCCTATTTTACATGTTGGTGAATCCTCTTTACCTGGTTCAAATCAATCTGTTCTACACCTGAAAAATGTCTTACACACTCCACACATTAGCAAAAGTCTCATGTCTGCAAATAAACTTGCTTTCGATAACAATTGTTTCGTTGAACTTCACCCCTTTTATTTCCTTATCAAGGACCGCATCACGAGGCAAATTCGTCTACACGGTAGGGCTCAAGGCGCCTTGTATCCAGTGTCACATCCACGCTCTCGTCAAGCACATCTCGCCACTCCATCCAAAGACTTGTGGCACCGGCGTCTTGGTCATCCCACGTCATCCATCGTTCAATCCATCATCTCCAACAATAAATTAGTTTCGTCGTCGAATAAAGAGCTAGTTGAGCATATTTGTGATGCGTGCCAACAAGCGAAAGTTCATCAACTCCCTTATGAGTTGTCAAATAGAGTCTCTACTATTCCCCTAGAGTTGGTCCACACGGATGTGTGGGGACCGGCGGTTAAATCCTCCGGTGGTTTTCGGTATTATGTAAGTTTTTTGGATGATTTTAGCAAGTTTTCGTGGGTTTATCTATTGAAACACAAGTCAGATGTTGAGCATGTCTTTTATCAATTCCAGAAACGTGTTGAACGATCTTTGGGTGTTAAATTTCTTTCCGTTCAGTCCGATTGGGGAGGGGAACATCAGAAATTACATCCCTATTTTCAAGATACCGGTATCACCCATCGCCTCTCCTGCCCCCACACCCACCAACAAAACGGTGCAATCGAGAGAAAGCACCGTCATCTTGTTGAAACCGTCCTTGTTCTTCTTGCTCAAGCTTGTGTTCCTCTTCGTTTTTGGGATGATGCTATCCTCACAGCTTGTTATCTCATTAACCGAATGCCTAGTCGTGTTATCCTCACAACGAGACACCCGTCACAAAATTGTTTAAAATACCTGTTCGGTACGAGGCTTTACGCGTTTTTGGGTGTGCCTGCTGGCCAAATCTTCGACCCTATAACAACCGAAAATTGTCTTTTCGGTCTACCCGGTGCGTGTTTCTTGGGTACAGTCCAGATCATCTTGGGTTCAAGTGCCTTGATCGGTCCACTGGCCGAATATATATCTCCCATGACGTAGTTTTTGATGAAACAATCTATCCATTCTCTGTTGACCACTCCCAAAATTCCCAACCCGCTGAAGATTTACTTCTTCCGAAACCAGCTAGAGATTCATCAACGTGTGCTGATACGGGCTGTGCTACTAATCTGGTTCCCAGTGATGCTGTTTCAGGTGCAGGCGATCATGTCGATCATACAATGCATGGCGAGCATGCTCCTCTTCACGTCGATCATGGGGCGCCGGCTCCCGCGGCCCAAGACGATGCAGTCTCAGACACGGCCTCGGAGCCTGCCTCGCCTCCGTATCCTCCCACACCGGCGTGTGGGCCGGCCCATGGTGCGGATCGTGACTCTCCCGCATCCTCTCCGTCTGCTGCCTCCTCACCATCGCCAAGTCCTGAACCTATACCTACACCTGCTCATCCTATGCGCACTAGGATGCAGAATAAGAAAGTTCGCCCGGTTCGCCTCTATGATGGGATCATCCGATATGACCCGTCCAAGCGAGCCTTTGCGGCTGAACCCACGTCTCATCATGATGCTTTGGCTATTCCTGCCTGGAAAACTGCTATGGATGCAGAGTTTGCTGCTCTCCGCCTCAACAACACCTGGCGTCTCGTGGAACCGCCTCGTGGTCATCATGTCGTCGGCTACAAGTGGGTATTCAAGGTCAAGTAGAAGTCTGATGGCACCATTGATCGTCACAAATCCCGTCTCGTCACGAAGGGCTTCACCCAGCGTGCTAGTATTGACTACACTGACACGTTCTCCCCGGTGGTTAAACCCACCACAGTTCGGTTGATCTTGTCCATCGCCGTTTCTCGCGGCTGGGCTCTTCGTCAAGTGGATGTTCAAAATGCCTTCCTCCACGGCGATATCCAGGAGGAGGTATACATGTCTCAACCGCCAGGATATGTTGGTCCAGATCATCCTCATCATGACTGTCGTTTGCAGAAATCACTTTACGGTCTTAAACAGGCGCCAAGAGCGTGGTATTCCAAGCTAAGTGTCAAGCTCCAGTCCATGGGTTTCAAGCCATCAAAAGCAGATACTTCCCTGTTCATTTTCCTTGACCCATGAGTCACCATCTATATGTTGATCTATGTGGATGATATCATCATAGCCGGTTCCTGTCAACGGACTGTAGAAAAGCTCTTGAAGCAGCTTCGTAACTCTTTCACTGTCAAGGATCTCGGGGAACTCTCCTACTTTCTCGGAATAGAAGTGACAAAGGGGTCCGATGGAATAGCCCTAACTCAGACCAAGTATGTTACCGATCTGCTTCAGAAAGTGAATATGCAGAATTGCAAGGGTAGTTCAACACCCATGTCGTCGTCCGACAAGCTCAGCAAGAATGCTGGCACTATACTCACTGAAGCAGAAGCCTTTGTCTACAGGAGCACGGTGGGAGCTTTGCAATACCTGTCCCTGACACCGCCAGACATTTCCTTCGCTGTAAACAAGGCATGCCAGTTCCTCTCTGCTCCCACAGATGTGCACTGGTCTGCAGTTAAAAGAGTGCTGCGATATGTGAAAGAAACTCTGAAGGTTGGACTCAGCATACGACGTTCCCAGTCCACAAAATTAAGCGTGTATACGGATGTAGATTGGGCTGGGTGCCCTGATGATCGCCGATCAAGTGGAGGCTACGCAGTGTTCTATGGACCCAATCTGATATCTTGGAGCTCTCGAAAACAACCTACTGTCAGTCGGTCGAGTACCGAAGCGGAGTATAAAGCCATTGCAAATGGCACGGCAGAGGTGACATGGCTGCAATCAATTCTTCGAGAGTTGGGTGTGTTTCAGGGTCAAGCTCCAATTCTATGGTGCGACAATCTCGGTGCAACTTTTCTCACAGCCAATCCTGTGTTTCATGCTCGAACAAAACACATCGAAATCGATTTCCATTTTGTACGAGAGAAGGTGTCAGCAGGAGCACTGAAGGTGCGGTTCATCTCTACACGGGATCAAATTGCTGACATATTCACGAAGGCCCTTGGCAAGGAGGCGTTTGATCGAATGAAGTATGGATTGATCGAGGGGGACTGTTAAACGGAGTAGAATGGCGCATGAGCGGATACGATCCTGTCATGTCAAGCTAACTAGACTTGCGGTAGAAGTTGTAATCCTAACCGAATTGTAAACCCTAGATTGTATGTGCCTATATATAAAGAGTACACGCCTACCCTTGAGAGATACGGTGATTCAATCCAATCTACTGTTTTTACAAACATACGGTTGCTTGGCCAGCAGGCCTTTATGCCTCTGCCTAAACAACATGGACTATCCATGGGCTTATAGCCCATGTGTCCTTGGAACCTCTCCATAAAAAAAAGAGTACTCTCTCCGTTCCATAATTTGTTGTCGAAATATTACACTTTTTAGGAATAAATACATCAATTCTAGATAAATTTGAGATAAGAATTATGGAACGGTGAAATTACGTATGCATGTCCGGTTTAAACACACACATGTAAGGCAATTACAAATATGATTGGCATCGTCGCCAGATCCTTTATGTATATATAGAGTTACCTGTCGATTTAATATTCAGCTCAAATGAAACAAACAAATCAATGGAAACAACCAGCGACGCCTCTCAGACTCGTTCTGTATAATAGACGACGGCTATACGAGATCCGAGGCATCTTTCATTTTGTTCGTGCTAGACGCTTGTCCTTCATATCCAAAGAGGACATGCCATGGATAACTTCTGCAAACTTAGCGTCCCTAAGGCAATCAAAGTACACAAAATCTGAATCCGTTATGCAATCCACTGCAGATGCAGGTTCTTTAACCGAGTTCAGATAACCCGAAAACTCTCCAGTTCCACTTAGTTTTGCCCCTGAATGTTTTCCAGAAGGAGGATGCGCAATCTTACTCGAAGTAGGCTCACAAAAGGTGCATCGCCCTGCACGATGGTCAAAGAAATTAAGACAAGGATAAAGCATCGGTTAACAGGCCTGGCAATGATTTGAAGACACACATCAAATTATTAAAAGGGATCGGTCAAGAGCTATATTCAAGGAAGCTGTACTTACCGAGGTATGGATGATCCACCTTGTAATTTGGAAGAGGACAGCAGAATGAAGTTTGAGATTTCATATTACCAGATTTACTATAAATCTTGGCAGGTGAATATGATTGGATTCTGTGACCATTAGTACATGGTACAGGAGCCATTTTTAGAGGTGGACCTGGTTCTGATGGCTTGGACTTTGATCTTAAGCCCCACACTTGAGCGAAAAAGAGCTTGCGGGCTGCTGCAACATTGGAGACACCATCATCACAATACGCCAGGAAATTGACATGGTAGCAGCACTTTGTACGCTCACAATTGAATTTCTCAACACCGCATCTAACATCCAACCTGTGCACCGGTTCCTAAAACAAGCAATTTAAGTGAACTGTTGTGAAGTTATAATTCATAGAATCCACCCAAAACAAGCAGTACAGAGATAACATGTGTTCCGAAGACAAGCAATTTGAACAAATATCAAAGATACTACTTTGACTTGGATGAAATATACTCCTACAAGAAGCAAATCAAGCAAGTTTTCCAAAGAATGGACTCTGTTTAAATAAACTACTACAAGAAGAAATCAACAGTTGAATTTTTATTTTTATTACCCAAGGATGCTGATTAGAGTAATCAAGCATCATTCATCCAAGCTTTGACGAAGAAACCTCTGCTGCCGCACAAAGTCGACCTTTCTGGACCCCAGCACCTTCCAAGCCACCGGGCATAATATAGGACGAACCGATGATGGTGCAGGGAATGAGCTTTGATCTCCCACTATGTTGTACACTTGCTCCAGACTTGCATCAGAAATGACACAGCCTTCTCTCGTTGCTTCAATCGTCAGTGAGGTCCTCAAGCCTTGTATATCGTCACCACACCTGGAGACAAGAAATGACGCAAGCTCGGAATGCTTGGGATGTTTCCCAGATCGGCCAGCACAATCATAGGCTTCAAAGGACCTCTCTTTTGCCGTCGCCGTCCGTAACACCGCAGATAGGTCACACTGCTTGTAGCAAAGGTATTCCACGGCGTCGTGCTCTGATAAACCAGTGGCTGTGCAGAACAAGGCAATGAGGCCATTCAGGGAGCGGACGACCACGCGGAGCAAAGATTTGCTATCAAGGATGTCTGGCTCAAAATCAGCGTCCATTTCAGGGAGAGGGCAAACGGTGTCATACCAGATGGCATTAAGGATGATGTTGGAAACAGGATCCATGGGACCATAGCAATGCCCAGCCACGAGAATACCTCGGAGGTGCTTATGGAGAGACTTATGGGGCAGCAAGGACAGCGCCTTGATGTAGAAGGCATGGATGGTATCGACAAGGCACATCTTCAGATATCTAAAATGCTCACACTTGCATGTAGACACCATAGGTGGAGCAGTAGCAGGATTATCCCCAGTCATATGCAGAGAGCAGCACTTGGCAATGGTGGTGGCAGCAACATCCAAGCAATTAGATATCACCAACGACACAGGAGAACTGGGAACAAGGCAGTCCAAAATCTTGATCCAAATCAGGATGAGGGCGGCGGGGGAAGGAGACTTGGACGGCAGGGCAGTGCAGCCGCTGCAGTGAGCCGAGGATGCCTTTGACATCGTCTACGGTGAGGAGCCGCCCTTTCTGAAGAACAACGGCGAGAGGATTGGGATCCTGGAAGGGGGAGGCGAGAAGAGTCTTGGTGGCTAGCAGCGCCACATCGTTGGGATAAGGGTGCCGTGCTGCGGCGGCGGCGACCTCGAGGGCGAACTGGGTCCTGCCGGAGCAGAGGTCGGCGCCGGCCAGGCTGAGGTAGTCCGAGGCCTGCGCCCTGGATAGGTACCGGAAGTAGGTCTCCAGGAAGGCGTCGAGGCCCTTGTAGTAGGAGCTCAAAGCTGTGGCCATCAGCCTGAAGCCTTCTGAAGCTTTCTCTTCCTCCTCCGCCGCCGCCCCTTTGCGTGGCGCAGAAGAAGAAGGCTTCTTTTTGCCCTTTCTGCTGCAGATGCGGCGGCAGAGGAGGTTGAGGGCGTTGAGGATGATGTTGGAGACGGGGTCGAGGAGGCCGATGCAGTGGCCGCCGGTGAGGACGCAGTCCTTGAGCTCCGGCATGGCCGCCACGGGGAGCCGCCGGATCGCCTCGTCGTAGAAGGCGAATATTTGCTTCTCCATCGGCTTGGCTAACTCGGCCCTGATGGACGCCGCCACCGCCTCGGCGTCGCCGGTGGCGGCGTAGCAGCTGAAGCACGAGAGCCGCACCTTTTCGGGGATGTCCTCGCCGATTGTCGCAAGAGACGTGAGACCCGGCCTCGAGGGCGTCGGCGACGGCGGCTCGGCCATGCTTTGGTGAGCGGCGGCGCTAGGGCTCGTTCTTCCTGTGAGGATTTTTGGGGATCGGATGTTCTTCCATTGCAAACGGCAACTCGGCAATCAATGGCGCGCGTGAGAAGGAAAATGTAATCACGGGAATCAATTACAATTGGTAACGGCAAAACAGCCACGATAATTCAAAATTTAATGGGCAAATTAAGGGCAATCACCATGCACGCAGGAACAAAATTAATTAAAACGATCGTGCCCACTCGACTATACAAGATCCGAGGCATTTTTCACGTGGTTCGCGCTAGATTTCTGTCCCTCATCTTCATGTTCTCCGATCGCGAACAAAGCTAGGATTCCCCCTGATGACAACAAGGAGGCGATTGCAGTAAGCACCAAGTCACCACGGTCGGGCCACCATCGCTCCCAAGGAGATCAACGTGATCCCCGTCACGGCCAGCATCAGCATCGTCGTCAGCTGCATGTAAACCCATACAACAACGAACAAGCAAATAAATAGGTAGGTAGGTCCTAGAGACGAGAGATATGAATTCGAGATTAGCAGAAACTCCAATCAAAATTAGTCAATTAAATCACCCGCAGGAACGAATTAAATGAATGTACCTGTGGCCCTGTGGATGCGGTGTTATCAACGAGTTCATCGCGCTCCTTTGTGTGCCAGTACTTGATGAGCACCAGGTGGATCATGAGAGTGCAGTAAAGGAAGACCACGGCGGCGATGGCCAGCTCCTTTGTTGTACTACGAAGAAAGCCCGATGTGATATACGGAGTACGGAGTATATTTGTCTACGATTCGACGACCCAGAGTCCGTTTGTTGTTACACGTAAGTAGGAGTACGTGTTTCCTTTTCTGACTTGTGTTGGGTTTTTTTTAACGTTGACTTGTTTTTTTAGGGGACGTTGACTTGTGTTGGGTTTGTTAAAAAAAAAACGATACCGAAAGGGGGAGGGAAGCTGATTTTTCCGCCGACCGCCGTTATGTTTCCCACGGCCCATGCCTGCCGGCTCTGTGGCCCACGGGCTTATCTGCAGCCAGGCCCGGCCCATAGTTTGTCCACTTGTGTCCTGTGGGCTCTGGGCCTCGTGACTCTCTCAAAACATGCGGTACGAGGGAACCGGAATGCCGATAACGGAATCGGAATGGGAATAAATTGATTCCTCTAAAAAAAAAGGGGGAATGTATTGATCCGCGCATCGCGCCACGTGGCCAGATCCGTCCAGCTGGCGGACAGACAGCCTGGCCCCCCGCTCCGCTTGGATGGCCCACACGTCATCCGAAGCACCCGCCGAGGCCGCGACGACCTCTCTCTGTCTCTCGCCTCTCGCTTTCTCCTTCCCCGAGGAGAGGAGAAGAACAAGGAGGAGAAGGAGAAGGAGCAGCGAACCAACCAAACCAACTACCGGCCGGCCGGCAGCCGGCGGAAACCACGCGGGTAATACCCCATCCATCCAGCAGCGACGAGAAGGAAGAGCGCAGGAAGGAACGAGAGGGAGGTGCGGCGCGGCGGCGCCACCATTTCGTTCGCGCGTGTGCCCTTGCTCGCTCCCCTTCTGAGTCGCGGCGGCGGGCGGGGCGTGTGGCCTGGTTGACGTTTCTGGGGGTTGGTTTGCTAGCTGACTCCGATCGATCCGACTCCTTGCTCGCCGTGGCGGCCGGCGGCCAGTCGGGATGGGGGCGTCGGACAACACCAAGGGGCTGGCGCTGGCGGTGGCGTCCAGCGCCTTCATCGGCGCCAGCTTCATCCTCAAGAAGATCGGCCTCATGCGCGCCGGCAAGTGCGGCGTCCGCGCAGGTACGCACGAACGCACGCACGGTTCCCTTCCCTTCCTCCCTAGAGGGAAAGTTGATCCCCAATGCGGGTTCTGTGGGTTGGTTCATACTTCTGCCCCAATCCAATCTAGCGAATTCGACGCATGTAATTCTGATTGTAAGCTGTATCCAATTCAAATCTCGGGTTTGGATCTCGATGCTTTCGGTCGATTTCTCGGAGCAGTGGCGTCTGGATGGATGAATCAGGCGATGGCGTGTCCCGAGATTTGAACATGCGGCGGCGAGCCGGTCTTTGGGCTCACGCGTCGCTGCTCCGTAGCCTGCGTGGTTGGGGATCAGGCGGCTGTGAGTCAAAGTCAGAAACTCGCGTGTATTCCCAGCGTTCCTGTCCTCTTCGGGGCTGTTGCTGTCTTCTGGACGCCAACAGGAGTCGTGTTGATTTAGTTCTGGGAGACGGGGGCAAACTGAATTGTCAGTCAATCATCATGTTTCGAAATGGGTCATGAGAATAGTGAGGCGTCGGGAAGATGAAAGCATGAACGTGGAGAAATGGGCTAGGTCTAGAGAGAGCCATGAACAGAAATGAACATAACTCGCCAGAATTGGAAGTATGCTCATGCTTCGGAACATGATATATCTACCTTGTAAGCAGGGGTCAATGCGAGATTGATTTGGAGTTTTCAGTTCAATACATTGCAATGGTGGTGACTCGAATATCATGAACTATGTTACAACATGCTTAAAAAGTTAAAATAGTTCATGCTTCACAATATTTGAGTCACTCATGAACTATTTTACAGCAAGCTTATTTTGGTTAATTTTCTCGAAAAATATATCTTGGTTAATTGGTTGAATTGAAGAAGGTTGAACCATTCTTTATCGATTTTCAGATGTCTTGCCCCTTATTAATGTGCATATGGTTGTCAGACTTTTGCTTGGCCAACTGTCCTCCAGTTTCAACTTACATGGCTTTATTTTCTCTCTCTAAATTACAGGTGGTGGAGGTTACACCTATCTTTTGGAGCCTCTCTGGTGGGCTGGTTTAATCACAAGTATGTTCACTCTACACAAAATTTGCATCAGATTTTGATTTAATTATGCAACTAAATTGCTCATTGTTCCTTTACAAGTGCTGCTTGGGGAGGTCGCCAACTTTGTTGCTTACGTTTTTGCACCAGCTGTACTTGTGACTCCTCTTGGAGCACTAAGCATAATCGTGAGGTGAATTTAGAAAATATCGAAACCTTCGATTTCAATACTGTCTTCGATTCTTCTGTGCTTGACATATAAATTTTCTGAAAATTGGCAGTTCAGTGTTAGCACACTTTGTGCTGAAGGAGCGGCTTGACAAGCTTGGGATTCTTGGTTGTATATCGTGCATAGTAGGCTCAGTTGTTGTTGTTATACATGCTCCTCATGAGCACATGCCTAATTCTGTAGAAGAAATCTGGGACCTAGCTACTCAACCTGGTGAGACATCAACCTGCAATGACATACCTTACTGTCAGTCCCAGCTGCATTTCTGACAGGCTTTCTCCATATTCCTTGGTGCCAACCATCGCAGGATTTCTAACCTATGCAGTAACGACATTGATAATCTTGGTGGTGTTAGTAGTGTTCTTTGAACGTCGATATGGTCAGAAGAATATCCTGATATATCTGGGTATCTGTTCTTCAATGGGATCACTAACAGTAAGTTCACTGACTTTTAGATGCACAGCCTAACATCAGCGATTGTATTTAACCGAATGTCACTACTTGTAGGTCGTTAGCATCAAAGCCGTTGGTGTCGCCATAAAGCTTACACTGGATGGAATGAATCAACTTACTTATCCACACACATGGCTTTTTATTATGGTCGCAGTTATCTGTGGGATTTCTCAGCTAAATTACCTCAACAAGGTAATGCATCTTTTCCTACTACTATCTACTTGTTACTCCTGTGAATATGTTTATCTTATTTGCATCGATTTGAACTTGTATTTCACAGGTTTTAAGGAAAAAAAAAGTGTTATTTTACTTTATCTCTTTAATTTATGATGACTGTGCATTTCTTTGTTTCTGGTCATGCTAATTTTATTCCGCTATTGCAGGCACTGGATTGCTTTGAGTTAGCTATTGTCTCTCCGGTTTATTATGTAATGTTCACCACCCTTACAATAGTGGCGAGTGGAATTATGTTCAAGGTAGAAACTAACTTCAGATCTTTAGCTAACTAAGTTAAACTTACAGTTTCTTTCTCCTCCTCTCTCTCTAATTTCTTTTATTGATAGTTATGGTGGAGCTTGCAATTTATTATACATGTTGTGACATGCAGGATGGCGATGGTCAAAGCTTAAGCAGTATTGCTTCTGAATGTTGCGGCTTAATAACAATCCTTTCTGGAACAATTTTGTTGCACGTAGCAAAGGAGAAAGAATCTGCCAGTTCTGCAGGTATCCTTTTGTGGTTCAATATATCCTGTCACACCACCATAATTTTAATTTTTTTCTCGAAAGAAATGATTACTTGGGAACTTTCCTAGGTATAGACATCGATTTTTCTTAAGATTCTTTCTGAATGCTATCACGACATTTCTCAACTAATGCCAGCCCTAACTCCCATATCCTCCCAACTGCTCATCCGAGCTCAATATGTTCTTCTAAACCAGTTAGAAGTAGTGTATTTTCATGTTTGGTATTGTTAACACATTTTGGGAACAGATGTAAACCAATTCTTTTGTTTCCAGTATCAGCTTGGCCATTGGATGGAGGAATATCTTGGTATATCAGTGTAGGCAGCGATAATCTACTGAGGAATGTCGAAGACGACTACTTTGCAGCTCCGCGGAATTCGCCTGCCACACCTTGATCGTACATACGGGGATTAATTCCTCTACTTTCACCATAGAAGAAATCTGTAGACATTTGTAAAAAAATCAAACATGTGCATTGCAACGGAGTCCTGGCAATGCCAACACTGTGGCAATTTTGTTTGAGAAGATGGAGATTTTGTCGGCCATTCTTTCGATGTAGATAGGAACTTGTAGATTTCCAGAACCATTTGACACTAGGAACCAGATAGTCATTGCTACCCAATTCCAAACTGTAACTTGGATTTTGGCGACCATTGAGCACATGAATGTTGTGTGCATCGTGTAAAATTTCCTCCTTTGATTCTCCAGAGTAATTGAGACATCAATGTATGGTTTCATTCTGAATGTTGCATGATAGTATTCATTATGTGCGTGTCAACATGTTGTATTTGGTGTTCATAAAAGATAATAATAAGTAAATATTTTTAAACAAGCTGAAGATTTTTTTTATATGGGCACAAATATGGTTTTTAGAATCATGAAAAAAACATAATTGGAATGAACCAAATGGTGTAATAATAAGAAGGAACCAAATGAATTAGATCATGCTCCTCGTACTTTGGGCCATGGGCCCTCATCTAAAGCAAGAGTGAAACAAGCAATGCAGGCCCAACCCAACCCCGTGTAGCAAGCCCAGCCCATTCTGATCCACACCGTCCGATCCAGATCTAACCGTCCAGACCCACCCACCCCAACAAAACCCTAGCGCCGCCATCCTATATAATCTCCACCCTTCTCCCTTCCGCCGAATTCCCCACAAGTCCCCAAACCTTCCACAACCTCCAGGCGGCGGCGCAGCTCGGACGCGAAGATGGTGAAGTTCCTGAAGCCCGGCAAGGCCGTGATCCTCCTGCAGGGCCGCTACGCCGGCCGGAAGGCGGTCATCGTGCGCGTGTTCGAGGAGGGCACCCGCGACCGCCCCTACGGCCACTGCCTCGTCGCCGGCCTCGCCAAGTACCCCAAGAAGGTGATTCGCAAGGACTCCGCCAAGAAGACGGCCAAGAAGTCGCGCGTCAAGTGCTTCCTCAAGCTCGTCAACTTCACCCACCTCATGCCCACCCGCTACACGCTCGACGTGGACCTCAAGGACGTGGCCTCCGGCGGGCCCGACGCCCTCGCCTCCTCCGACAAGAAGGTCGCCGCCGCCAAGTCTGCCAAGGCCCGCCTCGAGGAGAGGTTCAAGACCGGCAAGAACAGGTGGTTCTTCACCAAGCTCCGCTTCTAGGCTGCGAGGCTGCCTGTTTCTTCTGCTAGTATCGCCCGTTTATTACTTTTTAGTTGGTATCAAGTATTGCTGCACTAAGCTATCTCTGTTTTGGTATTGTCCATGGAGACTTTGTGGATGGATCTTGGAGAGGTGTTTGTTTGAGACATAATGACGTTTCCTCTGTTAAATCGTGCCAACCATAGTTACTGTTGAAATTTGGTGATGATTACTTGTCACATTATCTTGCTATATCTGTATGGTTTAGTGTTGTGTTTGATGCAGTTCACCTCTGGTAGTGTGTGGTCTGTTGGTTAGGTTCATTATATTCATATTAGTTGGATCGAGCATTGCTCAGCATGTTGTGGTTGTTTCGGCTAGGGTCACTTATGATTGATCAGTAACGATCAGGCTTACTGTATTAGTTTCTCGGTAACAATTATCACACTGCTTAGTATGCTTGTAGCACCGTGTTACACAGTGATGGCGTCCAATGCTAGTTCTGGGTTAGTCTTACAGTGTCTTTTTTTTGTTTCCTTGTATACGTAGTTGTCTTACAATGGTGATGTCTTGTCTCTCGGTACAATGTTATCAGAGCCTTAACACTAAAACTTTTGAACCCTGATTGAAGCCGCAAACCCGGCCTTGACGCTGAGCTTGGGGCTTAATCAGCTGTACAGTCTGATTGATTTGATCTTTTATTGTCCTATGTCACTTTTCTGTTTGTATATTTGGATACAAGCTTGAACAAGATTAGTCATGTGTTTTCTTTGTGTTGGTCTCTCGTGTACCTGCGTGCTTTATATTTAAGCACATTTGCATGCAATGAAGATGTAATGGTTGTTCCTATCTACTCTGTCATGGTATCAGAGGCTTCACGCTCTCTGCGTTAGGGCTCTGATACCATGAAGGAGCGGAAAGAAATGTCTGATACACTGCATCGAGTGCAAATATGTTTGGATATAGATTACATTGGAACTAGGGAGTCCAAACAAGCACTTTGCATCACTAATTTTCTTCTGCTCTATTTAAGTAAGTGTACATGGGTTAGTTGGTATCCATCATAGACTTTTAGTTGGTATCAGTTTTGGTATTGTCGATGGACACTTTGTGGATGGATCTTGGAGAGGTGTTTATTTAGGACATAATGATGTTTGCTGTGTTAAATCGTTCAAAACATATATCCTGTTGAAGTTTTGGTGATGATTACTTTGATAGTATTGCTATATGGTTTAGTCTTGTGCTTGGTGCGGTTTATCACTGGTAGTGTGTGGTATGTTAAGGTTCTTTATTTTCATGTGAAATGGATCCATTATTACTCCTCATATTGACATGTTGATTCGGCTAGTCTCACTTATGGTTGATCAGTCTCTATCTGGCTTATTACGAATCAATACCTCTGTAACTGATTACACACTGCTTAGTATTCTTGGAGCACTAGGTTTGGTTAGTACCTGTTGGACCATGTTCTCGTACAACGCCAGTTCTGGGCTAGTCTTGCGTCGTCTCTTGTATAGCCTAATTGTTTTCATGATGGTAATGTGTTCGTTTTCTTGTTTTGGTCTCTTGTATAGCCTAATTGTTTTCATGATGGTAATGTGTTTGTTTTCTGTCGTTAGTATCATGTTATCAGAGCAGTAACATTAGAGATTATAGCTTTGATACCGTGCATTGAAGACAATTGCTGACGCATTACATGCTATGACATTAGAGATTATAGCTTTGATACCGTGTTTAGCATTGAAGACAATTGCTGATGCATTACATGCTATGCTTGCATTGGTCACGAGAGTCTGAACAAACACTATACTAGATTGAACTTGTGACAGCAGTGTACAAATTATTCTAACTATATGTATCAAAGCAGCTTGAAGCCACAAGCCCTGCCAGATAGTGAGCTTGGGGCTTCATCAGCTGTACAGTCTGTCTTTTTTTTGTTCAGACTTTGGTATATTAGGATAAAGTTTGAACAAGATTAGTCTTGTGTTGTCTTTGTTTTGGTCTCTTGCGTAATTGTGTGCTTTATATTTGAACCCATTAGTATGCAATGAAGATGTAATGGTTGTTTCAATCAAGTTCTACATGGTATCAGAGCACTTGCGCAAATGCTTTGATACCATGTTGGACTTGAAAGTAATGGCTCGTACACTTCATCGGATGCCAATATGTTTGGATATAAAGTACATTGAACTAAAGAATCCAAACAAGCACTTCGAATTACTAATTTTGTTCTGCTTTATTTAATCAGAGTATATGGAACTAGAGAGTCCAAGCAGGATTGATATATAGATGGCCAATTGATTATAGCTGATAGAACATGACTGGTGGTAAGCCTGGGATTGATTGATTTTTTATCTGAGATTTAAGGTAGTAGTGAATAATGCGTCTTACTGGCTAGTCTGAGCTGAATCTGCTGGGGCCAAAAATTGTATTTCGAGACCTGCAGTCTTTATTTTGAGACCTGTTACCTGTAGTCTTTTGTTGGAGGATTGATGTGCTGCTGTTCATTTGGATGAGTTAACTGGAAACTGAGAAAGTTGGTGTGCGCATGTTTGTTGCGTCTTTGTATGTGTTGACCATAGTGGCATATACGGTTTTGCTGTCAACTTAATAAGTTTATCAGATGGTGGGCTGTACATTCGAACTTCGGAGTATTGCTTTGCAAAATGGCTGGGTCGAAAGGAATTGTGGTCCTGGCTGCTGTAAAATCTATTTCACCACAAGCCAGCAACAAACTTGCTCTCGGTCGAATCTATTTTCACAACATGCCAGCAACAAACATGTGTAACCCATTAACCCATCTTTTTATTGTTTGCAGCTGGTCTAGAAACTTGTAGAAACTTTAAATTCATGTTGCGTCGTCTAGGTGACCGAAGGGATAAAACATATACTAAGTAGCAATTCTACACACATATGCTAAAAAAAAATTACTCCCTCTGTATTGAAACAAATTACGTGGATTTACATAGATTTTTATACAAATTCACGTCACTTATTTCAGAATCCAGGACTAGAGCTAATCATGATAACATCCCAAGGAAAGATTTTGTCATGAAAATTTTCTCGTCGCAGCTCGGTTCTCGATGGCCAGGGTTCCGTTGTCGTCGTCTCTCTCTATCTCTCCCCATTCGCCGTGCAATGCCCGTCTTCTTCCTCTCCGACGAGATCCACCTTTATGCCGTACCTCCTTCGTCTCATATTAAGTGACTCAAATTTGTCCAAATATAATGTATCTATGCCTAAAAAGCGTATATCACATATAATACAAAGTCACTTAACATGAGACAGAGGGAGTAGTAAACAGCCTAACCTGGTCGTCCCCCGTCTCCAAAAATGGTGGTTGCACGCAATAAAAATGAATGCGGTGCCTTTTCCCGTTCATAAAAATGAACGTGGTGCCTTTTTCAAATCTAAGCCTCAAAAGTGTTGATTTTATACATTTTTTTAGAAATGATTTCAAAGGTACGAACGCGCACCTTTTCTTCTTTTCCCCCCTGAGAAAACAACGGACCGAATTCTAAAGCTCACTCGGCTAACCCCGTCTCCGAGTTGAGTTGAAGAGAAAACCGTCTCCGACTTGGGGAAGAATTCGGTTTGCTGTATCAAATCCGATTCCGGCAACTGGATGCTTGCCCGTGTTGGCTCCTGCAGTGCCCCCGCCATGACTTCATAAAAGCACACCCCTCGTCCGTCCTCTCCGCCAAACAATCCCATCTGCCCTATCGATCTGCGCCGCCGCCGATTACATCACCACCGAAAGACGCGCCCACGTTCCCCGTCCCCGTCCGCGCCTGCGGCGATGGTACTGATGGCGACGCTGACCAGCCGGCGCCGCTCCACCGACTGCTTCGGCGGCGCCCCCACGTCCAGCAAGCAGGCGGCGGCGGCGGCCCGCGGGCGCAAATCTCGCTCTCACCACGCCGAAACGCCGCCGATGCCTTGAGGTAGATTAAGATGCATGGATTGTGAATCGTCTGAAGAAAACAGATCAATACTCGTCCGTTAATGCAGGAAAAACACTTAAAAAGAGTAAGAACAAGCAGTTGAATCAAATAGAACTTCCACGGAGGCATATGCAATCATGCATCATTGTTGGCTATTGGATCTAGGCCAAACGGCTAAATGGCTAATGGCACAAGAATTGCATCCATTGATCGAACAGTGATACTGTATTTTTTTTGGGGAAAGCCACGAACAGTGATTTAAAAAAAAAATCTCAGTCAATTATTATGCATCGGTGGGTTTAAGAAACAGAGGAGATAAGCCTAATAAGAACCTGGCAAGCAAACACTCATGTGGGCTGAAACTAAAAGGGCCTCCCCCCACCCATCGGCCCATCGTCCGGTTAGCAACGAACCAAGCGGGTGTCGGGTCGAACTTGCACCGTGGTTATAGCAAACCCGGCCCGTTAAGTCTCACAGCGAGCTCACACATGTGATCGAGGCTGCCGCTGGCCGATAAAAGAGATGATGGGATTAATTATGCATGACCCACAAGCTAGTCAGGCAGCAATTGCTTATCGACCCTGGGCAATATGTTGTGTAAAAATATATATTTTCCTTTCCAAAAACAACAAAAAGGAAACAGCTTTTTTTAGCATCTCTATCCAAAGTTCCCTGGATTCACATGGGTCAATCGTTGTCTAAAACACAATAATTCGCATATGGGTCAAGCCAGTAAGTATGAACCCTTGGATACAGTTCAGACTTGATCGAGTTGCTGCTTCCAAATTTTGACAACAGAGATCGATCGATCGGTCTCGGCACGCTTGCTTAACAAGAAATAAACAAATTCCTTCGTCAAAAAAGGAAAGAAAAGAAATTCCATCTCTATCTCTATTCCGACTGCACCATGAGATACAGAGAATAATCATATTCAGGCAGGCCTGCTGATCACGAGTTCATTCAGACAAAAAGGAAAGAAAGAACAGGAATCTCATCAGAGTTTCAGACCGAGAGGAATGATAAAAAAAAAGGGTGCAAGTTTGTTTGTCCTAAAACAGAAAGGAGATCTCGCTAACTAGGCCCGTGCCTCTCTTTTTAATTTTTCCAAATTAGGTGGAGACGATGAGCATGGGCCGGGCAGACAGGCAGGTAGCTAAGGTAGGTGGCGGCAAAGTCCCATCACCAACTGTGTGAACCAAGAGGAGGGGAAGGATTAACTACACTGAGATCACAAAGATCAGATAATTAAGGAACTTGATCTAATTTTGCTTTCCAATTGTCAAACTTAGACTAGCTAGATATGGAGGAAGATTGTTCTTGATCATTTCATGCATCCACGCATTTTGCTGCCCCAAATTGCTTCCGAGATCAGAGATTTCTGAATGGGACACGGGGCATATTTTATTGTCCTTTATTGTGTAAGTATTCACAGGGACTGATCCGCAATTATACGATCTTTCTCGGGGACATCGGCACATTTCTCCTCGTTATCTGTTCGCATCCCCGTCCAAACCCGCACACGTCATCATCAAACGGCTGTTGCAGCAGCAGCAACGGGCGGCCCGTACAACCACGTCCTTCACTTCCCTTCCACCGCCGGCGGCTCGCCGCCGCACGCCACCAGCAACCCGCCGCGCCGCTCTCCTTCCCCGGCGCCGGTCGGAGCGAGCCCGCCTGTGCTCGACCCAGAGTCGCCTACGTCCGGAGCCGGAGCCGCCTAGTCGTGCAGCGGGTACGACGAGCAACCATTCCCGGACCCGATCCGTTTGCCCTCCATTTTTCCCCCAACTCTAGCGCAACTAATTTCCTCCCCCTTCGTTTAGAGAGGGAGAGAGACAGGAGAGGAGAGGGAGGAAGAGGACGCGCCCAAATCGCGCGATTCGATCGAGGCCACCCCGCGATTCGCCGAGTCCCAATCCGAGCCCACCAAATTGGGCGCGCGCGCGCGGTCACCAGCCACGCCACCCGAAGGTGCGACATCTCTTCCCCGCCTTAGGATTGGTGGGATCCTGAACCAGCGAGTTTCTGTGTTCCTAATTTCGCGGACGATTGGGCGTTGGGGTTTCTGATTTCGTCTCGGTTTGGTGCACTACGGTCTGTGTGTCACTCTGGAGCAGCGCCACGCGCCTGGTTGTGTGGAGGAATTGATGATTTGGGTGGGAAATTAGCGTGTGACTGTGAACCATGGTGCGTGATTGTGCTCGTTAGCTCTTTCTTCTTTCTTATGTTAGTTGTTAATCTGCGATGCCAAGGATAAGGAGTGACGGAGTTGTACAATTCATGGAAGGGGATGAGGTTTTGGATAACTGCCTTATCGGGGATCGGTCTTGATTATACTTTTCGGCACGTCGAGGCATCATTTCTTTTGTTTATTCAATTGTGGAAGTACCAAAAATGAAAAAAAAAATCCTTTGTCAGCACTTCTCTTTTCAGAATATATATCCAAAATCTTGCTTTGATCAGTTGATGTAAGTTAAATACTGTAAAATTTTCAAGCGTATGATTGCGAATGTTAGCTTTTCTAAGCATTTGATGTTTCTTGAGTACTCCCTCCGTCCAACAAAGGATGTCTCAACTTTGACTAAATTTGAATGCATTTATACACTAAGTCATGTCTAGATACATCCAAATTTTGACAAACTTGAGACATCTTTTGTTGGATGGAGGGAGTAAGAAATCTGGTGACAAACAGTGATGGATTGTCTCTCTTTTTTAGCAAGTAGTGACCATGGAATTGTGTCTTTTGCTTCATGTTTTTCCCCCTCTTGACACAACTGAGCATATTAAGTTGCTGTAGAATGCTATGGCTAGAACCTAAAACGGTATGAGAGGTTACTTCATTAGGTCATCCTTTTTCTGTGTGTATTAGTTTATTAGCAACTATGCTATAAATTGATATGTAATTAGTTAGACTTTGTACTCGCAAAATAAAAGAAAGAAGGATCAAACATGTTATCATTTAAACTGTGTTATCAAACTGTGTGCAAGCAATGAATTTCTGAGTATATATTCTTAAAAGGCCATATACTTCTGAATATTGTACTTAAGCATGCTCTCTTTACAGGATAAAGTGAGGTTTATTGGTGCATCGAGAAGCGAAACCACATTTCTGGTAAAGCACAGATGAAGCGAGCTCGGAGGCGTATGTGGGTGGGATGACTGATGAGGGATGATAGTGACATTGATGAACTTGCTACGGGCGTGTTGGAGACCGTCATCCAACCGGCATGCCCGGACAGGCTCAGATGCTACCGGTAGGCAGGATGGACTTCTATGGTACAAGGACACTGGGCAGCATGTAAATGGGGAGTTCTCCATGGCGGTTGTCCAGGCCAATAACTTACTTGAGGACCAGTGTCAGATTGAGTCAGGTCCATTGAGCTTTCTTGACTCTGGTCCATATGGCACTTTTGTCGGGGTTTACGATGGGCATGGTGGCCCAGAGACGGCTTGCTACTGCAATGATCACCTCTTCCAAAATCTGAAAAGTAATTATTGACCTCTGATCACTATGCATTAGTGCTATGTTTGTTCCTCGGTGCTACGTGCATACTGCTGTTTTTCACTTGCATGATGAAGAGCACAACGGGGATTATTCAATTCTTCCATGGTTTATATTGCAGGGTTCGCTTCAGAGCAAAATTCAATGTCCGCTGATGTACTGAAGAAAGCATACGAAGCTACAGAAGATGGATTCTTCTCTATTGTCACCAAGCAATGGCCTGTCAAGCCTCAAATAGCTGCTGTTGGCTCATGCTGTCTGGTTGGTGTAATCTGTGGTGGCATGCTTTATGTTGCCAATGTTGGGGATTCCCGTGCTGTTTTAGGAAAACATGTTAAAGCCACTGGAGAAGTATTGGCTGTCCAACTGTCGGCGGAGCATAACGTAAGCATTGAGCCAGTGAGAAAAGAATTGCAGTCAATGCACCCTGAAGATAGGCATGTTGTTGTTCTCAAGCACAATGTTTGGCGTGTGAAAGGCCTAATTCAGGTGCGCCCTCTATCACCTAGAGGACATTTGTAGCTTTGAAGAGTTTTGATGCAATGATCATCTCATATTGCTTGGCAAAGGATACCTTTAGTATCATCACCTTGAAGTTTAGGGTTGTGTCTTCGTTATCTTCTGAATGGTATTTAGTGAATAGCCATATCCATCTTTGTCCAAGATAAAGACAAAACCAGGTGGTAATTGGTAGTGGGGCCTAAGGTGGTAGAAATGCGATAAACAAAGTTGTATGCTTGTGGATGAGTAATATACCCTGACCTGGTAATAGACGTTTATGGCATTACTGCCATATTCATTAGGCTGTAAAGAGCTTGAGGATAATTGGAGGTTTTGCAATGTTAGTGACTGTATCATCTACTTTTTTGTTCTCAAACGTGCACCAAAGTGTGTGTCATTTTGTGTTTCTCATGGCATGGGTACTTAGAACTAAAGAAATATGTGATGAGTCTTCCGTATTGTATCACACACACACAACAAATATGAGATATTTAATATTTTCTGCTTCTATTACACTGTCATATTCTTCCCGAGGACCAGATGAAGAATGTTGTCTTCTCTTTGCTTTTTTTATATTGCAGGTCTGCAGATCGATCGGTGATGCCTATCTCAAAAAACAAGAGTTCAACCGGGAACCTCTGTATGCAAAGTTTCGGCTTCGCGAACCTTTTAGCAAGCCCATACTAAGTTCAGAACCATCTATTTATGTGCAGCCAATACAGCCACATGATCAGTTTCTCATATTTGCATCTGATGGACTCTGGGAGCACTTGACCAATCAAGAGGCTGTTGACATTGTTCACAGTAGCCCCCGTAGTGTAAGTTTCCCACTCCCATGCAAATAATTTAACCTGGCAAACATACTGCTACAATTCTTGGCATATTTTACTATAATCGGGCCTGCCATAATGGCGTGCTATTTCAGATTCGATTAATCCTCATGTATTACAAACTCAGAATTAACACACTAACATTATGAAATGCTGATTTTATTACCCATCATATGGAGCATGGTGTGCTGTCTTCCTTTGATTTACATACCAGCATGTGGATATGGAAGCATGGAGCACTATCTTTCTTTGATTTCCAAGGCTTCTCAAATGCAAAATTGGTATCTGAAAATAACAATTTGCATATTGTAATATAATGGATGGTTCTTTGCTCTCCTTAAAACTACAAATTGCACGTTACCATGCATGACATTTGTGCATATAAAATCCACCAATCACGCTGTCAGCAAAATCTTGATGTGGCATGGTTTGCAGGTGCTATAGCTGGGGAAGCTTAGTAGCATCAAAGTTATTTTTACCTTGTTTGTCATGTATCCCTCAGTGCTAAATTTAAGACTAACGGTTGATTCTCTCTTTTGGTTTCTCAGGGAAGTGCTAGGAGGCTCATAAAAGCAGCTTTACTAGAAGCAGCCAAGAAAAGAGAGATGAGGTATTCTGATCTCAAGAAGATCGACCGCGGTGTTCGTCGCCACTTCCATGACGATATAACTGTCATTATAGTCTTCCTCGACTCCAGCCTTGTAAGTAGGGCGGGCACCTGCAGGGGTCCTACTGTTTCTCTAAGAGGCGCTGGCGTGAGCCTGCGTAGCAACACGCTCGCACCATATGGGTCGCAGATGTAGCCTGCAAGCTGATGCTTTCACTGATCATATCCCTCTGCGTAGCAACAGACAGAAATTCTCTCGTCCAGGTTTTTAATCCCATCGCCATAGTATCACCATAGTACTATGTACCATGTTTCAGTATTGACTCAGGAAGGATAGCTAGCTGCTTTGTTGATGCTCCATGGAAAGTGCAAAGCTTTCCAGGTTAAAAAGCAAGCAGATGTTCTTGTTGTTGGATCACTCATTGCAGGAATTTTAACACCAGTGCATATATGAAATAATAAGCCAAAAGGGAGTAACTTGTTGACCGATGTCGTGGACTCTGTTTATGTATGTATAGCAGTTTTATTTTGACTTGTAGCACATGCATTGTTACTTATTGACCACTGTGGAGCTCTTCATAAAGCCTGAATTATGATGCTGTACTATTACAGGAAGCTTGTCTAAATTGTTTCGAAAAAAATGAGTTTTTTACAGGAAATCTATAATACAGAAAAAGTTGCTGACAGACAGAAATTGGAAAGGATAAAGCATTTATATTAGTTCTGAAATTTGTAGGAAATGTTTTAGTTACTGGTATCACTCTCTTTGGTGAAAATTCAGAAGCGTTGCACATTTGCATAGTTGGATTGGATGGACTAGATTACCGCAAAAAAGAAAAAGGATTGGATGGACTAGAGAGCGAATGGCATCTCCAGCTTTTCTACCGAACGTTCGCTCCCAAAGAACAGTGAGTCAAATCAGTGGAGAGAAGAACAAAACAAAGCGCAAGCCGGTCCAGTGCTTTTCGTGTTTTTCGACATACTGTACTACTACTACTACTATATTACATCCATCAAAAGAAAAGATCAAAACAAAATGCTCTATATAGAATTTTAGGGTTCCTTCCTTGGTTTCTATAGATATGTCAGCCTCCTAACAGCAGCAGCAGCAAACACAGGCATAGCGCGCAGCACAGCATACAAAGCAGCAAGCAGAGCCTCTTTACTAATATAAGCAGAGTTGATCATCGTTCGTTCCTTGATCATCGCTTCGTCGAGGATGTCGACAATGGATGATGATCTAGAGCTTCCTCCTGCACAGAGGGCAGGACCCATGCTTGATCAGCCAGCCGTCGATGCACGGCACGTGGAACACGTGCCAGCAATCCGGCAAGCTCCGCACCTTCTCGCCGATCTGGAAATCCTGAAACCACCAATGTCACCCACAAATGTTCAGAACCAGAAGAAGGAAGAACATTTGCATCACTAAGGAGTAGAACAGAAAGTTCAGAATGATTACATGAAAGAATGGAATGATATGGTTGTAAGCCCAACTAAAGCAGAAAGGAGAGAAGGTTCTATGCATATGCTTTAGGTCTGAGAAGATCAGTGGTGTTGGGGGGTTTCAGACCTGGAGGCAGACGGAGCATCCGGAGAGGTCACCGACGGCGTTGCGGTTGTACTCCTCGGTGATCCTGACCTCGGGCAGCTTGTCGATGGACGCCCTCGGCATGCCGTTGGTGCCCTCGATCTCGAAGAGGTCAGGGGCGTCCCTGAACTGTGATGAGTCCACTGCGTTCATCTGTGTCCAGAGAGAAAAAACATGGATGGATCCATGATATATACTGTCAGTCAGATGCATCTACAGCAAGTATAGCAGCTGGTTTCAGACTTCACTACTCGATGTCAGTCGGTCAGCCAGTTGCAGGTAGTTTTGTTCAAACTGTATTTATATGCATGTTGTGTTGGCAGATGATCAGCTGACCTGGCTCCGGACCACCCGCTGCACTGCCGGGTCAACTTTCTCGCGGACGAGCCTGCCGGTGAGGAGGCTGTAGATCACATTAAGCTGCATTACCCAGCAACCACAAAATATTTTGTGTTAGGCTCAGTCAGGCCGGAAGAGTTTCTGGAAAATTAAACAAAGGCTATGATATGAAGCAAGAGATCATCTGTTCATTCAGATATGCAAATGCAATCTCAGCAGAGTTGTTATTTCTCTTTCGATGTAATAATTGAATTTCGTTTCGTACTTCTGTGGCTGCGTGCGTTACAGTGCCGGAGCCAGGGGTGTGATACTCTTTGGATGTATCGATCTCAACAGTCAGCAGAGTTAATATCGCATAAGCATTGCTAGGACATGGTTGATGAGGATGACAAGGTTACATACAAAATTCTAGTGCTAATTGTTGGCTTTATAAAAAGAACAGAGACTATGGAATGGATCTTTTTAAACTGTTCAGAGCCATTATTTCAAGGTGCTATCAAACGTCATGAACACAATTAGTCCATTCTAGGTGAGCAACACACACTGATATTGTCTTATACATTTTCAGACAAGGAAGTGCAGAGGAGCAAGCAAAGCAAAGCAACGCGTGTGGTTTACGAATTGCTTGCTAGCTACCAACAAGGAACAAACAAGGATTGGATTTTATATGTTTTGGGGAGATGAATGAACCAATTATGTGAGATGTGTGGTTGCTTACGACGTAGAGGATGCTCCAGATCCCGGAGCGGCGGGAGCGCCAGAGGCGGATGGAGGAGTCGACGACCTCGATGGAGACGAGCGCGCCGGTGATGGCACCGATGCCGGTGCCCCGGAAGAGGCCGCTCTCCGTGGCGAGCCCGATCAGCCCGCCGGTGACGGCGCCCAGGAACAGACCAGCTGCAACATACATTCCAGAGAGACAGACTAATGTTAACAGAGCTTCTGCTGAACTATATCAACCAGTCTGAATTTCTGGATCAGAGTAAACAGGAACTGGCAGGACACACTAGGGAGTCGAACTTTGCGACTCAAGAATGTGACAAAATCCTCGGTGAATTCGGGTAAATTTGCACGCACAATCGCGAGGTTTGAGCTCGCACTGTGGCGCTGTGCGATCTGGTGATCCCAAAACCCTGAACCGGACTACTGAAGCTTGGCTTGCAGCTCGGCTGCAAAATTACTTTTTTACAGATTGGGGGAAAAACATGAGAGGCATCTGAAGAAGAAGAAGAAGAAGAAAGAAATTCGAAGCTAAAGCCAATTGAGCGGCGAAGTTCGTCAGAGGCATGGATCAATCACAGAATATCACACACGCAGCCCGAGATCGACCGAGAGGAGCAAAAATGAGGGAAGGAAGTGGGGAGATTCGAGGAGGGAGCTTGTAAAGGGGGAGATGGGTGGATGGAGACTGATGGGCGTACCGATGGCGAAGATGAAGGTGATGACGCCGCGGAGGATCCTGCTGAACATCCTCCTGCTCCCGCCGTTGGCGCCGCCCCTGCCGCTGCCGCTCCTCACCAGCGACGACAGGGAGACATTGCTGGAGCTCCGCGAGAAGGCGCCCGACGGATCCATCTATCCCCGCCTCCCCCCGCTAGCTTCCTCGACTTACTTTCGATCACAAACAAACAAACAAACAGAGATCTTGACGAATTTCAGAGATCGAGAGGGGCTCGATGACGCCGAAGACGAAGATTGCTCAAGACTCAAAGAGAGAGGCTGAAGAGAGAGAGAGAGAGAGAGAGAGAGGGAGAGAGAGAGAGAGAGAGAGAGAGAGAGAAGGGGAAAAGAAGAAGAAGAAGAAGAAGAAAGGAAGAAGGGGAGGGAGAGAGACTTTATGGCGCCAACTAACTCGTGACCGGCGCATTGAATTGGTGTGCGGAAGAGGAAGGAGGCGGTAGGTTTGCTTAATTTCAGCCTTCGTTGCCTTCCTTCCCTTCCTCGGCTTGCTGCTTCCTTCATTGCTAAGGTGACACACATGACGCCATCCATCCATCCATGGCAGTCAATCAATGGCGAGCTGAGCGAGCCCCATGCCGGTTTAATTACTCGCTACGTGCATGTCCCCAGATATTTTCCCGCGCGCCCTCTCCCGGCCTAGGTGGCAGTATCCTTTGCCACGCTGCCTACAGGGAGATTTTTTATTTGTGAACTCACTGTATTTATGTGCTGACGTTTGGTTAATTAGGTCTGAGTTTCTGACTTCTTCTGACACGGCAAGTAGTACTCGTGGCATTGCTACTAGCTCCAAGATGACCGCAAAGCCTCCAAATTCTGCTTTGACCACCTGACCATATCGTAAGCCAGGATCCAAATGTAATTCTGATCCAATTCCCTCGTGTTACAACAAGACGTTTAAGTTATCCTGAAATTTAACTTTGGTAGTATATAAGTGATTCTGACAAATAAGATGACACAGCCAACCAACCAAGCGCGGGTGACTCGACAGCTATCAGAGGCCGAAACCAAGATTTTCAAATTTTGTTTCAAGTTTGAGCTAGCATTCTTAATTACATCGAGCATATAAAGTACTCTTTCGTTTCAAATTAACTGACGAATTTTCATAAGAATCTATACATATCCACATCAGTTAAGTTAATTTAAACGGAGAGCATATGATTAGTCCACGAATTAGCCCATCCACTCATCCCGTTGCTAGCTACTCCAGCTGTCATGCATGAAAACTTAATTACCACTACAGTAGCTGTGACAGTACTACTGTATATGAGTACTCAGGTTTGATTTGGGCAGGTGGCCTGTTTCGAAAACGACCTGGCACACTATCCCATCGGACAAGTTAGCACAGCTAGTACAATGACAGTAATGCTCGATATATGGTGTCTCGATGTGATGCTAATCCATCTTAGACCAGGTATATACTGTGTCGTCAGAGGCTAAAACCTTGATTACATTACCAGGCCACAGCTAGCTAGCCATGAGAACGACAGAGATCAGATGTTATAATTACCCATGGTTCACTAGTCAAGTCAACCAAACATGGCGCGGGCATTGCTGCAAGAAAACAAAGATATCTATCTGATACTAAATTTTTTTGATGTATCTATTCTTAAAAAACGTCTAAATACATGTAATATTTCGATAACAATTTAGAATCGGAGGGAGTACTACGTAAGTATCTCTAGTTCTGTATACAGTATGCAAGACTTTTAATACTGTACAACTATACAAGCGCTAGCTAGCTCTACTGTTTCCACGTACGGTACTCCTACGAGAGCGTGTACGTATATAACACGCCGTCCCTGATATTGGCATGCAGCCCGTTCCGACAACGACGTCACGCCCTATATACTTAGTACTGCCAGTACAGTAGAGTAATGATCGGTTCGCAATGTTGTGATGTCTGATCGACCAATGTTAGTTAATTAATCTGGGAAGAAAACGACGTAATATACAGTATTTTTCGTGCAACGAACGAATTTCTGTCTCGTGGAAACGTTAATTATCATTATTATTACTGATGTAAATTTTTGTCCCATGGAGTATATTATTTTTCACCCAGTGAAATCTGGTTCACCCAAAAGTACTAGAACCAGGCTGTCACTGGACACTCGATTCGCGGTCAAAGTCTTGTCTTAATGAAAACTAATATGCCATTCTTTAAGAAATGGATGGAGTATATATTTTCTGCGGGTTCTGCCAAAATGACTTCCAACTAACAAATGTTTGAGCGAAAGAAAATCTCAAGCCATCTCATAATGCATGCATGGCGAACTGAGAGCCATCCGTACATCGATCAATTAAGCAGAGATAGAGGGGAAGATGATACGAACCGTCTGGATCATATCACTTTAATTACCAACCGATCAAATGATTTATATATGTAAGGACACAGAAACACATTCATAAGGAGATGGAAACATCAGAATGGAAGGACCATGGTCACAGCCTGGCTTCACAGTCGCAGCTGAGCCAATTAAACTATAGTGCATTAATTAACTCAGCTCATACAGTACCATCACGCTCTGTATAAATGCATGTCCTGTGCACTAAAAAAAAATCTGAAACTTTTAGCTACTCACGGTACATAAATGTATAAATTTATTTCTTTTCCATCAAAATAAGACAGTGCAATATGTCACGAAAGAGTATATGTAGATACCCCCTCCGTCACATATTAAGTGTGTCGAATTCTCCCGAACATAAATGCATCTATAGCTAAAAAACGTCTGGATACATGTAATATTTTGACACTTAATATGGGACGGAGAGAGTACATCGTAACTGACATCTACAGCCAGATCGATTACCGGAGCATTTTCCTTTTTATTATAGCAATATATGTTGTTGGTTGGATGATGTAGAATTGACTGAACGTTGTCGATCGCCTTAACTATAGCTTATAGATCAATGGTCCCGTGGGAAAATCGCTATCGATCTGATATTTGTTTTTCCATGATAATCGGTCACCACGCCTCGAGCGACCCGTTCATTCCACATGATAAGAGCATCTCCACTCGTCTCCCTCATAAATCGTCCGGTGTATGGCCACATGGGGGGTGCCGGCGCACCCTCTTCGTTTGAGGCCCAGCTGCACCCTCCAAACGTTGGCCCTCTAAATTTGGTTTGTTTCACCGACAGTGGTGGCCCACGCTGCTTTTCAACTTCAGCCGGTGCCCCTGCTAGCCCCCATGTGAGTAGGGAGCGGCCTGGGAGCGCCGGCTAAATTTTTGGGCCACGCCGGCTACTTTTTGGATTTAGGGGAGTGGGCTAGATGGGATTTTTAGAGCCGGCGCCCCCATTTTGCGTTTGGGGGGCCTTTAGGGTGCTGGCTGGAGATGCTGTAAGTAGATGAAAATGTGCATGCCGAGTATATGAATACACATTTTTTTTACACACATTAACTATCTAACAAGTAAGGGAAATTGTTGGAGCATTTATTTTTCTGGTATAGCAGTGGTGCTGTTGGATGATGTGGAAGGGTTGTCGTCGCCTTAATACTAGATCAATGGTCCCATGGAAAAATCACCATCAGGCGCGATATTGTTTAGTTTCCATTATAATCTATCGACCGGGTCATGTCTATCGATCACCACCATCGTTCACTTCACATTTTTTGCAATTACATATTTGAGTCCAACAAGATATTTGTAGCTGGGCCACTTAAAAGGAAAAGGAACTTATTTGACTAAGCATGAGTGTGCACCATGCATCTGAGTTTCTAAAACTTCTCTGTCTATATTGAGTAGGTAGCAGTACTGCTCTAGCCCTCTCTTTTTTTTTGTATGAAAAACATATCTAAGCGAAAATATCCACAACTCAAACACTGCATGCTTTTTTCAAAAGAAAATAAATGAAAACATCTTTTATATATGCTTTAGGATAAATAAATGCATTTTCTGTGGGACCATTGTCCGTCGTAGACAAATTATTGCGTTGTATGCCTTTTCGTGTTTCTCTATCGATAGATGACACATAAGATTTATCGTGATAATTGAACAAATCAACATGTTTTACAGACGGTTTGTTCTCTCCAAAAGATGGCATGTATTATGTGACTAGTCATTTTTAGTTAACGGTGTCCATTTGAACAAGCATGATCATGGATTTATGTACATACAATCTTCTCATGCTAACTGTATGTCCCATCTTTTTCTTTTGTACTCGTACAACTAATCATCTAGACTGTACTACCATGTAACCGGTGCCTTGTTCCCCTTCGTGATGTAATATATTTCGGGGGTACTCTTCCAAAAAAAAAACTAATCATCTAGACTAAATATCTCGGCCCCATACGTGATAAACTAATCAGCTAGAGATGTTTACACATAAACAATTGTCTTCTGACAAAAAATAATAAAACTGTGGGTTGGCTATCAACTCGACCATCCACCAATGTCCCATGAAAATGTAATGAAACATAAAGACGTACGGTACTAGTACGTGGTTCGTGTACTAGACACGTACGGAGATCACGTGCAGTCTGCCCTCCAGATGAAGGAGAAGAAAAAAGAAGCTTGTTGTCGGCAACACCAGATCAGGGTGGTCAAGTTAATTAGAATTAATTAATTTGGTACGTTGAGGACCATGTGCTCTAGCTTAAGTTTTGCACAGCAAAGTTCAGGCTGCATGGTTGCAAAAAAAAAACTTTATCGCCACATTAGCTTAGTACCACAATTGTTATTTCTGTTTTGATAAGGAAACGGAAAATAAGGATACTCAGCTTTCAAAAAAAAGAAAAGAAAAATAAGGATACTCAGGTCGAATAAAAAAAATAGACTTCGCACTGCAATTCAACACTCCTTTTCGCGGATTTCACAGGGTCATCATCATACGAAATTTTGGCAAATACAAGTTCAGATCAATTGCACAAATTCAGCACACGGCATGTTTTTTTTGTGGCCAGATCGCCGATCGGTGGCATTGAGCATTCGAGCATTTCAATTTCAGGGCCCAATTCACGATATTCATCCAAGTCAAGCCCAGCAGAGCATTGGGTCAGAGGCCCAATTACCAAAACGTTATCCTTCTCGCTCCACTTCGCCACGGAGCCGCCGAGCAACCGACCGAGCATGGCAGCTGCTGCGACGGCGGCGGCACCGGCGGTCGCCGCCGCGGTATCCACCCTCCTCCGACGCAACACCGCCCTCCGAGCCTCTCGCCCCAGATGCCTCTCCGCCGACGCGAACGTGGAGGCGTTGCCGGCGCCGAGCAGGAGGGGAGGCCACGCCGGGACGCGGCTGGAGGAGGCCGTGCCGGCCGGGGAGGGGCGGTCGCGGGTAGACGCGTGGATCTCCGCGCGTCTGGGCGGCGGGGGAGTCAGCCGCGCGCGCGTGCAGGCCAGCATCCGTGCCGGCCTCGTCGCCGTCAATGGCCGTCCCGTCTCCAAGGTAGATTCGCACTTGTCAGCTGCTAGATTAAGCTAGAACATTTTTTATCCAAAGACAGTAAAGGACTGTCCACAATGCACAACACACATCGCACAAATGAGATCGTGAAGTAATCGTAGCTGCACAAAAGGCATGCGCTGACGATTGTTTGTTTGTTTCTTTATATGTTTCCTACGGACCAGTATCTTCTTAAGCCGATTTGCTTTGCATTACGCTTTGTAGGTTTCACAAACAGTGAAGGGAGGTGACACAGTCAGCTGCACTGTGTCGGAGCTGCAACCGCTGAGGGCAGAGGCAGAGGACATTCCTCTGGATATTGTTTACGAGGATGAGCATCTTCTCGTTGTGAACAAACCGGCTCATATGGTATGAACCATCTTTTCAAGTGACATGAGCGAGCAATATTTGGTTGCCTGGTTCTTAGGAATGTCTCAAAGCAAGCTTTTATGTGTATAAGTTTTTTTGCAGGCTATTTTCTACATAGGATGAATTGCTTGTGTTAGCTTTTTATAATGTTTAACCACAATGATGGAAATGTACGGAACTTTTTAAAGCTCATTGTCACCTTGTCCACCGCTGGACCTTCAGGATGGGATTATGAGTCTAATGAGGCTGTCTAGTTAAACTACAATAAAAGTACAAAAGTATCAGGTAGATAACTATGCATATAATTAATGTGAAGTCTCTCACTGGTGATTGTAGTGTGCATCGTAAAAGATATCTTCGTTCTACTTAAATTTTTGAGGCTGGTTCCATTCACGTGTTCTCCCTGTTAGTATTACATTGAAATCAAGTAAGATATCGGTTGTACGGTCCCTTTAGCAGTTTTCCCCCCATTACCCCATACATTTTCCTGTTCTGTTTTGTTTCTTGAACTCTTACTTCGAGTTTTCAACTAATGGGAGAATTATTCTTGCATTCTATGTCTTGTGACTTTTTAGGTTGTTCACCCAGCACCTGGAAATGCAAATGGCACCTTAGTCAATGCTATACTTCACCACTGCAAGATTTCAACTTTTACCTGTTTAGCACGTAACTCAATTGATGATGAGTGCCCTGAATCTTCAGATGATGATATTGACGTATTCGATGTTGATCAATTTAATGGTGAAGTAAGTTCAGAGGTCCGTGATGCTATCGTGCGCCCTGGTATTGTGCATAGGCTTGACAAGGGGACAAGTGGACTTCTTGTTGTAGCTAAGGTACATCCTTTGTTTTGGATAATAGAGGAGTTAAGGTACTACCTAGTTCGTCCTAACCCAAAACAAACACTAATATCTTGTCATGGCACTTGCACATAATGATGAAATTGCTAATATAAACCATATTAAATTTGATCTCTCTTATTTGTATCAGCTTAATTTTCAACCTTACTTTGGAAACACCTTGTTGACAGGATGAGCACTCTCACGCTCAATTAGCAGAACAATTCAAGCTGCATACAATACGTCGGATATACATCAGTCTTACTTGTGGTGTACCTAATCCAAATTCTGCCAGAATTGAAGTTCCTATATCCCGTGATCCTAACAATCGGATACGTATGATCGCTGCTCCTGGATCTGGCCACAGATACGCACGGCATGCTGCTAGTAGGTGATTCATGCTTTTGACTTGTGTCTCTTATGTGGTTTCATATATGATGATGCCTATCCAAAGCTGTTTGGCTTGAATGCAACTACTTACTAAGAGAGCCAAATATAGATGCAAAAATAAGGTTTCTGCGAAAGTACTCCGCAGTTTTTCTATTTAAAAGTCAAGTTATTCTAGATGGAATGATCTCCTGTCACTAAAATCCAAGTTCTTCTCGATGAAACAGCCAGCAGGATAACCTACTGGTGCTCAGATCACCATGCTGAGCAGTTCATTTAGTGCAAATAAGGATTCATTAAATCAGGCTGTTATTACTAGATTTAACCTATCTCCTTACCAATGACTGCTTTGACCTGGGCACTTCCAGTTATCACTCCTTACTCCTAGCATTAACTGTTCTGGCAAAAGAGTGAAGAGGTTGGACCTTGCTGGTTCATTTAATCATACATATCATGCTCACAAGAATAGAAAATCTCCACATAAATACCCTCCCTACACTTAAAAGAAGCTTTGATACATCTTTTATTTTGTATTGTATTATTTATGCAACTTCCAAATGCTTCATGATCGATTGCTTAGGTATTTTGTCAAGATCCGGAATTGATTTTCTGTTATTTCAAGAAATTCTGCAGGTATAAAGTAAGAGAGGTCTTTTGTAGTGGTGGATCTGCACTCGTAGAGTGGAAACTGGAGACAGGGCGCACTCACCAGGTACATTCCAGGATTGTCTCATATAAGAAGGGGGCATCATAATTACGGTATAAGAAGGGGCATCATAATTACAGTATAAGAAGGGGCATCATATAAGAAGGGGGCATCATAATTACAATCTACTCTTGTTTGAATTGCATCCAGATTGTTGTGACTTAAAAAAGAAAGCATTCTAAGCAAAAGTTGGAATTTTGAATTGCATACAAGTGTATTTCTCAAAGCTAAGAAATGCTATTCCACTACAGTACACCTACCTTTATCTTGTCAATGATCTTGCACCTGTTTGTTTTCAGATCCGAGCACATGCAAAATACCTAGGGTACCCTCTTCTTGGTGATGAAACATATGGAGGTAGCAAAAGTATGGCATTGTCACTTTTGAGACCCAGAACTCCTTCAAGATATCATGGTGATCTTTCAAATCTGATATCAAAGATAGACAGGCCATGCCTCCATGCTGCATTGCTTGGGTAGGTATTATGCAAGATGCATCTTGCTGTAATTTTTCCTATCATTTTCTTTTGAGGATATTTTTTCAGTGTGATTCTGGTTTCTTTTTCAGATTCAAGCATCCGCATTCAGGTAAGATGCTTGAATTCTCATGCCCTCCGCCAGATGATTTTGCTGAGGTACTTGATGAACTACGTCGTGTTACACCAACAAGTGACAGCCAAGATGGTGGCGTCGATCAATTCTGTAATTAACGCAAATGGAAAATGCATCAAGTGATGCTTAGGATATGGTATGTTTGACCTGAAGGTCTTTGTGTTGCCATCTCTGAGTGTGCGAGGTGCGAAACTAACAAAGTGATCGCTAGCTTTCTGACATCTTCAACCAGAGATCAGGACTACACCGAGGACAAGGAGAACAAGCCCCGAGGACGAGGCGAGAATTTTGACAAGACTGGGAAACATAGTTTCAGCACTCCTTTTTTATGATGTAAGGAACCTCAATAGTACATGGTCAATGAAGAGTGTTGAAAGCATTTAAGCATAATTTGATGTGTGTAATTTACAGAGGTGTAACATACGCTGAAACACAGTTTGCTGTGTGAAATGGACATATTTTTGAACTTCTATTAACAGCACCCTTTAATTGTTGGATTTCAAGTTGTTGTTGGATTATTGTACACTTACATTTTCGTAGCTGTCACTGAATATCCGTGAAGTACGATAACAGATGCAAGAGCCCAAAACTCTTGATCTGTAGCTTTCTATATTCTCTTGAAGGCAAAACATCTAACAAATGGGTCACATTAAAAGAGGCTGACTTGTCATGCGTACACCAACAGATAACATCGAGCGTCGTTTGCACATATACCAGCAGCAACTTCTTACACAAGCAGCTAGAGCCTAAGGAATATCTAGCAAGGTTCAACAGCTTGCACTTGGATGTTTGCAAGGGGGCTACGAAAAGGAGTGCTAAATCAGATGAGGATGATCACTTCTGCTTCTTAGATTTCTTGGGTGGGTTTTTGGCAAGCGCTTGGCCTTCCTCATCAGATGAGCCCTCGATGGATTCATCAGGGACATCGTTCGGAGCATTGTGCTTGGTGATGTATTCCTTGAGGATCGCCATGGTCTTCTCCCTCATCACGGCCAGCTGCTCCGACAGGGTACCGGATTCAGAGCTGACCGCGAACGATTCTCCTCCGAGAACCAAGGTGGCCTTCGCTCTCGGATCAAGACTCGCCGCGACACTCGTTTGGTCCATCTTTGACAGCTAAACCTGCCAAGGAAGTTCAGAGCAGAAAAGTGGAAACTTTGATGAGAGGTCTACAGATTCATTCATATGGCGTTTTCACATAACGATGTGTAGCCAAATTGTTCAGCACTGCAAAGTAAAATTGTATCACTATGCTCATGGTCACCAACCGTGATTCTGAAACTAATCGCTCGTTGCGCCTTCACCTTCCAGGGATGAGATCAAAGCAGTGTAAATTCTTACAGGGAACAAGTACTGGATTGAAAGAGTAAAATGGGAATAATATAGTCTAGGACTCTAGGTATGACAAAAATTGTACCAATGAGCCACTGGGCAGTGCCCCTGCCAACTACAACAACAACGGAAAATCGATCCGGAACTCGTATCCCCTCCCGTAGTTCTGGCTACGAAAGCTTGTGTATATAGATACCCATTCGCTTGAACCAAACCATCACTGATTTCCGATGCTGCTGCAAGCGGCAGCAGCTTGGGGCGTCACGGAGATGGATAAAGGGGAAGAAGGTCCAGGTAGCAAGAGAGGTAGAGTAAAACCTTATGCCCGGCGGCGGCGGCGGCGGCGTGTGGGAGTTGTCCGGGCGGCGAGAGTGTGAGAGACTGCGGCGGCGCTTCGACGGCCGGCGGTGTGTTAGGGCGGGCGGCGGCGGCAGCCTCTCTCTCGAGTCTCTCACACGCAGTCCGGAGTCCTCCCGTCCCCCGATTCGATTGATCCCCGTCTCTGGGCTGGTCTGGGCCTCTGGGCCATTTCTGCGTTGTTCGTTAGCCTCATGGCCTGGGCCAGTCCAGGAGGTCTGCGCTGGTCTGAGGTGTGCTGCACCACGGGCCGAGGCCCGAATCTTGAATCTTACAGGCTGCAAAAATATACGACGACCCGCGCCGTGGCCTGGGCCCAGCTCCGCCAATAGCTACGCGTCAACGGCATTGAGCGTAGACGTGTCAGCGTCGTCGCTAAAAGGAAAACAAAACGTGTCAGCGTCATGCCACTGCCTAACAAAAGAGCGCGGCATCTGTTCCTCTTCTTGCCCACAGCATGCAATGCATTGCAACGGACGGACGCCGTTTTCTTGCGATTAAACTCTGGAGCTTAGTGTGATTCCCAATACTGTACTAATTATTTCGGCAGGAGAAGAAAAGGCTTCTTAAACAAGACAGAAAGGAAGAATGAGAAGAAGACACTGCCTGGCCGAACGTGCAACAGCATATAGCTTTCTTCTTTCTTGTAGCCATGATTGTGGTTATGTGTAAGTGGAGAGAATCATGGATGGGTGAACGTACGCCAAGTGGTTGACACATGCATGTATGGATGCTACTCATAGCTGAGTAAATACACACACATTTGTGGGTTGGTTTTTAAATGGAGCAAAACAGGGAGCTAGAAGTACAGGTGCAAGTAAACAGAGAAGGAACATTATATATGTTGTTGCTACATTCTACTGTAACCACAAAACATCCTTTGTCGCTTTTGCCATGAACATTGTTGAGCTGCACACGTCTAATAATTCAACCAGGGCGCCAATCAATCAGACAATCATGGTTGTCTAACCTAGATAGATAGCTAAGCTGGCTTAGTACTACCGTGGCCGATGGACGGAGTCGAGTAAGTGCAAAGTTTATGCCGTGTCTTTTCAAAAAAGAAAAATTGTTTATGCCGTGTGTCGATCGAGCGTTAATATGCCAAAGTGGCACCAAGTTAGGACAGCTAGACATAAAGAAAACCCATAGTGGAGAGTCTGGATTCTAATTCCCCTTGTTGACACAGTTTTGTTGTTTTTACGTGCTCGTCAACTCCATGATGGACACAAAATAATCAGACCCGGGGCCGGAGGATTTATCCTCCCCACTTGCGCGCTTCTTAATTGTCAGGATTCGGGAGAGCCGTCACGCTGCACACTCTTTTCTGCGTGTTCCATATAACTAAGCTGCTAACATCTTGGTGTAGAACACGTTATGTTTATATTTATATCTATTTTGCAGTTGCATACTTTTATCGATTAGCAGCATAGTTACATGAAACCGCGTTAGCCTTTAAGACCATTTTTTGGGAGTCAAATTATAAATGGACAAGATGATGAAGCAGATAGCCAGATAGCACAGCATGTGCATATGAACGGCTAGGGATCGATCGATGGAAAACCAATGGCGCCGCCGCCACGCCCCCATCATGGATCGACTGCCGTTTACTACTCGAGGCTCACTGCACTGCATGGCAGACGTTAATTGTGTCGCTCGCAAGCTCCATCGATGGACTCCTCTGGCTTTGTCTTTACGCCAAGGCAGGATAGGACGGGCCCCTTTCAGGTTTCAGTTTCAGGCCAGCAAAAAGACTAGGCTGTAGCAGAGTAGTAGTACTAGCTGGGCACTGTACAGGAGCCGCAGGGCAGAGCAGGAGGCTGCAGGTGCAGACGAGAGTGTCGAAAAGAAGAAGACTTTTGGGCCTTTCTTTGCTTTGGCTTTCGGCTGGACTCGATTATTTGATGGTGAAAAGGCTACGGAGTTGATCGATCCTCTGCTGCAGCATAGCAAGCCGTGTGCTGTGGGTTGCCTTCTCCCTGCCGGCAACGCACGCCCTGATTTTGCTTCCAACACAACGTAATTATGGTATACAGGTTTCAAGTTTACCAGTCTTTTCGATTCATAATTCTTCTTGTCTCAAATTTGTTCAAAAATAAATATACCTATTCTAAAAATGCTAATTACTTGTAATATTTCGATAAAAATTACGAAACACAGCGAGTACTCCGTGACAAACAGTTCACCTGATCCGGCTTCAATTCTCCGCGCTCAGCTGAAAGCCCGAAACTGAAACCACGGCAACACATGCATGCCCACCCAGAGGCATGGCAGTACCGTGTCAGTAAGTGGGACCCACCCACCCAGGCCGTGGTACTCTCAAAGCAGCGAAGGGCAGCAGTACTTGCTCGCTGCTTCTGCTTGCTGCGCTTGGTGCGTCCAAACTTTTGTCTCCCACACGACAGAAGGAGGAGAAAAAAAAGAAGGAGCCGGCCATTGCCAAAGCAGCCGCTACAGCAGATATTCGAGTTGGGGTTGCCATGGAAAGGAAAGGAATGAATGCTTCGTTGGAATATCAACAAGGACAAAAAGTCACCCGTTGAAGTTTCCCATCCAGGGCCCACGTCAAGATCCTTTTTGTTCACCAGCAAAAAAAAATCCCTTTTGTAAACAGAGGATCACTGCCACAGTGCCACTCCCATAAGAATATTCCTCGGTTACATAATTCTGTCTCAAATTTGCATAAATTTATGTATTCCTAAAAGATGTCAAAAATTATGGAACTGATAGAGTACAGCAATAAAAAGTAAAGGAAGAACAAAGGCACACTGCCTTGCATTGCGCACTCCAATTAGTACACGGATTTGCATACGAAGAGGATCCGTATATCGTAGACGCACGGAGCACCGTTTTACTAGCCGGGTTTTTCGTGGACTGGACCGTGGCAAGCCACCGCAGGCCTAGGTGAGTAGAGCCCAGTTGACAGTGGGCTAGCTAGGCCCTGGGAACGGGCGCCTGGCTGCCCCGTCCCGTCAAAACCCATCTTAATTACAAGCCCAGTCAGCCCTGCAGCTTTGCTTTTCCCCTATGCCCTGCGCGTCGTCGTCCTCCATTACTGCCTCCCGTCCTCTCGCCTTCTTCCTCCTTCCTCCTTTCCGTCGACTCTCACTGCTCAGAGCAGACCATGCCAATGCCGTGCGATGCACCGTCATCGCCATGATTCCGATTCCTCCACCCATCGATTCCTTCCCTCCGTATTCTGATTCCCTTCTCCACCACCATCCTCCTTTTATTCCCGCCTCGCTCTCGATGCACTCCCCATCCCCATTCCCGGCCTTCGCCGCCGGCAATCGCAATCGCAAATTCGCAATGCCTCGCCCAATCATCCTCTTCTTCTTCTTCGTCTTCCTCGGGCCACACGCCGCCGCCTCACCGGACCGCGACATCTACGCGCTCGCCAAGCTCAAGGCCGCCCTCGTCCCCAACCCTTCGTCCTCGCCATCCACCGCGCTCGCCGACTGGGACCCGGCCGCCGTCTCCCCATCCCACTGCAGCTTCTCCGGCGTCACCTGCGACCCAGCCACCTCCCGCGTCGTCTCCATCAACATCACCTCCGTCCCGCTCCACACCGGCGGCCAACTCCCGCCGGAGCTCGCGCTCCTCGACGCGCTCACCAACCTCACCATCGCCGCCTGCTCCCTCCCCGGCCTCCTCCCCCTCCACCCCAACATCCCCTCCCTCCCCAACCTCCGCCACCTCAACCTCTCCAACAACAACCTCATCGGCCCCTTCTTCCTCCCCGACTCCGTCACCACCACCCCGTACTTCCCTTCCCTCGAGCTCCTCGACTGCTACAACAACAACCTCTCGGGCCCGCTCCCTCCCTTCGGCGCCCCCCACTCGGCAACCCTCCGCTACCTCCAGCTCGGCGGCAACTACTTCTCCGGCCCGATCCCGCCGTCCTACGGCCACCTCGCCTCGCTCCGCTACCTCGGCCTCAACGGCAACGCGCTCTCCGGCCGCGTGCCCCCGGAGCTCGCGAGGCTTGCGAAGCTCGAGGACCTCTACCTCGGCTACTTCAACCAGTACGACGGCGGGGTGCCCCCCGAGTTCGGGGAGCTGGCGAGCCTCGTGCGGCTCGACATGAGCAGCTGCAACCTCACGGGCCCGGTCCCGCCGGAGCTCGGCAAGCTGTCCAAGCTCCAGACGCTCTTCCTCCTCTGGAACCGCCTCCAGGGCGCCATCCCGCCGGAGCTCGGCGAGCTCGCCAGCCTCCAGTCGCTCGACCTCTCCGTCAACGAGCTCGCCGGTGAAATCCCAGTCTCCCTGGGGAAGCTGAGTAATCTCAAACTCCTCAACCTGTTCCGGAACCACCTCCGCGGGGACATCCCGGCGTTCGTGGCGGAGCTCCCGGGGCTCGAGGTGCTGCAGCTGTGGGAGAACAACCTCACGGGGAGTCTCCCGCCGGGGCTGGGGAAGAAGGGTCCGCTGAAGACGCTCGACGTCACCACGAACCATCTCACGGGCCTCGTGCCGCCGGACCTCTGCGCGGGGAACAAGCTCGAGACGCTAGTGCTCATGGACAACGGCTTCTTCGGCCCGATCCCGGCTTCCCTCGGCGCCTGCAAGACGCTCGTCAGGGTGCGTCTGAGCAGGAACTTCCTTAGCGGTGCTGTGCCGGCGGGTCTCTTCGACCTGCCGGACGCCAACATGCTGGAGCTCACCGATAATCTGCTCTCCGGCGAGCTCCCCGACGTGATCGGCGGGGGTAAAATCGGGATGCTGCTGCTGGGGAACAACGGGATTGGTGGGAGGATACCGGCGGCCATCGGCAACCTCCCGGCGCTGCAGACGCTGTCGCTGGAGTCCAACAACTTCTCCGGCGAGCTCCCGACGGAGATCGGCAGGCTGAGGAACCTGTCGCGGCTCAACGTCAGCGGGAACTCCCTCACCGGCGCCATCCCCGAGGAGATCACTAGCTGCGCGTCGCTGGCCGCCGTCGACGTCAGCCGCAACCGCCTGTCCGGCGAGATCCCCCAGAGCGTGACGTCGCTCAAGATCCTGTGCACGCTGAATTTGTCCAGGAACGCCATTGGAGGGAGCATCCCGCCCGCCATGGCCAACATGACGAGCCTCACGACGCTCGACGTCTCCTATAACCGGCTCTCCGGCCCCGTCCCTTCGCAGGGGCAGTTCCTCGTGTTCAACGAGAGCTCCTTCCTCGGCAACCCCGGCCTCTGCAATGCCGGAGCCGACAACGACGACTGCTCATCTTCATCTTCCTCGTCTCCGGCGGCCGGCGGGGGTCTGCGGCATTGGGACTCGAAGAAGACGCTGGCGTGCCTGGTGGCCGTCTTCCTCGCGCTGGCCGCCGCCTTCATCGGCGCGAAGAAAGCCTGCGAGGCATGGCGAGAGGCGGCGCGGCGACGGTCGGGGGCGTGGAAGATGACGGTGTTCCAGAAGCTCGACTTCTCGGCGGAGGACGTGGTGGAGTGCCTCAAGGAGGACAACATCATCGGCAAGGGCGGCGCCGGGATCGTGTACCACGGCGCCATCGTCTCCTCCAGCACCGGCAGCGTCGGGGCCGAGCTGGCCATCAAGCGGCTGGTGGGCCGCGGGGCCGGCGGCGACAGGGGCTTCTCGGCGGAGGTGGCGACGCTGGGCCGGATCAGGCACCGGAACATCGTGAGGCTGCTGGGCTTCGTCTCCAACAGGGAGGCCAACCTGCTGCTGTACGAGTACATGCCCAACGGCTCCCTCGGCGAGATGCTCCATGGCGGCAAGGGCGGCCACCTCGGCTGGGAGGCCAGGGCGAGGGTGGCGCTCGAGGCGGCCAGGGGGCTCTGCTACCTCCACCATGACTGCGCGCCCAGGATCATCCACCGGGACGTCAAGTCCAACAACATACTGCTCGATTCGGCGTTCGAGGCGCACGTCGCCGACTTCGGCCTCGCCAAGTTCCTCGGCGGCGCTGGTGCCGGCGGCGGCAATGGCGCCTCCGAGTGCATGTCCGCCATCGCCGGCTCCTACGGCTACATCGCCCCAGGTATGTATATACACATCCATCTATCGTTTATACACTTGAAAAATCTACAAGCTTTAGCAAACGCTCTAATCAGAAACAAATCGACAAAGCGTGGACTATGCATCCCTTCTAGAACTGCAGCTTGTTCTTGGATTCTAGCCTAGTTTTATTTTACCACTGTCGGCCTGAGAGGGAGAGGACAAGGGTGAAAAGGTTGCCTTTGGATCAATGGGGTAGCAGAAACAGAGCTGCTAGTGCCTGCACTGGTGATAGTGACACTGATCATTGATGTCCTGACTGCACTACACATCTTGATTTCTTGGATTCTGGTATGAGTTTGTCCGGGCAGCATATCTTGTTGCCCCGCATCTGTGTTAATGTCAACTGGAGGTAAGACAAAGGTTCCCTCTAGGTTTTTAATGATTCAGATATCTTGGACCATTGGTACAAGCCAGAGTAGACGTTAATTCAGATAGGGTTTTGTTGGATGACAGATTATGTGTGCTACCATTAGCAATTATCCAGTGTCATTAATCATTCTGATTAACTAAAAAATCCTGTTTGTTTCGTCCGACGTGGCAGAGTATGCTTACACGCTGCGGGTGGACGAGAAGAGCGACGTGTACAGCTTCGGCGTGGTGCTACTGGAGCTCGTCACGGGACGTCGCCCTGTTGGTGGGTTCGGTGAAGGCGTAGACATCGTGCATTGGGTTCACAAGGTCACCGCCGAGCTTCCCGACACCGCCGCCGCCGTCCTAGCCATCGCCGATCGCCGCCTCAGCCCGGAACCCGTGGCGTTGGTGGCGGGCCTGTACGACGTGGCCATGGCGTGCGTCGAGGAAGCGAGCACTGCCCGGCCCACCATGCGCGAGGTCGTGCAAATGCTCTCGCAGCCCGTCATCGCAGCCGCGGCCGCCGGCGATGCTGCCCAGCCCGACGACCTCCTCGTCTCCTACTGAGGACGACAAGCTACTGCTTAGCCTGCTCTAAGAATCGTGCAATCTTACCTAATTAGCCGCTAATTTTTGGTTTTGCTTGGTGCTTAATTTTGTGGCGTCTGAATGTGTGTAAGCAATAACATTTAGCTAGCGCTAGCACTATCTACTCCCTGAAGGCTGAAACTGAAGACCAAGGCGAAGGCTGTCAGACTAGATGTTGCTTTGCTGTGCCATTGTGCATAGCTGAATGAATGGGTGAATGAATGAATATATGTACATATTAGCAAAATCCCAATCCAAAACAATCCCCAAAAGATCGAATTCTTTTCTGAAAAAAGGCCTCGGAAATGAATCGATTTGTGAGCTTGACAGATGATAGGTGGACGGTTGCAACAAAACCGTGGTGGATGTGGAATCGAATCCGATCGAGCAGGCGAAGAAGAGCATAGAAACCTAACCTTGCCTTTCGTATCTATTCCCCTTCTTTTTTGCTTGTGATGATATTTCTATCTAGTTGCGCGAGTAGACTAGGGCACTAGGCTAGGATATATTCGCTGGTTGGATGATAAAGTGACTTGGGAGATTGATAAGCAGCTCGTGAGGGTGAAAGCTGGAAGAATTGGCGCGCGCACGAATCTGGAGTTTGGTGGACTCAGGCCGTGGAAGCGAAGTGGGCCGGCTCGACAGATTGTAACAGCAAGGAGGGCATTGGGCTGATGGGCTGGGTCCAGCGATCGCCGAGTGGCTATTTGGTCCTTACGAAACAAAATATCATACTAGTATGAATTCACTTTGCTGTATTTGCTTTGAAATGGCTATAATTATGTAACGACATAAGATCTGACAACCAGATAATGTAAGCAATAGCTGTAGTCATGTTTTTTTATGAACTTCTTAAATCTTAGCTTTATACGAATCAAACAGAAGTGACTATTATCAGACAATTTAAAAAATATTATCCTTGGTCATCCAAAAAAATATATACTCCATCCGTCTCGTATTAAATACCAAAATATCGCATAATATATCCATACGTATTTTAATATATACACACTTTCATATTTAGACAAATTTAATTTATTAACAAAACCATAAATTAAAATAGTTTCCAGCCGGCCAGCCGACCTCCCAAAGGGCAATCGTTGTCCTCGAGATTGCTTACTCGTGGAGGGAAACACATGGCCGGAGATTGCTTCAGTCCTTGAGAGAGAACAACCGGGTCGTACCCGCCAAATAGCTCACTGACATAAGGGCCCATCATTGTCAGCGAGCTAAGCAAAGCAACTGCAATGAGCTCCCACACGCCATTGAATTAAACCACCCCAAACCGCGAAGCTGGGTCCCACCTTCCTGAACCGCGTGGACCCAACGAACCAGCGAACTCCCCGTCGCCACGCACGCGCGGGGGCAGCCCTATACAACAGCCACGTCGCCGCCGACAAGCCGCCGCCGTCGCCCTCTTCCTCACGGCTCTTCCCTCTGCTGATCCCTTCCCGCCTTAAGACTCATCCGTGCCGCAGGTCCCCAATGGCGTCGTCCTACAACTACCCCACCACCACCAGCCCTGCTACTACTACTAACCCTAGCTTCCCCGCCCCCTCGGCCCCGCCGCTGTACCCGACGCTGACCATGGCCGACCTCGCCCCCGTCGAGATCCCGACCACCCCGGACGGCGCGCCGCCGCCCTCGGAGGACGTGCTCCTCCGCCTCCCCGGCGCGCAGCTCCACCTCATCGACCGCCGCCGCAGCCACCCGCTCGCCGCGGGCGACCTCTCCCTGCGCCGCATCCGCGCCGGCGATGCCTCTCTCGCCGCCACCGCGCTGCTCGGCCCCATCCAGTGGCCGCTGGCCCGCGACGTCGCCGCCGTCAAGCTCGACCCGCGCCACTACTCCTTCTCCCTCGCCGTCCCCGCATCCCACGACGACCCCAGCCCCGACCCGCTCCACTACGGCCTCACGCTCTCCGCCCCCGACCCGCGCCTCGACGCCGTGCTCGGCGCCTACACCAGCTTCTCCGTCCATTCCGTCGCTGGCAGCGAGGCGCTCGCCGGTGGCGCCCGCGGCGAGGTGGAGGCGGCCGCGTACTGGACCGCTGTCGCGCCCAATGTGGAGGAGTACGGCGGCGCCGTGGCCAAGGCGATTGCGAGGGGTGCTGAGAACGTGGCCAAGGGGATAATATGGTGTGGCGTGATGACGGTGGATAGGCTCCGGTGGGGGAATGAAGTCCTCAGGAAGAGGATCCAGCCAGGTGATACTGACGCCGAGGTCAGCCCGGAGATGCTGAGAAGGATCCAAAGGTAACACTTTCTTTCTATGTTTCTATATCAAATGTGTTTTCAAGCATATTCAAGTCATACGGATTTATCCAGTGGGAAATGCTTCAGGCTTTGGGCACATCACAAGTTCATACTAAGATCAGCAGTTTAATTCTTGATACAGTGTGCCATCATGTGTATCTCATTCTTCTGTAGTGGTGTTTCATTTGAGTTAGGAGAAAATTATGATAAGTAGGGATAGCCTCTGCAAATCACTCGTGTAATCATGGTGGTGTTGCATGTATTTTTAGTTGTTCTGTTGTTTGGCGCTCCTGGTTCTCTGTTAACTTTTGCAAAGCTTTGATTCAATGTTTATGTCATATATGTAGAATCCTGACCATTCGTGAAGAAAGATCACATGATTGTAGCTGCATTGTTACGATTTTTTCACGTAGACGGATTTTGATGATTTTATTTGCATATCAACTAACTTAAACCGAATGATTGTTTTGTTTGTATCTACTAATTTTGTTTTGTTTTGAAAATGTAATTGCTTTACTACCAAGTACATTATGTGCACATAATGTTGAGCAGCTAGTATAGTTATGTCCTTTTAGCATAAGGATGCATTTGAATGTATACGGAGTTTAAACCCAGTGTTGGGTGAGTATGGTCATAGTTCTTGATCAGTGGTCTCTTGTTAATCTCTAGTTACGTGATGTTTCAAGTAACTTGTGCTACTTGGTTCAGTTCAGCTGACTGTGTTGTCTCTTTGGAATTTCTTGTCTTTTCTAGGCTTTCATGATTCCCATGATTTTAGTTTTCCTTAAGCTTAGTTGCATAACTTTGAGTTTGTACACTTAAAATATCAATCAAATACGTCTAAAAGAATCGCTGCGCACCTTTTGTTTACAGGGTTAAGAAGGTGACAAAAATGTCTGAGAAAGTGGCATCTGGAATATTGTCTGGAGTCGTGAAGGTTACTGGCTATCTTACAAGCTCGTTGGCTAATTCAAAAGCTGGCAAGAAGTTTTTTAGTATGTTGCCTGGAGAGATTCTTCTTGCTTCGCTTGATGGATTTGGTATGTGATCTTGTTTTCAAAATGAGTGTACTGTTCTTATTCATGGTATACTGAGCCTGAAGGTTGACATCTTTTAATTGACTAAAAAATGGCGCTAAAATTGCATCACTGAACAGATCGTCATTATTCTGTACTACCGAAGGCAACAATTATCTCACTCTTTACATCTATTACTAACTTGAACTTCTATGGAAGTGTGGGTGAATAAGTCATATCCCTTACGCCTTGAAACACAAAACACCCCACTTACGGGCACATCAAACAATACTAGTTGAAGGCAATCATGCGTTGGATGCGCTTCCGTTTGTTCTTTTGGTTTCATATGACACAAACTTGTCCATTCTTGGATAAGGTATTGCCAGTACCTTAGTTGAAATGGCTTAGTTACACACATTATGTCATTATGTCGTCCTGCATGAAGAATAAGTCCTGCAGGCTGTGTTCAGAGAGAATGATTATGTTTTACTTCGCATGTGGCTTGGCCTTGGCTCAATATGGTGAACTAAGCCACCATGCTTCCTGAAACCTGAGCATCATATTGAGTTAGTGTTTACGGCTCATCAAATAATCTGTTCCTGGGATTTGTCATTTGAAGTCATAATAACGTGATATCCTGGGAGCACTTTTGTTCTGCACTTGCCCGGGCCAATTATTCTGTACCAAAATATGCATGTCGACTGCCTTGTTGTTTCTCCGTGTTAGGTGTATGGAATTTCTGTGTGCCTGAACATCATTCTTTAAAGTAACACGGGAACTTACATTCTTGATCTGGTAGATTAGCTTCCATAGGCAAGCTCTTCGGTCTCGCCATTCCGCTTACGTATCATTTACCCATGTCGACAGGCAAAATCTCTGACGCAGTAGAGGTGGCTGGGAAAGATGTGCTATCCACATCCTCGACCGTGACAACTGGTCTTGTATCCCACAAGTATGTGTTGTTCTGCTAAACATTCCTTTTCCTGCACCCTGTTGTACCATAACACGGAGCATTCTCCTTTACATTGTGCTGCCTCTTCTTCAGGTACGGAGAGAAAGCCGCTGCTGCGACGAACGAAGGGATGGACGCTGCCGGGCACGCCATTGGGACTGCATGGGCCGTGTTCAAGATCCGTCAGGCCCTTAACCCGAAGAGCGCCCTGAAGCCCACGTCACTCGCCAAGTCCACCATCAAGGCCGGAGCCGCCGATCTCCGGGCGAAGAGCAGCAAGAGCAAGTAGAGCCTGAAGCCGTCCTTCCTCGTCGCAACCGGCTGTGTTGGATCCTTGTCCTGACCAGAAGAACCTTTGCCCCCAGAAGTCCCAGCTGATGTGCTGCTTGTAGATATTATGTGCTGGAGCTGGCAACCAGCAGCAGCTTCCCTACTGTGTCCTCCCCTCTGCTGTTGTGAACGTTTTCTGTTGTGTTTCTGAGTGGAGTATCGTTGTTTTCGTTTGTGCAGTGTTAGTTCAACGCAGAAAACTACGAAAGAAACAAAGTTCGGTGTTCTTTGATTAACTGGTGTGGGTTGCTGCTGTTTATTGGTGTTGACCTGGGACACTCAAATCATTTGCTCTGATGCATGCTGATGGCGTGAGCGTGATTTGATCGATGTTTTTGGCGTCATTTGCGGGCAGAGGAAAATGGTGACACCAGCGAAGCAACAACCAAAGCATCTGAGCAAATCTCCTCATTGTTTTACAATGCACCTAACGAGTTTGAATTACAGTAGTTGGTTATACCTACTAACTCTTTACTAAGGTAAGATTTAGCTGTACATCTATATTAGATAGTAAAATAAAATCACAACTCACAAGTTCGCTGCTCTCAGTTGACTCTAGCTTTGTCTTGCAACCCAAATCTCTCTGTATATAAAAAAAGTTTTACAGGAATATACATGTCAGAAAATAATGACTAGTACAAATTTGATGCTCCATGTGGCCTAGTCTGCAACTCATCAAATATTCTTTGTAGTCACGTGCAAAAACATAACCATTTTCCTCTCTCTCCTTTTTTTGAGCTGGAAAAACATTTCTACTGAACATAATAACCAATTGAGGCCAAATTTGAATTGCAAAGAAAAAAAAAGGAAAAAAAAAGGTCAGATCGTTCTCCACCGTCCATCTCCCGGCGGCTGATATTTGTCGCCACCGCCGCATCTCATCGCGAGCAGTCGAGGACCGATTAAATCCACCCCACCGAATTCCCCCACAAAATTCTCTCCGCCGGCGCCGCCGAAACCCTCGCCCCCGCCCGCCGCCCGCCCGAAAGCCCCACCGCCGGCGAAGCCTATAAACCCCCAGTCACCTACCCCAGGTGCGTGTTCTCGTCCGCTGCCGAATTGCAGCCATGGACGACGGGGACCTCGATTTCAACCCTGACACGTACCTGTGCTCGGGCGCCGCCGCCGGCGGCACCGAGACCCCGGGCGCCTGCTCCATGGACAGCTACTTCGACGAGATCCTCAAGGACACGGAGCACCTCGCCTGCACCCACACGCACACCTGCAACCCGCCCGTCCATGACCTCTCCCACACCCACACCTGTGTCCACGTCCACACCAAGATCGTCTCGGCCTCCTCCGACGGCGCCGAGTCCCCCGCCGAGAACACCACCTCGGGAACCTCCAAGAAGCGCCGCCCCTCGGGGAACCGGGCCGCCGTCAGGAAGTACCGGGAGAAGAAGAAGGCCCACACGGCGCTGCTCGAGGAAGAGGTCGTCCATCTCAAGGCCCTCAACAAGGAGCTCATGAAGAAGGTTCAGAATCATGCGGCGCTTGAGGCCGAGGTCGCCAGGCTTCGCTGCCTGCTCGTTGATATTAGAGGCAGGATTGAAGGGGAGATCGGCGCTTTCCCTTATCAGCGGCCCGTGAAGAACGTTGATTTGGTCTCTGGTGGTGTTGACCTTCTTGGTGGTGGCTCTCAGGTCATGAATTCCTGTGATTTCAGATGCAACGATCAGCTGTATTGCAATCCGGGAATGCAGATGAGGACAGTGGGTGATGATGGTGCTATGAATGGTCAGGCGTTTGGGCAGGGCACCGGTGATTTTGTCAATGTCCAGTGCTTGGGGAGCGCGAAATCTGGATCCACAATTTCCCCAGGCTGTGGGGGTATGTCTAATATGCCTTTTGGCTGTTTGCCGAATGCAAAGAAGTGAAGGTTAGTTATGTTTGTTTCTCTATTATTGAGACATTCTTTTTCTAGCAACACCATTCTAGGACAAAGTTACTTATTTTCGGCCTTTCGATATGTTCAAATCCTGTACAAGTATGTAAACTCATGAGGCTAGATGGCAGATGCTTGTGCTGCATATAGTCTTTTGATAAGAGAATACTTAAATTTGTGTGCTATTGAACTATTATCGAGCGGTGCATTTCATTTATTGCATGGTAGTTGGATGCATTTTGGTTTTGCAACTTGGCTACTGCCACTTTAAAGGCACCATAGCCTTGACTCATACAATGGTACTAGAAACCTAGCCATTTTGGGGGATTTATGAGCAGGCAAATAGAATGTGATTGTTGTTGAGCTTGCATGATTGAACTTATCAGTTATCACAAACTCTCTGGTTTAAAGCTTCTTATATGTTTCCATATATTCTGAAAACCTTGGTTGTTTCTGGTGTCAAGTGAGACTAAAAACTATAAGGACCTAGGTGCTCCATACAATAATCTGTTTTTATTTGGGTTTATTAGTTCAGCAAAAATTATTGACTGGTTGCTTCACTTGCTTCTGTCATAATCTTTTTAGTCGCTGGGAATACTTCCTGCTCCCCCCGTTTCAAATATAAGGCGTGCTTTGTTCCAACATTTACACTCATTCATATGGGATTTATGTGTAAAGCAAGTACCTGTCAATATGAATCTAGCGATATCAATGTTATGTCACATAAGTTATAAACTAGAGTAATTATAGATCAAATGGTTGTCATAAAGAAGCAAAATATGCCTTATATTTTGGAACGGAGGGAGTATTATTGTAGGACAGCACTGATGTCACAAATATTCCAGCTGCCACCTGTGCAGTGTGTTCAGTTTGAATCACTAGTTATTAGAGATTATATGATAATGTTTTTGTTTGGGTGGTCGTTTTTGTGAAGATTATCATGAAAGTTCGTTCATGAATGGTAATTGCCAGTTTCTCACTAGAAAGTTCGTTCATGAATGGAGTTAGTTCAGTTAGGTAGTAGCCTAAGATGTACTATTTCACAATGCACTGGTCTTACCCTTCTATTATTGATCTACTCCCTCCGATCCATATTACTTGTCGCAGTTTTGTCTATATACGCATATATCTTAAAGCGTTTCATTGTGTTGGTACATGCTTATCTAGAGAAAACTGTGACAAGTAATATGGATCGGAAGGAGTGCTTAATATAGTTTAGACTGCTTTAGTTTTGACACTGTCGCTTAGTTTTCTGTAATATTTACATCTGATTCTCTTTTTGTTAATATATTCGCCACAGAATGTGTTATTTGTTCATCTCTAGTCATGTGACTGAAGTTATATAAAAAAACTAAGATATCAACAAGTAATTTAGGTTCTACTAGTAGACCAACAATCGCTAGCAGTTGCTACTTGCTATGCACCTTGGTATGTTTTTTTTTACCCAGTTGAGCTAGAACATGCAAATCTGTACTGCTGTGGCTTTTCTTTTGCCGTTGCCTTTCCTGCCTCTTAAAGCCGCTTGGAATTATTGCTGATGTTTGGTTTTGACTAACACACTTCTACTGCTCTCTTTCAGGACTTCTGGGGTGCTTATCTTCTCCGTGGCAGAGACTCCTAGTTCCTGCGTACAAGGAAAGACTGTATAAATTGTTAGCTTCTACCTGGTTTCGAATTGTCGAGTGTTTGGATGATGCTTCTGGGGTGCATGTGGCGCTGCAAGTTTGTTAGCTCTAAAGCTATCAGGAGATCGTCCTCTATTTTTTGTCCCGTTCAGCTATGTTCTCGGAGTTGACATCCTCACCAAGTCCCGCATGCTCTCTTATAAAGAGTATCGACTGATCCGAATTGGACGGGAATCATGAATAACTAGAAGTTCGTCATCCATGTGCTGTGTCAAGACACATTCAGTTTTGTGTAGATCTCAAGTTGCCTATGAACCTTATAATATAATGTAAACAGTAAACTCATTCTGGATGTTGAATTCTTTCGGGTAGCTGGTGTTATGCCTGTGTTCTGTCATTCCTGAGTTCATTCATTTTTTTATGCTTAATTATTTGATTCTTTAGACCTGAACAGCTGTTGAAATTTTCACTGGAGTCTGTAGCTCTAGCTCTGGAGTTTATGTCTTGACGCTAGCTCTAGCTCTGTTTTTTTTTTTTGAGGCCTCTAGCTCTGGAGTTTTTTTTTTTTTTGAGGGGTCTCTGGAGTTTGTTTAGGGGAGTTCGAGCTCTGAGGCAGCAGATTTGCAGATGCATCCGTTAAGGTAAGCCCAACACACGTTTCGCTGGGCTGGGCTGGACGGGTGCTGAATCTGCTGATGGGCCAGTAGCAAAGCCAAAAAGCCCAGGAAAACGAACTGTGACGTCCGATGCACGGCGACGAGTCAACACCCGTTGACTGACTAGTGGGACTCGGACGCCCCGCACTGGACCCATCATAAGTCCTCTTCGCTGAACGAATTATCCACTGAGCACGCCCCGCTTCGAACATTCTAGCACATCGACGTCGACGACACAGGCATTCGCCAATCGCAGCTCTCCACGTGTCATGCGCTTTAACGCTCCCACGAGATCTTGGCCGCCCATTCATCCAGCTCGGCCCGCCGGACGGCCGAGGGCGCTCCGCGGCTCGTGTTCCACGTCAAGCTCGTCCGCATCGCCCAGTAACGGCCCGCCACGTGGACGGAACCACATCGCTGCCGTCCGTTCGTCCACGTGGCGAGATCGTGCCCGCGTGGACCGGGCGTGCGGGGTCTCCTCCGGGAGCGAGAGAGAGCCCGTTTAAATGGCCGGAAGCTCTCTCGGCTTCAAGCCAGAAGAAGAACACGACGACGAACTCCACCACAGCAGAGTGAAGCGGAGCCGGCACGATGCGCAAGTGGGCGCTCTCCTCGGCGCTACTCCTCGTCTTCCTCCTCGCCACGCTCTCTCCCGATCCAGGCAAGCCTCCTCCTCCTCTCCGGCCGCCGCCGCGCCGCCGGAGCTCTCCCCTCTCCCGATTTTCCGCGGGATTTGTTTAGGTTGATTTCCCGCGGGAGCTCGCCGGATTTACGCCGTAGTTTGCGATCTGTTGGGTTTGGAGAGAGCGCGGGTAGATCACTTCTCCAGTTCACTTACCCTTGTGATTTTCGTGCCACTTCTCAAGTCTGAATCCCGCGCGATGCGATGAATTCGCCGTAGAATTTTCGCCAAAAATAAATTGATAGTAGTGTTTCTAGTTGTTTGATCCGTTCGTGTAGAGGCGAGTGCTACTGTGTCTAGGTGCGATCTCTGATGGTAATTTTGGTCCAGTTCCCTCTCTAGATCTCGCGCTTGAATTTATCTAGCTTTTGGCGATGTGAGTTCGCGACCACCCCGATCTGATGTAATGGCAGGGTGTATGTACAGTTCGACATTACTTGCTTACATCGTTCTTAGATCCGTCGTAGGTTTTGCATCTTTGGGCAAATTATGCGGCTAATTAAGGCCAAGGTTTTAATAGGGTTTACACAAGTCCAGTAGCTCTTGTCAAATTATGCCAGTCTAGTGTTTGTTTAGCGTCAATCTAGTGTTGGTTGTTACTGATACGGCACTCTTAAGATAATGTTCTTGGTGAATTCAAAGGCCTATCTACTTTGTTCCACTTGTATTTATCTGCTGTAAATCTGCACCAAATTTCTGTCTGATCCTGGATGTGCTGCAGCTAAGAGGCTCCAAGTCAATGCTGAGGAGAGCAGCGACGAGTTGGCTGACCTGCCCAAGGTAGAGGAGAAGCTTGGGGCCGTTCCCCATGGCTTGTCCACGGACTCTGAGGTTGTCAAGAGGTGAGCAAGATATCCTGATCAATGCTGATTGTTTCCACTTTTCGTGGTGTTTACATTTGGATTTACAATATTGTTTTGATGTGTGAAGGGAGTCCGAGTCTATCTCCAGAAAGACCCTCAGGAATTCAGCAGAGAAGTTTGAGTTCCAGGCTGAGGTGTCCAGACTTATGGACATCATCATCAACTCACTCTACAGTAACAAGGACATCTTCCTGAGGGAGCTCATATCCAATGCATCTGATGTATGGATTGCATTTTATTTTAATCTTATGTGATTAGATTGCATTGTGCGTGCAAATTAATAAGGGTGATGACTTTGGTTTCTGTAGGCTTTGGATAAGATTAGGTTCCTTGGCCTCACTGATAAGGAGGTTTTGGGTGAAGGTGACACTGCCAAGCTTGAAATCCAGGTACAGTGGACAGGAAAGCTGATGGCCTTTACAGATTTACATGCCTTTGCTTTTTGAAATGACCTTTAAGTCATCTGGAATGTTTATATGCAGATTAAGTTAGATAAGGAGAATAAGATACTCTCCATTCGGGATAGGGGTGTTGGCATGACCAAGGAAGATCTGATTAAGAACCTTGGAACCATTGCGAAGTCTGGGACTTCAGGTACTGCTCATTTCTACTGATTGTGCCACTCCATAATATTTGAAATACCTGTGCAAAGTCAGCGTTGTTGATATGATTTGTGTACAAATTGCACCAAGCACCATATGGTCACATAAGTATCCTTGAAATGTGCTTTTAGATAACGTTAATTGCATGCAACCTTTGCAGCTTTTGTGGAAAAGATGCAGACTGGAGGTGACCTCAATCTCATTGGGCAGTTTGGTGTTGGCTTCTACTCTGTCTACTTGGTTGCTGACTATGTTGAAGTGGTCAGCAAGCACAATGATGACAAACAGTAAGACATTGATATCCTTGTCGTTTTAACATATCAGTGGTACCTTGTTTTGGTTCATCCTTGCCTTCCCTTTGCAATTTGGTTCATGCTATTGTGCTGTTGAATTTCTCTCTGATAGATATGTGTGGGAGTCCAAAGCTGATGGATCATTCGCTATCTCTGAGGATACATGGAATGAACCCCTGGGCCGTGGAACTGAGATAAAACTACATCTCCGTGACGAGGCTAAGGAATACTTGGAAGAAGACAAACTAAAGGTATCACCGTATAAGCATGCCTTTATTGTTATTGAGATTTAATATTTCAAGTTGGCTGCAACATCAAATATGGGCACATTTTATTGGACTTATTATATCTGGCCTTAATCTAAAGTCATAGACTTGTACCGGTAAATTAGTTTCTCTAAATAAAAAGAGCAGATCGTCATCCCTAACTGGAACACTCATTTGCATTTAGCGCATCCATCAATCTTGACTGATGAATATTTTATGCGGTACATTCAAGAGCAAGTGGAAATGTTTGCAGTCTCTTTTATCTTACACTTCATAGTTATTTCTGTCTAGTAATCTGTTGGGGACATTATACAATGAAACACATCTGCTACCATGTGCATTGTTCATGTATGATTTGTTTAACATGGATGCTTGTTTTGCAGGACTTGGTGAAGAAGTACTCTGAGTTCATCAATTTCCCCATTTACTTGTGGGCAACGAAGGAGGTTGATGTCGAAGTGCCAGCTGACGAGGAGGAATCAAGTGAAGAGGAGTCCAGTAAGTTTTCAGTCAATGTTATTCAGTTCTCTTAGATCATACCATGTTGTGTGCATGCAGTAGCTAATGCATCATGCATTATTATGTAGCCACGGAAACTACAGAGGAAGAAGAGACAGAAGACAGTGAAGAGAAAAAGCCCAAGACAAAGACAGTAAAGGAAACTACTACTGAATGGGAGCTTCTGAACGATATGAAGGCCGTATGGCTTCGTAACCCTAAGGAGGTTACCGAAGAAGAATACTCGAAGTTTTACCACTCACTAGCCAAGGTACATACTGCAATTATGACTTCTTAGGAGAGAAAACCTTTACTAAGGAAGCTTTATGACTTGTAGAAGAAAAATAAGAAACAACGTCTGACTTCACTCTTTCTTTTAGGACTTTGGTGACGACAAGCCTATGTCTTGGAGCCACTTCAGTGCTGAGGGTGATGTTGAGTTCAAAGCTTTGCTCTTTGTTCCCCCTAAGGCTCCGCATGATCTCTATGAGAGTTACTACAATGCTAACAAGTCAAACCTCAAGTTGTATGTTAGAAGAGTTTTCATCTCCGATGAATTTGATGATCTTCTCCCAAAGTATCTCAGCTTTTTGAGGGTAATGGATTGCTATTTCATGAATCCAATATTTTGTCCATTGACTTTCACAGACCATAACATGCTATTATACATTCTCTATAGGGTATTGTTGACTCAGACACACTGCCGCTCAATGTATCACGAGAAATGCTTCAACAACATAGCAGCCTGAAGACCATCAAGAAGAAACTAATCCGCAAGGCTCTTGACATGATAAGGAAACTTGCTGAGGAGGATCCTGATGAGTACAGCAACAAGGACAAGACAGGTAACCAGCTTTCCTGGGAAAGTCAAGTCACATATTATATATTTACAGTAGACCTTATAGATCATCTTCTGTAAGCAGATGAAGAAAAAAGTGCATTGGAGGAGAAAAAGGGCCAGTACACCAAGTTCTGGAATGAGTTTGGCAAATCGATCAAGCTGGGGATCATTGAAGATGCAACTAACCGGAACCGTCTTGCCAAGCTTCTGAGATTTGAGAGGTTCGTTCTGTATTCTGCACTCCTTTTAATTTAGTCATGATGAAGTACTGTATGCTGGGACAGAGAACTGAATTTGTATATGTTTCAGTTCTAAGTCAGATGGCAAGCTTGTCTCTCTTGACGAGTATATTTCAAGGATGAAGTCAGGGCAAAAGGATATCTTTTACCTTACAGGAAGCAGCAAGGAACAGCTAGAGAAATCTCCATTCCTTGAGCAGCTAACCAAGAAGAACTATGAGGTATGTTTTTGTAAATGAATAATAATAACAAGGGTAAAATTAGAATGGTCTTTTGTTGGAGGGTTATCTACTTGATTGGCGCCAGTTTGGCCAACAGGGTTAACCTCAAGTTTGTATACAACTTGGCAAGTAACACGGGAACCCGCCTATTTTTGCAGGTTATCTACTTCACCGACCCTGTCGATGAATACCTGATGCAATACCTCATGGACTACGAGGACAAGAAGTTCCAGAACGTGTCCAAGGAGGGCCTGAAGCTCGGCAAGGACTCGAAGCTGAAGGACCTCAAGGAATCATTCAAGGAGCTGACCGACTGGTGGAAGAAGGCTCTTGAGAGCGAGAGCATCGACTCGGTGAAGATCAGCAACCGGCTGCACAACACTCCCTGTGTGGTAGTGACCTCCAAGTACGGGTGGAGCTCCAACATGGAGAAGATCATGCAAGCGCAGACCCTCTCGGACGCTAGCAAGCAGGCCTACATGCGCGGCAAGAGGGTCCTTGAGATCAACCCCAGGCACCCAATCATCAAGGAGCTCCGCGACAAGGTTGCCCAGGACAGCGAGGTAAATACAGTGTCTAGATGCCTATCTTTGCTTTTAACCCCTTGCAAACAACGGCGACATTAAATCGCTATTGTGATGTGTGCAGAGCGAGAGCTTGAAGCAGACGGCGAGGCTGGTGTACCAGACGGCTCTCATGGAGAGCGGGTTCAACCTGCCTGACCCCAAGGACTTTGCCTCGAGCATCTACAGGTCGGTGCAGAAGAGCCTGGACCTGAGCGAAGATGCAACCGTGGAAGAGGAAGAGGAGGTGGAGGAGCCTGAGGTGGAAGAGAAGGAGACCACAAAGGCGGAGGAGCCCGAGCACGAGCAGTACGAGAAGGACGAGCTGTAGTCGCTCTTTTTAGAACTGTTGTTTCATCTAGGTGCAGAAGGTGAGAGGCTTGTCTCTCTCAGTGCTGGAAATGTGATGGGTTTTGAGGGACGTCCATTTTTCCGTGCGAAAACGCATCATGATATACAGGGTTTTTTGTCCATGTACCTAGCTACCTTAAATGATACTCTAGCTAGTTCGACTTCGCAGTTGCCTGATTCCTGAAGCGCCCTTTTGTATACTGGAGTATTTCGTTATCTTAATAGTCGTTCTGTAACAGGGCTTGGATGTTGTTAGTGTGCATTACTAGTTACCTCGCGGCAAATCAGCTCAGTTCTTGATCATGTGAAAATATAGTGAAGAGTCAAAATCTTATGGAAAGATTTGCACTGGAGGTTTGCAAATGGGCACAGCTTACAGATCACTGTTTTAGATGCCTCTTCACCATGAGGTTATTTGTTCAGTCTCATGTGCTATCGCCGAAGCTACTGAAAGAACTTGAAAGCTGAAACGAAATTTTCATCTCTCTGTTCATCTACATCTGTCAACTCTTGAAGAAGTTATCTGCCTTTAGCTTTCTCTCCGGGCGGCGAAAAATGTAATCTCTCTTCAAAGTATATATGCTAAACTATCAAATCTTCCAGCCATTACAGAACATCTACACAAAAATTGCAATGAACATGACATTCTACTGCTTGGGTGGCATCTGAAAGAGCACACTCTGAAAAACCCAAGCACTCTATAAACCCAGGTTTATGATAAAAAGGAGGAGGAGGACAGCGATGACGGCGTGGCTGGTCGTCGTCGCCGGATTTGCTCCACCCGATGAGAACGCCATTGGTGGGTAGGCGGCGGCAGCACTGGCCGGAGGGGACGCCTTCCCGCCGCTAAACAACGTCATGAAGCAATGTATTAGTATCAGGCTATCCTTTTATAATTCAGACGACGTGCCTAGCCGGTCCAAAGAGAATAATCCAACAGAGAGCTCACTCACTCACCTTGACTCGCCAGGGCAGAAGACGACGTCGTACCCGCCGCCATTGCCATTGCCGGCGCAGGTAAAAGTCGACGAGGCATCATCATACGCGTAGCTGTAGGCTTCCGGGCACTCGGCCTTGAAGAACTTCGAGTACGCCGTGGGCGCGCAAGTGTTCGGCGTCCCGTGGTCCGGCCCGCTGCAGCAGTACTCGGCCGTCCCGAACGCCCCGCACGCGCTCCGGCACGCCACGACGCCGCGCGCCGCTCCGGACGGGCCCACGCCGCCGCCGGCAACGCTGACGCTCAGCTCGCGCGGGCACGCCGCGTTCACGTCCGCGGGGCACCCCGTGGCGCGGCAGCTCGCGTTCCCCCGAGGCGCCACCAGCACCGGCACGTTGTAGCCGTCCACGAGGCTCACGTCGTAGAAGTCGAGGCCGCCGGCGCCGGCGCCGGTGTTGGAGGAGAGGGTGAACTCGGCGAGGGTTGCTGGCGGGGCGGCGCCGTGGCCCGAGCACTCGAGGGTGCCCGTGCCGCAGTCGCCGGTGACGCAGGAAAAGGAGGAGTTGTTGTAGGCGCAGAGCGTGCGGGCCCAGAGGCGGCCGGACCAGCCGGCGGCGAGGGGGACGGGGAGGGACTGGCCGGGGGAGAGGGCGAAGCCGGTGGTGGGCGGCGGCGGGGTGCCGGCGTTGGAGAGGATGCCCGGCCACACGGGGTAGCTGCAGCTGTTGGTTATCGTGAACATCGTTTCAGGCCGCGCTCCTGGTGATCCACAGCCATTTGATCAGAGCTTAATTCCAACAACTCCAACGTTTAATTAACAAGGCAAAGAAGAAGGCACTCCGTATACAGTATATGCAAGGGCGTCGTACCGTAGAACTCCCTCCGATCCTAATTAAATTGTTGTTGTTGTTTAGTTTAAATACTCCGTAGTTCAAATTTGAACTAAAACAACGGCAATAATTTATGATCCAAGGGAGTATTACTTACCACATTGATCACAAGAAGGAGCAATAATTTGGTATACCTTGGAGGAAGGAGAAGCAGAACAAAGAGAGAAGTAGCAGTGCTCCTCCTGGACCAGCTGGAACTCCTACCATGGAGGAGGAAGAAAGAGAGGAACTAGCACAGCACAGGGAGGGAGATCAGGCAAAATTAGAGATGCCCAGACGAATTAGGAATAAAATTTTGGCATGTCAGTTCCATGAATGAGATAAGCTAATTAAATATGGATTGTTAAATGTTAATGTTGTCATGAGATGTTAAATTAAGGGGTGGATATTAAGCTAGTTTGTTGCTTTGGAAGGAACATTGAAGGAAGGTTCGTTCAAGCACTCCAATGTGATTTGTAAGTAGTTGCAAGTAGGTGATCGATCCATTCTTTGTTAGATTAACATTTTGTTTTTTGTTTTCTTGGCCGCGGCCGGTGAGTTGACTCGGATCGAAACAAGCCAGGACATATACTAATTCCAGAATCCAAATCAAAACAGGTTAGCTAAGCATGTGTCGATGACGCCCGATCAATTAAGAATATTTTTTTCTTTCAAAATGAAATACAGTAAGAATTTTTTTTTTCTACCGTAAAAACAAAAAAGAGAACTTTGTTTCTCGGGGTGAATGCTCATACAAAGATTGATTCAGGATTCAGGAGAACAAATGCTACACCGTAAGACCAGCAGCCCATGAGGCTTTCTCACACGGCCCATGCGGTCTCCTTCCGTGCAATGGGCTTGGGTCGGGCCTCCCGTGATGCCGTACGTGCAGTTGAAGGCTCGAACTATTCTCATGCAAAAAAAGTTAGATTCAAAAAGCAAGCAGCCCTCAACTCCTGCTTTACTTTTCAAATGCTTAGTACTCTCTCAGTCTAACAAAAGATGTCTTAATTTTAACTTAAATTTGAATGCATCTATACACTAACTTATGTCTAGATACATTCAAATTTTGATAAATTTGAGACATTTTTTGTTCGACGGAGGGAGTAATACCTTCTCCGTTCAACAAAAAATGTCTCAAGTTTATTAGAATTTAAATGTATAGATGTAATCAAATTTAGTCAAAGTTGAGACATTTTTTGTTAGACAGAGTGAGTACTGTATTTTTTTTTGCCACACGAGAATCTACGGTACAACGGGCCTGTTTAAAAAAGAGTTGTAATTTTCGTAAGAAGCTCTTTTAGTGGTTAACTGGTTATGCTAAATACCGGTTCACCCATAAAAATTTACACCCATTTCAAGCGGGCTACCCAATCCCATACAATACCTAGAACGTTTCACAAAATCAGACAATAGTTGCTCTCGCAAGACAAATGGCCACTTTAGAAATTTTGACCAACCAAAATTAAATGTTCTGCATTTTGGGACGGATGGGGAGTAATTTTTTTGTGAGTAACCATTGTTATGCATCTGCCACTGTTTTCTCCTATATCCAATGATTCACGACAGAGACATGTTGACGTGACAATCTAAGAAATAACCGGCATGGATTATCCACTCAGTAATTCCACTATGAAAAGAGTTATGTATGCTTTTTCTTAGCCGGCAGAAAAATGGTTATTCATAAATCGACGCTAATAACTATCCGATGTATTCATTCACCGAGATATGCAAAAGGATGAGAAGATCTTCGTCGGAGTTTGAACTGGTCATTGTCCTCTCATTCTAATTAAATTGACCGAGAAAGAGTTACTCTTAATCTTTAATCCATGATAGATGATTAATTTACATATTACGGCTGGTATATTGTTTGAAAAATAAAATAAAATTAGCGGCACTGCTTGCTGATCGAGCGCACAAGAGATCTTTAAAACCGCCTCTCGTCGTGCCCGTCCACAGATCAGGCGTCCGCGTGGCTCGATCCGGGCCGTCAAGTCCGGATCGGACGGCCCCGCAGAAGCCGGCGACCCGGCGTGCTCCTACCAGCACTGGTCCGTCTCCCACGTCCGCCGCCGGAACGACGCCGGCGCGGCCGCCCGCCGGAAGAGCGCCGCCACTTCCCGGTCGTACCGCGCGCGCTGGTCGGTGTCGGACAGCGTGGCGTACGCCGCGTGCAGCCGGATGAACCCTTCGCCGTCCCCGGATCCGGCGTCCGGGTGCACCTCCCTCGCCAGCCGCCGGTACGCCGCCTTGATCTCCCCCCTGCTCGCCCCCGCCCCCACCCCGAGCACCTCGTAGTGCGTCCTCCCCGCCACCGCCGGCGCCGCCACCGCAGCCGCAATAGCGCGCGCCGCCACGCACCTCCTTGCTCCCTTCCGGCAAGGCAAAACCACCGGCCCCGCCACCACAACCGCCGCCGTCGACGCAAACGCAGCCATCTCTCGATCCAGAGGAATTTCTCGACCCAGATCTGAGCGAAGTACAGCGCAGCACAGCTTATCTCTGAGACTGTGGACAAATATACAAGACGCCAGTGGATTTATAGGAACTCGAGGGGGCTGGGGAGTCTGTGTGCGCCAACCGTACGTCCAGCTCTTGATCTTATCTCCTTCCTTTTTTATCATCCATCAGGCATCAGAGAAGAAGAAGAAGATTATATACGGTGTTATCTATGTGAGCCTCTGCTGAGTCAGCAGCACAGCCACTAGCTCCCCACTCCTGCAGTGCAGAGTGTGTGTTGCTTCTGTAATGCTAAGACCAAGGCGGTTGCTTTCGCGCCATAAATTCGTGTGGGGTGGCGGGAGATGATTGCTTCTCTCGATCTCTTCTTCCCCAGAAAAATTAAACGGACAAGATAGACCCCAGCTGAGCTGAGCTAAGCTAGCTCATGTGAGTGAGGCTGATTGTTGCTGGGACTGATATTTAGTTGTTTAGGATCAGTTTTTGACTTTTGGGCGACCTTGTTATTATTCCGGTGTTTGTGGTTATCTGAATCCGGCGCCTGTTGCCCACTGGCTGTCTGAAAGTGAAGGCTAGGTGCGAACGTCTGCGACGGCCAGGATGAGTATCTATTTTGGTTCTGCGAATTCGATCATTTGCCGGCGCCGTGCATCCAGATTACTCTAGACGGCGCCGACACGAAGGCCAATCAAACAAGCTGGCTGGGGCATGGATGGGAGCGGCCGACATGGACGGGAAATGGAAATGGGAGAGTGTTTGCATTATCAGTGCATACAGGCATCCTGATAAGATGGAAGGCCAGCTGATCTGACCTGGGGAAGATATCATCAGTACAGTATAGGATAAGCTTGGGACCACCACCAATTTCCTTTTCCTTTTAATTTCTAGAAGATAGAATAAAACAGTTGTGGTGGAAGGCACTCATTTTGTTGTGAGGACAAGAGCTACACCAACAGATCTTCTACTGGAAGGCCAGAAGCGTAATTAAATTCAGACACACAGGGAAAGACAAGAACCACTTCTTCTTTTACTTGAGTGAGGCATGCAGCATCACTATTGATCTTCTAAACGTATTTCGACTCAAATCACCAAGCTGCAGTACTACTAAGTTATTGTATATATATTTTTCACTATGTACATAAACTAAGAGAAAGTATAAATATAGGCAGATCACACATATACAAGATACTGCTCCTATATAGAATCGGCGAGCCGGAAGAAGATGGCAAAAGAATACCTACTCTGTGCAGCATGTATATACATCTCTCTAACAAAATGATGAAGTCCTCAGTATGTCCAGCCCATCTATTACATCCAGATCCCTTGCCTGGTCTCGGCGCGAAGCTGAGTTCTTACCGAACTCCCTCGCCGGAGAGCTGCCGTGGCTCCGGCACGAGTCCCAGCTCCGGTGCGCCCTGTTCCCTCTGTCGGGCGGAGGCTCGCAGCTCTTGCTTCTGCCGTAGCTCGTCGTCCTCCTGAAGCTCAGGTGGTCCAGCGTCTCGCGTTCCGAGTCCGACAACGGGCTTGGGCATGTACTGCCACCGTTGTTGTTGTTGATCGGAGACGTGTTGTGCTGGGTCTCGGATTGCATGTCCGATGGCCCCTTGCGGGATCGAGAACGGCCCTGCTTTGCGGACTTGTGCCCGTAGCCTCGGTTCTTCACCTGGACCACGAGATGATGGAGCTGGACCACGAGCTCGAGCATGTGCTGCTCCGTCTTCGCCTTGTCTGCGTGATGAAGCGTCTGGACGCGAGTGACGCTGTGCCGGGGACTTGATTTCTCGTTCAAGTCACTCCTGTAAAATCGCGATGTTATTAGGTTATGTTGTTAAAAGGGGAGGAGTTGATGCTATGTTGTCAGTAGGAAATGCAAGAGGGACAAGGAAATCAAGACTTGATACTCACCCGAAGTTCGCCCATTCGCCGACCCATCCAAAACCTTGATGTGCTCTGACATAAGTATAAAAAACAATAATTATTTGGAAAAAAACTGTGCTCAGAAGTCTGAATAGATTGACTAAGAACCCAACCAACCTTGCGGTGTTTTCTGCGACTGGCAGAATCCAGCGAAGGGTTTTCTGCATTTCAGCCTTGATTTGAGATACAGAACGCTGCAGGAAATAATAAAGGATCAGTGTGTGCGCATTGACGTGCAAAGGCTAGCAACAGAATCAAGTCCTTGCTTGTCCAGAAAATATATGCAAAATGCCTATCACATTATGGAGTAATCCAGCTTACAGTGCTTCAGAATTGAAGCATGATCATGGAAATGGACATAAATGTGTACTCCCAGAGTGTCAGTTCAACATTTCTACTTGCAAAAATAATAAAATGGAAATGAATCATTTTGTCTGCAGCAGTGTTGTAAGACAAACCTCTTCTTCAGTATTGCATGATTGCAACCGTGCTCGTAGAGCTGACTTCACTGTTATTGGAAGTCCATGGTACAGATTGTCCCTAGCGCTAGGAGGAAGAGAGAGTGGTCGGGAAACCTGTATAGGTACACATGGTATATTGAGATCACATGGAAAGTTACCCTAAGTCAACATAAGGAAAGTGGGACATCAAGCAGTCACATTAAACATGGCATGCATTGTCAAATTAACTTACTATATTTTCAATTTGATTGATAATGTTAGCGTAATGTAGTGCCAGACCACAGGGACCAAGCCTTCTGTTCTGAACTTGTTCGTAATCGATGAAGTCGGTACCTACAGGAACTGTTTATTCAGAGAAGTATCAGGATGCTTTCAGATACATTTTGTGGGAAGAATAAAGCATCCAATTGAGAATTAATTACCAGCTTCACCAAATGCATCCCGGATTTGTTTATGCAAAAATATGACGATATCAACAAGCTTTTCTACAATCTGGATAGAGAAAACACAAAGTAATGTTAGCACCTTCGAAGAGACAAAAAAGGTAATATACAAGTAGCACAAGCAAATGTGGTTGAAGATAATTACATCCTCCAAAGGTTTGGACCACAAGGATTTCTTCTTCAGAGTCTTCACAAGCTTCCTTTGGCGCTTCAGTTCACTATGCAAAATCATAACACTCTCTGCAAAGAGCAAAAGTTGAATAAGATAAATATCTCTAATTGCAACTTTAGCAGTACATGGAGCGTTAAAATAAATGTCAACTACAAATATGGCTGTATAAAAGTCTACTGCGACATAAATATTTAAGTATCTATCAGAATCTCTCTAACGATACCCGGCTGGAAGGTAAACTACCATTTATTGTAGCTTATTCTCTAAAAATGCAAAATTTTCTTTTGTTCCCTGGTTCTCTATGTAAGATTAATTGCTGTGATGCTTGATTTACCTGCCTATTTATTCCAGTACCTGCCAAAAATTGGTTCACTTGGATTGCAAAAGGTAATATATGAAACATCCAGAAAGAACACATGAACTTTTACTTTACCAACTTTCTTACTACAGAAAAAATACGCATCACAACCAAACAAAACATCATTGTCCCCTTCAATGGAAAACTATAGTGCTCGTTGTAGTAACGTTTTGTATTAAGATCTACTCACTAAATTTTTTACTTGCATACTGCGATCATTGTTTGCAGGTGATATAGTGGAAAAGCAATATGCGTGCATTTTTAGCCAGTGATTGTTTAAGAACAACAGCATCAGTCTGTTTGTACCTCGTCTAGCTGCTGGTACAGACTCCTCTTCATGAAATTTCCTTTGGAAATCCTGCTCAAATCTATCCAACGCGTGCAATTCATGGTAAAGCTCCTGCAATGATAGAACTAGCTCATTAGCGTAATCTTCAAGCCAGTGTAATGCAAAAAATAGTTTGGTCCACCGGCAAACCGTACTCCTAGCTAGTTGGCTGTTATGCAATAAACTCAATTTCGAGTTATAAAAACTGCAATAAACTCAATTTCGAGTTATAAAAACTGCAAGGTTCTTGATGACAGTGAAATTTTTGTGTCCATAAACATTAGATTATTAAAAAGTATCCGGCAGCTCCCAAAGTATAGAAATGAGGAAATTAAGTTAAAACAAAAGAGTTATTATGGCATAGAAACACATACAGAAGTGTTTTGAGCCAAAGTAATCAAGTGCTGGACAGTAGTTTCCATATGCTCTTTTGAATGATCCTGGGGCGTAAAATCTGCCATTAACCTGCATAACAGAGTAACCCATGAAGTTCGGAACAAGAAGTGCTGAGAAGAGGTAAATAGTGACATGAGAAAATAAGTGCATACTTCTCAGAAGCATACTTGTCAAAATACCGTCCCAAGTTATGCCATATAGGATCTTTACACAGGTCACCAAATCGAATTACTTCTCTTGAAAAGATGGCAAGCTCTTCCCTGTTGAATTCCATTTAAAGTCCACATCAACCACGATTATGTAAGATAAATAAAACAAAGATCTAGGCCAGCTTATTTCTGAACCAATAATACCTTTTGTCAAGAGCAGCAATGTGCAAGAGCTCACTGGAATTTGAGGAAATTAATATTCGCACACCATCCGAATGCAAAATTTCTTCCTTCAGTTCTTTTATACTCTCGTCAGAGCACGATCTCCACAAACTAGAAGCTTTAGCTATTGTGTTTGCAACTTCAAATGCTAAGATGTCAACTTTATTTCCTCGATTTGTTCCTCCATAGAGAAACCCACTGCCATGATTCAAACTTGCAATGCCACTGCCGAGGGTATCTAGCACCTCGACAGCCTTTTCCAGACCAGCAATGCTGGCCCTTCCCAGAAATGTACCTGTTTCTGATACCTGGCATAACTTAGTATGTCAGAGTTAATGTGAAAAAGGCCGCTGCTACTCTGCTAGAAATACCCTATGATTTCTATGTTTGAAAATCCAATGGAGTGATAACAAGTTACAGCAGAAAGCAAGTAGAAGAAAAAGGGAGACGAATTGACCCTTTAGCCTTAAGAAACGTAACCGGTTTTACCTTTTAATAAAGAAACTAAGAAAGGAAAAATGTTACCATGTGGCATGCACGGTAATCAATCTCAAAAGTCAAAACTTATATGAAAACAGAAAGACATGTTTGTTTTGAACTAATTATGTTGTTCCAATTAAATAATATTGTTACTACGGTACGATATTTCCAATTTGAAGTGCATGCTACTCCTTGTAAGGAAATTCCATAATCCGTTCAAGTTCATTGTCCTGCTGAAGATGCTCGCTGATGCTCATTGGCCAGATCAAAGTAGACAGAAGCTATCAGAACAACGCGGATACGATCAATTGAATTCCCTTAGCCCAATCATCATTTTCAGTGTCGTGTGGCGTAGATTTCCCATCTCTTGGTATGGGGTGTCAGCCAGGATCAATTGTCCAAATCATTCCGTAAACACGTCGATAGTAATGTCCACCGGGACTGCTTCTTTATTGTCATAACCATGTAATTCACGACAGTTTTTACACCCGGTATGCTTCCTTCTAACTGTAAAATCAAAGGGGCCAATTTCATGATTTACGAGAGGAAGTCTAGTACAATATCTCAAGCTCCATGATGTCATGAAAAGGTGGTCAACGGCAACAAAGGTGGAAGTTTCTGTCCGGGTCTCTGGCTTGACCAGTCCAATTAGTAGACAATGGCTGACAGCAACCCGGATGTAAACAAAGCAGGCCTGCCCTTCCCATCTCCAAGTGAAAGGAATCATCCTCCTATGACAAAGCTTGCAATGCGAAAAAACAAAGGGCCGCAATGCTTGACTTCACACCCTGGATTCGTGCCCGTTTTGGGCGCTGCTTCTTGTAGTATCTGTTCCCATGGGCCCTGCTCCGCTGAAAGCACACGGTGATTGATTCCAAACGTCCATGCCGACAGCTGTGTTTCCTCTTAACAAAATTTTGTTCTGACGAAGTTGACTATGTCGAAGACCGCCAGGGCCAATCCCGAACTGCGCTGCAGCTTCACCTGAAACGACGACTGGCCACTATGGCAGGCTTCACCGGAGAAGATGGCTTAAGCTTCACTAGGACCAGTATGATTTGATTTGATATGCAATATCTCAAATTAAGCTTCGGCGGATTGGAATTCCCCGAAGAAGCGGGGGGAAGAGAAGGGACCATCCCATTGAACAACAACGCGCGTTTCTCACGATTGAACCGGGTAGCTCTACCTAACGGGCCAAACGCCATCTGTAAATCAAGTGCTCTCTCTCCTCCCTCGGGGAATCAATTCAAAGGCCGCCGGACTCTCCGCCAGCCGGCGAGCAGCGCGAGTCGAACGCGGTCGAGCAGAGCAGAGCGAGACACGCACGCAAGGAGAGAGGAAAGGGAGGGGGTAGCAAGCAGCAAGACAGCATGAGATGAGAGGCGGTATGTAGCAGCAGCGTACCTTGTGCGACGGGAGCTGCTTGCGCGGCGGCGGCGGGATGGCAAGCTCGCCGGAGTCGTAGTCCCCGGGTCCGTACCGGCCGCGGCGCGCGTCGTAGGCGGGCCCGAGCGGCGACCGCTGCTGCTGCTGTTGCTGGTACTGGTGGTGGATCGACCGCGGCCGCGGCCCCTCGTCCCCTTCCGCCTCGCCGTCGTGCCGCCTCGAGAACACGCACCCCATGGGGCAGGCTGGTGTGGTGCCGCGTGCCGCTCCGGCGCGTCGAGTAGATAGACGAGCTTGGTGGAGGAGCTCCGGTGCTTCGATCTCGGCGCGGGATTGGAGCAGGAGCACGGGGGAATTAATGGAATCGCGGGAACTGGATTGGGGAAGGAAAGGAAGGCGAGAGAGAGTGTTTGGTTGCTTGTGTTTGGGTTTTTGGCCTTTTTGTGTTGGAGTCGTCGTTGGTCGCCGTCGTCTGCCGTTCGCATCCTTTGACTTGTTCTCACCACACATTTTCCTCTTTCTTCTTCCTTGTTTTCTATTAACAATAAATGACCATTCTAACTCTCTTTTTCAAGTTACTTACTCGGTAAAATCTTTTTGAAAAAAATTATATCTAACTATACATCCCACTAAATTATATCGGCAATAACATTTGATTGGCCAGTCAAATAAAGCCGCCCCACTCTTAATTCGGTGTTTGTAGCGGTAAGATTAGTAGACCGGCCCGCAGGTAACTGTCAGTCGTAAAACTGAGAATGCCTCCCTCTGACTATATTTTATAGCTTTTACTTTTCCGTACAGTACTATCATTTCTCTTCTCAACGGCAGCACCACGTGGTATCTGATCTGATCGCCGATGAACAGCAGCTATTAGTAAGATATAGATTAAACAGTGGGAGTTCATTTATATAATGAGGATAAAATCTCCTAGGGGTCGATCGAGTCCCCATCGGAGCATATTAGTTACTCGCTCCGTCCAATAATAGGAGGCACGTACGTCTTCTTGAAGCGTTAGTTTAGCTAACTAAATATTAATTAAATAATTAAAAATTATATCATTAAAAAGGTCTTTCGATAACGAATCTACTGATTACTTTTTGTTTAAAAGCATATATATTTAATTAATCAAATGAAGAATTTAGGCATGGATGCATACCTCGTATTATGGGACAGAGGGAGCAGCTTTCTTTGTTTAATCCTGGTCAAAGATTGCATGCGCGATCCATGAAGCGTTTTGAGCTTTGACCAGCCAGCCGCATATGCAAAGTCACAATCTCCAACAACACTTGCACCGGCTCGATTACATTCAGACGTGGCACACCAATGCTACCTAGCTACTCCCTCCGTTTCATAGATATCTAGACGTTTAAAAAAAATATATACATCTATTTTTAGGTAAATTTGAGGCAAGAATTATGAAACGAAAAGAGTAGATTAAATCTCAACATTTTCACCAGCTAGGTGCAACCGTGCGTAAGCAGAAAACGAAAACACGCCCACGAGACACTGACAGCGCGCGGATCGATCGAGTAACTGAGACAGACCGACTGGGGCGTAGGGGAATCATTCACGGCCGTTCGATCAATCAGGAATGCTAGCTAGAGATGTTAAATCTTCCATGCACGTGCGCATGTCGAACTAACACTACGTACGGTCGATTGGCGCACGTGGCTTCCTTGTTTAAGGTATAGTATCTTGACTTTTTGGACTTTGTCGCACGCTGGCTAGGAAATGGTCAGGTCAATGAGCGAGTATGTATCGATCGGGCATCTTCTCCGTGTTCAAACACCTTCTTGCTGGCAGCTGGCTGATCTAGCTACTCCTAGTCCCATAACAAGAAATCGAATAGTTCCTTGTGAGGATAGTTATGCTATGTTTCTCCTGGCTTCGTCTCTTGGTGTTTCACCTAGTCAAAAAAAAATCCAACATGACATCATGGTAACAGGAAAGAAAAACTTTTGTCATCTCTTATCTTGGATACAACTCATCGTTAATGTACTTTCTCCGGCGGTATATTTCTGGTGGGCACCCTCCGTGTACTCTTATCATAGATACAATCCGATGGGCCGCAAATTTCATTTACTCCCTCCATCCAACGAAAAATGTTTCAATTTTGACTAAATTTGAATGCATCTATACATTAAGTCACGTCTAGATACATCCAAATTTTGACAAACTTGAGACATCTTTTGTTGGACGGAGGGAATACATCTTATGGAGAGCAGCGCGCTCACTTCCAACCTCCGTACGTAATTCATATTTGGGTGGAAACGACTTCCTTGGTATACATACAAGAATGTATACTGTACAATATTGGAATAACACGTATCATAGCCGTTATGGAGCGGAAGGTGCATCATACATACAAGAATGCAAGCAATTGCTAATTTCGATCGTGTTAGGTTTCCAATAATCGAGCAGTCTGGAAAACACCACGTGTCCTACATATATGTCTCAAAATAAGTGACGTGGATTTGTAATAAAAAATACTAGAAGTGATTGTATGCAGATTAAGGAGTAAGATTTTTAATGGAAGGAATGAAACAGTAAAGCTAAACCATCCCTCTCTTTTTGACCGACAACCTAAGGGTTTGACTAGAAGTTAAGCTCCCATTATTTTTGCAGCGGACCATGCCGATTAACATTTGATTCTGGAATAGTACTACAAGGGTGCTTAACAAACAGGATACAAATAATTAATTATTACAGGGAGCAATAATGACCTAAAAATTACTTGTCGAAATATTATATGTATCTAAATTTTTTTTACACGTAGATACATCCGTATTTGAACAAATTTGATACCATAATACCATTAATCCTTTGTTTGTCTCTCTAGTCTCTAGGACGTACGCCGCCCGCCCTCATCGATCGTGTCTGGATGTTTGGTAAAACAAAAGACGCTATCAACTCTACGTGCAGAATAGAAAAGCTAACAATTCGACAGATATTCTGTCCTGTCCAGGGCGCTACAACAAACAGAAACGGCACTTATATAAAATCGTGCCGGTAGAAAACAGATCATGTAAAGCAAACTAAACAAAGGGGAGAGGTCTTCCTCCTCGAGCTCCTCCTCCCCGTCGTCGTCCAAAGACATGACGCAGCTCGCCATAAGGTAGGTAGACTCATGGCGGACCTCGGCGAAGAATGGCCTAGGCGGCGGCGCCTCGTGTCCGGCGAGGACGACGACGACGGGCCTGGCGGTGAAGTTGACGTGGCCGAGCATGAGGCCTCTGGCGATCATGATGCCACCGTTGCTCACGGGGGGCTCGATCGACCAGCTCGTACTTGATCTCGTTGCCCGGGTCGCCGTTGTAGTGCATCTCCGCGTACTTGTCGCTCTGCCTCACCCAAGTGCTGGCAGTTTTATAGTTGTAGCACTCCAAGTGCATCTTCTCTTGGTCGCCCCCACCGCCCGAGTCTTCGGCGCGTTGTTCGCTGGGAGAGCGGGGAGAGTCCGGGTCGAAGACGGGGTCCTCCTCAACCTCGTACGGGACGAAGCAGCGCACCGGCGGCAGCTTCCTGCTACCGGCGGCGGCGGCCGATGGTGGTGCAGATGACGGCGCAATCTCCATGGGATTAATCAAGCGCACCTGCAGGGGAACGGGAGTTTTGCGTGCGTGGGTTGTGTGTGCGTTATTTTTTTTTTGAAACATTTGGCTTTATTGATTCAATAGACAGAATACAAAGTATCGACTGAAGTGAAATAAAAAACAACAATGAAGATTTCTAATGAAATTATAAGTTACATCAAGATTCTTCGAAGTAAAAATCTCTAGATCCGTTATCCGCATCTTGAAATCTCTCTATGTCTTTCGTGATGAAACTGCAAAAGACCGATCCTGAACAAGCTGGACTAACCTTGTAAGTTTTTAATAGCCGCATGAGTCGCTCACCGCAACCGATAAGAACTTATTATCGTTGAACGCACTTTGGCCGGAGACACGCCCTTTACAAGTCAGGTTGTCGAAACCCACATCCGTCACCGAACGAGGAGCAAGAAGACCAATGGGTCGAGATTGATGGCTTGGCTCCAGTATTTATCACCCGCCCGGCCCATCCATCCACGACTTGGAACCGGACTCGGAACTAGGCCGCGACCGATCGACCCGATTGATACAAGGGAAAGTTGTCACCATGCCTGAGCCCAACACCGTTTTTGAGCCTCTCTACTGGTCTGTGGGCTTTATTTGTCCACCTGAAAGTTGTTTCGGGCCATGAAAATCTGTGCCTCTAATTCTTTTTTCACTCCACCTGAAAGTCTCCGCCGGCGAGCACCAGTTCTTTTGTTATTCCTATTGTTCCTACGTTTGCATTTTACTTGCTGAGTAGTGGCTGATTGCTATATGGTATAATGGCCGATCGGTTAAACCGATAAATCGGTCCGATATCCGATTAGTAGTCACTACCCGACCGAACAGTTATCGATTACCGATTTCTTGAACAATGCTTAAATCTAAGTCGACGAATCAGACCCGTTAACATTTGAGGGTCATTCTCGCTCTCTCCTCTCCCACATGATATCGTTGGATTGAGATCCGATGGTCGAGCATCTCAAATGATTTCTTACTAAAAATCAGTCAACTGATCAATAGCAAAACTGGTAACATATTCTTAATTTTTTTCAAAAAGAAAATCATCTCAGTTGTTTTTAATTATTGCAGCATAACTGATTAAACCTTTCATCTTGAGATCTCTGCATTCTCTGGTGATTTGTTGCAGTATCTCACGCCGGAGTACCAAAGGATCAAGGACGCCTACGTACACACTTGATCCCCTCACAGTTATTCATGAAAATCTAAAATTAATCTCTTAACCAATCCTGTATGTATGTAATGTATATGTATGCAGCTAAATTAGATTGTGGGCGTGTGGATGTTGAGCAGGGAGACCCTGGTCTGCAGGAGGCTCCTGAACACCTTCTCGCTCTCGCCCTCCAGCTCCCCCACGCACTGCTCCAGCTCCCGCAGCTTCTCCGCCGCGTCCCTCTGCTGCTCCTCCATGGCCTTCTTGAGCCCGCCGCTCCTCGCCGGCGCGTGCGCCAGCAGCGTGGCCAGCCTCTTCTTCTTGGGCGGCGACGACGACGACGAGGAGGAGATGGCGGAAGAGGAAGAGGAAGACGAAGCCATGGCCATGGCTGCGGCGGCGTCGGCGAGGGACGCGACCTGGAGGAACACGGCCGCGGACGCCGCCGCCGTCTCGCCGACGGCCTCCGCCACCGTCCCGGTCAGCTCGCCGCCGTCTTCCCCGGCGCCGGCGTGGGTTGGCGTATGCGCGCAGCGGGCGGCGAGGCTGGCGAGTTCCTTGGCGGCCCGGCGGAGCGCGCGGGCGGCGGCCTCGAGCTTGGTCTTGGCGGCCGTGTCGTCGTCGGAGCGGCGGCGGAGGGCGGCGCGGAGGTCGGCGGCGTGGTGGCGGAGTGCGAGGAGCGCGGCGAGGAAGGAGCCGTAGGCGTCGGCGAGGGCGAGGAAGCCGTCGAGGAGGAGGGTGCCGCTGCCGGAGACGGGGGAGGCAGAGAGTTGAAGGGCGTGGGAGAGGAGGAGCTCGTCGAGGACGCAGAGGAGGGCGCGGACGTGGGCCAGGGAGAGCGGGCAGCTCTGGCGGGCCGGGTCGGCGGTCCAGGCCCGCAAGGCCCGGAGCTGGTCGTCCACGTGGCGCAGCAGCGGGTGCCGCTGGCTCGGCACGCTCGCTGACCGCACGTGCCCGCCGCCGCTCCTTGCTGCTGCTGCAGGGCTCATCGCCGTCGGCGCCATTGATCGTTGAGTCTGTAGCTTGAGTTTCCGCCGCTGGTTCAGTCTGTAGCTTGAGCTCGATCGATCTGGAGGATGAGGCAATCGAGTGTGATCGGTGCATCCGTGTGAGGCATTTATATATATACACGTATACGTGCAGCGAAGAAGCGATGTGGGTCGAGTGAGAGTAGAGATGAGTTGTCGTGCTCGTGGCCACTGTTGCAGACAGACGTATGGAAGCTTCGCTGAAGATGGCGAAGTGGACGTACGGACGGACTGACGGCCGGCTGGCTGCTCTTGCTTGTCTCCTCACATGCATGCATTGCACAGGCCACGTGGTGCTCTCCAGACTGTCCGATTGGGAACCCCAACGGTCGGCTGATCCAGATCCATGGATGGATGGAGAGAGACGACTTGCGTGAAGACGACGGCCGGGTACGTAGGCAGGCGCGCAGGAGATGCTGCATTTGCCTTTTCGTGCATGCCAGCTACGGATGTCCGAGCGCTGCCGGTCACCGGTCCGGACGACGGCGACGTGTATACGCTTAATTATACGTATCGTACTTGCACGAATGGAATCTCTCTGCGATCGCAAATCGAAACGCGATGGCTACTTCTCGATTGACCTTAGAGGGAAGGAAGGAAATTTGGTGCTGTAGAAGGAAGCGTACAAGCTTGGTAGCTATGGATGGATCTCTGAGGCACTGTAGCTGACTTGCTCGTTTTTGTTTTTTCGCCAGCTGATCGATCGACCCACGCTTGGACAGCCTGTTTCCTGCGGTGTACTGTACTACATCACGCATCTCACTCGATCGAGCTCCTGTCTGTCTGTGCTGACAGTGTCCAATGGCGACGAGACATGACAGCCGTGCATGGCGCCCTACGAGTGCAAATCTCACGGGCGTGACAACTCAACCGGTCCATGCCTAACTTGATCGATCCAATTGTGCTGCATCTCTCGATCCACACAGCCTTGTTAAATACTGCGTGCTAATTCATGCCTATGACGGCCGGATCAGCACGCTATAGCCTTAACCACTTGGATCAAATTAACCAGCAAGTAGCTAGCAAGGTGAGCTAGAGCTTAATTAGACTGGTCCTTGCTGTTTAGATTCCCAGTGCGTAGCGCGCGTTTGACATTTATGATCAACTTGTTGAATTTGCTTAGATTCAACCCTGATCAGGATCGGTGATATTATATGGTGCAAGTCGTTGCACGTTTTAACTGTGTGTTTACGACACGGTCGGGGCCATGCTCTGATCCAACTGTGATTTGTTATTTACAACACAGTTGATAGTTTGATACTTCCTCCGTCTCAAATTAGCTGTCGTGGATTTGCATATGAAACTATGTGAGTGCAGGACGAAACCGTGTGTGCACGCCTAGATCTAATGTATAGTCTAGGCACCGACTCTAGATCAAACTAACAAGACTACTAGAGAGAGCTAGACTGGCTTCATTTGGTGTTAAGATTCTGATTGTCTCCTCTGACAATTAGCTGTAAGTCCAAGCTCAAATTAAGCGAAACAGCCGCGTGTGGACACCATCCTTTTACTCGTCTTAATTTGGACTATACTATTGTTCAACAGTTTTGCTAATTCTCGGATGGTCAACATATTGAAGTTGTCCAGTATATATATCCCAGTCACTTAGCCTAATTAAATCCGCACAGCACTTGGCATAAAAGTTGCAGCACTGAATCTGAAAGTGTTCGCAATTTTTATCAACACGTGACTGGGAATTCCAGTCTGTAAGCTTTGGAGGTTTGGTTCATGCATTCGTTTGGTTATTCTGATTCATAATAGTTCGGAGAATTTGCTCTGCACTTAGGATGTGAAATTAAGAAAACAAGCATTGCAATCGGTGAGTTTGTTTGCTTGTATATATTCGGCTTTCTAACTTGAGATGAACATGTTAGTTTGCTTGTGTTGTGAGCTCGACACAGGAAGGACGACAACTGCATCGTCCAAATTAATCACACGCCATGAGCAGTTTACTGATGAGCACAGACTAATTCAGTAAACAGCTTAAATTAAAGCCCACCGTACTAATTAAGTAAATCAATCAAGCAAGACTCTGGACGCATATACATGTATGTGTAACTCTGTATTTGCGCCAGCTCCTCCTCCCACCAGCTTTGGCGACGGGGTCAGCGGGAAGTAGATGGAGCGGCCGAAGCTTGGAGACATTTCGAATTTTCGACGGCTAAGCTAGTGTTATTTTGGTGCTGCAGTGCTGCTGCTTCCTGTTGATAGATATACATACTTTTGTAGTAAAATAAAACATTTATATGCGTCGGGCCGTAAATTTTACGTGACGACGACTAAGTCAACATTTTTCAAACATGAGTCAAGACGTCCACATGGCACGATCAATCCTACGTGACAAAAAAAGACAAATCAACAAGTCAACCGTCTCATAACATGGTCAAAGGATCAAATGAGTTAGAACAGTGGTCATCGAGCATTGACACTAACCTTTATCTAATTGTTGTATATATGCAAGGATCGATCGAAAGGATGGAGCTACAACTTACAATGAATCAATGATGGAGGAAGCCATGTAGGCAATAAGTTGGTGCCGCTGGTTGCACGTGCACGTGTGGCCGGGTTTCAAAGTCAAATCGACGCGCATGCCAGGTTGGGTGGCTGGCTCGACGCGCCGGCCGTGGATGCGACGCGATGCGATTGTGTTTTGCTTGGGTGTCATGTTCCTGAGCGACGAGCTAGTATAGGTGTCGGACATGCACTCACTCACGCAGGGGGTCAAAGAAGCTAGCCGGCTCTCAACACATGCATGACCTGTGCTGTGACGCACGCGGCTGGCTAGCTAGCTAGCTACTAGTCCGTTGGTGTGCTGCATGCATCCCTGGCCATATGATTGACTGTTTGACTAATTCAGCTGCTCATTGGCCAAGATGCGGAACACGTATATATACGGCCTGGCAACAACGAGGGACGACGATCTTCCTACGAGTACTACTACCGTCGGATCGATGTTCCGACCGAGTCGTGATCCACACATGTGGTTTGACCGTGGGCACGGTGATACAGCAGGGAGTGTACGCATTGTTTTTGTGCAGGCAGCGCAGGCCAACCGGACACGCGGCTGGTGAGCGATCCAGATCCACCCCGGCACCGCAACAATCGGATCCGTGCGTGCGTCCCGTTTTGTCCCTTTGGCGTCCCAACCTGGGAGACACACCCACAGATCCCAAATGTTTTCATCACCTACTCTGCTTACCTATAGCTAGCTAGCCCTAGCTCCATGTCATCGTGTGCGTATGCACGCAACGCATGACGAGATTACTCACCCTTCGGCCGTTGAATGGCTCTGTGTATAAGCTGCCGCAAAACTAAGCTAAGCTGCTCGCTCCTTCCGATTCTAAATTGTTATCGTTGTTTTAGTACGGGGTCGGATGTACGCGGATGGTACGTATATAGACACCCATTGGAAATCCAACCTGAGCGTTACGTCCACAAATCATGAATAGTTCGCTCACAATTCGCTCATACTCCTACATATGCATGATCCATGTTCATCCCTCAGTCGGTCGATGAGGTGCGCGGCCGGCTCAATTATACGATCCAGCAGATATTCATGATTGTACTACTGTAATAATTTGGCACTACAGATCACAGAACGCACGTTGCACACGAATGGGTTGTCGTCGTCTTCCAATTAATTCATAGCTACCTATACGTACCGGCCGTCTGGTAGCAGCAAAGTGACCTGGCTTCATCGGTTCGTTTGTGCACGCACGCATGCATCTTTCTTTTTCTTTTTCTTTCGAGTTTTCAGCAACTATCCAGATGGATCGATCGATCATACGGATTCCATTGCTAGCTTCAAGCACAACAGGGCCGAATGCATGATTGAATCGAAGAAAATGCAAATATATGGGTGTCTGCCGGCCAATATACCCTGCAACTAATCCTGATGAACCGATCGCGTGCTTAATTAAGCTTGTTTGGTAAACATTTCAACGTCTCGTCGTGATCATATAATCATCTCCACACAGCCGACGCACTCCATGCATGCGTGGATACAATAATAGTACTACTAGTGCTTGCAAGCAAACGTCTTAAGCTGGAGTATATAACTACCAAAATCCCAGAGAGAGATTTAGATTCTAGCTATGCCAGGACGAAACTTTGCACGAACGGATTCTCGCTATAATTGATTCACGGCATCTGTGGATCGAGGAATTAGTGTAGCTAGTAAACCTCCTTTGTACAGCCCCAAATTATCCTTTTGGCCTTCGAGTCCCCTTTTTGGTAGTGAGCAGTCATTTTTTGGGCGAATTTTTTTCTCCACTACTGCTCCCTCCGACCCATAAAAAATATCGCACAGTTTGTACTAATACTAAATGGGCGACACTTTTTATAAATCTGAGTGAGTAGTAAACTGAGCGCAAAATAAAATTAATACGGACTACATGGAGAAACCACAAATTGTTTCTCGAGTAAAAAATCATTAGTCAAACATCAAGTTTTCTAAAGTAGTATCCGTTCCGTTCCTAAATACTTGTCGCTCCTAAATATTTGTCACTATTTTAATGCAAATTTGAACTAAACAGCGACAAGTATTTAGAAACGGAGGGAGTAACTTTTTAATCGCCGTGGAAACGCACACACACCCTGGTTAGCCACGTACGTCCTTCGTATAGTTGCCCTGAAGCCTACGTACGTGCACAAATCATGCGTACAGGTTTAACTTCCCCCGTGTATATGATCTGTACGTCAATTATACGATCGAACCGATATGCATGACTGTATTAATAATTTGACACTAGGATATCACAACGCACGTTGCACACGAATGGGTTGTCGTCGTCTTCCAATCAATCAATTCTTAGCTAAGCTACGCACCGGCCGTCTGGTAGGCAGCCATCGATAAGTTCGTTTGTGCACGCACGCATGCATCTTTTTTTCCTTTAAAGTTTTCAGCAACTATATATCCAGATCGGTCATAGGGATTTCATTGCTAGCTACAAGTACAACATAGCTGAATGATTGAACTGAAGAAAATGCATTTATGATGCGGGTGTGCCGGCCGGCCAATATGCCTACATACAGCTAATCCTAAGGGACCGAACGTGCTCGCTTCGCAAACATTTGAAAGTCTAGTTAATCATATACGGAGTAGTATATCTCCAGCCGACGTGCTGATCAGACCTCAGTGCTTGCAAGCAAGCATCTTCGTAAGCTATTCGATCGATACTCAATGCCCGTCCAAATCCCAGAGAGAGATTTTGATTCTAGCCAGGACGAAACTTTGCACGAACGCATTCTTCTTCCCATGGATCGAGGGAATAGTAGCTGCATGCACTTGAGCACAATCCCGAATTATCCTTTTGGTTTTTGCGGGCTTTTTTCTGGGTGGGGGAGTTTTTTGCAGTACTAGTGAAATTGGGGAACACCGCTTAAGCAAATTGCCAGCAAACAACTTTGTTCTGCATTGTCTCAGTCTCAACACTCTGGTTTGTATCATGCGAGTAGTAGCTAGGATCATATGGAGGTAAGCGAATCCTAAACAAAGCTGCATCAGGACCCAGATCAAGAAGCTACCAGCCTACCACACGTCTATCCCGCCCTTGACAACGCATCACCTAGGCACACAAAGTTCAGATACTGATCGTCGCACCTTGATGTCGATCTGAAAGGCACCTCAAACAATACTCCAAAATCTGATGCAGCGCACAGGATGAGACGAGAGACGGTTAATTCGGTCGGTCGATCCAATTGCTACCCGTTCCAAAGTCGACACGATCATTCAGAGAGGGACAGATATATATGCTGTGAAACGAGAGCTAGTTTTGCTCTTAATTCGTTGATCGATCAATTGGTATATGTACACTTGGGGGTTTGGACAGACATCAGAACGAATGTCCAAGAACTACTAGATACGTCAGATCAGATACACTGCCTGCTACTGATAATTGCTTGCTCAACAGCACGTTTGGGTCTGGATGTTGAGGAGCGCGACCCTGGTGCGCAGGATGGCTCTGAACACCGCGTCGCTCCCGCTCTCCATCTCCGCCGCGCACGCCTCCAGATTCTCCAAGGCGGCCATCTCCCTGTCCTCCTCGTCGGCATCGGGGGAGGAGGCAGCCTTGGTCCGCTTCACGAGAGCCATGAACGACAACGATGCCGTGCTCTTCTTGGAGGCCACAGCAGTCGCTGAAGCGGAGAGGGACTCGACGGCGGCGAACACGGCGGCCGACGCGTGCGCGGCCGCGAGCACGGAGTCGGCGATCGCGCCGGCCACCTCGGTGCCGTTGGATGAGGGGGATTTGGTGCAGGCGGCGGCGCGCGCGGATGCGGCGAGGCGGGCGAGGTCCTTGTCGGCGCGGCGGGTGGAGCGGAGCGCGGCGGCGAGGCGGGGCGCGTCGCGGCGTCGGAGCGCGGCCTGGGCGTCGGCGGCGTGGGCCTTGAGCTCGAGCAGGGCGTCCTGGAAGCCCTGGTGCGCGTCGGCGAGGAGGAGGAAGGCGTCGAGCAGGCCGCCGGAGGAGGCGGAGGAAGCGAGGGCGGACTGGGCTTCCGGGAGGAGGAGGAGGTCGGCGAGGGCGGCGTGGAGCGCGGCGAGATGGGCGAGGCCCGTGGCGGGGGAAGCAACGGCAGGGCTGGCGGCGGCCCAGGAGCGGATGGCGGCGATGTGGGAGCTGAGGTGGGCGAGGAGCGGGTGGGAGGAATAGTTGTGGTTGTGGCCGGGGAGGCTGGCGGAGCGGACGTGGTAGGCGGCGGCGCGCGCCCTGGAGGTCCGAGCCGGGCTCAGCGGGAAGGAGATGGAGCGGCCGAAGCTGGGCGCCATTGTTTGTATGTGTTGTTGCGAGCTCGATCGAGGAGCTACCGAGCTAGTCGTTGACTTAGCTGGCTTCTGCTGCTTGCTTGAGCTTGTTGGGAGCTTGTGATGGGGAAGGGGGAGAATTGGACGGGGTATATAAAGAGAGGGGCGGCGCCGGCCACGGGCAGCCCGGGGACACTGGAGGTTGAGCTTGCCTGGTAGTAAGCGCGTGTAGGCATGCATCCATGTGCACGTTTGGGTTGGTGGCGCTCAAGGGGGGGCAAAGACAGGATCCGCGAGTGGCGGGCAGAGGCGCGTGGAGCCTTTGCGAGTTGCGACCTGGCCTGGTGCTCGAGCTCGATCCAGCGGCTCAGCTCACCAACTGCCTGCAGCACGAGCAAAGCAAAGCACACATGCAGCAAGCAGGCAGGGGGGAGGCGCGCGATCTGATCTGATCTGGTCCCCGGCCGGGCGTCTGGCATGGCATGCATGGTGCCACGCCTCCACGGTGATCCCAGGGGCTGGGTATTCGAGGGCACAGGTGCAAGCGCCGCCGCGCGTTGCGGCCGCCTGGGTATATGCCCTTTCCTGACCGGAATCCACCGCGTACTCCGTTGGTTTTGCTGCTATTTCGTGTTTTTTTTTTAAGTTCCAGCAAACGTTTGGCTTTTGATGTATTAGCAGAGAGAATAATTACAAGGCTGCCATGAGACAAATGAATAAGAAAAAAAAAGAAAACCCGAGACGTGAAAAAGCTAAGAAAATCAACGTGGTTTCCAAAGTAACTTCCTAAGGGCCTCGGCGCCCGCGAAAGCCCACTCGCGGGCCTCATCCTTAATGAAACAACAAATCTGGTGAAACGAAATTTTCTTGTCGTTGAACACCCTGGAGTTGCATTTGCGCCATATGGCCCAACAGATGAGGATGAACATGGATTTGATCCCTTGGCGGTGCTTGCTCCGAGTGGCCGAGATCATCATCTCGTGGAAGGAGTCAATTGAAGCCGAAGCATGGCAAATAGCGGTGGTGATGCCGGAATAGTTGGGCTAGAGAGCCACCTCGCACCAGATCTGCCGGGCCCCGGGACACTCGACGAACAAGTGATGCGAGGTTTCTAAGTTGCGGCGACAAAGGACGCAAAAGTAGTCGTTGGGCCAGCCCCTGCGCTGGAGACGGTCGGCGCACTAGAGGCGATCATGGAGGAGAAGCCAAGCAAAAAATTTGAGTTTCGGGGGTGCCCAAACATGCCAGACGTTGCGCTCGTGGTTCGAGCGGACGTGGCCCTCGAAGTGCAGTCTGTGGGCAGAGCGGGTGGAGTAGCATCCATCGGCGGTGATAGTCTAGCGGATGGTGTCGGGCACGCCAGGGAGGAGGAGGATGTCGGCGTGCTGGAGCATAGACCATGCCTGGACGAACTCGAGAAGGAGCTGGGTGGAGAGGTCATGGTGCAGGTCATCCATCCATTTGGAGCCATTGAGAGCCTCTGAGACGGTCCGCCATTTGCGTCGTGTATGTGCAAACAGCAGGGGAAAGGACAGACGGAGGGGGTGTCCGCCAAGCCAGTTGGAGTGCCAGAACTTAGCCGTGTTGCCATCACCGATGGAGACACGAGTAGCCGCAGCGAAGAGGTCATGGTCCGTGGCATCGCAAGGCGTTTGCATGCCCACCCAAGGCCGCTCTGGAGCACGCCATTCGAGCCAGAGCCATCAGAGGCGAAGGGCACGACTAAAGGCTTCGAGGTTTAACAATCCAAGCCCACCACGGTCAAGCGGAGAACAAACTTTTTTCCAGCTAATCTTGCACTTGCCGCCCACCAAATCATTCTCCTCTATTCCCCAGATGAAGCAGCGCCTGATCTTGTCCAGAGAAGCGATGATTTTTTTGGAAGTTTGAGCGCGGTCATGGCGTAAGTGGGGAGGGCACTGAGCATAGAAGAGTAGAGCGCTCTGCGGCCGCCGGCGTTGATCCATCTGCCATGCCATCCCGCGAGGCGAGCACGGGCGCGATCAATGATATGCTGCAGGTGAGCTAACCCTGTCCGACCAAAGGACAGAGGAAGACCGAGGTAGTGAATCGGGAAAGAGGACCGCTCGCCGGAGAAAGGCCGGAGGACGTGATTCATGTCGATGCCGCTACATCTAATTGCGGCGATGGAGCACTTGTTGGCGTTGATTGGGAGGCCCGTAGCGAGGCCAAACTCAGAGAGGATGCACAGAAGAGTAGCAATCTCATCGCGGATTGGGTTGATGAAGACGATGGCGTCATCGGCTATTTCGTTCTCAACCGCGCATCCTTGGTGTGCATTCGCTTTACATAAAAAAGGATCGAGCCATCTACTCCACTCCACCGACAGCGGTGAGATCAAGTCTTGAATTTACTACAACGGAGTATGAGCTACTCCCTCGTCGCTGCTAAGAAACCATCGACGGCAGATCTGATCTCGATCGGTGGATGAACAAGTAGTGCTACCGGCTCAAATGACTGCAGACGGTGGCGGTGATGCGATCGACCGTTCCGTCCAAGGGCAAGACAACAACAGCAGCAACGCGTACGTACGTACATATGGCACACGCACCTGTATGTCAGATTATCAATAATTTCCTGCCTATTTAAGTTTGTGATTCACGATTTGATCGATGTTGCTGTCTCCCATTTGCTAGTTTTCTGCCTATTAAGTTTCTCAGATCTGCTAGCTAGCTAATCAAGCACTTGCCGATTAACTATACTAAACCGTAGTTGTTGAACTAATCTAACCAGACGCTAATTAACCCCGGGCGCTCAAATCTCGACGTGGTTAAGATTCTTAAAATCAAGTTTGCACGCGCGTGAGGCAGGCATACCTCAGGTGCATGTGGGGGTGTTTTTTTGAGATGAAAGATGTGGGGGTGTTCCCTTCCGCGCAGCTAATTAACTAATTAATTGATTCATCATCTGGATCATCTACTGTAGCTTAAATGACAAATGAACGACGCCGGCTGATCCCATAACAGAGTAGGAGGGATCGGCCCGCCTCCGGGCCGTTCGATTTGATTTTTTGGGGATGTCTGATTGTTTGCAACAAAAACACCCCACATGCAACAAAAATGTTCGCCGTGCAACATTTACCTGATTTTTTTGCAACAAATGAATTCCCAGCAAAAAAAAAAATCTTGCGTGCTTGCAACATGGTAGATCCCAGTGCAGATCAGAGCAGTGACGGTCGCCTGTTGTGTCTCGAAACATACGGAACACGTGTCATATATACACCCATCTGGATGTGGATTAATGATCTGTCTGGTGCCGGTCGATCGGCTCCAATCCATCCATCATAGACCGATGGATCGATACGTGTAGATGCATTTTTGCTGCTGGATCAGGAAGGAACAAATTCATTCATTAATCACGTCCCATATGATGCACGAGAGAGCCGGATCGATCGGCCGGCCGACCGCCCACCGTCCGGAGCAGGGTCAGCTCCCCGACAAGCTAGACATCAGACATGCCATGCCCGCCGGCCACCGCCGGGCCGGCGTCGGCAACACGCTCCCATCGTGCCGCATGTATGTTACCCTGGCCGGCCTGCTCGCACGCATTCTAGGTTTCCCTGCCTTTGCGCCTAATCTGGTCGCCAACGAAAGCACGTCGTAGATGGTAGACGGCGTCAGTCGCTCCGTCGACAACATGAACAATGGCGCGCGGGCGGTACGTGTCGTCGCTCCCGGACAAGACGAGCTGCACGCATGCCGGCCGGCCGAGCATGTACACCGGACCGACAGGATCCGGCCGCGGCGGGCGCTGGCTGTTGGATGATGCGGCTGTATTGCGGGACTACGTCCGGCAATTGGATGTACCTAGCGACCGTAATTCTCGTCGAAATCTTACATGTATTTATACATTTTTTAGAAATAAATGTAGCTCGGCGATGCATCAGCATGGGCGCCCGCCGGCGGTTGGGCGATGCTGTCCATCAGTAATTCTAATCTTGGCGTGTCGTCCCGCGCCATGTAGCTAGTACTACAAACGTAGCTGCATGGACAGGGGCGCCGGCCAAAACATGCACATGTGAGCGATCGATCGATCGATGATGGCGGCATGTCGGCTCCTCCGATCCATAGATCCAAGCCAAACGTAAACCGTGTCGATTACATATACGCAATAATCAATCACGTACTCCCTCCCTCGGTCCAACATGGAATGATTCAAATTTAACTAAAATATGAATGTATCTATATCAAAATCGTTTTAGATACATGTAATATTTGGTCAGTTAATATGGAATCGGAATTCGAGACACGCCATGCATGCTCGCCGACCACCGTATTGCCCGGTGCCGGCGTCGGCAAGAGAGACGCTAGAACTGATCGATCCCGTTCCCTTTGCGTTTTGGTCGATCGTCCATACATATGCATCGCCAACACCACCTCAGGCATCCATATGCCATGCCCACACATATGCCATGGACCATGGTTCGATTCTCGATCTCTCGACGTATCGACCGACAGCCTGCAGCGGGGACAGCCAGCCAGGGCCAGGCCCCTACGTACATATAAGAAAGCATATGGAGGATATGCGCCGTGTCGCCGCTCCCGGACAACATACAACAAGCTAGAGCATGCCGGTCGATCGATCGACACGATCCGCTCTGGGCGCGCGCGCCCTCGGCCTCGGGCAGACAGCACAAGCGCTGGCCGGCCGGCCGGCATCGGTCGCCATGCAATGTCGTTTGTTTTGTTTTTCTGGTACGGACGGACCCCGACGCCCGCCCGTACTTCTGCCTTGTTCGTACACAGCGCATCCACAGAAAAAGACAAAGACAACCGGTGCTTCTTTATCGATACGAAGATCGATCGATGAGCCCTCAACATCTTCTTCATCCCACGGTTAATAACAGAGATCACACCTTAATGAAAGAGTAGCGAGGAATATAGGGATGTGTGATTGCCGATTGGAGCTCAAAGATCAAGTTTCCTTGTATTTTTTTTGTATCGAGGCAAGTCCATAGACTAATAACTGCCGAGTTTAAGCTACCCCCACGAACTCCAATACCTGCAAAAATACTTTTGAAAAAGAAAATGCAGTACCATTTAAAATAGAGCATCCGACTCTCTATACAATTTAAATCATCCCTGGCCCCGTCTAGAAGTTGATTTGCGCATACGGGCATGTTTCCGGCAAGTTGACTGCCGTGCGCACGAAATGTCTCTCATGTCATTTTCTCCTCAACTTTTGGTCCAAATGTGCTGAAATAATCAATCTTGACATTAGGTTCGCAACAACATTTATGATTTTCTATGTTTTTTTTATAGAAACTTTTTTTCAGTTTAAAGATTGAGCCAGAAACAAATTTATGTCATTTTCTAGTCAACCGTTGCCGGAAGAATTGAGGTGAAATTTGAACATTTTACTCTGTGTAAAATTTTCTAGTTTGAAATCGAAGCCAGGCACAAAATATGCATTTTGTACTGAATCCTTTGCTGGAATGAGATGAAGTTTGAACAATTTACTCATGGAAAAACATTTTCAATTTTCTTTAGTTTAAGCCATGAACAAAATGTGTCATTTTCTATTGATCCGTTTGTGAAGCTGAAATTTTAACCGTAAGCTGATAACGTAATTTGTTATTTTCTCCTCTTTTTTCAAGAATTTTATGGACTGGACATCGTTAGCTTACTCAGTCAAAACCTGTTGGCGAAAACCAGCTTCTGAATGGGTCGGGAGGGTGATTTAAACGATGTGAACCGTTGAAGGTTATGTTCGAACTGGTATTACGGTTCAGAGGTAACATAAACTTTGTGGTCGAGAAGAAGGTGTATTCACTTATGTTTCCGTGTTGCATTTACGATCGAATTTTTTCGAACACGCCGAGCGGCGTGTCTTTCCAATAAGAAGAAGGTGCAAGAAGCGCAAGTACAGGCAACAACAGAACCCCAGCAGGGGCCAAAAGGAAAACAAAGAAAACAGAAAAAGAAGAAACGGAGAAGAAGAAGAAAAACGCCTTAGGCAACTATACAAGGAGAGGGAGAGGCCCAACATCCGGGGGACGGGCATGAAGAGGGAGACAGCCAAGCTGGCTAAGGCCACGTGCACCGGCGCCACGCCACAAGTCCACCTCCGCTAAGATGTCTTCGACGAGCCAAGCAACCGTCGGGTTGGCCCCCTTAAAGATGCAGGCATTCCGAAGCTTCCAAATCCGCCAGAGGGAGAGATTGATGAGCGACCGAACAGCCTTCACCTTGCCTTGGAGCCATCGAGCCCCGGCCGAGAGCCGCTCAACAAGGTCCTCCGAGGGGAGAGGGAGACAACAAAGAGCCCCAGCCCTGGACATCTCCTCGTGAAGAACCGACTTCGTGAAGGCACAATCCATGAGAAGATGAGTCATGGTTTCTGGCGCCCAAACGGGCAGCACGTGTTGAAGAGGAGATGTCGGCATTCCAGACGGTCCGCCGTCCAGCAGCAGTTGGCACAGGCAAGCCAAAGCCAAATCCGGCATTTCAACAGTGTCCAACAACGCCAAATGTGCGACCAAGGTGGGAAAGTCGGGCGTTCCTCAAAGAAATGAAGGTACGCCGATTTGGCAGAGTAGACACCAGAGGATGACCACCTCCGGCGGAGCACATCCTCCTGGCCCGCGGCCTCCAAGGTGCCCACGAGCCGAAGACATTCGGCCATGCCTTGGGCATTCAGGGGACCCGAGATGTCCCTAATCCAAGCACTCCCAGCAAGGGCATCCGCAACAGAACAAGTACGGGTGATCCTCCGGCCAACGGCCATGAAGACAACCGGAGCGAGAAACTCAACTGATTTCCCATCAATATGATCGAATTTTCATTGCACCACCAATGGCGGAGCTGCTATAGAGCCATTGGGTTCAAATGAACCCAATGAAAAAGGTAATTCCTTCACTAACTTAGTCTTTGTTTTGCTTATTTAGTGAAAAATTACACCATAATTAAAGGGATCGAACCCAATAGCCTAATTCTCTAACTTCGCCAATGTGCACTGCCTTTTTTGTTAAGACATCCTGTATTCAGATGATGGCATTACTTGTGAGTTCTATGGAACACCGTACATGGATGGGCCTTAGCAGTAAACATGTAGGACAGAACTTCTGATTCGGTGGATTCACGTTCCATTTTGTGCAACTGAACAACCCAGCATTGCAGGAAATGGAAAACAGAAGGGGTTGTGTAGTACATATTGTTCTGAAACATGAATTTTTTTCTGAATAGCTAACTGGTCGGATCGGTCATCGGTGATCAGAGACAACGCTTAAACCCTGGCACAAGTACAACAGAAAGCGAGCATTTTGCAACATGCAGAGTTTCATACAGCAGCAAGAGCCAAGAAGCATTGCAACAGTTGCACAAATTCCTTCTTCTGTTAATCAAGCAGTACGTGGTAGTAAATTATTTACAGTTGCGCTGGTTGTTTTTCTTGCCATTAATCTCACTAATTCGCAATCTCTTAATCAAGCTTGGTAGACCAGAGATGGTTGTTAGAAGATGTGCGTGGTGTGGATGTTGAGCAGGGAGACTCTGGTCTGCACGAGGCTCCTGAACACCTTCTCGCCGCCGGCCTCCATCTCCTCCACGCACTCCTCCAGCTCCTCCAGCCTCTCCGCCATGGCCGCCTCCTCCTCCTCCCCCATCGACGACGACCCCGAGCACTTGCCCTTCGTCTTCGTCGTCTTCACCAGGCACACCAGCGCCGCCGTCCTCTTGCACGAGCACGCCGATGCCGATGCCGACGCCGCCACGGACGCCGACATGGCCGCCACGGCCCCGAACAGCGCGGCGGACGCGGCCGCCGTCGCCGCCGCGGCCTCCATTAGAACCCCGCAGAATTCATTGCTTCCGCCATGGCCGACGATGCCGCCGAGCGGGCTCATCATGCGCGTCGAGGAAGGTGGGCGGACGAGGGAGGCGAGGCGGGCGAGCTCCTTGCCGGCCCTGCGCTGGGACCGGACGGCGGAGGCGAGGCGCGCGCCGTCGCGGCGGCGCACGGCGGCCAGGGCCTCGGCGACGTCCCGCTTGAGCGCGAGCAGCGTCTCCTGGAAGCAGCCGTGCGCGTCGGCGAGGCGGAGGAACGCGTCCAGGAGCCGGTCGCCGTTGCTGGAGGAGGAGGGGAGGAGCGCGGCTTGGGCCTCGGGTAAGGCGAGGAGGTCGGCGAGGGAGGCGTGGAGCGAGGCGAGGAGCTCGAGGCCCGCGGCGATGGCGGCGGACGGGCCGGCGGCCCAGGCGCGGACGCCGAGGATGTGGGCCTGGAGGTGGGCGAGGGCCGGGTTGTGGGGCCGGCAGGGCAGCGAGACGGACCGCTCGTGGTAGGCTGATGCGCGGGGCTTGGAGGAGCAGCGGGACGGGCTCAGCGGGAAGGAGATGGAGCGCGCGAAGCTGCGCGCCATGGCTGCCGACGAACTGGAGCTCGAGCTCGAGGCTTTGCCTAGCTTGATGTTCTTCTGTGTGAGAGTGTGCCGTTGCTGGCTTATAAAGAGGTCCGTGGCTGTCTGATGATCTCAGCTGAGCTGATCTCGCCGAGTTTGGCAAGTCTAGCAGGTGGTCTCTGACAGCGAGACCCGCCAGGCGAGGCGTGCATGGGAGAGGGGGGTTTCAGCTGTCTGTCAGAAACTCAGACAAAGACAAGTGGCATCAGTATCAGCAGCATGATCCTTCTTGGTTTCTGGCCGGCCTCTGTTTTCCCTGCTTTCTTTTCTGATGCGTGATTCATTCCAGAAATTCAGATCGATCGATGCATATCGCCTGAACAGAATCAGGTTTGGGATCGGTCGAGATTCATTAGTTCAGCAGATCAAGGCCGGACGCAAGCAAGCAAAGCTAGCTACACACAGGCTGTAAGTAACCTTGGTAAGTGGTGACTAAAATTAATCAAGTTGTTTTCTCGGCACTCGTTGAATGACAAGAGTTTCTGAAAAATGTCGATTGGAAATGTTAGTACAAAACTGGCCAGCCACGCTTGTCCGTAGACTTTGCGCGCGCGTGCACTCGATGCTCGGCCCGTTGGCTTGATCAGGGCGGGGAGAGATCAGACAACACAAGACATGGAGGCGTGTGCTGTTGTTAATTTCGACATGGATGATGAAGCAAGTTAATTAGGAATGGGGTAACAGGGCACGACGGGATGCAGGCCGGCCAAGGACATGATCCGCGACGCGCGGCGGCTTACTTAGCTAGCTAGTTAGGAAACGCGTCCGGATCTATCTCAAGGGCTGGCTGCACTCCGCGTTTGCCAGATCGGACAGCCTCTTGCCTGCCTTCTGGCACACTAAACGTTAAACGATCTCTTACCGTGTAGAGGCTCAGCTGCGAGCTGCGTGCTTACTACTGCTAATGCCAGGTGTAACAGTGGTTGCTTAAGTGTGGTTTACTGCTGCATGCAAGTGTGGCTTGTCCCCTGCAGACCGTGCAGGGGATCTCGCGAGTTTTGATGCCGGATGATTTGCGAGTTGCAGGGCCGGGCCGGGGTGCGCGCGCAACGAGTGGGGTGGGGGCAGGATCCGCGAGGCCAGGAAGGACCAAGAGGCAACTGCTTGTGCCTTTCCTTCCTTCCTTCCTTCCTTGTGGGCTTCCCTCGTGTTTCGTGCCTTCTCCTTCACATATCTTAACATAACATAGATCGATCTACAACGGATGGATGGATGCAGTTCGTGCAACGGCATTGCCACCACGACATATAATCATATGATGATCATGATTCATGATGAGATATAACTATTAGTATATGTTAAGTACTGCTTCAGTTGGCATGGTTATCGTCGATCAGCACAAGATGACAAGATGAGTTGACAAAATGTGTGTGCTAGAAACCCCCCCTAGCTAGAGCATTGCAATGATGCAGACTCGATCAGCATTTGCGGCCGACCAGCCTCTAATGAGGCAGGTCTCGTTTGTTTATTACTATAACCTCACTGTACTACGAGCTTGATCAGCAGAGGAGAGACAGAGAGATTCGCCCCTCAATCCCAGCCAGCCAGCTAAGCCACTCGTGCGGGCTGTTCTTCCAACTCCCAAACCCAGAGAGAGAGCTCAACTGCACGCAGTGCTAGCTAAAGCCAGCAAAGCTAGTGATTCTTGTCCTTCTCGTCATCTTTGGAGCTCACAAATTTGTACTAAATCTGCGGCGACAAGTAATACACGGCTGAGACAGAAAAGGCTTCATACGCGACGCGATCCTCCTCGTTCCAAGCGTCGTCGCATACATATCTGCTGCCTGATGGATGATGATCCGTGGGGATTTACGCTGACAACGCACACGCGATCAAGATTCAAGAGATCGATCAGCGTTTGCGGCTGCGGCCGACCAGTCTCTAATGAGGCCGGTCTAGCATTAATTTGTTTATGATACTACGAGCTCTGAGGCCGAGAGAGATTCGACCCTCGATCCCCCAGCTAAGCCACTCGTGCGGGTTGTTCCAACTTCCAGACCCAAATTAATTATGCTCAACTGCAGTGTTAGCTTAAGCCAGCAAATTAACGGACTTTGGGGCACAAGGATAGCTGGGCAACAGACTTGCCTGATGAGCTACGACCTGGCAGGGGTGGGTGTTGTTTTGATCCAAAGGATTGTTTTCCTCGTAGATTTTTATACTTCCTCCTTTTCAGACGGAGGGAGCACTTGGCATTGTAAACTTCTGGACTGTGTTTATGCTGTTTTTCTTCTTCTCTTTTCTGTTATTTTTTCTGAGTATGTTTTGTATCCTTGGATACTCGGTAGTTTCTTTAATGGGAATCGATGGAAAAGCTCATCTCTACAGTCAGAAAGTAATTTTATTTTTCATTTGGTGATGTTTGGGTTTGGTGCTTAATTGGACCAGACACTACTAAGCTAATACTATGGAGTATGGAGTACTGCTGCTGCTACGTGCTGATCGATCGATACACTGTACTCCACATGTTACACGGGCAATCAGGAAATATACAGTTACGCGTACACGATCAAGATTCAAGATCGCCTTCAGAGCGAAGCGACTGAACAACCAATTCAGAAAAATAATGGATACCGTATGTAGGCTGGCTGGGAACATAAGCATGAGACTATGGGCGGGCCAAATCAGGCCCAGATTGAGCTCATCCTTGCCGCAAGCACACGACTGGAGACAGCCAAAAATGACGCCGGTTCAGCCAGGATACGGCACCAAACATGTGTTCTCATAGTTTTGTAATGTGTAAATTAACAGAAGGGTGATGAATGGATAACAAAAAACTGTAATCGTCACCATCAACGGAACAAAACATACACAGGCTGGTCGTCCCGGGTTGCCAGCCTAGCTTGAAACCGAAATTACACCCACCAGTCTGCCGCAAACAGTTTTTTTTATCAAACACAACAAGAATTTTGCATTACGCTTATTAACAGAGACTTTCGGTTCCAACACGTTAAAAAGCAGCAAGTCTCCGCAGCCCGCCTGGTGCAGTTCAACACTTAGTGAGATGGCGACGACGATGATGAGGCCTGCACAAAAATAAAAAGAAGACAAGAGCCCATGACTTTCCCACTGAGGCAAAGAACTACGCATTTTGTTTTGTGTTTCTCTTGAAATAATTAAAGCCACTGTTACATCAGCTTTTGGCACTGGCTGCATTTTGCAATCCCACATGGTAGATTATTCCATTTGCTAAATGTATGTTTCCGGAGGTAAAAAAATCTAACCAAGAACTAGCATCATGCAGGTCATCAATCAGCTGGTATCCCTAGCAGATCAATATCCCTCCCAAACTGAACCACTCCCAATATGTTTGTTTCAGCAGTACCATACAACGATGACAGTGAAATGGTTGTGCAACTCCCAATATATGTGCTTGTAGGACTACCTGGCAACAAGAGCCTAAACTTGATAATCATCGCAGCAAACAACATTTTAGTTATCTTTTATAACATATGGTTCTCACTGCGTTAAATGGGTTAGACAGCTCAAAACAACGATGAAAGGAACAACATAGCAAGCAGTAGCAGCTTCTTCAATTCGTCACCAAGGAGATGAAGTATGAGTTTTACAACAATAAGTGGAGATGTGGTTTGAAGCTAATACCTCGTGCTCATGTGCATGTCCATGACCATGAGAGTGATCATCGTGCCCATCCCAAGGATGACGCATACCCTAAAAACATTGTGATTATTAAACATGTATGCAAGTAGTAAATCAACATGTGTACAGTGGAAGCAGAAAAGGTCAAAGTAGAACAGAGTATTACCAAGAGCACAGCACCGTCCTGCTTAGCCCTGTAGAAAATCCAAAACCTGTAGACAGCAAACTTTGGTTATGATTGTGAAAATACAGCAAAAGTGTGTCATTAGAATAATCGGATCTGAATATGTATGTAACAGTAATTATACTTTGGTAAGCTTAAAATCGCAGAGCATACAAGACACAATCAAGGATGCCAGGCTCTAGCTTGAACAAAAAAACAAGTTTGGTATTTTATTGTCTATACTAGTGCATAAATACTAGTGTGGTCATGGTAACATATGCACGCAGATTCTGGAGAGAAGCAATGAATGACTTAACGAGGAACCATAAAGAACCAAGAAAAAGGATCAAGCGGGCTGAAGAAAACAGAAAAAAACACTGAATGGAACTGAAGACTTTGTATCATGCATCTCCGTCGGGCTGCGTTTTTTATTTCTCTTTAATTATGGCATTCTGGTTTCATGTTTATCATGGCTGTGTCGTTGTGGCGCTGATATTGGTTACTAGATTTATTTATCTATCAGCGTTTGTTGTTTAGCTGTAGGTGATTGTTTTGGTGTAATTCAGATTCAAGATTTTTCTAGAATGAAAGAAAGAAAAAAAAAAGACAGATTCTAGCTGTTCTGTGATGCAGATGCAAAGGTGATAAAGATACATACCGTTGACAGCATGCAACTCTTTCCCTATACAGGAGATGGTATATCAATAGTTGCATAGCACCATTTTACTCAAAGTTAGCGCTATTCATTCGATTTTTATACTGAAGACAGACCATGAACCTGGATAGATGAGACGATCATGTTTGCTTACTGACTGTTCTTTACTTGTCTGGTTTTGAGTAAGGTCAGTAATTGATAAAATCGACAGAATTCACAGTTATTATGGATGACGCCTGAAGGTGAGAGCTTCTTCTTAATCTGATGCCAACAATAGCACCGGAAACGCAACTGAAGAAGATGATCACCTACCTACAGTAAGAACATACTATAAGCCTAAATTTGAACAACTAGCTACGAAACTCTCTAGTACATTTGCTACGGATCAGTGCAACACAGACGACGCAGCAGCCAGTAAATCGCATAGCCTAAACTGAACCAGATCGGACAAGCGATCCGTGCCTCCCACTCTAGATCCCCAAATCGGGCGCCTGCTATGGATATTTGCACGTAAAATCGCCGTTCGTGCGCCCTTTTATCCCCTATACATAATCAGTGAGCAAAATAAATGTTGGCAAAACTGTTCCTAAATCCCAACCCAACCTATCCTAACCTAGAAGACTCCCCCGCAGAGGACGGGATCCTATTCGAGCAAATCAGCGCGACGCGAGAAGCCGGCAGGCAAGCGCAAATCGGAACTCGGAGCAGCCAGAATCGGGGGAGCGCGACGGAAGGGTTGGGGATTTGGAAAAGGGGATCGAGGCAGCAGTGAGCAAGTATGCACATACCACATGACGGCGCAGAGGCCCTTGCCGGCGACGGTGTGCCAGCGCTTGTTGTGGGGGATGGTGTAGCCCTTGTAGGTGGTGCCTCCGTGCGCGCCGCCGCCGGCCATCGCTGCCGCCGCTCTTCCTCCTCTTCCTCCCGGTCGGGTTTGGTCTCGCCTCGTCGGGTGGTCTGCGCCTGTGATGGTGGTGGCCGGCGAGTCGTTGGGGATGGATCTGATTTCTGGCTCACTTTGCTTACTGTGTGTTGGGGGCCCAAGAGAAGGTGAAGCCGAAGCAGAGGAAGAATATGGGCCGCATGTTTCGAGGCACATGGATGTTGTTTCTTCGGATGGGCTTAAGCCCATGTGTGCTTCTATATTGCAGGTCCAGATCGGCCTGTGACTCCACTCTTGGAAAATCATTTGTTAAAATCATTGCATTTTAAGATTTAACTTTAATTTTTAATTAGACTAATGATACAAAAGCTACTTGCTACGGAAAATCATAACCTGAAAATAGTTTTGATCGGCATAAGTCTTATAACACATGATGTACATATTATATATGGATCTATCGACGATAAAGAAAGGACACTTGCGAGAGGGATATGTCAATGTTTTCTAAACAGTGACGGCCGGTCGGCTCGTAGAGACCAATTTAGTCCTTTGTTAAGAGGAGGAAAAGAAACTGCTACGTCTAGATTAATTAGTTGCTCGAGCCGTCAGCGATCGGAACTTGAACGACGGTTTCCCGTCGATCCCGGACCGTCGACATACGATTTCCCCATCTTCCCCGGCCGTGCACGCAATAATACTCGTGCAAAGGAAAGCGAGACGTCGGCCGAGGAAGAGAGGAGAAGGAGAGGAGGAGGAAAAGACGAGCCGCAAAAACAGTAACATTGTCATGTGATCCCAAGACCAAAACAGGCGATGCATGTACGTACGTGCTAGTAATATCGATTGATCATTGAGCCTCACGTGACGCTACAAGCCAACCTCCCCGGTTTACGGCCAGACATGTACCGATCGATCCACAGAGCAGTCAGACAGGCTTTGCTCTTCTTGTCCTAACCCCAATCTCGCGTCATCATTCAGACACGTAATGTACAGCCGCACTGTACAGTACATGCAGAGCTAGCTAGCTTGTCTTCCCGGTCGGTCGCCGGCCGGTGCATGCAGTCGCGTCGCCATTGCTCCGCCTCCGATCGTCGTCGTTAGGTCCGATCCGAGCCGTCGATCGTATAAATCTGTGTACGCAGCTCCGTGGTGGATGGAACTGGAAGCACGTCAAGTCATCTGAACTCCTCTTCCTTGTGGACTTCTTTGTCGTCGTCTTCGTCTCCGGCGGAGCAAGAGCAAGTGCTCACGGCGAATTCGTCCACCCTGAGCCCGGTATCGTACACCCTGCCGGGCATCCGCTCGGCGGGGAGCACCTCCCGGTCGGCCCGCAGCCACTTGCCGCCGGACCCCGCCGTCACCACCACCCGCAGCCGCAGCGGGCCCGCCGGCGCCCGTGTCGTGCTCCACACCCCATCCCGCCGCGTCAAGTAACGCCATGAAAATGAAGAAGAGGACAGCGTGGCGGAGGCTGCAGGCGCGACCTCGACGGCGGCGATGTCGGTCTGGCCGCCCAGGTACAGGAACCGGAGCGCGAGGCGGCCACTGTCTTTTCTGCTCGTCTCCTCCACACGAACCGCGAGGGTCCTGTCCTTGTGCAGGTCGCAGGGGATCCTCCTGAAATCCACCTCCACTGCCTGCTGCTGCAGCAGATCGCCATGAACGGCAGGGGCAGCCATGGCGGCCAAGGCCTCCCTGGGAAGCATGAACCACCCGCCGCTGGCGGTGGCTGTTCTGTTCGTCTTGATCTCGTCGGTGATGACGACCTTAACGCCCTGTTGTCCGCACGAGGCCCGGTCCCTGCACCTCAACTGCAACAGCAGCAAGATGGAACAAATTCAGTTAACTAGTACGAGAATGACAGACATTCCAATATGATTAATACAGGTCAATTTATTCTCTGCAACTCTGAAGAATTGAAATTGGCTAGCCCAGGAAGAAGGATTGACAGAGCTTTTGTCGAGACATGATGCGCACCTGGTAGCAGACGCCGCAGGCAGCTTGGCCGCGCCGGAAGAACTCGGCGCTGGCGGCGGCGAAGAAGAAGCCGCCGCTGGCAGCAGCTGATGAGATCGCAGTCCCGTAACCGCAGGCGGCGCCGGTGGCCGCGTCAGGAGGGAGGATGGAGGCGGTAGCACTAGTACCGGAGCGGCGGCGGCGGCACCAGCCGCAGCGGTACGACGAGGACGGAGCGGATGAAGAAGCGCTCGCGGTGGCCACCGTGAGGCAGAGGAGGGTTAGAACTAGAAGCAGCTGCTGCGCGACGGCGGCGGCCATGGCGTCAAACCAAGTCGTCGATGGAGACAGATAAGAGATCGCTTATGGGTACATGGATTGATCCGGTGAGCTAGCTAGCGTGCGAGTTTAAGGAAATGGCGCGCTGGGGACGTGCGGGCCATGAACTAGCTACAAGCTGGAGCGTATATATATATAGGAGTGCTATAGTAGCGCTGTGTGGAAGATCGGAGGAGATCACGAGACAACCGAAACCGATCGATACGATCATACCATGTGTGATACCTCGACCACCATAGTCTTTTTAATTAACGGAAGTTTAATTTAGAGACATGCCAATTAATTCGATAGAATTGATATGTTAATAAAATCATTTATAAATAATAATAAATACTTAATCGATTATATATATAAATTAAATACATTTCGCAAGACCACGCTTTTTTCCGTCTAGTCTTTCACACAACCGTAACTGTCGCTAATCTTCTCCCATAACCATCACTCTGGCGTTGATAACTCAAATCTGCTAGATTAGTACGATTAATTAGCAACGTTTTTTTTACGAATAGAGAGCCCGGATGACTGTGATTCGGGTTATTTGAGAATGCTCATCCGAATAGTTATGGCTATATATGTGAGAAAAATTAAAGATGATTGTTATTCCGTGTGTTTTTTTGAATTTTATAAGAAAGTACGATCTTTTCGAAATTTAATCGTATAAAATTTATATTGGACTAGTACATTGCTCGTGCGTTGCCATGGCCCAGGTGTAAGATGGTCAGGAGTCGAGCGGATCGCAGATTTGGCGAGGCGTGCTGACAAAGTTCTGGCGAGTCGGCAGTCGGGCGGATCTGGGGAGACGCCATCTCGGACGGAGCTTTGTAGAACAGGCAAAGGAGTTTATGTCGGCACCCCATATTGCTCGTGCAAACATCGCCTCAGAGAAGAATTCGTTTTGGGTTTGAAATCGGAGAAGAGCAACCCCGCCGACGCCTGCAGCCGCTGCTCTGCCGCCCTGCAGGCCACGCTTGCTGCCGATGCTTGCCGCTGCTTCGGCCGGAGTCCACGAAGTGAGCGGAGGAGGAGATGGGGCCGGCGGCCACGGGAGGGGGGCGGGGGGGGGGGGGGGTGGGGGGGGAGGGCTCGGGAGGTGGAGGAGGGGGCCGGCGGTGCCGGGCATGGGAGTAAGGTACTGGGGAGCGGTCGCTGGAGGAGGAGGGGTGGAGGTAGGGGACAATTGCAAAAAAAAAAACCGAGTTTTGCAGAAAAGCCCAGTTCCGTCCTCAAATTGGACTGCGTGTTGATTTCTGAAAAAAAGAAGGACTGAAACGAAAAGATGCCCTAACGGACGAAACCCAACGACGGAAACGTTACTGCTTTTATTATTATTAGGTACAGAAGATATCTGGATCCACTAGGGGCAAGCTCTTTTCGACTTCCTGAACCGGCTTCTTCAAGAAGATGCCATCCCCCAGCTTCCTGTAAAGGCCACCACCTAAATTTGATTAGGCTATCAAACTAATTTAGTAAACTATTTTGAAATTAAATCTAGCTAAATCTATGTGGGTTCTTCAAAAAGTTAGGTGAGAGCAACTTTGATGTAAAACGAATCATGTAAACGAAAAGAACGCACCCTCATGGATTCTACAATATGCATGTCACGGTCGATGGATGGGCGGGGTGTGTGGGTGGTGGAAGTGCCCGTCGCTCGATCGCATTTGCAGCTGGCCTGCTCTCGATCGTCTCCGAAAGCTGCGCCATTTTGTCCGGCGTAATGTACGCACATGTATACGCGCGCATGCATGCTTATAATTTGCTGATTAACTCTTATCTGACAAATCGTTACGTTTCCACGTCACGCAAATCGCATAAAACCACTAGTCTATCTTAGGTATTCGTAACAAAGACTTTGCTAATTTTTCTTATCCAAAGAAAGAAGACTTTGCTAATTTTTGGTTCCAGGTAACAGTTCGCAGAAGGGCTGCCTAAATTGTGGATTCAGATCAAGTACGCACATACATACACGCGCGCATGCAAACAAAACAGTGTTTGTGGCATGTGATATATGTGAGCCCATGGTGGGCACCTACCACGTACGGCTAGCACCCTGCACGTTAACCTTTCTTGTGAATATTAGAATGAGGGGAGATGTCATAAACGAAAAGGGAAATAAATAGAACCAGAGGTAGACCGTACTACACACTTAATACGTACAGTACGCAGCATGCAAATGGCTAGAAGCTAAATTACCGGTTTTGTTTACTAATCCCTACACCGTAGTAGCTTGTCACGTACTGAACACAGCTCCAAATTCCACAGTGCCTGCATGCATGCATGCATTAGTGACCACTAGTTTCTTAGTGTCAAAAATTAACTGTCAATGGACACACACCGTGATGAAATATCAGAATCATATGTGATATACATATACTGATAGCTAGCTAGCTATCTAAGTAAGAAATAATCTTATCTGCTGCTCTTTGGTGTCCTTGTAGCTGCAGATTAATCTTCTATAAGCTCTGTTAATCGTTAATTATGTTTGTACAGAATGCTGAGAAGAGGGAAGTAGCCAGCCAAGTGGATCACGAACTGTGGATGCATTATTCGGAAGAGCATTTGTAGTTTGTTCAAATTAAAACAGCTAGCTAGATCTTCAGTACATAAAACAAAACGAGAACACAGATCGAAGTAATCCTAAAAAGAAAGACGGTATATCCACGAGTAAGTACAACGTGTCTGCCACGATGCTGTATAATATATCCAGAAACTTCAGAAGGCAGTTGGAGAACAAATCTCCATGATAATGCTACATTCGAGACAGTTTGCAGTTACAGGAGCACTTAATTAGACTTCTCAAGGATCATATCATCTTTGTTCAATCATTACTTCTAAATTCTAATTAGTATCTCTCCTGGCAGATTTGATCCCTGAAATGGCAAGCCCAGTTATGGCCCTTCCCAGGATACAAAACTGCAAGTGCACATACTTGCGGATGCAATCATACAAATGATCACTCAACAGCTATGGATACACATTTGTTATTTATTAAACCTAAAGAGAAAAAAAAAAGCTGGTTCCGAAATATTAAGTCATGCTGGAAATGCAGGTGATGTAAAACACCAATGAGTAGCACATGCAAGCAAATGCAGCACACAAAACTCAGGAGACACAGAACATGACAGGCATTTTTTTTATATCAAGACATCGGCAAAGCAGAGCAGAGTATTTCAGTTTCATCTAGGGTTGGTGAGGATTGATCAGTTTCATCTAGGGTTGGTGAGGATTGATCAGTTTCATCTAGGGTGCACAATTGCAAAGAGAGACTCCCCAACATTTAGGGCCAGGGCGCGGATCAGTCTCGCAGAAGAGAATCACGGTAGCATCTGGATCATACATCTCATGATTTCCTTGTTCAAATGCAGGGATCGACATAGCTAAAGCTTCGCATCAAAAAGGATCAGCTGGTTAATTCGCCTTGTCATTCTCTAAAAGTCCACTTTGTAGTCGGCGCGGGACTCTAGCTTCTTTGCGTCGGCAAGTTTCCTCACGGCCTAAAAAAAATGAGACACTCTGATGAATGTCAGTGTTAATGATAGTCAACTTGAAAGCACTGGCAAAATACCGCACCTGCATGAAGTCTTCATTCATGACGTAGTCACGCTCTGCTCGGATTGCTGCCATGCCAGCTTCTGTGCAGACATTACGCATATCGGCAGCGTTAAATCCCTGAAATGATGAAAAAATTTAGAAGAGAAACTTCCAGTGCAATTGAGAGCTTTGCATAAGCAGGACGAACTCACCTCTGCTAGCTTTGCAGCCGCTTCGTAATTGATTTCGCCGTGCTTGGCAACCCCAGCTGCATGTATCTTGAGGATTTCAAGCCTCGCCTGTTCATTAGGAAGAGGAATTTCAATCTTGCAACCCAGACGTCCGGGACGTAAGAGAGCAGGGTCCAGAACATCCGGCCGGTTGGTTGCCATTATTACTTTCACCTGAATGTAACAACGAAAATATGGTTGGACCAAAAAATTCAGCATCCAGAAGCACCCACAACAAAATAAAAATGCATGTCAGTGCGAAAAAAGTTTATGCAAGCAGCGAGTACAAACTGCAGTTACTTTGATCAGAAGTTCAGCATAATTGAGCTAAGAAAATAACTAACCAGACATAAAGATGAACATTTCAAGAACTGGTAAAAAAAGATGAACATTCCAAGATTGTAAAATAACTAAGCGAACGTCCAGGAAACAATAACCAATGAGAACATTCAAACATGAATGCAGCAAAAGAAATATGCAACCCTAAATGCAACATCAATAAAACTCATTTTGGGAACGAAGTCATAAAAATCCAACAAAAGAACTTTGCCTTTCCAAGTTCATGAAAGCCATCTAACTGGTGTAGCAGTTCCATGAGCGTCCTCTGGATCTCACGATCAGCACTTGTACCCTCACTGAATCTTCTTCCTCCAATTGCGTCGATTTCATCCATGAAGATGATGCAGGGCTGGAGAAACAAAATTAAACAGTTCAAGTCATAAGTAATAACTAAGCAGAGATGACTCTACTAAATGCAAGGCATTCTTTTGTTAATTACAGTACATTTCTATTGCCATATGGATATCACTGATAAAATTTATTTTGGACATATGCTCCACTGTAATCTCATCTAGCACTAATCCTACCTCCGTTCCAAGATATAGGACGTATTTCATTTCCTTTCACTAAGCCTTTGACCAAGATTTACTCAATCAATAATTTTAATTATGTGATATAAATCATAACCATAACTCCATGAGCAAGTACTTATGAATGTGAATACAATGATACCTATTTCATGGCACAAAAAAATGTATTAATGGACTAATTGATGGTCAAAACCTCGGTCAAAGCAAACAGAATACGCCTTATATTTTGGTATGGAGGGATATAGTATCTGTTTATTATATATATTTGATACAAGAAAACTAGAGAATAAATCAGTATAAAAGCTAGCTTTTGTTAATGCGCCGGAGTTTTTTTAAGAAACATGTATGCTATTAACACAGAAAAATACTTAGATGAGAAGCAGAATAGATTAGAAGATGATTACCTGATGATCACGTGCATAGGTAAACATCTCCCTTATCATCCGAGCGCTTTCACCAATGTACTTGTCAAGGATAGCACTTGAGACAACCTATTGCACCCAATGCAGGTTAGCAAGATGATAGTTATATAAATAAAGGGAAGGGAGGGGCTGTTGGGAAGTGCAATATGCCACACCTTCATGAAGTTGACGTCCATGTTACTTGCAATAGCCCTCGCCAGCAGCGTCTTCCCAGTCCCAGGTGGGCCGTAAAGGAGCACTCCCTGAAATGAGCCCAGTGGTTGTTCATATTGTTGACTCTATTTTAATAGCTTGCACACATTGGAACAAAGAAATGCAAGTGTGTGCATTGATGAATTTACCTTGGGTGGCTTAATCCCAGCTCGGAGGAACAATTCAGGGTTCATGAGTGGAAGCTCGATGGTCTCCCTAAGTTCCCTGATCTGTTCAGATAGCCCTCCAACAGCAGAGTAGCTGACATTCCCTGGATCCTCATGAATCATGTTGTACACTGAAGAGTCCACCTAGAAGGAACAAGAAAGATATTAATCATGTCCTTTTTTTCCGAAACATATAAACCATGTCATCGATGCAATGGACAACACCATTTGATTTTGGCTCATGACTAATCGACAAAAAGGGAAAGGGCAGACTACATAATGGACACTTGGACAGCTAACAAATATACTGAATGTTCTGGAACACGGCAATACCTCGCGCGGAAGTATGCGCATGATTGTAAGTGTCACATTGTCAAGACACACACGCGTGCCCGGTGTCAATTTTTCCCTGTTCAACTTAGTGCGGCAGTTGGTAACGTACCGAGGGCCGGCGCTACTCCTTATAATAACTGCAAGTGAAGGAACAGTGTGACTTGTCAGCAAGGAGGAGGAAAGGGCCTGGTTGGACAGTGTACAGAGAAAAAGGATATAACACTCACAGCGGTCATTGTCAATCGCGCGCAGCACCTCTCCGACCGTCTGCCCGGGGCTTTGTAACGCCTGGACGTGCTCTTTAGTTTTCTCAAGTTCCTTCTTACTGCTCTTCAGCTTGTCTCCCCCTGCAATGCAACAGGACTGTAATAAACACAACTGAGCCTGACAGAGGCGTGCTGCATATGGAACGAATTGGATCTTCCAGCAAGCAACTCGCGCAAGAGTAAAATGCTCCAGAGAAGAGCAGTGGAACATGAAAGGCCGAAGCGCCCTCCTTGTGCCAGGAGCTAAAATAAAAGCCACTAGCAGCAGCATAGCATTGAACAACGTGAAGCACTCCAATTCGAATCACCGAACAATCCACTGTACTACCTTAGATTGAAATAAAAGGCTAGAACTTTCCAGTAGCGAATCGTGCCCAAATTCGAAATCCGTCAACTAGGAAGCGATTTTTATTTCGTTGGCGAAAAAAGCGGTCGGGTGTGTGGGTTAACAAGCGATCAGCGGCAAGAAGGCGAGGGTTTAGTGGGCTCTAAAACCCCAAACGCAAAGCCAAACAATCCCGGCGGAAGCAAGCCCAGCCAAGGAAATCCATCCACAATCGGAGTACATCCCGTGGATTTAGAGCGCAAGGGACGCTCCTCTCGCCGGTATCGACCGACGGCGGGCGGGGCTAGGTCTACGCGCGAGGCGTCGCGCAATGCGGCGGCGGCGGAGGAGGAGAGGGAAGGGAGGTTACCTGTGCGCACGCGGGACTCGAGCTCCCGGCACGAGAGGAGAACCCTCCGGTACTTGGCGACGACGGCGGCGCGGCGGGCGGCGGCTTCGGCGATCGCGTCGGCCATGGCGGGCGGAGGGAGCGGAGCCTTGTCGCGGCGGAAAGTGGGAAATGGACTCGGCTTGACCCCGACCGGATCACCGGACCAAGGGTGTTTGGTTTTGATTTGAGAAAAAGAAAATGTGGAGACGGACTGGGCTACTGGGCTTATTGTCCGATTTTGGATTCCCGTATACGGATTGCCGTGCAAGAAACGAACTGGGCTCGGCGTTGAAATTTGAGATTCCTTCTACGCCTGATAAGGGAGTAAATTTTAAAAAACCACCACATTAGGGAATAGGGTTTCACGTAGGTGCCACTTCACGATTTTGTTGTGAAAAATCACCGGATTAGGATAACCCCTCCTTCGCTAGTGCGTAAACCGTTTTATGACAGGCTGGGCCCACTGTCAGGCCAGCGTGTCGTCCACCGCGGCAGTCCAGCGTGGCTACTGCCCGAACCCGATCGAGCTGATATGGGTCGTTCACTTTGCCCTAACCCTAACCCGACCGACTCGCCATCTCTCTCCCTGTCTTCTTTCCCCGTAGCTGATGACGGAGACGGCAGCGGCGGCGGCGGATGGGTGGGACGGCAGCGGGCACCAGGTCGTCCCCGACAGCAACGAGATCTGCCCAGGTCCGTGCGAAAGTACGGCGGCGGCGGCGGCATAGCCAAGCTCTCCCGTGAGCTGTGCCCGTCAATGGCGCAAGGCAGCGCCGCAGCCAAGGCGGACTCGTCGGCAATGTCTATGACACAAGCAATGCATTGGACGGACACCCTCTTCGTCTCCGGGTAAGTCTATTACATCCCTTGACGACTTAGGTTTTTTGGATGAATTCGCGGTTAGGTTTGTTCGATTTGAGGGATTTAGATTTAGAGGCTGAAATTGTGGTGGGTTTACTTTTGTAGAATTGATGATGAAGTTTGGACCGTTAGTATGAACTTTAGCTGCGGGCAGAATTTGTGAAGACATTTGGGCATTTCAGATGTCACTTTTATGAATCTAGTAGGCCTTATGGAGAGCCGTGATTATGACAGAAAAGACTTCATGTATTATGAGAAAGAAGAAGGTAAGGGACTGGCAGGATTAAAGCTTATTGATAACAATAGTAAGGTGCGGGACATGCTGGCTCTTTATAAAGAGAAAAAAAGGTCACATTGACAATTCTAAAGGGAAAGAATGGTGAATCTCCAATTGGCAAAGCCATATCTTTTTACTCATCCGTGCCAGAAAAAAACATGAATGGAAGGACACCAAAGGCTAAGAAGAAGCTCATAGTAGATAATGCCCAGCCAATGCACATTGACTTGGAAGAGGAAGCAGGAAAGAATGCAGAACCAGTAAGTGCAGAACAGCACATTGACTTGGAAAAGGAAGCTGGGCAGAATGCAGAACAACACATTGACTTGGAAGAGGAAGCAGGACAGAATGCAGCAAGAAATGAAGGGCCAGTGACAGTTAACCAGATTGACTGGAGTATGTTTGATGAAGAGCCAATGCAGCCAGTACAACCTACACAAGAGAGTGTTAATTATATTTTGGTCCCTGACCAGTACTAGACTGAAGATGAGACTGAAGATGTAGAGCCAATGCAGACAGTACATGCTACACATGAGAGTGTTAGCTATGTGTTGGTACCTGACAAGTACCAACAGTGTGAAGATCAGACTCAAGATGAGTTCTGCTATGCTGACATTCATGTAGAAGAAGAAGAAGTTCGAGAAGAAATTGAAGAAGAAGTTGAAGAGAAGGTGGAAGAAGAGGTTGAGCATGAATTTGATGACAATGCTTCTGCAACTGATGAGTCAAGTGACAGTGAATACAATCCTGAGCATGATGAAGTACAGCAGAGCCAAGAAGACTTGGAATTGAAGGAGTTAATAGCTGAAATGAATAGAGAGAGAAATGACCCACTGCTGCAATGTGAAGGGGACACAGATGTTGAGGATATATTTGAGCCTGATCCAGAAGAACGCAAGAAGGCCAGGAGGGAAGGACCTACAAGGAGGGCACACTCTGAACCTGAAGTCATCATTGAGCCAGATTTCATCCCATCTGGAGAAGAAGACAATGGTGAGGAGCCTTTACATGTGAAAGATGAAGATGGTGCAGAGGAGTTCAGTTATGTTATGCCAGAGGGAAGAAAGAGCAGGGTTAAGAAGGCAGCCACTAGAGTTTGGTACAATGTAAAGAGAAAGAACCCACAAGATCAATTCTGTTTGAGGATGTGTTTTGTGGATGTGTATCAATTTAGAGAAGCCCTAATCCAGCTGCATATATCTCAAAGCAGAGATTTCAAGGATCATAGAAACAACAAGGACAAGATTATAGTGAAGTGCATCAAAGCTACTGTCCATTCTACATGGTAGGTTCAAAGGTGGGAAATGAGCCTTTCTGCTTGAGAAAGATGCATTTGACACACACTTGTGGCACCACCAGAGACAACACAAGAATTAATGCAAAGTGGTTGAGCAAAGTCTATGAGTCAGATATTAGAGCAAATACTTCTTGTGATGTCACTGGTTTGATGGACAATGCAAAGAGGGATTATGGCATTGAGGTGAACAAGATTGCAGCATATAGGGCCAAAAACAAAGCTATTGCTGTGATCTTAGGTGATCACATTAAACAGTATCCTAGGATTAGGGACTACATGCAAACAATTCTACATACAAATCCAGGGTCAAGATGCATTGTCTCAACTGTACGTCTAAATCCTGCTGCCAACCCAAGGTTTCATGGCTTGTTCTTCTGTATTAATGCTGCAAAAGAAGGATTCTTAAAAGGCTGTAGACCTTTCATTGGAGTTGATGAATGCTTCATTAAGCTATGCACAGGAGCACAAATATTGGCAGCCACTGGCAGAGATGGCAACAACAATATATACCCAGTTGCTTTTGCTGTTGTTGGCAAAGAAGATACAACTAGTTGGTGCTGGTTCCTGCAGATTCTCAAGTATGCATTAGGTGGTGAATCTGGCCAATTTGCTTATTACACAATAATGTCAGATAGGCAAAAGGTATGTTCATTCAAACTTGCATTACATTACTGCTGTAGTTACATTAAATATAATGTAATCAATAGGGCATTACATTCAAACTTGCATTACATTAATGCTGTAGTTACATTACATTACCAGCTCATTATTGTTTAATTTGTACCTAGGGCCTTCTAACTACAATAAATAGGGTATTTCCCAACTGTCCTCGGAGGTTTTTCCTTAGACACATTTATGCAAACTTCCAAACTGCTGGGTTTAGAGGTGATGATCTGAAAAAACTCATGGATGCTACTAGTTACTCTTACAGCAAGAATGCTTTTGATAATGCAATGGCTGATATGCATAATGAATGTGAAGATGTTGTTGCTTGGCTGTCCAAAATTCCTCTCGCCACTTGGGCCAGACATGCCTTTGACACTAATTGCAAGACTGACTTGGTAGTCAATAACCTTAGTGAAGTGTTTAACAAATTTATCTTAGATGTTAGGAAGAAGCCAATTGTCACCATGATTGAGGGAATAAGGACAAAGATTATGATTAGATTTAACATGAAAAGAGAAGGTGTAGCAGGATGTAGGTGGGAAATCACACCCACTTATGTAGAGAGATTAGAGATAGAAAAGAAATGGTCCAACAACTGCAAACCAATATGTGCTGGTCCAGGGATATGGCAGGTCAGCAGTGGTCAGAGAAGCCATGTAGTCAACTTGGATGAAAGAAGTTGTCGATGTAGGAAGTGGGATATCACTGGAATGCCATGCAACCATGTTATTTCAGCTATATACAAGTCCAAACAACATCTAGAAGACTTTGTGCATGACTTTTTCAAGAAAGAAATGTACAAGCAAGCATTCAGCCCAGTAGTATATCATGTTCCTAGTCAGGATCAGTGGACAAGGACACCAACAGATGACATAGACCCACCAGTGTTCACAAAACATCCTGGCAGGCCAAAGGAGAAGAGATGGAGAGGACAGTTTGAAGTGCCCAGGAAGAAAGACAGCTCTAGGATGGCTCCATCACTTGTAACAATTGCAAAATTCAGTGTTACAGATTTGCAAGCTGTTCTTTGCCTTTGAAACCTGACCTACAGATTGGGAGAAACCAGCACATGGTAATTACTAAACTTCAATTATTACAAATCATATATGTTGCTATACTTGAAACTTCAATTATTACATACATTTCCTCTTCTGAACAGGCTAACAGGACCATTCCAGATGAAGCAGGTTCCTCTACAAGAGCTGCTCCTGCTGCAACACCAAGAGCTCCAACACCCCCTTCTGCTAGAAGGACACCTACATCTAGACCATCAGCTTCAGCTCCTACAACTCCCAGGAGATCTCCAAGGAAGCATCCTACTCCTACACCAAGAACTGCAGCTGATGCTCCTACACCTACACCAAGACCTGCTGGTAGGCCTCCTACACCAAGACATGATGCTGCTACTCCTACACCAAGAGCTGCTGCTCCTACACCAAGACCAGCTGCTCCTACACCAAGGCCTGCTGCTAGGCCATTCACTGCCCCAAGGCATGCTGCTGCACAGAATCTAGTTTCAAAGCTGATACCTATTCGAGGTAGAGGGAGGATGTGGAGTTACTTGACTGCCAGTGGGAGGGTTTATAGTGGCAATGAAGATGGAACTTCAGGTGGTGCTCCAGGGACAGGTTTAGGTCAAGAGTGAACAATGTTTCATGTTAATCAGTACCATTTTGTTGTGATGTGCTGGGAACAATGTTGTCATGTCAGTGATGGGAACTATGAACAATGTGTGGTGAATGTGCTGTAAACTAAATTCTATGCTTTCAAGTATATATGCTGCTGGAACAATGCTGCTGGAACAATATTGCTTTCAAGTATGCACAATATTGTGATAAATTAGGTGATGAATGTGCTGGAAACGATATATATATGCAATGCTGTGATGGATTCGGTGATGAATGTGCTGGAACAATATTGCTCTCAAATATACCCAATTGCTTTTGCTGTTGTTGGCAACAACAATATATACCCAACAACTCATGCTGCCTGTTGACATTCGTCACGGCATTGTTCACGGCACATTCATCACACGATTGTTCATTTCAAATTACAAACCATAGCCATATTACTCGTTGACATTCCAGCTACAAGCCAAAGTCATATTACAAACCAAAGTCATGCTACAAGCCAAATTCATATTACAAACCAGGTTCTGAAAATACTGCTTAGGATCACAAACATACATAGTTTGACAACACTACTACATTTTAGGGGATTACATCCCAACTTAGAGTACTCTCCCAACTTAACTTATTTCACATATCATGATTCAACATGGATTCTTCCCTTGTGAAGCTGGAATGGAACCATCAACGACACCAACAAAGCATGGAAACTCATGCAGACGAGTAAAATTTGGAGATCCAGGAGCACCACCGTAGTCGGTAAAATCATCTTCATCATCTGAAGAGGAGTGAGTAGCAGGCTGCAGTGGAGGACCATCCGTTTGTAAAGGAAACCAGTCTAGAACCTCATGCACATGAACAATCACATCGAATACCACTGTGCGACGGCTAATGGGCTGATTCCAAGGTAAACAGAAAAGGGCCATTGAGCTCAGGCTCTCCTCATCATCTGCACCTTCGTCTAATGGCGGATGCATCGGCTCAGGAATTTCAACCTCCAGCTTCTTTGGAATTGCTGACGGACTACGAATCCATGCGTTCACCTTCACAGTTCAAAAGTCCAGAGGCGTCATCATATCGACGAACTCGCCTCCAATACTGTTAACCAGACGACTCATAAAAGTTCTCTCCGCTGCATCCTCCGGCAGCCCATCAAAACTAAGCACAGTGCTAGAACTAAGCTCAGATTCCTCGCCACCATAAGCCCGGCACCACCGGCGGAAGTGCACAGTGCATCCGCGGCAGCGCAAAATCCTAGATTTGTTCAAAACAGCGGTGCAATCTTCCTCTGTATCGAATCGAAGCAAGAAATGGCCTGCAGGATGACTAACCTTGCCACAGATCCCACCCACGATTCCGGTGCCTTCATGGACGGCCTTCACTATCTTGCTCAGCTTCACGGACGCTGTCGTCAGCAGCCCTGCGCCACGGTGGATGGTGGCCAGCAGAGCTCGGCCTCGTAGCCTAGCTTCGTAGGCTTCCATGGCAGGAGTGCGGGCAACAACAATGTGTCCCGACTCCGGACGGAGCTCCGGCTCCCCACGGCGAAACAGCTCGTGGAAGCCATGGCTACTCGGGATGTGGCTGTGGCTCGCCATTGCGCAGATCTAGGGTTCCGGCCACAGACGAGAGAGGAATCGCGAGGTTGAAGAAGAGAGGAGGAGATGCCGACCGGGTCCGGCTGGACCAAGTAATGTGGTCGGGTTCGGCCAGTAGCCACGCTGGACTGCCGCGGTGAACGACACGCTGGCCTAACAGTGGGCCCAGCCTGTCATAAAACGGTTTACGCGCTAGCGAAGGAGGGGTTACCCTAATCCGGTGGTTTTTGCAACAAAATCGTGAAGTGGTACCTATGTGAAACCCTAGCCCACTTATGTAAGGAAGCCTGCTCTTACAACAGCCCATCATCTCGTGCACGATGCATTTGTAATACCAACTTCTGTCATTTTTGTTCTTAAAAAAAATTCTGTCATTTTTGTTCTTTGATTAACTAACTTGTACTTAGTGCCACTAAATTGACGACCTAGATGTGAGATTTACATGAGATTACAAATGCATCGTGCACGAGATTTAAACTATGAACATTGAGTTTGGCACCCATGTGGTTTAATTCTACATCCGTCAAAGGTACGGCACAAGAGAGTTTGTCGGCACGTGACTTGAAATCGGCAGTCTGTTCGAAAACACCGCAATGGATCATCATGTTGAACTATAAGTCAATTGTCCTACTTTTTCCATCAACTTGGGCTTTTTGGTCAACTGGTTCGGTGCACGAAACTCTTTACATATATCCATCCCATGCATCAGCTAGTCTCCGATCCTCCACTTTAATAATTTAGAACCGCACTATACTGTCGTTCGAATCGGCTTTGATCGATGCTTCGATCCTCGCCTTTTTGGGGAGATTTTTACTTCGATTGATGGTTGTTTAGGGAGTAAAATACACCCGCGGTTCTAATATTATTGACGATGTGTCAAGTTAGTCCTATAATTACTAAACTGCATATTTAGGTCCCAATTTTTTGCTAAGTGTGTCACGACAGGTCCTATGCTCATCCAGGAGAGTTTGACCGGCCTACGTGGCGCATTGACCGAGTACACGTCAGCCAAAGAACTGACATGAGGAAAAATGCATCTGCGGTCCTAATATTATTGACGAGGTGCAAAGTTAGTCCTAAAATTATTAACTGCATATTTAGATCCTAATTTTTTGTTAAGTGGGTTAGGAGAGGTCTTAAGCTCGTTTAGGAGTGTTTGACCGTCCTACGTGACCGAATACACGTTAGCTAAGGGGCTTGTTGGCATAATTAGCGCTATGAAATAGTGTGTTGTCTCACCCATCGCCGCGGTTCTTGCCGGCGAGTCATTGTAGTTGCGGCAAGGGAGAGTAGAGAATTGGGGTGGCTTGCGGGCTTTTAGGGGCACCAACTTAGGGGCACCAACTGAGTTGTTGTGGGTGCTTGGCGGCAAACCGGAGGGGGGAGCTCGTGTAGCAATGGAGGACGGTGCTAGGCGGTGGAACGCTACACAACACGAGGATGGTCAAAGGTGTACAGCGACGAGGCGAAGCTATTGAGCAAGGAGTCACGGCTCGGGGAGGCTGTTGGCCGAGGCGGTGTACAGCGACGGCACGGCGTGTGCTCAGGACCGCACGCAAGGGCGCAAATGTCGTTCACGTTTCCGACGATATAGGGCACTAGTGCAGGACTGGCTTGTGGCTCTAGCTTTGGCGGAGAATGGCGGTCAATGCAACGTAGCTTAGAGACCGTGGGGGGCCACGAGGTTGGTCGTAGGTGTCACGGAGAATGAAGTTAGGACCTGTCGTGATCCACTTACCCAAAAAATAGGACTTACAGTTTTAGTAATTTTAGAACTAACTTGGCACCTTGTAAATAATATTAGGACCGCGGGTGTATTTTACTCTTGTTCAGTTGGAGAGATCGATACGTGTAAAAACTGGTGAAGCGTGTGCAGTGCACGGGCGAGAGTGAGAGAGAGATCAGAACCAAGGTGATGTGGGGAGCTAGCACTGAGTCAGCCGGTGACGTACTTACCTCGGAAATTTAAAATGTACCACGGACACGGCCACCAACCGAAAATTAAGACATGCACGTACAGTAAAGATAACGGTAACGAGTGTGCATATGGTCCATATATGTAATGTACCGGCCATATATATATATGTCCCTCTATCTCTCTCTAGCTAGCTTCTAGTCACATGAATATAATCCATACGTACCATATATGCATATATATGATTCGCCTACACTAACAAATGGCTGTATGAGGGCAGTGATCTCTTGCCACATCAGACACCCATGTGTTCCTCGCATCCGTCTACATGCACCATGCGTCCATGCATGAAAGGAACGTCCATCCGTCCCTCTGACAAATCTTGAGCACACATTAACTTGAAAGCGAATATCGTGACTAATATGCATGATTAACCACGCGTGCGTGTTTCACGACACACGAATCCATCCTATCCATCTCTATAAATACCACTCTGTTCGATCATCAACAACACACAACACAAGCTAGCCAGACCAACTCTCTCCTTTTACTAGCAAGCTCTCTGTTATTAGCGGCCATGGCGAAGAGATTAAGTAGTGCTGTTATAATCTGTGCTGTGGCCGTGGCTCTTGTTCTCGTCGTGGACGTCTGCTCCGGCGCCGGCGGCGAGTTAATTAGGGGGCGGCGGGCGGCGCCGAAGAAGAAGACGGCGGCGGTGAAGGCGGTGTACGTGTTCGGGGACTCGCTGGTGGACGTGGGCAACAAACGACCACCTGGAATCGCCGACGGCGCCCAGGGCGACTTCTCCTTACGGAATGGACTTCCCCGGCTGCAACGACCGCCGCCCCAGCGGCCGATTCACCAACGGCTACAACCTCGCCGACACCGTCGGTACGTCCATATACATGCATGGCAGCCATGCACGTAATTCATAAACTTGTAATTAATTAATTAATCAATAAACTTTCGAGCATATATATGGATAATTCATAAACTACGTACATATGTGTAATTAATGTGTGTGCATGGATCGTGCAGCACGACGTCTGGGGTTCAAGATGAGCCCGCCGCCTTACAAATCCTTTCAGCCGGAGAACGAGCGTGACCTTCAGGACGTGATGTGCCGGATCGGTGCCAACTTCGCTTCCGGTGGATCCGGCATCCTCGACACTACGGTAAGCATTAGAAATGGTTGTTTAGTAGTATTTCTCTAGCTAGTATTATTTTTTTGATAAAAAAATTATTTCTCGGTGTCATATACGGGAAATAGCAAAAATACTCCTCCTCAGTTTATTCGTCGTTTTAGAAAAAACGAAAAAACACAGATATCAACGAAAACAGTGCAGTACATCCCTAGTAGTCGCAAACGCATTTAATTACGCGCTCGGAAGGCCGAAAGTCGCGTGCACTGCTTGCATGCGCTGCTGTGTCCAATGGGTGAGCCCTAGTGCATGCGGCAGCCCGTGCATTTCGACTGGGGAGCGAACGAATCGAAGCAAAGCACGTGCATGCCGGAACTAATTACCCCCTAACACGACATTTAATCTGAAAAAATATAAAACCTAAAACCACACTTAAATTGAGAAGGAGTATTATATTGGGCAGCTTTATGTGTGACAATTCAAACATTCTAAAGAAAAAAAATATAGGGGGTATAATTTTAAAACTTGTATAGGCGAGAGTAGACAAAGAAGTAGGGAGTGCTATCATTGGTTTAAAATGTAAGATGTTTAGGTAGGCTGACCGGAAATAAATGACACGTATATATGCCTCGCAGGGGAACGGGGTGCTCACGCTGCAGACACAAGTCCAAGACTTCGTGGAACTCGCAAACAAGATGTATTGCTCGAGGGGCAACAAGCGGCACCTGTCACGGTCCCTAGCCTTTTCCTCCTCAGCGCCGGCGGCAACGACTTCTCGGCCTTCCTCACCAACCCGGACTCCTCGATCACCGACGCCTCAGCCTACATCTCCACCATGGTCTCCACCTACCTCTCCCACATCTACACGCTCTACGCCGCCGGAGCACACATGGTGGGGATCCTCGATGTGCCGCCGATCGGGTGCACACCGGGGTCCCGAGCCCTCACGCCCACCGGCGACTGCAATGATGCCGCCAACGCCATGGCCAGGTGGTTCAACGACCTCCTCCGCATCGAGCTCTCCGGTGCGGCCGTCTCCCCCAAAGGTCCCATGCCGGAGCTGAATTACTCCATCGCGGGGAATTATGAAATCCTGAGCGAGATGACGGCGAGCCCGCTGGTGGCGGGGATCAGGGAGGCGAGGACGGCGTGCTGCGGGGTCGGGAGGTTCATGGCGGAGGACATGTGCGCGCAGCCCGACACGACGGCGTGTAAGGGCGGCCATGGGGAGTGTTGGAATTTTAGGTTAGGCCCAAGGTCCAATCTGAAATTAATTTCTGGAAAACCTCAAAAGCCCATTCATGTAGTGGGATGAGGAAGTGGGAATAGTCCCACCTTGCTAGTTTAGGAGAGTTGGACCAATATATAAGGTATGTTGGTTTTCACCTCTTGAGCAAGTGAGCAAGGGAAATCCCCACGCGCGCTCCTTCTCCTCCTCCGCTTGCCTCGCCCCGCCAAGCCACGACGCGCGGCGCGTTTCGAGATCGAGTCGAGTTTGAGCAGTGCCGTGCCGGGTCGTGCTTATCTTTTTGGCAGTCGGAATCCGTTGCGGACGCGTAACACATCCCAATAATTGCGTAGTCGGTTTTGGTTTCAAAACCGAACCGAAGTCCGCATACGTGCCTATATAATAAGATGACCGCGGCCTCCGAACGGAACACACCACAACCCTAGCCGTCACGCCCACGATCCAATCTCGTTGTTCGCCACCAACTGCTACTCCATCCCGTCGACTGCGTGCACAGATCGCCGGGAGAGCAGGCCTCCGGAACCCCGACCTTCGAGATCCTGCCCGGGAGACGGTCGATAAGGTTTTTGGGGAGCGTTCTCACGTGACTGCTCGCTTCTTCACGTCCCTGTTTCGTCGGCATCTTCATTACCAATGGCCGACGACCTCGGAGATCCCGCGGCTCAGGCTGCCGCTCTAACTCAGCAGCAGCAGGCTGCACAACTCCAAGCACAGCAGCAGGCTGCACAACTCCAAGCCCAGGCAACTGCTGCTGCACAGGTGCAAGCGCAGGCGCTGGCTGCTGCTCAGGAGGTAGTCAAAGCTGCTGCTGCTACCGGCGTGAACATCGATGCCACTGGACTCGTCACCGACCTCAACAAACAAACACAAGAAAAGAGTACAGCACCGTACGTAATCTGCTTTTTCTTGTTGATTTTGATTAGTAGTTCTATTATTCATGCCGTGAAATTAAATGAGTTTTATTGCCGTGCGTCGCTATTTAATTTATCTAGTTTGCATGATATAATATGCTACATGTTTTACACATTGTTTTTCTGGATTAAATATTCATCGAATTACCTAATTACTCAGCAATCCAAAAACCTTATTCGTGTAGTCAATTTTCGATGTCTCAATTTGCTGTTGCATTGAAACCTCCTGTGTTTATTGGACTGCACTTTAAGAGGTGGCAGTATAAATGTCATATGTGGCTCGTGGCTATGGGCGCATGGTAGGCGGTACAACACGGGAAGACTCAAACAATTGCTTCTCAGCAGTTGTATGTTGAGGCTTGTGTTGTAGTCGTCGGTGCGATCTGTAGTGTGCTGCGAGATAAGCTCGTTGATGCTTATCTGCACTATCAGGATGCCAAAGAGTTGTGGGATGCGCTCGATGATAAGTTTGGCGCATCTGACGCTGGCAGTGAACTGTACGTCATGGAGCAGTTCTTTGACTATAAGATGGTTGCAAACCGATCTGTAGTGGAACAAGCTCATGAGTTACTGACTATGACTAAGGAATTTGGGCAATTCAAGTGTCCACTACCCGACAAGTTTGTCGTCGGGGGCATCATCGCCAAGCTTCCTCTCTCGTGGAGGAACTTTGCTACTTCACTAAAACACAAGAGACAAGAAATCTCTGTGGAGAACCTGATTGGAACTCTTGATGTTGAGGAGAAGGCGAGAGCAAAAGATGCTGGCCCTAAAGGCAACACACAAGAGGGTACGTCCACCGTCAACATGGTTCAAAGGAACAACCACAACAATAGTAACAACAAGGGAAAGGGAAAAGCATTCAACAATGCTGGTCCAAAGAACACTACCACTTTCAAGAAGAAGAAGAAGAAAGGAGGCAACAAGGACAAGGATTTTTGCTTTGTGTGCGGAGGATTGGGCCATTGGGCGAGTAACTGCAAGGAGCACAAAGGATGACAGATTCGGCAAAAGTTTGCTAATTTGACCATTGACAACAATGAAGATGCAGACAGGTATGGTAATTTATTTACTGTATTTTCTGTATGTCAGTCCACCGATTGGTGGGTCGATACAGGTGCAATTATTCATGGGTGTGCTGATATTTTCTTGTTTTCTTCATATCAGGCCATCAGCTCCTCAGTGACGATGGGGAACGGCGCCCATGCTTCTGTTCACAGTGTTGGCACGGTGGATCTGAAGTTTACTTCGGGAAAGATCGTGCAGCTGAGAAACGTGCGGCATGTGTCCTCCATTCAGAAGAATCTTGTTAGTGGATCCCTACTTTGAAAGGACGGATTTAAGTTAGTATTTGAGTCCAATAAAATTATTGTGTCTAATTATGAACAATTTATTGGTAAAGATTATGAGTGCGGAGGCTTGTTCCGCTTATTCCTCTCGGGTTTTTGAGATCGTGAACAGCGTCAATTCTATTAATAATGAATCGGCGCCCACCAAGTTCGGTGTTGTCGTCAACGATGGAGATGTTGTCGTCGATGAGAGTAAAAATGTGTTTTGTGTTTTCCACGTGCGTATGTGAAATAATCGTCAGCTTTAATTGCAGTAGCCGTGCCACAGCTGCATGCTAGTAATTAATCGTGGTTTGTGTTTCCAATTTCTGCATGCAGCTCAATGCTGTACGTACGCAGTGATGCTTGTGTCTTTGCTTCTCCTTCATTATATGTTCGTGGAATAAAACAGTTGACATGCACGCGCCTAAACAATATGATCTCTTTTATATATTAGTTATACGAATCTTATGTTTAAATCGGATGGTTGTATGAGAAATAGCAAGCCCTTTTGCACGCTTCAAGCGCCGTGATGAGAAGGAAGGGAGGATGTATGCGAAAGGCCATTAGAAATGGGTCAGCTGTAGGACGTGTAAAAAGGTCGTGAGACTTCATTTTAATTAGGTTTTGGGTGCACTCTTGTCTGCTTTGGGCGACAAGCGTGTGAAACTTTGATTTTTTTTTTTTTTGAGGACATGATGTTTGTTTTGTTGGTTTTTTCTCTGTGGATGATCTCGTTGAGAAACAAAAGAAAGCGGCCCAACACCTGCATTATCAATGGCGATGAAGCCCAGCCCTGGCCCAAACAGAAGGAGTGCGTCAAGACATTTTGACGTACAAGAGAGCATGTGGCCCGTCTAGCTTTTTTTTGAGGAATGTGGCCCGTCCAGTTAGTCAGTTACCACCGCCACTAATACCTTTTTTTTTGTCTTTTCCTTTTTACCCTTTAAGTTGTGTATTCTTAATTAATGGCATGCCACACCCAGACCGCTAAAGCTCAGCATATAGATGTGCTCTTGGTCTTCTAAAATTTCAACTTCAAAATACCATCGCCTGCCCCTAAGTCACGACTCACGAGTCACGAGGTATAAAAAGCCTTGAAAAATTCCCCTTATTTCCTCCACCTACTAGCTCTGACGATTTTTGCGAACATTCAACATCAACCAGGGATATCCATGTTTGAAATCTGAGCAAAAAGCGCAGTTTTTCCTTGACACTTGAAATTAACAGGCCATCCCTGGTCCTAATTAAAAAAAGAGACAACGCGGCATTTGCCACTTTCTGATCCCCCTAGCTTGGCTCCTATTGAAATCTACACTGTTCTAATTAGGACCCGGACAAGATTCAAAAGTGTCATAGCTAGCTTTTTTCACTTTAGTGCTTAATCGCCACCGCCACGTGATAAACGAAGCATATATGCATGCAGGGGGGACAAACCGCGTATAGTGGAGGAGATATTCTCACATGCATGCAGATGTAGGGCGCGCAACATGCATGATGCGCATGTGAGAATGAAGGGGAATACTCCTAACACGCATTAGTACTGGAGCTAGTACTATAGTTTTCTCATTGCACGTCGATCAGGACGTAGTAAATCATTTGCATCGCGTGGTAACACGCTAAGAACCGTTTCTTCACAGGCCTAGTTAATTGCTTAAAGAATTTGCACACGTGAAGCAGGAGGCCGGCTTTAGTAATGGGCGGCTGTCTATATATGTACAATTAGCCAGCTAGTGTAGCACATTCCAATGAGATATACATATCGATCTGGGCATTTGTCATGCACACATGCAACGATCAGTCATCAGTCTACGCTTTCGGATTTGAATATACAGGATAAACACAGATCTGTAGATCATATCTATACCGACAGGAAATAATGTATTCGATTGTTAAAACTGATTAAGGTCCAAGCTTCATCCATACTTAATTCGATCGATATGATCCATATCTTGCGTACAAACCCCTCAAAAAGAGGAGACTAGCTTAGGTGGCGTGGTTTCTTGTGGTGGAACCAACCCACATAGGTTCAAGTTCTAAACTTGACATGGGTGCTCACATTTTCTGGATTTAATCCAGGATTTAACCGGCGCTTTGCTTTCAGTGGTAGGTGACGTACCCGTCAACAGCGAGGCGCCTGTGGACTCAATCTCTCGGAGGTGCTCATAGGAATAGGGTGTGCATGTGTGCGTTCTTAGGGGTGAGTGTTCAGGCGTGTTTGTGAGCGTCTTCGTTTGTACTGTGTTTCTAAAATAAAAGAAAGGAGACTGCAACTGAAACTATATATATACGGAGTTCCTTTTTATATATATAGGTACTGTCGAGTAAATTCATCTATATATGTGCGTATAATACATCTACCGTCAAGTCTAATTAGCTGAGTTGTCACGATCCAAGGATCGATGGTGCAGTACACTGCTCTGTTATCTGAATATAAAACGAGGAAAATGATATACTCCCTCCATCCTGTATTAAGTGACTCAAATTTGTCTAGATATGAACATATCTATATAAAAAATACGAATAAATACATGTAATATTTCGGCACTTAATATGGGACGGATAGATTAGTTGTCCCTGAGAGTTGACAAGGAGGTCGACAGCAGACGAGCCAACGGAACCATCGGCGTAACGTGCTAAAGTGACATCGATCATCATCGCTTAGCTACCTAAGCTAGTCGCCTCTTCTTGAGCAGAACAGCTTTAATTTCTTTCCAGCAGATCGATCGAGAGGCCTCAAGGGAGAAGCATGCTAATTGTTTACATATTATATATCCACATGCAAATGCACATGCATGTATGCGTGCATATAAGAAATCAAGGTGAACTGTAAAGTACACTCCACAACAAAATCAGCTATAGTTGGTACGGTCAATGCCCGATCGAAGGACGTATGTGCTTGGGCTTATATATAACTACAGATTTCCCCCTCTTGCCATCAACCCTCAAACCAAGCACTACACCATCAATCAGCCACACAAGGCAGGCTAATTAATCTAGAGGCCGGCGCCGGGCAGCTCAATTTCTCCATCTAGTTCTTAGCTTTGTTTGCTGCAGGCCAGCGGCTGGCCATGAAGGGTTGTCTTGTACTCGTTGGCCTTGTGGTGGCGGTGCTCGTCGGCGGCGGTGTCGGCGCCGATGCCGGTAGTCGTAAGGCGACACGGCGGCGGTTGGTGCCGGCGGTGTTCGTGCTGGGGGACTCGACGCTGGACGTGGGCAACAACAACCACTTGAAAGGCGAAGACGTGCCCAGGGCCGACAAGCAATTCTACGGCATCGACTTCCCCGGCGGCGCCAAGGCCACCGGGCGTTTCAGCAACGGTTACAACATCGCCGACTTCATCGGTAAGTATAAATATCTGATCTGATCCCCAGTGATCATGTAAATATATGTAGTGATCATGTTGATTGAAGTTGAAATGATGGATATATATATGGATGGATGCAGCGAAGTATCTTGGGTTCGAGAGGAGCCCTGTGGCGTACCTGGTGCTGAAATCGCGAAACTATCTGATCCCCAGTGCCATGGATAGAGGAGTAAGCTTCGCCTCGGCAGGAGCTGGGATTCTCGACTCCACTGTAAGTAGTTAATTCATGCACAATTATGCATGTGTAATTGTGTAGTCTCTGTTTATTTGTTGTTAGTAGCATGTAAGTGCGTTTTCGTAGCATCTAATTGTACTTGGCTTAGTGTATATCTACATTAATTTTTACTCTATATAGCAAAAACCAGACAAAGTTATATTTTGAAGACCGCATCAGTATCCAAAAATCTTTAATTAATTTCCCCATTTTTTTTTGGAAAAAGCTATAGTAGGGGTCTAGAGTAAAAGGAAGAGTATGTACCACTTGTCGCTGGATTTGCTTGTGTTGACTTACACTTTAGGAGAAGGTCGAGTCTACAGTTGACCATTGCTAACTTGAATATGCATGCATGCAGAACGCGGGGAACAACATCCCGTTGTCGCAACAAGTGCGGTACATGGCGTCGACCAAGGCCGCCATGGAGGCCGCCGTGGGTGCCCACAAAGCATCCGAGATCCTGGCCGACTCCTTCTTCCTCCTCGGCATCGGCAGCAACGATCTTTTCCAGTCGACGCCCAAGACTCCTGCTGACGTCACCGCTCTCTTCACCGTCCTCGTCTCCAACTACACCGCCGCCGTCACGGTAACTTGAAAATCTATTACTATTTTAAAAATATTTTTCGATTCAAGTTGTGAATCAAAATTTTGAAAGCTATATTGATGATCAAAATCTCCAAAATTTCTCTGAAACTATATCCAAAACATTACTCTCCTTTTAACTCGACAGAGATCAATGATCGACACCTACTCAATTCATTTATGACACATATTTGTGCCCATGTAGGATCTGTACGGGATGGGGGCGAGGAAGATCGGCATGATAAACGTGGGGCCAGTGGGGTGTGTGCCACGTGTCCGCGTGCTCAACACCACCGGGGCATGCCACGACGGCATGAACCGCCTCGCCATGGGCCTCGCCACCGCGATCAAGTCAGCGGTCGCCAGCCAAGCCCCAAAGCTCCCGGGCCTCTCCTACTCTCTCGCCGACTCCTTCGCCGCCTCACAAGCCACCTTCGCCAACCCGCAGGCATCCGGTAATTAATCAAACGCAGATAATTAAACTAATCAAAGAACAATGACATGCATGCTATTGGAAATTATAATGAGAGAACACATGATCTGATTTTGAGCGTCATCTTTTTTCTTGGTTTTTCTAGGGTTTGTGAGCGCAGACAGCGCGTGCTGCGGGAGAGGGAGGCTGGGCGGGGAAGGGGTGTGCATGCGGAACTCCACGCTGTGCGGGAACAGAGATGCTTACATGTTCTTTGACTGGGTCCATTCCACACAGCGGGCCGCCGAGCTGGCGGCCCAGGCTCTGTTTCATGATGGGCCTCCGGCCCAGGTCACCGCGCCCATCAGCTTCAAGCAGCTGGCCCTGGCCGGAATGACCTGAGATCGATGATGACGGGCCAGCCCACTGGCAAGGATTCTCTCTTTTTTTTTCCTTGAACAAATAGTGATTCTTTTGTGTTTCGAGACTTGATCGAGAGGATGTAATGTAATGTTGTACTTCTAGCTTGTGATGGATGGGAGTAACAAATAAGAGTGCGACTGGAGCTATATTTGGAGGGCCTTTTTTATATAGTTCGAGCTTGGCTGCTAGCTATAATATATCTACGGCCAAGTTTAATTAGTTGAGCCGTAACGTCCCGAGAATGCAGTAGGACTATACTACGGAGTAGTATAATCTTTTATCTGAATATAAAACGATACTAGTTGTCTACGAGAGATTGGCGTAACGTGATAATTATTTCTTAGAGGACTAAGAAATAGACAATCCCTAATTTTTTTCATGTGGAATCGAGGCCTGGAGGTAGAAGCATGTTACTTACAAATTATATATCCACATGTATGCGTGCATATAAGAATTCGAGGTGAACTGTAAAGCACGCTACTTCACAACAAGATCGACCAGACGGCCAGCTAGCTATAGTTGGTGGTCAATGCATCATACATATATATATGGATCGAAGAAAGTACAGCTCTCCTCCTCTTGCCATCATCCTCAAACCAGCAGCACATAATCTAGTTAGAGGCTGGCCAGCTTAACTGATCTCTATCTAGTTCTAGCTGGCAAGCTTTGCTGGCTGTGTGGCGGCCATGAAGAAGTTTGGTCTTGTACTTGTTGGCCTGGTAGTAGTGTTGCCGGTGCTCGTCGGCGTCGCCGATGCCGGTGAGGCGACACGGCGGCTGGTGCCGGCGATGTTCGTGCTGGGGGACTCGACGCTGGACGTGGGCAACAACAACCACTTGAAAGGCCAAGGCGTTCCCAGGGCCGACAAGCCCTTCTTCGGCATCGACTTCCCCGGCGGCGCCATGTCCACCGGGCGGTTCAGCAATGGCTACAACATCGCCGACTTCATCGGTAGCATATATCTATCTATCACCGTCCAAATTAAGCATAATGATCATGCAATGCATTATATATTGATGATCATATATTGATGATTGATGTCGAATTGGTACTGGATGGATGGATGCAGCGAAGTATCTTGGGTTCGACAGGAGCCCTGTGGCGTACCTGGCGCTGAAATCGCGAAACTATCTGATCCCTGGTGCCATGGATAGAGGAGTGAGCTTCGCCTCGGCAGGAGCTGGGATTCTCGACTCCACTGTAAGTGCACGCATGCACAATTAATTAATTATGTGTCTGTACATAAGTTTCTGTTCATATTTGTCTCCAACAATAATACCTTTGTCATCGCATATCGATCAGTAATTCAGTATCTATCCGAGAGGGCGAAGCCTTCCGTTTATTGTTACTAGCTACAGCTAGCATGTGTAAGCCTTTTTTTCTGGGGAGTTTACAGGAAGGAGTACTACTATATTGTTTTGTTTCTAAACTGAACTGATCTATAAGTACGTCTTCATGCCCATTTATATTACGGTGTCAGTGGATTTGCTCATATTGACCTACTACAGCACCGGCCATACATCGAGCGCCGCAAATAGTCGTTGACCTTGGCACCATTAATTAATTGTTCGAGGGGATCGATCGATCGATCGATCTATCTCTGGGATCACGCACCGATCGAGATATACTTAATTTACATGTATAGTGGCTGTAAGGGCATCCTCAGGGAGTAACTCATAGCATGGGTCGGAACCCAATATAAGTTATATTTATATTTTTCGTAAACCTATTTTACTACTCACATGTACCTATTTAATGTTTAAGATACAACCTTCAGACATGATGCATTTGGAGTAGCCTAACTCTCTAATACTCTGCGGTACTATTAATATGTTTTACTAACCACATGGTTAACTTGAATATGTATGCATGCATTAGAATGCGGGAAAGAACATCCCATTATCGCAGCAGGTGCGCTACATGGCGTCGACCAAGGCCGCCATGGAGGCCGCCAAGGGCACCCGCAAGGTATCCAAGCTCCTCGCGGACTCCTTCTTCCTCCTAGGCATTGGTAGCAATGACATCATCCTGTCGACGGCCAAGACTCCCGGTGACATTGCTGCCCTATTCACCTTCCTCGTCTCCAACTACACCGTTGCCATCACGGTAACTTACTTGCAGAAATTATAATACGTGTTTTGAAAATATTTTTGAGACAAGTTTTAAATCTAATTTTTGAAAAAGCTATATTAAAAATAAGTTTGATACATGTTTTGAATCTAATTTTAGAAAGCTATATTGGTGATCAAACTTTCCAAACTATATCCAAAACGTTACTTAACCACTGGTTCTTGGCCACTAATCTACTTGCTCGATTCAATTCTGACACATATCTATGCACACTTATGTAGGATCTGTATGGTATGGGGGCGAGGAACCTGGGCATCATAAACGTGGGGCCCGTCGGATGCGTGCCACTTGTCCGCGTGGTCAACGCCACGGGGGCGTGCAACGACGGCATGAACCGCCTCGCCATGGTCCTCGCCGCCAAGATCAAGTCGGCGGTCGCCAGCCTCGCCACGAGTCTCCCGGGCCTGTCCTACTCACTCGGCGACTCCTTCGCCTTCTTTCAACCCATCTTCGCCAACCCGCAGGCGTCCGGTATGCATGCTTGGACTAAAACAATACACTACCAATTCAAAACAAAAGGGTCGTTTGCGAAAAAAAAACCGGTCGTTGAGGGGAGATCCAAGCCAAACACATATGTTGCGACGATCGGACGACCCATGTGACATGTATTTCGATTGATATTTTTTGTGATTTGTTCAGGGTTCTTGAGCGTGGACACGGCGTGCTGCGGGAGTGGGAGGCTGGGCGCGGAAGGGGTGTGCATGCGGAACTCCAGGCTGTGCGGGAACAGGGACGCCTACATGTTCTGGGACTGGGTCCACTCCACCCAGCGGGTCGCTGAGCTGGGGGCCCAGGCGCTGTTCCAAGATGGGCCGGCCCAGGTGACAGCCCCCATCAGCTTCAAGCAGCTGGCCCTGCTGGCATGCAAGACCTGCTCGATGATGACCGACTGACCGGCCCAGTCCACCGGGATAGATTAAGGATTCTTTTTTCTTTGAGTAAATTTCACAAAACCACACTTCTTGAGGATAAGGTTTCAACGGGCCACAGTTATGACTAATAGTCTCACAAAACCACACTTTTTTGGACAGATCTTCTCACAGAACCCAAATCAGATAATTAAGAGCATTTGATGTGGTTTCTGACAAGTGGAACCCACATGTCGGATGCTAGGTCGGACGGATCGAACCGTTTTTTTTGTCCACGTCAGCATTTGCCCGACACCCCGTTAAGATCCTCTCTCTACCCAGGAAATCCCGGTTCGATCCTGACATCCGACATGTGGGTCCTACTTGTCAGAAACACCTCATGGCATCCGATTTTATGTCGTTCCTTTTTTGAAAGTAGTATAAAAGAATCGTTCGAATATTTTTGAAAATCGATAGACTACATTTGCCAGCTAGCGGTGTCCGAGAGACGCGCGCGGACTGGCCCCGGACGTAGTACGTGGCGATGGAGCAAAATTAGATGGATCGATCAGATGGAGCTAGTAGATATACGTTTTTTTTTTTGAGAAAAGCTAGTAGTAGTAGATATACGTGGCAAGAACATCTTATCCGGCACAGACCGAGTGGATATGCGTGCATGGGTCACATTTCTCCTCTTCTGACTCGATCGGACTCGTCCGTCCTCATCCGATTCGACCGACCCATGCAGATGCATGCACGGATGGATGCTGTATGTGCAGTCTCTGCACATAGTGCAGCCCGTGTTCAGCTAGCTAGCTAGCTAGCTCCCGGACTGCCAACCGTCAAGCTTGTTCTAAAAAAAACACATGGATAGGTCAATATGGCATATGAATCATATGCGATGTGAATTGAAATTTGGGATGACAAGCTATATTTTTGTTTTTGTGAGTAGAAACGTTCATCATGTCCTATTTTCACGCTGACGGTAAAATCAAAATGTGAATGCCTTTCTTTTGCTCGATTTCGAAATAGTTATTTTCCGGTCGCCAATCATAACCATTTGATAAAGGTCTAATCTTTTGCTTCAAAATAAAGCGGCACGTTTTTTGTAAATAGAAAGAAATGACTGAACGCACAAGAATACTTATAAAAATCAAAAATGAAAATCTAATCAAGGAATCTGACGCTGCAAATCCCCCCATAAATACCAGCAAAGAGCGAGGCAGCCCAAACGGACACCGGAGAAGAAGGAGAGAAACTTCAATTCAAAATCCCTTTCCTTCCTGGTGCACCTCTGTCTCCATCTCCTCCAGCTAGCCGCCTAGCCTCGTCCGGAGTCCCCAATACTCTGCCACCAACAACAAGAGAAGCTCTCGATCGGTGGCACCAATGGCTGCAACCTTCTTCGGCCGCGGCGGCGTCTCCATCCCGTCCCTCCTCCTCCTCCACGCCCACCCGCCGCCACTGCTCCTCGCGTGCAGGTAATTTATCAAGCAGTAATCAACCATGAATTATTCCTTCCCGTTTCGATCAGCTGCCGAGTCTTTGTATCCCATCTCGATCGCCGCCAACGACGCTCTGTTCTGTTTACGCCGTCGCAGTGTACTGCGGCACGGCGGCGCCGCGAGAAGTTCTGTCCGGGTCATGGCGTCGGCGGCGGGGAGGCCGGGCGCCGCCAGGAGGATGCTCGGCTCCGTCAGGTGATGATTTGTACTCCGTAGTTATATAAGATTGGGGATTGGGTGCAGGCCTGGCCAGTCTTTATCCATGCGGATGTTTGAAGCAGAGCATCCGCGCTTCTGTGGTGTCTTCTTCTTCTCCAGGTCCGGCGCCGCCGGGGGGTTGCGCGCGGGGGAGGCGGAGGTGGCGGCCGTGCCGCCTTCGGTGCCGGTGCGCGTCGCCCACGAGCTACAGCTCGCCGGCCACCGCTACCTTGATGTCAGGTACTCGATCAATCACCCCTGCCTCTGTCTGCACTGAAGTCACAACTGACAGCAGAATTCCAGTACATGAAAAACATGAGAAAACGACGCACATTTTAAATCGATCCAGAATAAGATTTTATCGTCGGATAAATTAAAATCCTCCCTTCATGCATCTGTACCATGATCGAAACGGCTAACTCGATCGGTTTGATGCGTGCTGCTTTTGTGCAGAACCGAGGGTGAGTTCGGCGGTGGCCATCCAGCAGGGGCCGTGAACATCCCCTACTTGTACAAGACCGGCTCAGGTAAATAAATCCCAAGTTCCCGACCCAACAGTCCAATTGTTCTTCTCTCCGGCCTGTCGCTTTAATTTATCTTGCGAGTTTTAATTACCACTGGTGATCATCTAGTCCAATGGAAAGATATCGAGTGGTTTCAGAATTGCTAAAAAAAAAAGAGTTCAGTCCAGCGATGCATATCTGTTCCATTTCAAGCTCAGCACCACACCACAAGCTAGTGAGTTGGTCTCAAAGTGGCAGCAATGCTGCATTTATACATGAATGGGTTTTGGGCTTTACGCTTTGTTTCAACTTGTAACCTTAAAAATCGAAACGGCAGTGGCGTCTCGGCGCTGCAAGGGGGCATCGTCACTTATTTTGGGATCATGGGCAATTGAGCATGTTATGATTCTTTTCTTTCTTTGTACTTTTTACGAAAAGCGTGCCGATATGATCTGTGTACCTCTGGGCCGGGAAGGCATGCAGTTGTATATATAGTCCTCAAAGGTTACCAACTAGATTTATATGACACAAAAATTGAGCGGAAGGGGCACTACTTTATGTCAGTGCTGCACCACTGTATACCAAAATGAACACACCAATAGGTTTGGTTCGTGCTCAACATATTAGAGATTGTCTACCGTCCGCAGGGATGACGAAGAACTCACAATTTCTCGAGCAAGTGTCGGCGATCTTCAGGAGGGACGATGAGATCATCATTGTACGTTTCGCAGCCCGTGATTCCAGAATCTGAACAATCTCTGGCATGTTCTGTTCTCTTCAATACCATCGAATGTTCCTTACATCTTGGAGAACTTCTGTCCTTGCTAAAATTACAGGGATGCCAGAGCGGCAGGAGGTCTCTCATGGCAGCAGCCGAACTCTGCTCCGCGGTAAGGATACACATACCCATGGCCATATGCCCAGTTAATTTCTATCACATGGAAATGGTTCCTGGATCTCTGTGATATGAGATGGTTTGATTGTCTTGTTCTTCCAGGGGTTCACTGCCGTGACCGACATCGCCGGAGGGTTTTCTGCTTGGAGGGAGAATGGACTGCCCGTCAACGTCCGGTGACCGGCTTCTCGCCATGATTCTGAACCATGTATAATCTGCATTAAGGCTGCTTCGCTGCGAGGTTAATTGTAACAGCGTGGTGCTCTTCTCGGGCACTGAATAAATGGATATTGATAGGCAGTGTCAGAATTAAGAGATATATGATGTGTTCGTGTTTAGTCTCCTTTCCTCACCTTCGGTAAGCTGTCGCTTCCAGGATGACAATTTGACAATGTGGTGGTAACCATGTAAAACCAATATGCTGAGAAACAAAGTAGTTGATCAACGGCCCTTGCCGAAGGTGGAGCAGTTGTCAAAAAAGAAAAATTAAGCTCCAACACATGTCATCAAATGCAGCATCTAGCGATTAATGAATCTGAAGAATAGCAATGTACAGCTCCAACACATGTCATGACATGCACACGAGCGGAGTAGTTGATCACCGGCCCTCCCCGAAGGCAAAGAACACTGTTTTGTTAAATAAAAGAGAACACAAAGAAGAAAAGGCCAAGGCTTTTATGTGCTATTTTTTTTTTAAAAACATGGTACACCGTTCACAAATATGCACACAACTCACCCCTATGAACGTAGCCATGCAACTCTGTCTCTATAAGCATCTTTCAAAGACTGAACCAGCGGGTTTTAGGTGACGAAGACTCTGTAGACGACTCATCTAGAAAAAGAGTAGCAGCCCTGGCATTGACAGTTTCGTCATCTTTCATTCAGAAATATATCACTGGTCAAATCCTGAAATAAATCCTCTACAACCTACACACACAAGTTTCATTGATCAAATTCAGTAATGCATGAAAAAGTATCATGAATATCCTTCTTTGACACGAAGTATTGTGAATATTTTTGAAATAAAACTCTTAGACTCTGCGTCGATTGGACAAACAAACCATATAAACTTGGCCAGCCGAAGATATCAATTTGTTTTTTGAGAGGACCCCAAGATATCAAATACTCTCTCCATTCCTTAATTCTCGTCGAAATATTACATGTGTTAGGAATATATACATCTATTTTTGGACAAATTTGAGACAAAATTTATGAAACGGAGGAAGTAGTCACTTGGGCTTCTCAGGAGGTGTTTTGGGCCCAACTTGAGTTCCAGCCCAGCCAAGAGTTGAGAGCTGTATGGGCTCGGGTCATTCATTGGTTACTCATCTTTAGACTGGGCCTACTCCATATCCCAAGAAATTTCCGCAAAAGAAACCGAGGAAAACGAAAAGAAGAAGAGAAGAAAAAACATGGCGGCCGCTGCCTCCGGTCTCCAGTCTGGGACTCCGTTTCGAAATTAAGGAGGGAAAAGTGGCGGCGGAACCCTTCCGCTCCGGCTCCGGCTCCGGTGTCGGCGGCGGCGGCGGCGATCGGCGGCCAAGCATGTCCACCTTCGCCAGATACACCAAGGAGCTCCGCGAGCTCATCGCGGGGTCCTCGACCACAGGCCCCTCCTCCGTCCACTACGAGGACAAGCTCCGGGAGGTCCTCTCCATCCTCCTCCGCGACCACGTCCTACCCTCCCCCACCGGTTCGTCTCCCCCCAGTCCCCTACTCCCTACGGCTCCATTCCCCTCAGACGGATGGCGACGGTTATGCTGACCCGTACTCTGTGATCACGCTCTTTACGAGATGCAGCGAACAAGAGGGAGACCACCGTGGTTCTGAAGCTGCTCGACTACACGGCGCGCCGGAACCCCGGGGTCTTCTTCAATGGCCGCGCCGCCGAGGTCATCCGCGTCATCGGCCGCATCTTCCCCTTCTTCGCTGACCCCGACTTCGGGTACTGCCTTCCTCTCCGGTCCCCTTCCCCCCTCTTTCCCCTGTGTAAACCCTAGCCCAATTTCACTTCACATGGATTTAAGGATTTCATTGTGAATTTTGTGAGCTTATTGTATCTCCACATTGACATATGTCGCTCGGTTATATTCGTACCTGAGTTCGGTGGTGGGGGTTGCGAGTTCAATGAGAGAGACTCAAGGAGAATATATATTGCATATAAAAGAGGGGGCTATTTTCTTTCTTACACAGTTATTAGACCTAGTATGCACCATTATCTTCAATGACTGCAATATTGAAGGTGTGTGTCTCAGCGTGAGACATATGGTGGTGAATTAAATTAGCTGATGCTGTTTGCGTTGTAGCAGAAGTACCATTTTGTTTGCGTCGCTTGTTGGCAGGGAAAATGCTGGATGTTTGAACAAAGGATAGCCGTATAAAACTGTGATCTAGTAATAATAAATAATGAGGCCTGCAAGCTCGAATTGGTTAGTTTATCCTAATAATGTTTTTAACGAATTCAGTAGGATCATGGTTTCCAGATAACTACTTGTTACACGTGCTGCCTGTTGTTTACATATGTGTGATGTACTCACTGATGCAGGTCGATCACATTCGACGCGGTTTGGTCTCTTCTCTCACTTCTCCGCACAGGTGACAGAGAAGCCTACAGGCAGTTCTTCTTGGATTCCATGGTTGCAATAGAAGGCCTGTGTTTCTGTTCCCTTATTTTGTTACTGTCGTCTGTCGATGTACAATTGTAGGATTTCAGTTTTATGTTATGTCAAGAAGTTTGGAAATTGAACTTTTTGTCAAATCCAACAGATGTACTATATGTAGCATCAAAGCGTGCGGAAAAGCCATGTGGTGTACTTTCCAGATGCCTTGTTAAATGCCTCTGTGGTTCCTTCTCAGATATTTTGGAATTCCCTGGTTTTTTTAGTGAGCTCCCAGACAGTTGCCAGCCTAAGAATGGACCTGGTGTGCTGGTTGATCTGACTGGTGATATGAGGTGGCGTCCATTTGTCACTTCATTGATTACACTCATCAACAAATGTCTTACAGATGGGACCCTCTATGTTGAAGGGCTTGTTAGCATGCAATTTGTTTCCTCTGCTTGTTCTATCCTCTGCTATGGGGATGAATCCTTGCACAAGGTTGGTATGTGAGCCTTTCTATACTTTTGGTTTTGGTTATACCTATGTACCTTTGACAAGGGTAATCAATTTGGTGCAACAGGTTTGTTTTGATTTTGCACGGATTGTTGCAACAGTGATGAAAGTTGAGATTCTTCCTATGGAAACGATTATTCGTTCAATCACATGTATTCTGAACCAAGATGTTGATGACCTTTCCATGTTTAGGTACGCTCTTTACATATTTCTGCTTCTAGTCTAGGTTGCTGCACTCGCTCCAGTGATATCATGTGGAGCACTCAGAAGTCACATGATGGCAGGAATATCCCCCAGATTTGTTTTATTACGTGAAATGATTTTATGAAAAAAATAGTTCAGATGGTTTACTAAATAACAAGGGAATATTGTTATGCACAAACATTGTCAAATTAGCATTACGTTTTATTTCGTTTCTGCAGAGATGCAGATTATGACTTTTCAATGGGTGCCTGCCTCCATGCTCTTCATTCTTCATGCCCTGCTTGCATTGTTGAGTCTACGGCTGTTGACATTGTCAATGTTTTTGCAAGCGCAATGCAGACCAGTAAAAGTTCAGAGCTTCAGGTTATTAACTTGACTTTTCCAGGTTCTTGGGTACTCCCACCTACTAACGCTAGTTCTTGGCAGGCTGCAATGTGTAGTGCATACAAGAGAATAGTCAAGGTCTGCTCCCCACTAGTATGGAAACCAGAAATCCTTCTGAAATTGCTGTACTTGCCAAAGCCTTACGACAAACTGATTGAATGTATTAGATTGGTTGTTGACAAATTTGGTCGGAGTTTTATATGTGTGGATGACAATGATGATCAAAACAGCTTTCTTAGAAAATCTGAAGGATTTGAGTTGCCAAAAGCCGGCCAGAAAAGAATAGCTCAGAACCAGGAAAATAATTCCTCGAAGCGTCAAAAGATGTCAGAATCAAGATTTTCTGTTGGTTCATTTATCACTACTGAATTTTCTGCTGGCATTGGATATGAAGTAGCAAATGATTATGCCTATGATTTTCGACTGTCAGTAGAGTCACATATTAAGTTCTTGTCACCTGACAATCACAAAGCTTATCCATTGGAGCCTGACATTGCTATACAAGTGCTTAGTCTTCTTTGTCTTTCATTCGGTGTGAATCCAGAGACAGGTCTGTTTATTAGAATTTCTAAGCAAGTTCTCTCCTGGATCCCTTGGATCTGCAAACAGGTAGCGGAAATCATGAGATCTGGATGTTAGTTGATTTTAGCTTGTCATCGTTTTTTAACTTCCTAACCATTATTGACTGATGCAGGCAACCAAGAAATGTTTGTTTTCCTTTGACATATCACTATATCTTGAAGCTCTTCATGTTGTAATGCTTCTCCAATGTGAGGTTTTCCTCCATCTTCTGCATTTTGTACACGTGTAGTTATAGATTAGTGAAAGTGTGTTTGAAACCTTAGGTTGATTTATTTAGCAAGAGCTGTAATAAATGTGCTAGTATTTAATATTCTTTCTCCAGTTTTTGCTTCATGTTTTTCTTGTTTACGAACTTGTTTGTGTACCTTACGCTTATTTTATGCAATTTCTTGGGCTTTTATCTTGTTCACCATAATGGTAGTTCAATCCTCCCCTGAATTAAGGCATCTACAACATGGAAGGGCACTTAGGCATATGAGAAGGGTGTAACTATGAATACGTGATCTGCTGTTCCCGTTGTCCTAGCATAAGCTTATAAGCCTTGTAGCTTTGATCTTACGCCAGATCAAACATTCCTGATTACATGAATCTATGACTCTTTCTTTCATATTTTATGCTTTACTTTTATCTGAATGTCTGTGCAGCCTTTCATCCTGGAGACATTAAACTGCTTGGAAATGACGCTCAGTTGATTGGTGAGAGTAGTGCCGATTTAATTCATTCAATATACGTTGATCTCATCAGCTTGGTGAAATGGGTGTGGTCTGATGGCCATGTTTCCGCTGAAGCATGTTCAGACTGGAAATTAAAATGCCTTTTGGTACAAGTTATTGCTACAATTAGCAACAGATTGAATGCTGAATGTGACCTTGAAGTCCTTGAACTGGCTATGCATAGTGAAACTGTGGAGGTTCAAAATGAAGCTCTTATGTCACTACCCATTATCGTACTGTACTCTGGCCCTAGGATGCTTGGAGTGATGTTCAGGAAACTCGAGTGAGTAAATGTGCCTCTTTTTCCATGATTTCAATTTTGCATTTTCTACTATACGCTTTTTACGGAACAAAACAATAAAGTTCTTGTTGGGTCATGGTTACCAAATATTATTGAAGGCATCACCTTGGCTGAGGAATATAAATATTCAAATTCGCTCACAACAACAACACACTTCTTTTGATATTCTAGTTCTGCAAGCTCTGATGGCGTTGAGACGTTTTTTTTTTCAGGTCTGTTGGTACTTTAGGACTTGAGAAAGTGTGGAAAAGTATTGCCTTTTCACTTGGTTTTCTATCTTGTTTAAATGGAAACACTAATGCCACTGACAAAGTGGGGAATCATTGCAAGCTGTTCTTGGACAAACACTTTAGACAACCAGTCTCGACATCAGATCTTCTCTTAAGAGGTTTCAGGTGCCCTCGGTGTGATATCAGAGCCGTTCACACTAAAGAGCAACTTTCTGTTGTGGACATTGCAGTATTACAAGATGAGAATGTCGACTTCAAGCTTAACATGTCCAAGGCCCACTTTCTTTTCTTCAAGTTCCTCTATGCAGATACTTCCAAAGAATGTACAATCTCTATGGTTGAAGTTTTGCCACGAATATTGAGACATTCTAGCAGGGAGGTTCTACTTGCGACGAAAATTGAGTGGGTAAAATGTATTGATTTTCTACTACTTCATGGACTGAAAGCTGTCAGAGATGCATTTTCTGGTGTAGTATCCTGCTTTTTGGAAAATAGTGTCATGGACATTTTGTTTTCAGATGGGCTGGGAATGAATGGAGGGACCAAAGAACTTAACTTCTTGGACAAAATTAAGCATGCTTTCACGGAAGCTGAAGATTCTCACGTTCTCCTGACTCTTTTGGAATCAACTGCTACAATTATGAAGGCTAGTGATACTCAAGGAGAAGTATTTTTTGGCTCATTTGTATTGCTTATTGCTCAGCTTGATAACCATGATCACATCATAAAGATGGCCACATCACGATTACTTCACAGATGCTGCATTTACTGTTTTGAAGGAGGAATAGAAGTCTTCCTCTCGAAGCACTTCCGTGTTAGAGATAATCTGTATGATTATCTGTCATCTAGACTTTTGACTCATCCCAGAATGATTAGTGAATTTGCTGAAGCTATTATTGGGGTTAAGACTGAAGAGCTGATTAGGAGAATGGTTCCATCAGTTATACCAAAGCTTATCGTGTCTCACCCAAACAATGACCAAGTAGTTATTACTCTGGATGAACTGGCAAACCATCTAAACACTGGACTAGTACCGTTAATTGTTAATCAATTGCCTAAAGTTCTCTCTTTCACTCTTTTTTATGAAGACGGGCAGCATTTGCCATCTGTTCTACAGTTTTATCACACTGAAACGGGAACTGATACCAAAGAGATATTTGCAGCTGCTTTGCCAGCACTACTTGATGAAATTGTTTGTTTTCCTGGGGAATCTGATCAGACAGAGACAGATAGAAGGTAACTTTTCATTATACACACAGTTCTCCATATACTTTATTTGGTATTTTGGCATAATTTTGAACAAGCTGTAATGGATGTATATTTTCAGGACAACAAGAATTTCACCAACAATACAGAATATCGCAAGAATTTTGACAGGCAATGACACCCTTCCCGAGTTTTTGAAGAACGATTTTGTCAGACTTCTAAATAGCATTGACAAGAAGATGCTTCGTTCTGATGACACGAAGCTTCAAAAACTAGCTCTCCAGCGTATTCGGAAGTTAGTTGAGATGATGGGCCCTTATTTGAGCACACATGCACCAAAGATTATGGTTCTGTTGATTTTTTCCATTGATAAGGAAGCTCTTCAAATGGATGGTCTTGACGTGTTACATTTTTTCATAAAGCAATTGACTGAGGTATCGCCGACCAGTATCAAGTATGTCATGTCTCAAGTTGTAGCTGCTTTCATTCCGTCTTTAGAAAGATGCAGAGAATGCCCTTTTGCGCACCTGAGCAAAATTGTTGAAATCTTAGAAGAACTTGTTCTGAAAAACAGTATCTTGCTTAAACAACATATACGTGAATTGCCGCTGTTGCCTAGCTTACCATCTTTGTCAGGAGTAAACAAAGTAATACAGGAAGCCAGAGGAATAATGACTCTGCAAGATCATCTAAAGGATGCTGTTGATGGTCTTAATCACGAGAGCTTGAATGTGCGGTACATGGTAGCATGTGAGTTGAGTAAGTTACTCAAGACCAGAAGGGAGGATATTACTGCCCTTATAATTGGTGAAGATGTTGCTGATTTGGATGTAATAAGCGCTTTAATTATGACTTTACTTAAAGGTTGTGCTGAGGAATCAAGGACAACTGTTGGCCAGAGATTGAAACTGGTTTGTGCAGATTGTCTTGGTGCACTGGGCGCAGTTGATCCTGCTAAGTTTAAGGTAATTTCATCTGAGCGCTTTAAGATTGAATGTTCAGACGATGATCTTATATTTGAGTTGATCCACAAGCATCTTGCAAGGGCATTCAGAGCTGCTTCTGACACTATGGTACAAGATTCTGCTGCCTTCGCTATTCAAGAGCTGCTAAAATTGGCAGGCTGTCAATCTTTACCTAACGAAGATAACGGGAATGACCCAAGTAGTTGTGAGACGAGCAAAAGGGGCCAGAAGTTGTGGGGACGTTTTTCTGGTTATGTTAAGGAAATAATCGCACCGTGCTTGACATCAAGATTTCAGCTTCCTAACGTGAATGATGCTGCTTTACCCAGCTCAATATACCGCCCAACAATGTCTTTTAGAAGGTGGCTATATTACTGGATTAGAAAGTTGACGTCACATGCAACTGGGTCGCGTTGTGGTATTTTCAGTGCATGCCGGGGAATTATTCGGTATGACATGCCAACTGCGCTGTATCTCCTACCTTACTTGGTTTTAAATGTTGTTTGCTATGGAACCCCAGAGGCTCGCCAAAGTATTACCGAGGAAATCTTGTCTGTTCTCAATGCAGCTGCTTCAGAAAGTAGTGAGGCTATTGTTCATGGAATCACTCAGGGACAGAGTGAGGTTTGTATTCAAGCTATCTTCACGTTACTTGATAATCTTGGGCAATGGGTTGATGACCTCAAACAGGAAATCGCTCTATCCCAGCCTAGTCATGTCATGGCTGGAAAGGAGGCAGGTAAATCGAAAGAGGAAAACCACTCCCATTCTATTTATGTCCAAGATCAATTACTAGTGCAGTGTAGCAATGTTGCTGAGCTGTTGGCTGCTATACCTAAAGTTACTCTGGCTAAAACATCTTTTAGATGTCAAGCTTATGCCCGTGCTCTAACATATTTTGAATCTCATGTCCGAGAGAAATCTGGGTCCTCCAATCCAGCTGCAGAATGTAGTGGCACTTTTTCAGATGATGACATCTCTTTTCTGATGGAAATATATGGTGGATTGGATGAGCCTGATGGTCTCTTAGGTTTAGCTAATCTGAGGAAATCATCAAACCTACAAGATCAACTTATCATCAATGAGAAAGCTGGAAATTGGGCTGAAGTGCTAACACTAAGTGAACAGGCCTTGCAAATGGAACCTGATTCTGTCCATAGACATTGTGATGTCCTCAATTGTTTTCTAAACATGTGCCACCTTCAAGCCATGGTCGCACATGTGGATGGTTTGGTGTACAGGATACCTCAGTATAAGAAAACTTGGTGCATGCAAGGAGTACAAGCAGCTTGGAGATTAGGGAGATGGGATCTCATGGATGAGTACCTACCTGAGGCGGACAAAGGTCTGGTGTGCAGCACTTCTGAGAACAATGCTTCTTTTGACATGGGTCTTGCTAAGATATTCAAGGCAATGATGAACAAAGATCAGTATATGGTTGCTGAAAAGATTGCCCAGTCCAAGCAAGCATTGCTTGTACCATTGGCTGCAGCAGGCATGGACTCATACATGCGTGCATATCCTTATGTTGTAAAGCTGCACATGCTATGCGAGCTGGAAGACTTCAACACCCTGCTGGGAGATGAGTCATTTCTTGATAAATCATTCCGTGCAGATGATCCAAATTTTCTTAAATTAACAACAGACTGGGAAAACCGTCTTAGATGTACACAATCCTCTCTGTGGGCAAGGGAGCCTTTGCTTGCTTTCCGAAGAATGGTTTATAATCTGAGTCATATGAATGCTCAAGTTGGGAACTGCTGGCTTCAGTATGCTAAGCTCTGCCGCTTGGCAGGTCATTATGAGACAGCCCACCATGCAATACTGGAAGCAGATGCTTCAGGTGCTCCTAATGCTCACATGGAGAAGGCAAAACACCTCTGGAATATACGGAAATCTGATAGCGCTATAGCTGAACTTCAGCAAACACTTCTGAACATGCCTGCAGAGGTTTTGGGAAATGCTGTCCTTTCTTCTCTTTGTAGCCTTTCTCTTGCTTTACCAAATGCACCTGTCTCTGCGACACAAGCATCAAAAGAGAATCCAGATGTATCTAAAACCCTTCTTCTTTATACTAGATGGATCCACAACACAGGGCAAAAACAGAGTGAGGATATCAAATCTCACTACAATAGAGTAACAGAGTTGCGGCCCAAGTGGGAAAAGGGTTTCTTCTGCATGGCCAAGTTTTTGGACGATTTGCTTGTTGATGCCAGGAAGCGCCAGGAAGATAAAAGATTCACATCTGGGGTTGTAGCTGTCCCTCCTAGCTCTGCTGGCTCTTCAAAGGCCCCAGCTGAAGAGAAGCCTTGGTGGGATTCACTTCCAACTGTCGCACTGTGTTATGCAAAAGGACTTCACAAAGGACACAAGAATCTTTTCCAAGCACTACCACGACTACTTACTCTTTGGTTTGAATTTGGAAACATATACAACCAAGCTTCCTCCGATGCAATGAAAAACATTCATCATAGGGTAAGTTTTATTTTTATAAAAACTTTAGGGTAAATTTTTGTTTCACATTTTTCTCCATTGTTTTGATCCGTGTAAGAGATGTATCTCATTGCAGATGATAGGCATCATGCGTGGGTGCTTGAAGGATCTGCCAACTTATCAGTGGCTAACTGTGCTGTCTCAGTTGATATCTCGCATCTGTCATCAGAATGCTGAAGTTGTCAAATCTGTCAAACGCATTATCACGTCTGTTTTACAGGCATACCCTCAGCAAGCACTTTGGATGATGGCTGCATTGTCAAAGTCAACAGTTTCTGCAAGACGAGATGCTGCCGCAGAAATATTACAATCAGCAAAGAAGAGCTGTCGGCGTGGGAGTGACAATGGTGCACTGTTTGTTCAGTTTCCTTCTTTAATAGAACATCTGATTAAGCTGTGTTTTCATCCAGGGCAGCCCAAGGCAAGGGCAATAAATATCTCAACAGAGTTCAGTGCGTTGAAACGAATGATGCCACTAGGAATTATCTTACCTGTCCAGCAGGCTCTAACTGTAACCCTGCCATCATACGACTCAAATATGTCAGATCAATCTAGTTTTCACCCCTTTTCAGTCTCAGAGCATCCTACGATAGCTGGAATAGCCGACGATGCAGAGATCCTTTCCTCTCTTCAGAAACCAAAGAAGGTATGCACACACCCACAAAAGATTGCCTTGCTTGATAATTACCCTTGTTTGAGAAGCAGCAACTTTCTAGGCCTACTGAAGTTTGTGTTCGAAAATAGTCATAGATTTTGTCGTCTAGTGAACACATGATAGTGTGGGTGATATGATGTGGGAGATTAGGAGTTATCAAGGGTCCAGATCACTTATTTACACACTTGAGTACAGATTTGCCCTTTGAGGAAGAGTACAGATTTGCCCTTGATGATTTATTTTAATTTATAAGGGACTAAGTGACTAACTAGTCATAGTTCACTAGGCTAATGGTAACTGACAAGCATGGTCATTTAAACATCAGGTCGTGTTCCTCGGAAGTGATGGAGTTCCTCGCCCATTTCTATGCAAACCAAAGGATGATCTTAGGAAGGATGCACGCATGATGGAGTTCAATGCCATGATCAACCGTCTCCTCTCCAAAGTACCTGAGAGCCGCAGGAGAAAGCTTTATATCAGAACCTTCGCTGTGGTTCCACTTACAGAAGATTGTGGAATGGTAGAATGGGTGCCCAACACTCGTGGTCTTCGGCAAATTCTTCAGGACATCTATATAACTTGTGGGAAGTATGACAGGGTGAAAACCAACGCGCATATCAAGAGGATATATGATGTTTGTCATGCTAGTAAAATTCATGAAGATGTGATGCTGAAAACTAAAATCCTTCCAATGTTCCCCCCAGTTTTCCACAAATGGTTCTTGATGACATTCTCTGAACCAGCTGCATGGTTTCGTGCCAGAGTGGCATATGCACATACCACTGCAGTTTGGTCAATGGTTGGGCATATTGTTGGGCTTGGTGACAGACACGGTGAAAACATCCTCTTCGACTCGACAACTGGGGACTGTGTTCATGTGGATTTCAGTTGCTTGTTTGATAAAGGTTTGCAGCTTGAGAAGCCTGAGGTGGTGCCATTTAGGCTTACACAAGTAAGTAGTGAAATCGGTCTAGCAGTTTTTGTCGGCAGATTATGCAAAAAAAAAGGGTCGGATTTTAGTAACAAGTATTAACATGGGCTTGCTGTATTTGTAATTGCAGAACATGATTGATGGCTTGGGCATCGCTGGATATGAAGGTGTCTTTCTGAAAGTCTGTGAAATTACTCTATCGGTTCTCAGGACTCACAAGGAGGCACTCATGACCGTTCTTGAGACCTTTATCCATGATCCACTAGTTGAGTGGACCAAATCCCATAAATCTAGCGGAGTGGAAGTCCGGAATCCACATGCTCAGGTATTATCAATTTTGCTCCAGTCCACTGTATGCATTATCAATCTAGCGGAGTATTTAATTGACATCAACTGCATCGCTCTTCTGATGTGTCTTGTTTTGCTTGGTTCAGAGGGCTATCTCTAACATCACGGAGAGGCTCCAGGGAGTCGTCGTAGGCGTCAATGCTGCTCCCTCTCTGCCACTTTCTGTGGAAGGCCAAGCGCGGCGCCTAATTGCTGAAGCAGTTTCGCACAAAAACCTTGGCAAGATGTACATCTGGTGGATGCCTTGGTTCTAATCTGACAGGTCTCTACTCACCCCCACCCCCAGTGCTGATGTATCTGTTCTCTATGACTTGTATGAGGTCGACAGGAAGTAAAGGCAGCTAGCGGTTATTTTTTTCTACCGGTTCTGTAGCTGGCTTGTTCCTGTCACTATCTGCCATTGTTATCCACTAAACATACTCCTTCGGCATTTTGCAATTTCCCCACGAGCATATGATCTTCTATCACCAAGAAAGTTTTGCCGTTATCTCGATATTTTGAGTGATTTTTATGGGCTTATGATCGCACAGAAGACACAACTAAGCCATTAAACAGGCTTGCCTAATTACAAGCCCCAAATTTGCTAGGCATGTGGGCTCAATCAATCAACTATGTGGTGTAAAATATACTCTGAAGGTCCAACTAAATTCTACAGCATGGAGTAGCACTACAACTCTAAACTGACCCTTGGAAGCCTCAATCTTGGCATGGCACCGGATTGTGTAGAGTGCTGGTTGAATCACAAACAATAGTAAGGTACCCCACTCCTACCGCCCTCTGAATTTTCTCGTGTTGTATATATTTTCTTTTCATCTTGCTATATAACCTGTAAATTCTGGAGGATTCCAAACGTTTGCTCTTCTAGTACACGTCTTCCCCACATGCATTTCTCTGCCCGGGTCATCTCCTGATGGATGGGCAAGTGCAATGCAGCCATGCCACATCCCCAAGAGAGATGGTTCCAACAAGAACATGGCGAGAGAGACTTGGCACTCGTCATGGCGTCAACAGCCAGCTGCATCATGGCTACGCCGAGCCGTCAGCCCTGCCCATCCATGGACAATCCATCCCATTGCAAAGCAGTTGCATTCGCTTCTGATTTCTCAACTCTTATCTTCATTGCTATCTTTTTTTACTGTTGTTCTGAAAAGGGTCATGTTTTTGTTCTCGGCCTGGAACGTTGCCATGCCAGCAAGAGTACAAACTCTGGAGTTTAGATTGACCGACTTTCTGCATGAACCAACCTGAGGCGGCACGCAAAACTCAAAATTAGTTTGGCAGTGGACTGTACCTGCAAAAGTGGTCTCTTTAGGGCATTACAAAATTCTGAACCTTTCTAGTTAGGCGACATTAGAAATTCAGAGTAGATGAAGAAAAGTGAGACCTTTAGGACATTACAAAATACAACATTCAGACACCTGTTTAGTTAGGGAAACATTAGATATCCAGAGTAGCTGAAGAAAAAACTGAACTGTGCAGACTGCTACCGACATCGATCTTTGTCTCTTTGGCTAGACAATGCAATTTAGGGGTCAAATGGTGGTTAGCCCCGCTCATCTGCTCGAGGATTTAGTTAATTGGTCCCCAGCCTCATCCTGGGATGAAGGCCAAGAGATAGGACAAACGCCACTGATCTGCTTACGTGGTGAATCTTTTCCTCATCCTAGACAAAAAAAGAGGAGAGACTTTCTCCTTTTTCTTTCCGTGCAATGTCCCAATCATCCATCCATCATCCATGTCTTCTTCATCATCAGTAAAGATGGGAGCAAAGCAAGAGCTAGTGGCATGTAAGTGGCTTTTACAACATGATTCAGCTGATCTCCCATGTGAAGAACAGGAGCAGCACACCTCACAATGCTGAAACCCTGAAAGCTGATACAGGGAACTGAGCTGATGATGAACATGGTTAAAGAATTGGGGGAGGAGAAAAAAGTGCGAGGGGATCATCAGTCATGATTCATTAGAAAGGCACCGGAGAGCTTTTGTTTAAACAGCAACATCCGTTATGATGATTTGCCAGAAAGGCCTCCCAAATCTATCTGCCCAACAAGCCCTTTTCCACTACTGCTGCTTGCTACTGCTAACACTGCTGCTGCTGCTGCTGCTACTAACACTACTGATGCTGCTGCTTTTTTATTTATCACGGTTCCTGCTGAAGCTCATCGAACTGCTGCTTCTTCTTCGTCTCTACAAGCAGCCGCCTCCATAGCCGGCGTTCTTGTACAGCTCCTGCTTTATCACCTCCGTGGTGATCATCTCCCTCTGCATCTGCACCCAACACCCAACTCAAATCAATCAACCAGTACAAGAATTCCTCTCCAATTTGCAGCTAAGAGACAATCAATCAGCCAAAGACAAAACTTGTCTGCAAATCTGCAGCTAAAACTTATCACAAGAACTTGCTGATGATGATGCATATGCAGCTGAAGCTGAAGAAGACAGACGCATCCATGGATGGATGGGTCGTTGGGAGCTCTACCTCGGAGCAGGAGGCGTGCATGGCGAAGTCGTTGAAGCAGCTGACGACGCACTGCTGGATGTCGAGGCCGAGGGTGTCCAGCGTGCTCACAGTGGACAGCAGCAGTCCAGGCTTGGCGGCGCAGTAGATCTCGACCCTGGTGTCGTCTTTCTCCTTCCGCTCCACCTCGAACTTTGGGGTGTTCCTCGCCAGCATCTCGTTGGGGTTCTGCTCCCGCCGGAACACGCTCAGCAGCGCCGGCGCCGGCGCCGTCTCCGGTGCTCCCTCCTGCTCCATCTCCTCCTGCAGCTGCCGGATCCTCTCCAGCAGCTCCTTCATGTAGTCGATCGTGTCCCCCAGGATCGACGTCCTGTCCATCTGTTCCATTTCCACCAAGAAAAACACCTCATTTTACTTCCATTGTGCCCAAGATTACTTTGCTATCTCGTGTTGTTTGGGGAGTGATTTGCTGACCTTGCTGATCTTGGGAACCACGGAGCGGAGCATGGAGAGGCGGTCGTTGAGGCGCTTGCGGCGGCGGCGCTCGGCCATGAGGTTCTTGGAAGGCATGCCTTCCACCCTCTTCTTCCTCGACGCCGGCGCCGGCGGGCCTGCGCTGAACGCGCCGCCGTCCGCCAGCCCGGGCTCCACCTTGCAGGCGCCGACGACCTCCGCCGCCATGGGCGCTGCCACCTTGGGCTCCATAACATCAAGAAACCCCATGTCGCCGCCGTACTCGCCGCCGCCGGAGCTGAAGGGGACGACGCCGCTGCTGCCGTAGACCTCGCTGAGGTAGTCGAACCCCGGCTGCTGCTGCGGTGGCGGCGGCGGATGCGGGTGGTCGTAGGAAGCCGTGAAGGTCGGGAGCACGCTGACGGTGGGCTGGTGCCGCTCCTGGAAGCAGTCCATGGCGGCGGCGCCGCAGCCCGGGGAGAAGAAGTCCCCCATGGGCATGGCATTGCACTCCCAGGCGGCGTCCCTCCTCAGGGAGAAGAGCTCCTCCAAGAATGCCTGCTCATCCAGCTCCATTTCCCCCCCTTCTCTGCTTCTTCACCTCAGGTTTCTTTCTTCTCCCTTCTTGCTTTGCCTTAATGGCCTTTGCCTGTGAATCCCTAGGAAACACAGCAAAAGAGAGCAGTAGTGTCTACAGAGAGAGAGAAAGGGAAGAAGGTGTTGCTGTCCAAGGTGAGGGGAATCAGGGATTAATATATGGAGGGAGGAAGATGGCGATGGAAGGGGACAATTATTCCCTGTAATGAATGGTGAACAGTGGCATTAAGGTAGGTTTGGGGGGTTTCATTAGGGAGGGCCATCAGCATCATCCATGCATGCAGCCTAGGGATGTGATGGGATTGGAAAGGAATCATACCTTTCCACACTTGTCCATCTCTCTTTCATCCTTCTGAATCGATATTCTATTTTAATTAACTTAATTAGTCCCTAGGTTTTGCTCCATTCGGTGCTAACTAGCTTTCGCAGAGGCTCCCAGTTCCAGTTTTGTAGTAGTCTGACTTGTGAGCTAGTGCTACTAACTGGGGTAAAGGAAGATAACAGGTGATAGGGTTCAGGGTGTGTGTGTCCTGCTTATGCTTAGCATAGCTCTCTTTTCTTTTCTCGTGTGTAGTAATGACTTCTTGTTAGTGAGATGTAGAGGGAATAGGCAAAAAGGATGACAGGAGGTAATGATGCTTCTGCTGGACATAAAGGTCAGTTATTATTGCCATGGAGAAAAAAATGCACCAGGTGCTTGCTGTGTGGGATTTTATTCCTGAGAATGAAACTTGCAGAGAAGATGAGTGGTGTAATCTTGATGATAAGCCACTGTTCATACCGTGCACTTGTCATTCTAACCTCTGCCTTTTCCATGATACACAACTCATGATAGCACATAGGCAAAGAAGCAGAAATGACCCTAGAATAATGATAAGAGAACTCATGAGTGATGAACTTCTTTTTTTTTTTTGGGTGAGTGATGAACTTCTGGAGGTGTCGAGTAAGAAGAAAAAAACTTTATAGAGGGTCTAGTGAGCTAGAGAGCTCAGTCCAGGCCATCAGAGTCTTTTGGGATTACAATGCCATGTGCATAGGCCACAGACAAACGAATACAAATGCCACTCTGAATTAGATTAGTGAAGCTTATCTTTTAGAACTTAAAAAAGCTTAGTAAAACTAGGAAGAATCCAAAACCATCTTTCTGGGATGGTCATTGCAGGCACAGACTTTCACCCTCTTAAAAAGACTCAAACACTTCAAATAAAATAAACCTAAAATAAATTCTCCCTGCTCACTCTCCTCCTCATTGTCAGTACTACTAGAGTATAAAACTGAAATCCTGTGACAAAAATTATTTTTACTCTTGTTACTGATGGCAGTGTGGATTCACCAAGGTGAAGCTGGATCCTCTGTGACTGAGCTTAGCTGAAGCTGGTGTCCCATCTTCATCACCTGAGACTCTGGTTTGCATCGTTTGGCTCCTCGTTTCAAGTTCTCAACCGCAGGAGATCCCAACCCAGCTCTCTGTGGGGTGGGCCCTGGTGAGTGTGGCGAGGTTTGACCCACAGGAGGGGCGTGTCTGAACCGGAAACGGCTTTGGGGAGGCAGCAGCGACTGTGTCAGGGTTGCCCTGCTCATCGATGCAACTCTCTGCAGAGTGGGCCCCCTACTGGTGCCCCCACGTGTCCTCCATCGGCCATGGCCCCCATCTGGTGGCCATCTGTGATTCTGTGGTGGCGCCATGGACGGATGGGTTACTGGTGGTGGTGATTGATGGTGAGCACAGTCCTCCACGTCAGCTCATGGACCTGTGGTAAGATTGTCACTGCACCTGGGATCGTTGCTAATCACCGGCTGATGGACTGGAGCTGGTAACAAAGTTCACTTTGGCAAGTCTTTTTCGAGTGTGTGTGAAGTCCAACATGTTGGACTAATGTACTACTACTATCTAATTTGCTGGCCAAGAGAGAGGTATATAGATTCGAGCTAGCTCAAGTTTGTATCATACTGGTAAGATAATCTTACTTTAGCTAACGACTAACAAAATCCTCTGCTAGGTTGATCTCAAGATCAGGCCAGCTCTAGTTAATCTCTAGCTAGCTCAAGCTCAATTCATCAATACATCATGCATGCATATCGTCCAGCTGAATCGATTATTTGCCCATGTGTACATGTTCTTTGTTCAAGGGTGAGCAGTCTGGCCCGTGTTCATGTTTTTTTGTCATCTTGAGGAGGCCAGCAGCTGCAGATCGAGTCGTACGTCCTTGTTCACCGGTGAGCAGTCTGGCTCTTGTTCATGTTTTTTGTTCTACTCGGGACGATCTGCTCATCTGCATGCTGCTGCATGGTTTCTCATCACAAGTGGCTAGCTTCAGAATTCACAGAATTAATTATTAGTAATTCTGTATTCTTTTGGTTGGGAAGAGTGTGCTCTCTAGCTGTGCTGTGTCGAGTTTTCTACAGCCCAAGAAAGTTTGTTCCAGTCAATCACAGTCATGTACCTCTGATTTTGTGCTCTTTTGGTCTCATGCATGGGAATTAGCTTAGATCGATACCATATATATGCAGATGTTTGTGCAATCAAGGGAGTTGTATATTGCAGAGAAAAAATAATAACGACCATAACATGCATGGTACTAGTATAACTTTGTGGTTAATTTTCTACTCGGTATTGACCAACGTGCCGGCTGGCCAGGAGACCAAGACTCACGATTTCTGCAAGTATTACTCTAGATAATACATGCATATACTGGTTTGCATGAATTCATGTTTCAGTAATTTCTAGCTGCAAGAGTAAGCAATCTGACTTTTTTTTGCGCAAAGTAAGTAATCTGACATGCAATTCGCACACACCAATACATTCAGTAAATTTGAATGTTGTTTGGATAATCTTCGCATGAAAAAACATGTAATAAGTATACGCACCCATCGTATCCACATTCACATTCTCGTGTGTACTACAGTAATTACATTAACTGTATAAAGCGATCGAACATTGTACAGACATATGCCGATTGGTCGACAACAAGTACGTAATCGAGCACACCTGTGCATTGCAAAAGTAAAGCAATGCACATGCATGCTTGCATTCCTTCTCACTTCACTGTCTAGCTACGCATCTAAAGAAGAGCATCTGTGCATGCATGGGGATCTATCGAGATATAGGAATGGACGGCACAGAGAGAGCTGATCAGCTATAGATAAGGAGGAAGAAAGAAAAAAAGACATGCATGCACACACGTACGCATGCATGGCCCCCTTGAGTTCCTTTGCCCTTTGATTGTTCCTATCTATACCTAGATCTCGATGCATACTCATTCCTCTTTCGCTTTTGTTGTTTTGTACGTATACCTATACTATAGCCAGTAGCTTCTACGTACGTAGCCTTTTGGTTTATACATCTTGTTGATCTAAAGATTCTTTCCGAATATATTTTCTCTACCTATACTAGCTATGTATATATATAGCTTCTACATATACGTGTAGCTTGGTCTATACATACACATCTTATCGATCAAAGATTCTTTCAGGAAAATGTTTTCTCCAGCTAGATTCTCGCAAACATTATGTACACACGCTAGTGCATGTGGTATAAGTACATGAACAACAATGATGATTACTATTATTGTTCTTAATCAGTGATTTGTTTGTTTGTCTTGCGTGTGTAGAGTCAGTCCTGTCTGTCTGTCTGGCCTGGGCCTTGGCCTGTCTCTCTCTAGGCTGGGGAAACTGGCGGATGCAAGCCTCCAAACACGTCAAAAGGTAGCTCCGCCGAAACCGCGGCGGTTTTGGTCATTACCGCCCAACGCCGCCGGCTTTTCCCTTGTCTTATTACATCCTTGCATGCGCCCACAATATTAGTATTACACTGTTGCCTCCTCTCTCTCTGCCTTCATCAGTCATCGCAAACCACTTCGCATTTCTCTCTCTCTCGTCTCGTCGGGAGCTGTGCGAGATCCGTGCAGGCTTTTCGCTGGGATCGAGCTGGGCCTGGCCGGACCGGGTCGGGCACAGGCCCAGGTCCCGTCGATAATTAATATAGCCAAGTGTTTTGTATTCGCTCAAAAAAATATTTCCCCCGATACATATTAATTATCGAAATATTACATGTTTCTAAACGTTTTTTAGACATAGATACATTCATATTTGGACAAATTTGAGACAATTAATATGAATTGGAGAGAGTAAAGTTTTAGTTTTGAAAGTGTTTATCATTTTTGTAATTGTAACTTTAGAGAAAGCAAACGAACAAAGAAACTCTAGAAACAAATCCGGAAGCGCGTATATACTGTTAGAAAATAAATACAATGTGAACCCGATACAAATTGATCATGTTTTTTATGGACAAAAAAGTCTTTGTGTCCTTGCAGAGCGAACTAGCCCTTGGCACTTGGCATGTTAATGGTTAAGGGACAACTCTAGTAGCACTTGTCAGGTCTTGAGTTCCACAGCAAATTCCAGGCTGGGCCTCGTCTGCACCACGCCTTACACACAGATCTAAGGCCCGCCCGCTCTCACACGGGATTCGGTGCCTCTGTGTATGGTGTGGGGCAAGGTTCTTGGGTTTCTCGATCTGCATGCATGAGAAGGTCTTCTTCTTAATGCAAATGTCTGGGTTGTGACTTATCCCTTTGCAGGTCGAGTTTTTTATCATGTGTCTGTGTAGAGCATCAGAGGGGCAAAGACGTGTGACGAACGAAAAATAATAGTGTTGCCGCAACGGTGAAGAAGCGCATGAGACAATAGTAGCGTTGCCGCAACGGTGAAGACGCGCATACAAGGAGGATGCGACTAGAATTAGAGGTGAAGGAAATTCAAAAGAGGTACTACACACTCAAACGCGTCGTATGGATGGGCTTGAGTTTGGTTAGACTAGACTACAAGTAATATACTACACGGAGTTATGAAATTCCTCGTACTGAAAATCTATTTCTAAATAAGCTCTTCTCGTCTATACAAACGGAGGGAGTAAGTAAAATTACCATACTGAAAATCTGTTCATAAATCTGTTTCTAAATAAGATCTTCTCATCTCTCATATTTGAATAGAGTAAAGAAAAATTGAGTAGTACTTGAGTTAGAGATTTAGAGATAAAATATATAGGAAGACCGTACGTACCGTGTAATTACTCACACGAGTTCGACCCTGTTGACTGTTGTGCATTCAAGCGATTTCATGGACCGGTCAGACTCAGGCGTGCGTGCAGAGATCGATCTCGATCGACCGACCACATGTTTCCTAGGTACGTACAGTACCACGTCGACCAGACATATATGCATGTTCATAATAATACGTACACGTGCATGCATGCACAGACACACGTACGGCAGGCAGATTGCTTGCTGTCTGTCTGTACGTACGTACGTACGTAGTTATATACCCGATGTACATGCATGTTTATCCGTACGTGCACATATACTACTCTGTATATTATTCATAGCAGGACCACGTACACTTAATTGTTCTTCGCTACGTATTATTCGGAACTGTATTGTCGACCGTGTATGTGTACGTGGTATAGCGTACGTATAGAACATGCTCTGGACAACTGTAGGTGTACAAGCTCACGATTATGCGTACGTACACGTTTTTGTACGTTTCTCCGTGCAGCTGCAGCTCCAGGTCGATCACGCGTGTACAGTACTGCGTGCTTGCAACTTTTTTTTCCCCCGACGATAGTACTTATACACGACTTGATAGCGTGAATTATTCGTCAGTTACTTTTTAGGTTAGCGGAGGTCAAGTGATTGATCAAACTCGGATTGAGTACAAAGTCTCGATCAGTATTTGGAGCTACTGAAAAGTCGTGTAAATCTCTCTAGATTTATAGATTCAGTATCTCGGAGATGCCGACAGAGACATGATATGTGCGTGTGATAGAAGTGAGAGTACGTTTGGACTGCATGTGTTTGTGAAATAAAATCTCGTGTCGTGCCGGTGAGATGCACACGTTTCGACCACCAAGATCGATGGCCGGCGCCATGCACGAAGAGGATTCGGTGAAGTAGTGCCGGTCACTGACGCGCGGGACCGGCCCCACTACGATCGGCTGCCCGTGATGGACGTGCATGCTGTACACGTCGTGATTTTGTTGCACGCATGTATACATGGTGTTGCCGTGCAATGCAGCTCGAGGGACGTTGCGTTGCATCGGGGACCGTGCGATGCATGATGCCCGAGGAAACGAACGGGAGCTATAGGAGGCTGGCTGCAGCACGACAAGCGCTAGACGCCACACGGCCCTTTGCTGCCTCGGGAGTCGTGAATCCAGACAACCCCGCTCCCCGGATCGTGGGCCCCGCTAGGCAGACTCAGGACAAGCAGCGGACGGACCATGCATGCATGCATGAATGCCATGGAGACTGGTTACGCCGAAAAGTCCTCTTTACCATGTATATATACGCGCTGATACGTCCATGCATGTATTAAATCCATTGACGCCATCTGTTCTAGAAAATGCATAAATGTGACATTTGCCAAAGGACAACACATTTCTTTTTCTGCACTCGCCGCCGGCGTGTGTGAAGTGTAAATATTGGAAAAACGTTGCTACCTACTTAACGGTCTTAAAAGTTGCCGGTCGAAGTCAGAAGACGTTGTAAAAAGACGTCGTCGTAGAGAATAAGCCGACGACATGGGGCTAGACGACCACCCTAGATCCTTTGCAGGCAGATCTGGGAAAATTTAACCTCGTACGGTTCGCAACCAAGTCGAAATTGGGTGAACCTCGCTGACCGGTGAATAAGCACCAAAAACACGAAAGCATAAGCTCATATACTCTTCAGAACAGCAGCGACCAGATGATCCCTCGTCCCTCCTCTACATCGTCGACCGAAATCGTAACGAGAAAAGTCAGAAAACCTTATTCTTATAACACACACATCATCGTCATATCTAACCACCGTAAGATATGTAACTAGATTAGGGACCGGTTCCCCCTCCCAAAGCCTTCCCATCCCTCTCTGGTTCCCCACAAATGTATTATTGTTGAAATAATGATGTAACTGGATCCTTAGTTAAATGAAAATATTGAAAATTAGCACTTTGGTTAGGTAACGGATCTGGTAAGAAAAGGACCACGTTCGAGATTGCACTCACAGTCACACATAAACCAAGGTGTGTACATTTGGCTAGCTAGCTTAGCTGTACGCAGGAGCCAGCAGGGCCTATGACCGTGGCTCATTCGCCTAGTATTATTACGATCCGTAAAACAAAATTCACCATCCCTAACTCCGACGAGCGAGTGAAAGACGGGTTGGATGGATCTGAATCATGGAGAGGGGATCGATCGGCAGAGCCATGAGGAGGAAGAAGATATGCCCTGCTCTCTGCTCAGGCGGCAGGCGGGAGACACATGGACGTCCTGCTCATATTGCTGCAGCTAGACACCACACCACTCTGCCTGTCTCTGTCTCTGCTCCCTCCAGCCCCATCTCCCAGTCCCCAGCCCTAGCCCCAGTATATGTAGTATCACGAGATACAAGTACGACATAGTACTACCACACATCGCCAACCCCCCTTGGCCTGGCTCCTGGGCCCACGAGCAGTAGCACTTCTCTTCTCTCTGTACAGTATTTTTTTAGATGCTTTCACAAAGAAACTTGTTGCTTTTGCAAGAAGATTACATGTAGAAAGAAAAATAATTCGTCTATATGATGAGAAGTTGCGTGTTCTTCAACGATAAGTGGATAACCATGCATGCATGTGACGCATGAAACGAGAAAGGGCAAATTTTCTTGTCCCATTTGATAAGAAGAGGTCACTAATTTTATTTTGTGTGTCTGTGTGTGACAAAACACAATATGCAAGCAACAGGGGCCAAATGGGACATCACTAGTTCGCTACCCTGCAGCAGCAGCATGATGTGGATCACCCCCACGATACACTGGGTACAAGCCCGGAATCTCTTCACTCTTTTTCTCCTGGCTTATCCCAATCAAATCCTCTCACCACCTTTTATTTCCACAGGAGAAAATAAAAAAGAAGAAGCTCATGGGCGCCTTTTGCATCAAATCAATCAACCAAAAAGTCCAAAGCTTAATGATGAGATGCCTACGGAGCAAGAAACAAGGGCATTCAACCCAACAAGTAATGAGATATGCCCACCAGAATCCCCGGAGCTCAGGACGCTACGATACTGTAGGCCAATAGCCTTTGTTTTGGCTTTGCCTTTGCCTCTCCCTACCATATGCTCTATATTCCAGGCACATGATCCCATCAACACCAACACTAGCAAGAATCTGCGATTCACAAGCTCCGGTCCTTGCCTCGCTCGTGTTGGCCCATCAGAGATATCATGAGGCACCATCATCATATATATACAAGGGGCACATCAAGGCATTTTGGCTCCTCACACGGTAGTACTCAATATTCATCAACTTCCTTTGTTTCTCACCTCTCAAGGAATCATTGTCGAATAACATGATTTCAAATAGTTTCAAGACTGGACGGATACAACATGTCCCGCGAGTCATTCTTACAATCATTGCAAGAGTCTACAAAGCTAGGTGACAGTACAACATTTGAAATTTGCAAATGTATTGTTCCAAGATAGTACAGCTATAACGATCTAACATCGTCGAGGGAAGCATGTCATCCAGCATGGCTTCAGGTCTCTACTCACATGAGCCGAGCAAACCTTACCTGTCGTAGCCACCACCGCCGGTTCGGCGGCCGTAGCCTCTTTCAGGCATCCGGTAAGGGGAATACGGCAACGATCTAGAACGTTCCCTTCTTGACCTACCACCATAAGGAGGAGGAGATCTCTGGGGGGAGTAACCTCGACCACCCCTACCATCGTAGTAGTCCCGAGCATCCCTGTGGGGGGAGTAGTCTCGGCTGTCCCTGTAGGGAGGGTAGTCTCGAGTGTCCCTGTAGGAGTACATGGGAGGTGGGGACCTCCGGTAGCTGTTGCCATAATACTCGTCACGACCATAGCCTCTGCGAAATCTCCCACCACGCTGCTGCTCTCTACGTTCATAGCGATGGCCTGTCCAAGAAAAATCGGCAAATTGTAAATAACAAGGCACATGTACACCATCATAAAGTACAAGAAATCCAGCAAAAAGAGAGTACCAAGACAAGATTTGACCGTATGCTGTAAATGTAACTGAATCTAACAATGTAGACCACAAACTATGGCTGCTTTTCATACCTAGGTAACTTCCAGGAGTTGGTGTCCTTGGGCGACCTCGGCGTGACTGAAATAATCAAAGCAACAGTCAGTTTGATGTCAGCTACCAAACTAAGATATGAAAATGAACTATCATGCTGGATTATGTAGGTAATTACAAGTTTCCCTTACGATCAGTTGGATACCCTGCAATAACGGACCAAGGAGGAAATATGTAATGAAGAGCACAAACTCCAACTAGCAGACATCCAACATTGCTATGCATATGTCACCACACATCTTGACTAATGAGTTGAAATGCCCGTTGATTAGTTGATGTGGTGTTGAAGGTGAATGCTCAGGTTTAGTTGAAAATTTGCTATGTTTAGTTGTTGTGAATCTCGTGTTGCATAGTAACCCTTTGGGCTGTCCATTGATCAAGCTGTATGAGCTAAAGTTGAAATGGATGAACTGAGCATCTTGATTGCTGCACTTAGCTTGCACAATCTCTTCTGAATCATAGCCAAAAAACCTCCAGGTCAACACACAGGAAATATAAGGTTGCATCTGAATCAACAACCCAAGTGGATGCACAACCAATTACCTTTTCAACCGTGATGTGTCGGCCTTGCAGTTCAGACTGGTTAAGATACTTGATACAGCGTTCAGCATCTTCAACAGTGTCCATGGTGATAAAAGCAAATCCACGCGAGACACGTGTGTGGGGTTCAAGAACAACATGGCAAGAAACCACCTAACAAACAGGAAATGTCATGACTTGGTACTCCAAAGAAACAAGAAAGCTACCAGCACTTTATATGAAGTCAAGATAACGGACCTTTCCTTCCTTGTTGAAGTAATCTTTAAGTTCCCTGTCAGTAACTTTAGAAGAAAGTCCAGTCACATACAGAGTATTTCCATGATTTCCAGCGTCAGGCTCCCTGGAATAAGAAACAGAATAAGCATGTATAGATTAGATTAGACGACGAATTGTTGCCTGTGAAAACATTAAGTGATATGTTAATAATTAGTTTTAAGCTTCTTTTTTTGAAGTACATCCCATGTCCAGGAAAAATTGTATGAGCACAGTATTCCATCTTATCTCCTTCATTTCAAATGTTGATATATCGAAATACTATGAAACATTTGGCTTAGTGAAATCCATAAACCACTTCATCTTACATGGGATGGAAGATATTCCATTTCCCTAGAAAGAGCTGTTGCAGTTTAAATACACTGTTCCATTTTATCTCCTTCATTGCAGACGTTGATATATTTACACACTAATGAAACACTAGGATTGGTGAAATTTATAAACCAATTTATCTTACACGGAAGATATTCCATTTCCCTAAAGAGCCGTTTAAGGTTTAAAATGCATTTTTCAAATATCAGTATCTCAAATCTTGATACAACAATTCAGTGATCTTTAACCATTACACAACTAGCTACTTACTATTATCATGTGGTTTTGTATATTCCAGCTATTATAATATGAGTTTCAACTATAACTAGTGTATAGAACCAGTATCGAATACTTCAACTACCCCCCACACTGTCAGTTGTGAACAAAACTCTAAACAGCAAGAACAAGTTGTATATGATACCATAAGAATGCATGATAGTATTTTGTTCAGTTCTTGGTGCGGAAAACAAAATTTGCGAAACAGATGTACTACATGCAAATATTAGCAAAAGGTTGAAAGAAGAATCCACACCTCTCAGGGCTTCTTGATCTTGACCTTGCCTGTGATCTAGGGTCAGGCGGCGGAGATCTAGACTGGGATTGAGCTGCAGGTGATCTTGATCTTGATTTTGTGCGTCCTTTGTAAGGAGATGGGGACCTTGAGGGCCTTGATGAGTACCTGCAAGTAAGAAATATCAGTAGACTGCGTTAAACATGAAGGCCCCTAATAATTCTGACAAGGATGTTAGTCCTTTTGTCTTTTTCATCTAGTAAAGCACATGTTTTGATATGGCCCAAGGGAGAAAGAGGCCATTCTATGTTCTGTGCCTAGCTCACCTACCGCATTAACAGGTTAACAGGCCAACCAAGAAAGCAACAAAATAAGCAGTCTAAAGTCTAAACTAACATACGAAACCAGTGTCGTAATGTGCTCAATACAAACCTCAAACCATAGCCAAATAACAAAGGAAAAGGAAATCCCTTGTTTACTGATAGGTAACTGATGAACAGAAAGAAAGGAAAAAGATGGGTGCCATACTATCGTTAAGTTACAAGAATGTTTTTTCCAAAAAATTTAAGTACAAATCAGTGCCACAAGTAAGACTCCGCTGATCAGAACAGAGAGCTTGACTGAAAGAACTTTGGATACATGGGTCTACATGTTTACCAGGTTAATTTGAGTGCATGCTAGATCAGAATTGAATTCGGCATAGCTTTCTAGCAGTCGAAACATCACATCACTATTGCTGGCTACGACTAAACACCAAGCATCGTCACCTTTCTATAGTATTTTACAGCTCTCATTGACATACTATTGAATATTACTTTCAGTTGCCTTAAAACTATGAATGACATATTAGGTATAAGTACTGTGTATAAGTAATAAACGGAATTACAATCATTTTTTGTATTCAATGGCCTTAGTCAACTGCTTATCTAATGAAATGTTAAGAGAAGAAATAACTACACGTATAAGCATACTATAAGAAATGGATAGAGGGAATAAAAAAAGTAAGGAACACAAGGCTCTGATCTAAATGCAGAGTTGCGAATAATCAGTTCATCCATCAGCATCCCATATATCTTAATCTGAATTTGCAAGCTCTATGAAACAGATCTGTTCGATTTCCATTTGAAACAAAACTAGCATAAGGCATAAGTATGCACATCCACTGCCCTGGCGGAGTTCGGTTCGGCTGCCAAGTCCTAACCTTAACGAAACATTTACTCCCCCCTTATACTCAAGTTTATTACTTATTAGTGCCACTAAAACTCCAATGTTTATTGGCAAAAGCAATGGTTGACCTATTTCCATGATGCGTGGAATAAACATCCACAGTTTGTACTTGTGCCAAACTCATCATTCTGCGGAATAACTAGTTAAGTTGAATACCGTGCATCTACCTATCACCAAAACATGAATTCTACTAAGAAACACTACCGTTGCAAGAGCTGCAAATCAATAGGGAAGCATCATCATCAACCTCACGATGTGCTACCGAGCTCGAAAAGCAAGCAAACATCCGAGATCCGGCCGCTACGCTGCCCACGTAACAACACAAGTCCTCGTACTATCCTCGTCACCGTGCACCTAACGCCACGACAAGCTAAGCGGCATCACTGGACACTGATCAGAGCCAGCGCGACCAACGGAGGAAACATCAAACCAGGCACCGGATCAGAGAGCGAGAGAGGATCGCCAAGAGGCGAATCCCGAGGAAAACCGGCGTCCGCCATTACCTCTTGCGCGGTGAGTCGGCCTGCGATAGAAGAGCAACACGCCCCCACAAAAAAAAGCGAACCGTCAGTACGGAGGTCAACGAAACAAGGAGTTCGGGAGGAGGAGGAGCGGGGAGAGGGCTTACCATGGTGCGGGAAGGCGGCGGCGGCGGAGCTCCCGTCGGTCGCGCGCGCAGGGGGTGGGGAGGGAGCTAGGGTTTGGCTGCGCTTCGCTCGCTCCGTCTCCGCTTCTTCCCGTGCGATGAATTTGCTCGAGCCGAAATGGGTTCCCTTCCGGCTTTGTGCTGCTGTCGGGAAGCAGCTGGGCTTTGCTGGGCCAGGACGCGCACGGGCCCAGGCTCAACCGGCCCACTGGAACTGGAAAACGTGCGGGGTTTTGGAACGTTCGTTTCGCGATGAACGGTCAGGATCCGGCTATGCATATAACCGCCATGAGCGCAAAGCAGAAGGTAAGAGCCGTGAGGGGGAAGAGAGAGGGGGCGGAACCGAGAAGAAACCCTCGCGGCGGCGGAGTAGGCGGCGGCGGCGATTATGCCGGCGGAGGGGACGAGGATGGCGGGGCTGTGGGAGCGGGAGGTCGGCCGCCTCCCGCCCAAGCGCTTCGCCAACGCCGTCATGGCCTCCAAGGTCCGTCGTCCAACCCCCCCTTCTCCCCTCTCTCCGGTCTCCACTCCTCTACTCTTCCCGTACCAGCGCCCTGAAATCGAGCAGGATTAGGCTGATTTAGTGCGGTTAACCTAGTTTGAGGGGTCTCTTGCGGTTGCTAAGTTCATCCAGGATCATTACCTTGTACTAGTAGTTTGTGAATTTTTTTTTCTTCCATGTAACCTTGGAGTTCTCTGCTTGGCTGGGTGTGCAGGACTTTGTGCAGTCTCTTAGTATCCACAAGAGGCTGCGGAAGCACAGGGGCTGTGTCAACACCATAAGCTTCAACAGCAGCGGGAGCTTGCTCCTGTCCGGGTCGGACGATCAGTACATCATGCTGTGGAACTGGGAAAAGGGGGAGCCGACCTTGAAGTTCTACACCGGCCACGATAACAATGTGCTGTATGCGCAGTTCATGCCCTTCTCGGATGATCGAAGCATTATCTCGTCTGGTGCCGATGGGCAGGTATAGAGCACGTCCAGGAGTTGCTTTCCGGGTACCTGAAAATTCATGCTTTCATGTTTAGCTTGGGGTTTTCTGTTGATGGTTTTGGTTATTTGTTCTGCCTGTGGAACAGGTGAGGCACTCGCAAATACAAGAAGGGGGGTGTGTCCTTACGCATAAGTTTGCTGAAATGGACTATGCGGTCCACAGGTTGGCTGTTCAGCCTGGAAATCCTCATACGTTCTTTAGCTGTGGGCAAGATGGTGCTGTGTGGTCTGTAAGTTGCTAATTTGCTTCCTTCTTTTTTAGTTATCGGTGTTGGATTCCTTTGATGCTGACTCTGTTTTCCTTCAGTTTGACGTACGGGAGAAAGAGGCCACTGAGCTCTTTAAATGTGGGGCGATTCATGATTCACCATTCTATGCCATCGATCTCTATTCTATTGCCGTCGACCCAAGAAATCCATGTTACTTTGCAGTTTCCGGATCTGATGAGTATGTAAGGTTATATGATACACGTAAGAGTTATCTCAACGGGGATTCTAAATTTGGTTGCCCGGTTGAGCACTTTTGCCCTCCGCATATGATTGCGGAAAACAAAGATGGAATAACTGGTTTGGCTTACTCCCAGACCGGGGAGCTACTGGCATCCTATAGTTATGAAAACATCTACATTTTCGAGAGAGAGCATGGGTTGCACTTCAACAATTTTGAGGTAGGCGAAAAACTCTTGATGGATGCGACTGTAGAATCCTCATTACTTTGTGGAGAGAAGAAGTTGCCTGTACCTCAGACTTTCGTCGGACACAAGAACATGAAGACCATTAAGGGTGTTAACTTCCTTGGTCCCAATTGTGACTATGTTACCTCTGGATCAGACTGTGGCAATGTATTTATTTGGAGAAAGAAGGATGGGGAGCTTATGCGTGTGATGAGAGGAGATAAACGGATTGTGAACTGTGTTGAACAGCATCCATCTGAGATTGTTATTGCAAGCAGTGGTATTGATTCGAGCATCAAGATTTGGGCACCTGGTGAAAGTGAAAACACCTCCGATGATGAGGTATGTTCTCTGTTTTATTCAAATTTTGTCTTTCTCGCACATTTCTTCGGATGCCCAACTTGTATATGTAATACTTGTGTATAAATAGTTAATTTGCTTGAGACATGTTCATGCTTTAATGTGTGCCCCCACTTTAAGAATTTAAAAGGCTGGTTCATTTGTTGCACTGTAACTTTGTAATATTAGACCTGGTCATGTTTTTGGAGTGATGCTAAAGAGGGAGGGGCCAATTGTACACATTAGAAAGGAAGTTGTGTGTATCCATGTATTTTAATTGACAGAATCGTTTCTGTTGAAGCAAGTACTGGTTGGTGCTGTGTTGGCAAAACAACTTTTTTTTTTATCATAACAACCACAAGGTCCAAGCTATGCAGATGTGTTGGTATTAGAATATCCTTGTTATATTTGTGGATTTTTTTTAGTCCATTGCTTACACTGTTGGAGATATCACTTGTTGTTGTCCTCCTTTAAGAGGTTGTTGGAACAGAGCTTAGATAAGAAAACTGTATTTTGTATCTGTGTTTTGTTACTGCTATATCCAGTGATATGATTATACAATTAGTAACTCAATTTTGACATGAATTTTGTTGATTTGTAAAGATTTTCACAGATCTTGATCTCTCCGGTAGCACAAGCGATTCTGATGGCCCTGATTACATGGATGAACCTATATTTTCCTATGGTTTTGATACCTCTGATGACGATGAAGATGTGGATGACATTGAAGGTGACGACGAAGAGTATGGGGAAGAAGAGACAACTGGAGATGGAAGTGAGGAAGATGATGAGGGCGGCAGCAAAGACATGAACGAGGGCGACGGCGAAGGCATGAATGAGGGCGACGATGAAGGCATGAATGATGACTGATGGGAGAGCCATTGTGGCGAGGATATAGATTGTGTTCTGCAATGAGGTCATTATTTGTCGCCTAGTTTCCTGAGAGCTGATCAATGATCATAGGACTCCTAACACTTCGAAGATGGGAGTGTGCTTGGATAGGTGGGGTGCAAATTAGTTCACTCTTTAGTGTTTCCTTTCTCTATGATAGCTTTTTTGTGTATATATTCTCTATTCTCTAGCACAGTTTTTTTTTCTGGTTCCGACTGATGTCCTCTAGGGAATGCCGTGCTGTAAATGGTTCTGAGAGCACTGCTAAATAGTGACTGACAATAGATGAACAATTGTGAGTAGAGGCCAATAGATTCAACTTATCTCATTTCTGATCACTTTTCTTGACAATAGGTCATTTGGAAGATGGGGATTATTTCTGCTTGCGGCGGAAATCGAACATTTCTTTAATGAAATCCCTGCATTTTAAACATGGTCCAAGCCTCCAAGGGCCTCTTCGGTCCACATGAATTTTGCAAGATTTATTTTCATGATTTCAGGCAGCGAACAGTTTGATTCCTACGGGAGGATCATATATTTCTTCTTTGGATTCCATAGGCGTCCAAGAACATAGGAAAATGCTTGTGCAAAACAGAGAACTAGAAAAGGCAAGAAAACATGACACAAAGCTGTTCAAAATTTTCACAAAAGTTCAACTAATACTCCTGCCATCTTAATGCTGAACAGTTCTTTTGCCCCAACAAGCAGGGAAAACAATTTATTAAAAATAAGTGTTCAACAAAAAAATCTGAAAATAAACTAGAAATAAATAAGGAGGTCAGGTAATTTGGGCAGGAATTGAAAACAGTTCTGAAAAAAAAAATCTCCAGGTTCATAAAAATCAGGTAATAACAAAGACTGACATCTCATGTTTGATGGTGGGGCCGGCCTGTGGTTAATCCTCACCCGCTCCTTCCGAAACGCATCTCTGTCTTTTTCTTTCCCTCTTCTTCACTTCTTCCTTCTCACCATTTGCCCGGGCCAAGGAGAAGGAGAAGAAAAAAAAAATCTGCTCCAATCTCCGCTAGCTGCTCCCATGGAGTCCGTCGCGATCGCCACCACCTCGCGCTTCTCACCACCCGCCCCGCTCCCCCGCCGCCGCAACGCCTTCGCCCCGGTCGCCGCCGCCTCCAAGCGTGCGTGCCCCCCCGCGCCTCTCGTCTCTTCTTCTGCTACTGCACCGGTGCTCATGCCAGCGTTTGTGTGTCCATGCGGTTGCAGGCCGGGATGGAGAAGGGGAGGAGTTCGCGTCGAGCGGCTCCAGGTCGAAGCCGTCGGGAGCCGGGCGTGAGGCGCCCGCCGGGGGCCTCGCGCCATACGGGCTCTCCCTCTCGCCCTTCTCCAAGGTACGGAACGGCGCGCCCGCCCCCGGTGGAGATCTCGTCGTCGGACGCCACGATCCGATGCGCCCTGCTCTGATTCGCTCGTGCTCCTTATTCCCCATCATGCGGTTTCTGTCTCTCTTTTTACGCGTCCACGGCGAAATTCATGCGATCTCGAATCATTTCTTGCCTCGATTCGATTCCAGTTCATGTTCCGGAGCAATAAGGCTCCGATCCAGTGCCTTTTCTTTTCTAATTGTTCGCATCTGTAATTTTCTTGCTTCGGCTGATAATGGGCCTGGTGATCAGGTTGGTTTCGTGCTCTCTGATCGGGTTGCTGTGGCATCTGCAGGACGCGGCCATGGGGCTGGTGATGAGCGCCGCGACGGGGAGCGGCTGGACGACGGGTTCGGGGATGGAGGGTCCACCCACGGCCGGTGCCGCGAATCGGCCGGAGGTCTCGACGCTGCCGTGGTCACTCTTCACAAAGTCCCCGAGGCGGCGGATGCGGGTGGCGTTCACCTGCAACGTCTGCGGGCAGCGCACCACGCGTGCCATCAACCCGCACGCCTACACAGACGGCACCGTGTTCGTTCAGGTATCGCTGGCTGCCTGGCTTGCTGCTGTTACTGTAATGTTGATTGTTGTATAACGATCCATGTTGAGCTGATCCTAACTCTGGTTTAAACAATTGGATTGAGATGCTCTTTGTTGTCTTTATTCGGTACAATGATAAGAGTTGATGAATATGCATACAGTAGTGTGGTCAACAATTGGTGCTTATTACCAGAGGACATGTTCTTGCACATAATTTGCTTTTGACATCAGTAATGTCGAACTTGAAGTAGGTTGCTAGACTGCTAGTCCATCTTGTACCAGAATGACATGATGTCGTTCCCCATAAGAAGATGGCCTGATAAGTGATAACTACACAGATAAGAATAGCAGGGTATGCTGTTTCAGCGTGGTAATAAATTCAGGTTAATGTTTTCCTTTACAAAAAAAATCAGCTTATTGCTTCAGTATAAGATCAAACAGTCCAGACGAGCGTGCAGTATGAGTTCAGTTCAGCAATAGGCAGGTATTAACCGCACAAACCTTTTACCTCCACTATCCCAAGGACCAAGGTACTGTATTGACATTACCATAGTGGCCCTTTTGCCCCCACAAACTCAAGCTTACTTATTTATTCAACTATCAGTGGTGTGTTATTGGGTTATTGTGGTTTTATTTATTTGATGCACTCAATGCATATTCTAAATTATTACCTCCAAATTATGTTTTTGCCCCCACAAGTTCTTCATTTTTGGATACATATTCATATCAATGATATCTTCATTTCTTTCCTGGCTCGTTACTCCTTTCCTGGATTATATCGAAGTGCATCTTGTCAAATTGTTGTGATTTTGTTGCATCAGTGCTGCGGTTGCAATGTATTCCACAAGCTGGTGGACAACCTGAACCTGTTCCATGAGATGAAGTGCTACGTCGGCCCAGACTTCCGATACGAGGGGGATGCTCCGTTCAACTACCTCGACGGTGACGAGGACGGCGAAGGCAACATCTTCCCAGTCCTCTAAGGAAGCAGCCTCTCTTGCTCCAGTACATGATAGTGTTCTAATTTGCGATCCCACAGTCAGCTGTATGTTAATAAACAGATCGTATGTTAATGTTGAAAAGGGTGCCTTTTCAGGTTTCATGTCCTGAACTTGCAATACTAGTATAATACAGATGTACATACATAGCGTACTTGTATTGGATAATAACATGATATGAAATTTCACGCGATTGTGCTTCTTGTGCCAAGTGGTGTTGTGGTGGTCTCTACTGTCTTGTAAACATGGTTTTCAGTAGATGTCTCTAATGTGATTCCGTAACGTTAGTGTGTGTGTGTGGTCACTGGATTCCATTGCTGTCTGTTGGCTGTTGCATTGAGTCCCTGGTACTTGCTTGAAAATGGCAAGCACAAAATTCAGCTGTGATGAGAAAAATTACACAGAAATCCCCATTTTCGGACTTACAGAAGGAGTTGCTTGAAAATGGCAAGCACAGATTCAGACTTCACACTCAAAAGCCTATCTAGAAAGTGCACATGTCTCTAATCGTAGCATAATAAGTACTCCCTACAATCCTAAATTTCTTTTAGTACAAATTTGAACTAAAACTGCGGCAAGAATTTAGTATCGGAGGGAGTATTAAGTCTGAGACACTTCTTATGGATCGAAAGGAGTAGTTGCTAAACCATTTTGAAGTTTGAAGATTTCCTGTCAAAAAAGTTTGAAGATAGGGAGGAAAAAAAAGGTCAGGTTCCTTGCAAAAAAAAAAGGTCAGGTTGGCCCAACGAGAAAATAAACAAAATCTGGTTAATTAAAGGCATGAATTTCGCCTGAAACCATTCGAATTTTATATAAAATTTCCCATTTTTCCAAACGAGGCTGGTCAGTAGTGAGATTTCAAAAGATAAAGGTGAAGAAATTCAGAAAATCAACTCGCTTCTTTCTTGCTCCCCCACTGCAGCGTGCATCGCTTCCCTTCTCAGATTCCGCATTGCTCCCCCTCCGATAATTCCAAGAGGAGGAGATCCCGGCGGCGCCGCCCAAGCCCTAAATCCCCGGCCGGGATCCCACCGGCCACTGCCCACAGGAGGGGAGTTGGAGGAGGCGGCGGAGAGAGAGAGAGAGCAATGGGGAGGCGAAGCAGAGGCGGGGACGCGGCGGCGGCGGCGGCGGCGAAGGGGGAGGGGATGCGGGTGGTGTGGCGGAAGGGGGCGGTGCGGCTCGTCTTCGTCTCGGCCATCGCGTGGGCGCTGCTCGTCCTCCTCTCCCTCGCCTTCCACCTCTGGTCCTGCACCTCCTCCGTCTCCTTCCTCTCAGGTCACGCTCCGTCTCTACTCCTCTCTCTCTCAGTCTATCCCTACTGCGTCTACACAATCACCACGCGGCTCGTAGCTGCCATGTTTCGTGCTCCAATTTGTCGTTAATCACTCGACGATGTGTCAGTATCGTGTTGCTATCCGCGTGCATTGGTTTGGGATGGAAATTGGAATGGAAGAGCCCAATGCTTTCGAGTAATCGCACGATCAACTTCTGTAGCTCCTCCACATGTGCATCAATAGTGGCTTCACATAGATTTTCTTGATTTCAAAGGTATTGGTAGTACTGTGACTGCAAGTTGCAGCCAATTACCCTATGTATCCCCTTCACATGTGCATTAGCGGCCTCTATCATGATGCTGTGCTAGAGCTTCTCTTCTATTTATTTGAACCGCATTCTGAAGTTAAACTTATCTCGGTCTTTTTGTTAGGACTGCCTATGAGGATCCTTTTGTGTCATACTGACATGGTTTGCTAATTTTTTTTCTCCATCTGTGCAGCTCTTTGTAAAACTGACAGTAAAGTTCTCCAGGTGTTGGACTCGATGGAAGTCTCATCGAAACCGCTCCACCGTAAGATTCATGACTAACCATTTTTTAATTCTAAAATTCCCTCTTCCATGATCTAAACGTCAGTTCCTTCATTTTACAGGTTGCTCGATACCTGTTGCAGATGATCCAGATGCTGTTGTGATTCCAAAGAGAACTCCCAACGCAATCGTAAAGAAGCTGTCATATATAACAGTTGACAAGCAGGACAAAGATTCTCCGCCATTGTTCGGAGGACGTCAAAACTGGAAACAGAGGGAGGAAAGCTTTAAACTGAATGCTACCATGAAGGTAATCGGTCATCTTTGTCATGTGTATATGATTCTATCTTATTAACTCCTAATATATAGAGTTTTTATTTGTTACCAAAGAGAGATGATGACGGGGAAAATGGCTATACTTTCTTTAATTCAGTATATTTGAACTAAAATACGTACAGGCTTATCCTGACTTCTAAATTAGTGGGTCTGCTATTACAGCTACATGCTGTAACACAGGAATTACCCCACAGGGTAGTCTAATTTTTAATTGAAAAACTACATTGTGAATGCTTGAATTTTGATGTTTCACCATGCACTTGTGCATATGTGCCATCTTACAAGCTTTAACAGACAAGTCATACATGATGTGTAAGCTGGGCTGGAAACATCGTTATGCTCACAGTTTACCTGAAACTTTGTCAGAGTTTGCTTGCTACAAAAGATACAATAAATTCTGGGAAATGTATGCAAATGATGAGGTTGTTGTATGCGCATTATTTACTCATTGGGTTCTTATTTGATTCTTCAAGCAAGTACATTGTAGAAGAATAGAGTTACTACAATCTGTACTTAAGTGGGAACGGTGGAGTTTTACAACATAAAATAGCAGTTGCAATTTAATAATTGTGTCTAAAGCTACTGTACATTGTTCTTCATAAGGAATAGCTTACTCCCACCACTTATCTACTTCCCGTACTCCAGTTACTAATGGTCTGTTTTTATTCAATAAACTTTCTTCCTAGTGGATGGTGATGGTTTGTGTTATACGCTCAGGTGCACTGTGGATTTATGAAGAACAGTGGGGCAGACATGGATGATGTTGATGTGGAGTACATACAGAAATGCAAATTTGTGGTTGCCTCCGGTATTTTTGATGGTTATGACATTCCCCATCAGCCATCAAATATCAGCCTTCGCTCTCAAAAGTTGTTCTGCTTCTTGATGGTGGTAGATGAGGTATCCCTTGATTTTATTGAGAAAAACGTCACTGTCAAAGTTGATAGTGCAGGTGGGAAATGGGTTGGTATATGGCGACTCGTAACTTTACACCGCCTTCCGTTTGATGAACCTAGAAGGAACGGAAAAGTACCAAAGATATTGACGCATAGACTATTTCCTCGAGCTTGGTATAGTATTTGGATTGATGGAAAAATGGAGCTGATGGTTGATCCACTGCTTATTCTTGAAAGGTTGATTTTTTATCTGCAACCTCAAACAAATTCTTTTCTTTTGCTGTTGGCCTGAAACTGATTCAACAGGGAAAATTCTTTGCAGATATCTCTGGCGAGGAAAGTATACATTTGCAGTAGCTGTCCATAAGCATCATAGGAGCATATATGAGGAGGGTGATGCAATCAAAAGGAGGAAGCGATATGCTCGGCCTTTGGTTGATCTTCAGATGAAGATATACTATCATGAGGGGATGGAGCCTTGGGACGCAAATAAAAGGATGCCTAGTGGTGAGTGGAATTACTTTTTCTCCACTAAGTTTTTTTAGGTAACACCAAGGTAGATGCTCATCTGGAGCTGTTAAGCAAAATCTTGGATACAAAGCTCATTGTTTATGAAATAACTGATGCATTACCTCTTGTGTATTTCTGCTGTGCTACCATGGTTCATCAATTCTCAATGTTGATTAAACAAGCTGTGATGTGCAGATATTCCAGAGGGAGCGGTGCTGATCAGGGAGCACACAACGATAGCTGATCTGTTCAGCTGTCTCTGGTTCAATGAAGTCAATCTTTTCACGCCTCGTGATCAGCTCAGCTTTGGCTACGTGGTTTATCGGCTTGGAGACACTCTTAGATTCTTCATGTTCCCCAACTGCGAGTACAACTCATTGTTCATCTTGCACAGACACACAAGAGAGCACTCATCAAAAGTCGAGTGGGCTAAAACAATCGATGAGATTGTGAAGAAGGGGTTGAAGGAGAGCCGGGGAGGATTAGGATTGTGGACTCCGTATCCCGCAGACCTCAGCTCTGTCGAACTCCCTGCTGTAAAAAGAACTTCACAGGCAGGCTAGGTTGCACCAAACGTTAGATCACGATTCTTTGGTTGTGCAGAGTAGAACACTCTTTTTTTGGTGGTGTGATCAGATGATATTCTGTAACTTCCTGTAGATTGTGCTAAAGATGAAATAGGGATGCACTAATGGTTAGTATTTGGTGCTCTCTGACTTCCAGTACCATGCCAAATTCTATGACGAAGCTGTAACTACATGTAAAAAAACTGATGGAATGGATCAGGATCATGTTGTTTTTGTATTTGGAAGTTACCAAACATCAGATTCAGATTCAGGTTGCCTTAAGTATCGAGATTGTATAAATATTGTTTCTGAATGCGTGTCACTGGCAACTGAATATTAATATGATTGGATAAACACATTCCTCCCTGAAATCACAGCTAGCTAGGAGACAGCAATAACAAGACCAATCATAGTAGACAATAATAATGACAATGAATGTCATTCTTTGTGATGATACAAATGATTGTTTCTACATTTGCTGATCTACCAAACGTCTCTACAATCTTAGAAGAAGCACACTAAAAACATTCATGTCTACAAGAACCAACTTGACTGGAGCACAACAGCCGGTGCACATCTCCTCCCAATCAAGTTGAACACGACACCAGGCTGCAAGGTGGCCTTCTCGCCTACATGTAAATTCAGAAAGCCTTCCAGCTGAATCCGTCCCCGTGCCCCTTCCGAAACTCTCCGCAGGCTCACACCCCAGCCTAGGTCATTTTCTGGTGTATCTGACAGCGTGAAGGCCCAATTCAGTAGCCTCGGGTTCGACTTCTTAACCTCGACCCAAGCCCCAATTCTTGAGTCCTCATCCATCTTTAGTTCCAAATCGATGCACCCTCCAGCAGTTGGTTTGCTTTTTCGAGGAATTAGACACGGCCCATGCCAAGCCGCAGACATAGTCAACTTTATTTCATCACGCATCCGGCATGAAATTTGTCCAAATCCGGTGAAAATGCTACCAACTTCACCTGAGCTTTTCCCAGTTGTTGAAATCAACTCAGCAAGAGAAGCCGCAAAGTTCTGTGACCGCAGTATTAGGCCGGCAGCATGCTTGTGGCGCTTCAGCAGCAAAGGTGGTCGCAGTGTGAAATGGAAACCGGCAAGCCAATGCCCCTGTCAAGAAAACTATTGCCTGATATATTAGCAGGAAAAATGACAATGCACAGGTACAAGTGCATACATGAAGAAATTACCTCTTGTAGGCTTGGATCAGTTGAAAAATCATCACACCTTGCTCCTACTGGTATGGCTGCAGCAGACAAGCAGTCACCCATATTTGCCAGGTACATCACCTTTGACAACACAAGAGGGCTCCCAATGAGATCATTTTCTTGAGATAAGCATCTAGAATCGGTGGTAAGCTCTGCCAAGAGAGAGTCCTTCTTTCGAACAGTGGTCTTGAACGCAAACTGTGAACTGATACCCGAAGTTGCTCCTGAGCTATCTGGTGCCACGTCTTCTTTGCCTTTTAGTGCTAGAGCACCAGAAAAATTGATAAGGCCCTTGACCCGGGTGGTTTCTTCTGCAAATGGACCACTTTTGCTAGTTTTGAACAGTGTGAGCACTCTTTCAACTTTCTCTTGTCTCTCCCTCAGCTGCATTATATCAGAAAATGCTTGTCGCTGCAACCGCTTCAAGATGTCTATCTGAAGTATACAAACAAAAGGATAAAGGCAGAGAGGTCAACACAGCTTGGTTTTCCTGTGATTCAAAAGGCACACCACATCGGACGATGCAAAGCATGCATATGGAAAAGGAATGGAGAAAAAAAGTGTTATGCTTCCTACTAAATACCAACTACACACCCGATCATAATGCTGACAGATTTGTGTTGGAAATATAACCAAGTATTTCATGGAAAAAGCATGTCTCTTGCTGATGTAATTGAGGCATTTCATTTCCCAGATTTATTAGAAACAAGCAGCAAACTGCCTTTCCTGATTATTAATTCTGTAGAGATGCATCATTACAGATCTTCAACCAAATGTGTGCAGGTAACATCCATACATATCTTGACAGAGATCTGTAACACCTGCTGGTTGTTCCACGGTGGCGACTGACAGTGGGACGCTGAAGAGGAATGACAAAGGGAAGCAGAAGATGGGAGAATGAATAACAGGGTGGTGTAGACGTATTTCTGTAAGGCGTAACAAAAGATGGTCATGGCACAGTTATAAGCCACTGTAACCTTCAGGCAGCGTTATGCTAAATCTAATGAGAAACTGAACAAGGTCCAACCTTTGCGTCTCCCTTCTCTGGTTCCTCTGCCTCGCCACAAGGCAGTGCTTACCCACCTCACGTCCGGCGAGAGCCGCGGCCAAGGGGGCATTACATCTGGTATCAGAGGTCCGATCGATCCTCATGTGCACAAGTTGCTCGATTTTCAGATCGAAAACCGTAAGGTTTCTGCTGTTCGGTAGGAACTTGGGACCAACTCGATTTCAGTCGAATTGGTTCCGGGATCTTGTAAATCCGGCAGTGGTTGGCTGGATTTGGCAAGCGCACGCAACGGCGCCCTCGAAGACCGCCGCCCCTTCCGCGCAAACACAAATCGTTCTCGCTGCTATGTCTGAGACACAGACTATACTATCAGACATAGTCCAGCGCCTTGACGCGGTCGCCAAGGAACTCTCCACAATCACCGCGACCGTGGGCTCGCTTGACACCGCGCAAAAGGGGATTCAAACCCAGTTGGATCTCCAGTCACAGGCGCTGGAGCAGCAGGTGGCCTCGCTCACCTCCCTGGAGCAGCGACACCACCATGTCGCCAAGCAGACAACTGAGATGGAGCTCGCCTTGTCGCGTCTGAACTCAGGAAAGCAGACGGTGATGGTTGAAGGTCCCGGCTCAGACCAGGAGCAGGCCCCCCGGGCGGAGCAGCACGTCCACCGACCGTTCGACAGAAGTCCTACATGGCACACGTGGCGACCCCGGCGATCAGCGACGTGCGTCGGACGGCTTTGCGCAGCATGAACGTCCGCGTCGGGTGGACGAGCATGGACCTGGCCGACCCATGTTGCCCAAGATGTCCTTTCCACACTTTGATGGTGACAATCCCCGCGTTTGGCGAGATAAGTGCTATGACTATTTCAAGTTGTACAATGTCCATGAGTCATTGTGGGTGATCTCTGCTACTATGCATATGGATGGTAACGCTGCACTATGGTACCAGGCATACAAATTGCGCCATGCGGTGGGTAATTGGTCACTGTTTATGCTTGCTGTTGAAGAAGCCTTTGGAACAGCTGAGTACAGGGAATCTATGGTGGAGTTATTGGCCTTGAAGCAGCGCGGCAATATTCAAGAATACAAAGCCCAGTTCCAGCAGCTCATGTACAAGGTGTCAGCTCACAATCCTTATTATGACGAGACATTTTTGGTTTCACAATTTATCAAGGGGTTGAAAGCTGATCTCAGGGGTAGCGTGGAGTCTCAAGTACCTGAGTCCTTACATCGGGCCATGTTGCTAGCGAAGGTGCAGCAGGATGTGTTAGCTCGATCCAAACCATGGGGACACCGTCAGACCTACAACAAAGCAGATGGGGCGGGGTTGAAAGTTGATCTACCTCGCCCTGCTAACAAGCCAAATGAACTCTGGAAGGACAGACAGTTAAGGGACTATCGTCGTGCCAATGGACTGTGTTTTAAATGTGGCGAGAAGTACGATCCAACTCATATTTGTGGGAAGAAAATGGCGGAACTGCAAGGGATGCAGGTAGAAGAAACAAGTAACTTTCTCTCTGATGAAATATTGGAAATGCTGGAGGCTGAACATATGAGTTTACCTCTCAATGCTATGTCTGGGGAGGAATCAGCGGATACAGGTCGAGTTCGGGCTTTGGTTGATAACCAGGTGATGCTCCTACTGATTGACTCCGGCAGCAGCCATAGTTTCATCAATGCATCATTTGTGGATAGGACCAAACACAAGGTGCAGCCTATCCCAACATCAACTGTCCGGGTGGCCAATGGGCAATATATACAGTGTGATTCTTGGATTCCTGACATGTCATGGTGGGCAAATGGACATACTTTGACGGCTAACTTCCGGGTGTTGCCCATGGGTGCGTATGACGCGGTCATTGGGATGGATTGGCTTAAAGCACAGAAGCAACCAATGAAGTGCAATTGGGTTGATCAACACCTCACCTTTGAGTATAACGGAAAGGAAATCACTCTTAAAGGTGTGAATTCTCCCTCACAACAAGAAGTGCTTGAGCTGCCACCAAAGCAATTCTTGAAATGGACAAAAGGAAATGATATTTGGGCCATGGCTGTTGTCCAACTAGTGGAGGAGATATCTCACGCTGCGGTGCCAGAACAGGTCACTGAAGTACTGCTAAAATATGACGATGTATTTCAGGAACCAATAACACTTCCACCTATTCGGGAATATGATCATGCCATTACCCTAAAGCCCAATGCAGCACCAGTCAATGCTCGACCCTATCGGTACTCTCCGTTGCATAAGGATGAAATTGAAAAACAAGTAAAGGCAATGCTGGATGCGGGTGTCATTATTCCTAGTATGAGCCCATTTGCATCACCTGTCCTCTTGGTTCAGAAGAAGGATGGCTCGTGGAGATTCTGCGTCGATTATCGACGTCTGAATGACCTCACTATGAAAAATAAGTTTCCCATGCCAGTGATAGATGAGTTGCTTGATGAATTAGTAGGTTCCAAATACTTCTCCAAGCTAGATTTACGAGCAGGATACCATCAAATCAGAATGAAACCAGAGGATGAAGTGAAAACAGCCTTCAAAACTCATCAAGGACATTATCAGTTCAAAGTCATGCCCTTTGGTTTAACAAATGCCCCGGCAACATTTCAGTGTGTGATGAACACCGTCCTTCGTCCATTCTTGCGCCGTTCTGTACTTGTATTCATGGATGACATACTGATCTACAGTCCCTCTCTTGAATCCCATGTGCAGCACATTACTCAAGTTTTGGATGTCCTGCAAGCTAATAAGTTTTATGTGAAGAGCTCCAAGTGCTCGTTTGCTCAACGTAGTTTGGAATACCTCGGTCACATCATTTCTGATTGTGGTGTGGCAACTGACCCTAAGAAAACACAAGCAATGCAAGAATGGCCTCAGCCCACAAATGTCACTGAGTTAAGAGGTTTCATTGGATTGACCGGCTACTACAGGAACTTTGTGCGCAACTATGGAGTCATTGCCAAACCTTTGACCAATATGCTGAAGAAGAAAGCTTTTGTTTGGACACCTGCAGCTACATCAGCATTTGCACAACTGAAGGAAGCCATGATGACAACTCCCGTGCTTGCTCTTCCTGATTACGACAAACAGTTTGTGGTAGAAACAGATGCTTGTCACAATGGAATTGGTGCAGTTTTAATGCAAGAAGGTCACCCCATTGCGTTTCTTAGTAAAGCTTTATGCCCTAAATATCAACAACTCTCAATTTATGAAAAGGAATTTTTGGCTTTGATTTTGGCGGTGGACAAGTGGCGTCAGTATTTGCAACGCAAAGAATTTATTATAAAGACAAACCACCACAGTTTGACTTATTTGGATGCTCAACAGCTAGACTCCACAATGCAACGTAAAGCTATGACCAAATTGATGGGTCTCCAGTTCAAGATCGTGTATCGGAAGGGAGCTGAAAATCTGGCTGCTGATTCTTTGTCCCGTGTTGCACAGCTACTAGCAATGCGCACTGTCTCGACAGTCCAGCCTTCTTGGATTCAGGAGGTTCTCAACTCCTACACGACAGATGCAGCTGCTCAGGAGAAATTGGCTGCATTGGCAGTGAAATCTCCCAATGAAAATGGTTTTACCCTGCATGACGGCCTCATCCGGAAGGGCGGGCGTATCTGGATCGGTTGCAACTCAGCCCTCCAAACTAAGTTAATTGCAGCATTTCACTCGGGGGCAGTTGGGGGTCATTCAGGCATTAAAGCCACGTACCAGCGCGTGAAACGTCTATTTGCATGGCATGGCTTAAAACTGGCAGTGGAAAATCATGTCAAGCAGTGTGCAGTTTGTCAAATGGCCAAACATGAGCATTGTGCTTCCCCTGGATTGCTTCAACCTTTACCTGTTCCATCAAGACCCTGGAAAGACCTCACCATGGACTTCATAGAGGGCTTACCCATGTCTGAAGGGGCCGTGGACAGGTTTTCCAAGTACGCACATTTCGTGCCCCTGAAGCACCCTTTCAATGCTCCCCAGGTTGCCAAAATCTTCATTGATTACATCTTCAAGCTACATGGCATTCCTGGAACTATCACTTCAGATCGCGATAAGATATTCACCAGCTTGTTTTGGCGTGATCTTCACCAGTATGTGGGCACCAAACTTCAGTTTACCACCGCATATCACCCCCAAACAGATGGGCAAAGTGAACGAGTTAACCAATGCTTAGAGATGTTTCTTCGTTGCTATGTGCATGATTCTCCTCGCAAGTGGCGTACCTGGCTTCCCATGGCAGAATTTTGGTATAACACAAATTACCATTCTTCCTTGGGATGTTCTCCCTTCAAAGTCATCTATGGAACGGAGCCTAGCTACGGAACTATGTTGGAGGTCACTGATCCTGGTCCTTCCTCTGTTGCTGAGTTCCTGGCTGATCGCCAAGCTCATTTTGAGCTGATCAAGACTCAGTTGGCTACTGCCCAGAATCACTACAAGATGCAAGCTGATAAGCACCGATCTGACTGCAGTTTTCAAGTGGGAGAAAAGGTGTTGTTGAAACTCCAACCTTATGCACAAACTTCTTTGGTTAACAGGCCCTTTCCCAAGTTGGCATTTAAGTATTCTGGTCCCTATACAGTGCTAGAGAAAATTGACCAAGCAGTGTATCGATTGGAGTTGCCTGACAGCAGCTTGATCCATCCTACCTTTCATGTTTCACAATTGAAGCCATTTACTCCTGATTATACCCCAGTGTACCATCAATTGCCAACAGTGGTTCCATTGGATACTATTTCACCTCATCCTGAAGCTATCTTACAGCGCCGCTTGATTAAGAAGGGCAATGCCGCTGTTCCTCAAGGCTTGATCAAATGGAGTGGACTTGCTGAGGATGCTGCAACCTGGGAAGACTTGCTAGTTTTGCAGCAGCGTTTTCCTGGTTTCCTTGCTTGTGGGCAAGCAAGTGCTCAAGAGGGGAGCAGTGTAACACCTGCTGGTTGTTCCACGGTGGCGACTGACAGTGGGACGCTGAAGAGGAATGACAAAGGGAAGCAGAAGATGGGAGAATGAATAACAGGGTGGTGTAGACGTATTTCTGTAAGGCTTAACAAAAGATGATCATGGCACAGTTATAAGCCACTGTAACCTTCAGGCAACGTTATGCTAAATCTAATGAGAAACTGAACAAGGTCCAACCTTTGCATCTCCCTTCTCTGGTTCCTCTGCCTCACCACAAGGCAGTGCTTACCCACCTCACGTCCGGCGAGCGCCGCGGCCAAGGGGGCATTACAAGATCTTCATGGCCAGTCATTTCTAACAAAAGCACTAGAATTGCAGGTTATATCTATTGTAGCTTTACGCACCATTGGTGCCGCCAACTGCATCTGAAGAAGTCACTTCAGTGCCACAGCAATTCAGCTCGGTAGCTCTAAGCACACGAAATGATCGTTTTAATCGTGATGACGAGTCCATCCACAGAAATGAAACACGGCATTGTTCCCCCTCCCGCAAACCCTCGTAACTCGTAAAGATTAAAGGCGCAGGGCCGCCAGGGCAGTGGTGGTGAGATGAGATGAGAAATGGTGGTCTGGCTAAGGCTTACCGGGTTGGGCCCAGGATGCGGCGGCGGTGGAGGGGGAGGGCGGCGGAAGGAGAGGAAGAAGCGCTTGGCGGAGTCGGCGGCGCCGGTGGCCCGATCCACCGCGCACGACCACGCCGCCTCCATCCCCTCTACCTGGGCGGCGTACACGGTCGATGTCGACCGCGTCTCCGCTGTGCTGCCTGCGCGAGTGCGCTGCGGCCTTCTTCCTCCCTTGCCACCGTGGGTCGCCGGCGGCCGTCGAGCCTTGCAGGTGCGGGAGCCGCCGGGGTTGGGGAAGACCGGAGAAGCTTCGTTCGCTACTTTTGTCTTTCGGCTGCTTTTGCTGCTCTTCGCGAACCTTACCGCTTTGGTTGCGAGCCACAAGTGGGCCCCGGGCTTCTGGGCCGAGATACGAGTGGGCTGGGCTGAGGGTCGAATTTCCAGCAGACAAAAATAATTGCATTTTACTCGTAATCTGATTCGTTTTGGCCAATTTTTCCACTGATGATTTATGCTGACATGCTGGCCAAAAGTTCGAAAAAGCTACAATGTCACAGGAGTACTTATAGGCAGATCCAACAATACCATTTCCACGTACGTATGACAAATCCCCTGATGATTTGTGATGAGTAAACAAAAGGAACGGACCAAACAAGAAGGAAAAAAACAGACTGCAACTGTAATGCATTAAGTTTTTACATACATCACATGGCACTTGAAGCTACACCGATTTTGTGATGAGTAAACAAAACTACAAAACGAAAAAGGATTCAAACAAAAACCAGACGGAAGTTACAGGGTAAAACACCTCTTATTCATCTCTCTTCCTTGCTTCTGAATATAACTGTACTAAATAATAGTAGTATTAGCTTTGGGATCCCATATACATAGACCAAAGGTATACATACATAGATAGATCAAAGGGCACCATGTCGATGACGGCTGCCTGAAGCAACAGCCTCCATGAGTGCAATATTTCTTGGTAGAACAAAGTAGAACTCTGTGCAATGCCGACTTTCAACGAGAGCTGATGAGGAAAGGGTGCTGACAGACACCGCATTCTATAGTCTCTGAACCCGAAGATGGGACCTGGACCTGTATCAAAAGTTTAATTAACTCGCGTGCTACAACCGTGTTTGGATGTTGATGCTGAGCATACAGAAAAATTCATCATGGAAAGGAGTGTGACAGTGATGGACCTGGAGATGCACTGTGCAGATGGGGCATGCAACCTCTCGCATCCGCTTGCCGGAAGATCCATCTGATGGTCTTGAGGCTGTCAAGGAACCAAGACAATTATAAACACAACAGTGAAGACTGGAGATGTATCTGACATGGATCATGTGTACAAGGACACGAACCTGAAGATGATTTCTTATTTATGTCCATTGCTTCCTGCATCAAACCACAGATTGTCCTGTGTCAGCATATTTATTTCAAATGCAAAACATGTGCAAGGTAATATGTGGTGCACTGTGTTTTGCCAATTTTTTCTAGACCCTTTGCTAAAAAATATAAAAGAAATACAAGCAGAAAGGTTGTACATACAAAAGAAGAATACGAGAGAAGAAAAAAGAGAAAGGTGAAGAAAGAAAATTAATCCAACTAGCGGGTGATATCTGCTTACATTTATCTATTTGTCACTGTCCTAGAAAATTTTGCGTTACAGACTACAGTTATTCCGTACAATTGACACACATGCACCGTCCACAGGGTGCAGAATTCTCCAGTTTAGTGTAGTTCTTATTCCCCAGGACATTACATGTGCTTAACGAGACTGGATAGTCCGGTAACCAGTCAATCCTCTTACGGAAATGAAGACCAGTCTTAGGGTACGCTAGCTGACTAAAAACAAAATATGGAGCCAAAATGCACACCTGAAGTTTTTTGGCAAGATCCTCATGGCTATGGACAATAGGTCGATTTGCAGCTTCCTTTGCACTGTTCAGTCTTCGAGAAACTTCAGTCTATCAGAATAGAAAAATATATGACATCAATATCACTCATTGAGAACTGCCCCTCCAATTTGTGCATCAAATAAAATTTTGTTCCCAAGTTATAATATCCCCCTTTATCAATGACATTATAGAAATGGAGTAAGAGAACATAATTAAAAAATGTTTTAATAACCTCTCATGGCTCCAGCATGAGCTTCTTCACAGAAGGAAATGGGACTAGCAATATCAACATGACAACACTGAACATCACTGCTCGCATTAAAAGTTGGTAGCTGCTTTTGCCTTTTGCCCTTAAACGTAATACCCCGTGAAGAAAATGTGGGTTCATTTGCTGAATTGAAACTTTAGAATGTCATCAACCATACTTTTCAAGGCCAGAAAAGGCACCAACATCAAACCAGTACAGTAACAAGAAGCATGCCATAGCTTTTGAGAAAATTAAGATGTCTTTCCAACTACATATGTTTGATATTTAATGAACCCACAAGTCAATGAACCCACAAGTCAAACAGCTAGTAGCTACTCCCTCCGTTCCTTAAAGATTGGCATATTAGCTTTCATTAAGACAAGTCTTTGTCCACAAATTACTATGGCAAGGTGTGGTTTATATGACATGAAATTAGTATCGCTAGACTCGTTATCAAAAGTACTTCATGATACTTGTGGTTTCATGTCATATAAACCACACTATAACATAGTAATTTGTGGTCAAAGCCTTGTCCTAATGAAAGCTAATATGCCAATCTTTAAGGAATGGAAGGAGTATTTAATATCTTGGCCTGAAAGCTTACATAGTCTAGGAACACGTTTTTACTTTATTGAGAGGTTTTCTTTCAGCTTCTAACCACTTTAGAACACCAAAGGTCTCGATAACATAAATCACAACCAGGACTGCAATATAAGAGAAAGAAAGAAGCACTAACCATGCATCTGTCGCAAACTCGGACTGGTTGAGAATCGGCATCTGAAGTTAGAGGAGTCCTTCCCTGGGTGCACTTATCGCAGAAAATGTCACCGCAGTTTCGACAGTGATGCTGCATATACAGGCTCACAACATTAATTAATGCATCCCCAGTCTGCATCATCAACACGCAATAGCAAAGTGTTCTACCCTGCGGTTGAAGGCACTGAAATCTCCTGCACATGCTGTGCATTTATTGACAGCTTCATCTGGGACCTAACAGAAAGCAGAAAACGAGATAATAACACTGGAGAAAAAAGAACCAAACAGAACAGGAAAAGAAAATGGAAGTACACCCAGAGGTATGTAACCATGTTGATGGAGTAGCGAACAATTAATTTTTTTTAAAAGTGTAGCTAACAATTTTACTACAATAATGGGGCAGAAAATAAAGAAGTATAATAAGAATTGCATGCCACGTAGAGTCCACTAAAGTTTGCAACCCGAAGATAAGTCAATTACCGTGCAAAGAAAAGCCACAAACCAACTGAACAGTGACAGAAGCCTTTCCGTGAGATTAGAAAAAAAGTGAAAAGTTATATGTAATCATGAACCATAAAAACCAATTGCGAATACATGAACTAGAACTAATGTGCTCTCTTAATAATTCATAAGACATGATCTTGTTAATAACATCACAGAACATACATTATGGGGCAAGCCAAGTGAGTATAAATTAAATATGAACTGTAAACTTTCTTCAAAATTGCTTTTGAGCATTTCTGATTACATGGTGTCATTTTTTATGTTTTTTTGCAACAATAGAATGTTTTTTAAATGAAGCAGAACATCAAATAAACAGTTAGTAACACAAACTACACAATTTTATGCACAAATCATGGTAAGAGCTTCATGCATGGTTGAGTACAAGCGAGATGACAAGATAAACATATTTTCTTTTGCATGAGTCTGCCTAAGCAACTGACGAATAGGCAATATTTGAATCAGAAAACATGCTGTTGTCTCAAGTGTGTTTAACATTGCAAAGCAGGTGATAAATCAAATACAACTTGCAAGGATGCCTCATTTCAAATGGTGGCAGAGAAAGAACTTACCCAGTGGTCTTTCTCCTCATTTATGGGCTTCATTAAGTTCCTCCAATCAAGGAAATTCTTTCTTTTATCTTGCTGTTCTGAAGGAATGGCAGCATCAGCAATTGCTTTGCTTCTCGACATGCTGCTTCCACCCATCTCCTTGAACTGTAGTCCAAAGAATCTAATTATCAACCTTTGACAAACAACTAACTGAAGGATGAACAAAATGTATCATTTATGCAAATGCTAACCTGCACAGTCGCAGCTGTCACAGTGTCCAGAATGGTGTTGGTTGTATAGCTGTTTGACTTCAGCCTTATTCTTCTTGCTTCAAGATCAACTGAACTCTTCGACCAAAAGGCAAATATAGAAGAATCTAGTACCTAGATACAGAAGGTACAAGGTTTGTAAAATAGATCACAAAAAAAGGAACAGAAAAATATAGAAGTTTTGCACCAACATGCAACAAGAACAGTTACTTACATCCCATCTAGTTACAGTTTCAAGGGGATATATCCGCAGTGTCCTACTAGTGTTGGGATCAAGCATCCGAATCCCATCCAAACCAACCTGCATGAGGTACAACCGGATAAGTAATGATTATCGATTGATTACACATTGATGCATAGAATGCAACAGTATAACAACCCTACTATATCTATACTTCAGTATTTAATGAAGTCAGATCATTAATCAACAAATGTCCATCCCATAATTCATACCATGCATAGCTACAAAATAAACAACCCTACTTAGCCTTTGTTCGATACTACATGCCACAATTGTTCAACAGTGCCATCCGAAAACTATCTAAAAATGGCATGATTGCTTCAGTCCCTGCAAACAGTTCTGCAAAAGGCAGGTCCATAACAAAGCTCCTTACGCCAATTTGGTAAGATTAAATGCTCCAACCATTTCCGTCAAGCATAGTTCGTTAGTTAGCGAGTTCATCTGGTGCACATTATTTACCCATGCTGCACATTCAGCTACATTCAATACAAGCTCTAAAGAACCGATGCCACACAAAAGCGCATTCGTACTGACAGCAACCGAGCTCCGCAGCCTAAATAAGCTTTGTCGTGGCAATGTAGAATGAACTACCTGGCACAGCACATCCATGGGGCTACCGCCCCCCTCGGGCAGCAGCTTCACCCGGAACTTCTGCACGCCGCCTCTAACATCCTCCGACGTCTCTGCCTTGGGCACAGCCCTCACCACCTTCGGGCTCGCCGCACCCCCACCACCACCACCCCTCTCCTTCCCCTGACTAATCGACCTCCCGTAATCATCAAACAGCGCCGAGCCCGAGCCGGACCTCGGCGCCGTGCCCCTCGCCCCATACGGCTCCGGCGCATCACCGCCGCGGTACGCGTACGCGCCGTCGTCGGACCACCCGCCCGCCACGGCCGCGCTAGAAGGCGGCGGCGCGGGGTACAGCTGGTCCTGCTGCATCCCGTACCCGGGGAGGCCGGATCCGTAGCCGCCGCCGCCGTAGCTGCCGGCCCGATCCAACGAGGGGTAAGGCGAGGGGGACGGGTTGTGCGGAGATGGGAGCGGAGGCGGCTCGTAGGGGTAGTACGGCTGCGGGGCCGGGGGCGCCGCGGGGGGTGGCGCGTAGTGGTGGGGAAGGTGATCGGCGGGTGGGGGTGGCGCGTAGTGGGGAAGATGATCGGCGGGCGGGGTCGGCGCCGGGGGGTAGGAGGGGTACGCGGCGGGGTCGGCGAAGTTGGTGGGGTAGGGGGAGTAGGGGGGCGCGGAGGCGGAGGCGGTTGGGTGGTGGTAGGTGGGCGGCGGCTGTGGCGCGGAGGTCGGGGCGGGGTATGGCGGGTAGTAGGAGGAGGAGTAGTCGCCGGCTCCGGCGCCGGCGGGATGCATCTCCGGCGGATCGGGGAGCGAGGTTGTCGACGACGGGGGGTGGAAGGAAGCAGCAGACGGAAGGAGACGAAGACCGGCCGGGGTGTGGTGAGAGTGTGGACAGTGGGGCCGGTGGCGCTCTTTTGCGGTAAGGACCTTGGCGTCCGGTGCTATTTCTGGATAAGGCCTTATTCGGCTTCCTTCGGTTTGTGCTGTTGTTTTATGGGGGATTTGGGCTGTTTTAAAAACAAATTGGGCCAGCGAAAGTTGCAGCCCACTGTTTTGGCCCATTTTGGCTGTTTTTTAGAAGAAAAAAAAAGAATTAGACAAGGGGAAGGATGTAGCCCACTCTTTTGGACCGTCTGGGTTGATTTTTATTCTCACGCCTTTTCGTGTTGTGACGGGGCCGTGTCGTGTCAGGCCCCAGGCCATCATTTATCATGTCTTGCCCGTGCCGGCACATGGGTTTGCCCGCCCAGGTTGAGGGCCTCGTGTCTGGCCTGGCCCTAAATGGCCCGGGTTGTGTTTCGGGCCGGGCTTTTTTCAGGTACATCAGGCCGGCAAAAATAACTCGGCTTGATGGCCAGCATTAGGGAGCAGCAGTTAATTCTGATTTTTTTATTTCGCATATATTGTTTTGATATGTTCGAAGTGTGTACAAAAGATGTTGCATGCAAAGTTTGACACTGCGACGGCCGGATAAATGCGGTTTGACTTACACTGAATCAGATCGCCGGAAGCATACGAGATTTGACCGACGCCTAGATATTCCCAAGAAATAAAATGGCAAGCCTCGGGAACCACGTCCCTCGATCGAGAACCTGCACCGGATAAGCGTTGATAAGGTATTTGGGCAGTGCCTCCACACGACTTCTCGTTAGGCTACTCACAGCGGAGGTTAACATAAAGACACGTTACTAGTCTATGTTACTGTATATGTCAATAGCGAGAGTAACTTAATTTGTGGTAACATATAAGGCGAAGTATCCGGTGAAAACACTCATTCAGTGCAAACCGTACAAACTTCATAAAAATCATGTTTAAAAGTTTCAAAAAAATTCTACAAAAATACCATATGTTGGGAGTGTGATGTTCTACAAACCTGCAAAATTTCAAGTTCAGAATCAAAAGCATTTGGAAGGAATTAAAAAGAGAAATTTACGATCAATAGTGTCAAACACTCAAAGATCACTATTCATGCAGAATTTGTTTTTTTCGCTGTTACCAAATGAAATTGAGTTTGGACTTGAAATTTTACACATATTTCTAGCATCACTTTTCTAACATATGTGATTTTTTTGAGAATTTTTTGAACTTTTTTTGGTGGAGTTTTCACGGTTTGCACCGAACGAGGGTTTTCACCTGATATTTCACCAACATATAAACCTCATTAGTTGTCTCATAGATTCATTCTATCTTGGAAAGTGTGATGTGATGATAACATATCTAGTTATCACATTCCTCTCTTTCTTCATTAATTATCACGTCATATCACCAAAATGCTTAGTTGACACCTATGTTACTAACTAAATTACTTGCACTACGAGTAATCTAACCATCACACTAATTTCGACTACGTCATCTTCGTCACCATGGACGATAACAACACAAGCTAAGTGCTCCAACAACCTTCGCAAGTCTCTATAGCATCCTACTCTGAGGCCTTCTTGAAGCAATACCCATCCTTCTGGAGATTTGTTATATATTCATGCGGATGGGGTTAATATGTTAGATTATTGCTTGCAAATATATCACACTTCTAGCTAGCTTGCTTGCGTCGATAAGATTCGTTATAGCATAGCACACATGTTATGTAGTGCTTCCTCCATCCGGCTATACCAGGCGTGAATAGTGTGTTTTCACTAGTACCATGAAAAGCTCTTACTCTTTTATTGATTGGATCATTTTTACATGCATGTCTTTTTCATTAGATGGCTTCACTATGTGCCTGATATTTGTGGACTACTAGCAAAAAGAATAACGCCTCATAAAAGCGAACATAGCTAGGGAGTATGAGATAAAATTTTTAGATTAATCCATTTCAGAAAACGATATTATTCTGGACAGATGTTACTTGTAAAATGCTTCTTATATATTTTATGTTACTCCGCCGACCACTACATTTGTATGTAATTGTAAGACGTGATGCATGCTTGCACACCGACTTCTCAAAAAACAAAATCATTTGCTGATGCAATCCTTAGCTAGCTACTTCACAAATTGCAAACAAATTATTCATTAACAAACACATCCAACCAATAATACTCAAGAAAAACTATCTGTCAGATGTCAAATTCAGTAAAGATCCATCCAGTTGCAAGTCAATGCTACCACCAACTCGAAGCTTCGGACCGTCGACGAGAGGCCGGCCGTCGGGTGACAGTTCTGACGGCGACCATGCACCGTCCAGATATATACGGGTACGTGGAACAGTCGCCTTTTCGCTGGAACTAGTGGTCAAGTTGCACCACTGGCAACGAGAGATCAAGAAAAGAGAAGATCAGACTTGTTTATATATATGAGTAAAATACACCGATAGTTCATGAACTCGACAAAAATGAACACTTTAGTTCACGAATTCGGAAATAGCACAATTAAACCCCTAAACTGGGACTACTGTGTCACTTTAGTCAAAAAACGGTTTGGTGAGGCTTAAACAGGCCACGTGGCTGCCACGTTAGCTTCGGCCAAGACCGTGGGCTGCTACTCAATTTTCTCTGATTTTTTTTTGCTAAATCACCATGCCCGAGCCGCCCGCGAGGGGCAAGCGGCCGTGCCCAGACGAGGATCATGGGGCCCTGAGAACCACGCCGTTGTCGCCGCCGCCTCGCCTAAGGTTGTTATCAAGTCCACAACGCTCAATTTTGACGAGAGGACGCCGGTGAAGGGGTCGCCGAAGCCGACGTGGCAGCCACGTGGCGTTTTCAAGCCTCGCCGAACCGTTTTTGTACTAAAGTGACACAGTAGTTCCAGTTTAGAGGTTTAAATGTGTGTTTTCTGAGTTCGTGGTCCATTGATTAATTAACGGTTAAGATCATCCATCCATCCATCTTAATTTAAGCCAGTGTGCATGTGTTCTACAGCTGAGCGATGATGTATATATATACCGTGTCTACCTGGATGTTTTGTCATCGTCCATTACTGGGTGCTCGCTAGCTACTCCTGTTTGAGTTTTTTTAAGTATCGGCAATTAACTTAATTAAGGTCGGCATATGTATACAAACATATCTAGCTTGCCGATCGATTCAGAAAATAAATAATGCAGCTGGAGAGAGATGAAGCGGGCCAGAAGTCAAAAGAGCAAGTTTTGTTAATGTGATCTCTTTGTTAATTCAGGCGAGATGACATTTGCATATATCTAGTTGCTCTGAAAATGACGTTAATTGATTTGACACATCAATGGATCGAACGTGTGTGTTGATCTCACTTTTAGTTTTTGTCGTCATGGCTAAATATATTGCTAGCCCCATGCTTTGGCAAGAATTAGCATTATCATTAGTTGTTTAATTAGTTGGTTAAAAACTTCATGGCACAATGTTGCACAATGAGACCGAAAAAAGTGCAGATATTACAGCACAAAAGCAGAAATGAATGATAAAAGAGATAAATAGTATAGTGTAGAATATAGTGCATGCAGAGATGCAGGTCACAACAACCACACTCTGTTAAGTATCTCTCCGTATTTGTTCAAGTATGAATGTATCTATACTTAAAAAACGTTTAGAAACATGCAATATTTCGGGATAGATATTTAGACAGCAACTTTTGTCTCAAGTTGTTAGCGGCTGACTCGATCATTTTACAGAGAACGATATGATGCTACAACTAATATATACGTACGGCTGCATGCATGTGTAAATGATGTATCAATTAATAGTTTTACAGTATGAACTCATCAAACGCATCGATCTAGCTAGCTAGTTCACAGAATCTATAACCACATCTCCAACCTGATCACGCACTCAGCAAAAAATCTCATCACCAATTGGGTTAAGCCAACTGCCCTCTCCAAATCGATCTACAACCACGTCTCTTTCTCGAAACCATTGTTTAAGGACAATTAAGAAATTAATTGCACATTTAGATGGAGATAGTTTCCTAAATCCTAATTGTGTATGTCCAGAGACTTAGCTAAGCATACAGGCACTCGACAGCACAGCTTCATCAGCTATACATATAATCCTAGCTACTACGTACTAGTACACTACCGAGTATACCATACGTACGGAAAATACTTCCAATATACTTATATACAATACTCCCTTTTTTTATATAAGACGTCTTGGCAGGTCAATTTGCCTTCTTGTAAAAAGGAATCTGACAACCGGGTTGTAGCGATATAACAACCGGGTTTCTAATATCCAGGAGCTTCTTGAACGTGAGACCTGGAATTTCGTGTGTCAAAATCTCTAGGGAGCAAAATCTTGTTTCCCATACTCTTGCTAATGTTGCTCGTACGGAGGATAGAACTGTTTGCTGGCTAGCTAGGGGAAAAGCCAGATTTTACTGTACAAGCCTTATGTAACGATTGTAACCAGACCTTGAATGAATGAAGTGTTTATTTCCCTGCAAAAAAAAGGTATAGTATCTATATACTCCTATCTATATATTTACTCTATTCGTTTCTTAATGTCTATACGTGTGTGTGTGGGGGGGGGGGGGGGTGGGGGGGTGTTGTTCTAAGTCAAATCTTGCTAAATTTGATCGAGTTTGTGGACATATGAAAACACTGAACAGATGCAATATGATAATATATTTGATAGTGATACTAGTTTGATTATTGTATATATTGATATTTTTTCTACAAACTCGATCGAAGTTGACAAAGTTGAACTTAGAACAAATCCAAATGTACAAACATTAACTCAAAATAGAAGGGAGTATATGTGTCTATCTATCATCCATAAAAAAGGATCATCCATCAGTCAGTGTATCTCTTTCTCTTACAGTACACCCAATCTAGCTAGCTAGCTAGCTATATAGTGCGCGGTGCTATCCTGTCCCTGCTTAAAAGATGAAAGCTAGCAGCAGGAATGTATATGATATCTCTCACAGCAAAAGATAAATAGACAGACATGCTTGTAGATAGCTCTCAAACACTTTTGGCTTATAGCTTAGCTTAATCTGCACTCACACAAGAGAGAGGTTCGCTAGCTAGCTCCTCCTGGCCAGTAACTAACTTAAAGTGGCCAGCTGCACCACACTAATAAGCAGAGTGCCGTTTGATCTAGCATTCTAGCTAGCTCGAACAGTGTATCATCGTCTAAGCTAAGCAAGCCATGGCGAGCTTCGGAGGGCAGTACGTGGGGACGGGGGCGTGGATGAGGGAGCCGGAGAGCCCGCAGCTGAGCCTGATGAGCGGCTGCAGCTCGCTCTTCTCCATCTCGGTGCTGCGGGACGGCGACGACCTCGGCGGCGGCGTGCGGTCGCTCCCCGCCACGCCGGTGTCGCTGGCGGGGTTCGTCGGCGCCGGAGACGAAGTGGAGATGATGGATCATCTGCGGCAGGGAAGCGGCGACGAGGACCGGAGGACCGTCCGGATGATGCGCAACCGGGAGTCCGCGCTACGATCCAGAGCAAGGAAGAGGGTACGTTCTAGCTTGGCATGCACTTTCGCCTAATAATTAAACTTGTTGCAGAGATTAAATTAGACCGAGGTCCATATATCTTTCTGATCAGTTGGTGAGTCGATCATCGGAAAATGAAACTTCTTTGAGAAAAATTCTTGTATGATCGAGAATGAAGTATTCATTCTATACATGCCAGATCATGAATTAGTATTTGCATCCAATCCCCGAAAAAGCCCCCATGAATCTTACCTAGGAAAATATTGTGGAGGCTTCTTTAATTTCACAAGAATATATGCATGCACTAAGTGTATTGAATGAACATTCGTATTATCTTTTTCGAAAAGGGGAGGTATTGCGCTCTAGGCTATGCATCAATCGGTGCACACAAGACGCAACCATATATTATTAGTATGCTTCATGTCATTACAATCACATTATCTGAAGAAGAAGACATATATTTTCCGGTAATTCGAATTTAATTACAAGTTAAAGTCTAGATCTTCAAGATGAATGTCTTAAAGCTCCAAGTGAACGATCGAAAGTTAATTTGGACTCAAATTAAGTTCCACTAGTAATTAATTGCAGACCACTGATTTCAACTCTTACGTTGAAAAGCTCACTTAATTTCCTGATCATTAGGAAGTTTGAAATTATTTCGAATTCGTATCTAAGGTCGAAAACTACTTTCACTGCTTCGAAAAAGAAACAGTGTTAAAACAGATAAAATCATAAAAGATAAGTATCTTCGATGAAACTCCTAACTAGCAAGTGACCGAGTTTGGTCAATGTGCTGAAAGCATCCGATCGAAAAGACAAATGGAATAATAATGTGGTATATATATCTTGCATCATGCATGAGTTCTTGCCAATAACTAATTTGGTCAACTTGGATAAAAATATGCATGTATCGTCAAGGATTAGTGGTCACTGTCACCTAATACACTCAGCTAGCTAGCTAATAATGTAGGCACTAGAAAATTAATCTCAAAATTAACTTAATCCAAGTCTAGCTAGAGCCAACAGAAACACCAAAAGGAACGATCCATACATATGTATCTTTCCCGGACAAAGACGGCTAGCTAGCTGCGGCATGGAAGTTTCTGATCAGCTGGGCATAGCAGACATTATTAGCACATAAATAATAGCTGGAGAAATAAAATAATTTAAGTAATGGTAATTGTTCTGTTCAGATTACATATATCTAACTACTTCAAATTCATTGCGCAGAAAGTAAGTAGTTTGAAGAGTAGCGTTTAGCAACAAGCGTGGTGGTTCGGTGATACAAGTGCCCCCCACAAACTGTGTTTTTTTATTATTAAATTTACTCTAATTTGAAATTCAAATGAACTACTGCATGCCTATGTATGAAATTCCTCATAATTAGTTACTCTTTGCCCGTTGACTGAAGTGGTACTACAGAACACCTTAAATCATTCAATCAAAAGGCACATTTGTTTTGCAGCAGAAACTCTGCAAGAACTGCTGGAGTTGCAGTAAAAAAAAGTACTGAAATTAGGAGAAACTTGTTTGCTGCAGGCATATGTGGAGGAACTCGAGAAGGAGGTTCGCCGTCTGGTGGATGACAACCTCAAACTGAAGAAGCAGTGCAAAGAGGTAATACCGCGGTATATACCCGCCAAAAGTACCAATTTTTGGAAAAAATAATAATTGGGTTTTTAATTTTTTGAAATTCTCCACCGAAGTTGACCATAACTTTTGTATTTCCTGTGTTTTAGATTCCTGTAGTAATCCACAGAACATGATATCCAATTCTTGCAAATTTTTATTCCTGTGTTTTTCCTATCTTGCATTCCAACACTAGTTAATTAAATGTTATCATTCAGAGAAAGAAAACGGCATACTAGACTCTTTTGGATAGAGCAAGTTTACATGGGCTATTTCAGGCTGGTCTCAAATTATAGTCAAATCGGAAATCTTGGCTTGGTAGGCAAAAAATATGAGGCCCACGGAAATGTAAAACCCTGTCTCTAACTCCCGCTCTCTGCTTAAACATGCATATAAAGTTTTTTTTTTTGCAAACTCTGCAACATCTTGGATTCAAATTATCAAATATATGCTTCTTTGGCAACAAATTTGCCTTATTTTTCTCATCTGATGACACTGACATACTCTAATCCATGGATCGACAGCTGAAGCAGGAGGTGGCAGCACTGGTCCTTCCCAGCAAGAGCTCGCTGCGACGAACGTCCTCGACTCAGTTCTGAAGCTTCGTCGAAGAAGAATGCCAGTAGAACAGAAAAAAAGAAGTGTATTATTTCGGCCCTGCAGAATTAGGATCAGCTGATTCGACTTGCATATGAATGTGTACATTTATCTACGTACAGGGTGTGTAATGATATCGATCTTTTAGATATATATTGCCTGTCTCCGCAAAGATCGAGAACAGATTTTCAGGAATTAAGCTCTATTGTTCAGCTCAAACCACATCTCTTGCTGCAGCATGCATGCCCTCTATTTCAGTAGTAGTACTATTTTTATTGTTAATTATCACCATGGTTTTAATTACTTTACGAAATATCTGTATTTATGGCACCCTTAGCGCAGAGATCATCTGAACCGTGCGGAAGGAGGAAACGGGGCTGGCTGGACACCCTAGCCGGACACAGCTTGGGTGAAGTTACTTCGTGTGATTTTTTCTTTTTTGGATAAACTTCATGTGATTTTGGGTGGCTCACATGTGGACCAACTTATTGTGAGATCGACATGTCAGCCACTTAAGTCAAATCACGTAACTTCTCTGAATACTTCATTGGGTAGTCAAAACCTTTGGCGCAAACACCATTATTTATTTGGACACAATGACACAAACATATGGTGCCTTTCATTAAATTAGCATAAAAAAATGCTGGATTGAAAATTCAGCTTTGTGGACCATGCATGATTTGCCCCCAAGGAAATTAAAGGGAGAATTAAGATACATATACACATCAATTGATGTGCCGGACGAAAAATAACTCACGGGGCAACTGGAAAAAAATTCAAATGAAATTACAAATTTCTTACAGATTTCATGCAAAATTCCCAGCCAAACAATGGCTTGGATCCAACAATAATTGTGTTTGTCTCAATCATGATTTAGTTCCTCAAACATAGAACGAAAGGAACGGACAAAACTAATGATAGTAAGAAGAAGAAAACAGAGGAATGAAAGCTAGTGGAGGCATGCCATTGAACAGATCAACTACTATTCAGCTAGCCCAACATAATTGACCAAAAGAAGCAATTAGCACCACCAACGCGCCCCACGCCACCAAACTCCGGCACCCTCCCGGCGCCGAAGACGATGGCGCCGATGGCAAGCTGGGCGACGCCGGTACGCCGCCGCCGGGAGGTCCGGCGGAGACGTTGACGGCGAGCTTCATGCCTCCCATGCAGTGTCCGGGGATCTGGCAGATGAACCAGTATGCCCTGGCCTCGGCTAGCCGGACCTTGTCGTACCCCGTGCCATAGGTGGCGAGCACGTCGCCGGCGCCGGAGACGTCGCAGGAGCGGTACGCCGCCTCTGTCACCTCGTACACGTTGTGCTGGCTCTTCACATACTCGAACACTGCTCCAATCAAATCAAATTCAGATCAAATCCCAAATCAATCAATCAACTAATTATTCTTTAATTGATCTTGGAAGGAAAGGGGCTCAAGAATTGTAAGGACCTAGGACGTCGCCGGCGGCGAAGGAGTGGGTCTGCGCCCAGGAGGCGTAGTTGGTGCCGGTGTCCCAGCCGTTGGGCGTGCTGCCGTCGCCAACCACGTACTCGGCGGCGCCGGCCGGCTGAATGAGCAGCAGGCCGGAGACGAAGACGAAGGCCGCCATTAGCTGCAAGCGGCGGCGGCAGCTCTGAGACGGCGGCGGCGCCATGATCAAACACACGGATGTGCTTTGTTACTGGAGCTTGATGATGATGACAAACTCAAAGTTGGGTAAAGAAGAAACTAAAATGCTCTGATCGCCGTTGACGCACTATAGCCGGCCGGCCGCCTAGCAATTTGTGGCCAGACAATATATATGGAGGAGTTGACAGAGCATTCGACGTGACATTTTAAGTGCGTGCGTGGACTGCTTCTTCAGCGAATTGATCACAAGGAGATATCGTACCAACTATTCCATCCGATCCTAAATTCTTGTCGACAAGCATGATTGGCCAGTCCATTTAATTAATGAACCCAATAATTGGCGCCGTTGACGGAACGTGTTGATAAATTTGTTCCAAATTGATGACATTTGGAGCGGAATGGAGGTCGCGAGCGGCGGTTCCGAGGCAGGTTACATGTGCAAGAGAGTAAAATTTGATTTTGAGGTAAGTATATTTTTCGTTCTACAACTACTACATCGTTTGGTTCCTTATTTTTCTCTTACCATCGGGACAGTGGAAGGAGTACATAGGCCGTGAAACTCGCCCAGACATGGAAGAAGCTCATTTTTTTTTGAGAGAGCGAGCAAGAGAGGATAGACAGTTTTTTAGGGGCTTCACCCACCGGAGCTACGGGGAGAAATTGGGCCGGAAACTGATTTCTAGTCCCAGCCATCAGCCCACCAGGCATATGAGCTGCGGCCGAATTGAGATGGGCCCTCTAGATAAAATTGGCAGAAAAGAGAACCTTCCTGATCATTTCTTTGCAGGGATCAAAATCAACTTGCTCCCTTCCGCAAAAAAGATACTCCCTCCGTCAAACAAAGGATGTCTCGACTAAATTTGAATGCATCTATACACTAAGTCACATCTAGATACATCCAAATTTTGATAAACTTGAGACATCTTTGTTATATGGAGGGAGTAACAAATGACCTAATCAAGACTAAACCATATTGTGCGGTATGCTTAGCTTTACTTGACCTATTTTTTTGGTCCTATTGCTGCAAGCATAATACTCCAACTTGCCGTGCATATGGACGGCTAGATTAGCAACCTAAAGATGGGTCAAAATTTAAAAACCTCGACAATATAAACCTACGTTTTTCTTTTGCGCCAAAACAAACTTCAATGGAGGGAGTCCTTGTAGAACTCCAACTCCCCCCAAGGCTGCCCCTCCACCTCCTATATGAAGGAGGTGTGAGGTGGACGGGCGGAGCACCCCTCTCTATCTGACATCCAAACCCTAATCCTAACCGGGTCACGTCCAAACCCTACTCCTAGCCAGCCCATCTCCCTGAATATGTACCCATTTTAATGAAACAGTAATTTATCGCCGTATGTTTTTAAAGTTGAATTGTTTTTTTAACTTAAAAATAAAATGACATTAAATCAACCCTTAATCAAACATTTTAATAGTTGTTTCTGCTCAACAATCAACTGAATTGTTTAGACAAAGCTAGATATCCACCCCTACTTGAGCCATAACCAACCAGCCATTCAACGGCTTCTAGATCTAGCACATTTGCATGCCAAGAAAGTAATAATAAATGCGCTACATATCCAAAACGATTGTGTGGCGGTACATATTGATGAGGCAATTAATTATTACCATACTTTACAAAAACCAATAAATTGGAAATGCGGATATTAATGCAGATATCTACAGAGATTGGATTTCATTTATGAGCCAATAATTAACCCCCACTATATATAGAGCCCTTCCACCTGAAACTATGCCAGTACACAACACAACTAGGTAAGACAGACATATAGACATCATGGGCTTGAATCCGCCGCCGCCTTCTTACAGTGACCTCAACAAGCGCCAGGAGATGAGGAAGTTCTTCAGGAATGAGGTGCTGCAGGGCCGCAACCCCTCGTTGGATGTCCTTCTAGGTTATTCGTGGTTTTCCGGGAAGTGGCAACAACAGAAGAAGCTCAGAACAAGAGCAGCTCTGGCAAAGAGGCGCCGTGAGAAGACAGACATTGCTGTGACCCAAGACATCCCAGTGGCGCCGTCAGAGGATCAGGGCTTGAGGGCGCCGCCCCCAGTTCCAGTCTGCGTGTGTTCATGTTCAGTTTGTTCTGCCCTTCAGCAGCTGTAAACTAGCTTGGGTTGATTCAGAATTTCAGATCCGATGTCGATCTAGTTGTGCGCGTATGCTATATGTTTGGTGGTGTTTAGTTTCGTTTATGTATGGTTATTTATGTGTTTGTGTTTCCAGATTATGTAAGTTTAATTTGCATCTCAAATAATGAAATAAAGAAGTCATTCCATCCCATACTTTTCTCTAGCTAGCAGTTCCATGATGGACTGACTACCTGACCAAATAAAATGTTGGCTGATATATATGCTTTTAATTACCATGCTAGCAAACCATTTTTGTACTCTGGCACGAAATATAATTGTCCGAATCTGACTCGGATTAGGAGGTCCGATCTGGCGGAACTTTGAACTTTTCACACGACAAAAAGCACTTGGACACATGTGTCGGAATATGTGTCGGTCCTCGAGGGCCAGGTTCAGCCAAAAAAAGGTGATCCGACGAATACCAATAGGGCAAGAACATAAGCACAGAAATCCGATTCAGAATCGAACATTCCGATTCGGTAAAAAAGGGAACACATTGGTCTAAGTAGTACTTTGCTAGAATATGTAAAAGATTATATAACTTGTTCTATATTGATGACATTTGGAATGGGAATGGAGGCCTGGCGCGGCCATTCCTAGGCATATAGTACATGCTCAAGAGAGTGAAATTCGATTCTGAGATAAGTTTTTTTTTAGAACTACTATTCTGAGATAAGTGTATTTTTCCTTCTATAACTACATCATTTTGGCCTGGCGCGCGATCTTGGCAGGACGCAAGGCTCTGGAAACAGGCCTCATCGCAAGGATTGGCGATGGGTCGTCGGTGTCGGTGTGGGAGGATAGATGGATCCCAGGTTCTATCTCTATGAAGCCGATGGGCAGTATTCACTTTAATGATATTGAGATGGTTAGTGAGCTCATTGACCCCCACAAGTTCAGGTGGAATGAAGGAAAAATTCGTGATACTTTTTTGGTCCAGATGCCCACCTAATGTTTCAGATCCCACTTAGGCTGAATGCGGGGTCGGACTGGCTTGCTTGGCAAGGAGAAAAGAATGGTATCTACTCTGTGCGCTCAGCTTACCGGTGTCTGGTAGCAGAAAAGGAGCGGCAAAGACGATGGGTCAGCAACAGCACTGGAAAAAGTTATGGAAGATGGAGGTGTTATCACGTGTACGAGTTTTTTGGTGGCGAGTCTTGCGAGGTATTCTACCCGATTATGCAACTCTCACCAGGCAGCATGTCAGAGTCCTAAGTACCTGCCCGGTTTGCAAATCCTCCTCAGAAACATTAATCCATGCGTTGTTGGATTGCGCTCATGCAAGATTGTTTTGGACGAAAGCAAAGGAAATTTTGCATTTACAAGCTCCTCGTCTACATCCTGTTACGTGGGCGGCGGACTTGTTATGTGAATCTGAGTTTGATCAAGGGAAGAGGGAGATGGTCATCTCCATTATGGAGGCGATTTGGGATTCGAGGAATCGCTGGGCACATGATGACAGTGGTTTTGATGCAGGCAAGTCCATTGAAATAATTACTGAGACGCTGTCGATCCTTGAGAAGAAAAAAGCTACGATGTCGGTAAGGCAACCGAGACCGGTAAGCACCTGGCATGCATGGTCCTCCGGTGGATTTCATTAAGATTAATTCAGATGGTGCTAAAAAATCTCAAATTTTACCTGTTAGTGTTCTAAGTCTAAGTTCAAAAGTATAGTAAAGTAAAAAAGTATAGTAAAGGTAAAGTAAAAAAAATCTGCTTTATGTATCCTTAAATGGTATAAATGGGGGTAAATGGGGGTTCTGATGTCTCATCGAAATTGTTTGTTACGTCAGAATCAGAAGAAACTAATTCTGTATGGAGAAAGAAAAAATCTCTCATTTCCGACGCGAATATTTTTTTTTAATTTCGAAATAAAGATTCTTGTCTTGTGGGGAACGATGGGCAGCGAGCGGGCTAGTTGCCAGGGATAGTACTGGTTTCATTGCAACACGGTGTCGGATATATCAGGGGATTTTGGATCCTTTGATTATATATTGAAGCGCTTGCTTTTTGCGAGATGCATGCGCATTTGCCAGGGAGAAGGTTTCCGCACGGATCATTTTTTAAACTGATTGCGAGGATCTGATTCGCCTGTGGGACAAACGGAAGAAACAAACGGAAGAATCATCGAGCAGCTATTGCTCCCATTATCCAGGAGATTTCAGAATTATGTCAAGTTTTTGTTAGTTTTGTCATTGGTTTTGTTAGGCGTGAGTCCAACACTATTGCACATGTGTGTGCTCGTTATGCAGTCAGGCAAGGGGAGTCTTCGGACTGGGTTTGAGTTACTCCCGTTTTTTTGTCGCACAGTCTTCGGACTGATTGTAAACAAGTTTTAGAAAGTTAATAAAGTCGTGTTTTGGCCTAAAAAAACTACATCATTTTGGTCCCTTAATTTTTGTTTTGAGAGGCCTTAATTTTCTCTTACTACCATCCAGACAGCGGACGTGGAACTGGCCCAATGAACCAGAGACATGGAATTTTCGGGGCTGGAAACTGATTTCTAGTCCCAGCCACCAGGATTGAGATGGGCTCTTTAGCTAAAATTGGCAGAAGATTATACACAAGTGTTTGCATATTTCGATTGTTTGGTTCCGATCGGCGACGCAATGACGGAGATTGCGATGCCGTCGCGAATAAAGGTACTCTGGTTCTTCCTCTGCTGTGGTGGTGCCTCAACGGGCGTTGCTGCGGAGCCAGAGATTTTTAATCCCCGTGAGTTTAGTGTACCCGATCTTGTGGATCTTGGGTTTGTGTACTCGCGGATCCGTTTATACGTATCTGTTGAGTTTTTGTTAGTGTGTCATGGTGCTTTTGTTGGTTTTATCTTTTGTAATTTTGGAATACTTCTCTGGCGTTCGGACGAAGATCTTGCGGTTCGACGACCTGCACGTTTAGGGGATCATCCCTGGCCCAAGTACGTTCAACGCTCATGGGTTCTGATCTTTTTGGATGAGCGACTCAAGGGGCTTTTCAAAATCTTTGAAGGTAGTCAAGTTCGTGCAGGGATACCAGTACCGATGTTGCTGCTACAGTCAGATTGCAGTCTTTATGTTGAAGCCTCAGCAGAATTTTATGTTGCAAAGTATGAAATCACGGAGAAGATTGCTTTAAGAGATTCCATTGTAATTCTCAATTATAAGAGTTACCTTGTAGTTTTTAGAGTGTATGATCCAAAACATTGTACCTGTAATGGTTCTCGTGTTTGAATAAAGTTACAGGTTATTCTAAAAAAAAAGAGCTAAAATTGGCAGAAAATTAGGCCCGTCAATCCACGTCGGCAAGTGAACATCTAATTGAAGTGCTGCAACAATATATGCTTTCTGGCTTGATTTGTTTCTTGATCAAAATAATATGAGTATATAGCGATGTCAGCTGAGAGATAATCAAGGACTAGGAACCTTCCTGATCATTTCTTTGCACAGGATCGAAATCAACGTGCTCCCTTCCGCAAAAAAAGAAAGAAAAAAGAAGAGAAAGAAACTGACCTAAACAAGACTAACCATATTGTGCGGCTAGATATGCTTAGCTTTACTTGAGCTAATTTTTTGGTCCTGTCAATGCTAGATCAAACTTGCCATGCATATGCACGGCTAGATCAGCAACCTAAAGATGGATCGAAATTAAAAAAGCTCGTCAATATAGACCTACTTGTAGGGTTGCATGGTTCAAAACATAAATGGAGGGAGTCCTTGTAGAACTCCCAACTCCCCTCAAGGCTGCCCGTCCACCTCATATAATTTTATCGGATGATATTCCTATTTCCATATCCTTTGCCGTATTATTTTGCCTGATTCAGAGAGCGGATAATGATCGGATGCGAATTAGAATGCGGGTTATCGGACTACGGATACAGAGCGGAGTCGAAAGCTTTTGCATGTGGGGGTTGCACTCGTGTGGTGCTCGTGTGGTGCAATTAGGAGTATATTTATATGAGTGAGGATCAGCGGAGGGTAGCTTAGGACTTGGGGCAATGTACTAATTGGGCATCTGTGCTATGATACCAGGTTAATTTTATCGGATAATCCTAATTGGGAACATTCGATTATCTGCAAAAAATGGCGGATAGACATCCGTCCGATATTAGCAATACCGTATCCGTCGGATATCCGATTGACGCATGTCCGCATCTATATCTGGTGGATTTCTAAGGTTGCATATCATATCCTCAAAAAGGGATGCGGATGCAAATTCGGACGGAAAATATACGCGCCATATTTACATCCCTACTTATATATAAAGGAGGGGTGGGCGTCCCTCTCTATCTCTATCCAAACCTTAACTCTAACCGGCACATGTCCGAACCCTAATCCTTACCGGCCCATCTCCCTGAATATGGGTCCATTTTAATGAAATGGTAATTCACCGCCTTCTGTTTTTAAACTTGAATTGGTTTTTGTTTTGGAACTTAAAAAATGGCATTAAATCAAACGAGCAATAACAGTCTTGTTTCTATTTGCAAATCAAAACAGATTTTTTAGACACAAAGCTGGATATCCACCCCCTATACTTGAACCCATGATCGACCAACCATTCAACCTCTTCTAAATCTAGCACATTTGCATGCCAAGCAAAAAACAATAAATGCGCATCAAATGCTCCTACATATCCAAAACGATTCTGTGGGGGCATATATTGATGAGGCAATTACTTATAACCATAATTTAGATAAACCAAATATAGAATGAAAATGCGGATATTAATGCTGATATCTACATAGATTGGATTTCATTTATGAGCCAATAACCCCCACCAATTAATCTCCACATGCTAGAGTCCTAGCACAACACTCATCTACCAGAGAGAGATCACTATATATAGAGCATTCCTTCCACCTGAAACTATGACAGTACACAACACAACTAGCCAAGATAGACACAATCAACATGGACTCGAATCCACCGCCGCCTAATATGGACTCAATCCGGGAGAAGAAGAAGTTGCTGGTGACTAAGCTGAGGCAGCAGCTGCAGCAGAGGATCGCAAGAGCAGCAGCAGAGGATCAGGGCTTGAGGGCGCCGCCCCCAGTTCCAGTCTGCGTGTGCTCATGTTCAGTTTGTTCTGCCCTTTAGAAGCTGTAAACTACAGAAAGATGGGGTTGATTTGGATCCCGTGTGATCCAGATGTGTGTGTGCTTGGTATGCTATATGTTTGGTGCCTTGGTGGTGTTTAGTTTTATTTTCGTCATGTGATGCTTTTTATGTGTTTGTCTCTGTTCGAGTTGTTGTTTCCAGATTATGTAAGTCTGATTTGCATCTCAATATAAAGAAAGCCATTCCATTTGATGCTTTTCTCTACCTAGTGCTTCCATGATGGTATCTAACGAAATAAAATGTTGGCTGATACTCTGGCATGAAGTATATAATTGTCCGAATCTGACTCGGATTCGGACGTTCGATCTGGCAGAACTATTCATGCGATGAAAAGCACTTGGACACTTGTGTTGGAATGTATATCGCTCCTCGAGGGCCAGGTTCAGCGAAAAAAGTTATACGACGAATATCAATATATAGGACAAGAACATAAGCGCAGAAATCTGATTTAGAATCAGACCTTTTGATTCGGTAAAAAAGGGGACACATTGGTCTAAGTACTACTTTGCTAGAATATCTAAAAATGGATTTTACACACTTTTTATCAAATCTTTTTTTTAGAGAGAGAATCTTTTCTTCGTTAATTAAAATATCAGACTCAATTCCTCATTTCCCCCTTTCTGTTTCATCAGCAAAGAATGAGGAGATGCAAGCAATTAAAAACTAGAAATAATCTGTATTAATTGAGGCACTCAATGTCAGTACAGAATTTTTTTTTACAAGGAACTATACAAAGATGTTCGCTTAAAAGAACATTTTTACTAGATCAATGTGGTTCCTACAACAAGTTGGATCCTCGTATAACAATCACTGAAGCGATGAACCGCCCCAAGCGACGAACACAGCATGATGAGCCTCCTTAAGCGATGAAACATCTAATTGAACATCACAGAAAATACCATTCTAACGTACACGCAGAATACGCTTTCTGTCTTGTACTCCTCGTCAAGTGAACATCTAATTGAAGTGCTGCAACACAAACATATGAAGCCATACGGATACTCACATCTGCAAAAGGCTGCGATTGAGGAATTGCTGAAGAATTCACTGATACAATCCTCTACTAGCCCCTTTGCTTCACCTGTGCTGTTAGTGAAGAAGAAGGATGGGACATGTGGGATGTGTGCATTGAAACCAGGCAGCTGAATGCCAGTGCAGTAAAGAAGAAATACCCAATTCCGGCACATAGATGCCCTATTGGATGAGTGGTGCTAAATATTACTACATGCTTTCTGGCTTGTACACGTCTTCAAGTGAACATCATCTAATTGAAGTGCTGCAACAATCTATGTTCTCTGGCTTGATTTGTTTCTTGATCAAAATAATATGAGTATATAGCGATGTCAGCTGAGAGATAATCAAGGACTAGGGAACCTTCCTGATCATTTCATTGCACAGGATCGAAATCAACGTGCTCCCTTTCGCAAAAAAAAAGAAAAAAAGAGAAAAAAAAAGAAACTGACCTAAACAAGACTAACCATATTGTGCGGCTAGATATGCTTAGCTTTACTTGAGCTAATTTTTTGGTCCTGTCAATGCTAGATCGAACTTGCCATGCATATGGACGGCTAGATCAGCAACCTAAAGATGTGTCGAAATTAAAAAAGCTCGTCAATATAGACCTACTTGTAGGGTTGCATGGGTCAAAACTTAAATGGAGGGAGTTCTTGTATCCGGAAGAACTCCATCTCCCCTCAAGGCTGCCCCTTCACCTCCTATATATATGGATGTAAACGCGGATATGGTATTCCTATTTCCATATCCTTTACCGTATTATTTTGCCTGATTCGGAGCGGAGCGGACAATGATTGGATGCGAATAAGAATGCGGGTTATCGGACTACGGATACGGAGCGGAGTCGGACAGGATATGGACAAATATATCGGATAAATACAAGGAAGACTACGTAATTTTATTTCCACCATACAAAAAACACTAACAAAAATTTATCCAAAGTTTCTTGTTTGCAATGAGCAAAGTGTAGCATCAAACGTTCATAGTCAGAACTCACACTAATATGACAACAATACTGGGAATGATCCAACCGGCGACATGGCAAGATAGGTATCCAGTGACAGCTTTTGCATGTGGGGGTTGCGGTCGTGTCGTGCTCATGTGGTGCAATTAGGATTATATTTATACGAGTGAGGAGCGGAGGGTAGCTTTATAGGACTTGGGCTAATGGACTAATTGGGCATCCGGTGCTATGACACCGGGTTAATTTTATCGGATAATCCTAATTGGGGACATCGGATTATCCGCAAAAAATGGTGGATAAACATCCGTCGGATATTAGCAATACCATATTCGTCGGATATTCGATTGACGAATATCCATATTCGCATGTATCCGGCGGATTTCTAAGATTGCATATTATATCCTTAAAAACGGATGTGGATGCGGATGCGGATTTGGACGGAAAAGATACGCGCCATTTACATCCCTACTTATATATAAAGGAGGGGTGGGCGTCCTCTCTATCTCACGTCCAAACCCTAATTCTAACCGGCACATGTCCAACCATAATCCTTACCGGCCCATCTCCCTGACCATTTTAATGAAATGGTAATTCACCTCCTTCTGTTTTTAAACTTGAACTGGTTTTTGTTTCGGAACTTAAAATAAAATGGCATTAAATCAAACGAGCAATAACAGTCTTGTTTCTGGTTGCAAATCAAAACTGATTTTTTAGACACAAAGCTGGATATCCACCCCCTATACTTGAACCCATGATCGACCAACCATTCAACCTCTTCTAAATCTAGCACATTTGCATGCCAAGCAAAAAACAATAAATGCGCATCAAATGCTCCTACATATCCAAAACGATTCTGTGGGGGCATATATTGATGAGGCAATTACTTATAACCATAATTTAGACAAACCAAATATAGAATGGAAATGCGGATATTAATGCTGATATCTACATAGATTGGATTTCATTTATGAGCCAATAACCCCCACCAATAATCTCCACATGCTAGAGTCCTAGTACAACACTCATCTACTAGAGAGAGATCACTATATATAGAGCCTTCCTTCCACCTGAAACTATGACAGTACAAAACACAACTAGCCAAGATAGACACAATCAACATGGACTCGAATCCACTGCCGCCTAACATGGACTCAATCCGGGAGAAGCAGAAGTTGCTGGTGATTAAGCTGTGGCAGCGGCAGCAGCAGAGGCTCGCAAGAGCAGCAGCTCCGGCAACGAGGCCCGGTGAGCCGGCAGAGGATCAGGGCTTGAGGGCGCCGCCCCCAGTTCCAGTCTGTGTGTGCTCATGTTCAGTTTGTTCTGCCCTTCAGAAGCTGTAAACTAGTAAGATTGGGTTGATTTGGATCCCGTGTGATCCAGATGTGCATGTGCTTGGTATGCTATATGTTTGGTGCCTTGGTGGTGTTTAGTTTTATTTTCGTCATGTGTGATGCTTTTTATGTGTTTGTCTCTGTTCGAGTTATTGTTTACAGATTATGTAAGTTTGATTTGCATCTCAATCAAGAAAGTCATTCCATTTGATGCTTTTCTCTAGCTAGTGTAAAATGTTGGCTGATACTCTGGCATGAAGTATAATTGTCCGAATCTGACTCGGATTCGGATGTCCGATCTGGCAGAACTATTCACGCGACAAACAGCACTTGTACACTTGTGTTGGAATGTATATCGGTCCTCGAGGGACAAGTTCAGCGAAAAAAGTTATATGACAAATATCAATAAGACAACATAAGCGCAGAAATCCGATTCGGAATCGGACATTTTGATTCGGTAAAAAAGGGGACACATTGGTCTAAGTAGTACTTTGCTAGAATATCTAAAAATGGATTTTACACACTTTTTATCAATTTTTTGAGAGAGAATATTTTCTTCCTTAATTAAAATATCAGACTCAATGCCTAATTTTTCCCTTTCTGTTTCATCAACAAAGAATGAGGAGATGAAAGCTATTAAAAACTAGAAATGATCTGTATTAATTGAGGCAGTCAATGCATGTCAGTACAGGCTTTTTTTACAAGGAACTATACAAACATGTTCGCGGAAAAGAACATTTTTACTAGATCAATGTGGTTCCTTCAACAAGTTGGATCGTTGTATAACAATCACTGAAGCGATGAACCGCCTCAAGCGACGAACACAGCAGGCTGAGCGGTGAGCCTCCTTAAAAGACGAACAGCTCTGCTTGTCCGTCGATGAAGAGGCTCATGAACTCCTCCCCGTCCACGGTCTCCATCTCGATCAGGAGCTGGGCAAGCTTGTGGAAGATATCGATGTGCGTGTGTTGATGATCTGTGTCGCTCGTGAGTAGGACTTCTTCGGCATTGAGTAGTCCTTCTGGCTTGACATCTGCCACCAAACAATGCGGAAAATGTCAGGTTATTATTCAAAACAGTTGGTTGTTGCCAGTTATAGATAGCAAGAAGTATAGCTAATCTAAGGTTTACTCACAGCCAGTAAAACAAGAAGAGATGTCAGACTAAATGGAAAAGGGTAATGTGTTTGTGTCGTCACCGCTATCAGGTTTGAATAGACTTTCTACGAAAGCGAGATTGCCAGCATTTGTAGGAGCGATGTGGTACAGGAATGTTGTGAACTGGAAGCAAGATTGTAGTAATAGTCATCAAGAAGAGTTAGAGAGGACAAATCCAACATGTATTTGATAATGACCTTCCCTGGATGCTGGTAGAGACTTCAGTAGTCAGGACATAAAGCAAATGAGGACAAGAAATAATGTTCGGATACCTATTTTACAGTTGAAGCTTGTACGTCTAATTCTTTGGTTAATTTTGACAGATTTATTCTTTTATAGAATAACATTTTTTTTCTCTTGCAGCCATCCCATCTACTAGCATCATAGACTTTCAATACACATGGAATAAGCTCAGTTTTTCAAAAGCCAGAGAGCCAGAGTGAGAAATTGGGCCGAAAACTGATTTCTAGTCCCAGCCACCAGGCATATGATCAGCTGCGGCCGAATTGAGATGGGCTCTCTAGCTAAAATTGGCAGAAAATTAATTAGGCCCGTCAATCCATCGGCAACACGTACGTGCGTAGCACAGTACTAAAATTCTCTGGTCGTTCTCGGCTCCTATGTACGCACACACGTAGAATACGCTTTCTGGCTTGTACTCGTCTTCAAGTGAACATCTAATTCAAGTGCTGCAACATTATATGCTCTCTGGCTTGATTTGTTTCTTATCAAAATCATATGTGTATATATCTTTATATCGCTTCATATTAAATGTTAGGGAAATTAATGTATAGCGATGCCAGCTGAGATTATTTTTTTTCGAAAATGGAAGCTTTACCAGCTGAGAGATAATTAAGGACCTGATCATTTCTTTGCACAGGATCAAAATCGACGTGCTCTCTTCCGCAGAAAAAGAAAAAAAAAGCTGACCTAATCAAGACTAAACCATATTTTGCGGCTAGATATGCTTGGCTTTACTTGAGCTAATTTTTTGGTCTATTACTGCAACCATAATAGCCGTGCATATATGGACGGCTAGACCAGCAATCTAATGATGGGTCAAAATTTTAAAAAAACTCGTCAATATAGATGTAAGTTTTTCTTTTGCGCCAAAAAAACTTAAATGAAGGGAGTCCTATATATGAAGAATCAATAAACTCAACTGGGCCACGTCGAGTCATACATCCATCGTACGTCAAAACATTGTACGTGAGGCATTTCTGGTGTCCATATATAGTGCCCCTCACGTCCTATATAAAGGAGGGGCGAGGTGGAGGGGCGGGATGCCCCTCTCTATCGCACATCAAAACGCTAATCCTAACCGGCTCACCTCCTAACCCTAACTGGCCCATCTTCCTGAATATGGACCCATTTCATCGCAGCTTGTTCTTAAACTTGAATTGGTTTTTGTTTTGGAACTTATAATTAAATCAAACGCAATAACAATTTTGTTTGTGCTCGAAAATCAAGACTGAATTTTTAGACACAAAGCTGGATATCCGCCCCCTATACTTGAACCCATGATCGACCCATTCAACCTCTTCTAAATCTAGCACATTTGCATGCCAAGAAAATAATAATAAATGCGCATCGAATGCTCCTACATATCCAAAACGATTGGGGGGGGGGGGGCATATATTGATGAGGCAATTATTTATAACCAGAATTTACACAAACCAAATATAGAATGGAAATGCGGATATTAATGTTGATATCTACATGGATTGGATTTCATTTATGAGCCAAATAACACCCACCAATTAACCTCCACATACTAGAGTCCTAGTACAGCACTCATCTACCACAATGAGATCACTATATATAGAGCCTTCCTTCAACCTAAAACTATGACGGTACACAACACAACTAGCCAAGATAGACACAATCAACATGGACTCGAATCCACCGCCACCTAACTTGGACTCAATCCGGAAGAAGCAGAAGTTGCTGGTGACTAAGCTGCTCCGCAGCTGCAGCAAAGGCTCGCAAGAGCAGCAGGCAAGGATCAGGGCTTGAGGGCGCCGTCCCCAGTTCCAGTTTATTTTTGTCATGCGATGCTTTTTATGCGTTTGTCTCTGTTCGAGTTGTTGTTTCCAGATTATGTAAGTCTGATTTGCATCTCAATAAAGAAATTCATTCCATTTGATGCTTTTCTCTAGCTAGGGCTTCCATGATGGTATCTAACGAAATAAAATGTTGGCCGGTACTCTGGCATGAAGTATAATTGTCCGAATCTGACTCGGATTCGGATGTCCGATCTGGCAAAACTATTCACGCGACAAAAAGCACTCGGACCCTTGTGTTGGAATGTATATTGGTCCTCGAGGGCCAGGTTAAGCAAAGAAAGTTATACAACGAATATCAATAGGACAAGAACATAAGCGCAGAAATCTGATTCAGAATCGAACATTTTGATTCGGCACAAAAGGGGACACATTGGTCTAAGTAGTACTTTGTTAGAATATCTAAAAATGGATTTTACACACTTTTTATCAAATATTTTTTTGAGAGAATCTTTTCTTCGTCAATTAAAATATCAGACTCAATGCCTCATTTTTTTTCCTTTCTGTTTCATCAGCAAAGAATGAGGAGATGAAAGCAATTAAAAACTAGAAATGATCTGTATTAATTGAGGCACTCAATGTCAGTACAGGCTTTTTTTACAAGGAACTATACAAACATGTTCGCGGAAAAGAACATTTTTACTAGATCAATGTGGTTTCTACAACAAGTTGGATCCTCGTATAACAATCACTGAAGCGATGGACCGCCTCAAGTGACGAACACAGCACGATGAGCCTCCTTAAGCGACAAACAGCTCTGCTTGTCCGTCGATGAAGAGGCTCATGAACTCCTCCCCGTCCACGGTCTCCTTCTCGATCAGGAGCTGGGCAAGCTTGTGGAGGATATCGATGTGCGTGTTGATGATCTGTGTCGCTCGTGAGTAGGACTTCTCCACGAGCTCCCTCACCTCGGCGTCCACGATGTCTGCGGTCGCCATTGAGTAGTCCTTCTGGCTTGACATCTGAGACCAAACAAATGCGGAAAATGTCAGGTTACTATTCAAAACAGTTGCTTATTGCCAGTTATAGATAGCAAGAAGTATAGCTAATCTAAGGTCTACTCACAGCCAGTCAAAAAATGAGACATCAGACTAAACAGAAAAGGGTAATGTTTGTTTTGTCACCGCTATCAGGTTTGAATAGACTTTCTACGAAAGTGAAATTGGCAGCATTTATAGGAGCGATGTGTCGCAGGAGTGCTGTGAACTGGAAGCAAGATTGTAGTAATAGTCATCAAGGACAGTTAGAGAGGACAAATCCTGAACATGTATTGATGATGACCTTCCCTGGATGCTGGTAGAGACTTCATGAGTCAGGGACGTAAAGCAAATGAGGACAAGAAATGTCCAGAAACCTATTTTACAGTTGAAGTTTGCACGTCTAGTTCTTTGGTTAATTTTGACAGATTTATTCGTTTAGAATAACATTTTTCCTCTTGCAGCCATCTACTAGCATCGACTTATAGTGGCATACCTGCTGGCCCAAGAAAGGATTGCCACCAGATGACCCGATCGCAACTTGCCCAATCTTCTTGCTGAACCCAAATCTTTCAACCATTTGTCTCGCGACACGTGAGACCTGCATAAAGTCGTTGGAAGCCCCAGTTGTCACATTTTCTTGGCCGAAGATCACCTCCTCAGCAACCCTGGAAAAAAAAAAGAGTTAGGCAAGTGAACACACAGTAGCACAGTAGATCACTTTGCAGATTGGCAGCAGCTAGCTGATGCATAAGTAAATGAAATTTCCATGACAACCGCACCTGCCACCAAGTGCTACAGCCATTTGGTTCTCTAGGTAGCTCCTGCTGTACAATCCGGACTCGAGCCTCTCTTCGCTCGGAGCAAAGAATGTAAGCCCACCAGCTTGACCTCGAGGAATAATGGAAATCTTAGCAACAGGATCATATTCAGGCATGAGGGCACCGACAAGGGCATGACCAGCCTCTGCAAATACAGAAGTTCACACATATTAGGAATCAGTGTAGTACTCCAGGAAGATTTCAACAATTGACAGTGACAAAATTACCATGGTAAGCTACAAGCCTCCGCTTCTGTTCTGAAACAACTGCATTTTTCTTCTCAGGCCCAGCAATAATCCTCTCTAGAGCATCAGAGATCTCATCCTTGCTTATCTCCTTCAGATCACGACGAGCAGCAAGGATGGCAGCCTCATTCATCAAGTTTTGAAGATCAGCTCCAGTGAAACCAGGTGTCCTTCTGGCAACCTTGTCAAAGTCTACATCCTTCGCCAACGCCTTTCCTCTCGAGTGAACCTATTAGATGAAAGTATGCTGTTTAAGCTCAAGTATAGAACTAGAAATAGCAATAAAACTCGTCAAGCAGGGGACGTCAAAGAAAATTCAGCACAGCTTGAAACCAGCTTGCATCCCTACACCCGGATAACCAGTAGAAATGTGGAATGTGTTACTAAATTAGAATGTATTTGAGAGTGTGACAACTACAAATAATTTAAAGGAAATCAGGTGGTCTGCACCAGAAATGCCAAAAACATGCTACTCTGAAGTTACTGACATCAAAACTTGCTTAGCTCAAGTTAAACTAAGCAAGTAACAACCAGTGCATAACAAAGCCAATAAACACTAACTATATTAGTTGTATATGAACATTTTAGCTTTTAGCCAAAGTAAATAAAATGATCTCTGGCGTTAACTAAGAAAGTGATGAGCAACTGCAAATCCAAAGGCCATAAAATTTGATTAAATAAGTTGTCGAATACAAAATGGTCCCTGGTGACTAGAAATACAAAGGTCAATGGAAGAAAGAGGTGTCAAATTAGGAACCTACATAGCTCCAATATCTAATATTTTCACATTGCAAATTCCTTGTTTAGTATATGATAGATTGGTCACAGCAGATTTAGCATGCTACTCTAAGGATGGCTTTATCAAGCAGTGAACTGCAATTGCGAATATCTACACCAGTTCAGCCTAGAAATTGAGTTATACCAGTCTTCCATAAAATTTTACCATTTCGCGTGAATCATGCCAGGTAAATTATCAAAGGTTGGAGTCGAAACTAAGTCTATCATGGCAAGCAAGTTTCCATTCCGAGTTCCTGGAGTTACAATTGTGCAATATCTACCCCCCAGTTCAACCTACAAAATGAGCTATATCTTAGGTTTTCATAAAAATTTAGCGCATGACATGACACATTTAACGTAAGTTATAGAAGGTTTGAACTCAAAACTAAGTTTATATCCTGTAGAAAGCCAGTGAGTTTCCTTCCTGAGTTCCTGCACTTGCCACTAAAACAATGTCTTCAGAGAATAGCAGCAGTTATAGTAGCTTAGTTTGCGAATTAGTATGAATTAGTATATGAGAATTCAGAACACAATCTAGAACCTACTACAAGCATAGTAATCACAATTCATAAACAAGCTAAGCACCAGCGATTGCTCACCTCAAGAATCTTGACACGACCAGCGACATCTGGACGGTCGACGGTGACCTGTCGATCAAACCTCCCCGGCCGCAGAAGCGCCGAATCCAGCACATCAGGCCTGTTGGTCGCGGCGAGCACTATGACACCGCTGTTTCCGGAGAAGCCATCCATCTCCGTGAGCAGCTGGTTAATGGTCTGCTCCCTCTCATCATTCCCCCCACCCATTCCGGCACCACGCTGCCTCCCGACGGCGTCGATCTCATCGATGAAGACGATGCACGGCGCCTTGGCCTTGGCCTTCTCGAACAGGTCCCTCACCCTGGACGCGCCCACGCCCACGAACAGCTCGACGAACTCGGACGCCGCGCAGGAGAAGAACGGCACGCCGGCTTCCCCGGCGACGGCACGGGCGAGCAGCGTCTTCCCCGTACCCGGCGGGCCGACAAGCAGGCAGCCCTTGGGGATCTTGGCCCCAAGCGCGGTGTATTTGTCAGGGTTCTTGAGGAAATCCACGACCTCCTGTAGCTCAAGCTTGGCCTGGTCGGCACCGGCAACGTCCTGGAAAGTGACTCCAGTCTCGGGCACCTCTTGGAACTTGCTCTTGGAGCGGCCGAAGTCCATGGGCCCGCCGAGCCCACCAGGCCCGGCACCCGGCCCGCCCTGCGCGCGGCGGAAGAGGAAGAAGAGCCCCGCGAAGGCGATGAAGGGGAAGAGCAGGTTACCGACGAAGGCGAGGAAGCCGCCGGGGCCGGCGGCGTCGCCCTCGGCGACGGAGATGTCGACGCCGTTGGTGGCGAGGATGTCGATGAGGTCGGGGTCGTTGGGCACGACGACGGTGGCGCGGCGGCCGTCGACGGCCGTGAGCTGGAGCACGCCGCCGTCCTTGGAGAACCTGACGCGCTCGACCTTGCCCTTCTTGACGGCGCCGAGGAACTCGCTGTAGCGCCACTGGCCGCCGTCGGGGATGTCGGAGGAAGGCTGGGGCGCGGTGAGGAGGGTGTCGGCGAAGGGGTTGGCGGCGGGCGTGGGCGCCTCGGCCTGGAGCTGCGGCGCCGGTACCGGCGGCGGAGCGGGCGCGTCGACGGCGAGCGCGGGCAAGGCGGGCGCGCCGGCGAGGGCGAGGAGGAGCGCCGGGATTGGCTTGGAGGCGAGCGGGATCCGGGTCGGCCGGATGGAAGACGGCTTGGGGAGGGACGCGGTGATGAGGAGGTGGGAGGAGGAGAGGGAAGGGGGCGCCATGGCTGATTGCTTGCTCTGCTTGCTCGAGCTGAGAGCGTGGGGAAGGAAGGAGATATACTTCTAGGGAGGAAAGCAAAGATTGGATTTTTGTGGACGTGGAGACGACGCTGGCCATAGATCGCTTTTGGGGTCGTGATATCTCGGCGAATTCTCTGAATCTCCTCATTCACAGTGCAAAACTCTGACTGGTACTTACTGTTGTCTGTTTACCCATGGAGAAAACAGAAATGAAATTGAGAGGCTCATGATTCATCATTTTGATTGGTCATTTTTTCCGGGCAAAATTTTTATGAGGAACTTCCTCATGTTTGGAAACAGAAAATTAAATTGTCTTGCAAAAAAATTGTGCTTCTGCTGTACTACTAACTACTGTATGTAAAATTGGGCAGATGCTGCAGATGGCAAGTTCAAAACTGACCTTTGCTCTTTTTTGTTTGAACTAGGAAGGAAGGAAGGAATGAAAGAAAATGGGGTTTGGATGTTTGTGTGAGGTGTGAGTCTGGGAACCATGGAAGAAGAACTGAACAAGAGAGTTCCAACGAGGTAACACTCCGGCCTGACCTCACCAGCCATCAGGATTTTCTTTCCTTTCTCCTCCTTTCTGATGACATTCAGCTCTTCTGCCGACTGATATGGACTAAGCAAAGAGTGCTAGTGTACCATATCTTTCCTGTCTCTTTTTTCTCCTCTTGTTTCGAGGATTTTGAAAACTCTTTTACTCACTCCGTCTGAAATTAACTGACGTGGATTTGTATAAGAATCTAAACAAATCGGCGTCAGTTAATTCAAGACAGAGGGATTATTTTTTCTAAAATTATTTTATTCACTCAATTTTGAACGCAGGGAAAAAACAGGAAGCCTACTGAAACACAAGGGAAGGGAAGAAGGCAATGTTTGTCAAAACTTTGGGCGGATTTTTCCTCGGAGATAATTTGTACAGTATGACTTTTTTTTAGACCACAGTATACCTCGTCTTACGTTTCCCGCAAAAAAGCAAAATAAAGCCATGTGTTTGGCCCAAAAAAATGGACGATTTACCCGTGCTCTTTTGTCAAAAAAAAAAACATAAGGGAAGAAGGCCGGGCCTCTGCAATTGACAAAAAACGGGCCTATAGCGAGGGCGCCATTACTGGGCCGCCCATGCAGACAGTCGTCGCTAATTAAACCAGCCCAGACCAGCTGAGCTACTGTCTTCTCCAGGAGATGAAGCGACGGCGTCTAGAGTCTAGACTTGGACCGAGCAAAAACTTCGGGTGTATTTTTCTCTTGGACCTTATTTCTGTCAAACAAAAATGACCTTATAGCACAAATGCTGTGTTTATAATTTCCTTTCTTTTTTTTCCTTTGGACAAGGATCGAGGACGAGCGAGCGAGGGCGGTTTTGTTACGCCAGCTGAGGGACAAAATTTTGCATCACGAGGGCAGGAAATTCAACGGCTGATCGAACTGGATCTGGACGAATGCTCGGTCATGAATGCTCTGCGTCATCTACATATCTATCCGCCATGGAAATTCAGCATATATAGATACATACATACGCTCGAATCCGCTCGCGATCATATGCGCGCCAGCTACTATAAGGCCAGCCGCCATGGTTGATCATATATGGCAACCGCTTTACTTATTAGCTACCTCTAGCCGTGTATATATAAAGGCGTGCAATCCCATCGTTTCTTCCCCACAATGGTACACTTCCCCTTCGCTGCCATGAGAGAACTCGCTGTGGTACTGGCCATGCTGGCCGCCATGGCCATGGCCATGTCGGTGCGCGGCGAGCAGTGTGGGTCGCAGGCAGGTGGGGCCACCTGCCCCAATTGCCTTTGCTGCAGCCGCTTCGGCTGGTGCGGTTCCACCCCGGACTACTGCCTCACGGGCTGCCAGAGCCAGTGCTCCGGCTGCGGCGGTGGCGGAACCCCGCCGACCCCTTCCGGCGGTGGCGGTGTGGCCTCTGTCGTCTCACGTTCGCTCTTCGAGCGCATGCTGCTGCACCGCAACGACGGCGCGTGCCAGGCCAAGGGGTTCTACACCTACGACGCCTTTCTGGCCGCCGCAAACTCTTTCCCGGGATTCGGCACCACGGGTGCCACCGATGTTAGGAAGCGGGAGGTTGCGGCGTTCCTAGCCCAGACCTCCCACGAGACTACCGGCGGATGGGCCACGGCGCCGGACGGGCCCTACTCCTGGGGCTACTGCTTTAAGCAGGAGCGTGGGGCCACCTCTGACTATTGCACCCCGAGCGCGCAGTGGCCATGCGCCCCCGGGAAGCGGTACTACGGCCGGGGTCCCATCCAGCTCTCCCATAACTACAACTATGGTCCCGCGGGACGGGCCATCGGGGTGGATTTGCTGCGTAACCCGGATCTAGTGGCGACCGACCCGACGGTGTCGTTCAAGACGGCCATGTGGTTCTGGATGACGGCCCAGTCACCCAAGCCGTCGGCACATGCCGTGGCCACAGGGCAGTGGAGGCCCTCAAGGGCGGATAGAGCGGCGAGAAGGGTACCTGGGTTTGGTGTCATCACCAACATCGTCAATGGTGGGATCGAGTGCGGGCACGGGCAAGATAGCCGTGTCGCCGACCGAATTGGGTTTTACAAGCGCTACTGCGATCTCCTCGGTGTCGGATATGGAGATAACCTCGACTGCAACAACCAGAGACCCTTTGGTTAATTAGTTAGTTAGTTATATAATGGTGCATGTGTGTACGGTCATACAATAAAACACACACTGCTACTATGCATGCGTTGTAACTCTGAATGTTTTCTTACAGAAAACAATAAAACTCCCGAGCTCGTTGATTGGAAAAAAATAGTGAGGATCTTTCGTTCTTTTTGAAACGGTTAAAAAGTTAAAAGGTGCTTGCTATATATTTCTAGGTTTTAACTTGCAAAATAGCATGACTTTGAAAGCCCATAAGTTCGCCAACTTTGAAAGGAAAAATGAACCAGAGTTGCTAGTGAGGCATTTGCTTGCCGAAAAAAAAGTTTTTATCCAAATAAAAACCAAACTTTGGTCGATGACCAAAATTTTGGTAGGATAGAGTTTGGTCATGATCTAAACTTCCCAATAATTCTATTATTACGTACCTGTATAGATCTAGTTGCCTTTAGATCTAAGGCAGCACCACTCGCATGGAAGGATGCACACGTGAACGGCTCAAAACCCTTGGATCTAAGACAGGGGAGTGCCTCTTAGGCCCCATCTAAACCCTATCTCTTTCCTTTCCTTTTTGGTGTTCTCTTCGCGATCTTCATTAAAGTGATTTGTCGGAATATATAGTAAGTTTAATCTAGAGACTCGGTCCATGAATCTTACGTGGCGACGACTAACTTGGTTCCAATTGTCTCGTTCAAGATTGTGTTGTGGTTCTAGATGGCGGCCATGTGAGCCTCCATATATTTCACTCTTCACGGTATGTCTCAAAAAATTTAGAGCCTCCATATATCATCTCTCCCTACTCCTTATTACTTACACTCTATTTAAAATAGGAACCCAATATATTTTCAAAAAATTACCAATGGTATCCTTAGATTGGAGTAGATGGACAAACATTGCAAGCACTAATCCATTGTCAAGAAATCTCTGATTTTCTTTATTTAGGGTAGTATTGAATTCTCTCAATATTGGGCTAGACGGTCTACGACCAGCTGGCACGACTTCAACGTGGTTGCCTTGCCTGGCCGCCATGTCTGATCGTACGTGCCGCTACATCGTGCAACAAAGCTAGCTAGTGACATTTGCAGATAGATAGATATATAGATTCGACCGCTCTATATATCGTGCCAACCGCTTAGCTGGCTAATATAAAGACGGACGTACGTGCGGCTTTCTTCCACACAAACACACGTCAGGCACACACGGCAGATACGATGAGAGCACTCGTGGTGGTAGCCATCCTGGCCGCGGCCATGGCCGCCACGGCGCACGGCGAGGAGAGCGTGTCCTCCATCGTCTCGCGCTCGCTCTTCGACCGCATGCTGCTGCACCGCAACGAAGGCGCGTGCCAGGCCAAGGGGTTCTACACCTACGACGCCTTCATCGCCGCCGCAAACTCCTTCAGGGGATTCGGCACCACGGGTAACGCCGACGTGCGGAAGCGTGAGGTGGCGGCCTTCCTCGCCCAGACCTCCCATGAGACCACGGGTGGGTGGGCCACGGCACCGGACGGGGCCTACGCATGGGGTTACTGCTTCAAGCAGGAGCGTGGGGTCACCTCTGACTTTTGCACCCCGAGCGCGCAGTGGCCCTGCGTGCCCGGGAAGAGGTACTATGGCCGAGGGCCCATCCATCTCTCTCACAACTATAATTACGGTCCCGCGGGCAAGGCCATCGGGGTGGACCTTCTGCGCAACCCGGACCTGGTTGCCACGGACCCAACGGTATCGTTTAAGACGGCGTTGTGGTTTTGGATGACGGCCCAGGCGCCCAAGCCTTCGGCACATGCGGTGGCTACAGGTCAGTGGAAGCCATCGGCGGCGGACCGGACCGCCGGGAGGGTGCCCGGGTTCGGCGTGATCACCAACATCGTCAACGGCGGGGTCGAGTGCGGCCACGGACAGGACATCCGTGTTGCCGACCGGATTGGGTTCTACAAGCGCTACTGCGACATCCTCGGCGTCTCCTACGGCGACAGCCTCGACTGCTACAACCAGAGACCGTTTGCTTAACTTTTATTCAGTCAGTTATGTAATATAATCGTGCTCATGCACACACCCGCGGTTCAATAAAAACACCTGTGTTGTTATGCGTGGACGTGTGAGCTTACACTTCCACACACAATAAGAGGTTCCTGGCCTAGTTGGCCCCTCTCCGGTGTTAAAAAATTGTGGAATCCGAAGGTGACTTGAAAGTTTAAGTCTTCGTTTGGAACGCTCTTCACGTGGTAATTCCATATCGATGTAATCTAGCTATTGAATTGCATGCTTCTAACCCGCTTACCCAAAAGTTCGAAAGGGTAGAAAAAGGACACCAAAATATTTCTAATACCCACCTCAAATCTTGGGTTCATCCGACTATTTTTTAGCCAAGACTTGTGTGTAGCTTCGCTTCTTCCACACAGCTATGGATTGCATGCACATGTATGTGGGAAGCGTTGAAATACAAATGGATTGACCTTCTTTAATCATCAACTTGCGATTTTGGGTGAATTGGTTCGTTGCGTGAAACTCTTCGATGAGATCATATCCAGAAGGCACGCACATCGAAATTGGCGACGTAGTGAGAGATGAGGTAGGATGCAGGCGCCGGCGCTGTGCAGAGTTCGCCATTTTACCGTACCTGGCGTGAAACAAGGTCAGCAGCAGCAGATACCTGTCGCCGTCGCCTAGGCAGCTGCCGTAGCCGAACCCCTGCCGCACCGCCGTCTCCACGAGACAGTAGCACACGCCGACGCCGCCACCGGTGACATCGATGCGTGTTGAAGTATAAGTGGATTGCCTATCTCCTTCCATTAGATCGGTTTTTTGGTTGCGTTGGCTAGCGCTAGAAGCTCTTAATGGTATCAAAACCAAGAGATCCTGAGTTTGAGACTTGGTTGCCTTAATTAAATTGCAACGCATTTTCGATCCACGTTTAGGCCTGTTCAATACGGACAAGCGCGTGCCGCATCGGCTTCAGCTCCGGCTCCAGGAACGTGAGCCACCGTCCCTGGGTTCATCGGCTGGGCGACGTCGCAAGAGCAGAGTGGTCGTGGCCGCAGCCGAATTCGTCGTCCATGGTGCGCGTCCCGACCCACGTGCCAAGATTGCCGTCGTAGCTCTGCTCGCCTCGCCGTTGAACGTCAGGCACCAGTTGCCGCGGCGTGCCCACGAGGATCTCGTCGTCGTCGACCCGGCGCCGGCCGCCGTGCAGTAGTCCTCCGGGTCCAGGGAGAAGGTGGCCAGCTCCTTCCAGTACTCGAGCGTCCTCACGGAGACGAATATGGTGCGGCCGTTGGGGTGCAGCGCGCGGGCCGAGACGCAGCCGCGGGGCTCGCCGGAGGGCGGCGCCGTGGGAGTGGTCGCTTCCCAGGTCCACCGCCGCTGCGGCCGCAGACAGTACGGCACGAACTCGTCGTCCCCACCCCATTCCGCGGCGCCGGGGAACATACGGCCATCATCGACCGGCTCGCTCTGGCCGAGGTAGAGGAATCCGCCGCCGCCGCCGTTTTCCCCCAATCGTCGAGTGCTGAGCGTGCAGAGCTTGTCGTCGACGGCGGCCACGGCGTCGAAGTGGATGCCCAGCTCGCGCGGGAGGGAGCGCTCGACGCACAGCTCCGCCGTCTCCGTGTCGTAGACCAAGGTCAGGCCTTCGCCTTCGCCGCAGCCGCTCGCTGCCGGCGGTGGTGACGACGATGTTGCTGCCCAGGGCGTGGAAATTCGGGCTCGGGCCCACCGTGCGGAAGCCCAGCCGGAGGATCGGATCTGGGAGCCGGCGCTGCTCGTCGTCTCCGGCGCCTGCGCCAGGTAAAAGGAGGTCGTCCAGGCTGAGATTGTGATGGAGAATTCCTTTTCCCAGTCAGCTAGCGCCAGGTACAGATGCCGCCGCCGCCGCGTAAGGATGCAGGGCGGCGCCGGAGATGGGGGAGAAGCGGCGGCAGACGAGATCGCCACATCGTGGACGTACGTAGAAGCCTAGCTCGGCCCGTTTAGATTTAATCTCTAGAAAAGATAAAAGCCCAGCTACATATCAGATTCTAGGCCCAACGAAACCCATGACAACTACGAGAATCGGAGGAAAGATTGGGTGGGTCTTGGGCTTGGGCTAGCCATATATCAGTTCGAGGCCCACACCAATGTCCACCCTATATGTTAACCCTATTGACAAAAGCAGGCCAGTTGACTCGCAGGCCAGGCTTTGCAGCCCAACTTAAGCCAAAACTTGTCAAATTATTTCGACAACCGATGACTAAAACACATGGCAAGGCAAGAAATGTGCCACGCACGCCCGGTGAGCAAACACACGGCAAGATCAAGTGGCTTGAGTTTTTTCGTCTTGCACACCCGAACCCTGCAATGTAACTGAAGTGCTGCAAATACACGCTACCTAGCAAGATTGTCCTATCCTTAGTATTTATTTTGCTCCATATTAAATGTTAAAGATCTATATCCGACCTCACAGAGCTAACACGTGCCCAATTCGTTTTGTACATGATCGTATAAATGAAGGTGCTCCTAATCAAGACTACTAAATCATACTCCAGTGTATCTTTAAGTAAAAATTTCTGTATTGCTGCAAGTACAAACTTGATCTTTCTTGTGTGTGGAGATTGACTGAAAACCTCTCTCTTTTGGCGAGGAAAAACCTATTTTTAGTATTGATGCGTACTCTAAAAATTTGTTAGTCGCTCAAGTTATTTTCAGTTGTAATTCCTTATTGCAACAACAAGGCTTGTGTATATATTTGGCCATGAACTTATGTTCTTAATGTTCATTTTATTGATTCCCATCGATTTTCACATCACTCAAATTATACAATGTAATGCATAATTGGCTCTACATAACAAAATGAACACAGCCACAAGGGGAACAAAACACTCCAGCGCGAAACAAAAAAGAAAAGGAATAAGGAATGGAGTTTCCATGTATGTGTTGACACCACCTGTTTTTTTAGAAGATGAAGCTAGGGCTTATTAGGCATGTATATACAACTTCAATATATTAAAGGAACCCCTTGTCGGTTAGTTATCGAGAAGGCGGGAGTGCCCAAACTGCCGACACGGGTTCAAACCTCTACGTGGCAAGCTAAGTAGGATCTCGTGCCCATAGCGATAATATTTTTCTTTGTTTCAAAAAATACACAGCTGATGGAAGCTCTTGCGATACGAGTGCCAACTAGATGCTTAGGTCACTTGAAAGTCGGGTGAAAAGGGTGCTCGTCAGTTAATAGGCCTACTTGGTATGCTTGTCTCAAAATGGGTCGATTTGGGTACTATATATTCATCGCCGTCTTACTTTTGCTCGACTTTGTTAGCTCGATACCGAAACTAGTTCCAAATCAAACCCATTAGCCGTCTTACTTTTTCTCAACTCGTTTTCTTAACAATGAAACTATAAATAAGTTGATATCAAATCAAACTGAATTAATTTTAGACAAAGCTCGATATCCAACTCTACTTGAAACATGTAAACTAGCCATGATCATCTTTTCTATTACTCTCTCATGCAGTGTGAGTGTGAAGCTAATAAAAGTGACTACTCCCTCGATCCAAAAATATATACAAATTAAGCCCAAATCTCAAATCTAAATTTTTCAAAAATAAAAGGCCACATTACTTCTTGAGCTACTTGTTTATCTTCCTCCCGCACACCTATCACAAAAAAAACTCCTAGTAACTCGTATCTCAATTGTTGATTGAAGCACACATGCATGAATAATTTAATTACTCTCCGTTTACAAGAGAAAACTCACCTCTTCTCTGTTGGAAATAAATCATAATTAGCATGGGCAGTTCCAAAGATTTGTGTTTTCTCATTTCTATAGGTAGTATATAGTGACTACTAGTGAGTAGTAGTGACTTAGTGAGGCAATCAATCAAGGATATGCATATCCGATGTGCATACATTAATTTGCTTATGAGTTATTAATATTGCCTTTTGTTTATGAGCCCAGCCCCACCTACCAAACCGAGTACCATACCACACTAGAGAAGTAGAGAGTGTGAGTATATATACATATACATACCTGCAGAGACTGCAGGTGTGTCAGTGTCCACTGCCTTTGCCTTAGCACAAACAAAAACGGCAGCAGCTAGTCATCACCACCATGTCTTCGTCCTCGTCCTCGTCGTCGACCGGCCACGTCTACCAGGGCTACCTCTCCTCCGCCTCCTCCAGCGCAGGAGGCGACGAGCCCATCGACTGGCCCGACTACCTTCCGTCCACGCACGAGCTCGCTGCCGCCGCCGCCATGGGCGCCGGAGCCGGAGAAGAAGAAGAAGAAGAAGCAGCGCCGTGGGCGCTGGAGTTCGTCGTCCCTGCTGTCAGTGGCCTCCGTGGGCGCAGGCTGGACCACGGCCGCGGCATGGACCCGATGGCGGTTTGCCTCCTCGGCAAGCTCGGCGCCGACGGGAAGGACTACAACAACTACGAGTGGGAGCGCTGCAACAATGGCGTTCCCGGTGGCTCATCGTCGTTCTCTATGATGCAGCAGGAGGAGCTCGTTGGAGAAGAAGCACCTCCTCCTCTTCCCGCTGCTGCTGATCCGGTGCAGAGGCCTTTCGTGGAGCTGGGCTTTGATCTGAACTTACCGGCGCCGGAGGCAGTGGGCTTTGAGTTTGATCTGAATGAACCGGCGCCGGAGGCAGTGGCTGCTGCGGCGGCAGATAAGGAGGAGGAGGAGGAGGAGAACGATGATCCGGCTCCGGCTGCCAACTAACTATATAGGGTTCGTTCTAATTAACGTCGATAGAGCTGTGCTTTGTGCGTGTAATGCTAGATGTTCGGTGGTGTGTTTGTGGTAGTTTGATCTTAATTTGGATGTGTTTGTGTGTGTCTTTGGTGATCTTTAGCAGCTTAATTTGGGCGTAATTGGCTCAACTCGATCGACGGGTACTGAAATAAATAAAGACTGCATAAATAATTAAGATGATCGGAGTATGTATGCGTGAATTCCATGGAGTACTCGATCCACTGAAGGATTCTCTTCTTTATTTCATGGATCGATTTCTTGGTTGCTAGCTTGAGCTAATTTCATTTTGTTACATCTGTTTGCAGTTCTTCCCCAAGAAAAAAAAAGTTCGTAGGTTTTTTAGCTCGATCGATGATCTATGGATTTTTTTTCCCCCAAAAGTGTTAGCCAGCAGATCTCAACTAGAGTGCCTATCGGTCTGATCTCTCTCCCAACAACATGTACATGGCGAATTGCCGATATCTCACTCCTCATTAAGCCACCGAGTCCACCGTTTTGTGTAGAAACCAGGAATTTGTTAATTCGAGCCTATTTTTTTGGTCTTGAAGTGTAGAACACGTGCATGCTACGCCCGTTTCAGAACGTATCGACGTCACTACATATATCTCTATGACCTTCTCTCCTTGTTATATATCATGTACACAAAAGGGATACATCGATCAAGTTCTCTATATACGATCAAGCGAAGTCTAGTTAAATGTTGTTCCGTCCGGCTAAGCAGATGTTTTTGTTTTCTTCTAGACCAAAAGTTACTCCATTAAATACTTTTCACTATACCAAGTATTCGTATATATGGTGCTGCCTACCAAAACAAAACATCCATCAATACTCCAAGTGGAACGACTATATATATCCGAATCCGAGTCAGATTTGGATGTCCGATTTGGCAAAGTTTTCCACACGACGAAAAGCACTCTTGGACACACGTACCCGAATCAATATGAAGATTTGGGGTTTTAGATCCAGTGAAACGAGTGACATGACAAATATAACTTGAGAGAAAGAACATGGTGTACTAGGAGTCCGACTCCGATTACCATTCAACATCTCTTTTTGAGTGTCTTGCAGGTATGACTCGTCGTGACACGTTGATCGGTGCTGTAGTAATCTAGTATGTGGAGGGGTCGGTGGGGGTTACCGCCTCATCAATGAAATCCAAAAAATGGAGATATCTCTGCATTAATTAATGTCTGCATACCCATTCTTTATTTGCTCTCTATAAAGTTTGGTTATAGTTAATTGCCTCATTATATATACGTACATATATCATTTTGGATACAGGCTTGTTTGATGCACATTTATTTAATTTTTTGCCTCGTATGTGTTCTTCTAAAAGAGATTAAATGGATGGTTGATCATGCATGGGTTCAAGTAGGGTTGGGTACCCAGCTTTGTCTCAAATTATAATTCATTTCCATTCAGTAATATCATATAAACTTATTTGTAGTTTGAACATTCCGAGTCCGAATCCGACTCGGATTCGGATTCAGATGTCCGATTAATTAATTTGGCAAAGTTTACCACACGACAAAAAGCACTCCTTCCGTCTTGTAAGGCATCCTTCATTTTTTTTTCTTTAACTAAGACTTAGATGAAAAATTACTCCATTGCCTCGTGACTTATGGGATCTAAGTTATACGTACGGATATAAGCAAGTATTTTTTTTAATATGCGAATACATTGATACCAATTTTATGTCACAAAAAATTGTATACTAATGTAATAATTCTTGGTCAATTAAAGCCGGTCAAAAGAAAGAAAACATGTCTCATACTCTCATGTTTTAGGATGGAGGTAATATTAATGATATGTGTCTGGGTCACAAGTATTACATCTATATCCCGAAAAAAAGCAGTATTAGCTTTAGCTGGAATAGAATTTCTTCTTTTTTTGCAACCGATGAATCAAACTAATTTCCCATTTCAGTAAATCTTACAGCATATGCTTGGATGCTCATGCTTCTCCAAGCATGACCTCACCGATGCCAAAACCGTAGCCCGTTAAGAAGGAACCGGCGCCGGAGATCCGGCAGGCCACCACAGTTAGATATATAGGGATCATCGGGACGTGGATCAAGCTGTGCTGGGGTGTCATATTTTGGTGTTTAGCTTGTTGTATTTTTTTATGTGTTTCTCTCTCTCTCTCTGACTTTTTTTTTCTTTTTTCAGCTACACTAGAGCGTTGGTTGTTTGGACTTTGGAGCGCTGCTCTGAACTTGATCGATCCGTCAATAAAGAAAGACTGCAATTATAATTGGCGAAGTATCCGGTGAAAACTCTCATTCGGTGCAATCTCCATAAAAACCACGTTTAGAAGTTTCAAAAAAATTCTAAAAAAATAACATATGTTGAGACTGTGATGTTCTACAAACCTGCAAAATTTCAAGTTCAAAATCAAAAGCATTTGGGAGAAATTAAAAAGAGAAATTTACAATGAATAGTGTCAAACACTGAAAAACCACTATTCATGCAGAATTTATCTTTTTTGCTGCTACCAAACGAAATTGAATTTGGACTTGAAATTTTACACATATATAAAACATTACTTTTCTAACATATGCGATTTTTTTGAGAATTTTTTGAATTTTTTTCGATGGAGTTTTCACAGTTTGCACCGTAGAGGTGGTTTTCACCGGATACTTCGCCATTATAATTAAGATAAATATAACCCCGAGGATTCTCTTTTTAATTTATTCATGCGATCTTCCTTTCTTGATCATCTACTCGTCATATATTTCGAGTGCCATCTATAGTTACTCGCCTGTTGGATTCTGAGTGCTATTTATATGTCCAATTCTTTTTTCTTGCCGAATCCTTGATTCATACTAAATTTTCTCCTCTTGGAGAAATGTTGCAGTTTTCTGGTCTCTTCTGTTGAAATTATCTATCTATACTTGGGGAAAAAGGGTTATCGTACATGGGAGCAGTCTATGTGTCGCTGATTTATAGCAACACTTTATATGGCAAGTTGGTATAAATTTTTGAAGAATTTCACATTTTACCTTTTGCAGACATGCTATATTAGTGCAAAAACAACGTAATTTGCTGAACACTTGGAAAAAGAAAGGAACTTTTTTTTAGGAACACTTGGAAAAAGAGAAGGTCTGCCGAGCACATTTGTCGGGTGATTTCACGTGTCACCCTGTCCGAGGAGGCCCGCGACGTGCACTTTTCGGTTTCATGTCACTTTCCTGGTTAATGATGGATGATACCATATGAACATGAAAAAAAATAGAGGTCCTGAAAGAGAGAAGTAAACAAAGAAGGGAAAAATCGAAAGAAAAACAAAAGGTCCTTTGCTGAAGGCTATTTTGGGGGCCTTAGGCAAAGATTCGAACAAGAGGGTAGCGGGAGAAAAAAGAAAACAAATTAAAAAGCCCACCCGGTTCTAACCGGGACCGGATCGGGTTCAAGAGAACCCACTGAATCAAGCCACAGTTCAGCACGAACCGGGCGACATGATTTTATCACTCCGTACTACCTACGGCGGCCCCAATTTAACCGGGCCAATGGGGCACTGGAGTGAGTTGTCAATAGCATGCATGCGGGTCAAGTAGTTCGGGAACTGGGGTGGAGGAACCCTTTTATGTTTGTCCGACCACCCCTAAATAGGCGAGATGGGACTAAAGTACCACCTGGGTCGCCGAAGCGTTGTCCGCGCGCTGCTGGGCCGCACATAGGGAAAGGCCGAGGACAGCCTGTTAAGCATGGATGGCTGCGCAGGGCGCACTGGAAAGCCCTTTTTTTTAAATTCTTTTTTGCGATTCGTTGCGCGGAAATTAATTATGACTCGGTGGGCGTGCGGGAAAAAAATGAAGGTGCCCTTGCCTAATGCCTGGCCTCTGGCAAAGATTCCACCGCTACGCGCTGTTAACCACGGTGTATATGTCGCTTTAAGCCTAAGGCCTTCAGCAAATTACGTTGTTTTTGCACTAATATAGCATGAGTAGCCATAAGCCTTCCTCTAATATTAGGACCAATAACTCAAGGAGATAGGCCTGAGCCCACGGAGGCTCGGCCCGAGCTCCCTTTTCATCCAGCCCGAGCCGATCTCCCACTTGCAGCTAGCTCTACGACTTCTGCTGAGTCCTACCAGTGGCTTCATTTTATTTGGCCCATCTTAAAGATGTGGCCGGGAACACAGAAGGAACGACAACTCAGTAGTTTCAGATATATTTTTCTATGAAATATCGGCACATCCTTTATACATTTACCATATAGTAGTATCACTTACAACAAAAAAAAATCCCGATGCCAATTAACGAATGAGTTACAGTATATCTCATTCATCTTTCACTCCCTTTTAGTTCTTCCTTGGATAAACAAATTAATCTGTGATGAACAATATTTCACTGCTGTACTTACCGTCTTCATTCCTCTAAGTACTTACCTGACATCCATTCCATGCAGCTTCTCTCTGCATAGATCTACCATTGCTCCTTTTCCATGAGCAATGCACAAATCAAACGATTTAATTACAAAGTGTTGATTTGATTCGAAGCTGAATCCATCACAAGCAGCTTCAATATTTCCACATTGGATAATTCTTCTGCTACGACTGACACTTCAGGGCAAGCTGAATCAAAGAGTTTGCCTTCCTCTGCGCTCTGCTCGTGCCATTCCGGGCGATCTCCGAGAGATGCTCCTGGAGGCCGAACCCCAATGCGTGTACCATGAGTGCATTGTTGTGCGATCCGAGCTCGAGGAGGACAGATAGCGCACACTCCTTGTTCTTGGGCGTCCCATTCTTGACGATCTGCACGAGTGTCTCAATGAAGTTTTCCTTCCCAATCTCGCCACGGCACAAGGAGTGCGACCCTAGGAGGAGGAAGATGGAGAGGGCTTCATCGACCATGCCGAGCTTCTCGTTATCAAGGATCTTGAGCAGAGCCGGCACAATGCCGGCCTCAATGGCCCTGAATTTGTTCTGGTGGTTAAGCATCAGGTTGAAGATCGCCGTGGCAGCGTCCTTCTTCCCCCTGACCGTCCCATTCTGCAGGAGGTCCACCAGTGGAGGCATGCCTCCCATGGATCCTATGGCTACCTTGTTTTCTTCCACCATGGAAAGGCTGAATAGCGCCGCTGCCGAGTTCTCCTGCCCCTCGACGCTGCCGTTCTTGAGGACCTCGATGATCAGAGGGATGGCCCCGCCCTTGGCGATCAGCACCTTATTGGCCTCGTCGATCGATAGGTTGAGCAGCGACGTCACTGTGTTGTCCTGGATCTTCTTGTCCGGGTACTGCAGGAGTCCCATGAGCGCCGGGATGCCACCATTGTCGGTGATGAGCGCACGGTTCTCTGGGCTCTCCTTGGAGAGCGTCCGGATCTCCTTGACAGCCTCACGCTGCACTTCAAGGTGCACCGATGAGAGGTCCTTCACCAGTGACGGGATGAGGACCTCCTTGCTCTCTTCCTGCTCAGGAGCGGGCTCCTCTGCGGGCTCCCCCATCTGCATCTCTACCTTGTTGTTATCGCACCACTGCATGATCAAGTTCTTGAGAGCAAAATTTGGCGCCAACGACAGATGTGCCAATGGCTGCTGTGTCTTGGGACACGTTCGCTGCCCGGCATCCAACCACTTCTGGATGCTTCTCCTCTCATAAGTCTGCAAATCAAATCAGAACGTTCAGATCACAAAGATGAATTTCATATGTAATTACGTGTCTGTCTATGTTGGCCAGCGAACGGTGAGATGAGAGGTACCAACCCGGCCGCTGGCGATGATGACGGGATCGGTCATGATCTCGAGGGAGATCGGGCATAGGAAGTCGTTGGGGATCATGAGGGAGGGGCACTTCTCAAGGTACTTGGGGATGGAGACCTCACCAAGGATGTTCTTCTCGTCTATGCCGGCGACCTCCTTGAGCCTATTGAGGAGCTCAATGATCTGCTTGGTGCTCTCGGCTTGCTGCCCGTTGCGCTCGTTGATGAGCTTCTTGATGGCCATGGTCTCGGCGCGCAGGTCTGCCAGGCCCTGCAGCTCCAGCTTCTTGGCCAGCCGCTCCAGGATGGCGCGGTCGGCGCTCCTGTCCTCCTTGTTCTGGAGGAGCACCATGAAGTCCATGGCCAGCTCCATGTCCTGCGTGTCCGCCCTCTTCTTGCTCCTCTTGAGCTGCGCGTTGATGAGCTCCACCTGGACGCATATCAGACATGCAGTTAGATATCAGATGCAGATTAATTGGCACGGCTGCTCAGTTAGTTTCTTTGAGACATTGCGTCGAGCAGTTGAAAGGAATGGAAACGTACTTGCTCCTTGACCTCGTCGGAGATGCCAAGCTCCGAGTACGGCATTCCGTCCAACGCGAGGTTGATCTTCTCGTAGACGGCCCGGAACCTCCCCTGCACCGCCTCGCTCTCCAGCGACTGCAGTCAAATCAGACACAAATCAAAATCAAAATCAAAATCCCAATCGGAGAAGGTGACTGATCAAGGGAATGGGCGTACGAGGAAGATCTTGCTGCCGTCGTGGCAGCAGCGGAGGAGGCGGCGGGCGGCGTGGAAGGCGCGGGAGAGGAGCGCGAGGCGGCGGTAGGCGTCGTCGGTGAGGGGCGGGGCGGCGTCGCGGAGCTCCTGGATGAGCGGGAGCACGAGCTGGAGCCACCGGAGGAGGTTGAAGCACTCCTTGCGGTGCGACCGGCGGAACTCCTGGAACGCGCAAGCGGAGCCGACGGTGGCCGCCAGCTCGTCCAGCAGGTCCCCGTCGGAGAGCTGCCGCCCCGACGGCTCCGGCTCCGGCGCCTGGTCCGACGGCTCCGCCGGGTCCGCCGCCCGCGCCCCGAACAGCGACGTCAGCATCGGTCCGCCTGGGTTTCGGTCGGTCCGAGGTAGGAAAATGGCGATGGAATGGATGGATCGGTGATCGAATGGGAGGAGGAAGAAGAAAGGAATGTGCTTTGGCGGGCTGAGCTGAATTCCAGGAGCACGCACTTTAGCCAGGCTTCAAAAATAGCAAATGGGAGGAGGAAGAAGAACGGAAGAAAGGGGACTCTAATCGGAACCGGCGGATGGGATACAGTTTAAGCCTTGTCCACCGCGCATAATCCCTCAAAAACCCTCTTGCTCATTGATATTGATTCGCTGCGACCGAGTACTATACTAAGAGTACATATTTAATCCTCTGGAAAATCCTTTGAGACAGTCAAGATAATCGTCTTGTTGTAAGTTCTTTGTCTGAGCAGTTTCTTGTCAAGCACGTCCGGTCCTTGAAATTTGACCGTGTCCGATGCCCGATGATACCTTTGCTGGTAACGGCGTTGTCTGCCTTGTCCATCAATCCCTCAAAAACACTCTTGTTGATGTATATGGATTCGCTACTACGGAGTACTATGTGAACGATATATATTTAGTCCCGTGGAAAATCCTTTGAACCATTCAAAATAATCGGCTCGCCGTAAGTTCCTTGTCCAAGCAGCTTCTTGTCAAGCATGTCCGGTCATTGAAATTCGACCGTGTCCGATGCCCGATGATCGCTTTGCTGGTAACGGCGTTGTCTGCCTTGTCCAGCAAACATAAACCCTCAAAAACCCTCTTGCTGATGGATATTGATTTGCCACAATCATGCTTTTGTTAAAACTTATAACTTAACATAAGCCCAGGAGAAAAATGAAGAGGCCCAGCCAGCCAGAGAGAGGAAATTAAGAAGAGAAAAACGGTTTGGGCCTAGAAAAAGGGATCGACTCTTCGTTCTCACGGGCACGATCCATTCCTGACCGGTCATCCGCCGTTGGAGCACGCCGGAGATCCGGCAGCCGGCGCCGGGGGAGCCCGGGCACGTGCCCTAGGTGCCCTCACGGTGGCTTCGCCCAAAACCCTTCAAAACAATCGGATTGATGTAAGTTTCTTGTCCGAGCAGTTCTTGTCCAAGCATGTCCGGTCCTTGAAATTCGACCATGTCCGATGCCCGATGATACCTTAGCTGGTAACGATGTTGTGTGCCTTGTCGACCAAACATAATCCCTCAAAAACCCTCTTGCCGATGGATATTGATTCGCTACCACGGAGTACTATACTAAGGATTATATATTTAATCATCTGGAAAATCCTTTGAACCATTCAAGATAACCAGCTTGCTGTAAGTTCCATGTGCGAGCAGTTTCTTGTCCAAGCATGTCCGGTCCTTAAAATTCGACCGTGTCCGATGCCTGATGATACCTTTGCTGGTAATGGCGTTGTCTGCCTTGTCCACCAAACATAATCCCTCAATGATACCTTTGCTGGTAATGGCGTTGTCTGCCTTGTCCACCAAACATAATCCCTCAAAACCCTCTTGCTAATGGATATTGGTTCTCTACAACGGAGTACTAAGGATTATATATATTTAGTTCTCTGGAAAATCCTTTGAACCATTCAAGATAATCGGCTTGCTGTCAGTTCCTTGTCCGAGCAGTATCTTGTCCAAGCATGCCCGGTCCTGGAAATTCGACCATGTCTGATGCCCAATGATACCTTTGTTGGTAAAGGCATTGTCTGCCTTGTCCACCATGCCCTCAAAAACCCTCTTGCTGATGGATATTGATTCGCTACAATGAAGTACTATACTAAGGATTATATATTTAATCCTTTGGAAAATCTTTTGAGACATTCAAGATAATCGGTTTGCCGTAAGTTCGTTGTCCGAGCAGTTTCTTGTCCAAGCATGTCCGGTCCTTGAAATGCGACCATGTCGGATGCCCGATGATACCTTTGGTGGTAACAACGTTGTCTGCCTTGTCCACCAAACATAATCCCTCAAAAACGTCTTAGCTGATGGATATTCACTACAAGGGAGTACTATACTAAGGAATATATATTTTGTCCTTTGGAAAATCCTTTGAACCATTCAAGATAATCGGCTTGCTGTAAGTTCCTTGTTCGAGCAGTATCTTGTCCAAGCATGTCCGGTCCTCAAAATTCGACCATGTCCGATGCCCAATGATACCTTTGTTGGTAATGGCGTTGTCTGCCTTGTCCACCACACATAATCCCTCAAAAACCCTCTTGCTGATGGATATTGATTCGCTACGACCGAGTACTATACTAAGGATTATATATTTAATCCTCTGAAAAATCCTTTGAGACATTCAAGATAATCGCCTTGTTGTAAGTTCCTTGTCCGAGCAGTTTCTTGTCCAAGCATGTCCGGTCCTTGAAATTTGACCGTGTCCGATTCCCGATTATACCTTTGCTGGTAATGGCGTTGTTTGCATGCCTTGTCCCCCAAACATAAGCCCTCAAAACCCCTCTTGCTGGTGGATATTGATTCGCTACTATGGAGTACTAAACTAAGGATTATATATTTAATCCTCTAGAAAATCCTTTAAACCATTCAAGATAATCGGTTTGCTGTGAGTTCTTTGTCCGATAGTTTCTTGTCCAAGCATGTCCGGTCCTTGAAATTCGACCGAGTCCGATGCCCGATGATACCTTTGCTGGTAACGGCGTTGTCTGCCTTGTCGACCAAACATAATCCCTCAAAAACCCTCTTGCCGATGGATTCTTATTCACTACTACGGAGTACTATACTAAGGATTATATATTTAATCCTCTGGAAAATCCTTTGAACGATTCAAGATAATCGGCTCGTTGTAAGTTCCTTGTCTGAGCAGTTTCTTGTCCAAGCATGTCCGGTCCTTGAAATTCGACCGTGTCGAATGCCCGATGATACCTTTGCTGGTAACGGCGTTGTCTGCCTTGTCCACCAAACATAAGCCCTCAAAAACCCTCTTGCCGATGGATATTGATTCACTACTACGGAGTATTGTATTAAGGATTATATATTTAATCCTCTGGAAAATCTTTTGAACCATTCAAGATAATCGGCTTGCTATAAGTTCCTTGTCCGAGCACTTTCTTGTCCAAGCATGTCCGGTCCTTGAAATTCGACCGTGTCCGATGCTCGATGATACCTTTTCTTTTTGCAAATGTCATACGCATTTTCTTTTCCAAAAATGTTGTACCACTTCTTTTTTTTGCAAATGTTAGACACATTTTCTTGTGGAAAATGTTATAAACACTTATTTTTTAGCAAATGTTTCTCTAAAAAAATGTTATACCCACTTCTTTTATTTTTGCAAATGTTTCTTTTGTTTTCAAAAGTTATAAACATTTTGTTTTTTTAAATGTTATACCCTCTTTTCTGCAAACGTTTTTTTTTCAAATGTTATACACATTTTCTTTTAAAAAAATGTCATACCCACTTCTTCTTTTTGCAAATATTTATTTTTTAGTATTCAAATGTTATACACATTTGCTTTTCGAAAATGTTATACCCACTTCTTTTTTTGCAAATGTTATACACATTTTCTTGTTGAAAAATGTTATAACAACTTATTCTTTTAGCAAATGTTTCTTTTAAAAAAAATCTTATACCCACTTTTTTTATTTTTGCAAATGTATCTTTTGTTTTCAAATGTTATACACCTTTTATTTTTTAAAATGTTATACCCACTTTTTTTTGCAAATGTTTCTTTTTTTTATTCAAATGATACACATTTTCTTTTCGAAAAATGTTATACCCACTTATTTTTTTTGCGAATATGTCCTTTTTAATTTGCAAATGTTATACCCATTTATTTTTTGCAAATGTTATACACATTTTCTTTTCCGAAATGTGATACCCAGTTCTTTTTTTTGCAAATGTTTCTTTTTTTGTTTTGCAAATGTTATACACATTTTCTTGTTGAAAAATGTTATAATCACTTATCTTTTACCAAATGTTTCCTTTTAAAAAATGTTATACCCACTTCTTTTATTTTTGCAAATGTTTTTTTTAAAATGTTATACACATTTTATTTTTAATGTTATACCCACTTTTTGCAAATGTTTCCTTTTTTCAAATGTTATACACATTTTCTTTTCAAAAAATGTTATACCCACTTCTTCTTTTTTGCAAATATTTATTTTTTAATTTGCAAATGTTATACCCATTTATTATTTTGCAAATGTTATACACATTTGCTATTCAAAAGTATTATACCCACTTTAAAAAATGGTGTACACGTTTCTTTTTTATTGGGATTGGGCGCTTTCCTGAGTCGTGTTAGGCATTGTGTCGTTGCTGTAATCTCCTATAAAAGCAAGGAAGAGGCTGGGCTGAGTCGCTGTCTCTGCAGAACAAAAATCCCTCAGGTATCCATAGACGTGTTTTCTATTTCTCCGACGTATCGCTGCCATGACAGGGAATCGGCAGAAGTTTTGGCCCAGATTTCTCCACGGCAGGATATCACTGATGAGGAGATTTTTGCCCAGTTCTCTACTGCGGCAGGAATTAAATCACATAAGAAAAAAAATGTAGAGATCTGAAGTTACCAACACATCCGCTTCAAGTTCTTCCTTAGATGACCATCGCCTGGCACATCTCCTCCCAATTCGCCGCCTCCGTGGACTGCTTGGCGAGCTGCTCCATGGACATCATCTTCTGGAAAATCCCAGATGGTTGCTGCTCATGCTGGATGTCGCAACGGGATCTGATTTTTGCCATATGGTGCATGAGATGCACAGGTGGAGTGACTAGCACATTCCAGTGTGCATGCACTCTATGGCACGATGTGTATGTATTGCCTACACTTACTGCTTCTGAAGCCTGCACTCACTGCTTCGCGAACCTTGTTTAGGGTCACGCTAAGCGCTCCAGCTGGGCCTGACTCTATCAAGATGTGGTACTACATGAATCCTGAGGGACAAAAGCAAGGGCCATTCTCAACGTTTCAACTACGGGATTTGCATCGATATGACTGGTTCCCGTGGGCTCCGGCGTGTGGCACACATGGCAGAAATTAACCAAAGAAAGCCATATTTGTTGCAGATGCTGTCCGGATGACATTCTAGTGTGGCAGCCCCTTTGTCAGTTTGCCTTGCCTTCTGCTTGGTAGACCTTAGGGCTTGTTTGGATTGGAGGTATTTTTTTGTGTGATCTTTAGTGTTTAGTTCAAATTTGAATTAATATCAAACTTGTGCAAAAGAAATGCACCCCTTCCAAACAAGCTATACACATTCCTTTCTGAAAATGTTGTACCCATCCATTTTTCAAAAATGTTATGTACACTTATTTTTCAAAAATGTTGTACACATTCCTTTCTGAAAATGTTATGCCCATCCATTTTTAATAGAAAAACCTCTTGGTGGAGTTGTAGAGGTGTGTCGACATAACTCTTCCCGACCCTGATATATAATTTACACAAAACAGTTCATTAGACACAACACAGCGATCACTGACCACTATATGTAAACAGAAAAGTTACTGCGGATGGGGAGGATGAAAAGGGCTCTAGGCATCACAACGAGATCATCAATCTCGATAGCGATGATGGTGAGGATCTTCATGGGGAGCAGCGTGATCCTGAACCTGCAACATGTTGTGCCCCCTGAAGCCACGAATGGGATCGCCATGCATACACATCGTGCCCTGGAAGCCCCAAATGGGGCCGCCATGGATAGCCTGCCCTCACTGCTTCACGACCCTTGTTTAGGGTCACGCCAAGCGCTCCTGATGGGCCTGACTCTATAAAGATGTGGTACTACGTGGATCCGGTGGGACAAAAGCAAGGGCCATTCTCAATGTTTCAACTACGGGATTTGCATCGATATGGCTGGTTCCCGTGGCCTTCCGCGTGTGGCACACAGGGCAGAAACAAAAGAAAGCCATATTAGTTGCAGATGTTGTCCGGATGACATTCTAGTGTGGCAGGCCCTTTGCCATGCCTACTGCTTGGTAAACCTTACACTAGGGGAAAACGGCTCGTTGCGGGCGGCTTTTCATTAGGCCTCCAGCAAAGGATGCACTATACCGTGGGCCGAGCCAAAAGCCCACGGCAAAGGACAGGCCGCCGGCAAAGATCCAAAAAAGTCGCTGGCAAAAGGCATCCCACGGCAAAAGAAGAAAAAGCACACGGCAAAGACAGGCCCACGGCAAAGGGACCATGCGCGTGGGCCCGCGTGCGCGGTTAACGGCGCGCGAGACGGCGTGGTTAAGGCAAAAACCTTTGCCGGAGGCTGGGCCTACGGCAAAGAAATATTTTCTTTTTTTTTCTCGCGTCCGAGAATTCAAACTAAATTCCATCGCCTGTGGAATTAAAAAACGTAAATGTCTTTGCCAGAGGCCTGCCTTCAGCAAAGGCACCATAACGGGCGCAGCCTAGCGCACCGGCCGCTTAATTGGCCAGCCTCGGCCGCGCGCGGCCCATGCGCTTTGCCGCACGGTACCGCGAGGCGGGGTGGGACATTTAGTCCCACCTTGCTCGTTTAAGGGGGAGCTCACCTGCATAAATAGGTTCGCCCCTCTCACATGTTGATTCCATTCTGATACGGGAGCCGCCCCGCTCTCTGCTTACTCTGTCCTGTGGGCCTGCTTCGGATTGCTTGCGTGTGGGTCCGGTTATCTTGAGGGCTCGGCCAACTGCCCCGTGGGCCTGACCTGGCCGTGTCGTTTCCCAGGTACGCCTGGTTGAGCCTCGGTCAGGCCAGGCGGGCACTTTTTTTTGTTATTCCGGGGACCCACAGAGCATAACACATTGAGCTCGGGCGCTATAACCCCTCGTGTAGCGCCTCATGCTCGGGCGCGATACCACTCGTGTAGCGCCTCGTCTCTAAGCGCTATACCCCCGTGCACTCTGACTGACTGTTCTTGCTTGTCTTGGGCCTGTTCTAGTTTTGATGCTGCTAACTAAGGTTCAAATTTCGTGACTTGATGAAGAGGAAGACGAGTATCTTTGGTCTTGAAGAGTCAGGCCAATCCAACCGCTTGCTCCTGCCCAACTCAGTCTTAGTCGTACCATAATGCGCCTGGGCTCAACACTTTTCTTGCTCCAAGACCACCCTCTAGCCCTCATGTCAAATAGATGACAGAATTGTAAACAATCATAAGTGGCCGAACCGCTCGGCCCCGAGGGAAAACACACACAGAAGGATCCCCATTTATCCACTCGCGGAAGAACAGGCCAGGGGGCGGCGGCGGTTGACAAGCCTCAAATTAGGGATCCCAACAAATTAACATAAATTAACATAGGCTAACATAAAACCTTGAAACGATATGCAAATTAAGGGGTTCAGGCATCCCTTCATGCAATACTAGCATCCCAACATTAAAGTTCAACATCATTCATACATGGGATCCACCATACATAGTAGGGATCCCTACATTGTAGCAGGCTAAAAAGTACGTAGGTTACTTCATGTCTTCAGATCACCCCAACATGGTCTGCATATTCTGCCGGTCCATTGGCTTTCAGGTGCCAGCAGAGTCCCACGTGCTTGGCCTTCTTATTCCCTGCATCTGGCTCGGACGGCTCGTAGTACCTACTGTGCTGGAAGACAGCCATAAAACCCGGGTAGACGAGTCTATTGCAGAAGGACAGTTAACATAGCCATTCTGCAGCGGCTCCCAAATACCCAAAGTGAGCAGCTCAAATATTTCTTCAGCTATCTCCTCGATGACATCTTCATCATCGCGCAGAACATAGCGTTCATGAGCAGGGCTCTTCGTCTTGACATAACCATGTAGGCAGATTCCTAGAGTTAGGTACAATATGCAGGAAAATCGTAGAAAAAAGATGCTGAATGGACTTGCTGTTACCCATGGGGCTCCCTGAAGTTGGCTGATTTGGTTGAGTTCAGCTTCGTTGATCCCGTCGAAAGGCTCATCGTCGAAAATGACTAGGCGTCCGTCAAGGCGTTCTGTGAAAAGCTTCCACACCCGGGCCATCGCCACCGGTCCAAGCTCGACGAACACGTGTGGGGTTATGAATCGCCATAGCAAGTGCTTGCCAGGTTTGCTCCGCAAAAAAAGATGAGACAAGCATGTGTATCTATTAATCAAAAAAGGGAAACTAAAAGGATGTGAGATAAAAAAGGAAACTAAAATATGATGAATGAAGCATGTTTTACCTGATCTCGTCTGATGGCCTCCAACCACACCATTGATTTGCGACGTTCAGTAAGCTGAATATACTCCTGTGGGCTCATAACCCTCCAGATGGGCTGCCAGCCATTCTCGTCCTAAAATTGAAGGGGAGCCCGAAGTAAATTAAGTGCAAAATTAGGTCCACTATAAAGGGAGCACGAATAAAAATCCTTGCTATAAGAGCAACAGCAAGCGCTCCATGTTCACCGTCCACTACGGCTAGCCCTGCAACCTCATCCTGCCACTGTCTCAGCCATGGCACGTTCTTCAACAGGTAGGACGACCGCAGCGTGTTCCTCGTCTCACTGGCCGTGCTCAACAGCGGGGCAGCCGCGCCATGGCCGTGTCGCTGGTCTGTTTCAGGGGTACAGCACCGCAGATGCAATACTGGTGCAAGCTCATGCTGGATTTACCCAGCAAGGACAGCAAAATGGGGCATGTGATAATGTCCACGGTGAGAAGCAGCACGCTTGCCGGTGAGCTCCCCTATTTATGCACCTTGCCAGGGGATGTACTTGGAGGTGCCTCAGGAGATGATGCCGCCCGGCAAAACGCTGGCGGTCAGCGTCCAGATTGATCAGCTTTAGTCTTCTGTACGTGGCAATGCTTAATTTCCATCCAAAACTTCACCGAGATTCTGTCGCGGCACAATTCTGCGGCGTGGAAGAATTCCTCTGCCTGTTGGCATGTCGTGAAGCTGCTGCGCTGTCGCCAATGCTTGACATGGAGGGATCTGCGGCGTGGTTGCTGCTCATATTGGTTGTTACAGCAGGATCTGACTGGTGCCATGGTGCATGGAGTGCCACTTACTCTAGTGGAAAATCCTAGATTTGCCACTGATGAATTTCTGCTCCTTTAATTTCAGTGCACTACGTGCATGATATGTTATACCCATTTCCTTTCTGACAATGTGTTCTACACATTTGCTTTTCTAAAATGCTTCACCCACTTATTTTTCAAAAAACATTATCCCATTTCTTTACTGAAAATGTTATGCCCACTTATTTTTCACAAACCATTATCCACATGTCAGCCCAGCATGGCAAAAAATCGGACCCAATCTAAGCCTGCACCTCCTGTTCCTCTACGTGCTTCGTCTCTCTCCTCAGGAGGGAGAGGCGAGGTGACGTCGGGAGGCTGAGACGAAAACATTACCAGAAGCGCTCCCACCAGATGCTGCGCAGCAACCAGATAGGCGCGGACTCCTCCACCGCTGACGTAGTCTTCTTCTTCTTCGGTGGCGAGCAGCCTCTCGCGTTCACAACGTGCCTCGAGGCTCCGAAAGAGCTCCGCATTGCGACGGTTCTGGCGCGCCGCAATGTCGGGATGACGGCGGTGAGTGGACGGACGACGGTGCGTCTGACTCGTCACCCGCAGAGCCCCATCCATCCTCGCCGCCATGGCTCACGAAAGCAGCGTTTGGAGAACGAGGAGCGTGATGAGAGAGGTGGCCTGCTCAGACATGTGCAATATTCATCTCCTAATTTTGCACAGATGTTTGCATGTACTCTTGTCTTTAGATGTGCTACGACCATAAAAAAATTTAGAACGCTTGGGGGCCGCGCGAGTTTTTAGTAACACTAGTCTAGAAACATGTGCTTTTTGAAAATGTTATACATGTTTGATTTTTTGGAAATGTTTCATCCACTCTTTTTTCAAAAATGTTATATTCAGATGTGCACGCCAAGGAACGGGATTGGGGGAACCCTAATCGCGGCTCAAGTTTTGGACTCTGGATCTAATTGTATTGAGGAAGAAGGCTCACTGCTCTAGTTAAATAGATCTCTGGATATATGATGATCTCTAGCTGCTCACTTGCTATGGTAGATACATAGTGAAATGTGGATGCACATTTCCCGCTGTAAACTAAAGCTTCCTTCTTCTCACGCGGTCCATCTTCTAGTGTGCATGCATGCTACATGTTATATCCGTTTCTTTAAAATATTATACACATTTTGCTTGTCGAAAATGGTTTACCGGCCCATTTCTTTTTTAAAAGTGCTATAAACATTTCTTTTTAGAAAATGGTATACGCATTTGCTTTTCGAAAATGTTTTATCCATTTCTTTTTTTAAATGCTATAAACATTTTTTTAAACGTACCTCGGCGTACAGAGAGTTCCTGGACACGCACACCGGCGCTGCTCGACCACATAGCCGCCACCCACAAGCGCCCCATGTTCACTGTCCGCTACGGCTAGCCCTGCAACTTCATCCTGCCACTGTCTCAGCCATCACGTTCTTCATCGGGCAGGACGACTGCAGCGTGTTCCTCGTCTCACTGGGCGTGCTCAAAGGCGGGGCGCCCATGGCTGTGTCGCTGGTTTGTTTCAGGGGTACAGCGCCGCGGCCGCAATACTGGTGCAAGCTCATGGTGGATTTATCCAGCGGAGACAACAAAATGGGGCATGTGATAATGTCCACGGTGAGAAGCAGCACGCTTGCCGTTGAGGCGCCTACACTGTGGTAGTGCCAGGGCCAGGGGATGTACTTGGAGGTGCCTCGGGAGATGATGCTGCCAGGCGAAACGCTGGCGCTCAGCATCCAGATTGATTAGCTTTAGTCTTCTGTACGTGGCAATGCTTAATTTCCATCCAAAACTTCACCGAGATACTGTCGCGGCACAATTCTGCGGCGTATTGAGGAAGAAGGGTCACTGCTCTAGTTAAATAGATCTATATATGATGATCTAGCTGCTCACTTGCTATGGTAGATACATAGTGAAATGTGAATGCACATTTCCCGCTATAAACTAAAGCTTCCTTCTTCACATGTAGTCCATCTTCTAGTGTGTATGCATGCTACATGTTATATCCGTTTCTTTAAAATATTATACACACATTTTGCTTGTCCAAAATGGTTTACCGGCCCATTTCTTTTTCAAAAGTGATATAAATATTTTTTTTTAGAAAATGTTATACGCATTTGCTTTTCGAAAATGTTTTACCCATTTCTTTCTTTAAATGCTATAAACATATTTATTTTTTGAAAACGCTCCTGGGCGTACGGAGAGTTCCTGGGCGCGCATCCTGGCCCGCGCTGGCGCTGCTCGACCACATAGCCACCGCCCACAGGCGCCCCATGATCACCATCAGCTACAGCCCGCTCTGCAACCTCATCCTGCCACTGTCTCAGCCATGGCACGCCGTGAACCCACCTGCGCTGGTAGCCTAGCTGCGCGTTCCTTGGCACCCCGCTGCTGCTCGACCACATAGCCGCTGCCCATGGGCGCCCGGCCCGTGTTCAACGTCAGCTACAGCCATGCATCCCTGATTAAGCATCAGCCGGCTCTTGAACATCAAGCGGCAACCAGAGCCCATAAGCCACCAGCTGGACCTCCCCTGATGAAGAAGCCCACAAGCTCATTTTCAGGGAGGTTTTGAAGCAGCCTTACGCGAGAGCCGGACTCGCCAGCAGGCAGCAGCGACGGGACGATGATGTGGAATTGTGGATTAGCAGGCTGAACATGTTGTGACCGGATCGAAGACTTTGCAAGCGGCTGATTTGCCGCCGCATGGGAGGAGAACTGGAGAAGGGCTCCGGTGGGATCGAGCGCTCCGACGCTGGAGATGCTCTTATTAGAGGGAGTACTGGGTACGTACTGTAAATTTTGACTTGTAAAATGGACATTGCCTTCCGGCAACAGGTACTCTGAAACGCGACCTGCTTGTTGGCTTTAGCCCAGCCGAGGATCAATCATACGAAAAATCACACACATAATATGGTTTGAGAGGAGAGGATCATGAACACTCTCTAAATGCACCCAAGCAGCAACAGTTAATTCCAGACGATATCATGCATCTATATTGATTCCATAGTAACTCTGACTGTGGACTCAGTTAATGCACCTTTTTAATTCGGACGAAAGATAATATATATGCTGGGAAAAATTTATATTAAATCAAAACTAGGGGAAAAGGAAGAACCATGGGCGCCCATGGCACACGGAGACACGTGACACTGGAATTGAAACTGCAATGACTGAAGAAATTAATGAGTGGCAATAAGACGCTATAAATTGGCTTCTCGTCTCAACGGAGTACAGCACTGAGCGGTTTCCTTCCCTGAGCTCAGCAAATTAAGGTGAGAAAACGGAGCAATCTTTTGGGTGTTCTTCGTTGTGTTTCTCCTCGTTAATTTGTTTGATCGTGTCAGGAGAATTCATGGCGGCAGAGGAAGGAGAGAGCACGGGGAAGGCCGCCGCCATTGTATAGGAGAATTAATGGAGGAATCTAGCTTTCAGTGGTTTTGGGTCGTCCTGTGTGCGTGTGTGTTCTTGGAGGTTTTATTTGTTTGACAGTGCGTGGTTAATTTGCCACAGGAAGGAGAAAGCGGTGGGAAGGCCGCCGCTGACGAGTTCCTGGAGAGGATGCGCGCGCGCTGGCCATCGACGGCCGAGACCGTGTTGCAAGTCCTCAGCAGGTTTTATTTCTACCCTTTGTGGTTAATTGCTTTCTTTGAGTTCCTGTTCTTTCTAGTACTTTATTTTTCATGTATAAGTTCAAGTTAAGTTTAGTTATGCACTTATATATGCATCGTTCTTCATATAGTTTTATGAATGAGAAAGCAAGGGGAAGGTCGCCGCGCCAACGAGCTCTTGGAGAGGATGAACGTGCTCGACAAGACCATGTAGCAAGTCATCATCTGCAAGTCACCTTCTACAAGTTTGGTCGGTGCACTTGGCTTCAATCAGGAGATGGCGCCATCCAACAACATAGCAAACAACACAAGCTCAGCAGAGATGCTAAATGGCAACTTTGTACCTGGTAACTCTTCAGGCGTCAGTTTGCTGACTCAGGCCGTAAATGGTCTAAGCATCAGTTCTACACTGCCTAACATGCAAACGGCCGACAATTCTGTCGCGCCGAGTCAGGTTCTTAATTCCGGGTATGCAGTTGGCACTCTGCCTGTGCAAGAAGGCACCGCACAACTCGCAAGGTCTTCATTGTCAGCTGAATAGCCACGACAATTTTGTCTGTGATGATGCTGTTGACCGCATTCTTAATAAAGTAAGAATTTTTTTCAATCTTTTACTGCACAATGCCCGCTCATTTTACTCTGCCTAGCTGCTTTATATATGGTGTTTTTTCATCATGCAATCGCACAGTTTTACCACGGTTTCTTCAAAGTCTACTTTGTTTTAACATTATCTCTAGATTTTTCAGGCTGTAGAAATGAATTTTCAGAGCAGTTCATGTCGATCTATCTAAGTCAAACTTCTTTTCTCACAGCTGCAGGATGAAGATATGCTAGACTGATGGAGACTGGCAGTTAGCTCGTTAGCCTCTAACTCTGTGAGTGATGTTTCTACCTAAGCTGCTGATCAATACATCCATGGTTCTTGCACATTGCATGTGCGAAGTTGTGCGAATTGTAGTAGGCCAGCCAGTTAGAAGCATGGTCTTAGGGTTTTATTTTACATCTGCTTTAGCTTTAAATAAGGTTATGAAAATGCGATGGAACCAGTTTCCTGAGATGTTATCAAACGAGTTTTTTTTTATGAATAATCTGAAATGGTATGCTTCATTCACTTGTTATGGAACCAATTTCTGAGATGTTTGACCGAGAGAGCAACTCGCTCATTTGCCTGCTTCTTCTTGTTGCTTTATATAGAAGTTACAGGACTTTGACTGCACCCAGCACGACTCCTAATCAGAGTCCAACACGACGCTCCCCAAAGTACAACTCTTCGACTTACACAGATTAAAGACTCCTAACGCGCTACAAACTCATATCGCTGACATGAGAGGCAAACCGCATCAGCCACGACGATGTTGAGCAGTGAAGGTGCATGTTTGCTACCTCAGTCCATGCTATGTAAATATGTTATACTCATTTATTTTTCAAAAATGTTATACCCATTTCTTTAAAAAATGTTATGTGCATTTATTTTTCGAAAATTATATACCCGTTGTGAGAGAACCATGGGTGGTAGAGTTGTGTGGGCGAACCGGTGTTGGAGGCTTGGAGCAGGAGCACAAGGCAACCGATCCGGTCCAGCACTCCAGCTAACTAGCTAGGGTTCGGAGTTGTGCCTGCTTGTATGAATTCTTTTATGTGTTTCTCTCTCTTTTAAATTGCAAATTACACCTCAACTCCGGTTGAACATACATAAATAGCAAGAAAAATAAAATGCGAGTGGTACTTAGAGATTGTTGCAGTTTGGCCTCAAGATGTACATTTTGTAGTTCTTCAAATAAATTGTTGCAGTTTGGCCCAAGATTTGCTCCGTATTCCAAAATAATGTCATAATTTTTCCCATTCGATGTACATGGTTGTTTTGAGATTCTCATTATCTGGCTCATATCTGCCAATAGAAAGAGATGGACTGAGCACTCATATAGGGCTTAATATTTTGCTTGCTTGTCCCGATGGCCGTGTTTTGAGTCTAAAATGTTTTACTTGTTTCTTTTAAAAAAATGTTATGATCATTTTTGGAAAAAATTACACACATCTGCTTTTTGAAAATGTTTTATCCCTATGTTTATACACATTTGCTTTTTGGAAAATTTTATACACATTTGCCACCTTGGCCCCACTGCCCCTCTAGAAAGGAACCCCGTGCATGAAAGCTTATATGACAGCCGGTTGAGTTTAATCGCGCTGCTCTTCCCGGATCTCTCTGTTCTTCCCGTTAGTTGATTAGGCTAGTAATTCTACAGATCTACCTGATGCAGGACGTACGACGACGGAGAAGGGGACAGATCTACCTGATTCTGCGGCATCGAAGAACTCCATGATGGTGCATGGTGGAGTGCCACTTAATCTAGTGGATTCGCTCAAAAAAAAAATTACTCTAGTGGAAAATCCTAGATTCGCCACTGATGACTTTCTACTCCTTTAATTCTATTGCACGTGCATGATATGTTATACCCATTTCCTTTTAGCCAATGTTCTACACATTTGATTTTCGAAAATGTTACACCCACTTATTTTTCAAAAAACATTATTGATCCACATTTTTTTTAAATGTCATACCCTCGCAAAACAAATGTTATACCCATTTTTAATAGAACAACCTTTTAGTGGGGTTTTAGAGTTGTACGTGTGGACATGACTCTATACCTGATCACTGGCGTATACCCTTGGGATCCCAACCTGCTCAGGCGATGAGAAAAACCTTTGCGCTTTCTCTTAATGGTTTATGCTTTGTTGCACCGATGTTCAGGTGGTCATTGGAAGGTTTCAAGCTGATAAGAAAAAGGAGCTCGGGCAGGCTGTTACCAATGAGACTCTAGGTGCTATGAATTGAACCCATGGCGGGAAGGGAATGGCGCCAAACTAGACTGCGAATATATAGAAGTTCAGATGCAGTTATATGTACGTTATACCAAGAAAAAACAAAAACGTTATGCCCATTTTCCTTTTCCAAAATGTTATGCCTATTTCTTTAAAACAAATTATACCCATTTATTTTTCAAAAATGTTATACCCATTTTTATGGTGGGGTGGTAGAGTTGTGTGGGCATGAATCTACCCCCGTTGGACGCCTTCTAGAATTTGTTCGATGCGCCCTTAATTTGCAACCTTCCGCGTTGCCGAGGCCAAAAGCACATTAGCAGACATTGTGGTATGGATCCGCTGCTCGTCTCCCACTATGTGTATCACCACTGCAAGAAGCGGTACCAAACGTGCCTGCGTCTGCGGGCACCAGAGCCGGCGGCTGGGACGAGCCGCCGAAGTACGAGCTGGACGAGACCCACTGCAGACGTGCTTTGAGTGCGCCATTTGCGGCAGCACCTTCCGCACCCCGAAGGCCACCCACAGGCACATGGCGCGCTCCCACCGCGGCGGCCTCGACACGGCGGCACCGGCGCCAGTGGTGCTCCGCCACGCGTTCAAGCGCTGCGGGAAGCGGTTCCTGACGTGATGGGCGCTCGAGGGCCACCGGTCCAACCACAATGGGAAGCAGGAGGCCGTGGCGGCGGCCAGAGCTCCCCCTCCCTTCATCATCAGGGACTTTGACCTCAACGAGCTGCAGCCAGAGGCGCAGCAGGAACAGCAGGAGGAGAACAGTCCCGCTCCAGCTGCTAACTAGCTTAATTAATTAGGTGTTCGTCAGAAGTCGAATCGATAGTGTGCTGTGCTGAGCTTGCTTAAATTTGTATTTGTGTTTTGATGTCTGCTAGGTTTATTTATGTTGCTTTCCTAAATGTAAGATGATGTGCCGATCAAGTAGACTATCATCTAGTTAGTTCTCATGTAATGCCAATCCGCTATAATGTTGGGTTTCCGCTCGTAGCTCCATATTGCTTCATTTTTCGCTCCTAGCTCCAAATTATAATTTTACACACACGCATGAACAAAATGTGCAAGATGGGATTGTATTTTGATAAAGAATATATTGTATTTCCTATAATTTTACACACATGCATGAATCAATGTATTTTTCTTACATGGCTTAATTACCTATTTGTCGGTGTTAGAGCTAGCAGGTAGGGAGTTAACAAACAAATGCTTACCTCGCATTGGTAACTGAAGCACGCAGAGCTCGTCGCATATGGGTATTTTGCGTAAAGACTACGCTTAGCTATTCCAATTTCTCATTTGAAGAATTGTGAACATATAGAAGTTTAGATGTAGTTGTATGTACGTTATACCAAGAAAAAACAAAAATGGTATGCCCATTTTCCATTTCCAAAATGTTATGCCTATTTCTTTTAAAAAAGTGTTACACCCATTTATTTTTCAAAAATGTTATACCCATTGTAAGAGAGCCACCTCCTGATGGTGTGGTAGCGTTGTGTGGGCATGAATCTACCCTTGGTGGACCCCTTCCAGAGTTTGTTCGATGCGCCCTTAATTTACAACCTTCCGCGTTGTCGAGGCCAAGCACAAGCACATTAGCAGACATTGTGGTCTGTATCCGCTGCTCGTCCGCCACTATGTGCGCCACCGCTGCAAGAAGCGGTACCAAATGTGGCAGGCACTCTATGGGCACCAGTCGAACCACCGTGGGAAGAAAGAATGCTACTTCCCCCGCCTCACCCTCTCCTCCGTCTCCAGCGCCGGCGGCTAGTACGAGCCGCCGAAGCACCAGCCATGGCACGTGAAATCGGCGCACGAGCTGGATGAGACCCACTGCAAACGTGCTTCGAGTGCGCCATCTGCGGTAGCACCTTCACACCCCGAAGGCCGCCCACAGGCACATGGTGCGCTCCCACCGCGGCGGCCTCGACCCGGCGGCACCGGCGCCCATGGCGCTCCGCCACGCATGCAAGCACTGCGGGAAGCGGTTCCTGACGTGGTGGGCGCTCGTGGGCCACCGGTTCACCACATTGGGAAGTTGCGGTGCGCAAGGCTCTCCAAGCAGACAGTCGGAGCTCCTCCTCCCCATCGTCGTCAGGGACTTTGACCTCAACGAGCTGCCGCCGGTGGCGGAGCAGGAGCAGCAGGAAGAGAACGGTTCGCCTCCAACCGCTGACTAGCTTAATTAGGGGTTCGTCAAAAGTCGAATCGATAGTGTACTGTGCATGATGAGCTTGCTTAAATTTGTATGTGTTTTTTTAGGTCTGCAAGGTTTATTTATGCTGCTTTCCTAAATGTAAGATGATGTGCCGATCAAGTAGACTATCGACCCTCTCACACCGCGGCAGCCTCGACGCCTGTGGTGCTCCGACACGCGTGCAAGCGCTTCGGGAAGCAGCTCCTGATGTGGCGGGCGCTAGCGGACCACCGGTCCAACCACAATGGCAAGCTAGGGTGCGCCAGGCTCTGCAAGCAAGCGGCCGCGGCGGCCAGAGCTCTTGCTGCTCCTCCTCCTCCTCCCGTGGTTGTCGTCAGGGACTTTGACCTCAACGAGCTGCCGCCGGAGGCGGAGCAACCGCAGCAGGATCGGAGGAGAACGGTTCGGTTCTAGCTGCTAACTAGCTTAATTAGGGGTTCACCAGAAGTCGAATCGATATAGGGATTATGTTTGGTGGACAAAGCATGCAGGGTTTTTGAGGGATTATGTTTGGTGGAAGGCATGCAGGGTTTTTGAGAGATTATGTTTGGTGGACAAGGCATGCAGACAATGCCGTTACTAGCAAAGGTATCATCGGGCATCAGATACGGTCGAATTTCAAGGACCGGACATGCTTGGACAAGAAACAGCTCGAACAAGGAACTTATAGCAAGCCGATTATCTTATGGTTCAAAGGATTTTCTAGAGATTGAACTGTTCAAGATAATCGGCTTGCTGTGAGTTCCTTGTCTGAGTAGTTTCTTGTCCAAGCATGTCCGGTCCTTGAAATTCGACCGTGTCCGATACCCGATGATACCATTGCTGGTAACGGCATTGTCTGCCTTGTCGACCGAACATAATCCCTGAAAAAGTCTCTTGCCAATGGATATTGATTCGCTACTACGGAGTACTATACTAAGGATTATATATTTAATCCTCTAGAAAATCCTTTGAACCATTCAAGATAATCGGCTTGCTGTAAGTTCCTTGTCCAAGCATGTCCGGTCCTTGAAATTCGACCGTGTCCGATGCCTGATGATACCTTTGCTGGTAACGACGTTGTCTGCCTTGTCCACCAAACATAATCTCTCAAAAACCTCTTACTGATGGATATTGATTCGCTACAACAGAGTACTATACTAAGGGTTATATATTTAGTCATCTGGAAAAATCCTTGTGAACCATTCAAGATAATCGGCTTGTTGTAAGTTCCTTGTCCGAGCAGTATCTTGTCCAAGCATGTCCAGTCCTTGAAATTCGATCGTGTCCGATGCGATACCTTTGCTAGTAATGACATTGTCTGCATGCCTTGTTCGCCAAACATAATCCCTCAAAAACCATGCATGCCTTGTCCACCAAACATAATCCCTCAAAAACCATGCATGCCTTGTCCACCAAACATAATCCCTCAAAAACCCTCTTGCTCGTGGATATTGATTCGCTACTACGAAGTACTATACTACGGATTATATATTTAATCCTCTAGAAAATGCTTTGAACCGTTCAAGATAATCGGCTTGCTGTGAGTTCCTTGTCCGAGTAGTTTCTTGTCCAAGCATGTCCGGTCCTTGAAATTCGACCGTGTCCGATACCCGATGATACCATTGCTGGAAACGGCATTGTCCGCCTTGTCGACCGAACATAATCCCTCAAAAACCCTCTTGCCGATGGATATTGATTCGCTACTACGGAGTACTATACTAAGGATTATATATTTAATCCTCTAGAAAATCCTTTGAACCATTCAAGATAATCGGTTTGCTGTAAGTTCCTTGTCCGAGAAGTTTCTTGTCCAAGCATGTCCGGTCCTTGAAATTCGACCGTGTCCGATGCCTGATGATACCTTTGCTGGTAATGGCGTTGTCTGCCTTGTCTACCAAACATAATCTCTCAAAAACCTCTTGCTGATGGATATTGATTCGCTACAACAGAGTACTATATACTAAGGGTTATATATTTAGTCCTCTGGAAAAATCCTTTGAACCATTCAAGATAATCGGCTTGTTGTAAGTTCCTTGTCCGAGCAGTATCTTGTCCAAGCATGTCCGGTCCTTGAAATTCGACCGTGTCCAATACCGGATGATACCTTTGGTGGTAACGACGTTGTCTGCCTTGTCCACCTACCGTGTTGCTAAAGCCGAGCACAAGAACATTCAACTGCAGCTGCCGTGTTGCAGACATCGTGGTATGGATCCGTTGTTCGTCCGCCACTATGTGTGCCACCGCTGGAAGAAGCGGTACCAGACGTGGTAGGCGCTCTGCGGGCACCAGTCGAGCCACCACGGGAAGAAGGGATCCTCCTCGTTGTCGACTCGTAGACTCCACTCCCATGATCGCCGCCTTACCATTCGCTGACAAATGTAGCAAAATCCAGCCCTAAATTTGAAGCAAAACTAGATGCAGATGTTGATATGTGGTTCCCCGTCTATGAAGGTCAGATCGGCTGCCAGAGACGAGAGAAACCAGCGGAGATGGAAGCTTCCTCTAAGAAATATACTAGTATTATTTTTTATATACGGGCCCCCAAGAACTTGGGCTGAATTTGTCCTGGTGCTTGCGATTTTGAAATATGACCAAACCAGCCTAGGCTTTGGACGGTCAAGTTCCCAAATTCTGTAACTAACTTGCTGCTAGCCCAGAACTATATATGACAAAGAAGCCCATCAAATCTACCCAAGTATACTTTCTCATCCCAACCACATGGTATCAGAATTCAGATTCGAGGCCCCTACCAAGATCCAGCCCATATTCTAATTCGGTGCAAGTTCTAGCCCAGGAAGGTATAAATTACAGCCCAACTACAAAGCTAGACAACAATGAAATGTAAACACATGGCAAGAATTAATTTTGGGTAGAAAATGCAATGTATCAAGGTTTCCTTTCCTTTGATTCAAAGCATTTTGTTGCTCATACACAAATTCCCTTAAGCTTAATATAATGAAAATGTGTACGAAACAGACTCCCAGATTCTGCATCGGTCGATGCACGTGTGGATACTTTTGAGTGATCCCTACTTAGTAGATCTATACGAATTTTGAAATGGCTCTGCTAATTTGATTAATTAATCGTGCCTCAGTGTTATGGATGTTGTGATCTAGAAGTTGAGGAGGCTGCTTTGGTAGCAAGGAGACAAGCAGAAGCTCTCCATCATCCATGGGCTCCTCAGCTGCGATGACGTCAGCTGGAAAGGGTCCTGCTGCTGCGGCTGCGACAGCCACTCCATCCTCGTCGTCTCCAGCTCCGGCAGCCTCATCGCCGCCGGCTTCGCCACCGCAGCCGCAGCCGCAGCCGCCTCCTCTATCTTCACACCGTCGTAGTGATGCGCGGCCTCGTACTGGACGACGTCCGACGACATGGAGCCGGCGGCGTCCGGCGAACCGGTGCAGTGTGAGCTGGCGGCAGAAGAAGACCCGCCATGGCCGGAGCGCGCGAGCTCCTCCATGGCGACCCTCTGCTCGAGCTCCTTGAGGGACACAGCCTTCCGGTACACCTTGCACAGCACAAGCTCCTGCCGGTCCTGCAGCAGTTGCACCTTATTATTCCCTCCGCCGCCGGCCATGGCATCCTCCGGGAGGCGGTACTCGTTCATGACCCAGTCGGTCTTGCTCCCTCGGGGCGCGCGGCCCTGGTAATACACCAGCGTCTTCTTGAGCCCGATGAGCCGCTTCGGGTCGGCGCCGCACCGGACGGCGCGGTCCGACCCGGTGGCCTTCCAGAACCCCCGTTCCGTCGTGCGGCTCGGTCGGCCCGCCGCCTGCTGCTGGTTCAGCTTGCGGCCACTGTCGCGGGGGACGAAGAAGTACCACTCCCTGCTGTTGCAGGAGGAGGAGCCATGGTGGATGATGTCGCCGGCGAGAGCGGGGAGGTCCCAGGGGTCGTGGCGGTAGAGGTGGACGGTGGGGATGATGTCGAACTTGAGCTTCCGGCCATGGGCGGCCTGCTTCAGGTAGAACTCCAGCAGCTCCTCCTCCGTCGGGTGGAACCGGAACCCCGGCAGCTCCAGCTCCATTACTTCAAATGTTCTTTCTTACAAATTTAGAGAAGAGGGAGTTTGCATATCGGTGCAGCTTCAGCTCTGCTGTTTGATGGATGGATGTATTTGGAGAAGAGGGAGTTTGCATATATATAGGCCGGTGCTCAGGAGGGCAATTAAGTAATTAATATGGTCTCTTTTCTTTGTTCCTTGTTTGTCACTTTCCAAATTTATTCCAACTCTTCTCCATTTTCATGCTGACTTTAAGCGTAAATAAATTCTCATGACAACAAGTGCTAGCGAAAGCTACACTCTATTTTCCAGTAAACTCAAGTACTGTTGAGTGTTGACCAGGTATTACTATTACAGTACTTGAGGCTAATAGGCAAAAAGATCTTGATAAAGACTGGGCGGGCTGCTTGCAAAGCGACCACTAGACTTGGTCCACTGGTGCTGATGCAGAGTAATTAAATCTACAGAGTATAAACAACAATTAGATAAGACTTGGAGTGTTTTTTATTGGAGATTATCAGTGCAAGTAATCAGATTGGGTTGACGTAGCTTTCAGAGAATCTTCTCCGACTTGCAAAGTTTATATATTTTAGGATACCATTCCTGACCTTTGGTCAATTCTTACGCAGCCATACTTTACAAAAAAGGTTATGAACGTTCAGGAAAAAAAAAGATGAAATACAATAAAATGATGTGCACAAATGTTTGACTTGTTAGCAGACTGTAGATTAATTAATCATTCAGCTTTTTGTTAATCCCATGAAAATTCAAAAAAAATTGAACACGGGTTCCTATTCCGAACACGGAAATTTCACCAAAAGTTCACACCATTTTAGTCTAAATTTTTAGGTTTAGATTGAGAATCCCAGCATGTAGTGAAACTCTCCGCATTACCTGAGTCACGGTGTTCCTTTGATATAGACCTCCGCCTGGACGGCCCGGCCCCAAAGCCCGACTTTCAGGCCGGGCTTGGGCTCCAGATTTTCACCTGAAGCCTGGCACGAAAGCGTGAAGCGCCTAAAAAAGCATTTATTAAAAAAAATAAGTGCATTTATTTGATACCCAAAAATTATTATATTTTTAAAGCTAATAGCTGTTTTCAGGCCTCAGGCCAGACCCGGGCTTGGCATTTTTTGGGCCTCAGACTGGGCCCAGGTTGGCATTTTTGCGCCAGGCCTTGCAAAGCCCGGCCAGGTTTACTTTGATGATGTGGAGGGCCTTGCTTTGACACAGTACTACTTTGAAATGGTAAAAGGTACTACTATGAAATATTTCAACTTTCAAGGAACTAATTGCTGGACCATTAATTTAATTTAGCTAAGTGGGGGGGAAAACTCACCAAGATTTTCAACAATTCGTCCGTGTCCACTAGTGGTGTGAGGCCATGACTTCCACAAGAAATTCCAAGGAGATGACAGACCTCCTGATAGTGCTCTCTCTTCAGATATCCCAATCTTTTCCTCTTTGTGTTCTTCTTCTTGTCCATCCATCCCTCTGGATGCAGAAAACCGTGTTGAATTGTTCCAAGTCTTGGAATTATTTTTATTTCTTCTTTCTAGTGGAAAATCATTGCAGACTTTTTTGGCGGCTTCGCAGAAGAGTAATGGTTTGATAAAGTGGCACCACCAATTTTTCAGGTACATTGCCATTCAAAACTATGACCCTCCTGCATGTTGACATTAGAAAAGAGAAATAATTAAAGCATTTACCTTTTTTAACATTTCTTGTGCCTTAACAGGAAGCAACCCTCGAAATATCCTAGAATTTTTTTTTCTTAAAGAAGTTTCCTAGAAAAGATGAGCTGACAATGCAAGGAAATTCATAAGTACATTTATCCTGAATGCAGACTGCAGTTACTTTAACTTTAAACTCTGTTCTGGAAACTAGAGAAGTTGTATTTAATAGTACAACTTTAGGAATGAAAAGCAAAAGGTTACTATTTTTTTATATGCTGTATAAAGAAGAAATATATCGAGTAATTTGAACCTGTGTACTTCAGTGTCAGCGGCCACTGACTTGTCTGCTGCTAGAAAATCAGGAAAGACCCTCTCCAGCAGCATACATAGCAATATGCATCCACATCACCTAGAATAGAATTTAGACCACTTCTTCCATCCAGCTCAGGTCGTTGCTGATGTCTTCAAGTCAAGTCCATGGCTGCACTTCTGTTCATGCAAATGCAATGCAGCCACTCGTCTGTCAGCACAAAGATATGATGAGGAAGAAGAAGAACATGGCCATAGCTGCATACTTTGAAACGGTCCAAGTCTTGAGGGATAGATATGCACACTGCCTACCTGTCACTGTCATGTGCTTGATGTGGCCTCAGTGGTCACTGCTGTGGCTGGTGATAGTTGCCTTTGGTTGCGGAGAAACAAGACCTGGAAGAAAAGGTCTTAGGTGTTGGATTTTTTTTCTTCTTTCAACTGGAGAAATTCTGGGACATGAAAAAGAAAGCTTACCTCTATGTGTTGCCAGTGTGACAACAGGACACCTGGATGAGCCCCAGTCTGCACTGTGGTCTGAAGAAAGGAAACAGGGAGTGAACCTTCCTCAGCTCTGCAGTTATTACCAGAAAAATACAATCCAGACTTATTATATGTATATCCATTATCATGGAGACAAATATATCAATTGCAAACAAACAATTGCTTCTTTCTTTCCAAAGAAATAACTGTTTCTATTCTGGGAAGAAAGCCCGAAACTTTATTTATATGATAGGAAGGCCCGGGCACGCATGTTGGGCACATTAAGCCAGAGTCAACACCGGAGGTCTCGGCTCATACCATGGCTGATTATTTCTCTTTCTGTAGATTTATACATGCACTTCAGCTAAATAACCATAGCCAAGTCAAGGCAAGCCAGGATCTAAAGTTTGCACAACTCACTACTATTGCTAGTACTACTAGCTATAGCAGAAGTATTACAACAGCGCAGCAGCCGGTCCTGATCAAGCAGTCATATGGTGCTTATTTCTTGTCCTCGACAGACGACTGAAGGGCAAACTTGGTTCCCTTCTTGCCTGAATCATCCTCTGTTGACGCCTTTCTGGAACCAGATGCTGCCTCCTTGTCTGCTATTTGTTTTATGTATGTCGCGTCAACACCGATATAATCCAGAGCAATCTTCCCAGAAGCAGCAGCTCCTTCCATCTTATGCACTTCAGCTTTTTCATCGGCGCGCTTGTAAACCTGAAACACGAGCAGTTTGTGAGGTCGTACTATGGTTTGTTGTTGTTTATTAGTTACAGAAACCTCATAGAATCATCATTACCACACAAGTACGGGGTGGGGAGAGGACTTTGAATGAGTTAGGGCGGTTGTTGAAGTTTGTCTTGGCTACTCCTGGTACTCCTTCCGGTGACGTGAAGTGATCTATGTCATGGCCAACCTGTGACACAACACAGATCAACACTGCAAATAAGATAATCCGATGCAAAGCTTTGATGGCACCTACTATTGGAGAAAAGGAGCCAAAACTGATGTAGAACATTATTTCCATTGCTTACTCTTCCATGTCCACCAAAGAGGAAAGCATCAGAGTCCAGAGCTACCCTGTACTTCCCAGGCAAGTCGCATCCGACTTTGTAACTGCATGTTTTGCAATTGGAGATGATATTAAGCACATTAGATGTTAAGCAGAAGTAATCCTGAAATACCAATCTTGCAATAAAATAGTTACCCCTCATAAGTTTTATTAGGATGAAAGTTGAAGACGAAAACCAAATCTCCACGTTCAAAGACAATAACCTGAAAGGAAGTTGGATAAGTGCATAGGGCAGTTTAAGAGAACAATGGTTAGTTAAGAATGAAACAAATCATGCAACAACTGCCCTGACTAAAGATTGTATAGTTACCTTTTTCTCCTCATTCACGTCGCTGACAATCTGCTTTGACGATGACAGGAAAGAAAATTTATCATCGAGCGCATTCATTGCTTGATCAAATGCATTCATGTACTGTTCAAATTTTTCAATGCGTTAGATGACAAATTGAATGTTTGACTCTTGCAGAAAACCTTGACAAAATACAGCAAATCATTTATCGTATGCAGAGAAAGATAACTTCCTTTAAAGAAACCTTAGAATAAAGTTTGGAAAATCCAACACCAATTGATGCATACAAAAAGTAATATATGAGTGAGAATCAACAAAGTTAGTAGGTTACCACAAGCAAGATTTGACCATTGTACTGAGCAACAACTAGTAGATCGGCAAATTAGACTAGCTGGAAAGGCTTAATATTAAGTGTTACAAGGGATATGAAGCAAGTTGGGACCCAGTGTAAATAGCTAGAATCAGAGAAAAAGGAAGGTAATGATCCAATATATTCGAAAAAAGCTACCAACCACAATCTACATGAATATACATAGCTATAACCTTGTATCGTAGGTGATCAGTGTCAACAAGGCTCCACTGACGTCTGCATTTATCATAACTCCAGTTGTTGCCTTCTCTTGCAAAGTCAATCCATTCTGGGTGACCAAACTAAAAGAAAATTGAACTGTTACTATGAGAAACAAAAAATATATAGAAGTTTCTGGGTAGCAATACTTTTCTATATACTGCTGATTTTGTGCAAGAAGCTTGTCTTCTATGTAAAACATAAATAGCACAAGAGAGACTTGACAATATCTCTATACCATGTTTGCATCATTTAAGGAGAAACATTGGTATAAAATAAAATATTACAACCATGTGATGTCGGCATACATATAATAAGACAAGGATCAAGCAATAGATAGAAAACAGTAATGCTCAAAGGCAACAATGGCTTAGAACAAAGATTAACTACCAGCACAACTAAATGATTGTTAGCTGCTGCATACTTGGCTATTTAGAAAAATAGAGGCTTAACCTTTTTGCAACCCCACCCAATCCTCAAAACAGTTTATTTATGAATCATGAAACAGATCGGTAGGAAGTTTGAAACAGATTATTAGATATTACCTCATTTCCCATAAAATTTAAGTAGCCATCACCTCCAAGAGCCATTGTGATGAAGTGAATCATCTGAATATTTGTAAACACAATTAGCCAAATATACAGAAGGGACTGGAATGCATTATCTTCAAGGGCTAACCGCTAACCAACCAGAACTCTGAGTAGACCTATGAAGATAACAAATTATAATAGATACAGTAAATACCCAGAACTAGAACCATCAAGTTCATGAGTACTTCAGAAGAATTGAACCTTTTGAAGTGCAATGCCACGATCAATTGTAGGCGAAGCAGGCTGTAAGTCTGACATGCCAGTATACATTTCCTTGTCCATCAAGAGAAATGCCATAGTCTTGTCACCAACAATAGACTGAAAATTTGTGTAAAATAACTATTCAGTTGTTGTTTCAATAGACCACAAAGCTGACGATACACAACTGAGGATCTTTTTACATGGTCCACATAGCGGCTTAGTGGTTACCATTACTGGCTTCTGGGATAGCACTCTGGTAACCTATGCTATTATCTGATGGGAACTTGTGAAGTAACTGTCATCACGTTAAGTGTTTATTTATTTCTAAATGGAGGGAAAAGTACCTGATCGTGGCTCTCAGCATATGCAATGCACTTTTCAGTATATCTCCTGTTAGTCAAAGTCAGTGCTATTCCACTCATTGACCACTCGAGGTCATCTTTGTTCTTCAAGTAGTCAATCCATCTATCAGGAATAGCCATAGCCAGGCGATAGTCAAACCCTACTCCACCTTCATCAACTGGCCGACAAAGCACAGGCATGCCTGAAACATCTTCTGCAACAACAGTTGCTTCTGGCAAGAGCTTGTGCATTAAATGGTTGGCAAGCATCATGTAAACAACTGCATCTACATCAGTATCCAACCCAAAATACTCCTTGTAATTCCCAGCAAATGACATATTGATACCATGGTGATTGTATAGCATGGATGTAACCCCGTCAAATCGGAAGCCATCGAACATGAATTCATCCATCCAATATCTCAAATTAGAAAGAAGAAATCTTAATACCTCCCAATTGGCATAGTTGAACAGACGGCTATCCCACAGTTTGTGATAGCCCCTCTCTCCTGTGTGGAAATACGATTCCTGTGTGTTTTGTCCAACATCATAGCCATGTAGACCATCCGTCACATTACTGCTCGCATGGCTATGGACAACATCCATCAGAACACGCAATCCTAAACTATGTGCCTTGTCAACAAGATATTTGAGGTCCTCTGGCGTGCCTGATCTGCTGCTAACTGCGAAGAAATTTGTCACATGATACCCAAAAGAAGCATAGTAGGAGTGTTCCATGATTGCCATCAGCTGAACTGTGTTGTAGTTATTTGCCCTTATGCGTGGTAACACATTGTCTGCAAATTCTCTGTATGTGCTTACTTCTGGCTTTTCACCACTCATCCCCACATGCGCCTCATAGATACGTGGAGCGCCAGGCTTTGGAGGCCGAGGATGCTTAAACACATACCTGCAGAACAAACAGTAGCAAAGTATTATGGTTTGGCATTCCTTTTCTATTTTGTGGTTTTTGTGCAGACTTGTTGCTCATATTTACACAGCAGTTCAAGCCACTAAATGTACACCTTTCACTAGTTGGTGGATCCCAGTGAATGCCGTCGTAAGGAGCTCCAAATTTAGAGGCATCAAACGTTGCATAACGAATCCATGCAGGAATCCGATCAACCCATACACCATCTCCACGCCTAAAGCAAAATTTAACCTTGGAATTGTGTGGGATGGCAGGTTTCCCATTGACATGGGAAATCCTGATTGACCAAACACCATATTTATCCCTCTCCATCTTGTGCATAGCACCATTCCAGTTGTTGAAGTCACCAACAAGTTGCGCTTCCCTACACCCATAAAGTAAGATTCGCAAGTAAACACATAAATATACTAAATTTTTGAAAAGTAATGCCATAAAATGAATGAGCATTTTTTAGCTTGAACACAAAAAGAAAAGGGAAAACATATTTTCTGTCTTCAGGGCATCACAATCTGTCGGTGATGCTGACCTCAACATCCAAGACATGCTGCAAGCGAAAACTTTGCTAGCTACTACCAGAAAATACACAATCTCACTGGAAACAAAAATGGAAACTAGTTCTAAGACAGCTTCATTAATCAGCATTGCATACATTAATCCAAGACCATTAACAAGTAGCCACATGAAAACATTAGAACTTACTTTGCAGCAGGGGCCCACTCACGGTACACAGTTGTGTCACCATCTGTATTGATCCCAAACTTCAAATAGCCTACACGGATGGAAGGCCAGAAACAGAGAATTCGAGTATACCATGTAAGTAGCATGCCAGGTACTGTATGCAACAAATACTAGCATTTCGAATGTATCAACAGAAAAGCTAACCTTTAGAAAATTCGGCAAGGCTTCCCTCATTTTGTTCAATCGATTGTTTCTGTTCAAGGTATCTTTTTATCCTGTAATCGAAGTGGACCTTGAATTCGGCCAACTTCGGATCCAGCTTATATATGGGAAGGTTATCGAAACCATCTTCCTTCATTGCCATATTTTGGTTTTCTCGCACAGCCACAGGAACAGAGAACTTGCTCTTGGCCTTGCGTATACATATGAGCAACCGTTACAGCGATCGGCAGATTCAAGAAACAAACAAGCAACAGAGATACAACATGTGATGCGGCTTGTATTAATTAACTAATTAATTTTGCCAAAATGTAGCAACCACATTGCTACGTTCATCGCATAATTACACACATTTGGGTTGCATATATAGCAGTTAATACGGTTAAAATACCAGGGCAGTAGGAAAGAAAATCTGAATCGCAGAAATGTAAAAAAGATTTTAAATGGGAATCACAATTTCCGTTCATGAAACCCGCTACTGACGCGACTAGGATCGAAAACCGTATTCTACTAGACGAAATGTTGACCTCAAAGTTAGTGCTATTTACATAACCATAATCCAATCCCGGTTGCCCAGCGGTAACCCAGGGGGGCCATATTCCCAAATCTGGGTAAACAAGGAAGAAGTCGGTGTACCTTCCGTGGCCACGAGCAGCGAAGCGGCGGAGACGGGACAGGCACCACGCTCAGCCGCACATTGCCGCCGCCGGCGACACCCTGCACGCATACCCACCCGTCAAGAACCTCATCATCCATGGGGCACAAGAGAACGGAGAACGGAACCAACAACAAAAGAGAGGAAATAACGAAATCCCGAGTGGCTCACCGCGATCCCGGGGCCCGGGCGGTCAGTGGGAGAGGGGCGCGGCAGGGGAGAGCGCGAGCAGGCGAGGCACAGCATCGTGGTCGCGTCGGAGTGCGGTGGCGGCGGAGGAGGAGGTTCCCATTTTCCGCGGGGCTCGAGACCCGCCCGCGGTTTATATCGGCCGGAGGGAGGAAGAGTGGCGCCGGAGGCCGACGGAACGGAACGGAAAGGCGTGATTTTTTCTTGGCCGCTTCCGTCCGTTCCCTGTGGAGTGTCTTTCTCCAGGAGAGCAGTGTGGAGTGGAAGCAACGGCGGAGGAGAGAGTCACGAGGACGATGCGGATCTGTGGGCCTAGTGGGCCATGCTGCCACGTGGACGGTCACGGAGAGCCCGTGTGGCTTGGGCCAGCAAAAGGCTCTTTTGGGCCTTTACGTGTCTCAGGCGTCATCAATTTACGAGTGGGACAGGGAGAAAGTGAAACCTTCCCAGAAAAAAAAAAGAGACTTTCTCGAAGAGAAACAAAGGACGTGTTTGCGTTATGGGACTATTTGCGCTGTATTGGACTAGCCCGCGTCAGCAGATTTGTCTCCATGATGTATTCCTCCGTCCAACAGAAGATGTCTCAACTTTGACTAAATTTAAATTTGAATGTATCTATACACTAAGTCATGTCTAGATACATCTAAATTTTGACAAACTTGAGACATCTTTTGCTGGACGAATGGAGTACATTGTTTGGTTAAGACAAGTATTGCTTTCTATGTAATTGCATACGGTTGTTTTCAGCAACGGAAATAAAACTGGCAGAGCACATTGAGAGTAGTACTATTTCTTTCATATCTTTCAAGTCTGTGGTACTTTACAGAAGATTCATCTACGGAGTACTAAAGGTTTGACAAATGATGGTGCAGTCATGGATGAAACTAGCTGCCATGCTCATTTCCTCACTTGCCCTTAATCCTTCTATATGTACTGTTTTAATACTACTGCATAAGATGAAGCTGAAATGTCAGCTGGAAAGAACAAAATGAATCGACAGCTGGCTCAATTCTCCGCGTCCGCAGGATCATGACAAGGAGATTCTTACTTCTGCACTGACTCCAGATTCATCATCAAGGTTTTTATAGCTGATATCACTGCCTTTTAGCAGTCAAGACTCAGTAAGGAAGAAGATCCAAAGCAGCCGGCGTTTCAAATGAATTCATGTTGCAGACTGGGCTCTTCCTAATATCCTCACTCCCTTGTGATCCATCTGTGGCCCCGGATCTCGTACCCGCCTAGGCCGCCGTGGTGGTCACTGCTCTCCCCGCCGCTCTCTGTGCCGGACCTCCTGCGGTGCCTGCGGGCTTTCTTGGGGCCGCTGTTGTCGCTGAGGCTCCCGTTCAGGAGCGGGTCGTCGATCCCGCTGATCACCCTGTGCAAGGACCGCGGCGAATCGATGCAGCTGTCGTCGTTCGTTTGCTTCTTCTCTTTTTCGTGCTTTTTCATGTTCTGGGATATCCTGTGGATCTTCTCGTTGATCGGCTCCACTGCGTGGTTCACCGTGAACTTCAGGTCATTCACAATCTGCAAGGTTCAGTCAAATGGCCATGTTTTCAGTTTAGCTACAGTGGGTCAAAATAAAAGTTCAGTTAAACAATTGAGGAAGAGGTGAGATAGCATCTTTTTTTTCCTTACATATTCGCCTCCTCCAAGTACAACATCACGGACGCTTTCTTTTATGCCGGTGGAGCATCTGACATTATCATCTGGCTGAGGAAGCCTGATCTTGGTTGGACGCTCGCTATCTTTTACTTCATCTGGATCTAGAGGGCAGTCCACTGAAGCATAGTCCCCAAGAACTGAAACCTCTCCAGTGAAAAGATCGCCCATTAGCTCATATGGCTTGGCAGGGAAGACATACAGGTGGATAACAGAAGCAACACCCATCTGTATCGGATGAGAAGAAAATAACTCTGTTAGGATTATTGCAAATTTGAAAATCCAAACATGCTTAAGGTAAAACAGGAAATGTTTAGCACCTCTATGCAGATAATGAAGTCCTGGATACTGGACTTGAACTGCAACTCTTGAGCTATAGGTCCTCTCAACAAACCCCAACTGGAGAGCAATGCAATTGCCACACCTTGCCACCATGTTAAGAACACAATAGACTTGAAGGTCAAAAACTTCGCAAGAGGCTTTATATGGGCTAGCTCGTCCTTTATGGCGGTGTAAAACTGAACGAGACAGTATAAGGCCCATGACTGACTGAAATTAAGAGCCATGGCGGTGTAGGAGTACCTGGTAAATCGGTCAGCAAGTCATAAGTAGCAAGCGAATGCATTTAAACTAATGCATGGAGAGGTTCGCTGATCAGTACCAAGACAATGTCTTTTAGCTAAAACATAATTGGATGCATGAACATTGTTAGACAATGCGAGCGCATGTGCATAGAAAAGGCAAAAGAGAAGATATGCATAAATGTATTCCAAATTTCTCATGCATGCAGCTTCTAAGATTCATCTAATAAGAGCCTAACAAGGAAAGTTCATGCCAAAAAATCAAGCCTCATATTAGGAGTATGAAAAATATATGGTAACAGGATGTTCCAAGTTGTAACTGAATGAAGGGTGCAGGGCAACTAAATATACGACACAGGAGGTGATGCAAAAAGAATGCCATAACCACAACTGGATAAAGACTTTTGAACAAAATAGTACTACTCACTCCGTCCAACAAAGGATGTCTCAACTTTGACTAAATTTGAATGTATCTAGACATGATTTAGTGTATAGATACATTCAAATTTTGACAAACTTAAGACATCCTTTGTTGGACGGAGGGAATACCTCATTCTTTTTTTACCTGATGTTTCGTAAATCGACAAAGACTCCCTTAAACACCTTTGACCATTAGAATGATTTAAGAATACAATGAGATTAAAGTATTTTTATTTAACGAAACATCAAGTAATAAGATTTGCACAGGACAAATCCAAGAAATTTTGTGTACATTGAAACTCAAAGTTTAAAATGGATCTATATGCAATATATTAGAAGGAATCTAAAGAGAGCAGAAGTAGTACTACAATAGCAGTGTAGCAGAATGAGACATTTTCATGGTAGGACAGTTGAGTAAAAGAAATCGGTGCCATTCAGGAGCAAGTCTCTTACCCACAGTTCCACTTAAACTCTCCTTCACAGTACACTCCAAAGGATTCAAGAATCACCGCAAGAATAGCACATATTGTCTTTATTATCATCTATAAAAGGAAAGGACAATGGATTAGTTTTGATTTTCTATGATATGCTGCAAAATCAAATGGCATGGGAGGTAAAGAATGGCATACATATTGAACAAGCCCAAACTTGACGATCACGTAGAACCATTCGCCTATGGGCCACGGGTTCAACATGTAATTCATTGGAAAAGGATGGTTTACATATCGTTGTTCGGATGCATGGCCTAAAAGTGGTGCATCAGAACCTGAACTGCCCTCCTTCTTCAGAAATTCAATCGTCCTATCTTCTCCGCCTAGAATGAAGAAGATTATAAGGAAGCGCAAGGGCGTGGATGACAACACTGGAATGACAGATAAGGGAGTACCTAAGCAGGCAACTAGATACCGTCCAAAACAGTACATAGCAAATGCTTCATAGCCGTCCCTCAGAATCTCAATATCAACACTAATCGGTGCATTCACCAATGATATGTACTGCAACAGTGTATTACTCCAAAATCTTAACATCTAAATTGACCTCAGCCAGCATTGTGAATGTACGATTCAACAAGACAAAATGACAAAGCATAGCACCTTACCGACTCAATCGCGTAGAATGGAACCATGAGAATGACACCCACAAGGAACTTCTGCTCCTGAAATACAAACAGAGACGCCAAAAAAGCAAAGTCAAACATCTCCCCAACAATTTACCCATGCTGTTTCAGTTGAGAAAAATACAGATCCCCAACCTCTGGGTTCTTGTATGCCGACAGATGGTTGAAGAGCAAGAACAGGGACAGCGTGAGCGAGATGACGACGAAAATCCCCGCGGTGAGCGTAGCCCAAAGAGGCGGCGCGTAGCTCCTGAGCGCGGAGAGCAACTGCTCAGCCAATTCCATTGCCCTCTCGTTCCTTCTCTGTCCCCCACTGCTCGACTGTGGTACTCAAATCTCGTCCTCTGGCGAGCCGTCGACACATTCGGAGCCTTGTGCGGTTCCACACAAGTATGGTTCATACAGCAGCATAATTCAAAAGACCCCACTGATACAAATGTCCCTTTTTTTTTCTCTTCCAGCAGGCAGGCAGGCAAGAAAACCTAGAGTGACCTTGTGTGCTGTTCCTCCACCTAATTAGCACTTGGTGTGGGCATTAACCCTGCAGGCTGCAAGCGCAATGAAGGTGAGATTTACATGGGAAATTGATCTGAAGCACGGGGGGGAGGACCCAGTACCTTGATTTTTGCTTCGGTTACGAATTGGGGAAAGATTATGAAACGGGGACCTAGAGGGCGAAATCCGTTCGTGGGGGTGATGGGAGGAGAAACGGAGAGAATCGAAGGGGAGATCAACCTGCGGTGGAGGCGCTCGCGCGAGGAGGAGGAAGACGATCCACGGAGCGAGGGGTCGCTCGTCCGGCAGCTCCACGGGCGGCAGCAGGAAGCTTTCCGCGGAAATTCCGACCAAAGATGAGACCTTTTCGCTCTCTAATCGCGCGCAGGAACCAACTGTATTATTCTCCACGAACGGATCACAAATCAAAGGGCGGGGACAGGAGAAACGGTGCCAAGGAAACAAGGAAGGAACACGTACCTACCTCTCGCGAAACCGGATCCGCCGCCGCCGCCGGAGAGAGAGCCAATGCGGGTAGGATCGCAGACGAGCAGCCACGGGATTGACCGATCGGTGAAGAACAGCGGCAGCAGCTTTGTTTTGTTTGCCCGTGTGGGATTGGGATTGGGATCGGGAGCCGCGGGAGCGGAGGGGTGCGTGTGACGCGATGAGTCAGATGAAATCAGGCTAGGTGAGATTAGATTAGGCTTCGGATTAGAGAAGAGACAGAGACAGGTGCACCTCCTACGATATTCTCTCGCATCGATCACATTCACATGGCGCAAAAGAAAGAGAAGTGCAAACGTTTTGGAGTCGCTCTTTTCTCTCTCTTTTTTTGGCTCTTGTTATCATTGATCCGATCCTGCAAATGCATAATAAAACTCAGCCTGCCTCTTCAAAACAAAAATGAAACTCATCCTGGATTGCCCTGCAACCAACGCACGGCGCTTTACTTTACTCCCCAAGCTGCTGCCGTCGCTTTCCACGTTCAGTGGAGTTTGGAAGCATCTCTATGCTCCTAGTGCCCCAATCATGGCTGCTCCAGTGCTAGCGTGCCTCGTCTAGAACCTATTCGATTTGATTCAAAAGGAAATTCACAGGAACTTCATTTCCAAGGAATTTCTCCTACACGGATTAGTTTGATTTGGGGGATTCGAAACCATTGGAATTTTTGCTATGGGCTCATCTCCATGCAATTCTGACAGAATTTTTTGTTATGAGATACTACGCTCGTGGGAAAAAACAGTTCTTGTGTTATTCTTCCAAGTATGACTATCACCTATTCATTCAACCAAGTTCTTGTGTTATTCTTCCCGTGCTGCACTCCATCAAGCAGTTTCTACTATTACATTCACGTGTTTTCACTGCCGGTAGGACTTCAGCATGGAAAGTCATTTCAACAGGAGTAACACAAAGTTTGCAACTTTTTTTTCTCCCAAGGAAATGCCTTGCCAGGTTCAGAAATGAGAGATGCATTGCCAATTTTAGACTTCATTCTACAAGTTCATTACATTTTTTTTCTTATGGATACAATGTTCAGCAGCACACCGTTGAGCCCATGACACAAATGTGCAGCAGACCGTTGAGGAGACCGTTGAGCACAAGACACACACTGCAAACATGCCCACATGTTTTCAGGTCTCTACTGTATAGAATATGACACTAGTACTGGGTCCTAGTGCTAATTCTAGTCCTACTGGGGGTCACTGACTCGCTTCAAAGTCAAAGATACAAAAAATTGAAAGCTTGGGAAAACGTTCGGTTTTTGGACCACCTACCACTGCTGCCAATCTGAACTACAACTCCAATTTGAATTCAAAAGTACTAGAGAATAAATGGGAGCTTTTTCCTATGAAGATATAAATGCTCCATGAAAACCACTAGGGGATTGTCATCAATGAACCAATGTAATAAAACATCCCAAACAGCAACAGGGAAGGAAACCAATTTCAGGGAAAACACTAGATAATTTCCACACAATGAACAGGGGATTCAGCTCATGTTTATTTGCAACTTGCAGGTGTTCACAGAATGAATGATGAATTGCCAGCCTAAAATAGATATACTGAGCTATTCCAACAGATACAAGTTGGAAGCAGCCTAAAAACCAATGTTTCATCGATGTTAAGTTACCCAAGAGTATAAAAGAAGCACACAAGTACAGCCAACCCCAACACATGTTGGTCTTGGTCTCACTCTGTAATTTCAACAAAGCAACCTGCCTTCCATGTACACCTGAATCTCTTTCACTCATATTCTCCATGGAAAATTTCTTTAGTTACAGGGTTTGTAACCCCCCACACAGTCGATCCAGTTTAGGAATTATGCATCCAGCAAGAAGCCGGCCGGCTCTGATTTCGCAGCGCAGCCATACTTGAAGGTGCTGTACTTCCTGTGAACCCCAGTTAGCTTCCCATGAGCTGCTCCTTGATGGAGTTCAACCATCATCCTGGAGCAGTCCCTGAAAACCAAAGTGAACCAAAAAAACTGTGAGCACAGAAGCATTACCAAAGTTTACACTTGAATTGATAACTAGGGAATGCATTGTTTTCATACATCAGCTGTTCTTCAGAGTATCTTGTGTGGAGCTCACAGCATTTGTTCCAGGACTTGAACCCATTGATCGTGCACTGAGCAGTGTAGATGGCCGCAGCCGCCAGCATCGACGGCTGGAACTTTAGCATCTCGTAACTGACAAGGCTAAGCTCGATTATGAAAAAAGATAGGAGCTCCATCTGATTCAGAAAAATGGAAGCATTTGTGTCAGAGAGGCAATGCACTCATAACAATGCTAGGGATGCAAAGATCCATGTACCGATACGACTATCTCACCTTCTTGTCAGATTGTGCTGCCTTCAGGAACCTTCTCATGAAACAGTATGGTGTTGGGACTGACATATTGAATTCAAGCGTGTCCACAATCATCCTCTCCTGCAGAATTGCTATCGTCACTCCTCTGAAGATAAGATTGTGTTTGCATTGAAACTGAATCGAAAGGTGTAGGATTGTTTACCATTTCCAGAATATCAGCGCGGGTGTAGGCGCGATCGCAGATGAGGATCAGATCATCCACCACAGGGACGCTGACTTCTTCATATTTGCACGCCAGCAGCATGGCCGTCACACCGACAAGTTGCAGTTTCTTCCTCACCACATTTTCTTGAGCTAAATATCTGTCTATGATGTTCACTGTCAGGAACAAGGTCTCACCCAATAGCTCCAGTTTATAGTGGACCTGCATTGGACAAAGAACATTGGAATTTCTAAGAACTTCTTAATGCATAGGAGAACACTTTGGTGAATCCACAGAAATTCAAATTAAAAAAATCCTTACCTCAATAAGCCAGTCAATAAGAATGCCACGCATCTTCTCATTAATGTCAGTTTGGCGTGACATGTAGGTAGGCGAGACACAGCTCAAATCCTACACACAGAATTTTTCAGTGAGATCAGGCTCACAACTTGGTAACAATAGCAGATAACTAACTTTTCAACCAGGGTTCCAAAATAATCACCTCAGTTTTTCTGTAGAAACTGTAAAGTTCATCAACGTATTCAACCACAGCAAGTGAATTGCCTGCATCACAGCTGTCAATATCTGGTGCCACCTCTTCACTGTCTTCCATCTCGATCTCCTTGAGCTCGGATGACATCTGGGGCGACAAGTATGGCTGATGAGGGATGTAACCACCAAATGGTAAATAATTTATGCTGATTATACAACGGTACTGTGTTACATACCAAGTCATCCATCTCAAACAGCATTGGCAGTGGCGAGTCATCAGATATCTTGGTGCATTCCATATCAGTGTGGAATGCAGTATCTGCGTTTCTTTTCTGCCTGTCACTGCCAACGGGTGCCTGCCAAATAATTTCAGATCCTTGAGTTGACGGTTTACTAATGTAATTTAGTCCAAATATAGTGAAAAGTATATAATATGCAGCTGTAAACTAACCAAAATCAGAGTGCACAGAAGTAAGGAAACACAGATGCTGGTGCAAAAGATGGAAAAGGAGACAATTCATTGCACAGTCAAAATAAATTCTACAGCTAATATCTTTGAAGAATAATCTACAGCTATTCCATTGAGCCTACACTAATAATATACCATATAAGGGCACTCAATTCAATAAGAAGATACATTGCATATATTTTATCAATATTTGATCATCCCCAAATCCTGAAGATTGTATGTGCAAATCTGAAGATATCAGGTGTACTAATTCAAACTACACTGAATTTACAGAGAGCACCAACAGCACATTATTATCAGAAAATTGAACTGGCATTTATGGAATTTCTGCTACATACTGGAACATATATAATTGGAAGGTACAGAGATAAGTACAGCAATGCATAGTGAAGACAGTATCAAAACAGCTAGTACGATTTTAAAATTTAATCGCTTTCATGAGTATTACCGGTGGGGCACTTGCAGGTTGTGTTGCCATAGTTGCAGCAAATTTCCTGCCAAAATTGGTAACACCACACAAACTCCATCAAATTTCCACTAAATCCAGCTCTAAATGGCAAGTACCAAGTACGGAGAAGAACAGCTCGCAAACCTCGTGACTGGCCGGTGTCCAGCAAAGCCACGTTGGTTCTTGGGATCTGCGGCAGCTGGTTTTCTGAAACATGGAAAGAAACAGGAAGCAAAATCAGAGATCCGGTTTTACAAATATCCAAAATTGGAACCCGAAATTCGTCATGGGTCAGTGGATGATTTACTCTAGCAGCCCTCTCTTGCTGACAGCCAGGTGTTGGTGAGGGTTCCCGATGATGTTCTTGATGTCCCTGAGGGCCCTCCGGTTGGTGTTGGCCGCCGTCTCGGAAGCAAACTTGACGCCCTCCATGGTGTTCTCGGATCCCATGGCGTGCACGCGATTCTCCATTTGCTGATGATGAAACCCCTGCAGCAAACCAGAATTCTCGTTCAAAAACTGAAGAAACGCGAAGATTCACGCGCATCTGCAATAAAAGAAAGCACTTTTCGGTCTGAATGGCTCCTGCCATCTCATCGGACGTCGGGGACAAGCCAGGAACTTTGATTTTGACGCGTGCCCATGAAACAAAACTCGCGAATTCGAAATCAAACGAGCGAGAAAAATCCCACTGAACTAATAGCTATTATGCTTCGGGTCTATCTCGTCTAGTGGGAGGGGAAGATCCAAGAAAGCCACGCTGTACGGGAGCAAAAGAGGAAACTTTTGAGCCGCCCAGACCATGTGCTCAAATTCCTCGCCGATCTTTTTGCTCGAATTCCCCGGAGACGACGACCATGGAACCGGCCGAAACCTCGAAGGATCCAACTCCTAAAAACCCCAAAAAGTAATCCTACCCGAGACGAGCCCGGCGGAATGAATCGCTCGCTTCGCTTCTATTTCTAGCTATCCTCTGCCCCTGAATTCGTCCATCCAACCGGAGATCCAAGGGAATCAGAGCTAGAACCGGAGATCCAACCAAATCCGACGCAAGAAACGAATCAATCCAAAGAACAAAAGAGTCCCCAAACTCAAGAACACGAAACAACCCAACGCAACTCAACCCCCGTTCAAGAACGCATCCATCCGTCCAAGAACTCGTCACGGACCTCGCTTGCTGGAGAGACGGAGAAGAAGGGTAGTAGCCGCTTGCTGCTCTCGCCTCGTCCTCTCCTCCTCGCCCTTGCTGGTGAGTAGCTGCGGCTGCTTCTGCGAGGAGCGGGGGCAGAGAGAGAGAGAGAGGAAGATGGGGATGGGAGCGGAGGGGGAAGGCAGGCAAGGGCGAGATAAAATAGGAGGGGGGGAAGGAAAAAGGGCCTGAATCCGAAAGCGTTTAAACCCAACGGTCCTTGGAACCCGGCCGTCAGATGGAAGATCGGACGGCTGGGCGAGCTGTGGGGCGGCCTTAACGGCTACCCTTCCTTAGGATGGACTCCCAACTCACATGTGCCTTACTACGCTTGCTTTCAAAATGGACTAAGCAGCAACAGCAAGACTTTATTATTATCATGAAGAGGGGGAGTGTGTTGTGTTGTGTTCTGGTTCCTTTGATGGAACCGAGCAGCTGTGGTCGCCGCGGTAGACACGTGTAGATCGGTTCGCTACATGTGTGGGTTGGTTTCACACGGCGAGAAATGGAAACCGACGTAACGGACGGATGCGCGGAAGCGAAACCGGAGTTGGCGGCTTTTTTTACTCCACGTGTTTGAATTTGAAATGGATTCCCGCGGCGTTTTCGTGTGAAACGGACGCACGAGGCGCAACGGGTGGGAGGCATTAAGTGGTCCTAGCTAGGTACAGAGCCACTACGAGTTATTGTTAGGAGTTAACAAAATAGCAAAGAGATATTCGGTTGCTCCGGTAAATAGGGTTACGTTCTGACGCCTGTCGATTTACGTGGAGTAATTAACTAACGGTTCTATTCGTTTTGTAAACAAACATTTACTGAACCTCTAGATTTATTAAAGCTACAAGAAAAAAGGCGTTTATACAATTAGGGGCGGAGCCAGAGGAGCAGATACACAAGGCGAAACGGACACGTGAGACGTGACAATGAGTGGCCTTAAGTGGTCCAAGATATAGTCGTAAAGAGTTATTATTCAGGATTAAATTTTCCGAGGAAAAAGATATTCCACGGCTCAAATAAACAGGGTTATGTTCGAACAATTGGTTAAATGGTTGATTTACTGCAAAGTAACTAAAGTCACCACTCGTAAGTCCTCGAGAACAAGCTCACCCATCTTGTTTTTCCGCCTCTCTCAAACTCGAAGTTGGAAATTTCAACTCTGTCTCACGAAATTTTGACTATTAACTTTACATTTAAGGGTACACAATTGAACTAAACAAGCATGTTGGATTTCAAAACTATTTAAATTTGAAAAGGTTAGGGCCCTGACAACCTCTACCATTGTTGTGTTGGACCGACAAATACAAGGGCAACAGCGGGTGATGCACAGGGACGTGGAGAGGGGATGCTGATCTAGAGAGAGAATTTTTTTGATAATGTGTCAATATTTTTTCATTATTCTAAAAAAAAGGATTGTACTAATTACTAATATGTTTTGGATGCTATATTTATATATGTATATTCCTTTTTGTTTCATATATATCATGTTGCCTCTTTTTGCATCATATTCATTACCCGTGATCTCGCATTAATTGGTTTCTTCAAATGGTTCAAAAGATTTTTCAAAAGTTTCAAAGGATTCTAATCCTTAGTATTTTCTTTAAAAAAATCCCTTTGCGTTATATTTGGCAGGTAATTGAGGAGTACTTTGCCAACGATGAAATGGTTGCATGTGAGCTAGCACAACCATTAGCAGGCTGGATTACCATTTCATCCAGTACTACCAATTTCCTTTCCTCAGTTACCATTTCACTTTTTTTGCGAATAATTACCATTTCACTTACAACCATTAGCTGGCTGGATGGACTTGGTGCGTGTCATTGGGCATCACACATGGTTGAAACCGAAGGACCCTTCTCCAATGTCTATTTTTAAATAAAATGGGCGTCTTTTGCACCGTGTGTTTGGATTTGAAATGCACTCCCGGCGTAATCAACTAATGGATCGATACACTTTTTAACAATTTTTTACTGAACCTTTGGATTGACTAAAGCCACAGGAAACAATATGTCTGCGATAATGGATGAGGGTAGAGCAGTTAATTTTAATTTCATTTGCTAGTAGACGTACTATATGTTGTGGAGCAAACTATGCATGGCCGCATGGGAGATAATAACATTACCATGTTATTGGTGTCATGGAACGATTGGAACAAAATTTCTCTCTTTGTTAAAGATAAAGGATGCACAGATATCAAACATGTTAAATTTATGTAGGATTACTTGAATTCAGTCTTGAGTTTGCAAGCCTGTAGTTGCAATTTCTCAAGAACCACTTCTTTTCTGTCTCCTTCAAACTTGAGGTTGCTTATCTACTCCTCTGATCATTTTCCAGCCCGTTTCTGAACGGGTACGATGCATGTCATGATTTTTTTATGTCAATTTTTCATGCCCCACCCATGGGTCTGCTAGTGGCAGCAATCTGATTTTAGTAGGCTGGGTGGATTTAGTGCGTGTTGGTCATCAAACAGTGTCGATATCTCGATCATCTTCACAACAGCCCGATACACTGTCAGTTTTTGTTTTTTGTGGAATCCGGTTGTGGGCTTCTCCCATGGGAAGCCTCTCGTTGTGGGCTTTTTGCTTTTTCCTTGTATAATATTCAAATTGCACAGGTGATGTGCAGGGGCGTGGAGAGGCTGAGAGGGGATGCTGATGTGGATAGAGAAACGTTTTGAGCCAACATTTTTGCTTTATTATTCTAAAAAATGGATTGTAATTAATAATAGGTTCTGGACCCTACATATATGCCTTCCTATTTCATACATATCTGCTGGCTTTTTATTTGCATCGTATTTATTACCCATATGATCTCACATTAATTGGTTGCTTGAAATGGTTCTAAAGATTTTTCAAAAGTTTCAAAGGATTCTAATCCTTAGTACTTAAAAAAAATCCTTCTGCAGTACTATTTAGGTAGGTAATTGAGGAGTACACATTGCCAACGATGAAATGGTTCTGCTAGCTTAATCTAGATGGAATACCATTTCATCCGGTCTATTTTACCACCAATTTAATCTCCTCAATTACCATTTCACTTCTAAGCTTAGTGCCTGTCATTTTGGGCATCAAACAAGATCGTCTCTCTGGGACAGCCCGGCCCAACTTTGGCCCGATATGCTGTAAATTCTTGTATAAACCATACATACAAGTCTGATTCGAAATTCGTTTACTCTTTACATCTCCATGACTAGCATCTGGATTGACGAGATAGATTTCAGTCAAATGAGTAAAGCAATAAAGCTCTCTCTTCTCTGCAAAAGAAAAATGCCAGTACAAGTTTGTTATACTGTTTTTCTGTGTTAAGGGAGGGTGACGTTTAAATGATTCCACTTTTTTTTTTAGCTGCGCCCAGCTTGTATAAACCTATCTCCAAGCTCTGTATTTTATTTTCACTGTTTTTCATTTGTGCCGTTTCTGGTCCTAGTTTTCTCTATAAACGTGGCAAATACTTTTGTGGTCGGATTTATTCGACCGTTTCTTCGGCAATAAATATGATGCTTGCCTCTTCTAACAAGCTAGCCAACATCGAATACTTCCGATCCGAGTCGGATTGGACACACCTTGTTTCCATGTTAGAATAATATATATTTTCGTCAACTTTTCATCGTCCGGAGGGGCGGATTCTTACACACCCTATTCTCATGCTAGTGGTCGTGCACAAAACTTTTTGACAGGTGTACGTAGTTGACAAACCCGCGTTAGAGTCGGGTTCCAACGCAAGCTTAAATGGCCAGAGAGATTTGTACCATGCCAAACTAAAATTTGCGTGAATCCAAGATCTGAATCCTAGTCTTATATAGATAGCACGTTCATCTTCAACTAAAAGTTCCTACTCCTAGGTTATTTCGTATAACAGATGTTCACGTCTTTTACTACAACAAGTTCGCTCAAATTCTTAAAATTTTGAGAGTCAACAAAAGTTACATGCTTACACTTTGAAACCAAGGGAGTAACATATATGTTTTGCTCGCACTTTATAAAAAATTCAAAACACGTCGATTCATCGAGCCAATTATTACATCTCCAATCTGACAATTAAGCTAGACATTAAAAAAAAAGAGCAAAGCTCAGCACAGCATAACACGCTCTATCAGTCGACTACCGACAACTAACTGAGCTACTACTGTGGTTACTTAGCAGCTGGAGCCACCGGATCCTCGTTCTCCTCCTCCTCCGTCTCCGGCGCCGGCGGCTCGTTCAGATCAAAGTCTCTCACGACGGCGGGCTTAGGAGCTCTGGCCGCCATGGCCTGCGCATGCTGCTGCTTGGAGAGCCGCGAGCAGCCCTTCCGTCCATTGTGGCTGGACCGGTGCCCGCCGAGGGCCCACCAGGTCAGGAACCGCCGCCCGCAGCGCCCGCACACGAAGGGGCGGACGGGCGGCGGCGCCGCCGGGTCGACGTCGGCGTGGCAGCGCAGCATGTGCGCCCGGAGGGCGCTGGCGGTGCGCAAGGCACGGCCGCAGATGCCGCACTCGAGGGAGCTGGGCCGGGCTAATGAGCCGCCGTCGTCCAGCTCGTGGGCCGACTTGAGGCGCCATGGGTTGTACCGCGGCGGCTCGTCGCCGCCACCACCACCGGCGCCGGAGACGAAGGAGGAGACGGCGAGCCGGCGGCCAAGTAAGAAGAAGCTGGAGGCGGCCATGGATGATTGAGCTCGAGTTACTTATGTGTTAAATCGTGTCTTTGTTGATGATCAGTAGCGAGTGATGGATCCCATTATATAGAGAGATCAGAGAGCTGCATGCAGTATACATTTTTTTTCGCCATTAAATTGCAGCGAGTGATGGCCCATGATTATTTCTCCCTACCGATTAATTTTTGTATCCAAGTTAAATCACTGTATACTTCTTATTTTGAAGGCAGTATTTATTTTCCCTTAATTAGATTTTATGTGTCTTCTATATATAGCTGGAGGAGATATGCAGCTGGGTGTAATTATATATTAATGTTTGTGATTTTTTGGCGTCCGTCTTAATCTTGGTCGGTCGATCGTCTCATCTAGCAGCTAGCACCACCACTTCTATATGCAGGTAGGGAATAAAAACTGTCAATCTCTTCGCCAAGAGAGATTTGTATGATATATGCATAACTTAACAGTAAGCAATGATTAAAAGCATACTGTTTTTAGTGCCAGGTGATAAGTCTTAGTTTACATGGGATTATTACAACATAATTATACAGATTAAGACGCGGGATTATTACAAAAATTATTTATATGGAGATCAAGAAGTGTGGCAAAAATCCATGTGTCTATGTGCGGAAAAGCAATACTCAGACAACTATGTCCCCTTTTTTTTTACCAAATTAAACAGCCGAATCGGAGTCAGATTCCTATCTAATATTTGTAATGTCCAAGTGGTTTTTGCTTGTCATGTCCGGGCGATTTTTTTTCATGTGGAAGGTAAGTGGGATATCCGAATCCGAGCGGGATGTGATCATTTTGTGTTTGAGTCAGCGCAACAGTGGCCTATGAGTAACGAGGGGGATGGTCGGGAAGGGCAAGGGAGGCAGCAGCGAAGTTTGGGAGGATGTCATCAACAGAGCTAGGGAGGCGACAGACCCTAGCTGGGAGGAATCGCGGGGGCGGGGGGGGGGGGGGGGGGGGGCAAGAGAGAGAGAAGGAAGGAGGAAAGAGAGAGATAGGTCGACATTAGGTATTCGAAAGGGGTCGGTTTAGAGGCGGTGACATCTTTACCTGTAACTAGTGGATTCCCCGCGCGTTGCCGCGGGAATCTAGGAGTTCCTTTTAGCTGCATAGTTAGAAGTTAGAAACAAATAAGACACTTGTCTTTCCGATCAAACTGATATGGGTATACAACCGGGCATTAACAACATGATATTGGTGTATGTACACATATAATTCAACACCCGAGAAACTATGACTTTCAGAAAACATTCATTAAAATAGACAAAACAATAGAGATTTTTACCAATCTCATTGCTACAAGTGGTTTGGTGTTCGAGGCGACGATTCTTTCTGGCTTATTTTCTTAGGAAGCGAGTTTGGTTGTTTAGATCGTCCTTAACAAGTTGTTTATATTTGGTTGTATATACCATGATATCGACGATAGTCTAAAAGGGTTCCTTGTCAACATGTTTCAATTTTCGGCAGTTTGTCAAATGTACATATTGTGTATATTCTCTCCCATATTTTAATAATATATTATAAATATCAATCCAACTACTTCCTGCATCCCATATTAAGTGACTCAAATTTATCCAAATATAGATGTATTTATGCTTAAAAAGCGTTTAGATACATGTAATAGAAAGTCATTTAATACGGAGGACAGAGGGAGTACTATTTTAATGATGAATGCATACCTACAAATAATCAAATTACCATCCATGGAGACATAGCAGTATGCAATATAAAAAAATCTTTTCTCAGAAAAATCTACAAAGAAGAAATGCATCAAAACAGCAAATTGTCTAGCTGCTCAGCTAACTACTCTCAAGTCTCGACCAACCACTAGAATGCTGCTCATCTCGCGTCCTCGCTCGCCTCCTAGCTGCTCTGCTCGATTCTTACCACGCGTGCCTGCTGCTCCTATTCGGCTATTCCTCCCGTCCTAGGCAGCTTGCTGCTCTGCTCCATCGCGCCTACAGCTAGCTCAAGCCCCCAACTACAGACCAGACCCTGCTGCCCCCGACCCCTACCCTCCTCCTCTTTTCCAGGCGATGGCCTCCATCCCCTCCCATTGCGACGGCAGCGAATACCGGGGCCGCGACACCACCGGCGGCGCCACCTCGAGCTCCCAGCGCAGCGGCGCCCTGAGATCCTCTACTCCTCTTCCACATCGGCAGAGCCTATCCCCTCCTACAGAACCCCCCCTCCCCTCCTCTATCTCCCCAGCAGTGGCCCCCCTCCAGTCCTCCATTTTTCCCATGGGCCGTGGCGGCACCCCCATCCTCGATCTCCCCCGCGACGGTTGAATCGGCGGCACAGACTCTAGCAGTAGTTACAGAGAGAATTGAACACCAATCGAGAAAAATAATGGATTGTGGTTGACGCTGACGTGGATATGCTGCATGTGTAGCTTGCTAAATTAACCTGCCCCCACCCTAGACTGATTCTTACACGGTGCCAAATCAGATGGTCCCAATCTGACTCGCAATAGTACAGTTGCATTCTTGGGCGAGTAACAACTAATTTGTGCTAGCACTGTAAATGCAAGAAAAGAATCAAATGAAACGACAGTTGGTGTAAACGATCCAAGACTGCTTGCCAATCTTATATATATACCTCTCGATCACTTTTCTGCAAGAATAAGAACTTTGATCACAACGAACTTTCAGAATGAACGCACACCCTAATTAACATACTATAAATAATTGTGATCTTCGAGAGAACAAGGAAATAAACCCATCATAACCAATACAGTCAAAGATATGGGTGATGTTAGCCAAGAAAAAAGACACAGTGTCATAATCCGTGCAAGAATAATCGGTGTGCATTTCTGATTCAGAAAGATATATTGTTTAGACATATAAATAACACTAGGAATCCGACAAAGGCGAATAACTATAATTTCAGGGACGACACGGGCTCAGATGTCGATCCCTTTCAGCAAATAGGGAATGTGTACTAGAGAGTTTTACACATATACGGTCTACTAAAAGGAATTTTGTTGCCCGTAAATTAATCTGGGTCTATTATTGGAAATTGCCTATATTTTTTGAGTCAGGACCACCGTCAAGGGCCACCGGGCTTTTGATCCCTTCTTCTCCAGAGAGAAGGCTGAACGTGTCACGGCGACCTGTGCAGCCCTCTTCTGTCCCTGTCACTGCCCCCGTCTCTATAGAAGAACTCAATTAACAATCTACGATACTCTCTCAGGTAACACCACAATGATCAATGCAAATTAACTGGAGGTGGGATCGCAGCGTGAGAACCGTAGCCGCAGGCAGCAGATCGGATAGTTAACGTTAATTTGATTGCACTTCGGTAGTTTTGTTGTGTTGCTAGACCTGTATATTCTTCTTGCTTAATCAATGCTGTTCGTCAAAAAAAAGAAATTTGATTGCACGATTGCATTAATGAGGTGATTGCACAGCAAACAATAAAGTAGTCCTATATATATATATGACGTCCATATATTTCACATACGTTTTGAGAGTTGACTGGGAGAATAGAAATGAGAGAGAGAGAGACTTTATAGTATCACCTGAAGACAAAACTGGCTATCTATCTTCTTTTTTTTAGGAAATAATAAAGCTCTCTCTTCTCTGCAAAAGAAAACCGCATGCTACCTAGTACAAATTTTGTTTTTCTGTGTTAAGCCAGGGTGGTGTTGAAAATTTTATATGACATTTAAATGATTCCATAATTCCTATATCCGTGCATACATACTTAGAACATTTCCCGTGTTTTTTCTCTGCCTAGCTAGTCTAAACATATATCCAAGTTCAAGTGTGTGTTTTATTTCCACTGTTTTAATTTGTGTCATTTTCTGGCCTGGTTTTCTTTATAAATTAATGTGGCAACTAATTTCGTTGTTGGATATATTAGACCGTTTCTTCAACAATAAAATAATCCGCACCTACGGATGCTTCCCTCTCCTAACTAGGTAGCCAACATCGAACACTTCAAATCCGAGTCGGATTCGGACACACCTTGTTCCCATGTTAGCGTAATATTTTGATGTGTTCTCAACTTTTCATCGAGTTAGCGCTTACAAGCCATGTTAGTCAGATTTCCACACCATGTTCACGTGTTAGAGTGATATTTTGTTGTGCACAAACCTTTTTAACGGGTGTAGCTAACAACCCGCATTAGAGTCGGGTTCCGACACAAGCGAATCCGAATTCAACATCCGTTACCTAGTCATATTTAGATAGCCACGTGTTCCTCTTCAGGTAAAAGTTGCTATTTTACATATAAAGACAAATTAATGCCCATGACAAATTTTCTTTGTCGGGCAATACTCTCCCTTTTGTCTACTAGAGAAATTCTGTTTCACCGGTTCATGAACACATAAAAATCTAGCGTTTCTTCTGTGACCCGAAAAGAAATGCATACATAATTACTTCTCTCAATGTCTCCAAGAAGTACATAATTCACCACACTAAAATAAGATCGACGACATACATATATAGATAGCTAGCCTTCTTTTTGGCAAAGAAGGTGTACAGATGATCGATAATCTCTACTTGATCGGCTTGGCATACCAGATCATCTTACATTTAGTGAAAAGCAACATAATTAAACCTAGATCGACGACATAATAAAAACAACATACAAGCAACCTCAGCAGCACACCACACGCACACTCTCTCAATCGCTTTCTGACGAAACCCAAAGCTAGTTAGCAGCCGGATCCTTCTCCTTCTCCTTCTCCTTCTCCACCTGCTGCTGCTCCTCCTCCTCCGCCTCCGGCGGCAGCTCGTTCAGATCAAAGTCCCTCGCGATCACCACGGGAGGAGGAGGAGGTGCAGCAGCAGCAGCAGCAGCAGCAGCAGTAGCAGCAGCTATGGCCGCCACGGCCGCCTGCCTGGAGAGCCAGGCACACCCGAGCTTACCGTTGTGGTTGGACCGGTGCCCGGCCAGCGCCCGCCACGTCAGGAAGCGCTTGCCGCAGCGCTGGCAGGCGTGGCGGAGCACCACGGGAGCCACGGGCACCGGCGCCCCCGGGGCGAGGCCGCCACGGTGGGAGCGCACCATGTGCCTGCGGCAGGACTTGGGGGTGCGGAAAGTGCTGCCGCAGATGGCGCACTCGAAGCACTTCTGCAGCGGGTCGATGAAGCGCGCGTCGTCCAGCTCGTGGGCCGACTTCACCCGCATTGGCTGGTACCTCGGCGGCTTGTCTTCGTCCCCGCCGCTGCCGGTGCCGGAGAGGCCGAGGCTGAGGCGGGGGAAGTAGCGAGAGGTGGCTGCCATGGCTAAATAATTCTTTGTGTGTTGAGATATTTGTGTGTCTTTGTTGATGAACCGCTAGCTTTGTTGCTGCTTGGATGAGTACCGAGAATGACAATGGATCCCTTTATATAGGGAGAGCGGCTCATGTAGGAGTGACCGATGATCTTTCTTTATTCTTAGTCAAATTGCAGCGAATGCGTCATGGAGCAGGGCCTATTAATGCTCGACCTCTGCTGCATATAATCTTCTATCCGCAATTTATTTTGCATGCGGTGTGTTGTGTATCTTTTTTCCCCCTTGATTAAATTGCACCTGCCCTCTATGGCTACAGGACAATATCTTATTTTTGTTCACACGCTAGAGGGGGATATCTGCCTGGATGTCAATATGTTATGCATTGATGTGCTGTAAATGTGATCTTTGAATTCTTGCCATGCATATTGATCTTGGTTGATCGATCATCTCGGTCAACTAGCACAGTACACGGTTAGGAGGGGGGCTATCAATCTTCGCAAAGAGAGATTTGTATGATATGCATACACAGCTTAATAGTAAGCAATAATTAACTAACTAGCTAGGATTATTACAAAATATTCATATGGATCAACAAGTGTGGCAAATCCAAATGTATGCGGAAAAGTGTTACTCAAACAACCATGTACCCCTTTTGTTACATAATTAGACAGCCGAATCGGAGTCGGATTCCTATCTAATACTTGTCATGTCCAAGTGATCTTTGTTGGTCTTGTCTAAGTGATTTTGTCATGTGGAAAACTTTGGCAAATCGGACGTCCGAATCCGAGTAGGACTCAGACAATCTTTGTTTGTGTAAGAGCAAAACGATGGTGCTCTAGCATTAATTGTAAATGGATGTAAATTGATGGACATTTCGTTTTGTTAGGCAGCACCTTATGACTATGCTAGATTTGTGGTAAATCCCTATGTATGTATATATGCAGAAAAGTGTTAGTCAAACAACCACGTCTCGTTTGTTACATAATTAAACAGCCAAATTAAGTCGGATTCGTATCATATATATTTGTCACGGAGTCGGATTCGTATCTTATATTTGTCATGTCCAAGTGATTTATTGCTTGTCATGTGGAAAACTTTGGCAAATCGAACATCCGAATCCGAGTGGAACTCGGACATTTTGTGTTCATGTCAGAGCAATGGTGGTGCTCGAATTAACACGGTAAATGCATATTGACGGGCATTTTGTTAGGCAGTTATTAACAATGCTCGAATGAACAATGTGTTCACGTCAGAGCAATGGTGGTGCAGAATGGTCTAGTTATAATATGAATTCCCTTAAATCTTGATCGATGCATGGAAATTCCCTATATATTTTTCCATTCACATTTATTTATTAGAGTCCTATATATGACGTCCATGTATTTCCCATACGTTGAGAATTGACTCGGTGAATAGAAACGGGCATAGCAGAGGCATATTACCTCACAGTTTCACTTGAAGACAAAACTGGCTAATAATAAACCATTTATAGCTTCTTGCACGATGAAGATCGAAAAGATTACGAAATTAAATTACGCACGTGTAGTAAAATAAATGAGCAGTGTATCGCCCTCGATACAAAAGTTATATTAGCGTCAAAGTCAGATTTGCAGTTGAGGTATGCGCGTCGATATATCACATATAGGAGCAGCAGCATTGGGCATAGCTCTTGCGGCTACACTTGATAATTTTACTTGAAGACGAAATAACAGCTCTTATGTGTGTATTATGTAGAAACCCAGTCCGGCCTGGTTCCTCACAAAACCATGGGCTTCAAGGTTCTGACATGTATGGAACATTAAACTGCATTTAATTAAAATCACTAGGCAATTGATAAGAAAGATTGGTAATTGGTATCCCCAATTCTCAATATATATATAGATTAATCTTGTGTTAAGACTTGAGAGAGAGGGGGGGAGAGAGGTGCACAGTCGCTAAAAACTACTCCCTCTAATCTTAAATTCTTGACTCAAATTTACCGAAATATGGATGTATCTATTCTTAAAAAACATTTAGATACGTGCAATATTTCGATAACAATTTAGGACCAAAGAAAGTAACTAGTAACAGTACTACTAAGTTTTTTTTTCTTGGGTAAGAACCACAGCAGATATTATTTACTTAGGAGAGACGCAATAGCATGAAATTAGCTCAAGCAACCAAGAATCGATCCCATGAAATAACGAAGAGATTCGTTCAGAAGAAATCACACACATACGATTTATACGTAACTATTATTGCAGTCTTTATTTATTTTGACGGTCGATATCGAGCTATTTACAGTCCAACTCCACTCCACATCCAAATTAAGCTCCACTTAAGCTCGAAACAAAAACAAATGAAAAAAGTCAAAGAGAGAAACACAACAGAACAACACACTCCAAACAGAATAAAGTAAACTAAGAACACCACCAAACAAACATCCACGCAAAGCCCAGCTCGATCGACCGACGCCAGAGAACCCTAACAAGCCCCTTAATTAATTTCCTAGTTATCTCCATCCGGATCCTCGTTCTCCTCCTCCGCCTCCGTCGCCGGCAGCTCGTTGAGATCAAAGGGCCTGACGACCCTCTGCTGCTGCTGCTGCAGTTGTACGATCCTGGAGAGCTCGGAGCATCCGGGGATGCCGCTGTGGCTGGCGCGGTGGCCGCCGAGCGACTGGCGCGTGGGGAACTGGGTGCCGCAGTGGGCGCACTCGTAGCGGTAGCCGGCGGCGGCGTGCGGCGGCGGCGGCGGCGCCGGGTCCATGCCGCGCCAGCCGCGGTCAGTGTGCACGCGCATGTGGCCGTGCACCCCCTTCGGCGTCCGGAACGTGCGCTCGCAGACGGGGCACCGGATCTGGATGATCAGGGGGCCTTCTTCTCCGGCTCCGGCGCCCTTCTTCTTCTTCTTCTTCTTCTTCTTCTTGATGGTGAGGTTGCTGAGAACGACGGCGGTGGTGTCGAGCGCGTGTGAGGACGGCAGATTGTAGGGCCAGTTGTTGCTGGGGTCGTCGCCGCCGCCGCCGCCGGAGGAGGCGAGAAGGTGAGGGTGGACTTGGCCGGCGCCGGACATGACGAACGGCGAGGACGCCATGGCGTGGCTAGAGCTGCAGTGCAGTGCAGGTGTATGTGCTAGCTAGCTGGTCCTCAACTGCAGCTGCTGTGCTTTGTAGTGTACTAATACTCTCACTAAGCGGTAGTGGAGGCAGGTAGCAGCCACTGCTAGCCGCATTCTCTCTGCTGCAATCCTCGCTAGCTGATCAATTTATTTCTGCATATCCGGTTCAGGTTCGGTTTTGGCATTAATGTCTTCTGCTTAATCGATTAATTAATTGCCTCAATAGTCACTAGCTAATGCTATGGACGCTTTGATACATCTCAGGAGATTTTCTTTTTTTTTTACTTTGGCATTGTTGCATATGAGCGTTAGACCGAGGCAGTTACAACATGAAATATAACCGTCATCTAACAAACTGTAGAATGCATCTTACACCAGCTAGAAAGCAGGCCAGGTAATTCTACATTTCTACTCGCAAAAGAGAAGGTCTCAACCGATCGATCTTGTAAAAAAATGGGGATGAGCAAATGTTATTATATATACTTGCAGTAATTTAGGGAAGATTTTTGTTAAAGCTGGACTAGAAATTAATTCGATCAATTAGCTGGAGTAGGAAGCTAATATATCAAGCTTACGTAGCGTATATGGTCGATCAGTCTTTGACTCCGAGAACACGTACCTTATCATTTCGTTCCTACTAGCTGATCCTCGTATCTATGTGAGGTCACTATGTATATATCCATCGATCCGGCACTAAAATATATTTAATGTTTTATATATGAACCGAAATACATAAGAGATGCAATTCTCGCCGGTCGCGAGACGATTAACCGGTCTAGTTCAGGTGAAGAGACAGTGAAAACAGTAGCCATATTCTTGCATCTGTGCTGTGCTCATTTGACTGACAGAGCTGGCTAGTTGGGCTGCAAGTTATACGGCCCGGACTTGTTGTACTATAGGGTGGACGGGCCTTTGAAGTTTTTCGCTCTTTCACGCCCGGCCCAAAGTAACAAGGTCCAACCCCTTCGTGCCTTCGTGCCGTTCTCGCTGCTGCTCTTCAAACCCAATTAATAATGGATTAAGGGTTGGAATACCGCGTGACGTTCGCGCTAGAAACCTGCCGCGCGACGCGCCGTGAACTACAGACTTGCCACGTCACGGTGCCACGCGAGCGCGTGCGCGCGGCAGCGTACGAGCGCGAGCTCGTACCGTGCACGCTGGGACGCTCTGGGCACGACGCTAGTTGCCAACTTCTTCCTGCACGAGCGCGAGCTCATACCATGCACACTGGAACGCTCTGGCGCGACGCTAGTTGCCAAGCCTTGTCGATTCGGCGTGAAGTTCAATTACGGCCCGGGGAAGAAAAGAAAAAAGAGTTGCCATAATGGATACCTCAAAATTGCCAGCGAAAAAAAGGCCACAAACTAAGGCATGCGGTTGGTTGGGGCCTGGTTTCTATCTTCTTTCCCAAGTTGCCAACAAGACTCCGCCTCCAAAGAACGGGACGACTCCGTCGGAGAAGGAGAGAAGGACAAGGACGAGAGAACATGAGAGGGGGGATTAGGGCATGGCGGCGCCCATGGCAGGCACGCCATAAGGTGTTCCTCTCCAGCAAAAAAACAGCAGAAATCCACCACCAAAAAACAGGTAGAATTGCCACCAACGTGATGGAGAACATGCCCCAACATTGTTGATCGAATCCCCTCTCTCCAGAAAGAAATCTCCAGAAAAAAGGTGACCCCAACTTCTCAACCTCCCCAAATCCCTATGTAACCACTGCCTACACTCGATTCCAAACAAAAACGATGATTTAGAGATCCTGCGTACAGACCAAGATAATTGTCCTAATTATGCACGAAAAGTATACTTGTCTCCGGTTGAAAAATTGGATGAATTGGTTATTCCGACTGTGGTTGTTATAAAAATCTGAGTACTTTCAACTGTGGGCTGTGTATGCATGGTGCTGATTCTGGATTACATGTGCCTAAGTGTGTGTGTTTGTTGATCGACGCTAACCCAATATCTAGCATAAATGGATATTTTGACTCTAACCCAGTAGCTAACCCAATCCATTACCACCATGCATGTAGGTAAAACTGCCAGATGATTGAATCTAAAGTTGCCACATGGTCGTTTAAATTGCCAGGTCTGACCTATGAAAACGACACCATATTTTGTTTACATGTAACAGCCATCTAACAGAAACCATTTCAACAATATCTAGCATAATTGGATATTTTGACTCTAACCCAGTAGCTAACCCAATCCATTACCACCATGCATGTAGGTAAACCTGCCAGATAATTGAATCTAAAGTTGCCACATGGTCGTTTAGATTGCACGATCTGACCTACGAAAATGACACCATATTCTGTTTACATGTAGCAGCCATCTAACAAAAACCATCTCAACATTTACATGAAATGGTTAATTTGCTGCGGTTATTATAAACAAATAACCATGCAAAACTGCTACAATGGTTTGACCTTGCAATGACAAAGTGTGCACTAGTTTGACGATGTATTTCCTTATCTAAACAGGAGGGCGCCTGCGAAAAAGGAAAAAAAACGAAAGGATCGCCACATGGAAGGGGGCGTGGGCAATATCTTTCCTTCATGGGGCTTCCCATCATTGACCCCGGATGATGTTTTGGCGGAAACCTTTGATGGACTGCATGCCTCATACCCGCTGCTACCGCTGCTACATCAAGTCATATCGCTTTCGCAAGGTTTTTTAAAAAAAAAACACTTGCATCTGTGAGATTGATTATTGGTCAGAAATGATGTGCTGCGGTTCATCTCAACTTAAAAGTTGCCATCAATGTCATGCTAAAAATTGCCAGACACTGGATACTGTAATTACATACATGTGAAGTAAACCATGCATTGCTGGTGCAGGTCCGCACGATGTCGATGAGGTTGCGGTTGATGCTACAGGTCAACGCATTGCGTATGAAAATGGACCACGTCACACAGATATGCTGCATGAGCCAGTGTTGCCGCAAGGTATAGCGAACAAAAAAAGAAAAGAAAAAACAAGACAACAGGGTTTCCATTGTCATTTTCCCCCCTCCCCACCCCCAATTAATTTTTTTGTCTAATACTACTCCGCTGCAGATCCGTGCACTAACGTGGAGCATTCAGAACCGAGTAGGTTTGCTGACAGTGTCTCCCGTGTGCTACTTCAACAAGAAAGGCAGGAAGTAAAAAAAGAGTTGCCATTTTAATTGACATGAAATTGCCATAACATGAATTCTAACGTTGCCGCGTGGTAAGGTGTTGAGCTGCCCATGACAATACGACAAACATGGCAAAAGCTTGTAGTTGCCATGGAACGACTACATCGGTTGCTAGTTTTCCGCATGACGCGCTGGTTGATTTTTTTCGCCTACATTACACAGTTTTCATGTAATTTTGTGCAGATCCAAGTCGTATAGGGGGCCCTACGCACACTGAACATGTCGGGACATGCACGGTGCCAGAAACCCCTTTGTCGCACGGATAGTGGAGAAAGGGCAGTTGATGGAGATAACAATGAGGATGACGAAGATGCTGATGACGTGATGTGTCAGCTCCTGCGAAACCAGCAGTGGGCATGAGGTTCGATAGCATTGCATCAGCTAAAAAAAACTATCTGGACTATGCAAGATGGAACGGCTTTGGCATAAGGATAGATTACCAGAGGCCTATAAAGAGTGGCAAAACAAGCCGAGCTCAGTTCGTATGTTACTTGGCAGGCAGGAACAAAAAAGAAAGGGAGGACCCATAGCGTCCGGAATCAATGGTCCCCAAAAGGAAAAGAAACATTACAGAAAGGACTGGTTGCCATGCAAGAATGAAGGTAAAGCTGGATGGTGCAACATATATCATGGAGCAGTTTGAGGAAGAGCACAACCACAGTGTGTTAAAGAAATTCGATCTTGGCAAGTACTTGCGATCGCACCGCCACATGCCGAGGGAAGAGAGGGAGTTTGTGAAGCTTCTGCATGCTTGCAACCTTCGGACAAGCCAAATGATGCAGATCTTGTCAACCCTACATGGCAAGCTGAACGATTTGTCGTACACAAGAACAGACATGGCCAACTTCAGAGCGGCACCGCGGAGAGAGCATTGTGTAATGGACATGAAGTATACGCTCCGGTATTTCAAAAAACTGAAGAAAGAGGATGATGACTTCTTCTATAGCTTCAAGCTAGACGAAGAAGATAGGGTGATCAACTTGTATTGGATAGACGCAGAAGCCAGGAGATCATACAAGTACTACAGCGACTGCATTTCCTTTGACACTACATATCTGACAAATAAGTACAACATGACGTGCACGCCTTTCATTGGAATAAACAACCATTGTCAGTTGGTTCAGTTTGGGTGTGGGTTCCTACGAAACGAAGACACCCTCAACTTCGTATGGTTGTTCAATACATTCTTGGAAGCGATGGATGGGATTGCACCCGCAAATATCATAACAGACCAAGACTTTGCAATGAGGAACACGATATTAGAGGTTTTCCCGGAAACAAGACATAGGAATTGTCGCTGGCACATTATGAAGAAAGCGCAAGAAAAGATGGGTGGATTCATGGGCAGGAACCTGGAGTGCACGCTGATTTTGAGGACTGCATAAACAATAACTTCACACCGGCAGAATTTGAGTTGAAGTGGAGCGCAATGATTGAGAAATATCAAGTGCAAGATAATGAGGACTTATCATCTCTATGGGAAAACCAGACAAGTTGGGTGCCTGCATACTTCATGCTCAGCTTCTACCCTTTTTTGCAATCCGTGCAGCGGAGCGAGGGGTTCAATGCCGTGTTAAAAAGATATGTTAGCCCCAGCAATTCAATATACGACTTTGCGCAGCAATACTCGGTTCTGCAAGAGAAGATACTAGGAGCAGAGAGGCAAGCTGAGGCTGAAACGGCGCTCACCGTGCCGAAGAAATGGGGGTTCAGCCCGATAGAGGAACAGGTGAAGTTGGTATACACAAGAAGGATGTTTATCAGGTGACACGGAACCCCCCCCCCCCACTCGCATCTCTGCCATGATATGCGCACACAAAAGTTTTTATATTTTCTTTTTTAGGCATTGCATTTATCCCTAAAAGTTGTCAGTGTAACACAAGTTTAGTTGCCAGTGCCACATTGATGAACTTGGCGCTATGACACGCATGACACATACCCCCCCCCCCCCCAAAAAAAAAGGTTGCCACCCCAAAAACTATGAAGAAGAAACTTAGTTTGAAAATTCTCAGGAAGGTCCCGCTGAAGAAAAAAGATTGGTATTTATAAAATTAATGAAGTTGCCAAAGGGGGCTGTTTAAAGCAACCACATGATTTCATATGCTGTTGCCTCACAAAAATCATAATCATATTAGCTTGTCTTTTGGTAAAAGTTGGTACTATTTTAGAAATAATGACATATACAAAGTTGCCACATATTAAAAATCCCAAGTTGCCAGTGTCAGATGGCTAGGTTTGCCAATCTAGAGATGCTTAGTTTGAAATTCTCACATAGGCTGCTAAAAAAGAAATGGGAATTTGTATTAAATGAAGTTGCGAATGGGTGGTGCTAAAAGTTGCCCCATGTTTTCAAGTATTGTTGCCTTGCAAAAAAAACTTATTAACTATATTTGATTTGCTTGGAGCTGCAGGTTTCAGGAGGAGCTACAAATGACATCCTCGTACCATTGCGCGCGGACTGGGCAGAACACATTTGAGGCCATTTCGATGACTGGCCATTCCGGACAGTACGGCGCCAGGACATTCAGGTTGGCTGCTGATATAGAGGCAGGCATGTACTCTTGTGAATGTTGCAAGTTTGATAGGGACGGGATTGTGTGCTGCCACATTCTAAGAGTTATGCAGCAGGAAGGGGTCAGGGTCCTGCCGCAGCACTACATCCTCAAGAGGTGGACGTGTAACGCAGATGCCGCACTCGGGCCGCACAGCACGCAACAGCTAAACCCCGCGCAATAGGAGATGCCAGAGAATTCTAGGAAGCTGATGCGCTATGCAACAATGAAAAGGGGTTTTGGTGACATTGCCAAAGAGGCTTGTGATGATCAAGATGCAGTTAGGATAGTAGAGAGGCACATGAAAGCAATGAGAAGCGAGATGGCTTCACTGAGGAAGAGGCAAGAAAAAGATGCGAGAGCAAAAGAAGCGATTGGTTTGTCTAGGAGACAAGGTGTTGTACCACTGGGGTCTGCGTCAGGGGCTGCACAGGAAGGATCAACATCCGGGGGGGGGGGGGGGGGGAGGGTCTGCGACAAGGGCTGCAACTGAAGGATCTGCTGCGGGGGCATGCCACCGATGAAACTGTTACGGATCAAGTTTCAGCTGCATCAACAGGGCGTGAGATTAGGGACCCGCCTATGACAGCAACAAAAGGGAGGCCCAGGGAGAGGCGTTTCAAGTTAGCGCTGGATATCGAGCCAAAGGCACCAAAGAAAAGAGGGCGATGCAGCATTTGCAGATCGGCCGATCACGATGCGAGGACATGCCAGCAAAGGATGGCAGATCGTGCAGCGTGCAGTTAGAGCAAAAAAAAAGGAAAAAAAGAGTCGGCAAAATGCGCATCTGATAATGATCTAAATTTGTCTTGCTATAAGAACAGTTAGTAATATGTGATACTTGGCGGAAACTTATGATGATTTTGAAAAATGTGATGATTACTACTATAAAGTGGAAGTGTAACGCAAGTAGTCATTAGTTGCCATACTCAAAAAACTAAGTATTGCCTTGAGATTTTGAAATGTTTGGGCCTGCACTGTTATGTGTGTGATTTACTTGAGATATGCACAAAAAATAATTTTGTTAGAAGAAAAAAATACAGAATTGCCACACAGACGTGGTGTGAAGTTGCCATCTTTTATTACGTAAAGTTGCCATCACTGAGTCACATAAAAAAGTTGCCAGTAATTACATAAAAGTTGCCCATAACTAACCACATAAAGTTGCCAGCAGATTATTTATGTCTTTAAAACAACATAGGAGATGCAGACAAAAGACCCATTTTATCACTCACCTCATTTGGTGTTTTCTTCTATGAATTCCTTTGCATTCGTGTTCTCGTTAAAAGGCTGGGTCGCAATCAACTTGTAGGTGAGAACCTTCCTCAATTCAACGATGTCATCTGGCTCTAGCGCAGGCACGAATCTCCCATCCCACTTCCTCATGAACTCCAGCATGTAAAACCCGCAATCATCGCTGCAGGACGAAAACGGGGGATATGAATATGCACTAACTTAAAGCGCCAAAAAAAACCCCAAAAAAATGCAAAACATGGTGTATCAAAAAATCATGCTTACAGGTTGTTTTGCTTTGGCACATCAATGTGTTGAGTGGTGAAATCTTGTATCTGCAACTTGGCACCACCATAATACTCATGCCATGCATGTTTCATGTGCTTGATCATTTCGCGGGAGTGTGATTGAAGGACATCATCATCCGGCCCGCAAAGGGAGTCGAGAATCTCAAACATTTTTTGCTTGGTATTGATCGAAATAGTATACCAATGACCGGTTTTGTCATTCCCTTCGCCCCATGTTTGGATTAAGGGAAACATGATCTGTACAATGTGGGAAAAAAGAGAAATATATGAGCACAACAAGTATTCTATTTCTTAAAAAAATAAACTGCCATGTATGAAGCTATATAATTGCCATAACCCCCCTAGAAGCTAGATGTATAAAGTTGCTAGCATGGTCCAGATATAAACTGCCATGTATAAAGTTATATAATTGCCATAACCCCCCTGAAAGCTAGATGTATAAAGTTGCCAGCATGGTCCTGATATAAACTGCCATGTATGAAACTATATAATTGCCCCCTCCCCCCCCCCCCCCCCCCGGAAGCTATATGTATTAGTTGCCAGCATGATCCTAATATAAACTGCCATGTATGAAACTATACAATTGCCATAACCTGGAAGCTAAAAACACCCACCATTGCCTAATGAGAACAATCACAAAAAATAACTTACAAGATTTTTTCGGGTGAGCTTTGAACCAATCTCCTGGCTGAAAGCTGCCTTCACCACATTGTGCTTGATGTTTCCTTCCGATATCTTCTTACAAACAACATAAGACATCACAAGGCAATCATTTGTATTGATGTACTCAAGTGCAGCTTCCGCGACATTACTTTCCAACTGACCCCTTGGCTTGACACATGCAGCAAGCTCCCTAAGCTCGACCCATGTTACTCTACACTTAATTATATGTGTCATGCACAAATCAGACCTGGCCCCAAAATATCCACACAAAAAAAGATGGTGAAAAAAACAGCGATTTTCAAAACTGGTCGCGTATGAGAGTGCATGGCTGACAAAAAACAAAAGAAAATGGAAAGTGGATCCCGGTTTACAACAATATTCATGAAAAAAGAGGAGGGAAAAAGGGTGGGATGTCTACTTACTCCTTGGACTTTGCCGTCTTCTTGGCATCGCCATAACGTCTAACTTTCCTTTATAGCTCATTCTCGGCGACGGTAGCTTTGATATTGCAATATGGCCCGCGCACATACTTTGAAGGCTGAACAACCCTCTTGGGGATAACTGTTGTTGCTGGAGTTGCGTTGCACTCAACGCCCTGATCAGTTGTTAACTTTTTCATAGGAGTCTCAGTGGTGGTGGGCCCTGTCATGCATAAAGAGTAAAAAAGAAAAAAAACTGTCAGCACACAGATGTAGAAAGTTGCCACCACGCATGACGATAAAGTCGCCACAGCACATGGCAATAAGTTGCCAGACAAAAAGAAAAGAAAATCACAGGTTGCCATGGATAAAAAATGCAAAAGATGTGTGGCAAGCATGAACAAAAAAAACGGATGCAGGTATTGTCAATTTATAGTACCTGCAGAACCATACGAGGAGGCCGCGTTTGCTTTCCGGTATTCTAAGTCGAAAGCGTCAAAAATATCAATCTCTCCCTGAGATACATACGCAGGTGACCCGCAGGTGACCCTAGGTAAACATCAGCTCCCTTGGTCTGGTCTGTGTGCGCACCTGATTTATTGCAAAAAATATATAGAAAAGGAGATAAGATTGCCACATAGAACATAAAACTTGTCACATGGCATTAAAAAAATGTGTAAAAAGAGGGGAAAAAAGGATCAAATGGGCAATAGAGTGCACACCAGCCTTCTCATCTGGGAGTACGACCGACACGTGTTTTGCTTGCTTGGCGTCAGGTTCTCTAACTTGATCACTCCCGCCCGTGGGTGTGCTTGCTTGCGGTGCTATCGGACTTACACCAAGATCACACGAAGGTGGGGTGAATGCCATCGGATGGCGGTTACTACCATGGGCATCAAATTTCTTTTTGGACAGTCCGTCGCTTGTGCCTGCTGGTACTGATGCATCACCAGCAGCAGTGGCTACAGATTGCCGCCTTGAGATCACACACTTGCCCTTCCGAGCCCCAATTTAGCAGCAGCTTTTGTTCTTGTGTGTTTCTTCACTGTGGTTTCATTTTGACCAACAGTGCGGTTCGCAAACAGTAGGGAAGCAGAGAACATGCCTGTGCGCAATCCAACCAGCCCCTCCGCAGCTTCTAGACCTGTTGGCGATAGCTTGTCAACCAAATCCCCCCCTTCTGCACCTGCTTGAACCGTTTCAGGTGCACCGCCTAAGTTAGGGAGTTCCAGTGGCGGGACAGCAGGTGACACGATGTCGACCGGCCTTGAAGCTGACCCGATGAAGGGGGAGACAATATCAACCGGCCTTGAAGCTGACCCAATGACAGGGGAGACAATATCAACTGGCCTTGACGCTGACCCGACGACAGGGGAGACAATATCAACCGGCTTTCTCGCTGACCCGACGACGGGGGACGAGGCTTCAACACGCCTGCTGTCGGGAGCGGTGACGGCCCCAGGGTCTGGCAATGCAATGGCTACATCCTTGGCAGCAGACCCAAGAGCGGCGCTTGGAACGCCAGCATCTGCAGCCGGCGCCGTCAAACTTGTTGGATCAACACTATGGCCATCCCCCGCCCTTGGTACTTTTAGCATTCCCCGCAGCCTATCAAACACGGCAGTGGTTTTGCGTAGTCCATCGAGAGCATTTGCTTCCTTTGCTTCCTTCGTGGGACGAGAACGTGGTGCCCTGTACGTCAAACAACTAAAATTATACAAAGTTGCCACATCGAAAAATGGTGGAATTGCCATGTTATGAGAACACAAAAAAAAAAACACGGCAAAAATGAATGAAAAAGAATTTTACGGGACAAAAAAATTTATACATACTTTTCATGAATGCGAGCAACAGCATCGTTTGATGTCCCATCCATTTTTTTAGCAATGCGGGGAGAACTCCCTGCAGGTACCGTAGCCTTTGGATGCACCTTTTCAGTGACTCTGGTGGGACAAATTACGGTAACAGGAAAAACAAAATAAAGTTGCCATCACTACATACTTGTAGTTGCCATGTAAAACAAACATGGAGGGAGAGGGGTCGAGCATACACGTACATTTTAGGGATGCAAGCTGCGGTGGTTACATCATCATTTAGGGGGGCCCCTGTTTTGCGAGATAAACGAGGAGAACTCCTGGAAGGTGCAACAATTTTCATGGGCACCTTTTTAGCAACCCTGGGAGAAGGAAAAAATAATAATTAAAAAAAATGTGTACCAAACAGATGAAACATGTATTGAAAAATTCATAAAATTCCATAAAAAACAGAAAACAAATTGCCATATAAAAAATGGTTCATTCATACTTCCCGAGGGCAGGAGCTGCAGCAGTTGAGACCCCGCCGCCTGTCCTATCCTTATTTGGATAAAACCGAGGGGACCTCCTTGCAGGTCTAGTGCTTTTTGTTGGAACCATCTTACTAACTCTGGAAAACAAAATAATATGAGAGCAAAAAAAATATACTTGACCTGCAAATAATAATATAGAAATTGTTATAAATAAATATATAAATTGACACATCAGATATCATATACTTGGCTTGCCACATAAGGTATTGGAGGAGAACGGGATACCTCGGTTTCTTGCGATCCACAAAATCATCATCGGATGACGACTCGCTCCTGGATCAATGAATACAAAAATCATCATCGGATGGTTGACAATTACTACAACACAACATGAATATAAAAAACGGAGCAATGTGCATCTATTACACTACTCGCCCCCCCCCCCCCCCCCCCGCCATAAAGCATGTCGGTTGCCGGAAAAAAAGAAAATGATGACAACAGAAGATGTAACAAAATCTACCTCTGCCTCTTTTAACTTCAGTTCACCAGCTGCATTTCCGGCGGCTCCGCGATGGACATCTTTCACATTTCTCGCCGCTGTTGCTCCAGCGTCTAGCTCACCTCCGCCTGTCCCAGACTCATCGTTCTGTACCACCTCAACATTGGCATTTTGATCGGCACACTCGTTGTTGTCCGTGGCTTTATTACTACAACACGACATGAATATAAAAAAGGAGCAATGTGCATCTATTACACTACTTCCCCCCCCCCCTCGCCATAAAGCATGTCAGTTGCCGAACTGTTTTGGCCAAAATTGCCATATCAACAAAGCTATAGTTGCCTCTAGACACTACATCATATCTGTTGACGCACTGTTTTTGACCAGAATTGCCATATAATCACAGCTGCAGTTGCCATAAAAAAAAGAAAATGATGACAACAGAAGATGTACCATAATGTACCTCTGCCTCTTTAACTTCAATTCACCCAGCTGCATTTCCGGAGGCTCTGCGATGGACATCTTTTACATTTCTCGCCGTTGTTGCTCCAACGTCCAGCTCACCTCCACCTGTCCCAGATTCATCGTTCTGTACTGCCTCGACATTGGCATTTTGATCGGCGCACTCGTTGTTGTTCGTGGCTTTATTACCACTGCCATCTCCCCCATGGCCGTCGTCTTTGTCCATTGCATCGTCATGATTCCCACCATCTTGAGGGGCATGGTGCGGGTCGTCATCATCCTTGTCACTGTCAGATCCATCGTCCTTGGGGCTGCTGACCGAATCATCATCACTGACGTAATCATCATCGTCGTCATCTTCTGACCCACTTGGCTGACTATCCATCTCAAACCTGCCCCTTGCAGAACGAAAACGCGTCGGCACACCACCAGTTACCGCATGCAGCCGGCAGGACATTTCTTCACTTTCTGGGGGTGTCAGCCCAGTCCATCCTTGCACGAGGTTGCCAAGTAGGGACGTCATCCTTGAAGCAAACTGACCCACAAGTGTTTCAACCTTCTTCCGCGTCTACAAAAAAGAAGAACATTCAATAATTGGGGAAAAAAAAGAAGACTTAAGGAACAAAAAAAAAGGTTGTCTTATGGCTATAACAAAAGAAAAACAGTTTTGAAAAAAGCAGGGGAGGCAAAACAAAAAACAGAATACCTTTGGCCTGACGTTAGGGTGGCTGTTTAGACGAATCCACCTAGAAAACTGTTGAGGACCCCAAAATAAGGTATAGTTCACAGCGTAGTCGGAGACGAGCTGATACAAAAAAAAACACAATTAATGCGCCAAAAAAAAGAGAGAAAGTGACAACTGACATGCCAATAGGACGAAAAGGTATCAAAATAAAAATCGCATAGCTGAACCTGGAGATTCCCAAAAGAGCCATCTTCTTTCGTGTCAGCTCGAATGACTTCATCAATCAATTGATTGGTCCATGCGCTCACTCCGACCGGGGCGGTTGGCACAGCAAGGCCAAGCTCACTTATGTCCAGGCTATCAACATACAACAGCTGCATAAAAAAAAAGTGAAAACCCACCTCAATAGTCCATGGATGGGAAAGGGAATCAACAAATTGTCGTCATTATAAGGGGATCAACAGACAAAAAATTGCATACCATCAGGTAAAGACGACAACCCTTGTTTAATTTCTTCTTAGACAATGCTTCATGGAGTTGATCAATGACAAACTTGCAGAAATTATATCTGTGAGCATTGTGAATGTTATCCTGTGTGCTAAAAAGCTTGGTTGTTACAATATTCAATATTCCACATGTGTTTTCAGGAAAAAATGGATTTACCATGATAACTGTATGAGTTGCCTCCAATACAATATAATAAGTTGCCAATCACACAAAGGATAAATTGCCAGGGGCAAACAGGTATTAAGTTGCCAATCACATAAAGGATAAATTGCCAGGGGCAAACAAGTATTAAATTGCCAGGGGCAAAACAGGGAAAAAAATATTGACATGCCAAGCACACGGATGAATATGTTGCCCCAGTTATGAGGATGGGTGAAAAAATGTGTAAATTGACATGACAATAAGGATGTGATGATGACAGAACATAGATAGATGTAGATAAAAATGGGATACCCTCCAATACGAATGACAAAACATAGCACTGCAGGATAGCACCTGTTGCTTATCCTAGTGCTTGTAGTTGGTGCTATTATAGTGCTCATGATGTACATCAGCACAAGCCTCTTAAATCTGTCCCCGGAGTCCGTCATCTCCTTCAACATAGTGTTCACCTTGCTGTGAAGGGAGCTTTGGATAAGTCCATGCCTGGGAACAGCTCCGGTGCAAGCCGGGCCTCGATGTCCTTGTCTACTCTGTATGGCACCGGCAACTCGCCGCGTGGTGCCCCAAGGGCATTGTAAACAGATTCTTCAGTCATCGGGATCCTGCCCCTTTCAGGCAAGACAAGACACCTATCATGTGGATCGTAGCAACTCGCAAGATGATCGACCAAACGATTGTGTAGCTTGGTAGTCTTTATATGGAGAAATGACGGCCACCCAATAATCCTGAAAGACTGCTTTTGGCCACCATTGAAATGATCATACAATTGGGTCAGCCCATAAGGGGAAGCCCTGTTCCTTGCATGAACAAGCGGCTGAAAAAAAAGTAGTTAAAGAAAATAAATCAGTGTCAATTAGATGATCGGATGATCATTCCAATGATGGCCATCAAAAAAACACCAGAAAACAGGGGAAGTTGCCATGTCAATCTTTACTAAATTTGCCATATGAGAATAATACAAGTAACCATATACATGTAGAAAATGTAACATTTCTAAAGCTTGACCTCAGTAGTAGCAAAGAAAAAGCATTCAATTGACATGAAAACAGATAGTGTTGCATTCATTTGACATGAATAGATAGTATGATCCATGAATCATCTTTTACAAAAGATGACATATATGAACAGTGAAAGTACCCATACACAAAGAGTTAAAAAACGGGTAGTATTGCAGGCGCTTTTATTTCAAAATAGTAACAGCATGCATTTAACATTTGTAGAGTTGCCACGAAATACTTATAACATTGCCATGTCAGGAGAGTAAAGGTAACCATGTGCATGCAGTTCAGAGCTGTACCATGTAAAAATGCCATTCCAACCGTTACTAAAATTTCCGTGACAAGAAACATATAGTTACCTTTGTGTCTTCACTGCTCGAGTCATCGCCTTCCTAGCCATGGCACAACTAAACCACTTGTAACCACTTTGTCAATTGTAACCTAGAAACGGATACACGTGTTGGATAAGGGCAGAAAAAATGCATACATATTGCTACGCGCAAAAATGCCTAGATACTATCATATGAACCACATCGTATGATACACCAGGGTACAACAACGCATCACTAAAAAGCCAAAAAAGGGCATGATATTCAACAACTTGAGTACATGATTTTACATAAAAGGATTGTATTCAACAAACGTTCAACAAACAGGTACATGATTCACCACTTGTATCAAACACTAGAATACATCGCCCATACATCTTACATCACATATTTCGCACAAAACCCCACCTAAGTAACCTACAGAACAACCCCCTGCCCGTACCCTTATTGCCCAATGCAGAAACGGAAAAATGCAGAAAACGAGATCAAACTCGGATCACGAATGACACACATGCCCCCCGTATATTTAGACAATATTGACTGCAATTGAAAATCAGAAGCGATGAAGGGCGATTAATCATCAACACAAAAAAGAAACGAATCACTACGCATGCCCATGAAAAACAGATTGCAAAACCCTACACCCCACACCCCTTGACACCGAGATGCATAATCCATGCCAAAATCTGAAAAATCAACACTAAAATCCGCACAGATTCTCTCCAATCCGCCAATCCAACGGTACACCCCCCCGCTCCTGCCCCCGTAGGAACGAATTCCACCACAAATTTCTCGCGCGAGACCACCTTCTACTGGAATCCACGACGAAATACGGTGCCAAAAAATGTCACAGGGTGGCGAGTGAGGAGGAACAGATGGCTCTCTAGGAGAAGGGCACGGGGAATACCTGCTGCTGCGCCGTTCGATTGGACCGAAACCACGATTTTCCGGCCGGTTTGCCGGCGGCGAGATGCAGACGAAATCGCCCTCCTCTTCACCCCCCCCCCCCCACAGGATGAGAAACCCGCCGGCGGAAGGAGGACAGAGCGCGAGTAACGACAACAGTTTGGGCAGAATAAAGGGGGGAATTAAACGCGCACCTAACGGAGATTAGCGAGCGAGGGGAAATTGGACAGGCGCGGTTGCCGAGGTTCAAACTGCTACTTCTGGGCCGTGCGATTCAAAGCAACGGAGATTCGAACGCGAGCGCAGCACGGTGCGCGTGGAGAGACACGCTAGCGCTGACGTGGAAAGAGTTGAGACAGGTAGAACACGTGGCATACGCTGGGATCATGCGCGCGAAAGAACGAGCAGCCAGGAGCGCGTCGCGCAGAAAGACACGCGCGAGAACGTTCACGCGATATAAATTCTGATTAATAACTCCTTTCCACTTTGGATGGCGGCCTGCTGCCAGCTCCACAAGGCCGCAACTCCCCCGACCCCGATGGATCCATCTCCAATGAGTGAAGGAGCGCAAGGCTTCGAGCAACCCACCTGGAGGAGAAGCCCACGAGGATCCATCTCCAACGAGTGAAGGAGTGCAAGGCTTCGAGCAGCCCACCTGGAGAAAAGAAGCCCACGAGGATCCATCTCCAACGAGTGAAGGAGCGCAAGGCTTCGAGCAGCCCACCTGGAGGAAAGAATATGGATGCGAGCCGATGACGCATGCGAGCCCACCTGGAGGATCCATCTCCAACTATTTTTATTACTACATGCTTTTTTTTGTGAGAAGGATACGGATGCGAGCCGATGACGCGTCATTGTTGCCGATGATCCCCTACCGGAGCTGGGTTGACCTTGCTGATGACGGCTCAAGAGTTCTCGTACATGTGCTCCTAAGGAATAGCATTTCTGAGCTGTCGTCGGAGACGTGAATCGATCTAAATAACTTGACTCCACGTCTCGCCGACATGGGTAGGAACCCTAATCTCGGAGGTCCCGACGTCGATTCCGTCCTAATGGACGAACTTGAAGGAACCAAAAATCAAAAAGACCAGCTCACAACGACGCGCCGCCATCTGCCGACGTTTGATGACGCCCTTCTAACTAACTAACGTGACAACACGAAGCAAGTCCACAAGCACAAAATGCATTGCACCACCAATTTGCATTCGACCTCCCACAGGCCACAGCACACGTAGTATGAACAAGCCTTTGATTCCGTTGCACTCCACGCCCACCGCCTGATCCGATCATCATCATCCTGCCATTTATTTATTCCCCTTTTGTTTTTTTTTGTTTTCTCTTACTCCTAACAAACCATGAACCAATTATCTCCATTATCTCTAACGTGACGTAAGCAAAAACGGCAGGAGTACGTGCCAGGCACGAACCCCAATACTCTCTCTCCGTGTCTCTGCTCGTGGGACCCACCCGCCGGCCACTGACAAAGCAGCTTGAGCGGAGCCTAGAAAAAGCCGAGCCGAGCCGCCGCTTCCTTCCCAAACTCCTCCTCTTTCTCCGTCCCTATCGCCCGATCGCTTCTCCCTTCCTCTTCCCCGCCGGAACACGCAAGCCGCAGGCGACCCTCCCCTGTAGAGCCTACGCCGTCGGGATCTCTCCGGCCATGGATCCATACAAGGTACGGCCGATTCTCCCGCCCCCGTTCTGGATCGATCGCCGATTCCGCCGCTGATCTGACTCGATTTGAGCTTTTGTTCTCTCTTTTCTGCAGCACCGGCCGTCGAGCGGGGCCAACGCGGGCTTCTGGTCCACCAACTCCGGCGCGCCCGTCTGGAACAACAACAACGCGCTCACCGTCGGGGAACGAGGTATGTACGGACAGGGGACTGACTGACTAACTAACTAACTGGCCGTGCCGCGAACCGAGTGGCCTGGTTTCCTGGTGGTCGACCTTCCCATGCCACGCGAGATCTCTAGTTTAGACTCCCTGCTTTGCCTTGCTCCGCGGGACGTGGCGGTCTGCGTTAGCTTGGTGGAGCTCTTTTTTTTTTTTTTTGCTCATGGTCGTAGAGGGTGATGGTCTCTCGATCTGTCGGAAGATGCAGATTGCCCCTGTAGTCGTTACTCTTGTGATTACAAGTCTCTATGTACACCGATGTTTCTTTTTCAGCTAGCTATTTGTTGAGACTAATTTTGTTATGCTGTCCGTGTATGTTTTCATGCGTTTGATTCGATGCACCTTGCGGTAGGAACAGAAAAGAATTAACTTGTATAAATTTTGTGTTTATGCTGCTTAGCTTTAAACTTGCCGTGTTCCTTTATTCCTGCCTAAGAAAACTTGGTGAGTTCCAACCTGAAATCTTGATATTTTTCGTCAATCACTGTCATGCCATAAAGTTGCTCAAGGGGGAGATGATAACGATGAGGAACTTTTGGGATCAACATGTCATCGTCCAGTCACAGTGCTTATTGGATTATGTGAGGTGACAGGAAGTTCCACGATAGCGTAGTGGCGTGTGATTTGTCTAGTTGATCTGTGGTAGATTTACTGATGTAGGACCGGGTTTACTCCCAGCATGAACAAAATCCTAATTCATCTATAATTCAGCGTCGCCCAAAGTTTTAAAGTGATTCGAAGTCAAAGGTTTGATTATTCTAAATGAAAAATGCTAAGTCTCCTGTCAATGATTATAAGTTGATCCACTGTGTTCTTCTTTTTGTATCTGTAGCTACACAATGGTGCTTCTGTCTTTAATTTCTTGTTGCATGTTGATTTGTGGCTTGATGTGATGAATTGTTCATTTCGCAGGACCTATCCTCCTTGAGGATTATCATCTGATTGAAAAGCTTGCGCAGTTCGACAGGGAACGTATCCCTGAACGTGTTGTTCATGCACGGGGAGCCAGCGCAAAGGGGTTCTTTGAGGTGACTCATGATATTTCTCACCTTACCTGTGCTGATTTTCTCCGGGCTCCTGGGGTTCAGACCCCAGTTATTGTCCGGTTCTCTACCGTCGTGCATGAGCGTGGAAGCCCTGAGACCTTGAGGGATCCACGTGGTTTTGCGGTGAAATTCTACACCAGAGAGGTACTAATGATTCATTTCTATTCATGTGCTTGCTGTTATGCTTTGAAGATGAGACCTCTGTTAAAACTACTTCATGATGATACAGTTTCAGTACTTCCCTACATGTTCGCGTATGTGCAGTTATTTTCTGTCAGCATGTCATTTGCCATAATGCCTTTTTCTGTAAGCCATTGAAGCATTGAAAACTAGTTAGCTGGTTTGAGCTGGTACAGTAAAATACTGGCAGCTTTGATTGTGCTTTATCTGTTCAGTGTGTGGACTATTTATACAGATGCAAATTGAAATCATACCTCAAGTTCACTTTTATCTCTGTTATTAAAGGATGGAGTCGCCTTACCTTGTTCTCCCATATATAGATTATGCAATCAACGGTTTATCATCAGCACTTGAATGATCATGCCAACCTTTTCAGTCATATCGCGTAAGTATCTTGATATCTGCCATCATGACTTTTCAGGGTAACTTTGACCTTGTTGGGAACAATATGCCTGTGTTCTTTATCCGAGATGGGATGAAATTCCCTGACATGGTCCATGCTTTCAAGCCAAGTCCAAAGACCAATATGCAGGAGAACTGGAGAATAGTTGACTTCTTTTCGCACCACCCGGAGAGTCTGCATATGTTCAGCTTCCTCTTTGATGATGTCGGCATCCCACTCAACTACAGGCACATGGAAGGTTTTGGTGTCAACACCTACACCTTAATCAACAAGGATGGAAAGGTTCACCTTGTTAAGTTCCATTGGAAGCCTACATGTGGTGTCAAGTGCCTCTTAGATGATGAAGCTGTTACTGTTGGAGGCACCTGTCACACCCATGCCACAAAGGACTTGACTGATTCTATTGCAGCTGGGAATTACCCAGAGTGGAAGCTTTTCATTCAGACCATTGATGCCGATCATGAGGATAAGTTTGACTTTGACCCTCTTGATGTCACCAAGACCTGGCCAGAGGATATCATCCCACTGCAGCCTGTTGGACGGATGATCCTGAACAAGAACATTGATAATTTCTTCGCAGAAAATGAACAAATTGCTTTCTGCCCAGCAATAATTGTCCCTGGAATCCACTACTCTGATGATAAGCTGCTACAGACAAGAATTTTCTCCTATGCTGATACCCAGAGGCATCGTCTTGGTCCAAACTATCTGATGTTACCTGTGAATGCACCGAAATGTGCTCACCACAACAACCATCACGAAGGCTTCATGAATTTCATCCACAGGGATGAGGAGGTACCGTGTTCTTTAGTGCTTTTATCTCCTGCATTCCTATGTGCTGGAATGCGTCTTCCTATTTGGGTCCATTATGCAGTTTTGTTTTTCCAGTTGATGGAATGAAAATGGACTTGCATCTATTTGCCTTGATTTTTAGGTGAACTACTTCCCTTCAAGGTTTGATCCTACCCGTCATGCCCAGAAGTACCCTATTCCAACTCGTGTTCTAACAGGCTGTCGGGAAAAGGTACGCAACAGTTTACTGCCGATCTTCAGGCTTTTGGCATAACTTTTTTACCTTATAGTACTCAGACCCTCCATTTGTAGTGTTTCCAAATATATTCTTACAAGTAAAACTGCTCTATATGCGCGTGAGTTTTGACAAAAGGTTTGCTACCTTTCTACTGTTGAATTGCAGTGTATTATCGAAAAGGAAAACAATTTCAAGCAGGCTGGCGAGAGATACCGGTCTTTCGACCCTGCTAGGTTTGTCCCAATTCAATCTGACTGGCTTAGCCACAGAGAAAAATTTAAACCCTTTTCTTAACTGAACTGTTTTTGGTATGAAACACAGACAAGACCGTTTCATCCAGCGGTGGGTTGATGCACTCTCAGATGCTCGTGTTACCCATGAAATTCAGGGCATCTGGATCTCATACTGGTCACAGGTACATCCATCTGTTGTTTTCCACTGTCAATCGTGTATCAGCTGCCAATGGTTGACCGACTAACTATGGAAAATTGTGCTGAAACCATGCTTTTACCTATGTTGCAGTGCGACACGTCCCTCGGTCAGAAGCTGGGGTCGCGGCTCAAGGCGAAACCAAATATGTAAATCGACAAGGAAGAATGAAGTAACACATTATCCCAGCAGTTGGTTGCAGTGAAGCCAAGAGGGTGCGGCATGAACTGATGAAATGTGCAACCCGTCTGGGTGAAGTCATGGATTAATAAAATGTACACTGATATATGTAATACTACTGGTGGTGGGTATTGTGAACCAGTTGCCTGGATTACTGAACACTCGTCGTACTGTGTCTTTTGCAAAGAGATAATAAAGACAATGTGATGGCTTATCTTGCAATTTTTGTTGTATCGTGAATGATCTCTTGGCTTTACACCTACTACGATATTGTGATAAAAAATCAAGCAATTGCGGGGCACTGTCAGACAACCTCTGGGCCCCTGCACCGGCGTGAGCCAGGGAGGAACGATCCTCTACAGCCATCGGATTGCTCCGATCAGGAGAATCCAGGCCGTTAATCACGCTCTGGCCCAGAGGTCTGAATGCATCAGACCAGACTTACGTTAGATGTAGCGATAGGATCCTATAGGAACAGATCTTGTTCAAGTAAGGTCGTGAAGCAAGTGCTCTATCCCAGCCTTATAAGCTGGTCGCGCTGCCCTTAAAGTGGCGAGGTGGTACTAATGTGTGTGTGGCGTGCAGCGAGGAGCAAGCCACAGAAAGGGCTTTGGGAGTTGGAAGGACTCGTTATGGCCCATGTACAATTGGGCTGGAAGAGAACGAAGAAAGCCCAGCCCGTCTGCGAAATACTGGCCTCGTCGCTTTCTTTCAATCAGTTTTGGATCAACTGAAGCCTAATCATTATTGCTTGCTCCCTCTGTCTCATAATATTAAGTGACGACATGTATGTAGAAGTTTTTTAAATATAGATACATTCATATTTGGGCAAATCTGAGCCACTTAATATGAGACGGAGGGAGTACTTTTTACTCAATTAAACCTTACTAGCCATAACAAAAGTAGCAGATTTCGATAAAATAAAAAGTAGCAGACACAGTGCCAAATGTATATATAGAAAAGATCTCCGATCTTCTGGGGAAGGTGCCAGAGGAGAAGAGAAAAAAAAATTGGGCGTTGTATAGACTCCTGAACATCACAGAACAGAACATACAATTGTTCTCTTTGGTCGAGTCAGCTTTTCAAAGTTACTTTTGTTGCATTCCAACCACTTTTTGTTGAAATTTCATCCTTGCATACTTCAGTGCGAAAACTGTCAGCTGCAACTTCAGGGCAATGGTAATGAACACCGAACTTCCAGTCCACTGTCAAGGGCCTGGTTGTTTATTCATAGCACAGTTCCTTGATAGACCAGGTCACCAGGAGGCACTAATCAGGGTCAACAGTCCAGCACCACAGTTTCAACAAAAGTCGTCAAATTCGGCCAGGGTCACCAACAAACAACAGGAATAAGTGGGAGCACTCTACTTTAATTTGGAGAAAGGCTTGCAGGCATCCTGGAAATTCTGGATTGGGAACAAAGATGCTTAAAACTCCTGGAAATTTTGGTTTGGAAAGACAGAGATCTTGTAGCTCAATACCTCCCAACACAGCAAACCATGTGGAGGAGGGTCACACCGGCATGGCGACAACTCGTCGGAAGCAGATGTCTGGTCCTTCTTCTCCTGCTTTCCACCATGGGGATGACCATGCGTGCGGCAGCTTTGTCGGCGGGCCATGACGGCGATGAGAGAGCTCTTGTGGCTTTCAAGGAAAAGGTCTCCGACCGTTCCGGGGTGCTGGCATCCTGGAACCAGAGTGTCAGCTACTGCACCTGGGAGGGCGTCAGGTGCAGCAAGAGACACCGGTCAAGGGTGGTCGTGCTGGACCTCCACTCCCAGGGGCTGTCTGGTACCATCTCCCCCGCTATCGGCAACCTCACGTTCCTCCGGTATCTCGACCTGAGCATCAACCCCTTGCACGGCGAGATACCTCCCAGCATCGGCTCCCTCCGCCGCCTCGAGTACCTCGGCCTGCAAAGGAACATGCTCACTGGTGCGATCCCAATCAACATTAGCCGCTGCACCAGCCTCAGGAGCATGACAATTGCTGACAACAAGGGGTTGCAAGGAAGCATACCTGCTGAGATCGGTGACATGCCGTCTCTAAGTGTTTTACAGCTCTACAACAACAGCCTCACTGGGACCATCCCGTCGTTACTTGGGAATCTCTCTCAGCTGACCAAATTATCCCTGGCAGCTAACCATCTCCAGGGATCAATCCCTGAAGGCATTGGGAACAATCCAAATCTCGGCTTTCTTCAGCTGGCCATAAACAATTTCACGGGTTTGCTTCCTCTTTCGCTATACAACCTGTCATCTCTGCACAGATTTTACATGACGGACAACAATCTGCATGGCCGCCTACCAGCTGATTTGGGGAGAATCCTTCCTAGCATGCAAGTGTTTGCGATTGGGAATAACCAATTCGCAGGATTTGTGCCTCCATCAATAACTAATCTATCTAGACTCCAGGCTTTCGATGTTCCAAATAATAGATTCAACGGGGTTTTCCCTTCAGCGTTGGGCAGATTGCAATACCTTCAATGGTTTAATCTGGTCGGGAACATGTTTGAGGCAAACAATGAGCAAGAATGGCAGTTCCTTACTTCTTTGACAAATTGCAGCAGGTTGCAACTGATGTCCATAGAACAAAACCGGTTTTCGGGGCAATTGCCAACCTCATTGTGTAACTTGTCCACCAACATCCAAGAGATAAATATTTTTGCTAACAATATATCTGGTATCATCCCATCAGATATTGGAAATTTAATAGGTCTTGAGGTGCTTGTTCTTGGCCGCAACTTGCTCGATGGGATCATTCCTGAGAGCATAGGGAGGCTTACACGATTGAAGGAGCTATATCTGGGTTTCAACAACTTGTCAGGATTTATCCCATCCTCCATCGGAAACCTCACTGGTCTATCCAAGCTTGGTGCAAGCTTCAACAGCCTGGAAGGACCGATTCCATCAAGCATTGGAAGACTGACCAAACTTACACAGCTAGGTCTATCCAGAAACCATCTTACTGGCTCGATTCCGAGCGAAATTATGCAGCTATCATCAATCTCAATATATTTAGCTTTGTCTTACAACTTGCTGAAGGGACCTCTTCCTTCAGAAGTTGGTAACTTGGTCAATCTCGAAAAGCTCCTCCTATCGGGGAACCAGTTGTCTGGTGAGATACCTGCTACAATTGGTGGCTGCGTAGTCCTGGAAACCCTCTTGATGGATGAAAATTCATTCGAAGGAAATATCCCTCCCAGTTTGAAGAACATAAAAGGGCTTGCCGTACTAAACTTGACGAAAAATAAACTGAACAGCAGCATCCCAGAGGATCTGAGAAATATTGCCAGCTTGCAGGAATTGTATCTTTCACACAATGACCTATCAGGATCAATCCCCAAACTACTAGGTTGTTCGACATCACTGATCCACCTCGACCTATCCTTCAACAACTTACAAGGTGAAGTACCAATAGAAGGGGTTTTCAGGAATCTTACTGGATTATCAATTGTCGGAAACAATGAGTTATGTGGTGGAATACCACAGCTTCACCTGCCAAAATGCCCAAGCCCTAATAAAGGCTTGTCAAAGTCTCTGAGAATAGCGGTCCTTACAACAGGAGGTATCCTGGTCTTACTTGCAGCTTTTGCAATAGCTGGATTTCTTTACAGAAAATTTAAGGCAGGACTAAAGAAGGAATTAATGCCACCTCAATTGACCGAGATTGACCTTCCCATGGTTTCATACAACAAAATTCTCAAAGCAACAGATGCCTTTTCAGAAGCCAATCTGCTCGGAAAGGGAAGATATGGCACAGTATACAAATGTGCTCTAGAAAATTTTGCCGCGGCTGTGAAGGTGTTTAATCTGCAACAACCAGGATCCTACAAAAGCTTCCAGGATGAATGTGAGGCACTAAGAAGAGTTAGGCACCGATGCCTTGTAAGGATCATCACATGCTGTTCAAGCATCAACCACCAAGGTCAAGACTTCAGAGCACTAGTTTTCGAGCTCATGCCTAATGGCAGCTTAGACCGCTGGATCCACCCAAATATTGAAACCCAAAACAGAAATGGGACACTCAGCTTGTCACAGAGGTTGGATATTGCCGTTGATCTTGTGGATGCTTTAGACTATCTTCACAATGGTTGCCAACCTTCCGTCATCCATTGCGATCTCAAGCCAAGCAACATTCTTCTCACTCAAGAGATGAGGGCTCGTGTTGGGGATTTTGGCATTGCTAGAATTCTAAATGAAGCTGCAAGCGAAGCTTCTGTGTGTTCCCTTAGCTCCATTGGAATAAGAGGCTCAATCGGATATGTTGCACCAGGTAACTTGACTATGTTTCCCTTGTGTTTCACATCATCAAATCTAATTAGAAACAACTTTTGTGCATACCTGTTTATACACCAAATTGTTTCAATCCAATGTAGAATATGGAGAAGGGCTTTCAGTATCAACATATGGTGATGTGTACTCCCTTGGCAACACTTTGATAGAGATGTTTACAGGAAGGTACCCAACAGATGATATGTTCAGAGATGGGCTAAGCCTGCATTACTTTGCAGACGCAGCAGCTCTTCCTGAGAAGGTCATGGAGATATCAGATTCCAACATCTGGCTGCATGATGAAGCAAACGATAGCAATGATACAAAATATATAACCGGAGCCAAGGAATGTTTGGCTGCCATCATGCAGCTTGCTGTCCTATGCTCAAAGCAATTGCCCAGAGAGCGGCTGTCAACAAGCGATGCTGCTGCAGAGGTGCATGCTATCAGAGATTCCTACCTCAGTAATCAGTGATGAAGTGACGTCAAATCATATCAAAATACCAGAAACCACTATCATATACCGATTAATATGGGTTCTTCAAATTTATTCTTGAAGTCGGTACTATATTGTGATGTAAACCCTGTCAACTGGTACTGTATTCTTGAATTGTTCACTGTCTACATATTATCATTTGCAACAGCATTTGGTGTGGTCTAGGGTACAAATAAATAAGACAATGGCGTACGTCTTCCAAAAGTTTATTTCAGTCCAACCATCCCTGAATAAGTCAGCCTGTAACTGTGAGAGATGAGTCTCAGCTTGCTTATGATTTAATCTAGATTTCACAGATAGCTTCCATTCTAGGTTGCAAGGTTCTGAGATTGAGAATTCTCCACATTCTTAAGGTATAATTGCTCCAGTCATTGTTGGCCCAAAATTCATATGGCAGATCATACACAGTTTAATTTCTTTATTATCTCATAAAAAATTTAGTCTTTCGTCAATTCATATTCCATACAACATCTTAAACAAACGAATATTTACTGTGCTGTGAAGTAAAAAATCACTGGGCGCACATTTGATACATGAGTAATAGCTAGATTATTAAGAGCGAGAGTGACAAGATTATGACGCTGAACTATGTTAGACATATTACTACTCTACCTAACTCCCTCCTGGTGAAAAAACACGTGCTCTAAAAGTATCAAAACTGAATGATACATATGTCATTGTTTGCTTGCGTAGCAATGCCGAATGTGCGAGCTGTCAACATCGACATACTTGGACCAGTAGGCCTTGTACTTGGAAATGGCAAGGTCTAACCAGGGCTTGTAATTCCCATTGTAATGAACCACCGCTGCATTATCGATTTCCGCAATGTCAACAGCTGGATCATATCCAAGGCCCAAGACATGCCAAGTGCGATCCAATGGGTATGTCAAGTTGTAGAACGTAATTAGCCCTGGAGGCAATGTGCCCAGCTTCCACAACTTGCGACCCTCATTCTACAAAACAGCTTCTCTTAGTAAGTGAAACCAACAAAAGCTACTGAGATCTATATATGTAGTTCAACAATATAGTAACACTTTGCTTGCTCCGTTACTTACCAAATCTTGCCAATAATGGTATATTCCGGTGATGTTTCGCTTCTTCCACTCCTTTAGGTCAAATACGTTCATTCCAAAAGCCCACCCACAAGCCCGTGGATCAAAATTCTCTGAGATTTTAGGATGTGAGAAGTTGAGATAAGTGTCAAAACGATGGAAACTTTCTTTGCAAGTTTCAACTGCGCCATTAACCATCCCTTTGAGATCAACATCCCAAAGGGGTGTCAAGTCCTTCTGCACAACAACGTCATCATCGAGAAACAGTATCTTGTCAAGCTTGGGATGTATTTCTGGCATGTAGAACCTCAGATGGTTGAGCATAGACAGATATTTTGGATTCCTGTACTTCAGATTCTCGGTTCCATCAGAGAGTGATGACGGATCATGTGCTTTGAAGTAATACTCCTTGAGACGAGCTGACTCAAGTTGCCGCATAGCCGAACAGTAAGACGAATTGAGCCACTTGAAATTATTGATGCTCTCCACATGGACAGTAGCAGGGCGAGGAGAATGACTGATAAACCACATTTTCATAGCTGCAAAATTAAGGCTGTCAGTGACGATGTGGAACACATGCTTCTCTGGTTCCTTGGCATGGGTCACAGTTGATCTGACAACTACAGAGGCTGCAAGGACATTATCAGAAAATATAGCATAGTGATAGAGTGACCGATCCTCAAGCTTTGCTTTGTCTTCTTCGTCCTTCAAAGCAGCATCGTGAAAATACTCCTTGATCACACCATCACGAAAATAATAATCAGTTATCAACTGCATATGTAGGCAGTGCAAGGGCATGGGAACTGTCTTTGCAGCATGCTGAACCAGGAATGTGTTCTGCTTCTTCGCCGTGTCAATATTTAGTTCTGCAGACTGTAGCATAACACGCAATCTTCTTGATACTTCGTCAGAGTTGTACAGGACATCTCTAGCTGAAGACAACACATGTCCCATTTCTTTTGCTCTCTCTAAAGCGCTGCATAAGAACTGAGGGTGGTAAACAAGCTATCCTTCAAGGCAATGCAAACAACAATAAACTGAATAAAGGTCATATATATATTCAAAGGTGTAAATGGAGTACCTTGAATCCAGTTCACTATCCATGTTTGCATCCCCAATAGCTGCTTTGCTTTCTTTTATGCACTTCATGAGCGATGTGTGCAAGTCGGTTTCGTTCTGGGAACGTGCAATGGTGGCATACACCTTGGCCATTATTATCTGATCTTTCATGAGCTTCAGTGTGGAGTCAGTATTAGTATGGTGGAACTCCTGCCTCCATATGTTGTAACTGACTTTTACTTTATTATCAAAGTTCCTCGAGCTGTTTGTCGCGGTGTTTCGCATGTGGAGTTCGACCTCTTTGTCCATATTAAGTAACTCCTGAATCCGCTGCTCCTTTCTTCGACGCCGAAATATCTGCAGGAACCATGGTGTTACGATAAATAGACTGGAATGACAAAGAGCAGACCAATTAGGGAGTGGACCAAAATCTCCAGTAGACAAAAAATGATTGACCTCTCGCTTTAATTTTATTGGATCGGTTCTTTGGCTTGCCGAAACCGCTGCACTTGAGAGATTCGCGTCTTCTGATCCAGTGGCCAGTAGCTGCTCCTCAGCATTCTCTTGCTACCAAAACAACAGAAGAACCACCAGCAAGAGTTATAAACCAAAAACAGTACTGAAGCAACATGTCCTCATAAAGAAACAATTTTAGTTCACGACATACAGTTCCGGCGACCGGGTGGCTCTCTTGGGGCAACAGAGGGTTCTCCCAGATAGAGGACGACGCGAACTCCCTGGCGGTGACTCTGAACAGCCTGATCCGGCCGTCCTGGTCCGTGTAGGCGACCATCTTGTTGAAATCCTCCACGTCCTGCCCCAAGAAAACCACAATGCACATCCGGCAGTATTACATTACATAACCAAACAACAGAATATGGTTCAGAAATCAGAAACCCCAGGTCGTCTGTGAGAAGAAGTGAGGTCACCTGTAAATCGCCGCTCCGGGGACCCTCGCGCTGGCTGCAATTTCCACGGTAGTGTCAGAGAAAGAGCATTTTCTTTAAAGCGCTGGGTGGGGGTACGGGAACGAAGAGCGGGGCGGGCGGGGTTTTCTTACGGTTGGCGGCGGTGGCCGGAGAAGAGCCACAGCGAGACCGCCGATCTGATCGAGGGGACGTGGACGACCACCTGCGGGAAGGAAGGAAACCGGGGGAGTGCGGGAGGAGCAATGAGAATCTAGGGAAGGAAGCCATGGCTACATCACTAGCGCTTTCGCCATTGCGGCGAGTGTAGGTGAGCAGTAGAAAAGAACGAACAAGGGGGCCGGTGCCGGAGAAGAAGGGCCCTACCTGGAAGGAGAGGAAGAGGAGGAGGAGGAGGAGCGCGAGGAAGCCGGAGCGGCGGCGCCAGGCCGCCGCCGACGTGGGGGAGATGGAGGGGAACGCCATGGACGGAGGAGTGGAGTACTCCAGTACTTTGTGGGGTAGGAGTGGTGGGTGGCGGCTAGCAATTCGTTGGGATCGCAACGGGAAGCAAGAAACAGTGCTCGGGATTACGGTTTCGGTTGTTAAGAAAATGGTAGGCACACTAGGGATACTGCACCCAGGGGACGAAATATAGAAAAATACATGTTTAACTTTGCTCTAACTCAAATTTCTCAATAAAGCGTGTCTTGGCGGAATTACCCAGATTATTAAAATTTGCTCTAACTCTAAATATCAGAGAAGTATAATACAGATATGATGGATTTTAATAAAATAATTTAGGGGTCTATATGTTGGTAGATTGTCTTATAAATTTGGTCAAACTTGGGACAATCATAGAACATCTTGTATTTCTTCTGAACGGAGAAAGTGGTTAGTAGTTGTTCTTCTTGTTCAGATAAGCAGCAGAAAAAGTAGAAAAATCGACTTGAGTCATACCACTGCCTCTTTTTGCATTGCAGTGATGACATACACACAGGTAGGTATAGTTCCAACATTTTTTTGACCTGCCTTTTTCCTGGTGCAGCATCAAAAGCAAAGCCTGCGAGGAAGGCATCAAATCCTCGTCTGATCCTCTTAAGTGCCTTGAAATCATTTCTAAATTCCCCCCCATGCCCACTAAAAGTGCGTTACTTCATAATGTAAAGCATTGTAGATCAGTTTTGTTGGTGGGCTTTCCACTATGAGCAGAAATGAAAAATGGGAAGAGATCCCCCAATGATTTGGAGAGCTTCAGATTGTTTCAGCACCTAGCAAGTAAATATCCACCAGCACTTGATTTTCAGCAACAATATCTTGACCACAGCGAAAATATCCAGTTTTAGGAAAGCAAGATTCTGCCAATGATTCAAATATTTTCTTTCTTCAGAGCAGAAGACGTATGGAACTTCAGCAGTTCTACAGGACCATAGGGCTTACAATGGCTGAATGATGTTTTCAGTGCATTGCAATCGGATGAAAAACAACCCATGGCACTTGAGTGGGAAAAAATCACAGCAATTATGAGTATGAATATGACAACAGCTAAATCTTCGTATATCGCTACGCTATTACATTGATCATGATGATCGGCGTGAAGCTTTCGTCATGACAACAAAAAACAATTTGTGGCCTACCTTTACATTCTCCACATGAATATCAGTTACATGGTTACATCCTATACATCCGCATTGCCTCATGATCATCTGCCCCTAGAGCTCGTCCTAGCACTGTCGCTCCTCGGTGAATTTGCCTGGCCACGTGCCACCGATGAGCTGTCTCGTCTAACCTCCCTCGACCTCGACTTGCTCCTCATCAACTCGATCCGCTCGAGCTCCTCGACGACCTCCTTCATGGACGGGCGGCTCTTGGGGTCACCGGACAGGCACTTGAGAGTGAGCTGAGCAGCATGGAAAGCCCCTCTAGCATGGTACTGCCCCTCAAGCCGGCTATCCATCAGCTGGCTCAGCCTCCTCCGGTCAGCCAGGAGCGGCTTCGCCCAGTTTACCAAGTTGAGCTTCTCTGTGGGGCGGCTCGGGTCCAGTGCCCTCAGGCCGCAGAGCATCTCAAGCAGCACGACGCCGAAGCCATACACGTCACTCTTCACATACAGGTGGCCTAGCATGGAAGATGATCGATCAGGGCTATGAACAGATGGTGTACATTTTTAATTTATTATATGCCTGCTAGCATGAACCACACGGGATTAACTGACGAACATACCAGTAGAAACATACTCTGGAGCTGCATAGCCATATGTGCCCATGACTCGCGTGGTCACGTGAGACTCTCCATCATCTGGGCCATGCTTGGCCAATCCAAAATCTGAGAGCTTCGCATTGAAATGCTGAACATGGCACAGTTACAGGCTGGTCAGAGTATTATTCAGACAATAGAGTTTCTTATTGAAAAAGTTTGTATGTACATACTGAATCTAACAGGATGTTGGAAGCCTTGAAATCCCTGTAGATGACCTGTCTTTCGGAGGAATGAAGGAAGGCGAGGCCACGAGCTGCGCCCATGAGAATTTTCAGCCTGAGGCTCCAAGGCAGTGGCTCGTAAACTGCCCCTCCTGATGATGTTGGAAAATTAGTACACTGAGGTAAATGGTAAATTATCTTCGATAACCAAGAAAAAGTTGAAGGAAAATAAAAAATGAAATGAAAGCCTACTTTTCACCCTCTATTGCAAATTGAATTGGCAAGAATAACGGATGGCAGAAGCAACAATAATTTGTCTAGGTTCAGACAATTTAGTCGATGCTCGTGCCCTAAAAAAGTGCTAGTGTCGTTAGCTGTATAGCACTATGGATATATAATAGGTGATGAAAATGATGTTGCAGTTTCACCAGCATCTGCAAAGTGCGCTACTTTGCGGACCAAGTCGGTATAAAGAGAAAAACAGATTGACCAAAGAAGAACTGCTTCAGATATTATTATCCGAAAAAGGTCGTCTGCCGAAAGACTCACTTCTGAAGAGATGATTCTCCAAGCTCCCCTTTGCCATGTACTCATACACTAGTAGTAGCTCATTGTCCTCCATGCAATAGCCCAAGAGTTTGACCAGGTTTGGGTGTGAAATTCTCCCAAGGAAATTCACTTCAGACTGCATTGAAAAGACATAAATTTCCTTTGAGAGAAATGCATAACAGAAAATCTTAGAAAGTCTTACTTGCCAAAAATTGTCAAGAAGACCAGGATATAAAATGTCCAATGACTAGTGAGATAAAAATATTGTAGAATGCATCAAAAGTTCAACTAGAGCATCCTCCTAGTCATGGCAGGTAATGCAAACGGCCAGTATTGTCAACTTTGCCAGAAACATGAAAAATGTGGCAATTGTAGCTTGACCAACTTGAAACTAAGGCAACACTGTCATTGATCTTTAATGATTGCAGGAAGACTGAAATCTACCTAAGAACCAAAGGCAGCTTTTCTTATTTATTTAACCACTGCAATATATGATCAAGTTAAACAAAAATATACAGATAACCAAATTTATCGGGATCGGGATCACAATCACCTGCCATTGCTCCATTCCCTGCACACTCTCAGAGTTGAGTTTCTTGACAGCGATGACCCCGCCAGTACTCATCTTTGATGGGTTCATGGCCTTTTCATCAACCCATCCTTTGTAAACCTTCCCGAACCCGCCCTCACCGAGCACCGTTTCGGGCCTGAAATTCTTGGTGGCACTCTTCAGCTCAGCAAAGGTGAAGATCCTGAGATTTGGGGACTCAAGGATCTCGCCCTCCGGGTAACCATCGTCGGTGCTAACGCCACTAACCGTCGACGGCATGAAGGTGCTGGTACTAATTGTTGACAGCTTGCCGGTGGTGGTGGAGGAGCTACTAGTCCTCTTTGATGCAGACATCCCTACACAGCCATTAGCAAAGCAAATATGTCTCTTTGAGTTAACTTGGACAGTAAATGATACTTTCATATGCTTACTGATTTGCATATGCATTTGGTATTGGAACTTGCAAGTCAAGATATATTGGACTAACTTGGGGGGTCTCACCATGACACTACTGAAAATCTGTGAGCGATTTTTTTTTTCTGATACTAATTAACTTGACATTACTAAAAGTGAGTAGGTGCAGGAAAAGAAGCTATTCTTGGATTTCGCAAGGAAAGCCATTTTAGCCATAACGGAAGCAATCTGTGACAGAACCTGTTCCAAAAGTTTTCTGCACCTACCCTGGCAGCGACGAACTCTATGTGCTAGTTATTTGCAGGGACAAAGCGTATTATCATTACCCAATTAGTCTAAAACAACCGTCTGCTTTTCTTGCAGTTACAGGAACGAACAAAACACCAATAATAACAACTGCAAGGATGCACAAGAGAAAGAAAGAAAGAAAGAAGGAACTGGTCTTCCCACTGCATCAGGGAATGAATGGAGGCCTCAATCAGAAGGGAGACTGAATCTTTTTTACACTGAAACACAAAACTCTACATATTTGGAGTCGAGAGGGGGGCAAACAAAAAGGAGAAATCGGTGAGCTTGAAGTTGTTGTGGACTGATTAGTGATTACCCGGATTGGCCGCCGCCGCCGCCTTGTTGCCCCAGGGGATGAGGCCATCCATGGCGCTGGCGCAGTTCCCCATGAGGATGCGGCGGAGGGAGCGTCGATCAGGAGGCCGTGTGGGTGTGCGAGTCTGCAGGCAGAGAGGGGGGGAAGGGGGGAGGAAGTTATTCAGAAACCGGGAACGAAGAAGAAGAAGAGAACTGTCGAGGGAGTGAGTTTACTCCACTACTTATCGCTGACAGAGACCTCCTTTTTGTTTTGTGTTTTTGCTCTTCATTTATTTATTTAATTTTCTTCAGAAAAAGACGCCACAGAGACGGAAAATATATAATATAGTACTATACTACTCATGCATACAAATAATTTGCTGATTCTGCAGAATTTCTTCGTCTGTCCATGTTGCTCTTAAGAAAAGGAAGAAATTTCTACTGCACTGCAGTGTCCAGTGCTGCCGAAAGAGGCACGTCTCATTGGCCAATATAATTCCACGCTCCGTGTAACTGACACAAGGTCCTGTTTGTGGCTTCCGTGGAGTCAACGCGGTCAACGGTGAAGCCCTCTCTCTCGGGCCGGAGTCATCGTTGTTTCGCTCTGTATTTGCACTTCATGTGAAACTTGCAGAAATCAACCAGACATGGCATTTGAATCCTGTAATTTTTGTATTCGCATTTCATTGTTTTCAACTTTTCATGCTAATCAAAGCTAGAGGAACTCTGGATCCTTTTTTTAACTTAACGGTGCATGCATGTACGTCCAATAACAAACAGGGTACACACGCCAAATTCACGCTGACGACGACCAAATGAACCAACCATGGAAGTTTAGCCAAGCCTTTTTGGGTTGTCGTTGCCGTGTCAAAACCCGACAGGCAGACGGCAGAAATGAAGAATGTTCTGCTCCTCCCGTTTCGAAATAAGTGACATAGATTGGAGGGACTAAATGCTGGACACTCTAAATATCAGTATCAATTTGGGCCAAGCTTACTTAATTAGTCCACGCATGCATATCCTGCATCATTGGATTAATTGGTAACCATCCACGTTTTTTCACACACATGCATCTGGCTCTCTGTTAAGTCTAGCTTAGGATTCAATTGTCACCAAACTCAAAATGAGACATCGACGCTCAATCCTCTGTGTGCCACTTACTGGTCAGGACGACTCAGTGGTAACCCTTATTACCGGCAAAGAGGAGAAAGGAAAGATCAAAGATGCATGTATGTACCCTTCATTCCACGCCGAGGCCGACCAAATTGGCTGTTTCCGGCCGCCGTTGCCGTGTGAAAATCCGACAGCAGAATGAATGTTCTTTCTTCTGCTAGATTTGTCCACGCAGTCTAGTCTTCTCGATCTGTTTTTTTTTTTTAGAGAAAACTGATCTGCAAACTGGCAGGACATCAAAGAAACCCAAATATCAACACGATAAGAAAGCCCGGCACACTTCCCCGGCCGAGCCCAACGGACGCTCAAACGCACTGCCAAGCCCAATAGCCTGTGGGCCAGAACCATATTACCTTCCACACGCAGCATTTCATCCTGCTCTCCCAAAAATGCATGCTTGCTTGGCAGCCCAGCCCAGGAATTAAAATCAGGAGCAATCAGAGGGCAACAATCCCGCTGTTGCCCATATCAACACACAGAGAAACGTATTAATAGGCACTGGTTAATGGCCAGATCCTGTAGATCCCAGCGCCTTCAATTCCAAATCAAATTTTGCTTCATTTCCATCCCATGCATACCAAAACTGCTCTGGATGATGCAACTGTAAGCTAGCTGTAAAAAAGAATCTCTCTGCCTTTGCAGCTTTTGCTCCTCTCCTCTTTCAGTACTAGCAGAGATTGCAGGGCGTATAGGGATTTTTTTTTCGAGATTGATCCATGGATCATCAGATTGATTGATCCGCGACACTCTATTGGTTCATTCTTCAGTTTTCTTCTTCTGACGAGTTCATCGATCGAGCGAGCTAGCTAGCTAGTATGAGATTCAGCCAGGTTCTGACGACGGCGATATCCATGGCGGTTTTCGGGTTCCTCGTCGGCATTTCTTTCCCTGTAGCCATCACACCAAAGGTAGTTCAAAAGCAGATCGAATCTCATTTACGTTTCTGGTGTGTATTATTAGCTTGATTTTCAGCTCTGAGTTAACATTGATGTCTGACTGAAACAACTGTATGTATATATGTGTGTGTGCAGCTTCAGTGTGGCATACTGCCTTGGAGTAGTAGTGCTAGCAGCGTTGCTGCAAACTCCAGCAGCATACTGGACAGGTTCTGGGCACAGTTCAGGAACAGTTCTGAACTTTCTGAGCAGGTTCTTGGCCCCAGATGCCACTTCTCTGAATGATTCACTCAGTCAGTCAGTCAGTCTTTGTTCCCCCAGCCAATTGAAATTAGAATTGTCTCTTTTGGTCCAATTGTGCTTTGCAGAATGTAAAGGTTGCAAGGAAACCTGAAGGTGCCGAAAGGCTACCGGCAGGGATTGTGGTTCCAGAGTCTGATCTCCACCTGCGCCGGCTCTGGGGATCCCCCACAGAGGTTGGTTCTTGTCTGTCTATGGCTTCTCTGAAACCCTGGAAATTCATGACATTTTATGGTTAAATCCACTCTGAATGCTGAATTGAAACCAAAAGGATTTTGATTTTCATCTTCCGCGGGATCGAACATTGTAAAAGGTACTTGTTGCGATCGTGTAGGACGTACAGCCTCGCAAATACCTGCTGGCGCTGGCGGCGGGGTACACCGAGAGAGCCAATGTCAATGCAACTGTTCACAAGGTATCTGACAAGTCAGTCTCTGAACTTTCTTCTTGTGAGATCGAGATAGGCAACCAGAGGGGGGTGAATGATTGCGCGGAAGCAAATTAAAACTTTTCTCGAAAGTTCAAACCCTAAATCACTTTTCTGTCCGTGATAGTAAAACAACCGTAACTTTTGATTGGATGAACCAAAAAATACGTATGAGTATGGAAAAGAAAGGTATTAAAATTATCTAACCAACGCAACAAGAATCAGCTCAATCGGACTTACCAATCAAAAGATATGATCAAAATAGTAACAGCTGACAGAAAGTTACGAGGATTAATCTAAAACCAATTTCGAGAAATAACAAGAAAGATGAATTAATTGCAATCTTCTCTTGATCTCGTGATAAACCTGCAGCAAAGTATTATGAACTTGTGATGAACCTGCACCAAAGTATTAGAAAGATCTAGCACGAAGATTTCACGAAGATCCGAGAAGAACAGAAATGACACCGCCAACGAATCTCTTTATTGCAACGATGTCGATCGATTACAAAAGATGCAACCATGCATTCAAGAACTCTCCAAGAATTGATCTAGATCCAAACCTTTGAGTTCCCTCACGTCCTTGCTAAAACCCTAGCTAGGATGCCCTCTATTTATAAGGGAAAATTCGCAACCCTAAACCGAATCCGAATCCAACACGGACTCCTCTGTCCCGGTCAGTATTTTGCCCGTGGGGCCCGCATACGACCTCGGATTGAGATGATTCCAAAAGCAAAGTTGTTTCGTCTCGACGACGCGCACAACTTTCATGTGGATCACTTTTCCATCCGACGCCATCTTGATGACGCTACTGTTTAATCTTTAAATAGCTCTCATCCAGCCACGGCTGGACCTACATATCTTCACCTCGATGTCACTTCATGCCATCAACTCTTCTTGTGATGTCTTCAAAACTCGACCATCACGTATCGAATATCTCCAATACCGTACATCTCCGGTATAAACAACATACGACAAACCGGTGCCCTCCCGGATCATCGTAGCCTTCACTTCCATTGTTCCTTCGCACGAACGTCCCGCATGACCTTGATCCTCGACCTCAGCTTCCCAAGCTTCGTCTCTCGATCCCGTCATCGACCACGTTCTTCTAGCTCCGGCAACACCTGAAAGCGAACACACAAATAACCAGTACGAGCACAAGTCCACGACTTGACTCAGGGTAAGTTTCACACAACTCACGCCATGTTTTCACATAAGAAACTAATTGATCAGCACACCACTAGTAAAGCACTAAGTCCAAACAAGATACATGTCATCACTTAAATATCCATATTATCCAAAGTATCCACATTAATATTTCATCTAAAACACTTGCCAATGTTACACATTACATATGATTTCACAATTCTATGAACATTTTTTATAAGAAGTTATTGTTACTCAGAAGATGTTATTGCTCGATGATCCGGTTACAGTTCTCCGATAACTTTGATATCGTGCTGTTCCATTACGACGGTCGCACGACGGAGTGGGACGACGAGTTCCGGTGGTCGGAGGAGGCCGTCCACGTCAGCGCCAAGAAGCAGACCAAATGGTAGGCACAGTCACTGCATACATGCTGAGACAGGGTCAACCGTCCTGTATACTATATCTGCAAGAGTTTCGGTCTCCCAACACACATGTACTGACAATCTTTGGAATGAAAATGACGACGACGACGATGAAGGTGGTTCGCGAAGAGGTTCCTGCACCCGAGCATCGTGGCGCCGTACGAGTACGTGTTCCTGTGGGACGAGGACCTCGGCGTCGACAACTTCACCGCCGAAGCGTAAGTACGACATGATTCGTGCCTATTGTGTACTGAATTCTCTGAGCTCTGAACCTCCATTGAAATGTTGACGATGACGACGGCGACGATGATGGAACGGGAACAATCTGCAGGTATGTAGAGATAGTGAGGAGGCACGGGCTGGAGATCTCGCAGCCGGGGCTGGACGCCGCCGTCGGGCCCAAGACGTACGACGTCTCCATCAAGCGAGACTCCGGCGAGATACACAAGTAATCCTTAATTAAGGAGGAAGAAGAACAAGAAGACCATATATATATATATAGCTGTAATATGTTTGAGAAGTAGTATTAACTTGGCATGAAAATCTACAGGACGGACGCAGGAGGGCCGCGCTGCCCGGACGTGCACCAGATGCCCTGCAGCGGGTAATTAAACTATCTAACTGAACTCTTCACTCAGCCGCTTCTGTTATTCTTGTAAGATCTGACGGGTTAATTAATTAAACCCTTAATTAAGATGGATTCGCTCATGGCTGGCTGGATGTAGGTTCGTGGAGGTGATGGCGCCAGTCTTCTCCAGGGATGCTTGGAGATGCGTCTGGCATATGATCCAGGTACCCTTCATTACTTAACTGTCAATCCGTCAGAGTTAGTAGCTAAGCTAGCTACATCTGATTTAATTTGTCTGAACTCTGAACTCTGAACTCTGAACTCTGAACAGAATGACCTTGTTCATGGATGGGGGCTCGACTTCAATTTCTGGAGATGCGTCAATGTATTATATCTGTATATCATACATACGCAAATATTTATAACTGATCTATTGCTCATAGCTAACAGAAAACTTGTAATTTTTGGGGGTCTGTTTTGAATTTGACAGGATCCTGAAGAGCAGATTGGCGTGGTTGACGCGCAATTCGTGGTCCATCGTGGAGTTCCCACGCTGATTGCCCAGGTACTGGAGTACTTAATAACTTAATTATCGAGTGCCTGCCTTTACTGCTCAGGATGTTTGCAGTTCTTTCTGAAGCCAAATTCATTTACAATTTATATCTTTGCAGGGCAACGGGGAGAAGGAAGGGAGCAGCCATAAGGTACATATATACACATGTACTGTGTCTGTAAAATTTAGTACTCGTACTTGATTTATTAATTTGTCCATAAGGTACATATATATCTTTGCATTTGTTTGTGATGCAGGTGAGAGCCCGGCAATTCGAGGAGATGTACGCCTTTAACCAAAGGATCGCCAAAGCCGACAACGCTACCACCAGAACACTACCAGATCAGCAGCAACAACCTTAAATAAGTTATTTTTAGTGTCTAGTATAATACTCATCGGGAGTACATAACCTGATTAATCAACTGAAGAATAAAAGGTTTTGACACTTTTTTTTTTTGCAGGAAAGAGTTTCACTCATCACAACAGACAATACTAAATCTACCCGCAAAAAAAAAACAGAAAATACTAACTGTGTGTATTGGAATGATTAATTGGTTGAGTGGTTATTCAATAATTCGGTAGATGATAATATAATTTCAGGTGGTTAGTAACATATTGATTCTGCTAGTAAGTAGCTGGTACTGTCTGTCTCCTTCAGTTAACCACAGCTTCTGTCGTCGTTGGTCTGTCAGACATTCAGACATCGTCAGTACTTTTTACTTCTTTTTTTACTGCACATGCATGCATGGAAGGTTATGATCAGCACACTTTCATGTCACTAGATTAAAAAGCGATCAATGACTGATAAGTACTATTTTTGTGTTTGTAGACACTTTGCTTCATGGGGTGGGATACTTTCACCCCTATCACAAAACAGCAGAGATTCCTATCCTCTCCCTGCCCACGGGGCCGATACTTAACACTCTTGTGCCTAGCCCTCTCTTTAAAAAAAAATTACAATGTTTGTAGTGCGGTGCCAAACGAACATCACTAGATCAACCCGGAAATATATTTTCATAGTATCTTTATCTGCAGTATTGCATTATGGATATTGATTTGTTTTTCTACAAGTTTGGTCAAACTTTGACATGACTTATGTTTTGGAAGGAAGACATATATACTGCATTTGAGTACGTATTTGACGGTGCAGCATGTTTTAGGGTTGGAATTCGACAAGCTTGGTCTCTGTCTGTTGGCAATAGGTAGAATAATATGGGAAAATTCCTCCTGCTTTCCTTTCCTCTCCTTCCTTTCTGCACGCAAAATATATACACGCGCACGCAAGCAAATTCGATTATATATTAGTACTATATGTCTATATCAAATTCAAATTGAGCGAGTCATACACGTAGCCTAGTCAACGCCGTGTTGAACTACATACTGTAGGAGTACTTATATTCTTTGATTAATAATCAACCCCTCCATTAATTGTTCCCTCGGTCGTCAGTTGCTATAATCGCGTACGTCGCCCTCTAACTAAGAATTAGGATAGACCAATTAACAAACTAACTAACGAATAATACTCGTGCAATGATTAGTGTTAAGTACGGAGTATACTAATTAAGCGGTAACTGACTCGAACTCGAACTCAGCGTGCCCGGCCCGGTATATATGCCAGCAGGAGTCCGGGGCTCATACGTTGACCCGGAAGAGTCCGTTAGCTAGCTAGCCTCATTGCGTCTCCATCTTCTTCTTCTTCTTCTCCGTCGCCGGCCGCCCGCCATCAGCGACCGATCATCTTGATTAACCGACCAATGCAGCTTTACGCGCGGCGGCGGCACTTGGCCGTGCTGCAGCAGTGCCGCCGCGCGCTGCTCGTCGCCGCGGCGCTCGCGCTCCTGCTGCTCGTCGTCTTCTTCCCCTCCGACGGCCGCCGCGGCCCGCTGCTCAACTTCGCCGCGCTGTCGCCGGCGCGCGCGGTGCTCGTGCCGCCCCGCCGCCTGCACCTCCGCCTCGGCGCCGTCACCGAGCACGGCCGCTCCACCCCGCCGCCGCCGATACCAGAGGAGGAGGAGAAGAACAGTACGGCGGCTCATGATCAGCTCGAGGCCGTGCTGATGCCGGACTGGGAGGTGCTCGTCCTGCTCGGCGCCGGCGGCGGCGGCGGGGAGGAGAACGCCACGTGCGCGTTCTATGGCGGGGCCACGTCCCCGGCGCGTGCGCGGGGGAAGCTGACGCCGTCCGGGCGTCACGCGTACGTCTGCGTCCTGCCTGAGAAGGCGAGGAGGCGCAAGAAGCTGATTGCGCCGCGGCTCGTCTTCTCCGACTCCGGTCATGGCTCAGCTGCACGGTCGCCGCCACCAGAGGAAAAGGAGAAGGAGATGCTGAGGTGGAGCGGGCGGCTGGTGTACTCTTCCGCCGTGGTCGATGACGACGACAGCGGCGGCGGCCAAGACGTGCTCGTGTTCGCGAAAGGCGTGAACCCGCGGCAAGGCGTCAACCGGGACGCCTCTGACATCAGCTGCGTCTACTACCACCGCCGCGCCGGCGCCGGAGACAAAGACATCGACGTCGTGGCCTCCCTCCCGGCCGCCACCTCGGCTCAACAAGTCTTCCGCTGCCCGCCACCGCCGGCAGCTGCTTCATCATCCTCGTCAACCCAGCGAGAGCTCCGTGTCACCCTCGCCATCACCGGCGAGGAGAAGCCAATACCGTCGCTGGCCGTCTACACTCCTCCTCCTTTGCTGCCACTTGGCGACTCCTCACCAGCAGCGGAGAAGAAGGACAAGAAGCTGATCTGCGCGTGCACGATGGTACGTGACGTGGCCAAGTTCCTTGGGGAGTGGGTGGCGTACCACACGGCGGTCGGTGTGGACCGGTTCTTCATCTATGACAACGGGAGCGAGGATGACCTGGCGGACCGGGTGCGCCAGCTCAATGAGGCGGGCTACGACATGTCCACCGTGGCATGGCCATGGGCCAAGGCCCAGGAGGCCGGGTTCTCCCACGCCGCGGCGGCGCACCGGGATTCGTGTGAGTGGATGGCGTTCGTCGACGTCGACGAGTTCATCTTCTCCCCGCGGTGGGTGGAGTCAAAGAAACCAGCCAAATCCATGCTCCGGTCGGTGCTGTCGGTTGAACCAGACGTCGGACAAGTGTCACTAGGGTGTGCCGATTTCGGGCCGTCGGGTCAGACCGCGAACCCGAAAGAAGGGGTCACGCAAGGCTACACGTGCAGGAAGCGGACCGAGGAGCGGCACAAGTCGCTGGTCCGGCTCGATGTGGTGGACCGGTCATTGGTCAACTCGGTCCACCACTTCGCGCTCCGACCCGGGTTTCGGGGCGAGTGGAACAGGCGGGTCCGGGTGAACCATTACAAGTACCAAGCTTGGGAAGAGTTCAAGGTGAAGTTTCGGCGTCGGGTATCCACCTATGTGGCGGACTGGACCGACCCGGTGAACCTCCAGTCCAAGGACCGGACCCCCGGCCTAGGGTTTGAAGCGGTGGAACCGGTTGGTTGGACACACAAGTTCTGCGAGGTGAATGACACTCTACTTCAGGATGCGAGTCGGAGGTGGTTCGGCGTTGGATTTGGAAGCAAGCTGGCTCGGCCCCAAACTCACAGCTCATCTTAGGTCACACAAAGTGTACAAAACGGAAGAATATTAGGGGATAGGCTTAGAACAAACACTGATTGTTTTTTCATCATGTGGATTCTTTCCACATACCTGTACAAACACAGCTAGGAACTATATATAGAACACGATCTCTTTCTTGTTGCAGCTGATTAGGAAAATGTACAAAAGGTTTCTTACTTTGGAACATATATAATTTATGATGAATATGTGCTTGATCTTGTTCTGAGCAAAGGCATATACTATACGTTTTTGTCCAGGGAGAGATTACTTGAGAGGGAGGGAAATTAACAGCTAATGGTCATAGGTTGCTCCACCAAGCAACTGCGTGTCAAGATGCTACCAAATGTGCCATGGTTTTCATCGCATGACAACTGCTTCTGTGTTCTGTCTCTTTTCTTGGCAAGATCTGTGGTCAATATCATGTTAAATAAATAAATCCTTGCCAATTTCTAACCCGAGTAAGATCATTTAAAAAAATGTTTTCAACTAAACGATGCATTAGAAAAAACATGAATGAAAAGTAGGTGCTTTTGAAAAGGCTTCCGATGCCAAGGAGAGACTTAAAGGGAGCATCAGATACCAAATTGTGCAAATCGTGTGTAACTAGACATACACACAAAAAAATTAACAGAGTAAACTATAATCTTGGGGCAGCCCATCTTGCACATTTCGCATTTCGCAGCTTAAAAGGGCTTCGCATTTCGCAGCATGAGCAGAAACGGAAGTAAACAACCGGGTGCTATGTTTAAGCTGCAGCCAGCCCAGAACCAGAAGGCAGGAACCAAGCCCATTTCTTCACTGAATTATGGGCCAGATAAGCTAATGTTTTTCTAAAAAAAGCTAATGTTAACTGGGCCCAGAGTGGCATCTTCAACATTTTCACCTCACAGTGATTCCTCTCTTGCAAAAATTGGAAATTTAACCCCAAGAGTAACACACAGTAAAAAGGATCTCAGCATGTTGTTGTAGCTAGGGAGAGCAAAGGTCTCACCAACGTGGTAAAAAGAATCACTGAACAGTAAAAAGAATCTCAAGACGACAACAACAAGTAAAATCACCAGTGTTTCTGGTTGTAGGGAGAGCAAAGTTCTCACCAACTTTTTCCTCCATCTGCTTCTTTGTTCCCTTGGAATTGATTTGCATGCAGTGCATCATGCTGCACGTTAGAGCATTATTGTGGAAGCAATAACTAAGGGGGTGCACGAGAGTTGGCAAGACATGCTGTTAGCAATTGGCAAGGGCATTAGTACAACGCAATGCATAATGGCTATGCATGGTGAGAGTAATTGGGCAACCGACAATGTAGGTACTGAGTGACCCCCAGCCTATGGGTACATGTGTGATTATCCTTCTAATTTTGCTGACCCACAATAAATGTTTAGCGACTTTCTTTTCTTTTCTCTCTAGCAGTTATATGTTTTAAAATGCGCCGTGCTCTATTATTGTAGTATGGGGGCAGCACTAACAACTATCTAGTGTACACAGGATGGATAGAATGCCACTTACTGCCATACATGCTGATAATTTCATGAGCAACCGCTACTAAATAAGGAGCACCTGAAAGTGCCTCCCCACCAAACAACATGCAAAAGTTAGATTGGATTAGTGAAAGTCAACAACTTACCCGATTCAACCGTCCATTACATGGGTTGGATATCAACCTCCTAACACCAACAAAGATACACATTAATCATAGCACACAGCTAAATGAAGCTAAGCATCGAGGACGGATACCCTGAAATTAAAGGTAACACCATGAGGAGTATCTTATTACTTGTGGTAAATTGGGTACAGATCAGCAGTGAAGTTCAGTGCATAATAGTAACCAATAATCTTCCTGAACTTTGTTTGGTATGACATCCAATCCATAGCAACTTAGAAGGCAGTGACGTACAGGAATTTTAAGAGTATGATGACTTGACTGCTACCTAAAAAGGCATAACCCGTGTACTGATGCCGGCACCAACGAGTTACTAGTTCTTTTCATCTTTCAACGATAGAAAATTAAACAACTTGCAACATACCAGTGGACATAACGTGTGATCCCTCTGCAGATCCTAAACAACGGCGTATGTTTTATCTTACATGTTTTGAAAACCTTGCCAAGGATCAGCATTTTCTATGTACTCCATTTGACATGTCTATCTCACAACATGGCAAATATGATGAAATAAAGAACAGAAATATATTGCTGCACATAAACAAAATTGTCTTACCTGAAAGCAGATAACGCAGATGACATAAGGCTGAAAGGTATGTTGTTTTCCTGGTGTGACACGTGTGTGTGAACCATCAAAGCCAAGTAGCCAACTACCCACAGGAAACAGTTAGGTGGATTTCAATACCCTACGGCGCAGAGTCATATGCTTGGAAAGACCAAGCCGTTGTTTACCACTTGTGTGTATCCTGTTCCTATGATCCTATCCAGTACAGGAGAGTGATCCAGTCAAGCTCTCGCTTCCATTTAGATATGATCAGCAAGATTCTCCAGTGACTGCGAAGAAAAATAGAAAGGAATGACAGTGATAGCAGAGCTGCCTATTAATCACTCCTTACATAAATCTACCCAAACAGCGATTCAAACGCTGCTTGTTTTCTGTCCCCAGTAGATAAAACCGGTGACTCACTGGAAAAGAGAACCAAAGTTGCATCTCTAAGCAAACACTAAAAGTGATATAGTCAGTATTAAAAGTAATTGATGTTATCCCCATTCTGAGCTAAGGCCTAACTGGGGTCATCCTGAAAGAAAATACTAAATATTTCCCCACTATCACACGAGACAAGGGTACATACGGAGAAGTAAGTGATGATGAGAGGGGACCCTCAGGAACTCAGATGCCAGGTAATAGCCTAGTAACTCAACACGATGCAACTCTGACTGAAGAATAACAGACTGCACAGCACCTGGTTGCACGCAATAATATAAGACTCTTGTGGGCTCCTTTCCTGGTTCTCTTTTCCTTCTAGCCTTCTTCCTATAAATACAAAGCCATGCAAAGGGAGAAGTATCAGGTAAACAAACACAAGGCACACGGCTGCGAAACAGGGGAGTTATTTGCAAGCAAGGAATAGGGAACACCCGAAGCCATGTGTATAGCTGCATGGATTTGGCAGGCTCACCCTCAGCACCAGCTCCTGCTGCTGCTCAACAGAGATGAGTTCCATAGCAGGTACAGGATTTCATTTGGTTTCACTGATCCTTTTAGTACTCCAATCTGAAAGTAGTATCTCTGCATTCTGAGCTTCATTTTGGAGTTTAGCTCTTCTTCCTCATGAAATACATGTTCCAAGAAAAGAAAAAAGCTCCAAAATCTACAAGTCATATGTCTCCATACATAATGCAGATGGTCCCTTTGTTCACCCAGCTACATACCAGAATTCTCTTAGGAATACATTTTTCTGCCGCGGAATAATAATGTTGTGTGTTCATCTGGTGTTCTTGATGAATTGCAGACCTACGAAGGCAGTAGGATGGTGGGGGGAGGGCTCAATGAAGATTCTTGGGGGCAGGGATGTGCTTGGTGGAGGAACATGGATGGGTAGTACCAAGGATGGAAGACTTGCCTTCCTGACCAATGTGCTTGAACCTGATGCAATGCCCAACGCACGCACTAGGGGAGACCTGCCCCTCAGGTTCCTGCAGGTACATCAACACCCAAGTTGTTGGATGGGTCAATGTAGGAGATAAGTACATGACAAGAAGGAAGTATTTCATTTCTTGTACAAACCAAGTTGTTGGTGTTTCCTGCTACACGTTCTTGTCAGAATCCTTTTTCATCGACTGATATAGTGTCACTATCTGACTAGTGTTCATTCCATTATTCTGAGTTCTGATGGTGATTGGTATAGAGATTGCATATATGCAGACATAAAGACAGACATTCCCATTTTTAGAAATATTTTTTTTTACCTTTTAAAACATTTTTAGTAGTTCCTATTACAACTGTCAAACTATCGCAGCCCCACCAAAAATAACCATTCATATTTTCCAATTGAAAACATTTGTATGGTGTAGTTAAGGAAAAAGAGAGTACAATCAACATGGAATTACCTTTAACTTAGCAATTTAGCAATTCCCCTCCATAAATAAGTATGATTCACAGAATTCCGTATTGTGCAGGGCAACAAGGGCCCACTTGAAGTTGCAACTGAAGTGGCAAAAGAAGCTGATGAGTACAATGGCTTCAACCTTATACTAGCTGATCTAACCAGGAATGTCATGGTCTATGTTTCAAACCGGCCAAAGGGGCAGCCTGCAACGATTCAACTCGTCTCACCAGGGCTCCATGTGTTGTCCAATGCAAGGCTAGACAGCCCTTGGCAGAAGGTAACCAAAACTACTCCATGTCCAGCATACACCTTACAAATTTATAGAACTCTCAGTGTATCAGAAATGGAAATGCACAGGATGGTGTCATTTGATAAACCCTAAAAGAGCATCAGCAGCAAGCGAGAAATGTTTAACTTCCCATTAGGTGTCCTTTCTTGATTTTGTTTTTGTCGCACCAAAGCTCAGAATCATAGAGGGGAGTGCTGAGCTGGAAAAGGTTTTTTTTTTTAGGGAAAGCCATCATGGCAACTTTACTGATTTGAAAATAAGCTTACATCGTCCACAAGCAAACTAGTAATAAAATCCGGAGGATCCTCCAGCCAAACAATCCGCTGAGATCCTACCGCATGACTTGGTGGAAAAGGTGTGAGAAAGCAACATGCAAGCTGTTTCAAGTACTTCCCAAGTTATAAATAGCAGCATTTAACTCAATTAATAGCACCGCATGTACAAGAGGCAAGACAGGACTAAATAAGGCATGATTGCAAGCTACACTGTTTTAGGGACCATTCAATATACTAAGAATGTATCCAAGGGATGCAATGCAGACAATTTTTCATCGTTGTGTGTGTGTGTGTGCTTGTAGGCGATTCGCCTCGGTAAAAACTTCAGGGAGTTTATTAGGAAGAATGGTGATGATGAAGTTGAAGCGAAGGATATAGCTGAGAGGCTCATGACTGACACCACAAAGGCTGATAAAGATAGACTGCCAAACACCGGGTGCGATACAAACTGGGAGCACGGTCTGAGCTCCATCTTCATCGAGGTTCAAACTGACCAAGTGAGCATAAAATATTTAACCTAATTCCAGTTTACAAGTACATGCCAAGTTCAGTTATACAAAAATTATAACTTATTAGCCAGTAGCACATAGACATTCTAGCACAATACTGTGGTTCTGCACTAATTTACGATTTCATGTTTCTCTTTTGGTAAAGGGGCTCTATGGGACACGGAGCACAGCCGTTCTTTCAGTGAATTATGATGGCAAAGCTAGCTTATACGAGAAGTACCTCGAGAGTGGTATATGGAAGGATCACACGGTGCATTACCAGATAGAGTAGGCAATGCACATGAACAGATTGGAGCCTGAAATAGGGAGAAAGAATGAATAGCTACCATCGTGCATGCTGTTATTTCCACACTTGCCTTTAAGATCATTTAATGATCCTCTGATCATGCCGATTAAATTATTTACTGTATGCAGATTTATCAGTTCAGAAACAAATCCATTCAAATTGTTGAATATATACATACTATGATATTTGTACTTACAGATTTTATGTTGCGACGATTGTCTACGATCATATCTGCTTTACTACGGATGTTGTATCTTCGGTTCTTTTATAAAGTAGATATTAATTCTGATGTTATTAGATTTATAGTGAAGACGTGAATGTATCGGAACACTAAACCCTGCAAGTATATGGGAAAAATAAATCTGCAGACATATCTGAAAAGAATGCATCTCATGTACCTCTTTTCCTCAATAGGCTGTAGTGTGGCGGTCATTCAGAGATTGAAGTTTCTCGTCCTGCAGTCCTTGCAGAAGTACAGAAAAATGCCAATCCATAGCTGTCTCCAATATCTCTAGAAGATTTAACCACACACCATAATATGAGTGTTATGTTCCTTTGCAGTCAAATACATTTGTATGGATATAAGAATGCACCACTTCTAGAAATCTAAGAAAGATTCACAAGATTACCGACATAGGATTGCAATGAGATAAAACTATAATCACACCAACAAAAGTTCAGAAAAGATTAAGCTTTATTTTCAGAATCTCAGCTTGTATACAAGAAAGGTAGAAAGAACTGCGAAGCCTAGTATTACACCGTAATAGCTAAAAACTACACTTTCTCTTCTGTCATCTTGTTCTTCCTTCTTTGCTTCTTCTCTGCACGGTTCACATCGCTGCTCACGACACTGCTGGGCTATCCACCTCGTAATTGTTCTCTCATGAACAACCAGCTGTTCTAAACAATCTGGGAAGCTCAGTTCACAGACACTGCTGGAAACGGTCAGAACTAGCAGTGCCTTGGCCACACTGCCTGAAGCTCTGAGTGCGCATAGTAGATCAGACCACACCTTCAGGCGGCCACACCTAGCCCCAAACTCTACTCCTTCTGGAACTACAACCACAGCAAACTCTGAGTGGACGAGCGCCGGGTGGTGACGGTAGGCCACGAAATCCGAACCATACTGCAAACCTGACCGCACCACCCAGTTCTTAGACCTGAGATGTGAGTAAGCCTTGTACATCTCGGGAAATGACTCCGACGCGGAGCACAAGCGATCCCACAGCTCCCCTTCACTCATCTGCTTCTTGTTCTCCGACTCAACTGCAATGCACTTGAGAGCATGGCAAAGGTAGAAGACCTCCTCAGGGCCCAGCTGGAACCACTGTCTCTCTGCTCCGGCATTTTCCACCGCACGGCCAAACGCCGCGCGGTTAAGAAGCACGCCTTGCTCAGGCTTTACTCCGATAATCGCGTCCCCGCCGCGGGCAGATAAAGTTGCCACGGAATTTGAGCATTTCAGCGAAGACTGGAGCTCAGCGACAACGCTTGACATGGGGTTAGCTGCTGCTAGAGCTGCAAAGCTCTTGCCGTCCTTGCCCTTCTTCCATCTTGGACCCGACATATCCGTGAGCTGGGAACACAACAACAGCTATGGCCTAGAAGAGGCAAAGATTGAGGAACTGATTGGTTGACAAAATACAGAAGTTGGTGCCGCAAGGGTTACCGAGTGACGGGAGTCTAGGGACGAACCCCGGGGCGGTGAGGATGGAGCGGGGCGCCAAGAGACGGAGCCGCCGAGCGGCGGGGGGCACGGGACTCGGGGGACCCAGGCGCCCGGCGCTGCTGCCTCGTCGTGCCTTGCCACGGCGGCGGCGGCGGCGCGGACTGCAGCGGCGGAGGGCCAGGGAGAGAGAGGAGCGCGGGTGAGATCGCAAAGGGAGTTCTGGGCTGCTTCTTGTTGGTTTCACACTTTCACTGCACCAGGAAGCTTATACGGCCCACTTCAAGTCTACAAGATTTTGGGCCTGTGTAGCGAACAATTGGCCCACTTCGATTTCTCTATGAAACGAGTTTCAATTGGCCCATTGCCGTGGGCCCCTTCCATTCTTGCAAAGCATTTTTTTTCCTTCGCTGAAAAGAACAGTTTTTTCCCAGCCAACTTGCGTCCAGACAGCCCTAAGAAAAAAGAAAAAAAGACACTTGCATCCGGGCTGACGCTATTCTTACACTAATAACAAGCATTGCATGTGGCAATTGCGTCCGAGAATATGATTCTAAAACAGGAAGCATATTATATAACGGAAAGTATGTGAGAAAGTCGTGTCTTTCGCGATTTATAGGAAGATACGAGGGGGAAATTTGTTAAGACTGGTCTTTCTATGCGTTTCGCTTTCTGCAACATAGATGGATATTTTGAAATTGCCTTGGATATATGTTCTTCGTGTTTGCGTGCCTCCCTTCGCTATGGCTTGTCTCGGGATTTTAAGGCTATGGACTGGTTTGGCGTGTTTATCCAAGTAGAGTTAAATAGATGGGCAGAGGCGTGAACTATTCCCTCCATTGAGAGACAGAGAGCATATAAGGTTTGTCATTTGAGGTTTGATAAAATTTATAAAAATCCATGAGGTATTTATTTTATAAAGTACGTGCCGATACATTTTTCCATAACCTCATCAGACTTTCGAAAATTCAACTCAGTACAATATTTATATGTTTTGTAATTTTGAATGGTATGATTTTGACCGACGCTGTTGACGTCATCCGAGTCTATAATCCCTTGTGGCATGGAGCATACTCTAGCAAGGCAGTAGGATGGCGGGGACACGTTGTTTGCACTAGATTTTTAATGTAAAGAGTTTCGTAAATATGCACTTTGTTAAATGAAATAACATTATGAACAAGAAGAAGCGGTTTTTGCAACCTTAGGGCAGCAGCATCTTAGAACCAACCAAGACATAGAAAAGAAAATGCGCACGCACACACTTCAAAATGTTTTCATTCCACATGGTTAAGTTTCTTTCCTCGATACCTCAACAAAAAAACGGCTCAAGAGCTTCACACATGACCCTTAAATCTACGCGACGGAGAACCACGACATACACTACCAAGTCTAGCTAAAGCAAGCAGTACAACACTTTCATTTCCAACATTCAACAAGGACAAGATGATATAAAATGTATCTTTCGAATATTCATGTATCCCGTGGTGGCATGTCATTTCATAGATCCACTCTAACACAAACTTAGGAGGAGGAGGGACCTATCGTACTTTGCTCATATAAACCATCACCATGACCCCAAAAAGGGCAGCCCAAATGCCCAATCATCCCCCCCAAAACACACACAAAAACACCATTAATGACGTCACCATGACGACCCCAGCAGCAAACCCAAACCCACACAAACTCAAAATGCTCCAAGACCTCGCAAACCCACAAGCCCGGCCATGGCATCCATCCATTGTTGCAGAGGGAGAAGAAGCCAGGGATTTGAAACCGCCCAAATCCGCTCCTCCGAAACCTGCAACGAGGCCACGGTTTGCTCCAACGAAAGCACAGAACGAAAGCACACACAAGGGGGGCGCCCGGCCAGCCAATCGCGCTGCGTCTCGCGGATCGGTGACATGTCTTTGCTGCGGTGGGGGAAGGGCTGGCTGGCTGGCTGACGGCGCGGCCCCACCCGGAACCCGGACCTCGTGGCCACATGCGGCAAAAATATCGGCGCGGCCCCAAATTTCCAAAATCCCGCCCAAGCCCCTGGCGCGCACACTTTCTCTTCCCACCCCCTCGTTTCCGGTCTAATTACGTTTCCGTCCTCAGATGCTTGTACTTAGCCGGATCCAGGCGTGCTACCCCGCCGCTATCTCCACATGACACAACGGGCCCGCCTGGCAACCGGTCCCACGGGTCATTGGTGGGTAACGTTTTGTTAGGTGGGGAAAGATCGGGGCGGGTACGAAAATTCAAATTAGGAATTCGGAGCGGGCCCTCGGAGATGTGGCGGAATCGCAGATATGCCCTCCGGTGGGCAACAAAGGCCCGCTCTTCTTATCCCCTCGGCGCAGCGCAGCGTCCCGTCTCTGTCTCTCTCCTTCCTTCCCCTTTCCCCAAACGCGCCTAGCCTAGCTCGTCGCCTCCTTCCTTTCCCCCCTCCAGGTGAGCCCCCGCCCCCGATTCGCGCTCGATTCGCCCGATTCGCCGTCGCCCCAACCGGATCTGCCCTGCCCTGTCCGTCCCGTCCTTTCGGTGTTGTTGATTTCTGGTATTTTTTTGGTTTTGGGGTGGCGCAGGAATTAGCCATGAAGGGGGCCAAATCCAAGGGCGCCGTCAAGGCCGACACCAAGTAAGGAGGAAATTTCGGCCGATGAATTCGAGTTTGCTTTTAGGTTTTGTTCGTAGATCTGTTTTTGAGATGCGATTTTGACGTGTTCGATCTGTTTGTGTGTCTGAAAGGTTGGCGGTGAAGAGCAAGGGCGCGGAGAAGCCCGCCGCCAAGGGCAGGAAGGGGAAGGCCGGCAAGGACCCCAACAAGCCCAAGAGGGCGCCCAGCGCCTTCTTCGTCTTCATGTGAGATCCCCTTTTGCTCTTCCCTTTATTTTATTATGATTTTAGGCCGGCCGGTTTGATCTTAGTTTCTTTTTTATTTTCGTTAGGGACGAGTTCCGCAAGGAGTTCAAGGAGAAGAACCCCAAGAATAAGTCTGTTGCTGCCGTAAGTTTGCTGAAAATTACTCGTGAATTATTCTTCGTTAGCCCCCGTGGGTGGGATATATATATGTATGATCCGTGAATTGATTGGCTTATTATTATTATCAATTAATATTGTTATTATTGTTCCCGGGGGGTCGTATTCAGGTGGGCAAAGCAGCCGGTGAGAGGTGGAAAACCTTGAGCGAATCGGTAAGCTTCCTCGTGACACCTTCTGACTTTGATTACTTGTTAATCATTTTAGCGAATCCGGTGCTGATTTTGTTGGTGATATGATTCGCTTACATGCTTGGCTGTGGATGGATATTCATTGCAGGACAAGGCTCCCTATGTAGCCAAGGCTAATAAGCTCAAGGCCGAGTATAACAAGGCCATTGCCGCCTACAACAAGGGCGAGGTAGTGACTCGTACCTAGAGAGCAATCTACCTTGCTTGCGAGTCCCTTTGTATGATTTTATTTACAGTGCTAATCGTGGTCTGTGATTTGTTTGTTCAGAGCACTGCTGCCGCCAAGAAGGCTGCTCCTGCCAAGGAGGAAGAAGAGGATGATGAAGAGGAATCTGACAAGTCAAAGTCCGAAGTCAATGATGAGGATGATGACGAGGGTAGCGATGAGGTATATCAGCATGCCCGATACTTTGTCCTGCAAGTATATGTTCAATTAGTTTACGTTCATTGCCTGAAACTTGTTAAAGCAACATATTGCACAACCATTTAGAGGCATTCTCTTCTAGCTAATCTCAAGTTTAATCTGTACATCATACACTAGTTCAGATTTGTCCTTGGCAGTCTGTAAATGAGTTGCTGCCATTGCAGGACGAAGACGATGACGAGTAAACTCATCCGAAGGGTGCTCCAATGGACAAGATGGGGAGCAAGCTGTGCAAGGGGCCTGCGGTGGTCTCGGGCGTTATAAGGAGCCTATCCATCTACTAGAATTATCCAGTTTCAACTTCACATTGTGATGTTTTTACCTTTTTGTCGTACCTATAACGGATAGCGCTCCTTGTTGGCGCCACCGGCAGGGGCGCTCCATGGCGGAGGTGCCCCGCTTGTACCTAGATTACAATGTCTTTCCATTGTCACCGGCTAACATTGTGATAATATCAGTTTGGGTATGTTAGATTAAATTGTTCTCGTCTTCCTTCAAGTACCTTTTGCCTGTTTTCTAATTTGGTTGGTCCTAATTAGGCGCTTGCTGGGTCCTGCCCTGTGATTTTGTTTTGCTATTGCTGCTGTTGGATTAGTTGCCTTCTAAAGATGATTGTCCCAAATGGATAGTGGGATCCTACATCATTAAGTGAGGAGCGATCATCCCGATTTGCATAGCGGGATACTCCGTCGTTAATGATTGGGTGGAGTGATTGGCACTCTACTACTGCGAACACAGTCGTGCGGATCTCTTGTTTATTTTTAGTGTTGTTTCTTTTGCGTCATAATACCTGATAGTAGTTCATCTTTCATTGACATTCAACAGGATTAGTTTTCGAGACTATTGTATTTGTACTACCGGACTGTCCGAGACTCCGATGGAATATGCTGAGCAAAACGGAAACCGTATATATATATATATATATATATTCGAAGCTTTTGGTGTTGAAAACAACGTAGAGAGATAGTAGATCCTTGACGACGAGACGTTTCGTAGATTTCGTGTAGTAGAGAGAAGAGAGCCGTTGGCGCTGTCTGCTGGGGACAGCCGTGAATGAATGCCGACGCAGAGCGCACACCCACGCTTGTCTTGCTTTTCAGACCTCAGTAGTACGGCTCTCTCTCTGATCCCTGCCTTGCCTGACCGGACATTGTCTGCCTTCACTGCGTTTAGCATTTACGTGTCCCTGGCCCTGGCAGCAAAGCCGCTGCAGAACGGACGTACGCTACGCACGCACAACCGCACGGACGCCTGCAATTTTTTGATCCCTTTTGCCAACCCCAACAGCTGAATTCTGCTCCTCCTTCTCTTGCTAGTACACAACGGTACTAGCAAAGGTTAGTTATTGGCAGCAGCAGCTAATAAGTAGTAATGGAATAGTACTGTGTGCCTAGCGAGTGAGGCCCTGCGACATAGTATCTGTCTTGTCGTTTGAAATTCGAAAGGGTTTGGTTTGCAACAGATATGCTTTTTTTTTTTGCCACGATGCAACAGATATGCTGATTACTGTACTGCCCATCGTCCCCTAGGGCTTTTCTTTGGCTCTACTCCGACAACCTAGCTAAACCGCAAGTTCATGGGTGATGACATTGCACAATTCAGAATATCTTATGCACTTCGCCCGGAGCCATGGGCCTCAGTTTCCCGCCCGAAAGCCCAAAATCGATTAAAAACAAAAACAATTTTATTTGAAAAATAGGTATAGAATCGTTGTCATCCCCAAATGTATTAATTTAATAAAAAACTTTTTTGGGGTCTTGGCATCGGCCTGAGCTCAGGGTTATGTGGCCGGGCTTTGTGAAGCCTAGCCCGGGGAGGCCTCTACTCGTTACGTCATCAATAAAATTGACTCCCGAGCAGCATGCGATGTATCCGGTCCGGAAGGAGTACCAACTAAGCCCAATCCTTTGAATGCTAAACACTCTTTGAAGCAAAATCATGTGACCTGAGTATGTCCTATTCCAATCATGAACTTTCCATATTTTTGTGTGTTAGGATTTCTTTAAATTTAAGAGGTTTTTAAAATATATTTTTTGAACCATTTCAATACAAATGGTGATCTGGCATTGGTGGGACCTTTAAATAGTTGTCAGAAAAGATCTGACAACAAGATGCCTCCGTAGCATAGTGGTAGTGCGTTCCCTTCGTAAGGGAAAGGTCGTGAGTTCGATCCTCACCGGGGGCTCCTCTTTTTAATATTTTTCTAATCAAAATCATGCCTTTTTGCCGGTTTCGGAAAAGGAAAACATGACGTCATTTCCCCTTCCTTGTTAACTGAAGACTTGGCTGAACTGTGGTCGACGTGCTTGGATCAACCTTGTTTGCATATAAATTCCCAGCCAGCCGCCGGCCCACAGAAAATTTAAAACACAAGCAAAGCTTCTCTTTAATCTGTTTGTTGCTAGCATTGCTGTTGCCGATCGTGCATGGGACGACTCTCTCGGGCATCAATCAAATCAAGCTCCGGCAAAGATTCATTTCCATTGGCATTGTTGTTTCGTGGCCGTGCAGTTGTAATTGCACTTGCACAACACAAGATCGGTCGGTATCCATTGATGTTGAGTCAGCCGAGCGTGATCGCCCGTCTCATGGGCATGGAACCTCAGCCGCCGACAACAACGACGAAGACGACGACGATCACCATTGATTGCTCCGAGGAAGAAGAGACCATGGACCTGCTCAGCATGAGCAGGTCAGTCAGAGCCACACCCTTCTCTTCCTCCTCCGGCGAAGCTTCGTCGTCCGCCAAGGCCAAGCTCGCCGCCGCCGCCGTTGCCGTGTCGAAGCAATCCAAATGCAACCCGCTGCTGCTGTCGTCGTCCCATTCCTCCTCGCGCCGCCGCGCCGGGGAAGACTACTACCGGCGGTGCCTGGAGAAGATGAAGAGGCCGCTGCGGAGGGACGGCGGCCGCCGCTGGTCGTCGTCGTCGTCTTCGTCCGGGAGGAAGAGCTATGATGGCAGGCGGCATCCGCATCCGCAGGAGGAGCTGCTGGGTAGGATCAGGGAGGATTTCCAGGCCTGGCTGCACGCCTCCTCCTCCTCCTCTTCTCAGGCGCCGGCGGAGGCCGTCGTTGTAGGCAAGGCCCCCGCGGGATGCATGGACGGACGGTACGTACAGATGATCGCGCAGGCGAACCTGCGCCGGGAGAAGGTGTTGGCCAGGTGCGCCGGCGGCCATGGCGGCATGAGCGGTTGCAAGGTGCAAGAAGAGACGAGGAAGAATGCCGCAGAGTCTGAAGAGTTGTCAGCTTCGGGGGCAACCGTTGATGGCGAAACTGAGAAGCAGCGCGGCGCGCCGACGCGGATAGCGATCCTGAGGCCGGCGACGGGCGGCGGCGGACCGGCGGTTGGCACGCCGGCGACGTGGAAGACGGACCTCGGCGGCGGCGGCATGGAGGAGTTCCTGAGGGAGGTGAGGGAGAGGCTCAGGAGCGAAATGGCGGCGAGGTCAGCTCCTCTGCCCATGGCTCGAGACACGGCGTCGTCCATGGCGGCGAGGTCAGCTCCTCAGTCCATGGCTCCATACACGGCGTCGTCCATGGCAGACGGCGGCAAGCTGCTCGGCGGCAGGAGGAAGAAGACGACGCTGTCCCGGTCGGAGTCGTTCCGCGTCTTCAGAGGCGACCGCAAGCGCGCCGCGGCCGCCACCGCGTCGCCGGAGCGCTGGAAGATGACGAGCGCGTCGCCGCAGCCGTCGCCATTGACGAAGGCCACGAGCAGAGGAGGAAGAAGGGGCAGCTCACTCCAGGCAGACGCATTGCCCGAGGCCGCCATTGATTTGGCCGCGGAGTCGCCGCGGGCGCTGCTGCTGCGGTCCTTCTCTGCGCCGGCGACGGGGTTCGCTTTGCTGCCGCGGATGATCGGAGCTCCGGATACAGGCGCGGAGCTGACGTCGTCGTCGAGCCGCCGGAGCAGAAGCTTCAGCCTCGTCCGGGGCACGGCTCCGGCGAGCGGGCTGAGGCAGAGCTTCGGCATCGGAGGGAAGCTCAAGCAGCTGCTGCTGATGATGCATCTCTCCAAGAAGAAAAAACCTCCTCCTCCTCCTTCTTCTCCGTGTCCTCTGATTCCACAGGCAAGCTTTGTCACATTACAATTTAAACGATTCTTTCAGGAAACAAAGTTTGATCCTTTCTAGCTAATGCTGTTCAATTTTTGTAATCTTGGCTGATTGATTGGTTGAATGACTGAGGTTCAGGTTGTTGATCTCGCCGGAACGGCGCCACGGAGCCCGGTGTCGCCGCTGGAAGTTGAAGGCCACAGCCGCCGCCGCCATTTCTCCCTCTCAGACGATTTCAACAATTGCTCTTCATTCCCAGGTAGTGATGCATGCAAAGCCGTGAATTTTGTAAAAAATGTTACATTTCATACTGTTCGATTCAAATTCTCTTCTTTTGCAAATTGCAAATGCAGAGTTGAGCCCCAAGTGTTCGTCCGAATTCGACGCCGGTGGGTCGCCATTGGAATGGAAGACCAGCGCTGCCGCCCCCGCCACGGGGGAGGAGGAGGACGGCGACCCGGACAAGGCGTACGTGCGGGAAGTGCTCGTCGCAGCCGGGCTGTGGCACGACGGCGGCGGCGGCGGCGGGTCGGAGGAGGACAAGACGACGAGCTCGTCCGATGTCGTCAAAGCATCAATGGCGGCGCCGATCGGCGAGGACGTTTTCGACGAGATCGAGGACGCGTACTACTTCCGCCGTTGCCGCCAGGGAGAGGAGGAGTGCGCCGTCGCCGACGCCGTAGACGAAGAAGAAGAGCGCGGCCGCCGGTACCGCAGGCTGCTGTTCGACCTGGCCAACGAGGCTCTGACGCAGCATCAGCAATGTGGCGGCGGCAATGGCGCGCGCCCGTCGCCGCCGGCGTTGCGGGGGGAGGAGCTGGAGGAGGAGGTGTGGCGGCGGGCGACGGCGGAGGAGGAGACCGGCGACGATCCGGCGGCGGCGGCGGCGGAGCGCGAGGTGGTCGGGAGGCGTTCGGCGTGGCTGGAGACGCCGGCGGCGTGGGAGGAGGAGGCGCGCGGCGTCGGGAGCAAGGTCGAGCGCGCCATCTTGGACGACTTGGTCGGACAAGTCGTGCGCCACCTGCTGCTTTCTTTCCTGTCTCAAGTCAACTCAACCCGGTCCAACTTGGCTTCCTACGTTGCTGATGAAATTTTGTAAGCAAGATTTGTAAAGAAAGGAACTGATTTATTTTTCTTTCTAATGCTCTCGTTTTCTAATTTCAGTTTTTAAAGTTTTTTGACTGTGCTTATGGATAGAAACATCAACATTTGCACCATCAAATCAATACCAGTGCCAATATGACAATATCGATATGAATGATTAATGTGCCTCATATATGCTGCTGTAATATTTTTTTTGCACATAAATGACCGGCGACGTATCCTATGAAAATCATTGTTAGGTACAAACTTGCAAACTTTCTGTTTGATCCGTTAGATCTACAACGTGCGGCTCTCGATGAGAGGTGGGAATCAAACTCCTCGCTTAAACGCAAATTCGCACAAAACCCCCCGGCTGAATCTATTGCTCGGTAACAATACACACAAGAACCGATTCACGAGTAAAAAAAACCGGAAGGAACCTTTCCTCTTCGAGCCTCCTTCTAGTCCAGATTGACGGCGCTCCTCCCCATCCATCGGCCAACTGCTGGTCTTTCTGCCGATCCCGCGTCTGGAAGTGACTCCACGCCCACCGCCCGTTCTTCCACGCGAGCCAGCCGTCGGACGCGACTCCGCGCCCTCCGGCAGTTGTTCAGCGCGAGCCCGCCGCAGGATCAACCTGAATCTTGCCCGCCGTCCGCGCTTTCGCACGATCCCGCCCCTGGCCGTGCTGCCTAGCCCGACGCCGGGACGACCTGGCTAGGTACGCCGAGCGGCGAACGTGCCCTTTCGGTCTCCCTTGCGTCAACCAGAGTCACCGGGTCGCCGACGTCGCAGCTGTGACCGGAGGTCGCCGTCGGGCGGCCGCTGAGTGGGGCCAGCGCCTCGCCTCCAGCGCGTCAAGCAAGCGCCGCCGCCAATGCATCGGGCCTGGTCATGGTCGCGGTCGGGCACCGCCGTGTCTTCCGACTCTCCAACGATTGGAGTAGCGCCCCAGTCGCCATCGGCATGGCAGGTCGTCGACGCGCGGCCGCTCGCATGGGGAACGAGAAACAGAGGAAGGAGATAACTCCTTCGCGATTCGCGAATCGTTTCTCTGCGTGTAGTGTTACGGAGCAATTCAATCAGGGGGTTTTGTGCGAAATTGCGTTTAAGCGAGGAGTTTGATTCCCACGTGTCATCTGGGCCACACATCGTGTAGATCTGACGGACCAAACAGAAAGTTTGCACCTAACGATGGTTTTCGCCTAAATGACCATACCTTTCTTTTTTAAGAAAAAATGACCTTCTATGGTTATTATATGCTGCTGCTCTTTTTTTGTTTGCAACACACCAGCATATACAGATCTTGCACCATTTCCAAATCTTACCTGCAGCTCTGAAAGAAGAGGTTGTGCTATGGGCTGCTTCAGGCTGTTCCATTTCCAGATCCTTAGTAAAGCTGGTGCATATCGTGTGATTTGTACTGTGAGTGTGCTTACTGAACAGAAATGAAAGGAAATGTATTCTGAAGTTGCAGTTATTTATTTCAGAGGAAGGCATGAATGGGTGAAGTAAATACACCCAAAAAGAGTGCAGCTTAAAACAGACCAGAACAAAACTTGCATGCATGACTGGACTGGACATGTTCACAAGTTGCAAAGACTACAAATTACACCTATGCTTTGCTAGAGTTCCACACTTTCAATATTTAAGATGTGCAATTTTCGGTCTCTGAGATCTACAGAAAATGGGACAGCAGAGAATGAGCAAAACTATACTAAAACAAATCCAGCAACCCATTTAGTACCATCATAGCAGGTTACTTCTGAAATAAGTACTCGCACCAAACACAGTGGCAAGTCTGTTAAGGACACATCAACATTAATTCATTTGCAGCGACCTGTCTTGACTATGTCGAAAGCAAAATAGCCTAAACAGATCATGCAAGATGTGACATACATTCACAATCTCCTGAGCCAGACGACTAAATATTATAACATTTCACCTGTTACTGAAGATCTGGCAGAGAACTCGCGATGTTCTGAGCAAACTGGAAAGAGAACATGGAAGAGATCTTCTACAGTAACACATGTCAAAGAATGTTACTCCCTCTGATCATAAATTGTTATCGAAATATTACATGTATCTAGACGCTTTTTAAGAATAGATACATCCATATTTGGATAAATTTAAGTCAAGAATTTAGGATCAGAGGGAGTAGATATGATTCATACAGATTGAACTGAACATGATGAGTTCAACGGTCAGTTGGCAAGTTAGACGAACACTGGAATGTGAAAAGATGCTTAACACGATGAAAGAGAACTAAACACTTACACAGATCTGCAAGCTACAGAAGAGGATTCATCGACCGCGACCATCCACCTTAACACCGTTAAACTCATAGAACTGACAATAATAAGACGAACGGGATTAATCTACAAAGAAATGCCTCCGGATGCTAAAAATCCTTCCAGTACACTATAACTAGTTCTCTTCTCTTTTCCGAATGGCCTGCTGCAATAGGAACTACCAACACTGCAATGCTTTTCCACATAGCAACAGGTCACAAAGTCTGAACTTAAAACGGCAGACGGTTCCGTGATTTCAGCTGGTCTTGGCATTTCATCAGAAGTTGTGCTGCAAATATAGGTCCTCCTGTGGCGAGGCCGGCCCGATCTCTTCCTCCAGTGACCGCAGTCCATCCCCTATGCTGCTCCCGATGTTTCTCCCATCTGTGGTTGTTCGGCCATCCAAGTCAGCTTCCGATGCGGATGATTTCCTCCTCTGCGATGAGGTCACACTTGGAAATGTTATCCAAGATGGTGCCCTGTACTCAATCCGCTGGTCGTCCCCGTCAATGAGCTCATTCTCTGAGCATGACTGGTTAGAGGACCTCTGTGATACTTTCTTGTGCATACGATTACTCCCAAGAACAACTTCAGTTGGCAGAATAGGCTGCTCCATGCATGGGCTGCCCATCAGCAGCGCAAGCGCACGCTCTAGAGACGTTGTCACCTTGTCCATGGAAGGCCGGTCTTTGCCCCGCATCCTGACACACTTGCATGCCACAGCTGCAATCTTCTTGAGAGCCTCCAGGTCAGATGGAGGAGATAAGGCTGGATCAAGGATGCTAGAAATGTCGCCAGCTTTGATCAACGGGACCGCCCATTCAACAATATTCCCTTCCTCACACTGCATGTCAATGGCTTTCCTGCCACTTAGCATTTCCAGAAGAACAACTCCGAAGCTGTAGACATCAGACTTTGTCGTCAAGTAATGGAGACGGTAGTACTCGGGATCAAGGTAACCAAGTGTCCCTGCTGGCAGCTCAGACAGTGGGGTACCACTATCTACAGGACCCATTATAGATAGACCAAAGTCTGCAACCCGTGCATTGTGATCCTCGTCGATCAATATGTTTGAGGACTTAATGTCTCGGTGAATTACCGGTGGGCACGCATAGCCATGTAAGTACTCAATTCCCCGAGCAGCCTGCACAGCAATGGTGACCCGCCTGGTCCAATTCAGTTGTTTCTTCAAGTTTGGATCCTTGCCATGCAGATGCTGGTACAGGGATCCATGAGCCATGAACTCATAAACCAAGAGTCTCTCACTGCCATCCTCACAGTAACCAAGCAGGTTGAGCAAATGAGCATGGTTGAGCCTAGAGAGGAGGTCCAGTTCAGTATGGAAGTCCTTTGAGCTTTTCTTCACATCTGATACTTTTATTGCACGCTTCACAGCAACGACAGTCTCATCTCTCAGTATGCCCTTAAATACACAAGAAAAGCTGCCCTTGCCGACTTGTGAATCCTCCGAGAAGCCACCGGTTGCTTGTTCTAGCTCTTCGTAGGAGAATTCCTGAGCTGTCCTGATCTTCAGATCTTCCACATCAGGCTGGATCTTCATGTTATCCTTTCGAAAAGAGTATGTTGTACTCTTGACCATCCTCAGCTTGCTCTTCGAACATCGGCAGTGTCGAAGCTTGTGCCGTACATATAGGCAAGCAATGATTGTCACGGTGAGAATCAAGATGATAGCAAATGCAATCTCTGCCACAAAAATGCGCATCTGAAAAGCAATGAACTTATGGTTCTTAGTCTGCTTCTGGGATAAGCAGAATGACACACACTCATCTGAATCACACTTGGAGCAATCAAACTGACAAACGCGGTCAGCTGTGGCATTGCAGGCTGATGACTCATACGAACCATCTGGGCAGCCAACACTGCATGGCAAGCAGAGTCTAGAATTTGCAGGCTTACACGCCTTGGTGCCACCAACCTCACCATTGCTCGTATACTCGTAGTACCCAGGGCTGCATGCAACAGATACACAAAGCCCAGGGGATACCGCCATGGGTAGTAACGATGATCCAGTATGGCCCCAGCACCTTGGCTTCTGCGATGTCTCAGCGGGCACCCCACAAGTAAAGTAGTCTCCAGCCACAATTGCATACACCCTGAGACCTTTCGGTGCCGCTGTACTGTTCTGAAGTGTGAAACCCCAGCAAGCTACTTGGTGATCAAGGCTCTTGATGCCACAAGCATGGAATCGCCCACCGACGACAGAGACCATCGCATCCATCGGCACTATGCTCACGTCACCTTGGCCAATAGCACCGGTCGTTGAAACCTGCTGCATCTCCAAGCTCCTTCCCCAGCAGAAAACCTGCGCATTTTCCAGCACCCCGCAAACATGGTAACCGCCCGCGCCAATGGACTGGAAACGCACATTCCTCGGCGCCAGCTCAACCACGCCACTCACCGTCTCATCGCCCCAGCAGAAGACGGTCCTGTTGCGCGCAAACAAGCCGCAATTGAACACCGAACCCGCCGAGATGGTCGACACGGCTCCGGATACATCATGCGTGGCAGTCATGTTGTAACCCCAGCAATCAATGGTGGACGAATCGGCCCCCTTGGCAGGCACTCGCAGCGCGCAGAGGTGGTTGTCCCCGGCGCTGATCTCGGAATACCTGGCGCCCTCGAGCATGGGCTGCGGCACCCCGATCTGGACATAGGCGTTGCTCCCCCAGCAGTAGGGCTGGCTGGTGTCGTACAGGAGCCCACAGGCGAAGCCATCCCCCGCGGTGAGGCCGAGGAAGCGGATCCTGGGCGGGGCGGCGTAGACGACGGTGGCGTCGGCGCCGGAGCAGGCGACGAGGTGGGAGCCGTCGGAGCTGAGGCCGCAGAAGACCGGCCCGTCCTCGCCGTAGGACACCGAGATGGAACCCATGGAGCCGAGCCCGTCCACCCAGCTCGGTAGCAGCAGCAGGGAGAAGACCACGCAGCACAATGCGAGCGCTAGCGCACTCCCCATGTCTCGGAGCGGACCCCGTTGGGGAATTGGGGATGGGAGCGGACTCTGTTACGAATTGGGGAAGAATATTGAACGGGGAGCGGACTCCGTTGAAACGGTCGGGAGCGCAGGGGAGATCAAGCTGCGGTGGAGGCGCTCGCGCGAGGAGGAAGGCGAGCTAGGGCGCGCAGCAGCGGGATGGGTGGCGGCGCGAGAGCTCGCGCGAGGAGGAAGAAGAAGATCTGGCCAACTACCGAGGGCGAGGGGTGCCAAGGACTGGACTGGACTAAACAAAGACGAGAAAGGCGACACTTTTACTCTTTTCTTGGTCACTGGAATGGAATCCTGGACTTTGTTTCTTAGCAGGACAAAAGGTTTTCGTTTGGTGCTTCTTTCAAGAGAAAAACAAAGAAATTTTAACATCTTCCCATGTTTTGCATTCCTACAAACCGAATAAGCCCTAAACCACACTCACTGTAGATGCTAGTTATTCATTTGGGAAAATTCTAAACTACACTGGCTGCTTGGATGATGTGCAGTTTGTGGTTGTTTTGTGTTTGAGATGTTTTGTAAGCTATCACCTGAAGTGGATACCAGTGCAAAAAAAACGTTGCCGCGATCAAGCGTACCGTTACCAGCTAACTTTCCAAGTACGCAATCTTTTTTCTCCTTCCGTGAGAGTAGATCCTAGGTAAATTTATTTCGATTGGTAGTTGCCGCCGAAACAGGAAACACGTATGGAGGCACTCTCATCGTGATCGAGCAACCGTTATGGGGTGGGGTAACTATGATTGTTCAGATAGTGCTTCTGGATAATTTTGCTTCAATTAAGAGTTGCTTACGAAAACGGAAACGGGTGTGGAAAAATCATTGTCGTGGTCGAGCAAACCGATGGCTTTTTCATAAATGAAAACAAGTGTGAAAAAACCATTGCTGAAAAACCGTCACTGTGATAGAGCAAATTGTTACATGATAACTTCCAAATACGCAAACTCTTTTGTCTTTAATAATTGTTGCTTCCGGCAACGGAAACAAGTTAGGAAAAAACATTGACTTTGTGATCAAGCAAACTGCTATTGGTAGGTAACTTCCAAGTTTGTAGATCCCCTCTGTCTTTTATAATAGTTGACTTTGGGTAAATTTATTTTGATTAAGAGGGATGGTAGGATAGGAGCAATTGCATGCAGTTCAAATTTATATGCAAATGGCCTCTCATGACGCTTTTCATGAAAACCACTAGAGAGGCAAGCATTAACTGACATTGCCTCCTCACCCATCCTCATGCAACCGAAATTAGGGGTGTGGTGGTGCTATAGGTTTTCCCTTTCTCAGCTTGTATGTATGTCTGGTTGTCTGTATGGTATGGCTTTCAACCCCAACATTTTTCGGTTGCGGAGCCGAACATGTTATGGTTTTTAAAGTTTTGATCTAATGTTTGTGTTGGATCTTTGTGACTGCCGTCTTCCTAGCCTAGCTAGATCGATCAGATTTGCTAGTTTAGCTTGACCATTCATGTGTCTAATTTAGTTCGTGTGCTTGAATTGTGGTGAGTTTGTTTTACGAGTTTCTACCGGAAACACGGGTCAAGAACCCGGTTTCTCTCGTAATTCTGTTTTCCATGTCTTACAGCGGAATTAGGTGTTCAAAATAAATACACCAAGCCTTCGGTTAACCGTTAATTCAATTTTGTTGTTGGCTAAACCGAAAGAATGAAAACGACACATCACGATTGATATCATGGAGAATATGTTGCTCCAATGTAGTTATAGTATTTTAAGAAGTTTGAACCGAACGTCTTGTGGTATCACTATAGATAGCCAACGGGCCGGCCCAGCACGGGATAAATGGGCCTGGCCTAGGGGAGGCCCGATGATGCCTAAGAATAGAGGGACCGGGCCGGGACGTTAAGGCCCCGCAGGGCCTGAGGAAAGCCCATCTCTGCATAAGGCCCAGCTAAGAAAATAAAAATAAAAAAATGGTTAGAATGGGAAAAAGATGGACAGATAATGGGTCAAAATTGTTGGGCTGGACCAAAATTTTGAAATTGATGGACCAAATATAGAAAAGCCCCAGGCGCGGCATAGGAAGGCCCTCGTCCCGGCCCGGCCCGATTATTTCTGCTGGGCTTTCAGGCTTTTCTATAGGTATCACATGGATGTTCGGTCTATGTCCGTAATCTTTTGTGTTGCTCCATGCACATATGTAAATTAGCAAATTCGATAGAGTAACAAAACTATTCTGTGTTTAAATACTGAGCAACCAAACTATTCCGTGATTTAATAGAACGCCCTTTTTTCTGCAAAAGAAAATGTAATTAGCAAATTCGATAGAGTAACAAAAGGAGAGGAAAGATGCTTGACAGAGATCAAAGCGAGTAAAAACTAAGAAATCATACATTGGCCACTTTTTTCAGCTGTGTCAACTCAATATCTGCCACACCTCAAACAACTAGTATAACCGGATGTTTTTCACTCCCTATCTCGTCTCTCTACAGGCAGGTTGAGCCAAGATTTAGACTTTTTCATTGGCAGAATTTCCACCAGGGCGAAAAATCAAAATCAAAATATGGAAATCAGTTTCTGGAGCGGGAGTATATATATAAAAGTGTGTGTGAGAGACTACATGAGAGATCTGACATGAGCCCCCTCTCTTCTCCTCTCTTGTTGGGTTTTGGTCCTGCTCTTCTTCCTCCCTCTTCTTCTCTTCCACACGGGCGCCGGCCTCCTCATACCACACAAAAATCCTCGCCCTAAATTCCCCACCCAATCCGCGCTCCCCCCTGACCCGAGGTAGGGTTTCTCGCCGCCGCGCCAATCCCACGCGCCTCCGATCCGATTTCCGCTGCTAAAGGAACGTTTTTTTTTTCTCTTTGTTGTTCTTCTGATGTTTTTGTTTCTTGCTAGGGCCAGCGGATGCGGCAGGGATTCAGCTCATCGGCCTCGTCTTCCTCCTCCTCCTGTCGCCACTGCTGCTGTTGCTGCTGCTGATTGAGGTCTGATGATCTGTTTGGGTGTGATCTGGTAATGGAGCCGTCGGATCTGAACACGCACCTGCCGCCGCGGAAGCGGCTGCTCGCCGGGTTCAGGTCGGCCGCCGCGGCCTCCTCCTTCGATGCCGACCCGCCACCGCCGCCGTGCCCGCTGCTCCTCTCCGACGATCTCGCGGCCCGCCTCCGCGCGATGATGGGCCCGCCGGCGAGCGCGCCGCCCTCGATTGACGAGATCGTCCAGGCTGCCCGGTCAGCCGCGTCCGCCGCTGCCGATGCCGCCGCCGCCGCCCGGGCTGCTGCGTGGGATAAGGCGGCCGTGGCTGCCAAGTCTAGGGCTGCTGCCCGGGCTGCCATGGAGTTCCTTGACTCCGTTTACATGTCCGGCGCCGGCGGTGGTGCGTCGAGGAATGGGATCCAGCTCAAGGCGAAATCGAGGAAGAAGCATGTCCAGGTCAAGCTCTTGTACAAACCGAATGGGCGGGTAAGGGAGGGGAAGGGGGCCTTGGGTGATAGTTCCAGGCCTCGTAGGCGCAACGAGAGCGATGAAGAGGTCGCTCGGAAGCTGCACCGCGTGATGAATAGCTCGCCGCGGATATCTTTCACTGGACCGAAGAGACCGCGCAGTCTCGGCGCCGGGAAAGAGGGGTACCGGAATGAGGGTGGGGGTGATGCTGCCTGCAATGGCTCTTCGAGTCATGCCCTAACTGAGGTTGGCGGGTTCGCTAACGGACGCTCTGTAGGGAAATCTAGCGAGAGAAATGTTCAGTTTTCCAAGATTATGGGTCTCCACGATGGTGGAGACTCTTCTTGGAACGCTGATAATGGAGTTGGAATCGGAAACATAAGCGCTGGTCGGAAAGTGAAGATCAAGAGGAAGCAACTGCTTTTGAACCACACTAATGGTAAAGAGACAGAAGAGCATAAAGAAACAGAACCCTCTAGAGATTCTATAGGATATGATGAAGTAAAGTCAAATGGCGCAGAAAAACGACCGTTTTTTGCAGATGCAAGGGCTCCTGGTGACGATCCTGTGCCGGTGAAGATCACATCTGTGTGGAAGTTCAAGAAGTTTAAAGCGTCGCACTGCTCGTCCGACAGCAAGATGTTGCACAATGTGTGTTCCTCAACTTCGGCTGCTGAAACCTCTGCTTCAGTGAAAGCTGATTAGTGAGGTACCTTAGCTTATAGTTGGCAGATGCTTGTCTTAGCTATGCTTGTTGTGAGATTTTGTATGTTGAAATTACTATTCGGACAAACAGCGAGAGGAGGTTATCTCTCTCGGTAGATTCCCACCCTTCATTTGAATTTTATACTGCTTGCTTTATGATATAGAAGTTACTGGGTATTTCTACCAATTTATTTCTGTTCTGTACTTCCCATGTTATACCAGTGATGATAGAAAACTGTGCAAAAAATTCTGGACTTGCTAGTTATACAATATACATGTTGTTCTAGTGAATGCCTCATCGAAACATATGTCCTCTAAACTTGTAGCTACTGTCTTCCTGTGAGTAAACAATCACTTTGCCTCCAGTATAAGTTTGTTTCGTTCTTAAAACCTGGGAGGCTGGCATAACAAGAAATAGCTCTTGTTACAACTGGCTCTCGTATACTAGGTTAGGGCTTTGCTGTGAATTACTAAAGACTAATTGTTTCTATGGCATTATTACTGAATTAGGGTTGAATTAGAGGGCTCTAACTAAAACTGTGCATGATCAATGGTTTGAGACTTGAGTAGTTATGCTATTTAGCGCTTTCCATTCTCATTCTATTTAGCGTGTTCATAACTTCACTATATGCAATCTAGAAAAACTTCACCATATTCACGGGCACTGATGAACACTCTCAAAACAGTTTGTTCATCAATACAAATGCTATATCACTTACGAGTATTTCTGTTGCAGTACTGAACTACCGATAATAAGGTGAGATAACAATATTGCCATGGCACAACATCGAAAGCACAATGGTGTATTATAGGGAGATCTAGAAGACTATGAACATCGCAAGTTGTGATACGCCAGTTCCATTCTACCGATGTCTTGGCACTTGGCAGTGCCCTTTATAGCCCTAGAGAACCATTTGATCTTGACATAGCCTTGCCCGGCCTGTTGTTATCTTGCCATGCTATAGACGACGGCATGTCCTCATTCTGTAGACAATGAAAGGTGTGTGAAGCAACTGAAGGAGGAGCAAGGCATTTGGTCCAGATTGATGCTTGACTGGTGTCTTCTTGTTGTTGTTGACATAGAACAACTGCCTGAGAAAGCTGTGATAGGATGTTTCTGCTTGGCTGATGCTTTTAGCTTCATACCTGGGAGTTTGATTGAGTTTAAACAGAAGCGGCAGCAGCAGATGTTTGATTGAACAAGAGACTGATTCTGTTCTTGCTTGTGATTCCATATAACATGAGAAAATAATGTCTGGTGAGAGAGTATGCCTGTTTGCTTGTTGAAATGAACTTCAACTCCCAAGATGCACATTTGAATCCCTGTCCTGAGCAGGGCAGACATTTCAGGGAAATTTGTGCGGCGAGGATGACATCGGCTTGGCCGATTCGATTCGCGGTATCTCTTGATCTAAGTATGCAGCAATAGCTAGCGATTCGTCTGAAACCATTCGCGTACCTCAGTACCGTAACTATGTAGAAAGCTGCAATCTAAACACTCGTGTTGCAAGGGGAAAAAAAGGCAAGCTCAAGTTGGACGTTCAAGGGCATTTCTTTTGACCAAGGCATTGTCTTTCAGATCTGATCTGATCTCATCTTACACTAGTACCAAATTGTTGGTGGTGGTATCTGAGAGGGAGAATTGATTAGGCATAAGCAGCCAGGCTGTTTGTCTGGCTCGCTGGCTGGATGGTAGCTTAGTAGTGCAGGTGAAGTTGTGATGTGATTGTAATGTTGCACCAAACTAAACATACACATATACAGGTCATCTTCATATCATCACATGTGCAAGCAATGCATGATTCTGCATTCAGTCTCCGGTGATAATGTCGTGTTGTACACGTGCAGCAGAAGATAAATTGGGACTGGATTTATATTTCTACTCCCTCAAAAAGCGTGTCTAGATATACTCATATAATATTACGTCAGTTAATATGAAATAGTTAATATGGAATGTAATATTACGTCAGTTAATATGGAATAGTTAATATGGAATGGAGGGGAACGGAGGGAGTATCTAAAACATTGCTCTGTGATGTGAGGACATTTAAAACATTGCTCTGTGATGTGAGGACATTCAGCTCAAAACCAACAGTGACTTGCATTTCTTTTATGTTTTACTAGCGGTTGTGCCCGTCCGTTGCTACGGGTCAACAAATCACAAACTATTTATTTTTATTTTCTGTGTAGCCAACTCATGGCGCCGTCGAGGTCGGCATGCCGGTGTGGTGGCGTCGGTTGTAAGACAAAGTAGGAGAAATCATGAAAAAAAACTGGAGGAAAAGAAAATAACAGGCAGTGGCATATTGGTTGTAAATTTAGCGAAGTTAACCTACGGCGGCGACCGTACCATCATCACCAAGTCCAATTTAATATATTGGTATAGATAATTGGTTATTGGGTCTCTATGCTTAAATTGGACTGGTGAGGATTCCATGATCAACAGGGAATATTATATTCTTGTAAAAATAGAACCTTTTTCTATGAAGTTCCTTCAAGATTTCAGCAGATTAAATAAGTTATTCGGCATGTCCATGGGCCGACTCATCTTTTTTTTTTCATTGTTTCCGTAATGGGAATTCTTGTATTTGTGTGGACGATTCTAGTTTTTTTTAGCAAACTGGTGGATGGCTTAACGAATATTTCAGATTAAAAAAGCTCGTCATGGTGACTTTTCCTAAAAAAAAGATACTCCCTCCGTCCAACAAAAGATGTCTCAAATTTGTCAAAATTTAGATGTATCTGAACATGACTTAGTGTATAGATGCATTCAAATTTGATCAAAGTTGAGACATCCTTCGTTGGACGGAAGGAGTACTAACATATGCTATCATGCTACATACAGATTCGTGCAAGAACGTACCCGGCCTGCTGGCTGGCCCAATCCAGACCAACAGAAGCTGATCAACTGAAGGACCAGCTTGGCAGAATCAGTGTTCTGTTATCAACCACAAAAAAAATTATTAACCGAACCGATAGAACCAACTAGTCAACCAGTAAACCCAATACAAGCTCATGTTGTTGTGAGTGAATTCGATCTTTACATAAAGAATGAATACAATAACTAATAAGCACCCCATTGATTCCTTTTTGCAAGACATTTCGATGAATCAATTTGGCTTGCCAAAACATCAGACAGGTCAGCTAGCACATTTCATTCTTTAGTTAATCATTCTACATGTGTATCAGTAATATGATTTTAAGGTTGTTGATGTTGATGATCTGCAGGCATTGTGGTGGAGTTGGTGAGGTCTTTGTCAGCGTTGGCGATCCTGACATCAAATGTGTGCATCTCGTCCCATTGCCGGGCTTTCACCTATATATGTTTATACCAACAGCAGCAGCCACAAGAAAACATAAATTCTCTAATTAAACCATATATTATCATGTTAGCTTGACTAACAGATTGGTGCTATTGAAACGTTAATAGTAATTTGAGATGGTGAAAATTTAAGTGTAACATTTACAGACAACACCTTATCACTGCTTGCATCCTTTTCTCCATTGCCCTGCAAAGATATACGCGCATGAATAAAAACAGAGCCTGCAAGGAAGCATATATGAAAAAATTGTTGTGCCAAGGAGGGCACATTTATAACTCCCACGTTTTTGACACATAGGCTACATTTGTCATTACGGTGATTTATGATAATCCTGGTTGCATAATCAACCAGCTTTTGTCTTACCAGTCTTTTTTTCTTTCTATTTATGTGTGGCTGTTTACTCATAGTAAATTGTAAATGGATTTGCATCAACACACTTTAGAAAAAACTGCAAACATACTGAGCAGTAAAGGCACTTGATAATTTAGTACCTGGTCAATGAGCGTGGGAACTCCATGATGGACTACGAATTGAGCGTCCACAACACCAATCTGCTCTTCAGGATACTGTCAAATTCAAAACAAAGAAACTTAAAAGTTTTCGCTAGCTATGATATGCACAAGAAAATCATTGCAGTATATATTATACAGACTATTAGATACTCCTAATATGCTTACATCGACGCATCTCCAGAAGTTGAAGTCGAGCCCCCATCCATGAACAAGGTCATTCTGCAAAGTTAACCCGTTTAGTTACTTCTGCATTTCAGTTCAGATTGGTGGTAGCTAGTAGTAACTCTGATGTACGACGATCACCAATCAGTACAGATTGGTAGTAGCCAGTAGTAACTCTGATGGATCTCCAAATCAGTACAGTTAAGTAATGAAGGGTACCTGGATCATATGCCAGACGCATCTCCAAGCATCCCTGGAGAAGACCGGCGCCATCACCTCCACGAACCTGCACCCATCCATCCAATTCATCTCAGTTAGTTAATCCCATCAGATCATCGCCAAACAAACAAGAACGAGCTGCAGCTGAGTGAAGAATTCAGTAAACTAATTTACCCGCTGCAGGGCCGCTTGTGCACGTCCGGGCAGTTCGCCCCGCCTGCGTTCGTCCTGTAGATTCGTGCATACCAAATTCATTAGTTCCTCTCGTCAGTCAATGAACTATCTATGGTCTTCTTCTTCTTCCCTCGGGGGGACATAGTTTTGTCAGCATTAAGAGATTCGTCGTCATGTCAATCTAATAAAGGATTACTTGTGTATCTCGCCAGAGTCTTGCTTGACGGTGACGTCGTAATTCTTCTTCCCCCTGGTGGCGTCGAGCCCCGGCTGCGAGATCTCCAGCCCGTGCTTCCTCACCATTTCCAAGTACCTGCAGATCCATCATCATCATTATCACAATGGAGGCACAATGGAGGTTCAGTGATCAGAGGTCAGTACACAATAGGCATGAATCCTATCATACTTACGCTTCGGCGGTGAAGTTGTCGACGCCGAGGTCCTCGTCCCACAGGAACAAGTACTCGTATGGCGCCACGATGCTCGGGTGCAGGAACCTCTTTGCGAACCACCTTCATCATCATCATCATAAACAGATAGTGAGTACATGTGCTAGGAAACTGAAACTCTGGCAGATATATAGACAGACAGTTGACCTGTCAGCAGTGACCGTGCTTCATTACCATTTGGTCTGCTTCCTGGCACTGACGTGGACAGCATCCTCCGACCATGGAAACTCGCCCCACTCCGTTGTGTGACCGTCATAGTGGAACAGCAAGACGTCGAAGTTGTCGGAGAACTGCATCGTGTCGTATACAAAGTAGTGTCATTTGGTGATGATCTAGTGCTTGATACCAGACAGATTGTACACAATCAAAGTTCAGAAACCATGAACTTCCTGATTAACCATCAGTTCTTGCCTTGTGAACAGTCGCATTGACATTGGCTTTCTCGGTGAACCCTACTGACAGTATCAGGAGGTACTTGCGAGGCGGCACGTCCTGCATGGGCATCACGAACCGGAACAAGTTTATCAAGAAACCAATGCAAGATGAAACAAAATCCTTTTGATTTGCAGTCAGTGTGAATTAACTACAATGTCATGAATTTTCAGGTTCAGAGAAGTCAAGGCAACCTCACTTGGGGATCCCCAGAGCCGGCGCAGGTGAAGATCAGATTCTGAAACCACAATGCCAGGTGGTAGCCTCTCTGCACCCTTTGGATTCACCGCCACCGCCTTTAGAATCTACCCAAAAAAAGGGGGGAAATGATTTGTTCATGAAGTGCAAGCTAATCCATGCATATTTATTCTTGATTGGATCATTGATGATCACAAGAGAGCATTGTTCAGTTAGGAAAAAGAAGATCAAATCATCCAAAAATTCAGAGCTGTATGTATGTAAATTGCAATGCATGTACCTGATCTGAAGTGGCATTTGAGGTCAGAGTGGTGTTGTTTCTGAATGGTGCCCATAGTCTGCCCAGTATGCTGTCACTGGAACTGGAGTTTGCAGCACCACTAGACAGTATGCCACACTGAAGCTGCATATATACATTGTTCAGATCAATATTTGCTCAGATCTGAAAAGCCAATATATATACCACATACATATAAATTATTTCCTCCTAGCTACCTGTGGTGTGATCACTACAGGAAAAGAAATGCCAATGAAGAACCCGAACGCTGCCGCAGATAACGCCGTCAGAACCGGGCTTACTTTCATCCTCACTCTGTAGATATATTGATAGAGTACCACTAGAAATTAATCAGGGCAGGACGAAGAGATTAAGGACTGATCGATCAATCTACTGCGTATGCAGTGTGTACAGTCTGTGATCTGAAGAAGGCTAGCATTAAGGTTGAGTAGGATGGAGAAAGAGACTGAAGCTTGCTTAGACTTGCATCCAAAGCAAATACATGTATGCATAGGGTTGACTCCTCTCCTAAAAAGAAGAGATTCAATTCCATGATATTGAAGTAAATCAATTTGGAAGTCGCTATTCGAGTAGATCTCGCCACTGACCGGTGCATATATTTATAGATGGTCTCATGCAGCGATATTATTGCTCTTAAACCATATATATCTCAAAGTCATAGGATTACATTTCCATATTGATAGAACCGTATGCTTGATTACTGTTCTTGGTCAAGCTCAATTTATATACAAGTCCCTGTTCTGCAATACAAATGCCATGTCCAGATCATTCGACAAGATACAGCACAAGAGAATATCAGAAGAAACCTTGAATGCCGATCTAAACCATATATATCTATCTCTATGCAGATTAACTCGAGGAGGTTCCTTTGCAGGTCTCTGCTTGCTGTTCAACTAGTTGTTTGGGCCAGTCAGTTTTCGTCGATCAGACAAAAAATAATTGCTCCAGGAAAGCATAAAATCGCGTGCAGTGGATGTTAAAATCTGCACATGGGAGGAGCAAGTTAAATTGGTGAATTGGAAATTAAGCAAGAACTATTTCTAGGAACGACAAGAGCAAGACAAGCCAAGGTTCATCGACATACCTTGGAGGATCTCAAGAGCAACTCAAGTCTGTTTACAACAAGCTGCAGTACGCCATCGAGCAATTGGGCACATTCCCTTAAAGCAACATTGAATAATCTAACCCTAAAACAAAGTAACAGACACAGAACCTATGTAGAGCCAGTAGTACTTCTTCCACATGCAACTTGGAGTCCCAGAATCAATCACCAACAGCCGCTGCTCCATCTTTTATTGTGTCAGCGAGATCCACTTTCTTCCTGGATGTTTTGTACCCGTCAAGATTTGCCTATAGCACAAAAGATCAGAACATTTCTAGGAAGAAGTAGATATGCACAACATGACAAAATCAAGGGTGTCAGCGAGGTCCAATACTTTGCTGCTCCTTTTGGACACATTTTCATTGGCAAGAAGTACAAGGTTTCCTAGCGGTTTCCACTGGAAGTCTGGGACAGTCCATCTTGGAACAACACCTGCATAAAAAATAGATGGGGAAAAATGGTGATCATATCTCAAAATGCTATAGAAACAGCAAATATCACAAAAATTGCATGCCTAAAACATTGGGCCTTCCAAAGTATGAAATGGTAAGTGTTAACTAATAGGCATACACAACTGTTAAAAGATAAAGCTTGTTCCTTTCTCTTTTATTTTCACAGAGCAAACTTGTAGGGTTTTTCTGTACGAAGCTTCATTTCACATTTCGGCTCACATGGCAAGTAACAGGGAAAAAAATAAGTACTTCCTCCGTCCAACAAAAGATGTCTCAAGTTTGTTAAAATTTGGAAGTATCTAGACATGACTTAATGTATAGATGCATTCAAATTTAGTCAAAGTTGAGACATCCTTTGTTGGACGGAGGGAGTAAATGATTTCTTGTCTGCAAATGCAATACACAACCAGGAGTTTCAATCCAATAAATTGCAAGTGGATAGGTGTACTCTACTACTCTGCCATTGCCAAATAAAAACCCGGACCTAGCCAAAGTCAACATAAGTAATACTATATCGGAATATCCACCTCTCATCACAAGAATATTTCAGGAACGTGAATCTCCTTGGAAAAGATCAAATCCGAGCAACCGACGCAATGCCGCACTCACTCCAACTGCGAGAACATATCATATGATGGATTAACTTCGATATCAATCCCAGCTTCTTTTATAGCACGTGTGAACAAACTTGTGGACTCAATGCTAGGTAGTAGTACAGTATATAAAATGAACCAGTCCACATTAGACATTGCAGAATAGAGCATATGACATGATGGATTATAAAAACCTTGTGGGAATAATAAACAATTAAAGAGTTCCAGCGCACTGCTTGCTCAAGCTTACCCGATCGAGTCGCCGGCCGCCGGCGCGGCCCCTCCCGCTCCGCCCCTCACGCCCTGGGTTGGGACGGCGACCTGCTATCCATCTTCCTCCTCCGCCGGCCTCTCGCGTGGCCGCCGCCGATGCTAGTCCTCTCCCTCGAGCGAACCGCTCCAGCCCATGGCGGCGGTCTGAGACCGGTGAGCTTCGAGTAAGAAGCCCGCCGTGGGATTCGGAGAAGGTCAGATCGGTGCGACGGCGGAGGGGAGGAGAGGACTCCGTCCCCGGCAGAGGCGTTTGGGGAAGACGGAGGTAGAGTGGACTCTGGAGGGGGGGGTTTTTTTTTTTGAGCGGAGAGTGGACTCTGGAGTGAAGGAGGAGGCCGGAGGCAAATATCGTAACGGCCCAAGGCCCATTATATTCTTATTGCTGGGCTGCTGGCTGCACCACACAAAGAGACAAGCGCCGCTGGGCCAAACGAACACGCGCTGCTGGGCCGAACGAACGCAGTGCGCACGCGGGGGAAATAGAAGATCGCGCGGGGACCTGGGGGCGCCGCACGCTAATTAGCGTGGACACGGTCGTCCCATAGTTCACTCCTATATTCTTTATCCCCATCGCAGCCCAGGCCCATAAGCGCTTTGCTTCCGTCCGACCCGTATTCTTTTTCGTCCTTCCCAATATATATACGGCCTACCTTGAACGTGTCAAAAAAAAAAACCAGGGCCTACCTTGATCCATCGACAGCCCAGAATACGTATCGTATACATCCAGATTCGAAACCGGCCGGAGATGGAAGAGACCACGGCGGCGGCGGCGGCTAGGGCTAGCTGCGAGCTCCCGGAAAAAATCCTCCTCGAAATCCTCGCGCGCGTCGCGGTCGACCCCGCCGCCCTGTTCCGCTGCGCCTCGACGTGCAAGCGCTGGCGGTCCCTGATCGCCGCCCCTTCTTTCCTCCGCCGCTGCTGGCCGGACGACGCGCCGTCCTCTCTTGCCGGCTTCTTCACCCGGCAACCTCACGGCCGCCTGGACCTGGACGACGGTGGCGCCACAACTCCGTACCAGATCTTCTTCGTCCCCACGCCCGGCGGCGGGAGATCGATCCTCGGCGCCCGCCGCCGCCTCCTCGCCTCCTTCATCCCCGGCGCGCCGCACGGCCTCCTGGACTGCGCCTTCGAGCTCGCGGCAGACTGCCACCGCTCCTCGGCTACTCCGCCGGCAGACACACCGCCGTGTTCGACCTTCTTCAAGGTGGCAATCATTGTCTCCAGCAGCTACGTCACCGCCGACAAGGAGTGCAGCCTCTACACCTTCTCCTCCGACGAGCAGACATGGAGCGCGCCTCGGAAGTGCCTAGAAGAACTCCGGCAGCGCTCCGGCGCCGGCGCCGGCGGCAGCCAGTTCTTCCTGGCCAAGGACGCCGTCGTGTGCGGCGGCGTGGCGCACTGGCTCGTCAGCTGCTTTGAGGGGGACCCGGCCAAGTACTACACGTTCGAGGTGAGCGCCGAGACAAACCAAGCATCCCTGACGGAGATCTCGTTCCCGTCGGCAAATGCCGGCGAGCCCGCCCCGGAGGATTTCGGCGCCAAGGTTGTCCTCAGCGCCGCCGCCGACGGGGCTCTCTCGTTGCTTTGCTTGTACAACGAGCCGCTGCCGGTGCCATCGGCATCCGGCGGCTAGAAACATGGACACGAGGTGGAATAAATAACGTGGACGGTGGCGGCGGCGCATGGTTCCGGAGGAGAGCGGTGGAGCTGGAGCCTCCGGCGAGGGCGAGGGGGCGCCATGGGTGTACGCACGTGTGGTCGGCGGAGAAGAGCAGCAAGTTGATCGTCGTCCATAACGACTTCCATGATCTTTTCGAGTGCGTCTACAGTGTCGATGTCGAAACCGGATCCGTGGAGGAGCAGCCGTTTTGGAACGGTCTGGGCACGTTCGCCGTGCCCATGGAGATAGACTTCCCGGCATTGTTTGTGACTCGGCTTGGTTAAGCTAGCTGGAGGCAGCTAGAAGATTATATGCTCCAAGATTGTATTTTGTTTTATTTTTGGCAGATGAAATCTATTTGTATATGTTATAGACACGTGCGCGCGCATATGAATCTCGTTTCGGTGACGTATATGTACTTGCTTATGGCCGACCCGGCCGAGTGTTTGGGTGGGATACGCCCCATCCAATAATTTTAAAAATCCTTTCTATTAGTAGAATTTATAAATAGAAAAAAGCAAGACGCCCAATATTGAAACACAACGTCTGTTGCGACCAACATCGAAAACTTGAATCGGCCACTGAATATGAGATGTGCTAGCATACGTGCCAACAGGCAATAGCCATGTTACATTACCTTAGGCAATCCAAAGAAAGACCAATTCGACCGGGAGATGTTTTCTGGAAGGAAGATGCAGATTTAATTAATTAGCTGGGCTTCGGGCCGTACGTACGTCGGCCGGCCTGCTCCGTACAGAGAACTGAAACTTTCGAGCCGTGGATGAACATGTCTCTCTCTCCGACACGAACGTGGCAGCTACGCGTGTATATAAACACAGCCTGCCTGCGTTGAGCAATCGAGACATCCGGTGCCCCCAAAATACGTACCTTATACCCACGTACAGTCGTACAGAGTTGATTGAAGTTAACCTGCCACGTGCTCCCCCCGCTCAAGCGCAACTGCCCGCCACCTGGCCGACTGCCCGAGCTCCACTTGGCCATCTTCTCCGGCGCCGACCAGAGACGACAGGCGTCCTCGTCCGCAGCCTGCTTTTTCAAGGTCCTGGCGCTGTTGTGCAACACCATATCATACGCGCGGGACCCTGACAAGGAGTGGAACCTCTACACCTTCTCCTCCATCGACGGCGCCGGATGGAGCGCGCCGAGGGAGTGCCTGGACCAACTCCGGCAGCAGGGCGGCGGCGACGACCCTTGTCCTTGTGCCATGTTTTTTCTCGGCAAGGACGCCGTCGTGTGCCGTGGCGTAGCGCACTGGTTCATTGGCTGCTTAAAGGACATTGCCGGCCCGTTTAAACATTACACATTCGAGGTGAGCGCCGAGACCAATCAAGCATCCTTGACGGAGGTCTCGTTGCCGGCAACAGATTTCAGAGCCGCTTTGGTGCCTGCCGCCGCCGCTGACGGGTCGCTCTTGTTGCTTGGCATCGATAAGCAGCAGCAAATCGGCGTCCAATGGCTAGAAACGTGGGCACGAGATTATGATGGCGGCTGGATCCGCACGAGAGCGGTGGAGCTGAAGCTCAAGCCTCCGGCGGTAGGGTGGCGCCATGGGAATGAAGAAATATGGCCGGTGGACAAGAGCCGCAAATTGCTCATCAACGTCCACAACACCGACGATGATCTGTCTGTGCGCATTCAACGCGTGGATGTCGAAACCGGGTCCGTGGAAGAGCATCGGTTTCGGAACTGCCTGGATCGGTTGGCCCTGCCCATGGAGATAGACTTGCCCACGTTGTTTGCTTCTCGGCTTGGTTAAAGCGGCTCGCTTCAAGATTTTACTTTTTATTGTTGGGAACGAAAGCTATATATAAATACATATGCTTGAATATATAAACCTAAATTATAACGAGCTGACGGTCGATATTACGACGTTTGTGCGATCGCTTTTGCTTCGTCCGTCTCGCGTGATTCTTTGCGGTCCGTCCGATGCGACACGCAACAGCACATCTATAACTCGGTCAACTAAATTATTCTGACGCTAACGAGCCAGCTTCATCCATTTCCTCTCCCCCACATCGTCTCCCACACAGCACTGCACTAGCTGGCTCGCTACCTCTTCCGGCGACTGCCTCCACACAGCATTGTGCCGGCTCGCTGCCTATTCCGGCGACCGCCAGCAACGCCTCACCTCGCTCGCTCTCTCCCTCTTCCGGCGACCGCCAAAACGCAGCACCGCGTGCTCGCTGGCTGCCCCTTCCGGCGGCTGCCAAAACGCAGCACCGCCCTCGTTCGCTGCCCCTTCCGGCGACCGGCGAAAATCGTGCTCGCGCCTTCGAGGTTACCCAGCGACTGGAGTTGCAAGGTATGTCACTAATATTTGTGCGGGTGGCCATAGTTTCTCGTTTCGGGGGTGGCTTGTGGCTGGTCAGAGTCTAGAGGGGGGGACGTGTCGATATACAAAATTTACGAATGCATGCGCTATTGTTTGATCTGGATGTGTCGATATACAAAATTTGCTTGTTTAATTTGATTTTTTTTCTTTTTTCGAAACGAAGCTTAATTTCGTTTTTTTTTTCTTTCACTGCCAACACAAGCACGAAAAAGAAATAGCCTGCCTTGCATAGTTGCATTGCGACGTTAGTTCCTCACAAATTATGGAAAGAGAAGGAAATGCACCGACGATTATTTTGGCTCAGAAGATCAAATCGGAATACAGTGCGTAAACAGGGCTTACCGGATCGCTGACAGTTCCAGCGCACTGCTCGCTCAGCTTACCGGATCGAGTCGCCTCCTCCTCTCTTGACAAATATAGTAATGGACCAAGGCCCGTGAATTGAAGGATGAGGCCCGTGACAAATATAATAATGGGCCAAGGCCCGTTAATCTTCCCTCCGCAGCCCAGGTCAACAATCGATTTCCTTCCGTCCGACTCGTTCTCCTTTTTTTTTTGCCCCCTCCAAATTTCGATCCGTTCATGTCCCTTTCGCACACGTCACGCGGGCGGATGCTACATACAAATACGGCCTTGAAATTGAATCCTTTATCGCTCTAGTGCCCGAAACAAGTACTTCGTACATAAAAATATGGAAAACATACGCAATTTACGTACACAGATGAAACCGGAGATGGAAGCGATCATCACGACGGCCGCGGCGGCTAGCTGCGATCAGCTCCCGGAGGACGTGGTCCTCGAGATCCTCGTGCGTGTCTCCACCGCCCCCGCCGCCCTCTTCCGCTGCGCCGCGACGTGCAAGCGGTGGCGGGCGCTCATCGCCGACCGCTCCTTCCTCCGCCGCTGCTGGCCGGAGGACGCGAATCACCCGTCGTCCTCTCTCGTCGGCTTCTTCAACACGCAGCCGCACGGCCGCATGGACGTCGCCGAATCTTCGCACTCGCTCTTCTTCGTTCCCTTGCCGGGGGGAGGAGGATCGATTCTCGGGTCCCGCCGCCGTTTCCTCTCCTCCCTAGTCCCCGGTGCGTCGGAAGACGGCGTCCTAGACGGTGCCCATGAAGTCGCGGCGCGCAACGGGCTGGTCCTCGTCCGCCTCGACCGCGGTTACGACTCGCTCCACCTGGCCGTGTGCGACGTCCTGGCCGGCACCTGTGTTGTGCTCCCCCCGATCGAAAGCGTGGTAACTAATTTTGTTGACTGCGTCATCTTCACCGACGCCGACTACCATCGCTCCTCCAAAGGGCGGAGTAGTGTTTCTCCTCCATCGTCGTCGTCCCCGGCGGAGCACTCGGCCTTCTTCAAGGTGGTAGTCATCGTCCACAGAAGCAGCGTCACCGACTATAAGCTAAAGTACAACCTCTACACATTCTCCTCCACCGAGGCCAGATGGAGCGCGCCTAGGAAGTGCCTGGAAGAACTTGGGCAGGGTGCTGCCGGCAGCCAGGTCTTCCTAGAGAAGGACGCCGTCGTGTGTCGCGGCGTAGCGCACTGGCTGATCACCAGCTTCTTATTACACAAGCCGACGAAATATTACACATTCGAGGTGAGTGCCGAGACAGACCAAGCCACCTTGACGGAGCTCTCGTTCCCGACGGCGGCAAATGATCACGCCCAGCTGCTCAGCGCCACCGCCGACGGGACGCTCTCGTTGCTTATCTGCATGCACGAAGAACTGCTGCAGGAACCTGATTGCATCCGGCGGCTAGAAACATGGACACGCGGGAACGACGGCGTCTGGTTCCGGAAGAGAGCGGTGGAGCTCAAGCCGCCGCCGGGGGCGAGGTTCTACCATGGGTCTGTACAAATGTGGCCGGGGGAGAAGAGCGGCAAGTTGCTCGTCGTCCATGACGACGACCATGGTCATTTCGAGGGCGTGTACAATGTCGATGTCGAAACCGGGTTCGTGGAGGAGCAGCGGTTTCGGAACAATCTGGACGTGTTCGCCGTGCCCATGGAGATTGACTTCCCGGCATTGTTTGCGACTCGGCTTGGTTGAGCTGGACGGTCGCAGCTAAAGAGCTGCGTCGTCTATATATGCTCCAAGATTCTATTGTACTTTTGGGACATGAATGAATGAATGAAAGCTATATGTACATATGCTTCAACGCATAAACCAGCTACGTTATAGACACGTACGCATGCATATGAATGTCGTTTAATTTTGAATGTGTGGTTTAACTTGAATGTGTCGTTTAGCATAAAATTGGAAGATATGAGTGCACAATATTTAAACGGTTCTGCTATTGGAAAGTTGTTTGTTTCTTGGACAACTATGGGACTCATTTTGAGGTAATTTAATCAGAAAAATCCCCCTTTGGTCATATTCCCCCCCCCCCCTTCTCTTCGTCGTCCTTTCTTCCTTGCCGCCGGTAATGGCGCCACCACCGCCAACCTGTCCTTCCACCTAGTTCAACCGGATGTCTACCCCACTTGTGCGTCCTCTCGCCGCCTCCATTACCTAATCTCAACCACCACTGATCCTACCACCGCCTCCCGCCATCCCTCTAACCTGGGGGCATGAAGCTCTTTTCCGACGTTAGGGACCTCTAGAAATTTATTCTTTTATTATCCCTCGTTCCTACCTCGGATCCCGCGTCGCCCTTATCAGCTGCTACATGACGTCCTTGCCTCCACCTCGGCCCCATCCGTGCGCGCTTTCAACCAAAATCGGCTTAACCTTTTTAAAGAAATGCAACCAACTAAATAAATACCAAATACGAAGAAATGTAGTACAACTGTTTTCCCAACAAGATGAAGCCAAAAACGCCTCCTTAAAAGAAGTGGAATACCAATGCTAAAACAAATTTCCTTTAATTCCACGCAAAAATGTTGCCATAAATGCCAGATATGCAAAATCAGTTCATGCCTCAAGCAAACTGCTTAGTTAGTTTCCGCATTGTATGAGACACACGTCAACTTGGTAATAAAAGGTTACGATAAAAAAACAGCCAGAGTAAACAATGTTAATAGAGAATAATTACATCATCCATCAACTTGGAACAATCAACTCAAGGATAGACTAACCACCTTGGCCACATGCCAGAATGCAAGATTAGCTATTTCATGCGCTACTCTTACTCTGTTTTTGCCTCCCTCAAACAATGTTGTGGCATACGTCATCTGGCGGCTCCACACCTTTGAATTTTTTAGTTATTTATCAATAGATCATATTATTATGAAGACATCATATTATTATGAAGACCTTGACAAGAATGACATCACAGGGTTATAGCCTTATAGGTGCACCGCCATTGATGCCACCTTGATGAGCTCGCCAATGGATAGGAAAAAATTCATAATTCCTCCGTCCAACAAAAGACGTCTCAACTTTGACCAAATTTGAATGCATTTATGTACTAAGTCATGTCTAGATACATCCAAATTTTGACAAACTTGAGATATCTTTTGTTGGACGGAGAAAGTATACAACAGGGTCGTAGGGTCCAGCCAACAATTTTATTTCCCTGAAATGAACACCTTTTCTTGATTTATCCAACGATCGTGTAATCGGTATGGTCCAGCGAAAAATCGCTGCTCGATGGACCTCAAGGGTAGTGTCGATATCCTCGAGCAAATACTTCAATATATAAACTAGCTGTGTTATAGACGTCCATGCAAACAACTTGCAATTAATTTGTTTTGCTCATTGTATTGTTCCTAGGTAATATCATAGTGTTCAATCAAGGCATCACATGAATTTTCTTTAGCTTCATCTCGTGGTCAATAACATAAGATAGACCAACTATTTTCCATGTAAATCATTTTATTATTATTTACATGGACAATAGGATTGTTATTTGTTTGTGTTTTTTTCAAGATTTCTTCGGCCGAGCGTAACAATTCTATCGAGTAAACCAATAAATATTTAGTCCCATTTTTAGATATTGCTTCAACCTTTTGCTTTATACTTATCGTACAATTTCATTATACGTTTAATTTATGATACTCGTCCTTTACTACTCAATGTCCTCGTACGTGTTAACTAAAAATTTCATCAACTAAAAATTTCATCAACAACGTGCATGGCGTCGTCCAGTACATGTAAATCCTTAGGCACGGGCTAAGTGTCCATCGCGACAGTCAGGAAGACAGGCTGCCGAGCTTAATTAAAAGAGTCAAGGTGACGTGTTAATTAATGTTGCACGTAATCAACCAACACCTCGAACATACATCTGCATAAATAAAAGAAAAGCACATAGGAACACGACCATTGACCAAGGACAAAAATCCTCGAGATGCATGTTTGAGGGAGGAAGAAAATTAATTACTGGCCACGGCCGGATCAGGAAAAGGGTAATTAGGGATTTGGGCGTGCTCCGTACCGTGCAGCACTGCAAGTATATCTATTACAATATATTAAATTGGAATCGGTGGTGATGGGTGGGCGCCGTTGGTCGGTGTTGGTCGGTCAACTTCGTTAAAATTACAATCAATATGCCACTGTCCTCCGGCCTTATTCATGATTTCAGCAGCAGAAATTCTACGGTTTAGATTTACCGAAAGTTATCGTACGGTCCAAATTTGTCACAACATAATACGAACAATTTTAAAATAAATCAATCTTCTTAGCATGAAATCCAAAATTCTTCGTATCCATCTCAGTATGGAAATCAATCCGAACTCAAACAAAAAATCTCGGTATCAATCTCAGTATGGAAATCAATCCAATCAAAAAATCAATGTCCAGACTTCGCCTCCACCGGCTCGTGCTTGATATTTTCCGTTGTTCCGTAGCATCGCACGGGTTCTTTTGCTAGCAGAGTATAAGTTCAAAGATTGTTCGATCGAACAGAAAACCATAAATTAATGATGCCTCTTGTTTAATTGTGCCCCGGTCTTGGTTAATTCGGAGTATAATTTTTATTTTTTTTATTTTTCGAGACGAAGCTTAATTTGGCTTTTCTTTTCCACTACCAGCACCGAAAAGCAATGGCATCCATGGCAATGTTGGTCTCTTGTTTGCAGTTTTGGAATGAACGAAACGTTCAAGTCTCCTGCTCCGTGAGCACCTTACCGACGATTATTTTGGCTCAAACCAAATCGGATAGCTAGCTTGTTTCCAGTGAGTAAATTGGGCTTGTTGCCCTTTCTTTTTAGCTTTCCCTTTCTAGACCATCTACTTATTTAATGAAAATTGGCAAGCCTTTTGCCTCGTTTCAAGAAAAGTAAAAATGAACCAGCTGTGCTCCAAGTTTCTAATCCCCTTGTTCCTTTTGGTGGTATCTGAATTAATTCTCGGATGTACTTATAGGTACGATTAGACAATGGAACCAGGCTGTCAAAGCTAAAAAAGGAGGTGAGAGGTGATGTAATGTTGCACCTAACCAATGTCTTCAGCATAATATAAGCCCATCTGCATATGCATTGCATTATTCCAGCAGTTGCAGCTGGCTCAGTTTTGCAACTCATTTACTTTTGATGTATTTTTACCATGTATGCTCTACTGATCCACTCTCAGTCTGCTGCTGGCCAGCTGCTGCTGCCGCTATCTATGTTGGTGATGACGTTTGAACATTGTCCGAGGTCTATCGAGCAGCGATTTTTCGCTGGACCATACCGATTACACGATCGATGGAAAAATCAAGAAAAGGTGTTCATTTCAGGGAAAAAAACTTGCTGGCTGGATCTTACGACCCTGTCGTATATGATTTTTTTTCCCTATCCATTGGCGAGCCCATCAAGGTGACATCAATGGCGGTGCACCTATGAGGCTATAACCCTGTGATATCATTCTTGTCAAGGTCTTCATAATAATATGATTTGTTGATAAATAACTAAAAAATTCAAAGGTGTGGAGCCGCCAGATGACGAATGCCTGAACATTGTTTGAGGGAGCAGCACATGAAATAGCTAACCTGGCATTCTCGCATGTGGCCGAGGTGGTTCGTCTATCCTTGAGTTGATTGTTCCGAGTTGATGGATGATGTAATTATTCTCTATTAACATTGTTTACTCTGGCTGTTTTTTTATCGTAACCTTTTATTACCAAGTTGACGCGTGTTCCATACAATGCGGAAACTAACTAAGCAGTTTGTTTGAGGCATGAATTGATTTTGCATATTTGGCATTTATGGCAACATTTTCGTGTGGAATTAAAGGAAATTTGTTTTAGCATTGGTATTCCACTTCTTTTAAGGAGGCGTTTTTGGCTTCATCTTGTTGGGAAAACAGTTGTACTACATTTCTTCGTATTTGGTATTTATTTAGTTGGTTGCATTTCTTTAAAGAGGTTAAGCCAATTTTGGTTTAAAAAGCGCGCGGATGGGGCCGAGGTGGAGGCAAGGACGTCATGTAGCAGCTGATAAGGGCGGATCCGAGGTAGGAATGAGGGATAATAAAAGAATAAATTTCTAGGGTTAGGGTTCTAGAGGTTACTGTCGATGGTGGGGTCCCTAGCGTCGGAAAAGAGCTTCATGCCCCCCAGGTTAGAGGGATGGCGGGAGGCGGTGGTAGGATCAGTGGTGGTTGAGATTAGATAATGGAGGCGGCGAGAGGACGCACGAGTGGGGTAGACTTCCCGGTTGAACTAGGTGGAAGGACGGGTCAGAGGAGGTGGCACCATTGCTGGCGGCGAGGAAGAAAAGACGACGAAGAGGGTGGGGATATGACCAAAAGAGGATTTTTCTGATAAATTAACTCAAAATGAGTCCCATAGCTGTCCAAGAAAGTCCAAAATGCGTTAGATTTTGCCCAATTCGCCGAGGTTCAGGTTCGAAAGCACGGCCCTTCTTGGAGAAAGGCCCTCGAAATTCCAGCGAAATCCAACGGAGCTCCACCAAACTCCTCTCCAATTAATTAATCTATCTCTCGCTCGCTGGCTGGCGCATCTGACATTTTTCCAAACACCACCGTCCCTCGGTGATATCCACCACCCTCCACACACTGCACGCCCACCCCCCCGATCTCGCCGCGCGACGCCGTCGGGAACCCTCGCCGACGCCGCCTCTGGTGGAGTTGGTGGTGGTGGTGACTTCCCGCCTGTCCCGGTCGCACCGCCGGCGGCCTCCTCCCGATGGAGGCCGCGTTCGACGCCTACTTCCGCGCGGCGGATCTGGACCGCGACGGCCGGATCAGCGGCCAGGAGGCCGTCGCCTTCTTCAAGGGCTCGGGCCTCCCGCAGCCCGTCCTAGCACAGGTAACCCCCGCCCGCAGATCTCCCCTCTCTCCCACCCAATTCGACACTGCTTGTTCTGGTACTTCCTCAAAGCGATCTCGGCCCTAGCGGCCCCGTTCTGGTTGCCGCGCGATAGGGGTGCGGTGTCTGGGAGTTGAATCTAGCTGCAATTTTCAGCTTCCGCTTGCTCGAGGCGCCGAGATTTGGGTGGTGGAGCTTCTGTTCATCATGGATTATGGTTTAGATACTGTTTTTTTTTTCTTCCGGATCAGTTTGAACCGATGGACTCTGGTCGCTTTGTCGTGCTCGATGCGTCTGTGAGATGCTGTTGTACTGTGTGCTTTGATCTGGCTGGGTAACTAGGTACTTTAGCTCCAAATTAACTTGCTCTACGGTTTTAGTGACTGACTATCGATCAAGTTATAAGGAGGAGTAGCTGTAATTAATTAGAAGCTCGTAAGCTTGCGCGGGTGCTTTGCTATGATTAGGAAATGTGGAGATTCAGTTGGGGTCCGACATAGATTTTGAACCATGAACTGGATGAGCTGTTACGCTGCTGTCATCCTGTCTGTGTAAAAAAGATTAGCGTAGTGCTCAACTTAGTTGCGTAGTTTACTTCCTGCATTTGGAATCTGGATGTGAGGTGTCGTGATTTCAAGCATGTAGATTCGGGGGAGTGCTGCTTCATGATGCCTTGAGATGTTGTTTAGTCAACATTTGGTGCTTTGAAGTGGTAACTGAAAGAAGCGGTTCTGGGTCAGTGATTTGGATGCGCGACGAGTCCCTGCTTGCTTGTTAGTTTGATTATTCATACTAGGTGAGTACAAAACCTAGTCATAGTTACCTGTTTGATTTGTAGAAATTTCAGCCAGATGTTGCCAACTGCCAAGTATATCTATTCGAGCACAGTTATAGCTAGCAGTTCAAATACTGTACCGTACCTCCAAGACATGCGTCTCAATATTTGGTGAGTAGACAGATCTGAGGCGGTGAATTCAACTGGAACAAGCGATGCTATTTACCTTATACCTTCACTGATCCTTGTCGCTGTCTCATTGTGCACACTTGGCCTTTTGCCCACTGTACTAATTACCTTTTATATGTCTTTTGTTGGTGCAGATCTGGACATATGCTGATAAAAATCGAACAGGGTTTCTTGGGCGTGAAGATTTTTATAATTCTCTTAAACTAGTCACCGTGGCACAGAGTGGCCGACAATTAACACCGGATATTGTTAAGTCAGCATTGTTTGGTCCTGCTGCTGCAAAAATTCCTGCTCCCCGTATAAATATCCCCACCCCAGCTCCTCAGACAAACAGCGTTGCTACCCCACCACAGGCCATTCAAGCACCAGGTTCTCGTCAACAGAGTCCTATCATAAATGGATCGCAGGGCCATCCTGGAGCATCAGTGAACCCACAAGTCCCCCAACCTGGTTATCTTGTTAGACCATCACAAGCTCCCAATGCAAATACTCCCCCTACTCAAGGGGTTGCTCCAAGGCCACCCGTAGGAGGTGGTTTAAGTGGGGTAAACCAGACCGGTTCAACGACTGCAAATATATCAACCGATTGGTTCAGTGGCAAGAGAAGTGCAAGTCCATTGGGTGCTACTTCGCAAGCTCCAACCAGAGGTGTTTCTCCACAGCTGAACCTTGGTACCGTAGGAATACCAACACAGAGTTCAACTCCTGCAGCTCATACACCGGTTATTACGACATCTATAAAGGCAAATCCAACAGATCTAAACCTCATGCCTTCACAACCAGCTGTTAATGACTCTAAGGCATTGGTTCCCTTAGGGAATGGATCGTCATCTAACTCAGGTTTTGGTGTCGATCCTTTCTCTGAAACTCCACAAGCTCCCTCTGTTGTTTCAAATGGCTTGCCCAGTTCTACAGTTCTTGGCCCATCTGCTGGATCTCATCACCCCCCTAAGCCAATTCAGCCCGCCCCTGTCCAGGGTATATCAACGCTGCCTTCTCATACTAACCAGCTGCCACCAAGCCAGCCAACTCCTAAGCAAAACCAGTTTAATAGCATGCCAAGCACTCCAGGACCAATGAGTGCTAACGGTCCTGGTGGACAATTCCCTTCAAACCCAAAACAGTTTCAGGCCCCATGGCCCAAGATCACTCAAGCAGATGTCAGGAAATATATGATTGTATTTATTAAGGTAGACAGGGATCGAGATGGGAAGATCACTGGTGAAGAGGCAAGGAATCTGTTTTTAAGTTGGAGGTTGCCGAGAGGTAGTGTTTCTTCTGTGTTTACTATCGCTCCCTTCAGCTACAATGACTCACAAGTTTTCTCTCTTTATGCCTGTGATTCTAGTTAATACATTCCAGTAATCTAAGCAAATAACTAGGTGGTGATTATATGTCTAGTGCTGTGTGCAAAAACATCAATCTGTTAGAATTGCAAAGTTTACTTTGAAAAGCCCCCCACCCCCTCCCCAACACACACACCAGCAACCTTTTTGTTGCCACGAAAATTCTGTTTTAGGTGACTATATATGTAATCACCCTGTTATTTAGACTCTATACATTTATTAACTTGTTTGTGACTCCTTTCCACTGAAAATTACCTCTGATATTCAAGTTCTCTCTCGAGTTCTCAATTCTTGCCATTAAGTTTCTAAAATATTTGCTCCTCTCCACTTATAGAGATCTTAAGGAAGGTGTGGGATTTGTCCGACCAGGATAAGGATGGGATGCTGTCTTTCAAGGAATTTTGTTCTGCTGTGTACTTAATGGAGAGGTTCCGAGAGCAGCGCCCGCTTCCTGATGTATTGCCCGATTGTATTTGGGCAGAAGGAATTTCACTGCCCTCTACTGGCCAGTTTGCAGAAAACCCTAGTGGTCCGGTCCCCCATCCGAGTGCTGGTATTCATATAAAGGAACTTTTCTGTTCAAAATTTTGGGATCATGATAAGAAAAATCCCTTCTTAGTGATGTGGTTTTTATTGCATTCTTGCTGTAGGGTTTGCAAGTAGACCAATGCAAGGACAACATCCTGGAATGCCTCCTTCATCTATGAAGCCACCACCTCGAAGGCCTCTTCCTCTAGATGCTGATGATACAATGCAGACAGAACAGCAAAAACCTAAGATCCCAGCATTGGAGAAACATCTGGTTGGCCAGCTTAGCAAGGAGGAACAAAATGCACTGGATGCGAAGTTTAAGGAAGCTTCAGACGCCGATAAAAAGGTATTTCCTCTTCACACTTAATTAATCTAAATTTTTTTAGAGTTTCATGTTTAACATTCTAGCAAAAAGGAAATCTAAAAATATTTTTAAATGGCTCTCCACAACCAGATTCTTCTTGTTATTTTCCATTACATACTTTCCAAGAACTTAAACTTGAAAAGTTAGATTTCGTACTGGGAGCATTTATTTCTATTCCACTTATGGTCAAGTTTTATTGAACTGCTCAGCAGTCACATAATTCTTAGTTTATCATGATAGTGCAGATAATAGCTTTGATGGTTAAAACAGAATATTTATGAAATGCTACAATATTCGAATTCATGTTCAGATCATTGCTTCACATGTTCTAGTTCATGTTTTGATAGATTAATGGAAATGGTGGTGTCATTAGATGTCTAGACAAACTATCTTGGGGCAAAAGTGCAATTTGGATTTGCAACATCATACAGCTGTGCACATTTAGACCATCCTGATGTCTTAGGATGACCATATTCTAATTTCTTTATGAAGGTTCAAGAGTTGGAAAAGGAAATACTAGATTCTAGGGAGAAGACCGAGTTCTATCGTACCAAGATGCAGGAGCTGGTAAGTACTCTCTAGAAATATGCCTTACTATACAAACACATATATTCTGAGTGCAAGAATTAGGTTGCCATCATCTATCACAAGTAAAAGCTGTAGCCTATTGTCCTGTACGAATTGAACATATCCATCTCTCTATCATTAGCAATAATACCTGACATTTCATATGAGCTATTCATGTTTGCCGGTGTTACATATTCATTTCTGACTTGGTTTCTTTATTTTTTTTCCCTAGATTCTTTACAAGAGTAGGTGTGATAACAGGATCAATGAAGTCTCAGAAAGTATGTCTGCTGATAAGCGTGAGGTATTATTTTCTGTAACCTTAATTAAGAAAATTAGCTCTGCAAAAAAAAAAAACTGCACTTTCCGGGTAATTACTACTTTACGTAAGTTATTTGTTGTTTCTAAGTGCGGACTGAAGCAAAAGATAGTTGAAACGTTGCACTGGACTTTTGCACCGTCATATATTGGGAATAACTGCATTCTTATGTCTCACAGTATCCAGTTTGTTGTGTTTAGGGAATTATATGTTGCTATAGTAAAAGCCAGAAGGATATTTGTGCATGAATAGTGAATTGCGTATATGATGTCTGTTGTTCCATCATGGCATGTAATATAACATTGGAAACCCTGTGTAGTTCTCATAGATATTCCACATAAATCTCAATTTTCTTAATCAATTCTGTATTCAGGTTCAATCCCTTGCAGCGAAATACGAGGAGAGATGTAAGAAGGTTGGAGATGTGGCATCAAAGCTATCAATGGATGAGGCTACTTTTCGTGAGATACAGGTACACTTGTGATTTTATCCCATGGAATGGTAAAAATGTTTCTTGAGATTTGGACTGACCTTATTATCTCACCTTTTTTAACAGGCGAAGAAATTGGAAATTTATAATTCTATAGTTAAGCTGCAGAAAGGGGATGGAGATGATGAGAAGAAGCTTCAGGTTGTCATTTCTGTCATTCAGTATCTTTCATGCGTGCGACAGCATCATCCTGTAAAATTATCGCGTGACCATCTTTTTTCTCTGTTTACAGGAGCGGGCTAATCAGATACAATCTGAACTTGAGGAGCTTGTGAAATCTTTGAATGAACAGTGCAAGAGATATGGGTTGAGAGCTAAGCCAACTACTTTAGTGGAGCTTCCTTTTGGTATGTGCTAGTATTATCGTGTTTATATTGAATTTTATTTTATTGTACACTTCTGAGTTACCAAGTAATATTTCTTGATCTGAATTGATATTCTTGTTTAAATTAATGCTGTACCCTTATTATTTTCAGTTTGTTGGGTACGAATTAGGCCAAAAATTAACAATAGTTCATCGTACCGAGTATCATAATTTTTGTGTTAACCAAAGCAACCTTGATTGCTTCTACCTAGTCTCTTGCATCAGGCAGAATGTGCCATTCATGGCGAACCAATTATGTCACTAAGTTGACATGCTCTTCATTTTTATTTGGCATCCTACTATTTTCGTTGTTTGCTTTGGCCGTACAGAATAATAAATTATTTACTTTTCCCATCTCATTTTTAGGATGGCAGCCAGGAATACAGGAGACAGCTGCTGCATGGGATGAAGAATGGGACAGATTTGGAGATGATGGTATGTTATCTTGAATGCTTGATTCTATTATCATCTCCTCTATTGAATGTGCCAATTTGACATTTGTAAATTTGAACTGCCATATTCCGTTTGTGTTTCTCCAGGGTTCTCTATAATAAAGGAACTCACAGTCGAAGTGGAGCCTCCTGTTGTAAAAGAGAGTCAGACTACTGTTGCAGATGGTAAGGATTCTAGCAATGGGGCATCAACAGCTACATCAACAGAGAAAGAAGAAAAGAGCGATGAATCTGCTACTGCTGATCAAACAGTAGAACATGAAGCGACTGGTTCGAACAGCAAAGCAGAATCAGCAAAAGGTCCTTCAGTTAGTCCTGCAAAAAGCACAAAGGATGGGCATACTGATGAACCTGATAAGAAACAATCTGGAACAACTGATGTCTCACCACGTTCTGCTGATAGTATCAGGTATAAATTACTTTTCTCTTTTCATTTTATGTGAAATACACACCTAGCTCTCTTGCTAAAAACTGAAAATGTGGCCTTAACCACAAATCATCTGTTTGATCATAACAAATGTAAGCTCTTATCGCTAAGCTCTCCTGTAATTTTGTTGGTAACTGAAGATACAGGTTTAACACCGAAGTTATGTTATTTAGACCATTTGCTCTCATACCAATATTGCTGATTCAACTGAAATAGGACCGTTCAAGTCTTGAACTTGCTACATGAACATGCTTGCATGATGTGACATATAAAACACCAACTGACTCGGGACTGTCTACTGAGATGTGCATGCCCTCAGTTGGATAGTACTTTGCCACAATGCCTGTGTTGTTTGTTTTCATGAAAACTGTCATATTTATTGCATGTTAATTTGACAGTAACCGTGGAGCATCTGATTCCCCTGTTCATGGAGACAAAGCCAACGACAGACATTCTTGGGGCCCATCTTTTGATCATAGTGGTGATAATGACTCCCTATGGAACTTCAGTCATAAGGTCAAATTCTATTCATGCTTCCCGTCCCATGCTTTGCTCCATTGTCTCATGTTGTATGCATATTTCTGTCTAGCTACTGAACTCTGCAGTCTGTTTCTCAGGATGGTGAGAATGGTGATTCAGATCTATTCTTTGGGCCACAAGGTCTTCCCCCCATCAGGACAGGAGGTTCTTCTACATCTGCTAGTGCTTTTGGCCAGGAACAGAAACCGATGTTTGATTCTGTCCCAGGTACTCCAATGGAGAAATCGGTCTTTGATTCTGTCCCAGGCACACCATTGCAGAAATCGGTCTTTGATTATTCGGTCCCTAGTACACCGATGCAGAATTCAGTCTTTGATTATTCTGTCCCAAGTACACCGATGCAGAAGTCACTCTTTGACTCTTCTGTTCCAAGTACACCGATGCAAAAGTCACTCTTTGACTCTTCTGTTCCAAGTACACCGATGCAGAAATCAGTTTTTGATTCTGTTCCAAGTACACCAATGCAGAATTCATTCTATGACTCTTTTCCAAGCACTCCGATGCAGAGATCACTCTTTGATTCTGGTCCTAGCAGAGCAGAATCTCCTACTGCTGGCAGCACCTATGGCAATGAGCAAAGGGGATTCTTTGATTCTTCTGTCCCAAGTACGCCGATGTACAACTCCAGCTTCTCACCAAGGTATAGCGAAGCAGGGGATGACAGCTCATTCGACAACTTCTCCCAGTTGGACAGTTTTGGCACGAAAGACAACAACTTGTTCGGTCAGCGTGACAGCTTTTCAAGATTTGATTCCTTCGGGAGCAGTGCTGACCTTGGCAGCAACAATGACACCTTCGGGAGGTTTGATTCTTTCCGCAGCAACGCCGATCAAGGTGGTGGCAACAGCTTCATGAGGTATGATTCCATCGACAGCAACAGCGACCATGACAGAACAAACACGTTTGGGAGGTTTGATTCGATGAAGAGCACAGACTCTCACGACCGGGGATACTCTTTTGATGACGACGACCCTTTTGGCACCGGGCCTTTTAAGCCATCAGAGACCTCTAGCCCAACAAGACATGGAACCGACAAGTGGAGTGCATTTTGACAGGTACTGTATTATAGAGGTCATCATGTGCTTGTGCACCTTACTGCAGATATATATACGCGTACAAGGGCAAGACATTTTTGCTTGGGCATGTGCTCTACAGCTTGGAAAGGGGGGCTTTGCTTGTGTGTTTGCTTTGTGTTTGTTTCTGTACCTAGGGTCCCATGTTCAAATGCACATGTTTTGTTGGATGGTGCTTATAAACATTCTTTATACCTTGTATTGTACAAGTTGTCAGTCAATCCGCTGGACTGGAAATTTGCTGAGCCTTTTCTTCCTTTTAGTGTTTCTCAGATTTTCTTTGTTCTTTCTTATGTACACGTGCTCTTTACTAAGAACTCCATATGTTAAGGTTCAGCCATGTATTGTAATATTCTGGGTTAGAAATTTGTGAGATGCTCTCATGCTCCAACATCTATTTTTGTCTGACAATCTTAGGATGAAATTCGACGTTTTGAAATTAGGAGCATGGTTGCCCTGACATTGTGCTCATCCTACCAGCGCAACTTGCAACGCCGAAGTCAGAAAGAATCGAGTGGTAGAATTGACAGCTGAAATCAGATATTCTTTCGTCTCATACCATATTAAGTCCAGTACTAGTTTTAGAATTAGAAAACGGTTTGGTAGGGAACTAAAATTCTTACTTGAACAAACAACACGTCAGATGCAAGATATCAGTCTAGATCAGAGGTAGCACAGTTTTCCGGAGCAGAATGTAATCTTGACAAAAGTACAACGATTGTTCAGAAAATATTCATATTCTTCTCTTGACAGTCATTCAGAAATTGGTATCCGTTAGGAATCAACAGCTTTCAACAAGAATCTTGCTTTTACAACATGAGAAAGAGGGAGAGATTGGCATCCCTATAGAACCTTTCCTTCAGCCTAGCGACTGCCTGCACCTTCTCTTCAAGGCGCACCAATCTCTGCAAGTAAAGACTAAAAGTACATCGGAGCAAGAATATGTGGAACAAGCTCCTACAGTTCCCTAGTTAAAATTAGCTGTGGAGAAATTTCTCCGCTCCACTTCTGTTATTCAACCCTGCATCTTTTGTAAGGCATGAACCCCCTTGACGGTTGATTCCCACCGCTGTTCGGCTTCACTCTTACAAACGCCGAGTTCGTGCTTGGTTTTAGCTCAAAGTTCGGGGTCAACCATGAGAACTGAATCCTTCCATGCGGTTCTGTTACTTCCCGCTTCTTGCTGGCTGTCTGATCATTGTCCTCAGTGTCCGAGCTTGATTCAACCGGATGGCTTTTCCCGGTATCATTCTCATTGGTAGCCTCGTTATGCACCACCATATTAGTTCCTCCTCTTGGATGACCAATAGGAAATCCATAGTAGGGCCAATACATGTGTAAAGGGGCCATTCTAGTATCTGCTGATTCACAGAAATGAAGCGGAAACGAGTTGTAGGGAAGAAGCCATCCGCTCGTCGCAGTATATGCTGGAACCTCTCCGACTGGGGGGGACTGTGATGTCCTTTGGTTAGAGGATTGTGAGTTTTGCTCACCGTTTTCATGTCCCGCATCTGGCGAACATCTTTTCCTGGGATCTGTGATCACAACTGTCTTCCCAAACAGCTTCAAACTTGTTTCCTGAACCTCATCTGAAGAATCCTCTTCAGACATACCCGTATCTTTGTTGTCTTGATCGATTTCCTGCAAAAGGAAGTATCATAGTTCAAGTGGTCATTCATTAGGGTTGTCCAGTAGTAAGGCTGAAGTTTCAAATGATGGTTGTTTACCTTGTGGGATTGATCTACCCCTGTTTGTTGACAAGGCACATTTTCATCTCCACTCATCAGTGGAGGAACATTATTCTCATCATCTGATGACGCTGGGGAGCTACACTGAGTTGACGGATTGGACATTGATGATCCAAAAGCATCGGCCTGCATTGCAGATAGTACTGACACAGGAGAACCATTCTCTTGGTCAGAACCAGATGAAGATGAAAGAGGAGCAATCTTCGGCTGTCCAGCTGCTGGATTTGCCCCATTGCAGGAATTTGCCCGCTTGCGAGGATATGGATGCAGTGGTTTCCGCTTTGGCCTAGGGGGAGGGATCTCGATCTCAATTTTAGCTCCAGGTTCACGCACCACCTGCAAAATACACACTCTGCATGAGAACAAGGTAGATATCTGAATGGCTCCCAAATTAACTCCTACAAATCAGGATTCTACAAGCACATATGCCGCGGCCAAATTCATCATAACCACAGTAAGGACTAGTCACCTTTGAGAAAAACTTCTGAGCATGGCTTCGAATTTGGACAGCGGTCTTTGTGCCAATGTGTTCTAAAGAACAGTTCCAATGAATCAGAAACACTCATCAACTACTTTAAATTGTAATGCAAGATATTACTATATAAGCGCCACACACACCTTGTATCTGACGCCAGGACCGACCATACAGCTTCAATGCTTCCAGGAACCTCTCATGCTCTTCTTCCGTCCACTTCTCCCGCTGCTTCGTTATCGTATAGGGCTTCCTAGCCTAATGGAACAAGGTCAAAGATCATTAGGCATAACCCCAATAATGTTCGATGTACTTATAGGCCAGCTGGCATTTGCTTCTATATCTCAAAGTGGTTAAGAAATGGCTACCTTGACAGGATGCTCATCACCCATACCCTCTTCCTTGGATTGCATTGCAATTGAATCATCCATCATCGGAGATTTGACAACATCCGACGACTGCCCATTATTGATTGGCAAGCAAGATGAATCCAGGCCATCCTTTTCCTAGATGTAACAGAAGAGAAAGGTTTAGTTCTACATATATCTATTGCTTCCCACAGTTTCAGACATCAAGCTATCACTAGTGTTGCATCTGGCAAAGACAAAAACCATCATGCTGTATTTTCACCCACACAGCATAGTCTGAGCTTTGACAGTGTTGATCTGATTAAATGTCATGAGTTTACAGTATCAAATCTAAAACTACGACATAAAAGAAATACACCGTGGATTAACAATGCTACAAGAGTTTGTAACTATACTCAAGCAACTTAAACTGGATTTCCCTGATTGGCCTTGGAATGATCCATGAATTAAACGAAGACTGTAACTACAACAATTACCATTCACCACTGCAAACATTTCCTAGTAAACAAAAATTCACCACTGTAAAAGAGCATCACTAAACAGAGTTACCTAGTATAGCAAGGGCCAATATTTCTGAATCTGGCACTGTGGCTCCCAAGCATGTTTGGTAGCTCTAGCTAACTATAGTATCTGGCCCATGTTGTTCTGGAAGCCTCTAAAAGAGTTTGTGGTTCGTATCCTCCCAAAAATAAAAATAAATAAAAAAGAAGTATCTAGAACAGGGCCCTCTCTTAAAAGCAAGATATGAAAATTCCTCGCAGGGAAGGAAGATGAGATATTGCAACAACAACAACAACAACAACAACAACAAAAGTACTAACTCCTTTTTTGACCAAATAATCCAAATCCATCCAAAACATCATCGAGAAATACAGTAAAAAATTCTCCTTGCGCTGACGAAAAATTACGCGCAAATCGGACTCTCCGGGGGGTCAAGAATAACCAGAGAGAATGCGAAGAGAATGATGAGTGGGCAGGAGGGGGGAAGAGCAGAAGGAAGGGGATCTCTTAGTTACCTCCGCGAGCGCCATGGAGGAAGCCATGAGATGCCGTCCCCCCCGGAGTATCTAAATCTGAGAAAATCTCCGCCTCCACGCACGCGCGCCGAGATCGAAGGAAGCAGCCACCCCAGTCCCCACCGGAGACGACGGCGGCGGCAGCGGCGGAAACAGAAAGCAAGCAAGCAAATCTCGCCGGGGATCGCCCAGAAACCGCCCCCGCGCAAAAAAAGCAGTCTCCTCGGCGACCACCGGAGGACCGACCAACCCAAGCAAAGCAAAGGAAACCCAAAACGGAAGCGAAACGAGCTAGCAGCAGAAGCTAATCGCGGCCGGCGATGCAGCTCGCTGGCGGAGGTCGGAGGAAGGAGGGGAGAAGCGAAGGAAGGTGGGTTGGGGGAAGAGAGACGACGACGGAAATATATTTTCGAGGGGCGGGGAAGGCCGCCACGTCACGCGGTGGGGGTCCACCTGTCGGGGCCGGAAATTTCCAGAAGCGCCCGCGGAGCTAGTGGCTGTGGATGCCTCTGGCCTAGTGGGGCCCACCCGCAGTGACTCACGCGGCATACCTGCTTTTGGGGTTTCGGCGCGCGCTTTAATTACGTATACTCGTCCTCCTGTCAGGGGCCTTATCATCTTAAAAATCTTCGATTCCAATACGTTTATAGATATAAATTTATAACCGTTGTTCATTCCTTCGCATTTTGAAAATTTAATTCTGATAATAAACGATTATATCAGCAGCGGTTTTATGTGCCCCGAAGATTCATGTATGTCAAATGAATGTTCGAAAAAGTTTCTTTTTAGGAAATAGAGTAGAGACGCAAGCATTCACACACACGCATGTATACTCACCCCTATGCAGGGACGGAGCTACTTGTTGTCTCCCTGAGTCACATGCACCAGGGTCAAAAAAGAATTCTAATGCTAATTATACCCTCCAACTAGCTGGTGCACTAGGGATTATTAGGGATTGTGCACCGGGACAAGATTTCTATGCGTCTCAGGTAGTGTAAACTTAAAGAGTGCCTCTGGGTGTTTTTTCCTTTAGCTCCGCCCCTGCCCCTATGAGCACCTCCATTCGGAAAAGTTTCTAATCGTGTGGGTTTTGCGCCGCGCAAAACCCACAAGTTTATCGATGCGACGAATGAGTTCGATCAAATTTCAGAAAACATGCATCCCATAACAAACAGAGCGAGGAAATATGGAATGGTGGTGTAGGCAGGGTATCAGAGGAATCCAAATAACCTTTGTTTTTTCTTTTCTTTTTGATACGGTTCAACTGATCTATGTCTACACTTTTGCAAGCAAAATATAAAGGAAAGTGAAATTAAAAGGCTTCTTATTACATCCCATAATTCCGGATGGGGACACTAGTCCATTTAGATTTAGTTGCACACTATTGTTGATATACTACTGAACTAGCTAGTGTATTAGATTTGTAGCTGGCGATGCATGGGACAAACACAAAAATTGGCATTTCCCATGATGCCGAAATTGATATTTCAGGAATATCTAGAGCCACTCAAACAGGGGAGAGGCCAGCCAGGAATGAACCCTCGCGTGCATGATGATGTTTTCGATTAATGCTAACATCCAGTGGTGGAGCCAGAAACCGGAGAAGGAGGATATGCTAAGATGGGCTAATGATGTTATACTTGTAGATTTTTTATATTTATAAGCTGGATGATCAATAACTTCTCCCTGTAGCACCGGCTCCGTCTCCACCACCCCTGCTAGCATCTAAGGAAACAAAGTAAATTCTTCTACAAGTCTAAATCCGTAATTACACATGCACCCACCACATCAGTGGTCTTTTCCCTTTCTTGACTTGTCTAACTTTAGCTTAATTAGGGGGCTCTTCTTTGGGCCACATAAATTGTTTTTGTTTACATGTGTAGAATAGTCCTGTAAATATGTGGTGAAGAGAAGAATATCCACCCATTCTTTATGGTCTCTTTATTTTGCTGTTATCTCCATGTAATAAGGGCATTCGTGTTTGAATACAAATTATGATAATTTATATGTGCAAATAAGATATCTGCGTTTGGTGCAACCTCTGCTGCCCTTCTCTGTACACGTGTGTACTCTACAGCCCCACACCACATGCACGTCTAGGCAATGGCCAGCTGGGCCGGGCCCAGCCCACCTTTCTCTCTGCATTAAGAAATTATATTTCAGCTAGTACCCCCCAAAGAAATGTTGAAAATGAGAGAAAGTATTTTGTTGGTCAAATGTCTGCATTGTTCAACAAAAACACGATCTAACTTAAGATTATACTGATGACTCTTAAAAAAGAGTAAAATGCATCAAAAGTTCTAATTCTTTTGTAAATGTCCCAAATTAGTTTTAATTTTTTAAAACTGCACGTTTGAGTTCCAATTGTTTCATAAGTGGTTCATCACACGTCCTATGGTGGTTCAGCCCCGTGCCTCCAGTCGACGTGGCTATTTGGACCCACATGTCAGATGCCCGGATGCAGATGGCCGGGTGGACGCATTTTTGCTAAAAAAACCCGCATCTTCTTCCTTCTCCCCCGTGATTCCTCTCTTCTCCAGATGCTGTTGGATCGTTGATGTTGGAGCCAGATGCCGTCCTTGATTTTCTTGGAGAGGTGGACGACCTGCTTGTGCGTGAGGAGCTCGTTGCTGACGGAGCCCCAGTGGTAGATCCTGTTCCTGCTCTGCATCAGCACGGGGCTGACGACGCCATGGCGGTGGGCGGTAGAGGGCTACGAGGCACGGGAGCGCAAGGGGATAGGGGGAAACGGACGAGAGGCTCACCGTGAATGCACTTGAGTGGTCGTACGGGAAGGAGGAGCTCGGGATGGTGGAGTTCAACGGCGTCTGGCGGCGCCCGAGGCAGAGCGACGAGGCGAGCTGGGGTTGGGGAAGAGCATCAGCGGCTACAGGGTGTCTCCGCAGATCCGAGGAAGGTGGCGGTGGAGTCCAAAACTCACTGGAGAAGGAGATCGGGCGGCGGCAGTGCACGACCGGACTTGGGGAAGAAGGGCTCGATGGCGGCGATTCCTAGCACCTCAAGTCGATTCCTTCCTCAGGAGAACTCAGCGCGACGAGGCGAAGCTCGGGGGCAAGGTGGTGCGTCTTGGGGAGGTTGATGGCCGCGACGGCAAGAAGCGACGGTGCGCGCGCGCGTAGGACGGAGGCAGAGGGGACGAGGCAATGGCGGGGTTTGGCGAGCACGGTGGCCTCCTCGGCGGGGGACACGACGGCTTCCCGGACTCACCGGAGGATCTCCTGCTTCTCCGCGCACTTCTCCCGCGGACTCAGCCCCTGCCCAATCTCCATCTGCACCGCGAACCTCGCCACCACGCACCTGATAGAGAGTGAAGGGCTGACGGGGAAGAAGGAAGAAAAAGGCAGGGTGTTTTTAGCAAAAATGAGTCCACCTAGACACGTGACATGTGGGCCCAAAAAGCCACGTGGACAGGAGGCACATGACCGAACAGACATAGGACCTGCGCTGAACCTGTAAAACAATTGGAACTCAAATGTGCAATTTCATAGAACTAGGACTCTTGGGACTTTTACGAAAAAATTATGACCTCTAATGTATTTTACTCCTTCAAAAATTATTTAGCCCAGAAGAACCTTGATGAGTTCAATAAATCAAAACAAAAATTGTGTGCTTGTGACAGGATTTAAAGCTGAAAATGAGTCGATCTGTAGTGGAGGATGGGAAAGTGAGGATAGAGATGTGATAATCAATAATGTCCATTCCAAGGGGTTCTCTGTTTTGTTTTGCGTGAGACTAATTAAACAACACATGACGCGATTTGACTTTTTCTATTTTTTTAGACTGGTCATAGCGGGGGTAACATAACTGGTATCAATAAAATCTAAGTAGCCATCTAAGATGATGTCACATATCATTAAATGAAGAATAAATAGTAACAGTACCATTGTATAATATCGGTAACATAACCTTTTTCAAGGTATAACGTCTTTTACAAACCAATATATTATGCTTATGATACCTTAAAAAATAGTAACATAGAATATCGTAGACACGCACGGTCTTAAAAGATGGAAGCTTCACTCCTCCAGAAATCTGCATGCATTAATTAACGAGACCGGTGAGTATATTTTTCACTGTGAGGTAGAAAACCGCTTGGCGTATACCGCAGTGACCAGATTATTCACATTTCCCTTTCAGCTCTTAGTAAATGTATAAGAAACAAATACATGTAGAATCCCCTGTTGTGTTCTACTTTAGCTAGGGGCTGATATCGATCTGTGTGTGTTTCTAGCCAGGAGTATCAGCAGCAGCATTATCCAGTTAATTATCTTCTCATATACAATGTCTGGTTATAAAAATAATACGTGTGGTCCGGAAAGCGAGAGGGTGATATCGGTGCAAAAATATCTCGCGGCTGATATTAAATCCCAGGAAGTTGGCGCCACCGATGCTCGGATAAAATCAAAGTAATAGAGGACAGGGGCCCACTGAAAGTTAATCACCACCACTAGTCCCTCCTCCGCATGACGTGGATCTGCGTGTGACCATTTTATTTATGTGTCCCAAGGGCGCTTTCTGCCACGTCATATTTATACGTGTCTCACTTGTGAAAACTATGTCTGCAAGCTCATATTTGTTTCTTAATTTGTTTTATTGCAGATAGTGTATTCCCACCGTCCCATAATTTTGTCTTAAATTTGTTTAAAAATAGATATATTTATTTCTAAAGACACATGTAATATTTCGGCAAGGGTAATGGGATGGAGGGAGTACTAATTTTTTCTAATAGCATTAATTGTCTTTTTTTGCCTTGTTAAGAAACTAATTAATTTACTGATAGTGCTCTTACGTCGCTCTTGGGGTTTTGACGAGCTCAGTTTTACCTGAAAGATTTTATCCCCTTTTTCAGTAACGCAAGTAAATTAACCAGTGCTGGTGTAGCAGCTCCAAAGCTGCAGGGACCTCGACCCAGCACCACACAAGCTTGGAAGGAGGATCCGATCTTATTAGCTTAACTGGCAGCAATTTATAAAAAGCCAGGATAAGGAGAGCCACAAGCTAGCTCGAACTCTGCTCATCACATGCTTGGCTGGTGGCTCCTTCCTTCCAGCACTAGTTTTCCTTTAAACAAATTTGGCCCCTTTCCATCCTATCAACTTGTAATTTGGCAATGGATGCACTTTGCTGACCCTTGACTTGATGATTCTATTTTGGTTGGGTAGCAGCTAGCCTGCAGGTGGGGTACCTACCTACCTGCCAGCACGTAACCGGTCTTAAGATGTTTTTTTTTTCCAGTAATTTCTTGGCTCGCTTTCCCGTGTGTCAGCTGTGCGTCGTGCATGCAAAACGGCAAACGGATGCGACATATGGAAGGCTGAGAAAGGAAATCGAGTTTGGCCGTGGGCCGGGGCTGTTCGTTGTGGGCTGTAATGTGGAATCCCGGGTGTATGGGCCTGGGTGCATTGTTGAGGGGGCGGCTGGGCCTTTGAAGGAGATCCAACCAGGCCCGTCGGCCAAGGTCGAGGTCAGGCGGCCTCTTCTCTTCCCCTGGCCACGGCGACGGCAACGGCGGCGGCGATCTCCTCCTCCTCGTTGTCCTCTCTCTCTCGTTCTCTCTCGCCGTGGCCTCGGTAACTCACCTGCAGCCACTGCGGAGCATGGCTAGGGCAGCGCGCCCCGCAGCAGCAGTCTCCGGTGGGCGCGCTCGCCGACGCTCCGGCGCCAGCGGTTCGATGCGCCATGGAGGGTCGCGAGGTGAGACCGACCGACCGACCGCCTCCGTCTTCTCCTGGCTCCACCGCCCACTTCCCTGCCGAGGTACGTACCTTCTCTCTCGCCTCGCGCCGCGCCTAGCCTCAGGTTTCGTACGTCTTTCGTGCACGGAAGGTTGATGCGAGAATGCCGGCGGTCATTAATTTCATCCTTTTTCCTAGAGCTCATCTTCAATCCAGACAACCACGTCCACACTCACACGGCGGCGGAGCATCGGGGCGGAGCGGGCGCAGATGCTGCGGCGGCAGAACGGGCGGCGGCCGCAGAGCAACGGCAGAGTGGAGCGCGGCCGCAGCAACGAAGAAGCGGAGGCACGACAGCGGCGGAGCAGGACGCGGGCGGCGGCGGTGGAGAAGGGTGTTTGACGAGATTCGGCGCGAAATCAAGACTCCACGTATAGAAGAAAAAAAGTCAGGTGCAGCGACTATAGTTATATCTGAAGAAGAAGAAAAAAAGAATGACGATACCGTACGTGCATGTGCATCGAGTTAGAACACAGCTAACTGGGCACGCACGTAGCGTGCACCTGTACACGCATACTCTAGCTAGCAGGTTGGATATGCATGCCACCAAGTCGATGGGCCAGCACGTATGCATACGCGGCCGGATAAACACAAAACAATATATAGAAGATAATGGTGGTTTGAAGTTTAAACGAGAAGTCCTGATCAAATCAAATCCAACTGAACCGTGAATATCGGAGGCTCGAGCGGCCGTGTACGCGCTATCCCTGCTGCCTATAAAAGGCAAGACGCATCAATCGGGCGGGGGGAGCGAAGGTGGCGCCACACACGCACGCACAAGGCCTGGAGACGGAGGCCCTACCCGCAGCGGGAGGCAGCGGACGCCGCGCCGATCACGAACGGGCGAACAACTCCGCGGAGCATCAACAAGAGATCGATTGGGAGCTCAAAAAGCAGGCGCCTGCAGAAGGCGCTGGCGGCGGCGACACACGCCAGGGCAGCGAGCAGACAGCATCCGGCGTCGCGGCAAAGCACGTGTATCAGCAACGTGCTGCATCGGGAGAAGCAGACCGGCCGTCCATACAACATGAAGATCCAGGTATTTGTATCTCTTTGTGTAGCAAGGAGAATAGGTTCTTGATCAAGGCGAACAGGTCAAGGAGAGCCGACACGCACCCAAGGCGAACAGGTCGAGGCTACGAGAGCGCTTTGGAGGCCCTAGCCGCACCGAAGGCAGTGCACGACGCGCCGATCGCGAACAGGTCCGACATCAAGGCTATGTGGCCGGCCACGACGGCGCACGCTCGTCCAACGGGGGCGCCCTACAGGTAGATGACGTTCTTCTTTTGCCATGGCACGTAAAGAACCCTCTATCTTTTTCTCTTTCTCGTCTATGCAGGTGCCACGGAGATAAAGCAGGCAGGAGGCATGCTGTTGTCTCTAGAGCTTAGCGGTGTAATTTTACGACCATCTTTTGGTGTGGTCCTGATTGCCGTCGCGGGCCGTGCGTCATGTTTTGGTGCCTGTTCGGTGCGGGACGTCGTTTTCATCAATAACTAGCACACGTCCGTCTATTGGGTTGGTGCGGTCGTGGGTGATGTCTACATACTGCACGCTTCATCAACAAGTGCCACCATCAAGGCATGGTAGCCATGCCCATGTGGTGTCCACTGAGACACCGCCATACACGGCGCCAGACGGGTGCCTTCTCCTGCCGCCTCAAGCACAACAATACACATGTGCTCAACCTGCAAGGGCAGCATGCACGACAACGCATGTTGTAAAGCATTCGCTCTTCTTCCATCGTGGTAAGTACAGATTCCTCTATCTTTCTCTCTTTCTCGTGTACCCAGGTGTCATGGAGGTGCATGCAGGAGGCATGCCATTGTCTCGGAGCTTAGCAATCTCGTGATTGCCGTCTGGGCCGTGCGCCACGTTCTGGCGCCCGCACGATGCGGGACGCCGCGTCTCCATCAACAGCCCGTCAACATTCGCCTAAGTGCCATCGTGTGCGATGGTGCGGACGTGACCAACGTCTACAGATTGCCCGCCCCATGCGGAGCGCTACCTTGCTGAACAGGGCGTCGGCAAGAGGTGTCCGTCGACCCGCAAGTCTCCTCCAACTATCAAACGTCGGCGCTAGCGGCGGCCTTATACGTGGTGTCCGCTGAGACACCACCACGCAGGGCGCTGGCTGTCTTGGCGCATCCTTCACCGACCCGGCGTCGTGCAAGACGCCACCGCTCGTGGCGGCCTTCTACGTGGTGTCGCTAAGACACTGCAGCTGACGGCACCCGCTTCAGCGCACTTTTCATAGGTTATCACCATGCTAAGACACCCACGGCTCGTGGCGGCCTTCTACCCGGTGTCTGCCGAGACACCGCCATACAGGGTGCATGTCTCTACACAGGGCGCCTGTCTTGGCGTACTTTTCACCAACTTGGCATCGATACGCCACCGCCCATGGCGGTCTTCTACGTGGTGTCCGCTGAGACACCGCCATACACGGCGCCTGGCTTGGCGCACTCTTCACAGGTTAGCATCGTGCCGCTCATGGCGGCCTTCTACGCGGTGTTCGTTGAGACACCACCGTACACCGCGCCTGTCTTGGCGCAGTCTTCACCAACTTGGCACCAATATACCGCCGCTCGTGGCGGCCTTCTACGCGGTGTCCATTGAGACACTGCCATACACGGCGCCTGGTTTAGTGCACTCTTCACCAACTTGGCATCGGTACGCCACCACTCGTGGCGGCCTTTTTCATGGTGTCCACTGAGGCTGGCGCCATGTCAGTCTTCACCAACTTGGCACCAATATACCGCCGCTCGTGGCGGCCTTCTACGTGGTGTGCGCTGAGACAACACCATACACGGCGCCCGTCTTGGCGCAGTCTTCACCAACTTGGCGTCAATATGCCGCCGCTTGTGGCGGCCTTCCATGTGGTGTCTGTTGAGACACTGCCACGCATGGCGCCCGCCTTGGCGCACTTTTCACAGGTATGAACACAGCCGCTCATGGCAGCCTTCTACGTGGTGTCCATTGAGACACCGCCATCCACGGCGCGCGCCTTGGTGCGCTCTTCACCAACTTGTCATCAGCATGCCGCCGCTCATGGCGGCCTTCCACGTGGTTGTCCGTCGAGACACCGCTATACACGACGCCCATATTGGCGCATCCTTCACCGACCCGGCTTTGTGCTAGATGCCGCCGCTCATGGCGGCATTCCACGTGGTGTCGTTGAGACACCGCCACCGATGGCGTCCGACTTGGCGCATCCTTCACAGGTTAGCATCGTGCCACTCCATATCGTGGCGGCCTTCTACCTGGTGTCCGTGGATACACCGCCATACAGAGCGCCCTTCTTGGCGCATTCTTCACCGACTTGGCATCGTGCTAGACGCCGCCGCTTATGGCGGCCTTCTACGTAGTGTCGCTGAGACACCGCCTCCGATGGCGCCCGACTTGGCACATTCTTCACAGGTTGGCATCAATACGCCACCGCTCGTGGCAGCCTTCTACGGTCTCCGCGAAGACACCGCCATACACGCCGCCCGCCTTGGCGCACTCTTCACCAACTTGGCATCGGCACGCCGTGGCTCGTGGCGGCCTTCTATGTGGTGTCCGTCGAGACACCAACGTACACGGCGCCCGCCTTGGCGTACTCTTCACCAACTCCTGGCGAGGTCTCTTACACCTCCAACAGCACCTACATCGTCATCTTCAACATCAAGTCTGCTCCCTCATCCACATTGCCGATGGCATTCCGGCATCTAACCATCTTCCCCAACACCAGCGAGGCGATGCCACTCCACCAACATGTCCGTGTACCGATGAAGTACATCACCAACATCACATGCTCTTGCTGGGCACTGACGAGGCAAAGGCAAGGCATTCTGTCCGGTCCAACGAGGCAAAATTTTTTCAGGCTGGGTACCGATGAGGCGAAGGCCACTTCATCAACCTGTCTAGCTGACAAGGCTCGTGTCAGCTGGACACTTCATCATACAACGACAAGACGGCGGAGCACATTGTTCGGCACCTACATGGTCGAACAGTCGTGGCTTAGCTTTGACGGAGTGGGGTCGTACCACCCCTCTCTTCCTCTTCATCACCACCATCTTCCACACCAAGCATAGGGAGAAGACAAGACTTGAAGACGACACCACTGCAGCAGTTTAATCGGAGGTGGTCTGCAGGCTTGACCTACGGACGTAATTAAGCGGGAGTTTTCCGACGCCCCATGAACCACGCGACCACAATCGCCCATGCCATATTGGCCGTGCTAGCAGGCCACACGGAGCGCATTATTTATAGGGAACTTGTAATTTCGTTTCTCGATACGAGATTAATAAAATACATGTTTTCCTACTTTATCTTTGTTTATTTGTGTACATTAGTACACGGGCGCGTCCGCACCTTTTTATTTCCCCTGACGTGTTTGAGAAAATACACTCTCTAACTTAGAGAGTTTCGTTATTTTTCTCGCCAAACAAAGAGCGCAGCTGTACATGCACTGCCCGCGTCCATGTGCTTGAGCAGCATCACTGGCTCGTCGGTGGCGTCGGGGAAGATCGATGGGGTTGCAGCGGACGAGTTACGGCTTATATTTCTCCTACTCTTAATTCAGGTGGACCAGATTACACGTAGCTGAGAGAGAATTAGTAAGCTCACCTTGATTCAACAATGTCCGCCATAATTATCCTCGTAAGTGTAAATAACCTGATAAGTAGACACAGATAATTTGATAAATATATACAAATAACCTGTTAATCATGAGACTTGTACTTTTTATAGGTACAATTAAGTAGTCGCAGATAACTCGGTAAGCACGCTCAAACAATCTGGTAACTAGACATAAATAATCTGATAAACATGAGACTTGTATTTTTTTTATAGACGTTGGTAAGTAGGCGTGGATAAACTGATAAATACGCACAAATAATCAGATAAATAGACACAAATAACCTGATAATCATAAGACTACTTTTTTTTACCGTCATCATAATTTGGGCTAGGTACCTGGTAAGTACGTACAAATAATCTGATAAGTAGGCGTAGATAATCTGGTTAACTGGTAAATATGCGTAGTTAAACGGGTAAGTGTGGATTAATAATCTGGTTAGTACGTATGAATAAAATTGCTAATTGCACAATTAAACCGGTGAACGTCTGTTATTAAATTTGTTAAGTGTGCACGAATAAATCGGTGACTGCTTGTTGATAACCTGGTAAATGGGTACAAGCAAATTGGTGAGTGAATGGTAATAATGAGATGTGTGAGAAACTAGCTATGTGTTCTCCAGCAAAAATACACGGGCTACAAATGTAGATTTTTTTTGGGTATATTTAAGGGGTAATATAGCAGCTCGTTTCACGTGTATTTTGTTAAAAAATATCCCGAGAAAACTAACGTGTACGAGGAGAAAACCACCTGCTAACGCTGGGCTGTTGCTGGATTTGATCGGCTGCTGGGCCAACAGACGCTGCTGGGCTGCTCTCAACGCTAGCGGGGAATCGTGAGTCGTGCAGAAATAGCGCGAGCGAGGATTGGGACGCCGCACGCTAGATTATCGTGGGCACGGTCGCCCCATTTTGCTTAAGCCTCAACGAATATCTTTGGTCCAGGCATACGGGGATGAATTCTGGGTGGCTCTCCTTTGTTTGCTTCCTTCGTTGTCTGCACAATATAACAAACATTGAGGAGCGACATCATCGACTTTGCCAAGTCACTGGTCCATGTCGTGTAAGCTTTCCAAGACTTGGTCAGGGCGTATCCGAGCTAGGGAACACTCAAATCCTTTCGATTTGTCTAAATCTGTCCATATGAAAATTCATGAACAAAATACACAACCCAATGAGAACCCAAACCTCCTGATCTAATTCTTGACGCACCTATCGACGAAACTTTAGAGACGAGGATCGCTTCGGACACCTCCTATATGAAAAAAGATGTCCCAAAAATGCTGATCCTATAGCTGGCTGGCTTTATATAGGATCAGCATCTTCGGCGCGCCTTGGAAGAACAGTCGTCACCGTCGATATTGCTCGATCAAGTGCGACACATGATGGAAACGCCTCTCTTCTGGAGGCCCAAGAGAGTCGAAGCAAGGCGCTACATATCGGTTTACCAGGACATGAACACGAGGAACGAGGCCATCTTGGAGCTTGCAAAGCTGGATTTCAGTATCCTACAGAGTCTCTACTGCGAGGAGCTGAGGGCTCTTACAATGTAAGTGCCTGATCTAATCTAAGGAAACTGCATGGCAAGACGATTTTGCACGACCTGGCATGGTATTCAATATCAGCACGAAAACACAATCCGCAAAGAATAATTTTTTTTAGAGAAATACAAATTAATACTTTTGGAAATGTTTGCTCCTAAATTGTTGTAAAACCTGTGAAAAATAAAAAATTATAATTATTCTTGTTGAGAAGTAACAATGCATACTTAAGAATATTCTGGAATATTCTGAATAATTAGAGAGTGTTGAGAATTAGATATGCATATTTCAGAAGATTTTAGAATACTTTGGATTCTTGGAGGAGAAGATATTTACAAGGAGCCTTCTACTGAATATTGAGAAGATTGGAATATTCTAGAAGACTTGAGAGGTTAGTTGAAAAAGGTTGCTATTTACCAAGGAAGGTCCTAGTATGGGAGGTCATTGCGGGCACCGAAACAACTCCTCTAGAGAATGCAGAAGCTTTGCGGAAGTGGCACATCAAGGCAGGCAAGGCTATGTTCGTGCTGAAGACGACGATTGAGGAGGACCTAGTGGAGAACATCAGAGATGCAAAGACACCGAAGACGGATTGAGACATATTGGCGAAGCTGTTCTCAAGGAAGAACGAGGCACGACTTCAGCTCCTAGAAAATGAGCTCGTAGGTTTCTCACAAGGCACTTTAACTATTACTGAGTACTTTACGAAGGTGAAAAATATTTGTCGTGAGATATCACAAGTTGCCCCGGATGAGAAGGTGAGTGAAGGCTCGGATGAGGAGAATCATCATTCATGGTCTTAGACCCGAATACAAATGGTTTATGGCTGCGATGATGGGATGGCCTACTCAACCTTCAGTAGCAGAGCTGGAGAATTTATTGGCTAATCAAAAAGAGTTAGCCAAGCAGATGTGCAATATCACCTTTAAAGAAAGAGATGAAGAGAAGATGCCCTTCACGTATAGGAAGAAGAGTCCACTGAAGGACCGAGAATCGGTGAAGGAAAAGTGGACAAGAGATGCGAGCGAGGTGGTGCCCAAGGGAGAGCGGTTATTCAGGGGGAGCTCAAAGAAGAAAAAAAGATCAGCGGGAGCTGATATATGAAAAGAGAAAGAACGATGGGTGCTTTAATTGTGGCAAGAGTGGTCATCTTGCTAGGGACTGTCGGAGTCCAAAAAAGCAATCGGGGAAAGAAGTGGTAACTATGACGGATGTGGTCGTAGAGGAGGAAGAGTGGGATGCTCAAGAAGGATTAAGCATGGTGGAAGACGAAGTGTATTTTGTTGAAGACCTAACTGAATGTGAGTATCCATCAACCCAATGTGTGGCTCTAGAAGAATCTAGAGAGGAAGAGAATGAGGATGAAGAGGAATGGGATGCTGAAGCTGGCTTCTCCACTGAGGAGGATCTAGAAGAATCTGGAGAAGAGAAGAATAATGAAGAAGAATGGGAGGCTGAAGGTGGCTTCTTCATGGAGGATCTAGAAGAATCTGGGAGAAGTATGAATAAGAACAATGTGAAATAGAAAATGACTTCTCCACCGAGGTGAGAAATCTCGAACCCATGAATGAGCTTCCAATGTTTGGATATGTAAGTGATGGAGACTTGAAAGATCATGAGGATAAGCCAGAGGAACAAGGGCTTATACATTATGTGGACGAGAGGCCACATGAGGAGTCTGAGTATAACGAAGATGGTGATAGCGCATTTGTCATGAAAGATGATCCATCAGTGAAGGTACAAGAAAAAATGGAGAACAAATGTATGGATCATCCTAGACTCAAGGAGCCCTAGCAGAGACAGCTGGAGGTCAAGAAGCATGAGGTATGGAGGACAAAGCCACCAGATCCAAGGTATGTCAGTGCTTCTGTTTCTCACGTATCTTCATACACAGAAATAGAAAAGAGGCAAGTTTGTAGAAGGGCAAAGAAAACTGAGCCGCAAAAATGCAATGAGGTTAAGAAGAACTCAATGGACGAAGAAAAGAAGAAAGTTCGGAATGGAAGAGCTCAAAAGATTCAAGGACATCATTGAAGAGATGATTTGGCAGTCAAGTATGCATTGAGGGGGAGTGTTGAGAAGTAGCAATGCATACTTGAGAATATTCTGGAATACTCTGAATAATTAGAGAGTGTTGAGAATTAGCTATGCATACTTGAGAAGATTCTAGAATACTTCGGACTCTTGGAGGAGAAGATATCTACAAGGAGCCTTCTAGTGAATATGAGAAGATTGGAATATTCTAGAAAGCTTAAGAAGTTAGTTGAAGAATGTTGCTATTTACCAACGAAGGTCCTAGCTAGTGTAAGTTTCATGAATAAGTAAGAATTCTCTAGAACTAGGGTACATGCAGAGTATTCTAGAAAATTATAATAGAATGCACCACATGCTTTTGCAGAACTATAAATAAGAGTGATCCCCTCCCCATGAGTACTACCATAAGCACCACAACAAGAAAAAAGTGAGCTACCATGATAGATTAGTATGATTGTGTAGTAATATAGGTATCCAATAAAGGAGTGTTGTACCAATATTGTGAGAGTGAATAAAGTTTGGGTTCCCTTCTAGTGAGTGTAGTCTCCCAAATTCAGGGTGTGCAAAACCGAACCGGAAAAAAAACCCGAAAGCGAACCAAAATTTCGGTTTTTCCGGTTTTCGGTTTCGGTTCCAAGAAAGCGGAATCGATTCGGATTCGGCTTTTTTAAAAAACCCGAATCAATATAAATGATATGGTGTGCTAGCTAACAGATATGAAGCATTACCCCAGTGGTTTGTACAACTCTTGTTGGCTTGCTGGTCATGCTGGTCATGAGTTCTCGAGTGCCTCAGCTTGCAATTTTCGATTCATTTTTCCTGGACAGTTGGGCCAGATATATATAGAGCAACATGGACCATCCTCTTTAGACTATAGTGCAATATGGGCCTCTGAACAAGCCTCTCTAGTCTAGAGCAATATCAGAAGCAAATTGGGCCATATATAGAGCAACATGGGCCATCCTTTTTAGACTATAGTGCAATATGGGCCTCTGAACAAGCCTCTCTAGTCTAGAGCACAGAAGCAAATTGGGCCAGCTAGACACTGAGACAGTTCAAATTTTTTTGTTTAGGAAGGAAACATGTGTATAAAAATTTATGTGTCGCTCAAAAATTCGTGTTAACTTTGGTTAATTGGGTTATAACCGAAACCGAACCGAAATCAAATGGTTATAACCGAAACCAAACCGTATTTTTATACGTAACCGTATTAAACTGAGTATACAAACCGTATTAACCGAAAAACCATATAAACTGAACCGAACCGAACCGAAAAACAGAATGCACAGGGTGATCCCAAATAGTGTAGGTGTGCAAAGGTCCTCGAGAGTGGGTGTTAGGGTCCCCGCCCTAAAATCTCTACAATTTTGAAAAAAATAAGAATACTCGAGACAGTCACAAAACAAAACACATGGTGGCCGGGTTTAATTTGCAGGTGGTGGAAAGAACTCCAGCTCAAAGATCATTTGAGCTTCGCACGAGACAGATTGGTGGAGATGCACTTCTGGATGCTCGGAGTTCTATTTGAGCCACAACATTCATACGGACGAATCATGCTCACGAAGCTCTTCATATTAGTATCCGTATTCGACGACAGCTATGACAGCTACAACACCTTAGAAGAAAGCAAGTTGCTCACCATAGCAATTGAAAGGTCCGTATTATTAATTGCTCGGGTAATTTCAGTCAAATAATAGTTGAATTTGTTAGTAGCTAAGATATATACTAATTAATTAAGATTCTTGTTAACTAACACTAGGTGGGATGAACAAGCCGCTGAGCAACTCTTAGGATTCATGAAGTTCTTTTACCACAAAGTCCTCGCCACCGTAAATGAAAAGAAGAAGACTTGAAACTCCAAGGAAACAAGCATGCTCACTACGTGAAAAAACTTGTAATGAATAAACTCATCAGTCATGAACATGTTAAATTGGTTAAAAAGTACCCGTCATCATTCCACACTATAAAGCCCATAATTTTTATTGATTGCCAAACCTTCTAAGTTTGGCCTAGCAAAACATATCAATATCCACAATACCAAATCAAGATAACTAGAAACCATCGTACAATATATTTCATAATACATTGATTTAGTATAAAATTCGACTGTCAACCAAATTTATATGATTTTTATTTTGGAACGTGGGAAGTTACATGTTTATATTTATATCTGCATGCAGTTAATCGATGTTACAAGATGCTATACAAGGAGGCCGAGTGGCGGGAGGAAGGCGGTGTGCCGACCACCATGGAGGAGCACTTGCAGTTGTTGCTGCCTAGCAGCTGCGGTATGCACATGGCATGCTTCGCGTTCGTCTCCATGGGAGCCAACAACGACGCCATCAACTGGGGAATGGCATATCCCAAGATCATAAGTGCTTCCTGCGTCATCGGCCGTGTCACCAACGACATAGCCTCACACGAGGTTAATTATATACTCCCTCCGTCCTGAATTAACTGACGTGGATTTGTATAAAAATCTATATAAAACCACGTCAGTTAATTTGGGACGGAGGGAGTACAATTAATGACATACTTTAGACATGTTGCCTTTCTATATATAGATATGCCAGTAAGAATTTGAAAATTTGCTAAATTATATATAAATCAATTTCGAATCAGCGAGAACGAGACCAGCACTACTCCAGTCAGCAGCAGCAACATGTGATATCCATGGTGGAAACATGCATGGAGGAGAACAAGTACACAGCCAAGGAAGACGCCTATAGGAAGCTGGGGGAGCTCGTCGAGGAGTCGTGGATGGACATCTCCGAGGAGCGGTGCCGCAGCCTCACGCCAGCGGTGGCACCTCTTTTGGAGGCGGTGGTGGACGCAACTCGCATAACATACTTCATGTTACACGGACCACGTTGACGCCTACATTCTCGCACACTCGCTCAAAGGGATACTGGATTCCATATATGTGGATTCGGTCTATATATAGGCCTAGTTTTGAAAACCGGACCGGTGATTGAACTGGCGAGGCTCTCGGTTCAGGTTTTTTCGGTCGAACCGCCGGTTCACCCAGTTGAACCGGTGTGGTTTTTTAAGATATAAAATAATATATTTTAAATAAAAACTGAAAAAAAAAACTCAACGATATTGGAATTGGTATCTCCAATCTGTCACATCTGGCCCAGCCCAACAACGCACAGCCTAGTTGAAACAAAGGTTTGAGAACAGTCCCAACAAAGCCTATTAGATAAAAGAAGTGTTTTCCCCACAATAGCAAGCAGGACTTGGTAGTGGCTAGCCGGAGTATCTTCTTTGGCTGGGAGAGATGGTGAGTTCGATTGCCGCTTGGCGCAACTTATTTAGGTGTTTTTCTTCAATTCTGCCAGAACAGCAACTGAACCGTCCGGTCCGCCGGGTCCAGTGGTCTTAACAGACCGCAGAGGCCGCCGGTTCCGGTTTCGGTTGGTTCAACCGGCGGTACTGTCCGGTTTTTAAAACTATGTATATAGGTACGGGGAAGAAATGCTATACTAGTACGTATTATATAATGTTGTGGTCGTGTGACATCCCAGCCCAAGCTAGGTTTAAAGGATAACGGAGCAACAATATAAAATGCTACGACTCGAAAATATGAATCATTTTTTTTATCTTTGGTCTTCTTTGACACCACCAAATATCCCTCTAAAAAAGGTGTTTCATAAGATTTGTCTCTATACTCTACTTTTACCCGCCACCGGTGGTAAGAACACCAATGGCGCATGATTGGTGGCGGACATGATCACCGCCACTAATCCCATTTTTGAATCTCTACTGGTGTGGTTTTCTGGAACAGTGGGTCTCTCAAAAGATAACAATATCTTTCTTTCTGAAAATTGTATAGCAACCCACAAGTAATTCATTTTTGTGTCATCTTCTACAATTCAATCTTTTAGCACCTAAATCTAAATCCCTAATCTACCATGTGCATATGTCATTGGAAATACTGTAGTAAAGATGATGAGTGGTGGCTCAATTGCTTATTCTCCAAGCACGTACCATATGATGCCATGACATGTCTAATGCTAATCAGATCTGGGTTGCATAATGACGAAGGTCTTGTAGCGCTAACAGTTACAAAGACATGGCAATAGTTTATAGTTTCAGCTATTAGCATGATATCCTGACCGATATTACTCAATGGTGTAGTAGTGTATCCGAAGATACCTAGACGTCCTGGCGCACGGCCTGAAGGACGAGTCGGGGACATGTCGTCATCCGCTTCTTGTTGCCCTGCAATGCATGCATGCTGCCTCGTGGTTCACACGGCATCCGGCAGTGACCCGACGCTGCTCGCAAGTTGTCTTGCTTGCTCCGTTTAAAAATGAATGTATCTAGCTATACTTAAAAAACGTTTAGATACATGTAATATTTGTTGGATTAGACGAGTTTTATCGCTTTGCGTTGCTGTTTAGTTCGTCTAGTTTGCATGACATAATATGCTACATGTTTTTAGCCCTGTTTTTTCTGGATTAAATATTCATCAAAATTACCTAAATTTTCAACAATATTTTGACAAGAATTATGAAACGGAGGGAATACATTGAGGCGCCGCCAGACGATCCACTCATCCAGAAGGCTAAACGCAAAAGGGAACCAGTTGACGATGGGGCCAGTTGTTGGAGTAGAACAAGGCCGTAGCGACAGCCCCGCCCAAGGATGGTGGCGCGGGCGGGATCTCGGGAGAGTCCCGTTAGTTGGGGTTGAAGGGGACGACGTCCACACGGAAGCCCATGGTTGCGGGCAGAGGTGTTTGGATCCGGATGGAGGGAACCGCGGATGGGAGGTTATGGCGCCGGCATGTTGGATCGGACGGGGTGGAGACGTGGGACATGTTGCGAGATAGGGCCATGGGAGGCGGGTTGACAACGGAGGTTGAGTCGAGCAAGTTTTTCGGGCGGGTGGTGTGGCATGGATTGTAATTTTGATGAAAAACCTACGGACGTGCGCCATCACCACCGTTTGTAATTTAATATATAGTAATAGATAACAAGATGCATCTTAGTCTCCAAAGAATCTCTTGGTGTTAAGCATGCTTGAGTAGGAGCAATTTGAAATGGATGACCTCATAAGTTTCCTATAGGGTGCAACACGTACGGGTTTATGTCTGTACGTGTTGGAGATATGCATGCCCTGGTGGAAATCATGTGGTGATTCATGTACTGACGATATTTCTCTATGTATTCATGAGTTATTTATATTGCTCTTGAACATCATCATTGATATGCATCACATATTTGTTTCTAAGACTTTCTAATGGTCCCTGGTCCCTAGTCGTGTATATACTTGGATGTAGGAAGACTGTCTTCAATAGGGTTCTTACTTGGGCCTCTAGAGTAGAAAGGCCCATAGAAACACCCCTCTGGCCCTCATTCCTGGGGGCTCCCTGCGAGGCCCATATTCCTCTTTTCTCCATCTCCACGCATCTTCTCCTCTCTCTCTAGCCGCAGGACTTGGTCTGCCTCGCCACCGACGTGCCCCGCTGCCGCGCCCTTCCCTGCCTCTGCCCCATTGCCATCGCCGCCCTGGCGCCCCTCCCTGCCTTCACCCCCGCCGCGCGTGCCCGTCCCCTGCCTTCGTTTCCGCCGCCGCTCCGGCCGCCACCCTCCTCGACGCCGTCACGTCCTTCTCCCTCCTCCGCCCCGCGACCATCCCCCGGCGGCATCGCCACCTGCAGCCCCACGTCGCAACCATGACCGCCTTGCTGCCCGTGGCCGCACGTACCTGCACCTTGCCCGCCATGCTGCTGGCCGGTCGTCGCTCGACTGACAAGGGGCTACCTCGACAATACCCAAAATAGAGGGCTTTTGACTAGAGAGAGCACGGGGTGCACCAGCAACCTCGTCGACTAACAAGGACCTAGGGGACACAAGGATTACCCAGGTCCCTCCAAGGTTTTTTTTTTAGGGGAGAAGTACTGTACCATCGATCAAAGATGAAATTCCACATGAATAGAGGTTGCTGTTGGGCCGTCACGACGAAAATTGATAGCCCGTGGGCTGTACAGCGGAGTGTGTCTGGGCCGGTGCCTTCAGAAGAATTTTAGTTCCCTTGCCTGCTGCTACCCACGACAAGGTCAGACGGCGAGCTCCCCGACGACGGCGCGGCCACGAGGATCGCCGGCGGCACCGTTCGCGGGAGGAGGACCTTCTTCGAGTCGAGTTACCCTCGTCGCAAACGCACCAAGTTTATTCGAAATCCACCAAGGATCCATGGAGGGAGGGAGACCGACCGCGCGCCTTTCGTCTTCTCCGACTCCGGTCTCGGCTCCACCGCCGCCCACTTCCCTGCCGAGGTAAGGTACGTGCCTTCTCTCTGCCGCCTGCCTGACAACGGAAGGAAATGTCGTTCAGTGGCGTGCTGACCATCGCTCCGTACGTGCACGGAAGGTTGATGCGAGAATGCCTGGGCCAGCGGTCATTAATTTCCTCTTGTTCCTAGAGCTCTCATCAATCCAGACAACCACATCCACATTCACATGGCATTGAAATTGAAGGTTTGCTTCGTTAGTGCTTTGGGCTTTGTTGACGGGTAGTATGTAACAAAATAAACAGTGGTTACTTTGCTTAAGCCTCAACAAATATCTTTGGTCCAGGCATACGGGGATGAATTCTGGGTGGCTCTCCTTGGTTTGTTTGCTTCCTTCGTTGTCTGCACAGTACAACAACCATTGGGCAGCGACAGCATCGACTTTGCCAAGTCACTGGTCCATGTCGTGTAGCCTTTCTAAGACTTTGTCAATCCCTTGCATTTAATTGTAGTTCCTTTCTTGATTGGCACCTCATGACAATGATGACTAGAGGTTCCTGCATAGGGATGTCAGACGGGCCCGTTTATTGCCCGCCAGGGCCCGTTTCTCATTCTTTCTTCACGTTTCTATGCTATCTAGGTTGCTCTCTTCACCGCGTTTGCACACTGCTGCACCTAAACGGCGGTAAGAGGGCAAATAAACGGGCGCCGTTACAACCTGATTCCTGCATGCTTCTCAAATTGTGCACCACTAATTGATGCAACCAGTCACCCACTCAATCAGTCCCGTGCATGGTGGAAAGATGCGTTTTTAATTCTTGAAAACCAAAAATCGGAACGCAGACGAACACGACCCTTCTCTTCCATAAACCGAACACCCAGTCATCAAACGAGCCGGGCACTGCCTTCCGCACCCAAGGAAATCCATCCCCTGCGAGAAAACTAAATCGCCAAACACTGTGGGCGCCGGCGCCAGAGGAGATGGAGGCGGCGATTGGTGCGGCAAGCGGGCTCATCGACGGCATGGTGAAACTGCTGTCCAATGAGCTCGTGCAGGCCTACGTCGCCAGCGCCGAGCTCGGCCTCAATGCAGACAAGATCAAGACGAGTCTCTTCTTCGCGCAAGATCTGCTCCAGCAGGCCCGGCAGCGGGTCATGCCCGAAGACAGACCTGGCCTGAAGGGGTTAGTGCAGCAGCTCAGTGCCAAGGCCGACGAGGCCGAGGACGCGCTGGACGAGCTTCACTACTTCATCATCCAGGACCAGCTCGACGGCACCAAGTACGCGGTGCCGGATTTGGGCGATGACCTCCGTGGTCATGCTCGCCACGGTCGCCATGCTCTTCGCCATGCTGTCGGTAACTGCATTGCTTGCTTTTCTTGTTCGCGTATGCCGCAAGGTCATGATGAAGCTGCTGCATCTGCTGATGTCGTTACCCATAAATCACGCAATGCTGGACCAGCTGATAAGTTGTCTTTCGACCGAGTGGCAATGTCCAAGAAGATTAAGCTGGTCTTAGAGCAAATACTTCCTCTATGTGACAGAGTCTCTGAGTTACTCAAAATAAATCCACCTCATACCAACAACACTGCAATTGGCAGCCTAAAACGGCCTCTCATCGGAT